>NC_134223.1:21670000-22870000 GCF_965140235.1 Caretta caretta
CAAAAGCTTGCACCCTTTCCCAATTCTTATGAAATGCATGGTGAACAGATTTTCATTGAGGCTTTCCAGTTAGAGCCAGAAAAAGTCTTGGGAAAAGACTGTATGTGCAATGGAATGGACTAGCAAAACCACTCAACCATGTTTGCAAACTCTCCTTGCCCCCACACTTTGTGTGAAGTTTAACAAAGTTTAAGCAACATACACATATCTTCACTCTCTACGCAATCTATAGTTAAGATACAGAATAGAATCCAGTGTCATGACTTTTCCCCATTAGTGTGTGAATGTGAAGGACCCAGTTTAGTGTTATAATGGAATTCTGTACAGAAAGCATCTTTCTCAGAGATGGGTGCTTGTTCTGCATCGCTAATCACAGACCCTTACTAAGCCACCCAAACATTGGTGGTTTCCTTTTGGCCTCTCTAATATTAAAGCAAAGGAGTACTTGTGGCACCTTAGAGACTAACCAATTTATTTGAGCATGAGCTTTCGTAAGCTACAGCTCACTTCATCAGATGTTTACCGTGGAAACTGCAGCAGACTTTCCACGGTAAACATCTGATGAAGTGAGCTGTAGCTCACGAAAGCTCATGCTCAAATAAATTGGTTAGTCTCTAAGGTGCCACAAGTACTCCTTTTCTTTTTGCGAATACAGACTAACACGGCTGTTCCTCTGAAACCTGTCTAATATTAAAGGACAGCTCCTAGGGAAGTGAAGGATCATATAGAGTGAACTGTAAGCTCTTCAGAGCAAGGACTATCACCTAGCACAAAAATCCAGACACTGCCAAAATAAATAATTTTATAAAGTATATGACAGCGCACTTGGCATGAATGTCATATAAATAATGAACATCAAACAGCTGACAAAATAAATGTGCAATGTGTATTTTCTGATGCATTATCCTTCCTCCTTTTCTCATGTGTGTTCACTCAGTGGCTGGTTGGCATTGGGTTTGGGCTACTTAGCAAGATTCTTGTACGAAGCTTTTAAACCAACAAGAATGCTCTGTGCCGTGTGTGTACTGAAAACCTGTAGGGTGGTTTTGATGCACCTTCGCTAAAGGAGAGCTCAGAAGAGCTTCTTTTTACCTCTGCAGAGCTCATGCTGGTGGGGGGCATCTTGTAAACTAACACATGGCTGGGGTTATGCTGGGCGCTTCCTTGCAGTGGTAAGATCACGTCCGTGGAACTCGAGTCCAGCACAGGATTCCAAACAGTCCATCGGATGGAATGCATATAGGCTGCTTTCGTCAAAGAGGAAATGGACAATGCCTAGGATTAAAAATATATATGAGAGTAAATAAACAGATATGAAGAGCATTTGGTGTCGTGCCATAACTCTATCTCTGTGCCACTCTAGACTGCTGTCATCCAATCCAAAATCAAACAGGAATTGGCCATTAGCCATTTTCTGCCTGCTGAATGGTAATAATCGTCTGCCTTTAGCCATCTTTCGTCGGAACCTCATCATCTCCAAGCAGAGTGACAGGCATGTTGTCTGCAGCCTTTTTCTTTTCTGTTTGTTTGGCTTTCAACCCTAATCAATATTCAGAATGAACAGTGCATCACATCATAAGCGATGACCTAAAATGAACACAGATGCATATATATTTCTGCACAACCCATGAATATTAGAAAAGAAATTAGCCTCCCATCTCACTACCATTGCAAATATTCGCAACTACTCCACATGGTTAGGCCTCTACCGGTTACTAATGTACACACACAATTATTGTTACTGAAGAGACTGCTATTGCATACCTGAAAAATCCTAAATCTCTGCATGTGAAGGCTGGATGTTCCTAGGACACAGGAGGGAAGCTATATTTACTGAGAGGCGAGATACCATATTCTCTCATCTCCCAACACAGAAGGGTAATTTTTCCAGCTGAACAACAATAAATAGGAAGGACACAATAAACGACTGTGAATGGCAGCACTCCAGTATTAGTTCAATATGGAGAAAATGAATACCGTCCACTGCCCCAGGGCTCTTCCCTTCAGTTACGTATTTCCCCTTGTGACTTCAATATTGTAGCCATAACTTCCATTGTCTCAACACAATTTTGAGGTGTACTATTTTGAAGCATGCTATCTGTCTTTCCAGCCCCACATTTTGCTCATAACGTAAAAAATTCTCTTCAAATCCCTGAATTTGCAGGTCTTAAAGAAGTACCAATATTATCTTTCTTTGTGAAAAGGAGCTGCTGAGGCCTCGTGGAGAACTTGGAATAGCTTGCTACCTGCTAGTCAGAGACAACTGTGCTTAGATTTAGCACAAGTTTTTTGTCGTCTCGTCTTCATACTTTGTCACTGGGAACATCTGCATGAACAGGATCAGCTGTCTGAGGTCACATATAATCTCAGAGGCATGGCTGGAGACAGTCCTGGCTCCTAGTTCCCTGCTTTAACCATTGGACCGCATTTGGCTCTAGAATGTTTTATTTTACAAGTACAAATCCAGTTTATCCACAACGTAAGTGTAACAAATCTCTGCCGTGTGTGCTACCAATACAACATTTCCTGGCAATCAGGCTATGTGATAACCGCACTTCATACCTTTGTGACATAATCCAAAAACAGGAGGAAAGGCTGTTTGGTTAACAGCATGTAACGTTTTCCATACCTAGCTCTCAAAAACGACAGCCCCATTTCTCCTGCACTATGACTATCTGGCCAAATTTCAATCCAGAGCCAACATAAACTTTGCCTAGAAGGGTTTACAATGTGAGTGCTAGCACGGACCCTGCTGAGGGATTACCATCATTGCCATAATCATTGGGACTGTGTTTCCCACGACGACACATTGCCCGTATAGAGACGGAGATTTCTTTTCTGCTGCAAGAACCAGTGAGACCATTAAAAATAATTTTAATTCCCACATTGAAATGGCAGTATAAACAGCATACTTCTGAGCCAGGTCCTCCAAGGTGGGAAATGTATTCTAAAAAGAAGCTAACGGGTTCCACTCAGACAATCACTTTAAAAGTTTCCCCTTAAAATCGGACATTATAGAAGGGTATGTATAAAAACAAGCTTACAGGTCTGTCAGTGACTGAAATCCCTCTTGTAGCTCCCTGCAAAGTGCTGATCATGGTACAGAGGACACTGCGATTAGCATGGCAATCAGCTTTGGGATCAACCGCTCTGCATAAAGGGAGTGCAGAGGTTAATTGGGTTCACTTTGAAGCCATTGATGGCCTGGCTTGACGGTTCCCATCAGTGCAGTTTACAGCACACCAGCATGTCAGATGGATGCTAATCCCGTCTCAGGCTCCATAACCCTTTAGCAATGTCAAAGTCACAGACAGACGCTCTGCGAGCAGCAGAGGATTCAGGATTGCCCAGGTAGCACCTGTGTGCTACTTGAGTTGACATTCCAGGCTGAATTATGTGTGTCAAGTTCAAAGGCAAGGACAGCGGCATGGACAGCATCCCGGTGCACCACGCAGGAGAGAAGGAGAGGGGGAGATGTAGGCAGGGAAGCAGGCTCTTTGGTACAGAATTTGCTGCAGTGGTAGCTGAAAGGAGGGGACATTGCCATGGGCATGCCAAAGGGATTCAGAATAGTTTAAAAGCACCTGCATTGGCCCAGCTTTCCCACCCTTCTTCTTTTCTTTTTTGATTTGCAGCACATACAGGAATGCCCACTTCCCATCAGCCTCGTTCTGAATGTAATATATCCATTGGAGGCATGCAGCTTAAACATCTCCCTTTCATGTCCCCAGTGCTGCCAGATAACTCTTTAGGGAAGGGGTTTCCTCATTCTGTGCCTTGTTCAGAGCCCAGGACAATGTCAACAAGGACAGAGAGACTTCAAAGAAGTTTGCAAAGACTCCATTTTTCAACTGGGTTTATTCTGCCAGCAACAAAATCTATGAACTGGGCAGGAAGTTGCAATGAATTACCCTTCTCAAACAGTCACAGGAGAGTGGAGACTGTGGCTGAAGACCTGTTATTTACCAGCATCCTCAAAGACCACAAGCTTCAGGCACAATACAGAGCAGCATTTGTAGGTGTGTTCATAAATCTCTGTTGGTTGCACAAGGCAACAGGGATATTGGAACTAGGAGCATTTCACCTCGAAGTCAGCCCACATCAGCAGTGAGCAGTCAGCCAACACTGGGTGGGTAAGGAGACAAAGCTGTCTTAGCAGCCAGAAGATATCATAACCACACTATTCAGGGCCCTCAGGACTAGATCTGAGACCAGCTTCCTTGAGCCACCCAATCTAGCCAAAACATTTAAAGGCTAAATTAAAAAATCTCCACTTGAGAGGTGGGAAGAGAAATGCAGAAATTCTGAGCTCTCTGAGAGTATCAGTTTGGAATTTATATAGGTGCTGAGTTACTGGGTGAATGTCTCTGGATGGACAGAAACAGATGAGACTGTGGCCCACGTCCTATTGTACAAGGGACCATATCACTAAAAGCACTACCATAATTGTTAGCAGTCTCAGCTGAGGGCATGGACTGACTGAGCCATGGAGGCTAAACTGATCTCCTAGAGGTGCTCCTTCCAGGGCAGCTTTAAAGCACATTGGTAAGGAGACAATGTAGGACAAGCATCTAGCTCCCGCTGCTCGTGCTGTATCTGTTCCATGGCTAAGCATGGGACTTCAGCCGACAGAGCTCTCTGTCTGGTACCTTCTTCCAGAATTAAATACACTTTGATTCTTTATTTTTTTAAACTACACCTAGAACTGGACTTTCATTCAAATAAATTTAAGTTTCTTATCAGTGTACAAAAATAAAATAAAAATCTGCATTCAAATACCCAGACCTCTGCAGGTCCTCGGGTTTTAATTTTTTAAATTCATTGAATCCAATATCTAATTTTCCAATTGTATGGTTCTCTTCAGCTTGTCTTCTCCCAATCAATACAAATCCCATCTGCCAGTAGGGCATGTGTCACTTATATAAATATCCATTTCCCCCCCAGTTTTCCTTTGGACAGCTCTAATGAGAGATGACATTTACTGCATTATCAATGACCCTCTCACAATCATCTTAGCGGGACAATTAGGGACTCATAACAAATCAATTGCTATTGATTAAGCTGCACGTTCTTACTACAAACTAATGGCTGGAATAGTAAAGGATCCCTGTAGGTGACAGCCTGCACAACATGTGCTAGAAATCCCCCAGCCCTAGAGAGAGAGAGACAGGCAGGCCACGTATATGGAACAGGGCAAGAGGAGCAATTTATCAGTCCACCAGGATGAGGCTCCCCTGCTGTCTGCCTCAGGCACTGCATGCAAAACAGACCATTTAAAAATCCCTTATCTCCCTGAATTCGATCATCTTTATCCAAGTCATTAGGGTCTCAATTTACTAAAATAAGGCAAAAATGGCTCATCCAGACAGTGCTGGTTAACAGGGCGGAATCATTTTAATGCAAACCTCCGTGTTCTCACTCTAACAATGAGTGAGCAATGCAAAGCACTGGATGACTCTGGCCATTTTAGCAATACTTTGTGTCTACCTTCTATTAAAGCATTAGACGCAGTTGTTACAGGAGGTTGCACTTGTAACACAGGCTCTTGCATTAATGAGCTTTTCCATATGGAAAAAACACAAAAGCTACATTCTTCACCAAAGAAGTGAAAATGGTCTTATTTTGGATTTAGATACTATAAACATAACCTACTGTAGGCCAAACCTGCCCCCATTTTGTGATAAAAGTATTAGACGGGTCTTTTTTAGTTCCAAAGATTGACTCATTTGTTATTTTACATATTTATGTATATTAAATATGAACCCATCATGGGTCCTAATTACATGCACACAATATTATTAAAATCCATTCACACTGAACCAACACCCAAAACCTAAAGGCTTCCCAAGCCCTCTTCCACTCTCCATGAAGCTCAAATGCTCCCACCACAGCCTGAGTCCCAGTTACTCAAACCCTCCAGGTTCAAGACCTCTGGGATAAAATGGAAGACTGCAATAAGCAAACCTATTCCGGTGTCCATACCTTGCTGAGAGCTCTCACAGGGATAGCCTAGACCTTTATTTCAAAGCGTGGCTGCTAAGAGACAGAGTCCAGGCACAGCAATCAACACAGGTGATGAAGACAAAGCTGAAGGCATTCCGAAGGGAGATTCCTATCTTTAATGGAGGATACATTTATATAGCATTAACTGGACTTATCCTACCCGGTATTTCAAGGAGTGAAAACTACCATCTACGCAGGGAAGAACATGGTTGCAACATTGCATCAGATCACTTACGCATCTTGCCCAATGTCCTACTGCTGGAAATGGCCTATGCTTACTATTCAGGATATAGGTGGAGAAGCTCACATCCATTCCCATCCCCCCCAACACAATATAATGTGAAGTCTTATCCCATTGAAATCAACTCAGTGCACCAGTTCGGTGTTGTGCCTAGGGACCAGGCAGTCACATCTCATGATGCGGGGTATGAGATGGTCACACATGGGGTTGGTGTGGGAAGGAATTTATTGCATGATCCCCATTTACATCACTGATTCCATGGAATTCCTCAGCGTTAAAGACAATAATGGTAGTGAATAGCTTTCTGTCTGCTTGCCACAATTTTGCATTGCTCCAGAATTTGGACTAAAAAACTGGATGAAACAATTTAAATGTGTGCACTTATCCCAATAAATGTATGCTAGCATGCATAATATTGGTACAGGGAATTCATCCAAAGTCGGTGAATTGTGTTTTTGAAATCCTCGGAACAATAAAAGATTTAAACTCACACATGGAGTTAAGGATTCAAAAAAGGACCAAGAAAGGATGAATTATTTTCATAGTGCAAAAATTCCATTTTGTACTAAAACCTAAAGAAGAATTCGCTTTTTCAAAGTTGAAATTCTCCAATTGAGCTTGCCAGAGCACTCCAGGACTGCTGCAGGCTAGGTTTCTCCATTTATAGCGGAAAAAATTAACATATAATTAGAAAGACTTCATAAGCCCATTTGTGCCACATTACATGTGGGACCATTAAAAAGCACTTTGTCATTTTGATGGGCGATATTTGCCTTTCTACTCTACAGACTGAAATAGTTCTTCAGAAGCAACATGTGAGCTACAAAAGGAGCTATTGTTTGATTCTGAAAGACACTTTATAGTCAAGTACAATTTTTGCTCCAGGTTTTATAATGTTCCAACATAACATTAAATATTTAGATCAACACAAGGGGAGAGTCAGATTCTCAATTAGCTATGATTTTAGCACAAAGGTATCCACATTAAAAGCCTGATCTAACTCCTGCTGAAGACTTCCATTGACTTCCATGGGTGCTGGATCAAGGCGTAAGAAACAAACACCACTTTCTAGAAGAGTGGGGTGAATCCGGAAAAGTTGTGTTTATGCACGTGTTCGAATTCTGTAGTGCTCTTCAGTTCTGCCATGTTCCTGCCACCTTCCTATTCGCTCCTTAAAAAGACTGACGCGAATGGGTTTTGTTCACATGGGTGTTTGGGGAACGGCTGATTCTCATATACATACTTTTATGTGCATGAGAGGTTATTTGCTAATCTCCTTTCTAAGAAGGTTCAGTGGCCCAGACATGGAGAACAAGCAACATCATGTGATTTGGATGACCAAATATAATGTATAGTGAATAGATTAGCTAAACCAAACAACCCACAAGCTGAAAACTGTTTGTCCAAACTACCTAGAGAATACTTAAGAATGGATTCATGCACAGATGTCAAGAGCATGAATCATTCAAGGACAGAACAAGCAACTAAATTCCCAGCTAATCTGATTCGCAACTCTTAATTTGACCAGCTCTACTTTCTAGTTTGCAAATCAAAGGGGGTACAGAACAGTACAGAGCTGCGGTGCCCAATGATATTAACAGGCAAATAAGCCCAAACAGCTTTTAACATTTAGCCTCACTCAGCTCTCACTTCAGCAATAGAAAGAAAGGATCAAATTGGCCTGAGAGCCTATTGTTAGGGGCAGGTCCAGTGATGGTTGGCATCCAAAGGTTAACGTGTGGGTAGCTTCTTTCTATGGGATGGAACATTTTAGATATGCCCTCTTTGACATCCATGAGTAACTGAGCTATTGACCCTGCTCCTTTGCTCACTGTCTATCTTTCTGGGTTCTTTCCTGGTGCCCTGTAGCATCAGAATGTTTACCAAGAGTCAGAACAACAACACTGACAGTTTCTCTCTTCTTCCTCTGCAGAGTTAGTGCAGTTTTTCTCCAACCTACACTGTAGCCACACCAGGTTGTGAGTTCTATTCTGAATGCCTCATACACTCGATCTGATTAGCAGCCAACGGTCTGCACGACACCCTCAGATCACTACCAAATCCTCTGAGAAATCATGCATTCATAGGATGCCTGACCTGACAATTTTCATTATATCTGAGGGAGGTGAAGGCCGATTAGGCACGAGAGTGGAAGTGACTGTTGTTAGTGACTCTTACCAATAGCATGGGTGTTTCCCGGTTTCACCAGCAACCAAAGGATTCCATTACAGATCCCGCAGCCCAGACATTCCTGAGGCAGCTTGAGATGCTGGGGGGCCAGCTGAGCACTACATGCGTATGTGCAGAATGGGACAATGGGCAAACAGACAATAGCTGTCTCCAGGTGGTGAAGTAAGTGACATTCCAAACAAGCAACTCAGCTGTCAAGACCCAATCAGCTCCTCGACTGTACTTGTTCCTAAAAGCACCTAAAATAAAACGGAATAGAAGGCCACTTCCATATTTAACTGAGGGCCTGTAAAGTTAACAGAAGAGAATGAACTGAAGACTAGGAAACCAAAGCTCTTATCTTCTGGGACTTTGTTTAGAGGGTGAAGGAGAAGCCACTGCCTGAGGGGTTTTGGGGATTGAAGGAAGAGGACATGCAATGCCAAGCAGGAGCATGAAGACGCTGCTGCTGTCACAAAGCAAAGTGACCTTTTGGTTAACAAATAAAGAAGTTTCAATAGTTTCACCATGAGACAATCGGAGCTGTTCTCCAAGTCAGAGCTGCTAAGTGCAGAATATTGTAGGCTAAAATGACAAATATAATCAAAATTTCCCATTTGCAAGACCAGAGACACAGAGGGATTAAGATAGATAATTTAATTAATAAAAGCAGAGGAATCTAAAATTAGCAATCACAATTTCATTAGGAATTTTCACCAAAAGAAATAAGTCTGCTGTATGCTCTTTGAAGGATCACTTTCTTTAGGGTGCCTTTCTTCAGGTCTGTGTTCAATTTCTGTTATGTTGCAAATTTGAGATTTTTAATCAAGTCATTTTTAAAAGAACAAATTTTTGTTTTTCTTTCATCAATGCACTTACTGTGTAAGTAGATTGCTACTCAAGAGTGATGTATTGTGGGGAAAAAGCAACAGGGAGGAAAACCAGAGCATTACCAAGTGCATTTTCAAGAGTTAAGACGCAGTGATCATTTGTATTAATGAAAAGGATTAAATGTGCTAGTAATAATTATCAATAGGGAGTGATATGTTACAGTAAGTAAAACCTCTTGTGCTTTCTTTGGTTTATCAACTGAATTAAATACTCAACCACTGCTGAAATTGGAATGTGTGAGATGAGAACTCCTAAAAGAACTCTTGGTCCTGCTTTGAGCAGGGGGTTGGACTGGATGGCCTCCTGAGGTCCCTTCCAACCCTGATATTCTATGATTCTAAGCCTATATACCCTAGGTGCAAAAATCAAGAGCACCTTATGAAATAACAAAAGTTTTAAGAAGAAAGAGCCTGGCTCTACACACATTAAGGTCAATGGGAGTTTTGGGCCCCAGGGCCTTAACGTCTTTTTGTTCTACAATGTCAGCAATTTCTGGGAAAAACCATATCTTCCTTTTTGGAACACTTGACTTCCACTCTGTACTGAAGAAAGAACTTTGTCGGGCTGTTAACTGGAATCCAGTACTTTGTTACGATGAAACCATTCCATCAGAGAGAATTTATGAAGTATCGCACAGCCTCAAAAGCAAGGCAAGAGGAGCAGTGTGTGCCAAAACAGCCTACCACAGCTTAAATATTTCAGAGAAGACTTGAAAGCAACCAAATTTAACATATAATTCACAGTGTGTATCACTCAGAAACAGCTGTAAATCACCACAAATATTCGTGGGGACTTTAGCTTACCATGGGGGTTGGAAAACCTTAAACTTGTGACACAGCTCCGAGTCACAAGGCTCCAAAATCTTTCTTTCAAGACTCTTGAAAACAGGTTTCCCATGGTATAAATTATCCGTGCATCTACTCTATACAAAAGGTTGCACTGTAATGCAGTCTTATAGTTGTCTTCATTATAGATGTCGCACAATGTATATTTTTTTATCTGAATCATTTTGTTCACTTTACCAGAAGGTCAAGCTTTCAACAGTCTATCATTTCCAGACCTTTTCTCCATTGAAAGCTTTCTACAAACTTGTTTCTGAGCTTAATTTTAAGTTGTTCTGGTGATAAAACAAAATATCAATGCAGTTCTGAGAAGAATGGTTTCATTACAATAAATGTAACCAATAATTTTGAGTTGCAAGTATCTGTCTCTTCAATTTTCCTCTCATCTAATCTGAGAATACTAGTTTAGTGCGCTGAAGGAGCTAAAATTATTATCCAGCTAGATGACATGCAGTACAATTCAGCATTTCAGAAGTTAGAAAGCCAGACATTAGCAAGAAACTACTCAATTTTTCTTTAAGGGGCTCAACATCTTAACCTTTTCATAAGGAGTTTTTCAATAGATGGCATGTGTCTTTAATACCTGCACTAATTATACTGCAGCCAAGAATTGCTCAGAAGGTGCCATTTGTCTATTGTTTCGGTAACAGAGGATTGTAAAACTTGGTCAGAATATATAGTTACACCATAGCATTCTGGTCTATCAGGTACAGATTTATGTTCTTTAATAATTAATCACAGAAAGGCTAAAAATGTCACCGATCAACAGAACAGCGTCAAGAAGCTATCGTGGTCTTTTGGAAGAATATGCTGTGTGACTAGTTAAGGAACGTCAGCGATGCTGTACATGCATAGTTTGTAAGCACTTTGGATCCTTCCGGACACAATGGGTAGCAGAAACAGTTATTCGTAAGTGTTACATTCACTCTTACCTTCCTGTCGGCTCTGCTTGGTGCACAGAAGACATACTCCAGCTGGAAGATGATTGCGAATGCTGGGTGACGGACCATCTCTGTCAAACGAATGCGGCTTCTCAAAACCAGAGCTTGACCTACCATGCTGCGTTAGAATGTAACAAAACCACAGATTAAATGGGGGCTGTTTATTATAGTCCTGCAGAAATTAGCTTCCAGCCGATTCATTCCAGCTGCATCCCTTGCTGGTGCTCTGTTGGTACTGCGTGGCATTGAGCACAGGTCTGGAAATTATTATAAGTTGTTATTTGTATTGTGCAAGCATCTAGGAGCCCGGGCCAGGGACCAGGACTCCATGGCGCTAGGTGCTGTACAAACACAGAACAAAATGATGGTCCCTCCCCCAAAGGTCTTACAATCTAAGAGCAAACCTGATACAGACCGTGGGAAAGTGCTTCTAGAGTTACTCCTAAGATGAGTTCAATTAATTCACTGACATTTTAACAGCAAAGGCTTTGTACAGCCCAAAGAACATGGCTCAACTGTATTAGGCCCACCACCACAAGCCCCTGAGAAACATTCTTCTCTTGAACACCCAGACCTGTTGTTGGGGGTTGTTCTACCTCAAAAACACCACGGGCCTTTTTAAGAAAGGGACGAGTCGTTCAGAGCCCTGCTGACCCATAGCGACATGGGTTGGACAGGACCTGAATCTGCAAACTCCTCAGCTCCCTCTGCAGATGGGAAGGTGCTCAACGCCAGGCAGGATGGGGCCCAGAGCTGGGTAATGAGCTTTCTCCCTCAGCCCTGCCCATTTTCCAATTCTGATTTCCCAGAACTGAAATCCCGGGAGGGCACGCAGGAAGGCCGTCTGATGCTCTAGCCCTGTGGACTGCAGCCCATCTGCCACTGACAAGAGGAGTGACATGGAGCACCACAGGGCAGCCAAAAGCAGCAGAAACCAGCCACTCCTCCGCCGTTACTGGTCCTTTCACTTCATACCTGGGTTTGGCGCTGAGGTCTTGTTTCCTGTGGAAGCTGGCTGAGCGCCCCCGAGCCACCTCGGCCTCTGGCACCACCACCACCACCTGAGGCGTCTGAACGAAGCATAAGCCATTGTGGACCCCGATGTGCAGCCGCCGTTCCTGAATGAGAACTTCGCTCCCGTCCACCATGGAGCTATCCTGGGGAACGGGCCAATTTCACCATGGTTACAGCACAGGCGGAAATAACAGTGCTGCAGAAGTGGCTCCTTCATTACGGCTACCTCCATGGCCCCAGCCCCAGCCCCATCTCTGCTGGGAGAAGCTGGGGAGACCATTGCATTGACATTGCGACCCAGTCTAGGGATGAGCTACACACTTCAGAAGGGATGCTCAGCTCCTGCCTCCCAAATCTGGCCAGTGGGGACTCCCCATATTGGCCTTGGAGAAGTGCACCTCTCCTTTTTAACACGGTTAAGCATGCAAGTAGTGCTGTTCACCTCCCTGGGACTACTCCTGTGCTTAAATTTAAGCACACGCTTAAGTACTTCGATGGATCAGGGCTGAAGTGCTTGGCGAGATTAAAGCCCTCAGATGGGAGATGGCACAATACGACATGGAGCAGAGCCCTGCAAATCCATTTTCTTTTGTGAGTTATGTTTGCTCTCTTCCTGGTTCTCATGCCTCTAGCCAATGAAGGGGCATTTGGAAGATCAGGAAGGAAAATTTAGGCAATTAATCATAAAGACATAAAAATGGAACCTGCCCCAGAGTGATTGCTAGATATTAAAGTGTTTTATCTTAACAGAAAACCCACAGCAAATATGACAAACAAACAAGGATTTTCCTCCCGGTCATTATTGCTTACTAAATTATATGATATTTGAAAATGAACATTAAACCTTAAAGTTCCTTTATCTTCCCATTAATCAAAACAAGTTGACCAAACTGCAACATATTAGTGTTTGAATATTCCAAACATAAACCATGGAGAGCAGCTTTCTGATGATCAAAAAGAAAACCAAGAAGTAAAATGCTAAAACGTAATAAAATTACTTTCATGGTGGAAAATTAGCACACTGTCCCTAAAGCAATCTTGCGCTAGTGCCATTTTTATACGTGTGTCTATTGTATACAAAACAAAGCAACAGCCTTACGGTACTTTCTCCTTCTTTGCTCCTTAAAACTAAAATAATCGCCTGGTTTTTGGGTCTCTCATTTTAGAAAGTTTCCAAAATAATGTTGTAGAAAAAACACAAAAGTGCTGTCGCTGTTGCAAAATACCCAACCCCAAAAAAAAACAACCCCCAGGCCCACTGCTAATTTTCAACCTTTCACGTTCCTCCTCGACTAGGATGGGGTAAGTGGTAAATCGCTGTCGTGTAAGATGAGCACAGATAGAGGACAATGCAGTTCGTCGTGCAAACATGCAATTGTTTTGCTTCTCTGGTTATTAGGGATTTCTTTTCAATCGTGGAGGGACAACAGTACAGAGAACTGGAAGCACTGCAGAAACAGCTCCTCCCTTGGTCGGTGGTATTTTATTATTTCACGGAAAATGGCTGTGTGTTAAGTCCCTAAATAATTATTTTAAACACCGAATCAGGAACTTGTACCTAATCCCTCCTTTTTAGCTACCTGGGGCTTTAATAATAGGATTGTGACTGCAGGGATTTAGATCACAAACGCTGTGTGATAACATCAGCGGTAGGCGATGCCAATACCATGCCCCATGAACTGCTGACTTAGCCAGAAATAAAATTTATCCCAAAACTGGCAGCTACACATGCATATCTTCTATCTGTGTTACCTCCAAATACTGCAGGGCTTAGGTATTTGCACAAACCCCACGCTGATTCAGCTATTCAGGGCAAAGGCTTCTTCAGTACAAGTCCTGTCCGTTGTCTGGCTACAGAGTCTGAGACCCGTCGTATCAAGACTAGCCATTGCAGACAGATAAAGTGGCACCTGCTCACCTTAACAAATGGGCGAGTATGCCAGAGAAGGACATGCCAGCGCTCACTAACTCTCATTTATTGCGAATGCATCTGACGGAGAATCTCTGTCTTGTAGCTGAAGATTCCTGGGCCAGATACCATGACTGAAGCAAGGCTGGGGCAGATCATTACAGGGTTGGGAGTATGAGAGAGCGCCCAGAGGCTTTAGAAAATTGTGATGGCAATTCACTAGGCAGTGCTTCTTGCCCTTGGCCAGTACTGAGCCAGTGCCTCGCCTTTGGGCTAAAGGGAGGTTGGTGCAGTCTTTGGGAAAAGATGTAAGATCCAGGTCTTGCTGTCTGTGGTCATTACATTTCCTAAGGTGCTTCTCATGAGTATAGGGAAATTACTCTCTGAATCCTGGCCAGGTTCTCACTTGGCCAATCATATGGCAGCTCCCTACACAAGCCTTCAGTTAGATAAGGTATTCTGCACACCTTGCGCTGAACTGTTGCGTAGTGTGGCTTTGCACGGTTAAACAGCTACCACATTTCATCCCAGAGCTTGCACTTCAATGGTAGGCAAAGTGCTTCACAGAGATGGTTTATTCAATTGCTAGGAAAGCTATTAACATGCATCTTGAAGAAAATCACCCTATCAATGTCAGTCTATTAGCATGATAAAAATACCGAGATGATAAAAAGAAAAGGAGGACTTGTGGCACCTTAGAGACTAACCAATTTATTTGAGCATAAGCTTTCGTGAGCTACAGCTCACTTCATCGGAATGCATCCGATGAAGTGAGCTGTAGCTCACGAAAGCTTATGCTCAAATAAATTGGTTAGTCTCTAAGGTGCCACAAGTCCTCCTCTTCTTTTTGCGAATACAAACTAACACGGCTGCTCCTCTGAAACCTGTCGAGATGATAAAGGAGTTATTAGTGTTGCCATGATATGTACAGTACCTTAAGTAAACGCTCACTGTTGAGTAAATCCAGCAGCTCTTCCTCAAACTTTTCTAATGAAGGGTACAAATGAATGGACAGCTTATCCAAGTACAATGTGACTGATTTCATGAGGTGGGGTTTTCGAAAGAAATCATCTGAAAAGACATCCAGCCATATGTTACACTGCAGTCACCCAAATATGGCCTTGATAGTCAATCCCATTCTCTGACCAAAGCAGAGAATACAGCTGAAATACGTGGTACTCACAGGGAACTCACAATAATGAGCCCTCATCTTTTCACAGCTAAAATAAATAAACAAATGCTAACTTTGGGAGAAGTCTATTTTCTCCTTCAAAATGCCTCCAGAAACAAATTCGACAATCTAGTCACTAAAAGAAAGTAGATTATAAAGGCAAAGGAACATCTGTTACCTCTTCAGCTTAGTTTCTTTTCATGTCTTATTCTCTTCTCCAGCCAGAAAAAAAGCCAGCTGTACTCCTCCTCCTATTACATCTGCTGTGAAGCATCCGGAGTCTAACACACTAGGAAAGCCAACAGGTCAGCCCGATAATTTAACTGGTACCAATGTGGGGAGCCCCAAGTCCACAACAGATTCGATTATCCCTATGCACCCGCTTGAGAGAGCGAGCGCACCACACAGCAATTTGAGGAGAAGATGCCTATTCAAGCGCCAGCATGAGTTGCAATGGGCGGAATGCACTTGCAGTTGCATATTCAAGGAAAGGACAATAGGGGAATATGTGACAGTCAAAAATATTGGGGGTGGAAGAATAAGCCGTTCTTGTTCCCTGGACTAGCCCCTTCCTGGGTTATTTACTTCCCCACCCAGCTGCATCACCACTTTTTTAAATGCACAAGGCCACTCCTTCTAAAAATGAAATCTTCGTTCCGATCCAGAACAGCCAACGAGCAAGAACAGGATAAGGATGACATAAACCGAATACAGCCCTCCACTGCCCATCTCTCTCCTGACTTCTGTTGTTCTAGCAAGTCACGGTATCATTAGAGTCTTCTTTAGCCCAAGATACCCATACCCAGCTCAGACCTGCTCCATGAATCCAGACTGACTTTAAGCAGAGTGTTTATTGCAGCAGCACACAAAGAGTTTCGAGCCAGAGAGCAGTGAAGTAGTGGATGTTTAAGAGAACCTGGGAAAATTACTCTGACCAACCCCCTCAACTTTGCTGGCAGTAGCAGGAGTGGGGAACATACTGGAGTCCTTTAAATAGGAAGGCACACACATGCTTTAGATAACCCAGACCAGCAGCTACTCTATTGTACAGAATTACATTTCACTTACCAAGACTACCTGGGGGGAAATGCTGGAAAGGATAAATCCAACTCTAAACTGCGCAAATTCTCTGAGTGCAGAGGGGTAGAGTGACAACAGCAGATTTAGAGATTTTTGCACGGCAGGGCTCGGAAGGAAAACTGAAATTGAGTGACCCCATACTCTACTTTGTTTTGGCTGCACTCTACTAATGGGCAGAGAGCCAAACTAGGCTCGGTGACGATGAAAGGCATGGGTTGAACCGAGGGCCACAGAAAGGGCATGAAATATGAATATATATAGAAGAAACAGTTGAAAATGGAACAGACAGTCTCTAGCATTGACAATTGCAACCATGACCTTTCCAAGCACCTAACCAAACAGACCAAGGTTTCATGCAAATTTAGAAATTCAGAGATCACTGCTAGATTAAATATGCAAATAGATAAATAATGAACCATTTATTTATGCATAAGTATTTCCATGGATCTTGGTACTGCAGGGTCCCACCAAGTCCACCATTTCCCCGTTATTACTGATATTATTTTAAGCCACATATAAATATCCCTTTGTCATCCTGAAAGACCTGGACTGTACAACTCTTACTCTCCTTAGTGAGCATTTATTCACAAGAGTAGTTCCTCTGACTTCCAATACCCACAGGTTTTAGGAAGGGATTTGTACAGTTTAGTCCATGGTGAATATCACCCATGTATTTCCCATCGGGCAAGCCTATGGCAAGTATTCTGAACTCCAGCTGTTTTATTTTAATCAAAGCTGAGTTGTTTTCTCTTGCCCTAAAAATACAAGACGAAGCAAGTCACAATGCTGATCACTGCCAAGGCTGCCAATCATTCCACCTTGCAGGAACTGGAGGGGCTGCAAGTTTTGGGAAGTGGAAGCAAAAATTAAGGAGTAGGAACACCTTCCTTAAGAGCTTTTTCCACAGAAAGGCACCTAAGATTTTATCCTCCTCCACAAGACTCACAGTTGAGCATTAACAAACCTACACTACATACTTAAAAGCAAAACCTGAAGTCTATAAAGTGCCTAACAATAGAATTCAATAATACAACATCTCAGGGCTAGTCAGAGCTGCAGGAGCCTTGAGGAATGAGGGAGTTCATATCAAATTAGTGCTAGTGAAGCTAGAATCTGCCTTAATTTGATTTTAGAAACCAAATATACCTTCCTGATTTCATTTACTCTGTTATCTGAAGATTCAGTCTATCAAATTATAGGGTATGTTTTGTTTAAACTGCCCATTTAAAACCAATTTCAACCACCCTGTTCCTTTATGTCCAGCTTTCAAGCAGTATTTATTGCTTAGTTCTTTAGCTTAAGGCAGGGGAGGGGAGAAGAGCAGAAAGAAGCGAAACTTATTAACTTTTCAGGACAAAGCTTTTCTTGACAACCAAACAGCAGGAAATCACCAGCATTGTTTTAGTTAAGTTGTTAGGCTTTTAAAAATGAATTAACTAACTGAAAGCAAAGAGGTGACAGGGAATAGGCAGGATGAACAGCTCCATGCTCGTGTATTGGTGGGCGATTTGGTAATAACACTGCTACATTTATACTGAAGTCAGATGTTTGCAAATATCCCTGACTAACCTTATTCAGGGCCCCAGTTCAGCCAGGAACTTAAGCACATGCCTAACTTTAAGCATGTGAGTAGCCTCACTGAAAGAATGACTGAATTAAATTAAGTTAATTGAAAGTCAAGATGTTAAAGGCAATAGCAAGGATTTCCAGGGGATTACTCGCAGGTTTAAAGTTAGGTATGTGCTTAAGTACCTTGCTGATTTGGAGTCAGAGAGTGGTTGTGGCTCTCATCGTCTTCCGTCTGAAAACTGCTTCACTTTTCACTGCTCATCGAATTCAGAGGCCACCGCCGGCAGGCTGCAGCTGATCAGCCTCTGGTTTCCGAAGGCTGAAGGCTGTAGGAGTGTTACTGCAAGGGGCTGCGTATTGGGAAGGTGTATGGAACTCAGCTGGACTTTCCCTTACAACACATCTAATTGATGTGCCCTTACTGCAGCTGAGCCGCATGTGGGTGAGCAGTGGAGATATACAGCCCCATGTGATCAGCCGGTGCCTGGAAGGAGAATGCTGAGTGCACTTCCTTATCAGCAATCAAAGAACCATTCTTCCTCTGCATGACCGTTAGTGTCCATTTCCCCTGCCACACTGTACCTACCCTGTATACCCGAGCAGCTGATTTAGGGCTACCAGAGAAAACAAAGAGGAGCAGGACGCAGCGAGCTGAATTTTCCCTGCAAGGTACTTCTGAGACTATCAATGTATTGGCTTGATTGTTTGTTCTGCCAGTTGTTTGACTGGTAGCTGAATTTGCAAGTCAAACCCAGCAGGTAGATTGGGAAGGCTTTGTGTGACTATCATGCCTAAAATGCAGTTCCCCTCATCTGCCACAAGATGGGACTGATGCTCTGCAGCTAGAGGCAGATCTCAGTGGATGTACAAGTATACTGGGCTATACAGTGAGGAAATCATCTGAAGATGCAGAAAAATGATGTCTTCCTCCCGCTGGCAAGAGCGAGGAGCTCCGAAATCTGAGCAATGGGAGAGAATGGAGAAGAAAATCCTTTGGAGACATGCATGACGAAGAGTGGCTCTACTCCAGCTTTTCAGATGACTGGCTATTTACTAGCCACAGTCAATGCACTCACAAGGCCACCTGGCATCTCCAGAGCTTCATTATTGCAACCACGTCATTGTCAAGCTCTGCATGTGGTGGCTGCGGTTCTTGCAGGGGGCTCCTTTGCTCTGGAGATCTCACAGTTTCTGATAACGTGATGGCTTTGTCCTCAAAGAGAGGCATCCATGGGAGTTATTATTAGAAGGTTCTTCTAAGCAGAGGGAGTCACCACTGAAGAACTGATGATCTTGTCTTTAGCTCTTAACTTTTCCAAATCACATGGATTTAGCCACCAAGCCACCACTAAATGCAGAGCTCTGAAAATTCATGAGTAAAGATTAGTAAGGTTTTGGTGTATCAGAATCACATCCCACTGCCCTTGCCAAATCTCCACTTATCCAGAACAATGCCATGAATAAGGATGTCTTTACAGCTTTTATCAAAGTTCTCTCTTAAGACTCCACTAACTGACTGACTACTTAAAGAGTCCATCATTCATCTAGAGCAGCTTCCCAGGAAGAGAAGCAATTAGCAAAAAAAGAGGATTAGATTGAAATGATTCTGTGTCCCCTTTAAGGATTAAAGATACAAACTGTTGTGATTACATTTGTATGAAAAGAAAAATTCCAAAGAATGTACAAAATACTTCCAAGATATTTAACCTCAAGGAAACATTATAACTAGAGAGAGGCAATTGGAGCCTGAAACTAGAGAGGAACACTTTAAGTTAGACATTAGGAAACCTTTTCTTTTCCCAATAAGAGCAAGTAGCCAGTGGAGTAGATTCCACAAGCACCATTCATAGCTGTTGAGGCCCAAAGCGAACTTTATGATTATGTAGACTGACTTCCTTCACAACACAGGCCGAAGAACCTCACCCACTAATTTCTGCATCAAACCCATAATTTCTGGTGGCGCTAGAGTAGATCTTTCAGGAAGATAATCAGTCTTAGATTTTGCGTCACTTGCAGTCTTTAAACCATCATGTCCCCAGGAATCCAAGCTGGTCCAATGGTTAAATACAACCATTAACATTCCATCAACTGGGTAGATCAGATACTTGGAAGAAACTGTCCTTTGAAATCCCAGGTTCAGAGGGAGACCCCAGCCCCACAATAGTTCTGGTCCTTTTAGTCAGGCATCTGTAAAAGCAAAGCTCGGCATGCTGCCTGGGAACAAGGATGTTATTTCAAATAAGCGAAGCCATTGTTTCCATTGACGTCATTTTGGTGGGTTGCTAGGTGTTCCCCCTGAGGTTTCAGATTAGCACAGATTAATATACCTGAGCTTTTGGGAGTGAGCTTTACACTACCAGATCGTGGTTTTTTTCTTTTTACCCCCAAAGAACAATTCATTCTCTTCAAAGTTTCACAGTGGGGTTTCTCTTAAATTACAAATGCTGTTAAGCTACGTATTTCATTGCTACTGTAAATATTTGAGTGTTATATAGTCCTGCTTCCAGGCACTGGAGAGCTGGGTTGGGCTCACTGTCAAATGGTCAAGCTTATTCAGCTCCCAGTGGATGTATCAGGTTTTAAGAAATGAGATAATTTACGAAAAGGGGATGAATGGCTGGCTCTCCCTGCTAGCCTTTTATTTTCTCTGAACTTAATTCCCTTTGGCACTTTTTTCACCATACCATTTCATCCCCTCCTCCTTAAGAGCAACTTGAGGTATGTCTCCAACAATTTACACACTTTGCTTCAGTCTGCTCTCAGGGTAATTTATTCCATGTATTCCATACCCTTTGCATGAAGCAATTTAAACCAAATTCCCCATTTACTCCGGCGTGCCTTCTCTTCGTTATTATTATTCATGTGCAGTGCAGTAGCACCAAGGGGTCTCAAACACTGTGCTAAGTGCTGTCTCTGCAAAAGACACGTGTTGACCAGAAGACTCCAACAATACTATGGGGAGGGGGAGGGGGGGGACCATTCCTCTACTGCTTTCATGTGCTACATTGATGAAGGAGGGAATAGATCTAGAGGTGAAAGCAGGGGACTGTGAATACTGGGTTCTAATTCTTCCCCTGCCACTATCACTTCACTTCTCTAATGCCTCTATTTACCCAGCTGAAAATGAGGATGATATTTACCTATTTCATAAAGAGACTGTGAGTCTCAGCTAATTAATATCTGTACAGAGCTTTGAATCCGCTGATGAAAGGTGTGACATACATTCAAAGAATCATCATTTCTCGTCACATCCACAATTTCACTTGCTTTCCCTTTTCCTGTAGATCCGTTTAGCCATCTCTGTGCTAACATTTAAAACACACTAGGACAAACTCATCCCTAGTCTCGTTCCCATGACTTCAGAGCTGATTCACCAGGGATGAGATTAGCCCAGAGTTAGGTGATTTATCCAGCACGCCCCCGTGGCTTTGTTCTCTCTGTGGAGGAGACAGATGCTAGCAGATGATTCATTCCCAGAAGTGGCACCTGATGCCGTGTGGATGTTACGTCTGGGGCTGCTCTATGTTTAGGCTGTTGATGGGCTTTTTTTTGGCTTCTGAACAGCATATTCTGTTAACTATGTTTATGCCTCTTTGACTTTGCTGTATTAATGGGCTGTAACACAGGATGATATCAAGCCATATGATTGACCCACATGGACACCTGAGCTCTCCCATTTCTCTCTCAAAAATTTCCCACGACTGATCTTATCCTCTTATTGTTATTCTATCTTCCCTTCCCCCCCACCCCCATTCAAAGAACAGGCAGAGCAGTTTGGTTTATTTTCTTTTGTGCCATTCTCAGTGGCTTTTCAGGAAGGCTAATGCCAAAGAGGTGGGTCTTAAATCTTTCCCTGAAAGCTGTCAGACTTTCATCCTCAGCTCCTGGGGCAGGCAGTCCTCAGCGCACTGGCTGGCTGCTGAAAGGCTCTGTTCCCAGTCCTACTGTGATCAGCCTCTCTAGTGAGAGTTCCTTTGTCCCGGAGGAGATCTCTCTGGGTATACAGTACATTTCTTTCAATAGAATGCCCGTTCCAGTTTCCATCCAATAACAATTGGTCTCTGTGCCGCATCACTCCTGGCCCATCTCTGCTCTGTAACTGTGTTTGTTGTCAGTACGGATCCACAAAAGCAAGATGCACAGACTGAGAACTAAAAAGGAAAATGAAAACTAAACATCTACGGACATTAATATCTAAGGCATCTTTTACCTACAGGCCTATTCTGCAATCCTCACTCACCTAAACAGTCCCACTAGTTAACATAACTATTACCATGATGAAGGGATGCACGACAACCCCTCATGTGTATTTAGTCACAATCAGCGCTATCTTCACTCCCAACACTTGGACCAACAGTCCAGGTAAGTGCCAATAAAGGACACGGCTTTAAGATGTAGCAATAAACATAAGATCTTGTTGTAAATTCATGAAGAACTCAGGTACACTGTAAACCATCAGGTCTTATTTATTTGCCAATGATTTCCCCATATAATTCATAATGAAATAACATAACTTGGTCCAATAAAATCAGCACAGACTCTGCCTTGCTCAGACAGATATCAGCAACTCAAGCAGATGTCAGTTCGTAAAAATTGGCTGAGCAGGTCCAGTGTTCGATCAGCAAACTATGAAATGTTATTGCAGTGTCTCTATTTACCAGCAGCGGATACACTGGACCAGTGAGACATGAATAATTGATTGTGCTGTTTGTTAGCAGGCTTGGTTACCACAGACAAAGCAGAGCTCATGTTCCTTGCAGCCAGAGGAAAGTTGCATGAAAAGGATTCTGGCAGGAACACGTGCTGTCTGTCTGGTGTGGGTTTATGTCTCTGGGTCACAACCACTCCCTTCTCAGCTGAGATTCCAGAGGCACTAACAACAGAAGGAGAAACTAGATTTGTGACCCTTATTGATGGTGCGTTAGCCTCTGTCCTGACAACTGGCAGGTCAAAGAGACTGAAACTGGCCCAGATTATCTCCCCCAGACACATGAATGTGGATCTCCACCCACAACCCCCTTCCAACATGGAAGGAGGCGAGCCCAGCTGCTTATATGGCACCATGCCCTGGGCCACATGCACAGGGGAAGGTGGGTGGGGGAGAGTGGGCAGGGCAGAGATAGGGCTGCACACAGTCCCACTCTCCTGCCCAATGGAGTCTCGGTGAAAAATTAGAGGCCAGGGTTGTATTACCTTTACGGCAGAGCCCCAGCATGTGGGGCCCAGGCATTGGAGTGGCAAGGAGCGTCCAAAAGCGCCATGCTGATGGGGGAGCACACAAGCAACACTGATCCAGACCCGGAGCAGAGACGCAAGACTCTGAGCAGATGGCTCTGACCTCCCAGAGTACCTGGGGGCATTCATGGAGTTTGGCTGCATCCCGTGACCTATCTGTGGGAAGGTTGGCAAACCGCACTCCCACCCCCAACAGAAGAGGGGGCAGACCGGGACGGGATCCCACAGAGACTTATCCAGGGATAGTCCAGGCTTTCATTATCACGCGCTAGTGACAATAAACGCGTCCCAATCGCACTGTAGTTTAGCATTTTACAAGGGAACTCTCCCTAACCTCCTCATTTACTGGAAAGGGGCTACCACTGACGAAAATGTAGAACACTGTGTACACAAAGCTGCAGCCTTTCCGAACAGCAAAACACCACGTGTCCATAAAAACCCACCTTCAGCTTAAAACCCACAGGAAACCCAAGGAAATGTCCACCGGGGGGGGGGGGGGGAATCGAGGTGGGGGGGCAACACACAGGCTGTGGAAGAACAGGCACAACGGACTCGTCTGCAAGTTGTTTTATGAGCCATCGACAAGGCTGGCTGCACCTCAGCAAAGAGCTGAGTCACAGGGATTCGTGCTCAGATGGCCATTGAGAGAGAGAGTTTACGTGAAAATCCTGCTTTCTTTCTTTATTTCTCAGAAGAGGGGTCGCTGTGGTTCTTTTGCGGGTGAGCACGACATTTTCACGGCTAGATTTTTCATTTATAATCCCTAATTACTGGCACTTACAACAGCAGCAGTGCGTCACACACTCGGCGTTGCAGGCATTGCTTGTATCTATTCGGCGCCTTGGCAATTGATGCACTGCGTTAGCAGAGGAAAGCAAACGCTTGTGTGATAAGGCCACATTCACCTTGAAATCCCTTCCCACTAAAAACACCCAGATGAGCACATTATATGCCATACACAGGAATCTCTGAATTATGACCCCCTGGAAAACACTCCGCTTTATTTAACAGCGGTGACCCTACTTTTCAATTCCGCTTCCCCTTCAAAGTAACAGTACTGGGGGGAGAAAACTATAACATTTCCCTCATGGTCTCCCTTCCGCCTTCCGCGCAGGTACTATTCCTCCGGGTGACAAGGAAACGTATGTCTTTGCCTGCTAGGCTGTGCCAGGCATTTCTTGTGCCCCACATCTGGTACCTGGTGTATTTAGCAGGAGCACACTAGTTGTGTTGTAATGAGAAGCAGCTGGTGCATTTGGAAGCTCAGGTTTGACCACAAACCAGCAACAGAAGATGTGCGTAAACTTAAAATGGGTGGGTCTGAATCTCCTCTGGCTCACATCAGCATGAGCCCATTGGCCTTCATGGAGCTGCTCCCACTTTGTGAGAGTGCAGTGGCTGGGAGAATCAGGCCCTATAAATAAATACATTTGTACCGTGCAGTGCTTTCTGGGCACCAGATGTTCTGCAATAATCCCTCCCCAATCCCCTTCAGCATCCCCTTCCCTTCTCTCCATTCCCACAGCCCCTCGCCCACTCCCTGATCGGGGGACCAGAGGTCGGCCGGTCTCTTCCCATCCCACAATGGTCACACTGGCTGGCGTGTGTTTCAGATCTCCCTCCGGTAATAACTGATGGGTGGAGAAGGCTGGGGCCTGTCTCAGAGAGCTCACAGAGCTTTGCTCTGCCAGTAAGATAAAGTCCAGCTGAACCCCCAGATCTGGCAGGCCAAGGCCATAATAATACAAATGCTCACAATTCTATAAGCAGGGAAAGTCCAGAGTAACTCACGAGCACTGTAGCTTGGTACGTACTATGCCAACCTTACTGTCCTGTGGTCTGATTACACATGCAGGAATCAGAATGGAAGGATCCCTTACTTGTTTCTCCATGTGTTAGCAGCAAACCAGGAATTTTCTGCAGCCCAGACACCAGCATATTCTCAGGGAAGAGGTGATACATGGTCTCGAGGGGCGGGTGTGGCCTTAAGGTGTACTGAAGGTGAGTGTTCTCTATCACCGTCATGTGTTTATTCTCTAAAGAGGGGAAAACGTTATGCAATATCTGAAAACACAGAGAGACAGACTTATAATGGTGCTACCCGTTGGAGAAGCTGATCGAATTAAGGTATCAATACATGCGCACTTTATCAGCAATGTAAAACCTGTTTTTAAAAAGTCTGTTTTCTTCATAAATGAATATGCAGCCTTTTCAGGCTTAGCTTTGTTAAGAGTTCTGGGCTTACAAATCCTCACACTGCAACTTCAGGGTAAATGAAAACAATGCCCAGTCTCTGGAAGATTATGATTAAGCAACTTAAAATTACTTGGATCTACTCTCACTCAGCTGTGAAGAAGAAAGAAGAAAATCCATCCCTTTTTCAATAGCACTGCAACTAAATGCTCTTGTTTAGGTTGTTTCTTAATCTTGTGTGTTCTATTCAAGTCCCCATCTAGACATATCTTCAAAAGACCAGCATCTGAGTCCCATTCAGAAAAGAACAGGGCCTGCACACAGCTGATCTTGGGTGCATTATGATATGTCTGTGCCATTTTAGTTCACAGTGAAAGGCAAATTCTTAATCCATAACAGCTGCCAAAGGCTCCCTGGGACACTTGTTTTTAATTGAACTTCCCTAAACTTCTTGTGCTAACTTTGCTCCCTCTTCGTAGTACAGCATGAGATGGGAATAGTGAAACTGGCTGCATCTCCTGCTGTTTCACTGTATGCACTCAGAAGAGCGACCCTTTTATCTTTCTGCTGCACATCTTTGTATCGTGAGCGATTCATTCGGTGGAGGTTCGGTTTCCCCTCAGGAACTGAAATGCAGGAATCAGTGGTACACACCCTGATACCTGGCATCTCCCAAGTGCTTTCAGCAGTCTAACAATGGTCTCTGCTCTCAAGCTGCTGAGAGGTATTTGCTACTCATGGGCTTCTCTCACTGAACATTGCAGCAGCCCCAACGCAAACTGGGAAAACTAGAGTGCTTTCTTTAAAAAATAAACTAACTCCTTCCGAGGTGATACACTACAGCTGCCTCTAGGGGGTGGATCCTGAGCACTTGGATACTCACCTGCAGGTTATTCCTCTTAGACGGCAATAAACACAAGCCATCTTCTCTGGGGAAGGCTTCAATACATAGACAGCTTTCCAGTGGGCAGTCACAGTATGCATCCGATGAAGTGAGCTGTAGCTCACGAAAGCTTATGCTCAAATAAATTGGTTAGTTTCTAAGGTGCCACAAGTACTCCTTTTCTTTTTGCAAATACAGACTAACACGGCTGTTACTCTGAAACCAATTGAACTAGTGTTCATCATTTTTCAGACATGGTTATTGACCAGCATCACCAGGCAATCACGGCACCTATTTCTGCCACTTACCACCGAGGCTCAGTCCCTGCATTAGTGGACATGTATTTGCTTTGTTTGCTAGTATGGTGAGTATTGTTTTCCTTGCTAGGAAAGAAAACAGTTTCTAGAAATGACCTTTCACAAAGACCCCTATCCTGGGCAAAAGATGCTACCTAGCTTCCAACTCAGGAAAACAAATCTGACAAGTCTTTGTGGAACAGCAACCAAGCCTTAGCTACGAAGTTTTGTTTCAGTTACATTTTGCTTTTGAAAGCAACTTGAAATCCACCCCCTTGCTCATTTCCTTTGGGCAAGCTGTAGAATAAGTTACCCAAAATTTGCTAAAACTGCTCAGTATATTTCTCTGAATGGTCAGTTTTAGAGGTGGGCCAAAACCATAGCCATGTATTCAAATCCACATTGGCTCCCCACATTTTGACAGCCTGTGTAAGTTCAGCTAAATGAACCAAGAACCAAACACCTCCTAGGTTTGAATCCGCAAAATAAAAACCTACCAAACGAGGTTTTTCAAAATTAAAATTACCCCTGGTTTAACCTGCTCTGATTATGTGTACACGTTCTTCCCCGTTTCTAGCAGCAGATATTGGAGTCACGCTGTTATCATTACTATCCTATTACTGAAAACTCCCATGCATCCCTGATATTTGAAAAAAGAAAGCATGTGTCTGACTAGCACAGTAGGAAGTGGAAATACAATGCAAATTCTTCCACTGACTCGAATGGGCACTGGATTGGACCCTTCATCTCTGCAAACAGGAAACCAGCCTGGTGGAAGGAGACAGGGCACTGGAGAGCTTGTGGAAAAAATGGTCTTTAAAAGCAAAACTGGTGAAAGTGCAACTGACCCTCCTTCCTGCTTCCGCTTCTGGAACATCCCGAAGGTTTCTCAGGGCAAACGACCACCACCCAGCTTTGCTACAGTTCATTAGCAAATTCAGTACCAACCTTCAGGAAAACAGTGCACAAAGGGACAAGAGCCAGGCATGTTCAGAAAGACAAGGTCCTTGTTACACGCTTTACAAGGCAGCTTGCTCTTATATTTAATATTTTATAGTGCACTTTTCCTGCTCTGTGGGCTGTGTTCCATCAATACGTATATATCAATAATTGAAGCCCATTTGTGTTTATCGGCTGTGTCAGGTTTTCTTGCCAGTATCCACAGAGGCACCTTTTTCCATACATTGCCCATCTTTCACCTCTCCCTGCCTGTACAGATATCCAGTCTGGGCCTGACTGAGCCAGTTCGCTGAGTGCTGAGCTCTGCTAGGGTCATCTAGCTCTCTCTCTTACAGAAGTGGGAATTAGAGGTACCCCTGTGGTACACAGAACTATTGGCACCGCTGATGCGTGGTCTTCCTCCAGCTCAGACAGGACATTTGGCACTAGAAAGGACAGCTTGTGAGCCCGTTTTCCAGGCAAAGGAAAAAGAATCCCTTCTTCTTCCTTCACGACAGCTTTCTGCTTAGCTTTAGCTATCCATGTTTTCAGTCTGGTTCTTTCCAACTTAAATCGTGGGGTGGCTCACCTCAGTGTCTCTGTAGCAGGCTGCCCACTGCCAGGTATGAGAGAGAGATTCAACTCCTGGGCTCACTCACTCATTCTCCAGGATGTGGCACACTCAGAGAACTCCTCCTGCCCTATAACTGACACGTGGGTGATCTAGGAGCTCTGTAGGTCAGCCCCCACTGGAGCTGCTATGGTGCAGGATTAAGTGTGAGAGGGAGACATGGTTGGGGAATCCTCCATTGCAGACTAGAAAATGCAAACTTACAGTCTAGAGGTGAATTTGCATGGCAGAGCCATGCATCAAGCTAGATACAGACTCACTGCCATGTAAAATACCTATAAAATACTGAGAAAGGCTGGGTGGGGTTTGGTGGGCAGATTGTTTGATACACTGTGCTCTGGGCTCATTCTGCCTTCCCCAGCAGATGCGTCAAGGCTATTATTTGCTTGTTGAGAACTGACAATGGTCTTGGTGCTGTACAAGACCCTAAATGCAGACTCCATGCCCCAAAGAGCTTAAAAATCCTGCAGAGACTCTCATCCAGTTAACTTTATTCACGTCAAGCAGAGCCAACAGGATGACTCACATGTGCTAAATTGAGTCCGTGTGGAAGTCTCTGCGGGATCAGGGCCTAGCCAGTGGACATGCTGTCATGGGACGGGATTTGATCGATGCAGCAGAAATTAAGCCCCTTTTCTCCTTACGCCCCAGAAATGGGCCCCTGCATGAACGACAGCCGTTAATGTTGCAGAGCACATTGCTGAGGCTGCCAGTAGCCCCAGCTATGACAAAGAGCCTTGGGGTGCTGCCAACCCCACTGCCCATAAGCAATAACTGGCCCTGGCCTCAAACAGCCTGGCATACAGCACAGGGGCATTTCACAGCAACCAACCAGCACCCTTGTCTTCAGGGCTTTTCTTCTGATCCATTTTGGGTGGCTAATCCTGAACCTGAGCAGCCAAAAGCTTGAGACACTAACACAGAAAACAGCCAACGCTGCATTGAGCAAACGAAGGCACAGACATGTTACTGACCAGCCCGGGAAGAAAGTCAAGTAGAAAGTAGTTCTATATGTCCTTACGTTCCATTGGGTCCTGGAGGAGGGGGTGCAGGAGCGCTCGCGGTGTCCCATGATACAGCTTGAGCCTAGATTTAAAGAGGAGCACAAACCAAACATGGCCGTTTAGATGGCTATATTCCAAAGTGAATTTCCCACAATGGTTCTGTTGATCAATACACAGCAACCCTCTGTTCCAGTCCCGTGAACTCTCCGCCAGCAGATTGGTCTCCTGAGAGCCTTGAGCAGCAAAGGAGGGCAGGTGACTGAGAAGCCAGGTCCTTTGCTTCAGGTTGATTCCCCAGGGAGTGGACATAGATATTCCCTTGAAAACCTCCCTGGTTTGAGAAGCTTCCCCAGTGGCAATGGCTGGTGGGTAGGCAGGATCCAGTGTACAACAGGCGTTACACTGGGTATTTACAGGGAGTTTGACAATGTCAGCGTGACAAAGTGAAGCAGCCACCAGGAAAGGGTTCAGAGAAGAAGAGGAAGAGGAAGCAGGCCTGGCGGGAGAGTGTCTCCTCTTTCCCCTGGCTGGCAAGGATGGTGGGCGACTGACCTGCTTTATTTTTGGTTATTTATGTCTTTCATGCCCCAAGTGTGGGGTGTGGCCGCGCTCCCCTTCCCAGGAGCAAACTCAGCTTACAGTCAGCCGGGCTTCAAGAGCTTCAAGGCAGAAAGAGCTGCCTTCCGCTGGCCCTGGAAAGGGGGGCTTGGCTGAGTCAAGGCTGTGAACTCTGCACACATGCGGGACAACACATGGGCATCACTTGCTGGGTTACAAATCCAGCAGCTGACCTCACCCAACCTGCCACCTCAGGCCTGTCAGCTGAGGTGAATAAAGGCCCAGCCACAAGCCACCAGGACAGCTGTAGTCCATGCAATTTTCATATATGTAGCCAAGAGTGGAAAAGGCTCAACCCAAACCTGTTTAAAGTATGTATATGACCCCCCACGAGCAGTGTATCCTCATATGCTCTAGTTATCCCCATTTTAGAGATGGGGAAACTGAGAGACAGAGAGAAAAAATGACTTGCTTAAGTTCACACAGGCAGTCTGTGGTGAAGCAGGGTCTCCAGGTCCCAGGCTAGTGGCCTAATCACGGGACCATCCTTCCTCTCGAAATGGAGAGCAATAACTCCATGTTGCCATAGAAACCTGATTCCACCTTATAAAATGCTACAGCAACTCGCAAGTCTCGCTGTCCCTTGCAGCCGGCAACACTTACTCTCCGTCCTTTGTGGCCACATCAGTTGGTCCTGACTTGCTGCTGAACAGGTGCAGAATTCCAAACCCACAAGACAGATCCTGGTGGGTCCCTTCTCGCTTCTTGGCCGCAGCCACCACTTCCACCACCGCGACGATGCTGGGGTGGTTTAAAGATGTGTGAAAATAAATGGTCTGGGGGAGGAGGGAGAGAAAGAACATGGCAGATTTCAGGCCTGGGTGGAGTAGCTATTAGCAGCTGAATGCATGTTACAGTTGGAGAGTAAGGTCCAGGTATATTCAAAATGAACAGCCAGAAAAACAGGCAGACAGTGAAATGTAGCAGTCTGCAGAATAATCTCCAATAGGAACTGATGGAAGCTCCATTGCAAATGATCCCGGGGGTCTGGGAGGGTAACTAACAGTAATCGTTCATCTCCCACACACTGTATCACTAGGGAATATTTTTTAAAGGGATCCTACTAGAAAGTGTAGAGTTCTTGGGGCCGGTTTACCAATGGGACTTCGTCTCCTTATGTCTGCGCAATGCCTAGCACATTTTGGGTACCACTGTAAAAAGAAGAAGAAAAAAATCTAACCTTCAGGTCAGGTCAATTCCCTCCTACGAAGAATTAGCCTAAGAGCTGGGACTGCAAGAGAAATCTGCAGTCTGTTAGTGTCTATTATCACCCACTCATTTAACTGGATAGCCAGTCTGTGCCTCTGAATGCCTTTACCTCGCCAGTGTAGATCCATGATCTGGCCACCTTGATGCTGGACTATTGCAAATATGCTCAGTCTAGAGAACGACTCTGCAGATCGTCCAGAAACTACAGCTGGTTGAACAGACAGGAGCCTGCTGGGATCACATCACACCATACTCCACCCATATGCTGCACTGGCTGGTAAGATGAGTTCTGGTCTCTACTTTTAAAAGCTCTACATAGTCTTGTATTTAGCTTCTCATTACACTCCTTAACTGCATTGGAGGGGCTATTAGGGCTGCTGGAAGCCAGGGCTCATGCTCAGTGGGGAGAGGGGAGAGCATTCCAGATGAAAGTGCCTTCACAGAATTCCCAGCTGTCAAAGACCCAGCAGAGCTCGAATTTCCCCCCTGAGGTGAGCACTCTCCTAAACTGGAGGAATGGCCCTGCTTGCAGGTTCCAAGAATGGCGCCACCAAATCCACACAATCCAGCACTAATACGTTCTGGGGAGAAGTGATTTGTACACTTCTGTCCTACGGAATTCAGCTAACGTGTGTGCAATGCCACATGGGAATGGCACCTAGGGGCAACCCTGCCTCTGTCCTGTTACAGGTTACATTTCCCCAACTTAAATTGAGATATTTAGGACTAAAGCTAGTAAATGTCACAAATCCTGAGAATGGACAGCATTGTTAAAGCGGCCCACTTTCCCAAACAATAAGGATGAGTTATTCTTAAGCTGCAAACTCCATAAAAGTATGGTTCAAAGGTTTCAATTGACCTGAAGATACCATTGTGAGCTCTAGGCTAGAAAAGCAAAGTGACTGGAAAAATCTAAGGCCTATCATGACCTTCACCTGCGCTGATGTGAAAGAGAGTTATCCATGAGGATCAACAGTATGATATGGACCTAAGAGTACGGGGTTGAGGGGGAAGGGGGATGTCTGCCAGTGACATGACTGAAAGCCAGGCTAATCCTTCTATTAAACAGTCATTGTAATGGTGTCACCGAGAAAACAGCTACAGTAATCACAGACTGTCAGGAAGGGATAACAGAGAAAGGCATTAAAACATCATCCCAGAGAAATAAATCATTATTCGATTAACTTTTATTGCAAAATGATGAAATAATGACCACTAACTGCTGACAGGTGACTGGACCGAGAGAGAATTATGTTTTGGCTTGCAAAGAATGAGGAAGCTGTTAAAGTGGATCGGTTATAAAACTAAGTTTACCATTGTCTCCTTAATTGCTAATAAAAGTTTTACTAACATACTCCTCTCCCTTAAACCCTGCTCTAAAGTAACAATAATCTTCCCAATTAGGGGTCACCTTGAGATCATCACACTTTAACTCTCTGGAGCGCTTTTTTTCTCCCTTTGCATTTTCTTGTAGAGAACTAAGCGATGCCCAGTTCTCTGGTTAATAAATTGCCAGAGGGCAGTCTGTGCCAGAGGAAAAGGTTAGGAGACATTATCTCACGTAGCCAAAAGTTCAGCATTTCCTGTGTAGGAACTGAGGGCCTGATTCTCCTTTTGTTTATTCCAGTGTAAATCAGGAGTCACTCTACTGTAAGCAAAAGTAGTACATAGGAGAATCAGGCCCTGAATCCCTGAAGGGGAGATCAAACTAGTACAATTCACAAATGTGCGCACAATGGGTCTGATACAGTGGAAGTCAATTGAACTTCCCTGGGCTGTGGATCAGGTCCCCTGCCATTGCTCTAGATACAAATTAAACATCATTTGTATGTAAGTATTTTGTACCTCGTTGCATTATGTTCTAATGTCAACGGGAACTGCACATAGTTCACACAGTTCAGAAATGTATCCCCCGTCCAGAAGACCGGCTTGTTTGTGAGCAGCTTTATACCAGCACTTTATTTGTTTGTAGCTAAAATATACTTCCAGAAGGTGAACAAAATTGTAATTGTTTACTGAGACGGCTTAGCAATAGTTATAAACAAGGGCTGATGAGTTCTCCTAGGGGAAAATTATTAAATAAACTCAGGTTTCAGAGTAGCAGCCGTGTTAGTCTGTATTCGCAAAAAGAAAAAGAGTACTTGTGGCACCTTAGAGACTAACCAATTTGTTAGTACTCCTTTTCTTTTTAAATAAACTCAGAAATTTGAATTTTCTAATCATGTAATTCTAACTGATGAATACAAATTTCATATCAGGCTCAGCAAATTATCTGTAAAGCATTAATTCTTGTGACAGAATAGATGATATTTCAATTCACATCACCATCATTGCTTATCTGTCTTTGACTGTTACACTCCATGATGGGGTAAACAGATTTATAAATTACGGTATTTAAACACACTCTATTCTAATGCTTTCATCTTACACACACACACACGTTATTTAGCACTCATACCAGGCTTTCAATTTTCATCAGGACTAGCATAATCTAAAGTATGCACCAGATGGCATGCTTTCTCTGAGACATTCAGAAATCTTCAGCTAACTTCCTTGTAGATGTTTATGACCTCTTGAATGCCAGGTGTTAGCTCACCTCACCTTGTATGAATCATTAGCCCTGCTCCTGTTTGCTTCTTAAATTGCATATTTATTCACAAATAGCATCTTTCCAAGGCAAACAGTATCAAAATAACCTAGTGACATATTGAACCCTATGTCCACAGCAGCATTTCCCTTTCCTATTGTTTGTTTTGCAACACTCCTTTGCTCCTACATCTCAGCCTTGCTCTTTCTCCCAGGCGTCCACTTCAGTACAGCTTACAAAAAACCCCAACACACACTGAAGCTGCTCCTGATAGCAGCGAAATGCACCATGGAGATTTCTCTTCAGCAGGAGACCAGACCAATATCCAGAGTGCTACACAAGAGCAAAGTCCCAGCGGCTGCTAAAGGCAATGGGCAACTTGCTCAGCTTCCCAAACAACCTCCATTTTCTTCCCCTCCTTTAGGATGCCCTCCTCCCCACCCCCCAGACATCAGAAGGGATGAGTAGGCATTGAACTAGGACTCTCCTCAGCCTGCAGATTCACAGCTGTTAAATGCAGCGAGGAGAGGGGTCAAGGCACCAAAGGGCAGCCCAAAACTGAAGGTCTCAGGATGAGAGAGCTGTGTTCAAGAATGGACTCTCTATTCCGCAGCTGGACAAAGACCGCACATTGGAATTCATTCATTCATCTCCTCCTGCCTCAATAGTCACGTCTTTAGGATCTCCAACAACTCCTCCTCTCACCGGTTTCTCTCCTAGGCTCCCTCCTTCTATCCCCCTGCTCTTGCCCCTTAGGTACCCTCATCCACTTATCATGATGTCAGCTACCACTTTCATGTGATGACAGACAGATCTGCCCCCAGCTTCCCCCCTTCCAGCCAATCCAGGCTCTCCTGGCTCTCTGCTGGTGTGGATCCCACTCCTGGTACAGGAGAGAGAACAGGATAAGGTGGCCCCTGCACCCACCCACAATTCTCTTGAGGTCACTGGAACTGTATGGCCCTACCCATAACAGAGGAAGTTAACCCTGAGGGTAAATCTCTTGCAGCCAATGGAGTTACCCCTGGGATGGAGTCACGCCCTTATGTCATCGGAACTCCTTGCGGCAGATCCTCGGCTGGTATAAATTGTCAGAGCTCCACCGGTGTCACTGGGGTTACAACAATTTACTCTAGGTGAGGATCTGCTCCATCTTTCCTCTAAAACGCACTCCTCTTTTCCTGCCTTTATCACCGCTGACAGCTCCGCTCCACCACCCCCCAGGCCCACAACTTCAATGTTACCGTCAGTGACTTTCTAGCCTTCTTCCCCAAATCCGGATGCACATAAAAGTATGTAAACCATGGGATGGAGAATAGCCCTAGGCCAGATTTGTCCTTTTTTCCCTGCTTAAAGACCTGGGAAATTAAATGCAACATTAACTGAATCAATGAGACATTAATGCAACATGAAATTATGAAATCAAGCACTTAAAAGTCAGGTAATTCAGAAATGTAAGGTGTTTGCTATGATGTTAACTAGGTCACATGGCATCTACTTAGTATTTCCTACTGTGGTTTAATGTAGGTTATTCTAACAATGTAAGAGCTCACATATCATTTATAAGTACATACTGTAAAGTATGTAGAATGTGTAATATAGTTTATTTAATGCTTTGGGGAAAACGCAAATGCAAAATAATAATTTTTATGCAACTTTATGTTTGTGAAATCCAGCACTCTAATATAAGGAGGGTCCTAAAATTTAATTCATTAATTGTATAAAGCGCACACACATACTGACCTAGAATTCATAAATGCAACTTTGTAAACACCTGAACGCTGTAAACTAAGAGAAAATGTACCCCAAATCTGCTAGTGCATGAAATGTTTGTGTTTATCTCTATGCATTGCATTATGTTTGCCTTACTGGTTCATTTTTTAATTTAAAAAAAAAATCAAGACATTAATTGATTGATTATTCAAACAGCCTGGGAAGTAACGTCTATGCCAATAACACAACTAAAGCTAATGCTGCTGATACACTCTTTTAAATAAAGAAAATTAGCGTCTTTAATTTATGCAAAATTGCACCCTGGGCAATATTTACCATTAGAACTGGAAAACAAACATAATTAGCCACATCAGGGAAAAGGACACCAAATCTCATCTCAGATCCATGCCCATAACAGACAGGTGTATCTTGTTGGCTTTCATGTTTGTACAAACACGACAATTACTCGGAGTCAGACACTCAGGTTGTTATGGCAGTTGTGTCTCTAAAAGTCTGCCCTAAGGAAATTTCCAAGTTTTTATCTAACACATAAGTGGGGAAAAATTCTCTGTAGTTGATTAAACTTGTAAAAAAACCCTGGTTTTATGAATTACAAATGTCAAGGTAATGAGAGGAAACTGCTGTGCTTGAAGGATGTTGTTAATTTACGTTCTAATTCATTTTCGTTCCTAGAGTACCACTGCCCTCTGCTGTCTGATCTCTAACATAACACAAGACGACACTGGAAATTGTTAACTATGCAGTGTTGTTGTTGTGTAGCCCTGTTGGTCCCAGGATATAGAGAGAAAAGGTGGGCGAGGTCCAATAAAAGATATTACCTCGCCCACTTTGTCTCTCTCATCATTAACTAAGCCCATTACCCAATACCGGGATTAACAAAAAGCCTGGGTTTTGCATTGAAATTCAAATTGATTTGACATAATAGAGACATAATTGCATCCTAATGAGACATCTGAGACAAATCACAGCCATCTCCAATACTTCATTGGTAAGAATTGTTATTGTTCTAGATATATAAAAAGATATGAGTGAGCGCATATTTAGGAGAAGAATGAAAGGCATCCAAATGGTGAAAAATTAACAGCCCCACAGAAGCTTGAATAGGGAAAATATGCATGACAGAAGACACCAGAATCTGCAAACAATTAGGGCCTGGTTTTCACAAGTGCTGAGCATCCAGACCTCCCGCTGCCTTTGTAGCTACAGCTGTGTGGGATCAGCACCTCTGAAAAGCAAATTTCCAGGATAACAAAGACTTGGTTTCAGCGGGATTGCAACAGATATTAAATGTGCATGACTGAGTCACAGAAATTAGCAGCAAGAAGATTGATTACATCCCATCTAAAATCAAGGAAAGGATTTTGCCATATATTTTCTAGTGTTCTCCCCACTATTATTTAAAAATAATCTGACCCAACCCATCTTTATCCACTCTGTATATATGTACCCTACACTGTGGAGTGGTGCCTCCTTGTGGAGTGGTGCCTCCTTATAGGATATTATCCCTGGACCAAGAAGATTACCAGAAACAGTCCCATTTCATAACAGAAAATACAAAATAGTCACATTATTAAAATATGTAAATCAAAACAGTCACATTGTTATATGACTAACTAATAATTTTACTTTTAAGCTATTTCGGTAAATGTCTCCACAAAAAACAGCTGTTGCTCTGAACTGCACTGTTCCAGGAAAGCATTTGTTTGGTCAGTAACCTCAGGACACCATGGGGGATGGAAGCACTTTTGCATCGATTGAGGCTGGATATAGAATATCAGGGTTGGAAGGTACCTCAGGAGGCCATCTAGTCCAACCCCCTGCTCAAAGCAGGACCAATTCCCCAATTTTTGCCCCAGAACCCTAAATGGCCCCCCTCAAGGATTGAACTCACAACCCTGGGTTTAGCAGGCCAATGCTCAAACCACTGAGCTTTCCCTCCTGGTCAGAAAATAGCTTACACTTGTTAAAAAAATCCTTCTTTGTGTATTTAAAGTGAGATTTTGATCAAGAACCTTGCACTGAAATGGAGAAGTTCTCTGGTCTATGCAAATAGCAGCATGTGTAGTTTCTAGGATTAACTGTGAGAGCAGATAAAATTCAACCAGGTTGTTTCATTTCAAAAGAAGCACAGAAAAAAACAGAAAAGATCCAGACAGGGGAAAGAAAAATTATTAGAAGCGGCTGGGACCGAAAGCGAAACGGGCCCTGTCATTGGACACAGAGACCAGTCATATTGACTGGATATATATCACCTCATGAAGGGATGCAAAGATCTAAATTTCTAGACATTGAATGACTGCTTCTTGGAGCAGCTTCTCATAGCACTAAATCAAGAATTGCCTCTCCCTTTGTGAGTTCTAAGTGGATCATAGGATCTGGTCCAAGAGGTGAATATAGCTGAACCGTTCAGTAATAGTGACCATAATGTAATTAAATGTATCATCCTTGCAGTGGGGGAAATGCCAAAGAAACCCACTACAGTAGCATTTAACTTCAAAAAGGGGAAATATACAAAAATGAGGACCTAGATAAATGAAAATTAAAAGGAAGAGTCACAAGGATGAAATGCCTGCAAACTGCATGGAGACTATTTAATAACACAATAATAAAGGCTTGAACTAAATGTATATCCCAAATAAAAAAAAAAAACAGTACGAGGACCAAAATAATGGCACCATGGCTAAAGGCCAGAGTCAAACAGGCGGTTACAGGCAAAACGGCACCCTTTAAAAATTGGGAGTCAAATCCTAGTGAGGACTATCGAAAGGAGCATAAACTCTGGCAAGTCAAAGGTAAAAGTATAATTAGGCAGGCCAACACCGAATTTGATGAGCAACTAGCTATGGACACACAAACTAACGGCAACGCTTTCTTTAAGTACGTCACATGCAGAAAGCCTGCCACGCAGTCAGTGGGGCCACTGGATGATCGAGGTGCTAAAGGAGCACTCAAGGAAGACAAGGCTGTTGCAGAGAAGCTAAATGAATTCTTTGCATCAGTCTTCACTGCAGAGGATGTGAGGGAGATCCCCACACCTGAGCCATTCTTTTTTAGGTCACAAATATGAGGAACTGTCCCAGACTGAGGCGTCAGTAGAGGAGGTTTTGGAACAAATTGAGGAATTAAACAGCAACAAGGCACCAGGACCAGATGGTATCACCCAAGAGTTCAGATACACAGGCGTCGACTCCGTGGATGCTCCGGGGCTGGAGCACCCATGGGGAAAAACTGGTGGGTGCTGAGCACCCACTGACAGCCCTCTACCAGAACCTCGCCCTCCCCCCAATGCCTCCTGCCCGCCGGCGGGCCGCGCCGATCAGCACCTCCCCCTCCCTCCCAGCGCCTACCGCCTGCCATGGATCAGCTGTTTCGCAGCGTCAGGAGGTGCTGGTGGGGAGGGGGAAGGACCGAGGGCGCAGCATGCTCGGGGGAGGGGCTGGAACTGGGCAGGGAAGGGGCAGGGCGAGAAGGGGTGGGGGTGGGGTGCGGGTGGGAAGAAGCGGGTGGGGATAGGGCCTTGGGGGAAGGGGTGGAGGGGGGGTGAGGGCAGGGCCTGGGCGGAGCCGGAGGGAGCACCTATGCTCAGATATGAAATTTCAGAACTACTAACTGTGGTATGTAACCTATCCCTTAAATAGCCCCTGTACCGGATGACTAAAGGATAGCTAATGTCATGCGCTTTTTTAAAAAAAGGCTCCAGAGGTGATCCTGGCAATTACAAGCCGGTAAGTCTGACTTCAGTGCCAGACAAATTGGTTGAAACTATAGTAAAGAACAGAAGGATCAGACACGTGGATGAACACGATCTGTTGGGGAAGAGTCAACACGGAAATCATGCCTCCCCAATCCATGGAATTGTTTCTGGGCATCAACAAGACCGTGGACAGGGGGATCCAGTGGGCACAGCACACTTGGACTTTCAGAAAGCCTGTGACAAGGTCCCTCATCAAAGGCTCTTAAGCAAAGCTGGCAGTCATAGGCAAGAGCGAAGGTTCTCTCATGGATCAGTAACTGGTTAAAAGATAGGAAACAAAGAGTAGAAATAAATGGTCAGTTTTCACAATGGAGAGAGGTAAATACCAACGACCTGTATTGGGACTAGTCCTGTTCAACAGAGTCATAAATGATCTGGGAATAGGGGTGAACAGTGAGGCAGCAAAATTGGCAGACAATACAAAATTACTCAAGATAGTTAAGTCCAAACATGACTGGGAAGAGTTACAAAGGGATCTCACAAAGCTAGGTGACTGGGCAACAAAACGGCAGATGAAATTCAGTGTTGATCAGTGCAAAGTACTGCACATTGGAAAAAATAATCGCAACTGTACATACAAAATGACGGTTTCTAAATTAGCTGTTACTGCTCAAGAAAGAGACATTGGAGTCGTCATGGATAATTCTCTGAAAACATCCAATGTGCAGCAGCAGTCAAAAAAGCGAACAGACTGTTCGGCATCATTCGGTAAAGGACAGATAATAAGGCAGAAAATATCACAATGCCACTATATAAATCCAAGGTACGCCCACGCATTGAATACAGTACGTAGTGTTGGTCGCCCCGTCTATAAAAAAAGATACATTAGAATCGGAAAAGGTGCAGAGAAGGGCAACAAAAATGATGAGGGGAATGGAACAGCTTCCATGTGAGGAGAGATTTAAAAGTTTGGGACTGTTCATCTTAGAAAAGAGATGACTCTGGGGGGTCCATAAAATCATGACTTGTGTGAAGAAAGTGAATAGGGAACTATTATTTATCCCTTCACATAACAGAAGAACCAGTGGTCACCCAATGAAATGAATAGGCAGCAGGTTTATAATACACAAGGAAGTACTTCTCCACACAACGCACAGGCAAGCTGTGGAACTTGTTGCCAGGTGATGTTGTGAAGGCCAAAAGTATAACTGGATTAAAAGAAAATTAGGTAAATTCATGGAGGATAGATCCATTGATGGCTACTACCCAAGATGGTCAGGGATGCAGCCCCATGCTCCGAGTGTCCCTAGCCTGTGATTGCCAGAAGCTGGGACTGTATGACAGGAGATGGATAACTAGATAAGTTGCCCAGTTCTGTTCACTCCCTCTGAAGCATCTGGCACTGGCCACTGTCTGGAGACAGGACACGGGGCAAGATGGACCATTGGTCTGACCCATTATGGCCGTTCTTATATTCTTAAGTTCTTATGAACAGGAGACACAGCCAAGGCATGTCAAATTATGAATGGCAAAGATACAAACGGTTACAAAAATGGATGTACAAGCCTTGCCTCTGACCTGGGTGGCTCCCGCACTTCATATACACAAACCATGGAAGGTTGAGTGTTTGGCAAATCTTTAACAATTCCATCTTTCTTGTCCTTTCTTTATATAAAGTCAAGGCGGCAAGAGCTGTGCGCAGCTGGCAGAAGCTCCTGCACATGCGGAGAAAGCTAAGGATGTACAGAAGGATGAAGCAGGTGATTAACAGTTTATTACAGTATCTGTAAAAACTTGCGGGGTTTATGTTCTGAAGTGAAGAAGAGCTCTTGCATTACAGTCTCAAGAGCATCCATCAGATTTATGTTACTATTTAGAGGAGCTCTTTGAGGTTACAATATCAGGCGATGTCCGCATGATTTATGACAGAAAAAGAACCCTTTATATTCTGACATTCAGGATCATAAGAGCCGTGGATACATCGTTATTAATCATTATTTATGCAGGTCCATTGGTATGCATGGTATTTTATCTACAGTATGAAATGGGCCAGATGCCTGTGTCTCTGAATTCTTTACATCACTTGTATGTCATGTATTTATCTCCATGTTCACTTGACTCTTGTTAATGCTAAAAAGTGTCCAGCTGTTGCAACTCCGGGTATTCAGCAAACAGTAGATTTCCATAGATACAGATAGACTGTAACTGAACGGGCTCCCCGTTCTCTTTTGTCTGCCTATATTAATGTGCAAATAAACCAGCTCAGGACAGCAACGTCAGGCTCACTCTGTGAAACACATGGCTGCTCTTGCAAAGCGATTGTACCCACACTGGCCTCTGTCCAATGTGACCAGCACAGCGCCAGATCTCTTGGTGAGGCAGCCTGCACATCACAGTACCTGACGTGCAAACAGATTCCACCATGTGAACCAAAAGGGCATCTCCGCTTTGCAAGTGGGAGGGGCTGAGCCGAATTAGGTCTTGTCTATTCAGCGGAGTCACATGCACTAGAGCTGTGATTTCTATTTTGCATAGTGCTGTTACAGCTCTCCGTTTAAAGTGCACTATGGAACATTTAGCACACACCAGCAGGATCTACACAGATCAATTCCAGCACAACACATCAGCACGCTTTAGAAATCACACTCCTGTAGTAAGCAGACAAGCCCTATTGGAGGGTCATGCCGCACTTACAGCGATTGCTGGAGCTGTGCTGAGTGGGTTACTCTTTGCTTGCCTTATGGCTGAAACACTGTGCATCTCATATAGCAAAATACTTATGTTCATCCAGGAAAATCTCCCTGTCCACTCACTGGGTGTTAGCATTCTCAGATGAGCTGTGTTCTCTGCTCTTGTCCTACCTCATTGAAAACCACTTTGCGTGGCTGTCCTGGCACAACTTTGAGAGGTCTTGTGGTACTTTTCCATGTTCTCCCGAAGAAATGATGATATGTGATGTCAAAGAGGGACAGGCGAAGCTGGTATTCAACCTCTGACAAGCTTTCTAGCACTCTCTGGAATATAAGAATAAACACCCTAAGTAGGAGCTTTAAGAGTTTCTGATCGCAGCAGCATTGAAATGTGTCTGGCAGATTAAGAACTTTGATCTTATAAAAATGGTTCTAAACAATAGTTAGTAGATAACTCTGAGTGTAGTCAAAAAGGAGAGAAAAAAAGACATTTTCTTCTGACCGTTACTGTCCAATAGCTCAAACCATACAACCCATCAACTTAGTGATGTGCCCTCACGTTCAGACAAACAGGGCTTCTCTATGCCCTGTCGTCTCACCCTGCAAGATGCTGTGTACTGATACACCAAGGAATAGCTAGCTATGAACTCAGATGCTGAGGTCATCCTACAACAGAAGGTGACTCTTTTCCCAGCAGTGAGAAATCCCAAGACTGGCAAGCAAACCTTTATGCATGTAAATTTTAAGCATCCACTTGTTTAACACATGTGAGTAGTGGACAAATTATGTAAAACATTTTCCAGAGACACTTGGACTGAAGCACTCATTTAAAAAAATTCAGTCACATTCATGTCTCTTCTGCATTTCCTGATTATTGTTATGATTTATTATTTGTAATACCGTAGCCTCTAGGAACCCAAATCAATGATAAGGGTCCCAATGTGCTGGGTACAGTACTGACATATAATAATGACCGATCCTTCCCCAGATTACTTCCAATCTACATGGCAGGCAGACAAGTGCAGTGCCGATGAATAGGAAGCCGAGATATGAAAATTAAGAGTTGAGCAGGAGTCACAGCTGATCATTTGCCTAACCAATGCCAGATGGGAGTGATCTGGCCTCGGGACATCACAGCAGAAATACGTTTTAAGCAGGGATTTTAAAAAGGAGAAGACGTGATCCAGTTTTACTGGCACAAAATTTTACAGAATACAAATCTCAAAACTGGATTTGTGAGTATTCATGTCAGAAGTGCTTGGATGCTTATCCAGTCATGGAATAGAAACAATACCATATGGTTTTTCTGGTTAACTATAACTAACCAAGAAAGTTTATACAGCAAGTGAATCAAGTCATCACAGAAAACTTTGCAAACAATCCACAGAGTTAAATAAAATCATACAAAAAATTGTTGAATGATTTTAAACTCCCCTCTCCTCTCCTCATCCCCAAAAAACACAAATTATATTGGGTACCTATCATGCTTAACCAGTAACCATTTTATTTGGAATAGTTCCACAATTTTTTGGCTCACTAGTATTCTCCAAAACTCTTGTAGTTCTTTATATTTATAAGAACGTATGAACAGCCATACTGGGTCAGATCAATGGTCAATCTAGCCCAGTGTCCTGTCTTCTAACAGTGGCCCGTGCCAGATGCCTCAGAGGGAATGAAGCAATTTATTCAGTGCTCCATCCCTTATTGCAGAGTGAAGAACAGACCACAAGTGACGTTTTCCCAAGGGGATGTTTTTGGGGAGCAGGAGGGAATATCTGGTTTTGAAATTGCTCCCTCCAAGACCTATTCTGTGAACTGGAGCCTCTTTCAGACTTGAATTTCGAAAGTGAATTTTACTTAAAGGGTTTTTTTCTGAGAGCTTCTGAGGTCAGTGTTTGATTATTTTACTGTCATTGATCATGAACAAATAACTGTAGCATGCCTCACAACTAAAGAGTAATAATACATTCTTTTCCTGTTACCAAGACAGTGGCTGTAGTGCTGAAAAGGCCTGCACTGGAGAATCGCTTTAAAATCAGAGGGATTTAAAAATATATTTGGAAATTGAGAGAGATGAGATTGTGTCTTCAAGGGCTAGAGCCCACAAAGGGATGCACCCAGAGAGATCCATTGTTCCTTAACATGGTGCGAGTGTAAGTGTTTGCAATCAATTACATTACTCCGAAGATCCTGGACTGTTGGTCAGAGAGGAGTTGTTCTCTCATATCGAAAGTCCCCCAAAAAATTACATTAATTTGCACGAGACTTTACATTGCTGACAACACAGGATTTGCCTGATCAGATCCAGAAACCTGTCTCCAAGAATGGCCAATACCTAATGCCCAGGAAAAAGTGAAAATGCCACAGAATGCACCTGGAAAATTGTGCCAGTCTGCAGAAGACAGGGTGAAAGGACCTTCCACACACTTCTTGGATCCAGCCTAAATCTCAGTAGTCACTGTGGAATTTTAAATATTAGAACTCTACTCAAAGGAGAGAATGTCAACAAGAGAAGGGTATGAAAGCTACACTCCCACAAGGCAGACAGAATATTTCTTTACCTGCTTAATTAAATTCCCCTCAACACACTTCAGGACACACTGAAATGCCATTGATTCCCTCGGGAGATGTCGTCTCCTTTGGGAGTGTGGAGGAACAGTCAGATTTTGCACAAAAATCCTTTGCCATTCACTCATCTTGCTGCTTAGAAGGTCACCTCTTCCTCTAGGCATCTGCTATGGCAAATGTTCATCTAGAAAATAAAACTCATTTCAGAAAAATGCATGCTCAGAACCTGTTATCTTAAAACTGGCATGAGAACACTCCAAAGCCTTTAAAAAAGCACAGATTTACTATCCAAATTATAAGCTGATTATAAAAAATGTTTTATTGGAATATCCTCCACCCTCAAAGGCTCTGTGTTAACGCAACTCTCTTTCCCTTCCAGATGCAGAGAGCTGGACATGATTCTCTGGAGCCAGTCAGCACAGCTGTGAGCAACCGCCAGAGGTCACTCAAGTGCACTGGGTGATGCTCCATTCCTTTTGGGTTGAACACTGATGGTTGAGGACTTGAGGGACGAGCTCAGTATAAACCCATGAGAGAATACCAAGGGAGGGTAGAGAACAGGGCGTTATAGGAACGGTTGCCCACTAGTCTAGCACCAGAACCAACAGTTGAGATGCTGTGCTGCACCTCCTGGAGGCATGTCACAGAAGTTGCAACACGGGCCAGGGAGAACAAGACAGTTGTAAAATACCCTTGGGATCCTGGGTTCCTCCAGAGATCAAAACAACCAATGAAGTAAACGAGCAGCCACAGGGATGCGTTACTTTATGGGAGGATCCACAGTCCAGAGCAGCCCAGAATCTCCACAGCCGCATGTGCTACAGAGACTTCCCAGCATGCTCTCTGTGCTGGGGCTTGTGAGGGGGGCCAGCATGGGGCTACTTACAGTAACCCTACACCATGCCAGTGCTGGAGGAAGACAGACTTTTCTAAGCCCTTTAGGACAGGCACTTTATCTTCCTTTGTGTTTGCATATCACCAAGCACAAAGTGTCAGCTGGAGTGAGCATTACCACAATATAAACAACAAACAACAAAACACTGCTTCAGATCAGAAAAACAACATGCTCATACTGTTTAAAGTAAAGCTGCCTTACTCCACTCAGGACAGGATTCTCCTGAATGTTCCACAGGCTAATTACATCCTCTGGTTTTAATGAAGAGTTTCTGAAGAGGGAAGACGAGCAATACCGTAAAAGATGATCCTACAGCTATGGCAAAGAACTGGAACGCCAGCAGCTGGAGTTCATTTCCCAGTTCTACCACAGACTCCCTGCATGGCCTTGGGGAGGTCACTCAATTTCTCTGAGCCTTAGTTCCCTATCTAGAAACAGGAACGATAACATTTCCCTAGATCACTGGGGAACTGTGAGCACAAACGAAGTGATGCCTGGCCGTCTGAGAGATTGCAGAAATGGGGGCAATACAATTAGACAGATGAGAGATCACTTGGTGCAGTCCTCTTGCATGAGACCTAATTCCTTGGGTGATAGTGCACTGGAGTGACACGTCTGCACTTGGCGCGCGGGGTGTGATTCCCAGCTGGAGGAGACATTCTTGTGCTAGCCCTCATTGAACTAGTGCGCTGAAAACAGAAGGTAGCTTTGGCTGCTGCACAAGCCCAGAGCATGTACCTAGGGTCTCTGAGGGGCACGGGCTTGTGATGGCCAGCCTGTCCCACGGATCGTACCGCTGCAGCTACATTCTACATCTCCGTGCACTAGCTCAATGAGAGCTAGCGTGAGCATGTCTCCTCCCGCTGGCAATCACACCCCTCGCTCCCAGTGTAGATGCACTCTGACTTAGCTGTCAGAAGGCAGCATCCACTGTTGCTGCTGGATGGCAACTCGCCTTATTACTAGAAATTCTGGGCAAAATTCTCGTCTGCTGTCTGCACTCTGCTCTCCCTGCCCGTGACATCAAGGGGAGATCTATGCAGGTAGGAAGGATTGCTGTCCAAGGGCATGGCTACACTTACCGGGGATTGATGCTGCAGCAATCAATGCACTGGGGGTCGATTTAGCGGGTCTAGTGAAGACCCGCTAAATTGACTGCAGATCACTCTCCTGTCGACTCCAGTACGCCACTTGAACGGGAAGAGTAGCGGAGGTCAATGGGAGAGCGCATCCCGTTGATGCCACATGGTGTAGAAACCACAGTAAGTCAACCTAAGCTACATTGACTCCAGCTACGTTGTGTAACCTAGGTCGACTTACCTCCATAGTGTAGACAAAGCCCAAGAGAATTGTTGCCAGCTATATGCACCTGAGAAGAGAATTGTGCTTTCAGGAAAATCTCCATTCCAAACTTCCTCTTCTGGAAACTCTTTTGTGAAATGTAGATTCCTGGGACTATTTTTGGTTAATTTAACAAGAATTATTGTGAAGTTAGGCAGTTTTAAAGAAACTACAAGAACGTACCTTACAAGTGCTTTGAAAGTCATATGATTATCATGTGTTCAGGTGGGAACGGCATTACTGGTATCCAAGTCTAGAAGATAAGTCTGTCAAAAATAATAATAAATACATTTTATTTTTAAATTGCTTACCGCCACCGAGGGACTCGGGGCCCTGTACAACATAAAATGTCCAAAGTGGCAGCTTCCTGCAGGATTAAACATAATTTTAAAAGAATAATTAAGAGATTTTTCTGGATGACTTACTCTTCCTGGAGACTGAGCTTTCTAAGAGTATAATTAATGTATGTCAACTTTAGATGTCAAAGAGTCCTGACTGAGCCCACAGAAACTGGATTGCTAAAATTTTGACTGCTATCATAGACATGAGCAATCCATGTTTAACAGCCTTGGCAGAAGGTGTGCTCTAGGTCCTTCATTCCACATAAACCTTGCTTCCAGGAGCAATTTTATTCAGATTTCCCAAATCCCACCCATATTGCTCGGGTAACAATGGTGAAAGCACTGGGGTAGACAGGCTGACAGTGACCGCTAACATTTTAGTGACTGTACTGTAGTATTGCCAACCTCAAGAATTTTTAAGCCTCAGGAGTTTTTAAAAATAATAAATGTGGGGTGGAGGTGAGGATATTAAGCTTTCAGGGTTCGCATTTTCAAGCTTTTCTCCACTACCATCAGGGCTAGAAACCTACTTTAAATAAAAATTAAAGGTTAGATTTTCATGTAATCACATAATCTAGGATCTGGGGCTTTCAGACAAACATCGAATATTGCAAGGCTTGTGAGAAATCATAAGAGTTGGCAACCCTGGCTGTGTCATCTTTCCTTGAATATGGCTGAATGACACAGACATTAACAGGACAGCATCTAATCTGTCCTCGTCTTCCTGTCACACTGGAGCTGCACCAGAGCTCAACCGACAGGAGGAAAACGCAAGCAAATGGCCTATGCAGCTGCAGCTAATAGCATCTATCACAACTTCTGTAATGAGTGCTGGAAACAGTTTGAGGCTGTCTACGTTAACAGCTGAACTGTTTTCAGTCCCAGATAAGGAGGGCTCATTGTTGACCTCCATTGACATCATAGGCACCACTCTCATGTTTAAAGTGAAGCACAGTTACCGGTTCTGAATCCCGTGGGGTGCAACTCCCACACTCTCACGTTAGTATTAAAGAGCCACAATGAACCTAAGTGGGAAAGAAAAAGCCTCTCCTACTGGTGGGAAAAATCAGAGATGTGAGTCACAGGGGGGTTCATTAAAGTATTGCTCTCAGTTTAGCTCTCACTGCTTTGCATCATAGAATCATAGAAATGTAGATTGGAAGGGACCTGGAGAGATCATCCACCCCAGCCCACTGTGCTGAGACAGGACCAAGTATTTGCAGACCATCCCTGACATATCTAACCTGTTCTTAAAAACATTCAGTGATGCGGATTCCACAACCTACCTTGGAAGCCTGTTCCAGAGCTTAACTACCCTGAGAGTTACAAAGTTTTTCCTAATATCTAACCTAAATTTCCGTTGCTGCAGATTACGCCGATTACGTCTTGTCCTACATGAAGTGGACATGAAGAAAAATTGACCACACTCCTCTTTATTAACAGTCCTTAATGTATCTGAAGACTATTTATCAGGTTCCCCCTCTCAAATTTGTCCACAACTTTCTTTAAGTGTAGTGCCCAGAACTGGACACATTACTTCAACTGAGGCCTCACCAGTGCTGAGCAAAAAAGGACAATTACCGCTCATGTCTTACATACAACACACCTGTCAATCCACCACAGAATTATATTAGCCTTTTTCGCAACTGCATCACATTGTTGCCTCATATTCAACTTGTGATCCATTAAAACCCCAGATCCTTTTCTGCGGTAATACTGCCTAGCCAGTTATTCTCCATTTTGTCTTTGATTTTTCCTTCCTAAGTGAAATACTTTGTCCTCCTTTACTGCTGGAAATGGCCCACCTTGATTATCACTACAAAAGGTCGTCTGTCCCCCCCGCTCTCCTGCTGGTAATAGCTCACTTTACCTGATCACTCTCTTTACAGTGTGTATGGTAACACCCATTGTTTCATGTTCTCTGTGTATAAATCTCCCCACTGTATTTTCCACTGAATGCATCCGATGAAATGAGCTGTAGCTCACGAAAGCTTATGCTCAAATAAATTGGTTAGTTTCTGAGGTGCCACAAGTCCTCCTTTTCTTTTTGCGGATACAGACTAACACGGCTGTTACTCTGAAATCCTTCTTTACTGAATTTCATCTGGTCATTTCAGGCCAATTCTCCCCTGAAAGTCCAATTTAAACAAAGACAAAACTCAGCTCCACCATTTCACGCTTGACACCCAAGTCCCCAGTCTTAGCCTACGTTCAAGCTGGGCACAAACGTTGGATCCACCCATGCAGCTAGCGCTCTAGGTAGCTGTACCTCAGCCATCACCCCCAGGGTATCCGGACCGGGCCCTCCGGCCCCTTAGGGAATCTGAAACCAGCTGAGCTTGGGGCTTGTTTAGGAAAGTTTTCCCCCGCTCCTGCCCTGCCCTGCCCGGTTGCTGCTGAGCCCCGATGTCTTCAGTCCGGTGATGTATTGAGTAACCCCAGCCCGCTGCTCTTCCGTTACACCGGCTTCAATCCGGAGTCGGAAGGAGGCGAATCAGGCCCACAGGGCAGAGGCTGCAGCCCCTGGGGCCTCCCCGTGCGGCCTGTGCTGGGGGGGAGCCGGGAAGCTGCTGTTAAAGCCGCCCCGAGCCGGGGCCGGGAGGAGCGGCCGGACCCAGGGAGGGGAGCCGGCAGCGCACGGGAACAGGAGAAACGGACACATTTACCTGCCACAATGTATCCATCTGCCATCTTCCCGGACTGCACCACCTGCCCCGGCCGGCGGGGGGGCGCCCCTCCACGGGCTCCCAGCGAGCCGCCTGCCCCTCTCGGCCTCCGCCAAACACAGGCCTAGGGCCGGTCCCGCAGGCCAGGGCCGGGGCCCCACCGCAGCCTCAGCCCCGTGCGGGAGGCCCGGCCCGGGGCTGGCGGAGGCCCGGATGGTTCGGCCCGGAGCTTGGCATCAGGTTACTAGGGCGATGGGACGCCGCGGGGGGGCGGCTCCACCTCTGCTCCTGCTGCAGCCGGGAGGGAGCCGGGCAGCGCCGGGGTGAGCGGGGCACGGCGCAGCTGGCGGGGGGGCGGGCTCTGGGGCAGGGATGGGGGGGTCACAGTGCCTGGGGGGAGGATGGCTGGGCGCTGGGTCCCCAGGCAGGGAAGATGCTGGGGATGGGCACCAGCCGGGAGCAGGGGGGCTCCAGGCAGGGAAGATGCTGGGGGGAGGGGATGGGCACCAGCCGGGAGCGGGGGGAGGGGCACCAGCCGGGAGCGGGGGGGGGGGGCTCCAGGCAGGGAAGATGCTGGGGGGGGGATGGGCACCAGCTGGGAGGGGGGGGCTCCAGGCAGGGAAGATGCTGGGATGGGCACCAGCCGGGAGCGGGGGGGGGCTCCAGGCAGGGAAGATGCTGGGGGGGGGATGGGCACCAGCCGGGAGCGGGGGGGGGCTCCAGGCAGGGAAGATGCTGGGGGGGGGGGGATGGGCACCAGCCGGGAGCGGGGGGGCTCTGGGTCCCCAGGCAGGGAAGATGCTGGGGGGGGGGATGGGCACCAGCCGGGAGGGGGGGGGCTCCAGGCAGGGAAGATGCTGGGGGGGGGGGGATGGGCACCAGCGGGGGAGCGGGGGAGCGGGGGGGGTCCCCAGGCAGGGAAGATGCTGGGGGGGGGATGGGCACCAGCGGGGGAGCGGGGGGGGTCCCCAGGCAGGGAAGATGCTGGGGGGGGGGCTCCAGGCAGGGAAGATGCTGGGGGGGGGGGATGGGCACCAGCCGGGAGCGGGGGGGGTCCCCAGGCAGGGAAGATGCTGGGGGGGGCTCCAGGCAGGGAAGATGCTGGGGGGGGGGGATGGGCACCAGCCGGGAGCGGGGGGGGGAGGCTCCGGGCAGGGAAGATGCTGGGGGGGGGGGTCAATGCCGGACAGTGCGGGACGTGAGCGCTGCCGTAGGGGGCGCTGACGGCCTGCGGGGCCCGGGGCCTCCCTGTTCAGCTCTGTCGTAATCAAGAGGTGGCTCTCTCGGCACCCAATCAGCGCCGTCTTGGTCTCTCGTCATTTGCATGGGTGTGAGCGGCAGCGCTAAGCAGCCAATGGGAGGCCGGTGGGCGGAGTTTCTCCCCCACGAGGGCTAAGATGGTCTGAGCTGGAGGGAGCGGAGCCGCTGCCAGGTGCGGGGAGCCGCGGGCCGCGCGGGGAGGGGGAGGGGCTGGGGCTGGGGCTGGGGCTGCAGCGTGGGGCGGGAGCACGGGGCACCGGGATGGGGGCGGAGGTAGCGGGGGGGCCAGGTCCCAGGGATGGGGGGGTAGCAGCTTGGGGCCGGAGCATGGGGGGGGCGGTAGTGGGGTGCGGCGGTAGTGGGGGGCCGGGACCCCGGGATGGGGGGAAGGAGTAGCTGTGGGCCGGAGCATGTGGGGGTCGGTACCGGGGGCCGGTGGTAGTGGGGGGGCCGGGACCCCGGGATGGGGGGGGAGTAGCTGTGGGCCGGAGCATGTGGGGGTCGGTAGTGGGGGGGCCGGTGGTTGGGGGTCAGGACCCCGGGATGGGGGGGAGTAGCTTTGTGCCGGAGCGTGGGGGGGTCGGTAGTGGGGGGGCGGTGGTTGGGGGTCAGGACCCCGGGATGGGGGGGAGTAGCTTTGGGCCGGAGCGTGGTTGGGGGTCAGGACCCCGGGATGGGGGGGAGTAGCTTTGGGCCGGAGCATGTGGGGGGCGGTAGTGGGGGGGTCGGGGGCCGGGACCCCGGGATGGGGGGGAGTAGCTTTGGGCCGGAGCATGTGGGGGTCGGTACCGGGGGGCGGCGGTAGTGGGGGGGCGGTGCCCGCGGTGGGGCTGTGGCGCGGGGGGGGTCTATTCTATTGTACTGGGAGTTGGGGGGCTGCTTATGACCCCTCCCCCTCGCCAGCAGAGGCCGGGCAGGGGCGGGAGGGAGGGAGCCAGTGGGGCTGGCACCCCGGACGCGGCAGTGGGTCCTTCCCCCGGGCCCATCCCCTCCCCATAGCGCCTGGCCCAGCGCGGCGTTCCCGGGGCTGAGCGAGGGACGGGGGCGGGTGGCTCCGGTCCGAGCTGCGAGCTCAGCCTGGCCTTGCACCGTGCCCGAGCTGGGAGCTGTTCCGCCTCCGAGCCCAGCCTGGTGGCTGAGGGCGCCCCAGGGCCGTCCACCCGTGTCCCGTGGGGTGTCAGGGCTCCTGTTTTCCCTCTACTGCCCTTGTCTGAGCTTTCTGCTAAAGTGACACGTTCATCTTCCCTCCTGAGGCTCCCCGGGCACAGGAGCTGGACTGGGTGGCTTCCCGAGGTCCCTTCCAGCCCTGCATCTCTGTGACCTCTCTCCACCCCGGCCTCCAAAACAACCCCGCTTCCCACACCTCGTTTGGTATCCCATCGCTTTTACCCTTGTCAGGAATTGACTGGTTTTGCACCTGCTGATTTTTACCCTATGTGTGACCCTCGGTTGCTCACAGCTCTCAGACGCGTGTAATGCGTGAGGTGACACATCAGTGTTGCCACGGACGTCGGCGACTATCCGTTTCGTTGCTGCCTTTCGCTCAGTGCTAGGTGGGCTTTTTATGGTGAACCTTATTGTAACTCAAGCGCACAAGGGGGCAGAGTTAAGGTTGCAGTAAAAATTATAACTCATTTTTATGACTGTGGGATTAAACTCGTGTTCTTAATGCTGTGTTAATTTAAGTCTGTGTGTTAAATAATACAGATTTCAGATAGAATGCCATTCTTTAATTAAGTTCACAGGTTTGCCCAAGGTCTTAGGAATGGGTGATGCAAAAGCCAAACAATGTCACTGTGAATGGAGGGAAAATGTATTCTGTGTCTGAACATTTCTTTAAAGCTATTTATCGTGTGTGAGGTAGTTGTTTCTCTTACAAGGCAAAGGAAGGCTCTCAGGAAATTAAAACATGGTGGGCCTTTTACCTGTTAGGGGAAATCAAATAACTGAGCAGCACGGGGGCCTGACACTTTGCCAGTACAACCGTTCCATAACAGTGAATGTTATTACTCTTGTTATTAAGTATTTGGATTATAGTGGCCCATCCAGGATCAAGGCCCCATTGTGCTGTGCTCTGTGCAAACATGTGAAGACAAGATCCCTGCCCTAAACAGTTTGCAGTATCAATGGTAGGCTGAAGAAGACTTATCAGGAGTAACCTGTAATTTAGTCTTTAAAAAGTCAGGGCAAGTAATAGATTCTATGTAGTGGACAAATGTATACATCAAACGATGTAAATAAAAACTTTGGAGAGGGGGTGAAAGTAATCAAATAGATACAAAGTCTATTTATTTATTATTTATTGTCGTTTACAATTTTATACATTTCAGTGTAAGATATTGCTCCTGCTCTTTGCAGTCTGTTCTACAGGGGCCAGAGGAGCATCAAAGGATTCTGATTTCAAGGTGGAACCTGTCACATTCAGACCTGACTAGCGGGATTGGCTCAGTTTACTTGGGGCTTCTTCCTGTGGTTGAAATGATTCCAGAATCTTTGCCATGCTGCCCCAGGCAGCTCACCCAGACACGTTCATTTGACACCTAGTCAGCATTGAGAAGTGGAACCAGAGAGGTGCTCAGAATTCAACAAGGCTGGTTGGAAAAGGCTTAAATGAAAAAGCTTGCTATTTTGTCTCCTAGATTCATAATTCCAAGGCCAGAAGGGACTATTGTGATCATCTAGTCTGAGCTGTATAACACAAGCCATAGACCTAAACCCCCAAGCTCTCTTCTCTCCCCAAATATACTCTGGTGGTTGCTGCTTCTCTGTATTTTGGCTTTCAGTTGAGAGCTAAGCTAGGAGACTCTATTCTTCCAGAGAAACTTTAGTTTTGTTTTTGTTTGTTTTTAAAGAAAAGAAATACCTTTATTTTCTCTTCTTATTGACTGGTTAGCAAGCCTTTGCTGTGATCACACCTATGGTAGGCGGGGTGTGTATAGTACATAAACTGCATGTCCCCTAGTCCGGCTATAAATTCCCCTTGTGGCAGGGAAAGGCTCTAACAATGGGGATGCAACGGGATGCTACACTGCTAAAAATAGCAGTGTAGGCGGAGAAGGGCTGCTTAGGGAATGAAGACATGCCCATATGGCTCTCTGCTCGCCCAAGCATTGCTTCCCCCAGCTACGCAGCGATTTTCAGCAGTGCAGTGTCCCACTGCCTTCCTGCCACTGGTACCTTTCTCTGCCTCAAGGAGATGCTGGAGCCCTTCCCCACCATTGGGAAGGGCTCTGGCAGTGGAGACCTGGAACCGTTCACTGAGTGTAGCTACACACTGGAGTGTGACCTACAGCTTGCTTTTCATTGCGACTTGTCGCTACGCATACCCTACCTGCTGCCGCCCATGGCGTGCAGTGTAGACGTAGGCCTGACGTAAGGAATCTCACTGTGTCTGGATTAATTGAAATAAGGCTACTCCTCTCTTTCCCTGTTTCTTGTTTTGCAAGGCAGCTCCCCTGCCCCCTTCTTGTTTTGTGGCCTTCAGTGATGCTTTGCAGGATCATTGTAATTCCATGTTGAAACTGGCCAGGGCATGGGCGGCCGGTGACCTGGCCATTGTGGGAGGCTAGCCCCTGGCCCCTCCCCTTCTGCCTGAGGCTCCTCCTCTCCCCATCTGCCCCCCTCTCCCAAAGGAGCCCAGAGCACCCCCACCCGCACCGCTACGGCCAGGCAGCGCAGGAGCAGCACCCCTGGCCCCGGAGCTCTGGGTGACGCGATCCGAGTGCTGAGCAGCCATCTCGGCCCGAGTGCCAGCCGCCCTGAGTCCCCATGACAAGCCAGCAGCCCCAGCCAGCGTAGGCCAGGGCAGAGCACCGGGAGCTGCAGGAAAGGGGACTGGCGGATGGGCGGGGCCACGCCAGGCTGTTTGGGGAGGCACTGCCTTCCCCAGCCTATGATATCCGGTTTGGGGCACGACTCCATTGGTAGAGCGGGTCCTGAGCAAGCACCGCTCGGCTTGGCTGAGTGATTTTTAGGGACCACACTGGAGAGGGGAACTCTTTAACGCACAGAAGTCTCTCCCATGCTGCCCTGACAGTCTGTCTCAACCCTGATGCATCAGGATCGCCTCTAACGGGGGAGAGCTTCATTCACCGTGCCCAGGAGCTGATTCCCTTTTAGTGGAAGAAGTGCTAGTTCGAACTAGAGCGAACAATAATGTTAGTTTTTCTCCCTGTAAAGTGTAAGTTTGCTCTGCCAGGGATGATTTCTGAATAAAGAAGCGGTTCCCTCTGGGGCGGCGGCACAACTGCCAGGATGTGGGCTGGCAGGGACCCGCTGATCTCACAGAGGATGCAGGAGATCTTTTGATAGCCTGAGATATGTAGCTTGGCGGTCTCTCCTGTCAGTTTAATTTTGTTCAGCTGCTAACTGTTGTCGCCACGTGTACTAAAGCTGGGACAAGACAGATAGGTTAAGTGCGGTTCTGCATGAAGACTTCTGGATTGTGAACCAGAATCCTGTTTTTTTTTCATGCTACGTTCTCCAATCAAGGCTGGATTTGACCCAGTAAACTACAGGTGAAAGTCTTTGTATCCTATTTCATCAATCCCTGGAATCCTCCCGCCCTAGGCTGTAATTATCTGTGGTAGTGAAAACATACTAATTATTGAAACATTTTAAATACAGATGTAGAAAATATCAGGCAAATTTTATCCTTTTATTTTACTAAAAATGTGCGGAAGAGTGACTCCAAGCTAATATAGCTGCAGACAGACTGTGTTCTCGCATTTCTGTAGCCATATCTTGTTCAGGGCTAGCGATCATTCGTCACGCTCCCACTGTTTACAACGTGTGGAGTGAGAAGAAGTAGAATATATTGGCTTTATAAAAATAATAAAGAAATAAACCAATGTTTGGGAATTGCTTCATGCGGTTAGAGGAATTTATTTATTGCCGTAAGCATTATTCCTTCTGTTGCACAATTTGATTAAATATTACTGACTCTTCTAGAAGTTTAAGAGTAACAGCCGTGTTAGTCTGTATTCGCAAAAAGAAAAGGAGTACTTGTGGCACCTTAGAGACTAACCAATTTATTTGAGCACGAGCTTTCGTGAGCTACAGCTCACTTCATCGGATGCATACCGTGGAAACTGCAGCAGACTTTATATACACACAGAGAATATGTCATATTCTCTGTGTGTATATAAAGTCTGCTGCAGTTTCCACAGTATGCACAGTTTAGACACTATTCTGTGTCTTTATGCCAGGTATTTGATTGCGTATGTTTGTTGTGACCTTGTGTCCATATTAGATCACCAGGAACAGTAATTCACATTAACTTTGTGGCTGATACAGTAATTGGATTCAATTTTTAAGGAATACATTATGCCAACTGTTTGCCTTTAACTTCTGGCCCCAAGATCTTTGCTACGCCTCCCTTCTTGGCTGTAAACCTTCTTGCCAAACCATGGTGGCTACTTATTTTTCTGTAAGTAGATTAACTAGGCAATCTCTAGTATTTAAAAAAGCTGATTTGGCCTTGAGTGCATGTGTCAAAGATGAATGTTGGATTTTTCTAACCCTAAAACCCACTTTCTTATATGAGTAATGAGCAACAGAATTTAAAGGGACCCCATCAAGTTGAAGTCTTCTAGGCTTAAAAAAAAAAAAAAAAAAAAAAGCAGGGTGGCAGGAATTAAAATAATTTGCAGACGAACACCATATGTACAAATATATACAGCTTCTCCAAGTGTAGCTGTGCAGGCTTATCGGGTATTTTACCATTTTATTGTGTCAGAAAAAAGAAGCATCTCTTGCTTCATTTTGTCCATTGTATTCATAACGCTCTGCAGCATCTTACAGCAATACGTTCTCTTTTAAAAAGAGACGACATTTGAAGAATTACATCGTCCTCTGAGTCCTCCTATTAATTTTTATTTTCTTTTAAATCGTTTTCTCCCTTTTTTCTGCCTCAAAGGTCTGTCTAAACAAAAGGAAGACAGACTGACTAATTATACAGTAGAACTAACTAGACACAAATTGCTGTTAAATGTACAGAGCAAACAAAGGGGGGGGGGAATTGTGTGTACGTAGACATATTTTTTCCTCTAAACTCTTTTGCTTGTGTTACTTTTAGCAATAGGAGGTAAAAAAAATTTCAGATGCAAGTAATTTTTTTGAGTTGATGGTATTCCCTCACATTATATTGTCCCATGTGAGATTTGAATCCACTGTTCAGAAATATGCTTCAGGCCTCAGATGTACCCTTGAATCTAGTCTCCTCTTCCTCTCCTCCCCTGTTTATAGCAGAGCGGATCAATTTGGCAATTAGAATGAGTATCCAGTTAGATATGATTATTAAAGCGTGTCATGTATGTTTCATGACACAGTTACCCTGTATGGTATGACTGCATTGTTGCGTCACTCGGTGTTCTTTGCTGTTAAACCAGGAGCTTCATTTCAACAAACATAAGAACGGCCATACTGGGTCAGACCAAAGGTCCATCCAGACCAGCATCCTGTTTATCAACAGTGGCCAATGCCAGGTGCCTCAGAGGGAGTGAACCTAACAGGTAATGATCTAGTGATCTCTCTCCTGCCATCCGTCTCCACCCTCTGACAAACAGAGGCTAGGGATGCCATGAAATAGAACTATCCCACTGGCATGTTGCATGGGACTTAAAATCCTCACATAAATATTTCAAAAACAGGCAGCGTCCTTCAAGGAAAGTAAGATTAGTAATGTCTTAAAAAAAATATAGTGTGGGTCCTCATCAAATGTAACACGCAAGAACAACGTGTGTGGGGTGGCTGTTGGTTTTTTTGGAAAGACCTTGCCAGACTGAGGGATTTCCTCCTCTTGTAATAAAAATATTTGGTCCTTGTAGTAGACTATTATCTCTCTAGCATCCTCTTGGGGAGAGGGTGGGCACTGCTCTTGTGTCAGCATCCAGGGCACAGCGCTCCAGCTTTGCTGTCAAGGCGTCACCCCCTCTCCCTTGCTGGGGGAAGTGGAGTTTAAAGTAGTCCAAACAAAAAGTCCATGTACTTCCACAGCCCATGAAAGCAGAGTCCTAGACCTCTGGGAAGCCATAAAGTAAGCAAGAGGAGATCCTCATTGAGCAAAAATCCTCCCTTTTAAGGACCACCCATCTCCAGGCAGGAGAAGCCACACAGGTGTGTAGGGTTGAGGCTAAGTGTGCCCAGAGGAATTCTTTAACCATTTCCTGACTGGGTTGGGGATCTGCCCCACCACACTCACTCCTTTTTGGGTTACGATCCCAGGAGCCAGGGGATTCTTAGGAAGCACAAGAACCGATGCCTCTGGGTGAGGTCTGCATGTGCTCCTGGCTCTCCCCTCGCTTCCACGCAGAAACTGACTTCTCCATTGTTCCTACCCTAGTAGGGAACAAATAATCAAGACTGTTGATTATTTGCATTATATAGAACCTCGGAGCTCCATTCAGGGATCACGGCCTCATTGTACAGGCCCTGTACAGACATGTAACAAGGAAGACAGCCCCTGTCCCAAAGAGCTCACTGTCTCTGTAGTTCTTCTTAAACATTTGTGACTGTGTTTGTATTTTTAAAAGAATCGAGTGAGCATTTCATACCATCTTCTTCTTGGAGGATCGGAGTTTCCTCAGTTCCAAGGAAAAGGAAGGCAGCTGATTAGGAATGTGATCATTCCATTTTCTCTTGTTACGAACAGAACATGGTCAGAGAAACCAATAATACATCAAGTTATCCCTTTGCTAACTGATCCAGAAGCCTAGATAGTTGTTTTTGCAGATTAATGTATGTGTAAGAAAGAAACTCCTAAACTTTACTATTTGGTATGAACGTTTCTGATGTTGCTACATTAGTTTTTGTATATACATATCAATATGTGGACAGACTTTACCAGCTTTTTCCATCAGCTGATAGTGATTACTCAACCAGTACAGATACAGAGATTCTGTGAAGAACCTGTATTGGGAGCTGGATCCCTTGAAAGTTGCAGGTATTCTACCCACAGCGGTTAAGTTTTCTGTGTCCACAGCACTCGTTCTCGTGAGGTGTTTTTCTCGTGGTGGTTGTCTCCTGTCACTCTGAAGAAGGCAGGTTAAATTTTCAAAAATGCCTGAGTCCCTTTGAAACTCAATGAGACTTAGGGCTTGGCTACACCTGTGAGTTACAGCACAATAAAGGAGCCCCGGGCGTACTAGTTCACTACCTGTCCACCCTGGCAAGGCACGTAGAGCGCTCTGACTCCGTGGCTAGAGCGCTCCTGGTGATCCACCTCGGCGAGGGGAATAATGTTTGCTGCTCCCTCGCTGGAGCGCCGGCGTGACGAGGTGTTGCTTTCTTATGCTCTGACCAGCCTCCAGAAATGTCCCATAATCCCCTCAAGTCAAGCGGCCACTCTTGTTATTGTTTGGAATCGGCTACAGGAACGCGGATAGGCCCTTTGAAAGCTCCGTCTCTGACAGCCGGCTGCTTATCTGCTCTGAGACAAAGCAACCATTAGTGTGGAATGCTGTGTGTGAGAGAGAGGGGCAGGGGGGTGAGGGAGGTCTGCTGCTGTCTGTACTTACAAGACAGCATGCTGACATGCTCTCAGCCCCCAAAAACCCACTGTCTCCCCCCCACATACACACAACACACTCCCCTGCACGCTCCACGCCACCCCCCATTTGAAAAGCACATTGCAGCCACTTGCATGCTGGGATAGCTACCCATAATGCACCGCTCCCAATGCCGCTGCAAGTGCCACAAATGTGGCTATGCCAGTGCGCTTGAAGCTGTCAGTGTGAACAGATTGCAGTGCTTTCCCTACTGTGCTCTCCCAAGGCTGGCTCAGCGCGCTCTACGTCTGCAAGTGTAGCCATGCCCCGAGACTCTTCAGTCACCAAGTTGCTCTTGAAGATGTTACTGTGCATCACCTTCCCCAAGCATCACAAAATGCCTTTGTTATATGGCCGGGAAAGGTATGGCAGTCCACAGAAAACTTCTTCCTGTAACACCCCTTTCCCATGACAGATTATTTCCCATCAGAGTGCAGAAAAAGGAACAGCTGTTCGACACATTCAACTTGATCTGCGGGCAAACTTTGATTACGTGCAGAATGGATGATTCTTTGTGGCAGCTGGAAGAGATTATACTTTTTCAGATTACTGAGAACACCACCTGAAAATTTAAAAATACGTATTTTTTTAAACTTTGGCCACCTGGGTGTCCCTTTCAAAGGTGTACGTCTTGGAAAATGTCTGTTTTCTTAGACTGGGCAAACTTGCTGTGTGGCTGTATATTTCAGCTGTTCTTTCCAATATCTTGTTCAGTGTAGTAGAATATCCTATAGCAGACATTTTGTAAGACCATGTTCAAAATACTGGGTGCACAGGGTCTCTGAAAATCATGATCCAGGTGACACTGTGAATCCAACATCGTAGGTTAATTTTAAAAATGTTGCTCTAACTGGCTTTCCATCATTACTGATCAAGTCAATAGCAAAGGCTGCTTTAGAATCCTGGAGTTCCTTGCCCCGTATTCAGCTCAAGAGACCACGATGCTGCTGTGTGATTTTTTTTTTTTTTTAAGGTTGAAATAGTTTTTACCTCATTAGTTTCACTAGTTAGGAAATATTGGCAAATATTAGAATATCTGAAATGAAGTGATTAACTTCTGACAGGGTTTTTATCCTGGTGAAAAGCAAACTGTGCAAACCTTGCTGTTTGTTTAATGGAATGTGTCGTATGAAGTGAAGTAAATTGCTGGTGGAAAATGGTGATCCCTTATGCAAAATCAGTACACGTTCTCCCATATTTTGGAGGGGGAATGGACAATTCCTAGTTTCTGACATATTCCCTAATGTAGGTTAGAACTGCTTTGAAAAGATGAGGTCCCTGTTCAATTCAGCAGGCAGCTGTCAGCATTTAAAACACATTAAAAACAATCCAGAAAGATTAACTGACAAAATAAGTCTGTTTAATTCTACATCTCTTACTAGGGAACGTGTTTTCAATACAAGTCGGCTAAAGGAGGAAAACATTATTTCCCAGAGAGAGAGAGATCTTACAGCTTAGCATGAGAGAGAATTGGAATACTGGAAAAGAGTACAGTGTCTGAGGGTATGAGCATTTTGGATGGATGTTGTCCCAAAGCGACAGGAGCCTGGTGACTGAATAAAGAAATACTTGAGTCTCTGTGAACCAAGTGAAAGATGTGTAGCCAGGGAAGGGCACTGTCTTCAGTAGAACAAATTGAATGTTCATTTCTTTGAATATGTTTAAAATTAGTGGAATTATTCTCCTTCAGAGAGGCTGGTATTGATTAGTAGTATAGCCAATTGATTTAACTACACTTGTGGTTCATTATTAGGTATGTTCAAGAGACCAACTTACCGAGCTTAGCCAAATTTATTTGCTAAAGACATAAAAGTATAATACAAAAAAGACACACATACCCTCCTTCCAAGAAGCAATTCTTATCTCACAACATGTTCACCTTCCACAGAAGGTATGCATCAAAGGTGTGCCATCGAACCCACTTCTATTTATGTTGTCATTGTTTACAAGCTAAAAGTCCCTATGCGTCTCTTAAAATTTAAGTTTAACCCACTAGTTTGTGCCATCTTTGTCCTTGGTGCCTCCCTCTAGTTTCCCATATCTTGTTTTGTCTGCTAGATTCCAAGTGCTGATGATCCATGAAAGTATTCCTTAACTGTACTTGGTACAAAGTATTCATACATCTTTGCTTTGACAAGTTTCTAATGCCAAAGCTGGCTTTAACTTTGCAAAGTGTTTTGGGATACTTGATGTGGGTGAACAGAATTGTGAGCAGACCATAATATATTCTGTTAACTTCCCAACACCCATATGTATAATGTATATTCTATTAATACCATGCAAGTAAAAGCTATTAATGTGGTGTCCGCACTACCTAATGTGTATCTGCTAACACTGGCATGGTATCTTGCTGTAAGGCAGTATAAGAATGACATTATTAAGTATTTCTATGCTGCACCTTACCAAACATTAGCATAGGATATTGCTAGTCTAGTCAAACCAACTGGCTGAGGTATTGGGAAAGAAAATGCAGCCAATGCAGATAATAAGGACTGTGGGTTGTGGATGGAAATGGAGCCCTTTCTGCTGTTCTTCCAGTTATGTTGCCTACACAACCCCAGCATCCCAGTAAGACCACCTCCTGCTGTGCAGATGCAGAATCCCAGTAGTGGGGCCTAGATCCCTGAACTGAGGGATTTAATGTGTACACTTACAGTGATTCTCATGGAGCTGTACCAAGTGCCACAGGGGAGATGTGACGGTTCTTTACCACTCAGAGGATCACCCAAGTGGAAGGGCAGCTGTTTATTTAACTGACCGGAGCAGGGTAATAGGGTGGCAGATTATAGGACCCTGCAAGGTTTGTCTGTTGTCAGGTGCTTGGACCCTGCACAGAGAGAGGGAGGAATTGAGATAAGTCATGTTAGACCGTGGCTCTTAACAGAGTGTGGCGTTTGTCTCAGGCAGAGGGGAATGTGGGCTGGGAAGCTGGAGGGTTCTGCAGCAAATGCTACAGACGGGCAAGATGGGGAAGGACTCGTAGGCTGATCCTAGCCTTTATGGTTAACAAGGCAAACCAGAGGAGGAGGTAAGTGGGTTTTTTTTATTACTTCCATTATGTGTATCTCTGGGAACTCCTCTGGCTTTTGGTGCTTTGGCTCGGCTGGATCTGAGGGTTGACTAATACTCTCCGTATACAGTGCAAGTGTAAATGGAGTCTGGCCATCTTCCACCTCGTGTTTTGAATGGCTTTTGGAGAGCCTGCTGCTGCTGTTCATGCACACAAGTGGCTCATTACCTGCCAAAAAGCAAACTGAGGGTGAGGTTTCTTGATGCAGGTTATTCCTTGGCATGCTCATAGAGTACTTGGAAAAATATTGTCTCAAGAAAAAAGAAACTGACCACCTCTGCTGCATCTTCCATTAAGGCTTCTTCTCTTGGGCTGACCCTGAGCTTGCTGTTTAAGAGGAGTGTGATGGATATTCTTTTGCCCTAGACACTGCATGAATCAGCATCTTCGGGCATGAAGCTTGGATGGAGCAGGTGTCAGGAGTTTATGCTAAAAGATGGATAGTTGACACTGAGCCTTTCAAAGTCTTTGCATCCAAAAAGGTTTTAATTTCTTGGCAAGCTGTGACTCCTCCCTGGTTAACAAGGAGCATTTTATCCTCCCTAAAGCATTTTATTCCCAAGGGTGGGATGCTGGCTGGGAAGATCCATCTGACAGTGGCAAGGGAATGTAGGTGTTCCAGGACCTTCCTCTTTTGTCTTGTAAATTTTTTTCTATAAGGTAAACCCCAATTAAACCCAGAGCAGAATCATATGTGCTTGCTGCTGCAGTCAGAGTAAATCTAGAGCTCTGACGCTGCTCTAGAAAGATGTACTTGACTCGAATTTCCAGGGTTGCAAACTAAAGTTAATCTATCCTTGGTCAGCTGTAAGGAAGATTTTGCTAGCTCTGAGGTGGTCAAAGCATGGCCCCTGCGGTTCTGCAATGCAGCCTCCAGCTACCCTCCTCTCTGATACAAAGCTGGAGCTTGCAGAGACTGCAGGTCCCAGGATTCCATCTTCAACTGGGAGGAGGCTGCTGAGATCAGGATTCAATATTGTGTACGGGGATCTGTTGTGTCTCTATCAATTCACAAAAAGAACAGGAGGACTTGTGGCACCTTGGATACTAACAAATTTATTTGAGTATAAGCTTTCGTGAGCTACAGCCACTGAATGCATCTGATGAAGTGAGCTGTAGCTCACGAAAGCTCGTGCTCAAATAAATTTGTTAGTCTCCAAGGTGCCACAAGTCCTCCTGTTCTTTTTGCGAATACAGACTAACATGGCTGGTACTCTGAAATCTATCAATTCAGTTCTCTCTATTCCACGTAATGTAAAGTAGTCATGCCCCTTGCCAAGGCAGCCCACAACTGAACAAAGTTTGGGTGCCCTTGAGCCAGACAAACCCACAGTGGGAAATTCACTGGAAGATTGGCCCGACCTACGTTATCACTGGTCTCAGTGGGGTAATGTGACTCTACAGCTCATGTGCCCTCTCTGTTGGAAGTTTAATCCCTCGCTGACTGGCCCAGTTTGCTCAACATACTGTCCTGGGCTCTCCCATTACAAGGGCTGAGGAGAGCTTGATTAGACAATGGTATAGTTCAGTGGTTCTCAACCAGAGGTACATGTACCCCTGGGGGTACACAGAGGTCTTCCAGAGAGGTGCATCATCTCTTCTAGATATTGGTCTATGGAATTTTAGTTTGTACTGACTTCAGGCTTTTTATGTAGCCTGTTGTAAAACCAAGCAACTATTTGTTTATACTGCTCTGTATACTAAACACTAAAATGTAAGTACAATATTGGTATTCCAGTTGATTTATTTTATAATTCTATGGTAAAAATGAGACGGTCAGCAGTTTTTCAGTAAGAGTGTGCTGTGACACTTCTGTATTTTTATGTCTGATTTTGTAAGTAAGTAGTTTTTAAGTGAGGTGAAACTTGGGGGTACGCAAGACAAATCAGAATCCTGAAAGGGGTAGAGTCGTCTGGAAAGGTTGAGAGTCCCTGGCATAGTTTACTCAAATCTGCGGTGGGCCAGCATGTTGTTGAAAGTGCCCTCCCTTGTGATACAGGGGGTGACTGGGAGCAAATCTCCAGCATCCCAAATGAGATATGAGCCTGGCTCAGCATCTGGTAGGATGACAGGAGGCATGTTGCTGTTCTGTTTAAATGTTACACGCTGAAGTTCTTTTCATCTTCAGTAGCTAATCTTCAGGATCAGTTTTTTGAAATGTAGCTATCTTCTGTGGTTTTGGGCCTTAGTTACCTGGTATTGAAAAGTTGGCCCTTACTGCCTTGGTATGTTATCCTCTTCTAACCTCCAGGGCTTTTGATCTTAAAAGAGAAGCTGCTTATAAATCCAGGAATCCTCATATAATCATAGAAATGTAGGGCTGGAAGGGACTTTGAGATGTCATTTAGTCCATCCCCTTGCTCTGATGTAGGACTAGGTAAACCTGGGCATTCCTGACAGGTGTCTGTCCACCCTGTTTTTTAAAAACCTCCAACAATGGGAATTCCACAACCTCCTTTAGTAACTTGTTTCAGTTCTTAACCATCTTTACAGTTAGAAAGATTTTCCTGACCTCTAATCTGAATCTCCCTTGATGGACAACTCAGCGAAAACATAGGCCAATGTGCAGCAGCAAACAAGATGGCAGGTTATATTAACAAAGGAGGAAGAGTATAATTCTGAAAATATTACAGTGCCTTTACAAAAGTTAATCGTATGCCCTGACTTTGAGTACTCTGCTTATTCTGTTCACCCCACATCAAAAGTGAGAGGAAATGTAATCCCTTCTCATAAGGAAGTCTGCACATGCCTCTTAATTATTTTCACTGTCCTCCGCTGAACCTTTTTTTAAAAAAATTAGGGCCACAAAGATTAAAGAGGAGGCAGATAAGAGGGGGCATGGCAGAGGTGGGTCTGTGTATTTAAAGATAAATGAGTAGAGAGGTGAATCAGGATTTCTATTTACCCTTTTTTATACTGATGGAACAAGGAGATATAAACCTGATATTTAGTTGGGTAAGTGTTGCCCTTTAATTTAAAGGGATTTTACATATATAATTAGCCTGTGTGGGGAAAAAATTACACCCCTACCTAACATAGGTATGCTGGCAAAAGCCTTAATGTAGATGCAGTTATACCAGCAAAAAAGTGTTCAGGCCAGTATAGCTTACTTTGTTCATGGAACTGGTGTCATAAGCCATACTGGCAAAATGTGCCAGGACACGCTGCATCCCCACTAGGAGGGTTTCCCAGTAGAGCTGTACTCGCAAATCCTTTCTGGAGTAGACAAGGCCTTGGACAGTTACATGGATAATAATTACAGTAACATTAGATGGGGTAAAAAAAAATGATTGATCTAAACCCTCATGCTTCAAGGCATAAGACAGCCACTAGCTACCTGTGGTTAGGAGGAAACTTCCCAGAGGCAGGTTGTTCCTCAAGCATCTGTCTTGGAGTTTCTTACGTTTTCCTCCGATGTACTTAGGATTTACTCTTGTTGGCAAAACCAGATGGGCCATTGCTCAGACCTGATAGGGAGATTCTCCATTCGTGTATATCAGCTGCTGTACAAAAATCATCTGAATTCAGCGACCCCTGAAGCCAGGAACAGAGAGGACTTGGGCTTTTTCTAACTGAAAACAACCAAGCTCATTTTTTAATACAGGGTTTCAGCCCAATTGGAATTAAATTGTGTATTTATCATAGCAGCACCTGGCAGTGCAGTTGCAGTTGAGCAGCTGCCAGACGTGTTGTGTGTGTGTGTCCGTCCCTAGGATTCCCCCAGGGGATTCTAACCATGTTGCTGAGCAACAGGTGCCCACCGAGAATTGCAAGGAGGTCCACAGTGTATTTTAGCTGGCTGTGTTCCAGAGACAGTTAGCTATGCGGTGCTGAGTATGGGCAGAACTGTGTGGCTACCAGGCCCAGGAATATAGGGCTGCAAGCTTTTCACTCACCGTATCTCCTTGAAACATAATTAATTTTTAAAAAAAGAGTTCGGTAGTTTGGAGTACCGCACTTATCTGTGAATCAGTCCTTTACAGCTTTTTGTGGCTTTACGCATTTCCCTCTCCCCCATATGGATTTCTTTCTGTTGTTGCCCGATGAAATACCACACAAATTGGAGGAACTGATTCCGAGGGCGTCAGTGAAACTCTGTGTACACCAAGTGCCGTCAGATGCTCAAAGGAAAGAGACTGAAAAGCAGAGAGAAACACAATCTCCCTCCCAGTTCTTGTACAGGTGTGGCAGAGGCGATGCGGGGTCATGTGTCCTGCCCCCCAGATTTCTGCCAGGGTTTATATTTTTATTTTTATTTTTTTGCAGGAGTGGGTTCAAAATACATCCCCCCACCCCACTATCAACAGTTATGCGTCACCTCTCAGTGGTGATTAAACACTAGGAGACAAAGTACGTTCGGAAAAGAGAGTGCTTGACAAGTTGTTTTATGTATTACTGTCATGCCCGCAGACCTTACTGTGCTGGGCACAGTACAAACACGTAATGAGAGAGAGTCCCTTCCCCAGAGATTGACACAAACAAGAAAACAGATGGGAGGGGAAACAAAGGCACACAGACGAGAAATGACTTGCCCAAGGTCACCAAGTAGGTCTGTGGCAGGGCTGAGAACAGAACCTTATCTCCTGACTGTCCCGTCTGCCAGATCCCACCACCTCTCTGCAGCTGATGGCATCCCTGCAGTACTGCATACGTTAAGAAGTTTTATTCAGCCCCTGCAGCCAGATTTTGAGACGTGCCCAGAACTCCCTTGCGAAGGGCAGGAGCTGATGGCTTTGAGCACTTCAGACATTCTGGCCTTTTGTGTTCGTGTTGGCCACTGGTTTTAATGTTGAATCAGATATCCAGCCGTATCCGTTTTATTATCGCTGCACTGTTACAATAATAGAGCACAGTTGTCTGTTTGAGGGCAAATGCAGTTTAATTATAGGGATGTCTTTCCATTCTCTTCCAAACCACACATCTCAGAGAAGAGCATTCCAAGATGGCAAGAAAGCAAAAGCCAATTAACAGTTAGCATGCGCCTTGAGCCAGGATCTTTATTAAATATCTCCCTCTAAAGAGAAATGCCCACAAGGCGATCTTGTCACCTACTTGGAGAGCTGAATGGCACCGAGGGAATTTATTCTTACAAGAAAAGGGCAGTTCCTACCCAATGCAATGCTACAATCTGACTTCTGATGAAATGGAGAAATTAACCCATTTATTATCTGCAATACAGTAGTGTGTAGAGACCCCTAGCTGAGATCAGGGCCCCGTTGTTCTCGATGCTGTACGTACACATAGCAAGAGACTGACTCTGCCGTCAAGAGCCTACAATCCAAATAGGCAAGACAGACAAACCGTGGGCGGGAAGGGAATATTATCCCCATTTATCCCCATTTTACAGATGGCAGAGTCAAGAAATTGAATCCAGGTGCCCTGAGTTCCAGTACAGTGCCCTAACGACCCTACTGGGTTAGCCAATGACCCTCCACCTCCCCAGAGATACACCATTAGAAGGACTTACTGTGTTTGCACCTTTAATTATAGAGGTGATCTCAGTTCTTTAAAACATGGGGCAAGGGCATCTTTTTCCTTGTTCTCCCTGTGGTGCTGGGAGTGCTGCAAGGTGCACACGCAATCATCCCAAGCCAAATGCTCCTGCCCCATCCAGCCTCTCACAGCTGGAGGGGTGTTTTCTGCTGTGGGGAGTTCCTGGAGGGATCAGCAAATGTGTAGTTTGGAAGCACGGGGCCAAGGCAAAAACAAGAGTTGCCCAAGCCTCACTGTGCAGTATTGGGCACTTTGGGGCCGGTTTCTCACTGGTGTGAAGGCACCTAAAGGTGTAAATAGGTACTAGTGGGATTTCTCTGCAGGGTACTTCTAAAAGCCTGGCCCTTAGCACTTACTGAGTGGACAAGTTTGCTCACTAAAATACAGACCTGGGGGTGGCTTCAGAATGTCAGCCACAGCATTATTCTCATTGTCCTCATACTGAGTTGCGTAGGTCCAATGTGTACGTTGCCCTGTTTTCACTTTTCTTCAGACCACAAGGAACAGATTTTTTTTTTTTTTTGGGGGGGGGGGTTGTTCTTCTGTTAACGTCTGAAAAGATAGCCCAGACCAGAACAAACTGGACATTTCTGATACAGATCAAGTTTTTCTTGCTGGCTTATGCAGAGCCTTCTTCAACGGTATTCATCATGCTATGGTCATCTAGTCAGGCCTCCTGCATCACACAAGCCAGAGAGCTCCACCCCGCAGCTCCTGCATCAATCCCAGAACTTCTGTTTTGTACTAGAACAGATCTTTCAGAAAGACTTCCAGTGATGGAGAATCCCCCCTGGTTCCATAGCACTGAACTCCACACAACCTAAAGCTTCTTGTATTTTGGCACTTGAGTGTGAGCCAGGTCCAGAGATGAAGAACAATGCAGTCTCATGCTGTGTCATGCGTTCGTTATGCACACCTACATGTTAGTTCAGCCTTTGGCGGAATATGATCAGTTCATCCGGTGCTTTGGAAGGTTTAGGTAGGTTTGGGGGTCATGGTGTAATCTCTCTACCTTTGAGCCTGGTATTTTTCTTACTTACACAAGGTAAGTCAGGAGCAATTCCACAGAATGGAAACTTTTTTTTGTTTTTTTGGGTGGGACTGGGAGAGTCTTAACAGGAGAATTTCCTCCCCACTTGTCAGCCTGCAGACTCTGGCTCATGACCTTCCTTTTCAGCTGAGGTTGCCTGGGACTCTTGTCGCTCTCCTTGCTGAACTGGCCAGAAGGATCACTGCAGATATTTCCATGCAGATACCTTTTGATTCTTGCACTATTAAAAAGTAGTATTAGATTCTTTATCCACGTGACCTTATCTGATTGTTCCTGTACTCCGCTTCTGTTAACCCTGGTGACCCAGGTGCTCTGGTTTCATTTCCTCTCGTAGGCATACTAATGGTATGTGATCTTGACAAAAGTTCTTGTTTGTTTGGGATAGCCGCAGGATGAACCTTGTAATTCATGCAGTGTGGTCTAGTGAGTAAAGCAAGAGGCAGAGAGCTGGGACTCCTGGGTTATTCCCAACCCTGCTAGTGTATGGATTTACCTTGGGCAAGTTGTGTGTCTTCTCTGTGTCTCCACCTGAAAATTGGGGTTAGAACCTCCCAGTGCGGGATGAGAGGTTTAACTAGTGGTTGTGAATGGCTTTGAGATGCTGGGCTAAAAGGCTCTGCAGAAGTGCAGCATCTGTAATTGTTCTATCCTTTATTAATGTTTCCACAAATAATATAATTTCACCCCTGGAGTGTAGCACTGAAACTCCTAAATTGCCTTTGAATTGGGGAGTAAATGGTCTGTGTTTTTCTTTCTCTTCCTCTGGTGCTGTGCACTTGTCTATAGGTCCAGTTTGCTGAGAAACCTTCTCAAGGCACCGTCCTAGCCTGGCTGCTGGACTTGGTGTGATTTAGCATTAAATTAGGTAATCACAAAAGTACTGTGCCTATCGCCCCTTTGCCGCCTCTGCAGATCCCAGCGTTAGAACTGCTTGGCGCTGTGAGTGGCCACGCAGTGGAGACAGTATGTAAAATCAGCCTGGGTGACCTCGAGAACTGGAGCAATATTCTCGTGAATCGTTCCTGTGCACTGCTGCAGCCCTTACACAGGTAAAACCAGTTCCTTCTCAGGCCAAACAGCCCAGCCTGGGTGCAGTAACAGTGGACAAATGAAGCCGTGTTGTGTTCTGATCCATAGGCTGAAGCGCTTGTCAGTGCGGTTCGTGTATATTGGCTGGCAGAGTGCAACTTGCCGAGTCAGGATTTGAGACCAGCATAAGATATTTTTGCTGCAGTAATAGCAAGGGGTTTTATTTACTTCTGCCTGCGCTCTGTTGAATGGATTTCAGCCTGGCCGTGAGACTAGACTAATTGGTGTTTTGTTTTGTTTTTTTCTCAGAGAGTGAAAGGGAATGGGGCAAAAATAACAAAATAAAATACCTCCTGTATTTGTATCCAGCTGTCTTGGTTGCTCATGGTCCCAGTGGATTGGTACTTTACACTGTCTGTCTCCTCGGTTCTTTAGAACCTCCTTCTCCATCAGTTTGTTTTTTAGTTGATTTTTTTTTTCTGTTGCACATCTTCATTCCTGGAAAAAATCTGTTCAAAATCTGAGTTGGATTTTTGTGTCCTCTGATCGTAAGGCAAGGTAAGTGCATTGCTTTGAGGTGATCCACGCTTTGAAAGGTCTAAAAGGCTTTTGTGTACAACATCATTGTGCATTTTCATTTGTACTTCTCTTGCAGATGCATTCCAGCAGGGAGCCTAACTGAGAGATTAAAAAATAAAAAAAGTGACAAGTATTTCCACAGCTGCACATCAAGGAATTGTCTGTGCTCTGTTGCATAATGGGCAGTGTTGCTTCTGTGCTCAGATACCTGTCACTTCTAAATGTTACTATAAAAAGCCCTTCTTTGAAATGTCATATCCCATTGTGGGATTTGGTAACGATTCGTGGAGGTTAGCAATGAAGGTTACCTAAGCTTTAGAGCACACACAGAAATAAAGCGGCAAGTTGCCACAGTTGTGTCGTAAATGAAATACCAAAATAGAGGAGGTGCAGCTCTGCACTAGTTTATTTTTTGGACTGGATCATGAGCGTAGACGTTTCCACAGCAGCTCATGAATTCACAGAAACCAAGAGTCCAGTGTAATAAAGATTTTAAGCTGGCTAATGCATGGCAAGAAATTTTACCTAGTCCTGTAGCAATGCTCTGGATAGAGGGGGAGAATGGTAAACAAATGACTACCTGCGTGTGAGGGGTCTGATAGAGGGTGAGAGAACTTGGAACGGCTGAGGTTGGGAGGTTGCTCGGGTGGAGGAGTGTGTGGAATGAAGCTCCATGTAGGTAACCTGCATTGCATGAGGAGGGAAGGTATAGTAACACTGGCTGTTATGTCTAGCATCGCCATATCAGACGCGAGTATTGAACAGTATCTTTAATTCTCTTAAGTCGCATTTGTGGTGATGTTCCTCCTCATTTTGGCTATAACTGGAGCTGTTTGTTAGATGCGGTAGAGCATGTGGACACGGAGGGCTGTGTTATATTGAATGTGGGAGCTGTATTGTTGAATGCCTTGTGAAGCAGCATTGCAAACAGTGCTGGCTCTTGGCACAGTGCCGTGTACCTTGGGGCCTGGGGGATAGCGCGGCGAGGCAAGGGCATGGCGGGGTTCAAAGAGGAGTTGCAGTGTTTCCACAGTAGGACTCCTGGAGCCCACGTCTGGGAGTTAACCCCACACGGCACAGCACTGCTCTGCCACCGAGGGCTTTGTACTTCAGGGGCGTGCCTCATTTATGGCTGCTGGCTTTTAAAGAGGGTTTGTTAAAAAGAACCTAAGTTCCGTGCTGAAACTTGGAGCAAGGAAGTGTCACGCTCCAACTGGGCTTTACGCGCTGCATTTGCAGGCAAGCTGATGCACAGCATGGGTTGTGGGTGGAGAGGGAGCTTCCCAGGCAAGGGGGAGCTTTCCCTTGTCCTCTCATCCCCCTTACCATGGGCTGTTCATGGTCTGTAATCGTTCGTGTCCTGTGTGTGAAGGGGTCCTCCTCGTTGCACACCTGTGTACAGGCTCTTCTCTTGCTGCGGTGGAGCCTCTGTGCTTTGCTCTTGGTTTATCTTCCTAACTCTTCTTTCCCCAAATCTCTCCTCTTTCTCTGGTGGTCACAACTGCAGCATCAGTGGTCCCTCATCAGAGAAAAGGAGATCCTGCCATTCTTGGACCAGGGCATCTCCTGCCAGCCCACGGTATGGCTGTGGGGGCCCATACTTGTGTCGTGAGTGCTTGGTCTGGGGTGTTTGTTCACTGCTAAGCCAGTGTGGGTTGGCTGCTTGGTTCATTCTCTCCATGTTTGTGGCTAGCAAGCAGCAGGGACTGCGTTTATGGAGGCATCAGCTTGACTGCTGCACCTTGCTCATGGTGGCAGCCTACTAACTCCAGATCCTAGTGGTAGAAGCTGGCAGGGCATTGTGCCGTGCAGCACTAGGATTGCTTGCCTTAGACAGGGAGTGGATAGGTTTATTTCCCACCACCGTCTCCCCACATACTACATCCCTGGCTCCTGTGCGGCCCACCCCCAACAGGGAGCTTTTAAAAGGGGTTCTGTGGTCTGGTTCTCACTCCTTATCCATATGAAGTTCTATGTAGCTATCGGATAAGTGACTTGTGTGTTGTGGGATTCCAGAAGCAAGAACCTGAGACCTCCTCAATATTGAAGCCCACTATAGCAGCTTCAGCTTTTCTCCCTGGTGCAGTCACTTTAACCTGACTGCTTGTGAATTGTGTCTCTTGGAGCAGGGGCTTGCTGTCCTGCTCTTTTGGTGTTGTGTAATGTAGTGCACACGTGTGGCTTTTTCAGAGGCCAAATCCCATGAATGCAGGAGCTTGCTTGTGCTGTCTTTCCTCCACCTCCCCCAGATGTGTGTCGTCTTTGATATCTATCCAAGAGAAGAAATGTAATGAGCTGGCTGCCCCCAAAAGGACGGCAAACCAAAGGACAAAGTGATCCTACAGAAGGGGTGCCGCTGCAAGGTGTTCCCCAGGTTCCTGTTCTGGCTGCAGCCACCAAATTTAGTAGTTAGAACTTTAGGACAAATTTCCCGTGTGTGCCTGTACTGTCAAAGAGCAGAAGATCTGCCCCCAGCGCTGAGCCTTTCCCTGCCCACCCTGCTTCCCCTAGAAGGGGGAGGAGAGATTTGGGGGCTCTAGGCACACTGTATTTGTTTTTGGCATCGGGGCATATTGGCAGCCTCTCAGGGTTTTACAGAATGGGAGTACGGTGACTTGCAGAAGTAATGCCTTTGGCAATAGGTCACCTGCAGCCCTGGGCAGTTGAATGGCTCCTGTCAGTAGGAGGCATGCTGGCTGGGATACTGAGGTTACCCGGTGCTCCTGGAAAGTGCGGCAAGGCCACTAATTCCACCTGAAGTGAGGCAGGCTCAAGAGACGGGCCTGCTGAGCGCAGCGCCTCCTGGAACTGCACTGCAATGCCGGCCTTTGGAGCAAGCCCAAGTCTGAGCGAATTCCAAAGGCAGGGGGTCTTGATGGGAGACACCCTGTTGGCAGCTCCCTCTGACTGTGGTGTGAGTGCCTCTCATGATGGGTCTAGGAGTGAGATGATCCAGCTCCCAGGCCATTGAGAGTTTCATAGATCGCTTGCCCAGAGCTCTGGTGTCACACACTCACCCAGAGAGCCCCTGTGTAACAAGCAGGGCACTGGGCTCCGCACCCGCTTCGGTTTCAGAATAGATTTCAGGTGGCACCCCACGCAGAACGTGGTGCAGTCGTGAGGTGTGTGATGCAGGTGTGGGTAACATAGATCACTGCAGCCAAATAGGTGCACGATCAAGGACATGTCGAATCTCGAACCCCATGCACAGCTCAATTGGGTCTGAGGTCCTAGGTGGATATTGAGGCTCAAAGTCTTTCAAAACAGCTGCTGATGCTGGACCAGCAGACGTCACCCAGAGGGTCTGTTCTGAGTGATCTGGAAGGGTGTCTAGCTGCAGAGCACTGTGGCAGAAGCTCTTAAACTTAGTTTAATTTATGTCTGATACGTTGCAGTGTCCACCCATCTTCTGGGGTACGTTTCAGATTTACCGTTTTTGGAACAGTCTTTATGACCAAGAGCTAATGTTGACCCATTGACTCCTGAAATACTTAGGACTTGAATTGTGGCAGAGCTGTTTTTAAATTAGAAAAATCCTAAATTGTGGGCAAGAAGAAGAAGGCTTTAGTGCAAGGATTTCCCAGACTGCCAGATTTTGGGGTCTCAATTTACAATAAAACGGTACTGCTTTTGCCACTGCAATGGGTTTTGTGTGTGTGTTATCTTTGCGCTGTTGCAGCTTATGTTGTTGCCTCACATGGAGCGTCAGCAGCCAGTGCTCTTGTCCTGGTGCTGACTGATTTCAAGCGCTGCGAATGTGCCGGTTATATGAGGAGAGGAGGATATAGCAAGGGAGGGAACCTACTCACAAAAATATGCCAGTTCACAAACAAAATATTTTACATTTTCTCGGCCAGTCATTTCTGCATGTTAATCTGTACATGGCATGTATGTGGGCAGAGGTGTTTGCACAGGTTAATCCAATCACCCAGGTGCTGTGCAAAGTCTTTCCCTTCCCTTCGAGCAGCGTTTGCATGTATTTCATGGGAAAGTACCTTCCCCCCAATGCCTCAGACCCCTCCTTCCCCCCGTAAATAAGGGATATTGGTGTAATACTGCAACCTGTCCTAGTTAGATCCTTGGAGGCCTGTGGCTGTAAGGGGCTGTGTAAGTGTCCTTCGGTTTGTTACCACCTGTTGCTGAAGAGCACCATTAAAGGTGACTGACAATTTTTCTCTCTGCTTCTGCTTTTCTTGGAGTGGGAGATGCATCCTGACAGCACAACTGCAGCCCCCCAAATTCTGCTTTTAGAATCCAGAGCCTCAAAGAGCAGAGCGAACACTGGGGCAGGAGGGCAGAGGAGACATTGGAGGGCATCAGGGCAGCAGCTCTCCAAGTTGAGCTGCCAGGTGTTCCCGGCTTTCAAACTTCACCAGTGAACCCTGTTATACTTCAGAAAAGCTATCAAGGCAAGGTGCTTAAACCTGTGATGTTTCTCCCCTGATATGTATTATTGACTCTCTCCATTTCGATAATAACCCAATTGGCAAAGGCTGGAGGGGTGGGAGTGGCAGTGAAGCTCAGGACCATGTGAGGAGGCACTGTCCTGCCCGGGATAGCTGATAGAGCTTCCTTTTTCTCTTTATTTCCCCAAATTCTCGTGTTTGTAAGTGTCTGCTGTAGGACCCTGTTTTGTCAAGTTTTCACACTGGAACTGAGTTTTAAAACTTCTCTCAAGTTAGTTTTTTATATGAGAGCAACGTCCTCTGCTCTCCCCTAGCTTCCCTCTCCCCCTCAGTCCTTTCTTAAGCCCCAGAGCTGCAGCATCACTTTCAGTGCATGCCGCTGTCACGGTGCGACACAGAGGTCAGCTGCAGGCTTCACAGCTGTGAGGTTCCTGATGTCTCCGTTTTTGACCACATGGGGTAAAAAGATTAAATTCTTTTAAAAGTCAGGTGTTTTGGCTTTTCCCTCCTTAGTATTCTTTCTGCCTTTTCATGCGGTTCTGATGGGACGTGCAGAAGCAGGGGGAACTGAGCTGGAGACATTCCACCTATGAGGGGACCCAGAGACACTTGCCTACCTCAGCCAACCGGTTTGCTCACTTCTCCTGTGTAGCTGCCTCCGCGTCTTGAGTTCCATCTTTGGGGCGTTGAACTACATTTTGTGTGAAGATCTAGGATGTGCCTGTATCTTTTCCTCAATTACCTAGAGATGCTCAGAGATCTGCACGGTAGAGTACATGAACAAAGCAGCTCTGCCCTGCTGTGCTGTGAAACCGTCCTGTTACTATTCTCTTAAGTTTTTTTTAACCCTCACGCGCGGCCCCTGCTGTCCATGCACCAAGTGTAAAGGCCCTTTAGGGCTGGGGTGGTTCCCTGAGCTGCTCAAGAAGAGAGGCAGGGCAGGTTTCTTCCCGCCTGTTAAAAGTCATTCTTCTGTAAATCCCACCCAGACGCTGCAAAACTTTTTTGGATTTCTTGACATTCCATCATTTGTCAGTCTGCATAAATTGTGTAACCACAAAGATCTGTGAACTCGGACACATTTCAGACATGATCCCGGGGAAGCCGGCGGGAGCCCCGGGGAGAGTTCTCTTTTATTTCTGGTTAGTGACACTTAGATTATATGTTTCAGAGTAACAGCCGTGTTAGTCTGTATTCGCAAAAAGAAAAGGAGGACTTGTGGCACCTTAGAGACTAACCAATTTATTTGAGCATAAGCTTTCATGAGCTACAGCTCACTTCATTGGATGCTCTAAGGTGCCACAAGTACTCCTTTTCTTTTTAGATTATATGGTTAACCAGAGATCTAGAAAAGTGTTTGTTCGCTAGCAATGCATAAATAGCAGTTGTCTCCTCATTTACAAATGCAAAAATTGTCAAGTATAAAAAATAAAAGCAAAACACAAAATACCCAGGAAGCATCATGTATTTTTAATATCGTTTTAAATAATGTGGAGTTAAACATGGGGGAAAGAGAGGGATTATGGATTTGTCACTAAGTCACGTGCTGATGCTGCTAGGCTTACCGCGAGGCCTGGCTATAAATCTGTTACCAGGAAACTACCACACTATTTTGTGGTGTCTGTTTGTGAGAAGGTGGTATGAAAGGATTAGACGTAAAGCCTCCAATAGAGAGAGCGCATCTATTACTGCAGATCTTCCCTGTGTCAGTTATTTAAATCACTGTTCAAACTGCACCGCTCCCCTCTGCCCCCGTGTTCAGATTCTTTTAATTGACGTAAACCACGACAAATAACATAGTTTCTCTAACTAAAAAGGGTTGATTTCTGGAACACCATTTAAAGAATGATAGACTTGGACTCCTGGTTTGATACTATAACATCATAGCCTGTTCGGGGGGGCTGAATTTTAATGGAAAGGCTTCCCTGTGACCCTCTGTGCCGCTGCAATCGCGTGTGAATTCACCACCACCCACTCGAATTTGGCCTGGCTGCTCCCAGAAAACTGCCTTTCTAGGCAGCTGCCTAGTTTGTCTGTAGCTAGAGCAGACTCTGCAGTTCAGGCAGGGAGAGATTTTCAAAAAGGCTTAGTGCCCAGTAGCTCACAGTAATGCCTCGTCCTAGACTGGGATAACAGATGTGGTGTTCGCTAACGTGTTCTCAAACTAATGCATTTGTAAAGCCTACTCTAGACAAGGCCGTGTGTACTGGAACTCCTGCTAAGCTGCTCCTGTTCGAGTTTTGGCTCCCCAGCGCCTTGTCTAAAATTGACTTTTCACACATCTTCACTATCGCATTCTGTTACGCCTTTGTCCTAGTCGAAACAAGGCTGAAATAGGAGCTGAGGTCGCTTGAAAATCTGAACAGAATTAACTTTTCCAAGGACTCACAAAGGGGTCTGTTAAAGAACCAGAAATTGGGATCTCCCAAGTCCCACAAGGCCATCCTTTTTTCTCAGTGGAATCCTGTCCCCACTTCCTTGGAATTTCAGTACTTCTTTTTAGGCTAGAGGCCAAAATGTGCCTTGTCTCGGGATGGGAAAGGGTCCACCTGTCCCGGTACAGTAGAACCTCAGAGTTACGAACACCTCGGGAATGGAAGTTGTTCGTAACTCGCAACAAAACATTAGGGTGGTTCTTTCACAGGTTCACAACTGCACAGTGACTTAATACAGCTCTGAAACTTCCTGTGCAGAAGAAAAATGAGGCTTTCCATTTATTTTTAATAGTTTATGTTTAACACCGCACTGTATTGTGTTTGCCTTTCTTTTTTTGGTCCCTGCTGCTGCCTGATTGCATACAGTACTTCCAGTTCCAAATGAGGTGTGTGGTTGACCGGTCAGTTCGTAACTCTGGTGTTTGTAACTCCGAGGTTCCTCTGTATTTTTGTCTCCAGAAAAGTGTGACAGACCTGTGTAAGCTTTTTGAAAAGCAAAGGTGTGTGAAAGAGTCCCGTCACCTCCTTTCCACGAGGGCTTTTAGGTGCATCGCTCTGCATAAGAACAGCTTTCCCTGTATTTCCATGCGTTAGCCCAGAGAAATTAATACAATAACTCTAACTCGAACGGATTTTCAGCTAAGCCTTTCAGACTGATGAAACTGAAACTGGTTATAATAGTTTTAAGCTGGCTGAAGAGAAATATAAAATGACTGGGTAAGAAGAGGCAAGGGATTTTTGGCAGTCATCTTGATCTACAGAGAACCTTGAGTCACATAAAAATAAAGGAAGAATACAATTTGTCTTTAAGAGAGCAGAGACCCCAGCATGCCAGACAGATGGGAGCAATTGGGGGCACTATTCACAGAAAATACCTTCTAGGGAAAATAATTGAAATAACACACATTATTATTTTTGGATGGAAGGGGGTGTGTGTGAAAGAACATGGGACTAAACAAATACACCAGCTGCCGCTGCGCATGTGCAGCGGTGGTGATTTAAATTGCAGCTAACGCTCCCTTGAGGTTTTCAAGACTGACGGGTAGATGGAGGTGTCTGAAGGGCAAGGTACAAGGGCACCGCTCTGAACCCTTGCTAGAAAATGAGTTTTCTGGAGCCAAAAAGGTGACATTTTGTGTCTGCTCATCCTCTGATGTCAGGGGAGTCTTTTCATTGACTCCATTGGGCTTTGCATCAGGCCCCAAGTTCAAGACCAAGGACAAAGGGCTACAATTTTAAAAAGATTTTATGGAAGATGGGGTTTTCCTTCCACTACTGGTGGATTGGGGGTGGAGGAGCAGAGGGAGGGAAATTGCCCATAATGTACTTGCTGTATGAGGAATAGATGGGGGGGACCTGTCCAGAGATTCATTGAGCAGCAGGGTAGTTAGAAGTTAGTTACTATGAAGCTAGTCAGCTGTACAGTCTGTTTATCTTAGTGCTGCAGTTCCTATATCAAAGAAGTGGAAATAATTACAGTTAAGCAATGGAAACCAATCGGCGCCCACTGTAAGTAAATGTAGAGTTTAAAAGGAATAGAAAATAGGTGCATAATAGACCTATTGACTCTTATTTCCTTTAAAGCAGCAGGCAGCAAACTGAGATTGCTAGGTAGCCAACCATGTTGACTCTTGCATGCATAAAAGAACACCATCCGCTTACAAACTGCACTTCTGCTGGTAAATGCTTTCCCAGGTTCCTGTTAGGAATTGCTCGATGAGATTGGACGCATGGTCCATCTAGCTCAGTATCCTGTCTCTGACAGAGACCAGTGCCAGATGTTCCAGAGGAAAGTATAAGAGCCCCCTCACCTGGCATATATGGGATAATCTGTGGCCCCCCATGTTGTCTCACTCAGGTTTCTGATAGTTAAAAATATCCCTGAAGCATGAGGTTTAAAATTTTTGTTAGAACTCTGAGTATTCTTGTTAACCTATAATAGCCCCTTCTTGAATCTTCTGAAGTTTTTGGCTTCAGTGACATCCTGTGTTGGTGAGTTCCACGGGCTAATTTTGCATTGTGTGAAAAACTGTTTCCTTTTATTAGTTTCAAATTTGCCATGTTTTAATTTCCTGGAGTATCCCCATGTTTCTGTGCTATGAGACAGGGAGAACCGAAGCTCCTGATCTACTTTCTCTATAACTTTCATTATTTGTACATTTTTATAATAGCCCTTCTTATTCATTTCCTTTCCAGGGTAAACAATCCCAATCTTTTCAATTTATCTTCATTATGTAAGTTTTTTTTCATGGTCCTCATCATTATCATTGCCAAAATAGGATGAAATTTAATAGTGAAAACTGCAAGGTCATGCATTTAGGGATTAATAACAAGAATTTTAGTTATAAGCCAGGGACGCATCACTTGGAAGTAACAGAGGAGGAGAAGGACCTCAGAGTGTTGGTTGATCACAGGATGACTATGAGCCACCAATGTGATATCGCCGTGAAAGACGCTAATGCGGTCTTGGGATGCATTAGGTGAGCTATTTCCAGTAGAGGTAAGGAGGTGTTAGTACCATTATACAAGGCACTGGTGAGACCTCATCTGGAATATTGTGTGCAGTTCTGGTCTCCCATGTTTAAGAAGGATGAATTCAAACTGAAACAGGTAGCGAGAAGGGCTACTAGGATGATCCGAGAAATGGAAAACCTGTCTTATGAGAGGAGACTCAAAGAGCTTGGCTTGTTTTGCCTAACCAAAAGAAGGCTAAGGGGAGTTACGATTGCTCGCTATAAATATATCAGAGGGATAAATACCAGAGAGGGAGAGGAATTATTCAAGCTCAGTACCAATGTGGACACAAGAACAAATGGATATAAACTGGCCATCAGGAAGTTTAGACTTGAAATTAGATGAAGGTTTCTAACCACCAGAGGAGTGAAGTTCTGGAACAGCCTTCCAAGGGAAGCAGTGGGGGCAAAAGACCTATCTGGCTTCAAGACTAAACTTGATAAGTTTATGGAAGGGATGATATGATGTAATAGCCCAATTTTGGCAATTAATTGATCTTCAACTATTAGCAGTAGGTATGCCCAATGGCCTGTGATGAGATGTGAGATGGAGTGGGATCTGAATTACTACAGAGAATTCTTTCCTGGGTGTCTGGCTGGTGAATCTTGCCCACATGCTCATGGTTTAGCTGATCACCATATTTGGGGTCGGGAAGGAATTTTCCTTCAGGGCAGATTGGCAGAGGCCCTGGGGGTTTTTCACTTTCCTCTGCAGCGTGGGGCATGGGTCACTTGCTGGAGGATTCTCTGTATCTCAAAATCTTTAAACCGTGATTTGAGGACTTCAGTAGCTCAGACATAGGTTAGGGGTTTCTTACAGGAGTGGGTGGGTGAGATTCTGTGGCCTGCGTTGTACAGGAGGGCAGACTACACGATCATAATGGTCCCTTCTGACCTTAAAGTCTATGATTCTATAATCATTTGCCCTTCTCTGAACCCCCCTCCCCGTGGCCATTTCGAGATGGTGTGACCAGTAGTTCACATGCTATTCCAGTTGTTCTCGTGAACACTAAGATTCCAGTAACTGAAAGAGAGCAGAGAAAAATTCTTTATTTCTTCAGTCTGCTTGCTTTGTGCATTCGACAGCACTTTGTATAGTCAATTTCCCCATTTCCCCTGTATCATGTAGTATTTCCTGTCATGTGGGCCAAATTCTTCTCTCGTTTATACAAGTGTGCGTCTCCTATTATTTTACTGGCTTCATCGGGATGGCTCTGGATTTACACAAGTGTTTCTGAGAGAATTGGGCCCATTATGTGGGTCTTTCACCGAACAAAACAGGGGAGAAGAAAACATTTAAAGATAGGAATACGCCATAAAACCACAACACTTGGCAGGGCGCTAAAAGACCTGGGCTGTATCTGAAACGACTTTGAACTCAGCTGACTTGGTTTCAAGTTGACAGTGCTCCTTTTTCATTTGCCAACCTGATCTCCGCAAGGCACTTTACAGACCCCTTGTTGCACGCTGCATTCGTTGTGAAAATAACAAAAATCGCCCTGAATTTTAATCACTTATGTAACTATCGGAGGTGGAGGAAAACTGGTGTGTTCAGTTGCACTCACAACAGTGTCTAATTGGAGGGAGACTTGCACTGGAGCAAACTATACTGTTTCTGCAGCAAGTGTTTCTCCCCCGCCCGCCATTCCCGCCGCTGGTTCAGGTGGTTGGTCTGAGCCATCACCCTATGACAAAGTCTATGTTCTCCTCTGGTGACAATGCTGTAATGCGCTTTCTGCCATCCTGGTCAGTGGTCTGTGGGAGACCTCATTTAAAATATCAGGAGATTTGAATCTGTGTGGGATAAAAGCAGTGGGGAACAAGACAAGTCCAAGGATAATCAGGATTATGTTGAGGCCTGATAAACTGGAGGTTTCCCTCCTCCCCAGCCTGAAAGTCCCTCTCTAAGTGACATTGAGAGAGTGTTGTCAAGGTTTTGTGCTAAAAATTGGAACAGGAAGTAGGCCGTCCATCTCTCTCATCTTTTAATTATAAGCAGTGTCTCTTGCTTTACGTTTTACATCGCTGTCGCTCTCCCCAGAAATCTCCTTGAAATTGCACCTTGGCTGAGCCTTCGTTAATCTTTTTGTGTAGCAAATAACTTTGTTTGATCTGGTTGGGATAGAAACAAATTGCATTGGCTTGTGTAATGTCAGGCAAGCTTTTAAACCCAAGTGGTTTCTATTAAATGGGAAAAGCAGAATCATTCCCTCCTACCTATTCCTACCCCCGGCATCACAACAAAATAGCAGCTAGGCAGCTTCTTTTGAAGTGCTGTCTTGAAAATTGGAGGCATTTCTGTGCAGTGTTACTTGGCTGTGGGCTGCTTGGTAATATGACATGATGGTGCATTTCCCGACTTATAGTCCTACTATGTCAAACCAAAGAGATATTTCAGTGAATTGCTAGTTCCTTTTTTAATATTAAGGCTGGTGTTCATAGAAAATTTTAAGTAACGATGCATCCTGTGGTTTTGCTAGCTTTCTGTCTTGGTATGGCAGCTGGATAGTTCAGTCGGGCTCTCTTGGCCAGCCTAAATGAAGAATTTTAATTTACTAGTAGTTTGGGAATGGGTTGTCATAAAAACAAAGGTAATCCCAAAGAAACTAAAATCACATTGAAAACCAAAGACTGCATCACCTGTTAAATTACACAGCAGCTAGAGCATAGCTGAAAAGAACCAGCCACAAACTATATAATGATTGTAAACCTCTCGTTTGCTGACGTGCAAATCAAAATAACATTGCTGCCTCAACTAAAACGTCAAAGAAATGGAAGACCTCTTCCTAAAGGGTCGACCCCCAGACGTTCCTTGCCGTTCATTCCAGCATCACAGTCCTTTGCTGGATTACTACTTCTGCATTTGTCTGAGGCTCCTTGACCAAGAATGCCTGGTCTGTCAAAGTTATCCAGCAGAAGGGTCTGCACCAATCTGATATCACCCCGTCTCAGTAGTCAGCAGCTTAGTCCTGGGTTGTTTATACCCCTTGTGCATGGGGGAGGTTAACTGGGATTTTTGCGTGGTGGACAAAAACAGTTGTTCTGCTGTCCTCAAATGGAAGTGCAGAGTTCTAAACCCAGAAGTTCCAGGCAGGATTTCACCTTCCTCCAGAATTTCATAGCCAAGGAGCCATCAATAGTCTTGCCCCCGCTACCCAAGGCCTGCTGGGTCGAAACCTCTCTACATTGGGTCCATCTGGTATTTCTCCCAGAGCTGCCTTAATGGTTGGAGCCAGCACAGCTCTGCCTTTCTCTTTTGGGAACAGGAAAGTGGGATGAACGGCAACTGTTTGGGTCAGGGACCAATGAGCAGCATCCATCCCCCTCAGGATGCTCTCCTGTGAAATAGGTCCCTTCTGTCACTGCATTGTCCAGTGGCACCTCGTGTTCCCTGTAGAGTTAAACTCATCCTGCATCTCTCACTGCAGTCAGCAGTCTGTGCCAGCTCGCTAGGAACAGTCACATCAGTGCCTGGCGTTAAGACACAGGGAGACCCACAGCCCTCTGCGCATCCGCCTGCACCAGATTACTGACCTCTTCAGAAACTGCAGGGAATCACAGTGGTGTACTGAAAGGCATTTCTGCTCTCCTGTATCCGCACGTCTTGGTTTTTATCCCTAGGGAAAAGTCCTGGCATGTCTGTCAGGAGCACTCAGCAGCGTCCACCCTACCCATTTCACCGTCCCAGAGAGGTCAGTCGTGGGTGGTAAGTGTGTGACTTTCTGATGCTCACAGTTACTGTATGGCTTGGTTTATGTGGCTTGGTACAGGTACTAGGTCCTCCAGGCAGGCTTGGAGGTTGCTGCAGAGCCTGAGTTAAGCATTCTTTGCTGTGTCTCTCCAATGGCAGCGCTGGGATTTTGTCTGTCTGAGGTATCTATCCAGCTCCCATCACCACAGTGTTTGAACACCTTGCAGTCTGCAATGCATTTATCTTCACAACATCCCCTGGAGGCAGGGCAATGCCATTATCCATACTCTACCAATTAGGAACTCAGGCACAGAGAGATGAAGTGACTTGCCCACGGTCACACAGGAAGTCTGTGGCAGAGCAGGGACTTGAACCCAGGTCTCCCAAATTGTAGGAGGGTGCCTTCATCTCTGGAAACAAAATGTGCATGAAGCTTTTCCATTTGTCATTTATTCCTCCAAACTCCTGCAACATCATGCCCTCTTGTAGCATCCAGAGCTTGTGTCAATTGTTAGTTTTGTGTTTGTGATTGTTAAGCTGAAAAACCTGAGTCCCTAACATGTTTCTGTGGGTTTGGGAAAATGTGAATGTTATGAAAGGTGTGAGCCACTCAGCATGGATGTCAACTTGAGGTTATCAATTCTCTTTTGGCATGATCAGCCAGGGAGTGTCTCAGGTTGCCACTTAGCACAGTTCTTCCATTTCTGCTTTCTTTTGTTAGCTTCCTGTGTCTTGTTTTGGGAGGCTGTGGCTCCCCGAGGTCTCGCTGAGAAACAGCTCAACTGGAAAGTTCATTTCACCCTCAGAACACCAGACACTTACAGTGTAGTGAACCAAGCACACCACGGGGTCAGAAACAGCTAATGGGTTTGGACATGGGCTTCTTAAATGTTATGACTATAAAATTAAGGGGCTTCTGGAGTGGCCCACAGAGAGGAATAGTGACGGACCTTACGCTGTTACCGGTGAAGGAAGGAGGAATTGGTTTGGTTGCTGTGCCTGCAGCACAAAGGATGTTTGAGGTTGCCGTTGTGAAATCATGCACTTTGGAACGGAAGAAGGAAACTGCCGTTGCCTTTTTGCAGAGTGCAGGCTGCTGTATGTAACTGGCTTTTTTTTTTTGTTTTTTGTTTTTTTTTAATCAAAGAGTAAGTGAAACCGCTCAGGAGCGATGGGACTGACCCAGCTGTGAGGGTGGGCCACATCCCCGTGTCCGCCTGTGCAGTGTCAGTCCCAGTGTCATGTAGTGCAGGGCAGTAGTCTAGGAAGGCTGGATCATCTGAATAGCAAAACTCTGGGTAGGTTGCTTGTGTGTGGCCTTCCAGCTTCTCCTCTGGGACGGTGCAGATATAGCTACGGTGCCTTGCTCACGACGCCTCCAGGGCTCGGGGCTCTCGTGGTTCGGTGCCAGTGGCTGACTAACCCCCCCACGTACAGTATCTTTGATAAAGTGAAGACCCTCGCGTATGCCATTTTCATTTTCACTCCTAAGAGGAGTGTAGGCTTGCGTGCGTGCCTGCTTGCCTTTAGATGAGGTTAGGAGGATTTTCCTCCCATTAAGCTACAGCGTAGCTTTATAATAACCAGAAATGGACAGGTTTCAGAGGAGCAGCCGTGTTAGTCTGTATTCGCAAAAAGAAAAGGAGGACTTGTGGCACCTTAGAGACTAACCAATTTATTTGAGCATGAGCTTTCGTGAGCTACAGCTCACTTCATCGGATGCAAATAAATTGGTTAGTCTCTAAGGTGCCACAAGTCCTCCTTTTCTTCTTTCAGAAATGGACAAACTCTCTGGCTGTGAGTTTCAAAATGGCCAAAGGAAATGAGGCGCCCAATTCCCATAGATATTTCAATGAGAACTGGGTGGCTAACTCTCATAGCCTATTTTGAAATTCCCAGCTTTGGCTGACTTCAGTCCCTCCCAAACTGGGCCCCTCACTTGTGAAACATGCAACACGCTTTTGGACCCTGTAGAAACAGTTCACTTGATTCCCATTTTGCTTAGGAGGGAGGTGGGGGAACCAGATTTTCCGGTGGAAAGTCAATGCGGCACTGGAATCATACACAGAGCACATGAGCTGTTGCGGGAGCTCTCACGTTCCTTTCAGCCAGGAAAGAAAAGCATGCGGTTTGTTGGGGCGGGTTGGTTTACATTGCAGGGGAGAAAGCGTTTGTGAACTCAGAGGAACTTTAGTAAACTTTCAGAACACAGTTTGAGGTCTGCAAAGCTTCAGCCTTGACAGGATTCACCCCTTTCCTAATAGTAACCAAAGAACATTGCTGCTGAGAAGTGGCCCAATGAAGCGAACAGTATCTCGTATTCTCCTGTTTGCCTTTCTGCAAATACAGTGGCCATGGCTTTCTTTACTGGAGCCATACATTGGTTCATACAAAATCGGCTGTTGGCTGGGGAGGGAGGGAGGAAAGGAGGGAGGAAGGCGTTGAGGTTGAATCTCTTCCTTTATTTTTTTTAATGAGCCAAGTGAGTCTATTTTTAGACTGCAGCTATCCATGTGCTCTAGGCGTGTAGAATAAAAGACACACAACTTGCAACACTCACTTAGACTCTGGGTTAACCAGTTAACCCCTCAGGGTTCTCATCGTCTGACTAGGATAATGCCGACCACTTCCGACATTACTGGCTGTCCCATCTTGGAGTCCGGGTTCTACTCCCCTGCTCCCCAGGCACACACCCAAGCATCTTAGGCCGTGTTTCATTTTAATATCCTCCTGGCACCCGCCATGCTTCCCACCAGTTATGAGCAGCTCTTTGCAGCCCTGATTCTGTCTGCTCAGGTACTGTGTGCAAATGCTGCAACATGGGGTGCTTAAGAGAGAAACTGCCACCCCGTTTCCCATCCCTTCCCCCCTCCAAAGTCTCCGGCATCACTAGACTCCCCAACCTCTCCAGTCCCCATTAAGAGATGTGAGCTCCCTCTCTCCACTGTTATTATGCAACACTTCATTTGGGTGGGCTGTGCAGTGTTGCAGGGCTCTGTTGTTATTTTCCCTGACTTGCTCCTGTTCTGAGCTCTGCAGGTTTGGTGCAGGGGCTGTAACTTGCGCTCCGTTATTTTCAGCGTCATGTCTCTGGAGGGATTGGTTACTTGACTGATGCAGTTGATTTCTATTGGATAGCACTGGCTGCAGAGCAGCTGGAAGTCCGTTCAGCATTCCAGTCAGGTCGGAGGTGTGTGTGTCTGGAATTCAGAGTTACTGAAGAAAGCTAGACCAGGATTCTGGAAATATTTCATTTCCTATGTGGGATGAAATTGGCTAGTTGATTCTAGGGTAAAGGAATTTTTGTGGGGGAGAAAAGACTGCTTACTTTAAAAAAATTAATGTGTATAAAAGAGCACTGAATTTTACTTTAACCCTGACCAGAGCTAGGAGAGGAGACTTGACAGCAGATGGCACTGGCTGGATACAGAATTAAAAGACGGCAGGCAGTTCTGCCCCCCAAAAAGTATTAAATTCAACAAACCCGTGCTTCCCTCTGATGAGCCCTGTGGAGGGATTTGAAGCAAGTGAGATAATGCAGGATGAACATATTAGCAAATTTGATTTCCTTTGGGCACTTTATTAAATTTCATTTCAAGGTATTTGAAGGGCAGGTTGAAGGGTGACTTATGTGGTCTGGCTCTGTGCTGGCTGCCTAGAAACCTATGAAAGAGAAGGTATTTGTTTCATGCCTTCAGCCCTGCATAGATTGTGGGTGTTTTATCGCCTTACACACTTGGCTTCCTTTCCTCATTTTCTACTCCTGCTGTTCTGATGCACGGGCCAGCTTGCCCAGCCTTAAGGCCTCCATGCTTTGCTGTGTGGCTTCCGTCCAGAGCCAGCGGTTGTCGGTGAGGTGTTGCTGTTTCTTGGTGTGGGGGAGAGGCTATTGTTCAGAGCTCTTTGGTTTCACTGGCAGGGAGGGGGAATGATGGTGAACTTCTCAGGTTGCCTGTTGACTAGTTAGAGCTTCATTTTCATTGCACTGTGTGCGCTGAGTTGTGATATTCTCTTTCACTCTGACCTGCCTGTCCCACCTGGAGAAGGAGAGCAGGGACAGGGATGGGGAGGGAGGAGGCAATGGACCAGGCGACATCTCCTTACTCTGTTCTTCTGACATGTGCAGTGTGAGCTCCCCCCCATCCCCAGTCACTCTGGGGGGCAAAGCGTAGTTTGTTCTTCAGTGACCTATTTTACAACATGCTCCTTTGGGTAGAGAATGTGTTTTACTACCTTCCTGCCCGCCGTGCCTTGGGGAGAACCTGCTTGGCAGTTCCCTTGTGGTATTTTTGTTGTTCTGTTTTTAATGCTAGCTTCATCGAATTGGAGAAAGACATAATGGTGTGAAGGACTCGTCACAAAAGCAGTGGACTAGAATCGTGGAGCAGCCAGACTACACGTACACAAATGCACTCTTGCTACCAACCATCGCATCTGAGGGTTTATCTTTACATACAGGACAGCTCCTGTTGGCACATTTAATCCACCTCCCTGAGAGGCCCCAGCTGTGTCAATGGGAGAAGCCTGTTGTCTGTGCAGGGGTTTAGGTGGGTATAAGTATATCGTTCACGGGTCTGGATTTTCCACACCCCTAAGTGACGTGGCTATAGAGAGATAGGGCTGTACTATGGACCTGGCCTCAGGCTGCTCTAGCTGTAGCCAAAGGAAATAACAGGTTTAAAAGGCAAAGGCAAAAGAAACCAAATATCATGTTTTTCGCCTCCCTCAGAATTGCTCATGACAAAGACATCCATTGTATAGGCTGGGGGTGGAGGGACATGGTAAGGGCACCTGGTTACAAGGGCAGAGAGGACCCAAAGCCTGTGACCTGGGAGACATTTACATATGTGCTTACAGCTTTGTCTACATACACACTTGTCCCCGTGTAATTAGACCGGTTTATTTAAACCAGTGCAAACCCCTGTGCGGATACTCCAATTTCATTGTGAGTGGCTTATTTTGGTTTATCTTAAACTTCTTCCTGATCAACTTAAGATAGACCAAAATAAGCCTGGTTTAAACTAAGTGTCCACACAGCCTTTCACACTGGTTTCATTAAACCAATTTAAAATTACACCTTAAATTACAATAGTGCAACTCTGTTGGGGGGGGGGAGGGGAATCTAGTAGATGAGTCTTTGCAGGCCCATAAAATGCCTTTTCTTTAAAAACCTCAGGTTTTCCTCTTGACATTTAATGGGTTGGCAAATCAGGTTAGCAGTATGCAGATAAGCACAGTTCCTACTGGTACTTTTATAATCCCATTTCTCCAATCACACTATGTTTGCAGGAAAATCTGAAGTATTTTCTCTTCCGTCTAGCACGGAAACCTCCGCACTCGAATCTGTGGCTAGGAAAACGTTTTTAATGTTTCAGGCATCAAACTTCATAGACTTTAGTAAAGGGAAAGTGTGAAGAAACCTCCCACGCAGGGCAGAGCTTTGCTAATGCAACCTTCACACTAGTCAGGACCCCGGTTGTCTCATCTCTTCTCACTCTGCCTACCTCCATGTGGGTGAGGGGTGGGGAGTTTGAAGTGGGAGAGGGTGAATCCTTGTGGAACTGCTCTGTTTCTGTTTCATCTGCTGCCCTCTGGCTGTCTCGCTGTTTCAGTACAGCTCTTGAGCATCAAGAGTACCATCTCCATTCTGTAGGAGCTATTCTTCAGGCCCCATCTGTATTCCCCTTCCCACCCCTCCCTACCCTGCAGGTTGTTGTAACTTCCCCTCTGTGAGATTTAGAGACGGCCCTTTCATCACTTGTTTGTATTGTTGACTTTTGAAGAGTCATTTCTGTGTTTATGATGGAGTCTGGCATCTGTTGATTTAAACTGGCATTTAATGACTTTGAAACAATATGGGAATGGAGCAGTACAATGCAACGCTCAGTTACTCGTAAGTACAGACCCCCACACGCAAGGCCCATGTGTTTAATGGGTCAGGGCCGTTTCCCTGACTGTAAACGGACTACACAACTGAGAACTTTGCCTTTGAATGGTATTGTTCTGCAGTTTGGTTTCTCTGAGTTTGCTGGTTGGTATTCTTGGGTATTTTCTGGAATTCTGGCTGGTTAAAAAACAGGGAAACATAAGGCTGGAGCTTCAAACTCCACCTTAGTAGCTCTGACCATCCTTTGGAAGCAGGCTGCTATTTTTCATCCACAGATTTGCACTTGTCCTGATTCATGGAGATGCATGATACTGTTATCTGGGTTGACTGATAACGTGAAGTGTCTGCTCCAGGTGTGAGTTATAGGTCACAGATGATGATGAACTGCTTCAAAATGATTCCTGAGTTATGAACTCAGAGGCTTCAAGAATCATATGGAGCATGTTGCGGGAGGGATTGAGATGGAGTTTGCTGCTCTAGTTTTGTTCACTTTCTGTGTTCTGTTGTAGTCTATATGGATACTTACACTGTGCCCAACACCATGGTACCCAAGCCCTTCTAATAGTGGAATAAGCAACGTGATCGCACATCCGTTCATGTGGTTTGTTCTCTCATCCTCTCATAGTTTGTACTTAGTTTGTCATTTGAGATGTGGCAGTTCATACTGTATGTTTGCCAATCCAGTTGTTAGGTGCTCAGCATAGCTTTGGGTGCTAGATAATTAACAAGAAAACATCTCGATTTGGCTTGTTCCACAGCTGCCGATGGCCTAGGCACAAAGTTACAGCAGCTTCTTCAATTGTCACTTGGTTGTGCTTCATTTTTATGCAACTAATAATCCACAGTCCTGCTAAAGATGAAAAAAATTTGCATGTACATATGTGTGTTTCAAGCAAGGTGTAAGATCCAAAATCAGTAACAGAGCGTCTGTGCGAATTTAGGCTGCGATTTTTGAAAACTGCCTGAAGGAATTAGTGACCCCCTCCCCCTGACTTTCAGTAGGAGTTGGGCTAGAGAAGTTAAGAACCTTTTGAAACCCCTAGCGTTAAAGTATAAATACAAATCTGTTCTTCCTTATCAATAGTCTAGTGTCGTGGGCACTTGGACATTTACATAGTTTGACCTTGAAGTATCTAAAGCATCCATGTGTATATAAAGTTTCCTGAGTTCTGGCATAGTTCTGATGAGAAGGGATATACCTAGAGTTTCTTGAGACCTGTCTGCACATTTTCCCACTGTTGCTGATGTCTGTTCTCTCTGGCAGGGACAACATCAGGGCAGTCCTAGTGTCGATGGGATCACAGCTGCTGGTGGCATGTCATCTAACTATTAAGTGCAATTTCAACCCTTGTACTTAAAATGCCTCTGCCACTTGAAACAGTGGTCGCCCTGTGTCTAAAAGGATATAGCAGAAATGGGAGGCACTGACAGGTAATGAGAGTGACGAGAGGGTGGAAAGGTTTCCAGATGAAGAGAGATCAATACAGTTCAGATTCATCAGTTTAGAGAGGAGATGAGCAAGGGGGGATGACAAGATAGGGGTACAGAAATGAAACATTGGATACCCCTAATTAGCCTTTCTTGGAATAGGAGAACAAGGGGACATTCAATGAAAGCGAACAGCAGAAAATTTAAAACCAATAGAAGGAAATACTCCTCTTCACAATTCATAATTAACCTGTGGATCTCATTGCCACAGTATGTCATTGACGTGTTTGCTGAGCAGCATTCAGAAGAAATTTGACGTGTACATGGATAATGAGAACAAACTCAGCAGGATTTTTAAAATTATGCAATTTATGTGAAAAGTATGTAACCTCTCCTGACTCAGGACATAACCCCCAGCTGAGTGGGGGTCAGGATGAGATGTCCCCCATTGGGAGGTTATTCCATAATTATCTTCCACTCTGCAGCGTCTGGTACTAGCAATAGACCAATGGTAGTGGTTCTCAGACTTTTGTGCTGGTGACCCCTTTCACATAGCAGCCTCTGAGTGCGACCCCGCCATATAAATTAAAAACACTTTTTATATATTTAACACCATTATAAATGCTGGAGGCAAAGCAGGGTGTGGAGTGGAGTCTGACATCTCACGACACCCCCCCTCCCCACGTAATAACCTCGCAACCCCCTCAAGTGTCCCAGTCCCCAGTTTGAGAGCTCCTAACCTATGGTCTCATGGCCATCCGTATTATTCCCAGAGGTGGTGATCTGCCCAATAGCTCATGGTGAATTAGTGGTAGAGGCAGGATTAGAACCCAGAGTCCTGACCCCCACATCAGCTCCAACCATTGGGAATATTCCATGCTCACTAAGAGAAAGTAATGAGAGGAAACACACAAATTCATGTGCTTTAAAAATTCAATTTATTCTGTTTGTAACTTTTTATTCTATATCTTTTTAGAAGGTAAAAAAGAAAACGGAGCTCAAAAACTGAGGCTGGCTCGATGTATCCAGAATCTACTACTGACTCCCCTGCTCGACTCTCGCTAAGACAGACTGGCTCTCCAGGGATGATTTACAGGTGAGCCATGCGACCGAGTTTATAGCTTCCCCGACTACCCAGAAGTTCTCTTTGTTACGGGAGCACGTGTTTTGCAGTTTTTTGAAAAACAGGGTAAACCAGTTGTCATGACCCTCTGAGGCAGCCACTATTCAATCCTAAAATCCAAACCTTGATTTTTGAAGATGCTTACAGAAAAGTCATTTCCAGAACTGTGCAAACACTGGATAGCATAAACAATATTTAAGCTTCCTTCTGAGATTTGGTGCCTGTTGTTTTAAGGAATGGGTCACTCATCAATTTCTTTTCAAATAATCTATTACATTTAAGGGTTTAAGAGTATGTTTTCTGTATTTCACTTTATTTTTTTAACATTGAATGACATTCTGTTGAATCAGGTGAACCACAGTCCGCTCGCGCATGTGTCTTGCACAAATTTTGTGCCCATAATTCTTTCCCTCACTTGGTGGCATTGTTGTCAAGCTTTCACAGAGCTTTTCAGCTCCTCCTAGTGAAGAGAAACTGTGCAGACATTAAGCCCTTATAGAGACTTTGATGGAGATGAACCGAACGGGTTTGCTAGAGCACAAAGATTATTGCAGGATGAACTGAGACTGAGCTTTCTGTTTCTGGCACTTCCCAGTTGTTAATGCGATTTGTGGAATATTTCTTCTTTCTTTCCCTTGCTGTCGGAAGTGCTCGGTACGGGAGTCCCAAACGACAGCTCCAGTTCTACAGGTAACAGAGTCTGTTATTTTTTTATAAAAAATGGGACTGAAAAGTAGTGATGGGTATAATTACAGAAGGGCACGTTTCAGAAGGGGTCTCAACCCGTCATACACCAGGATATGTTATGTATCATCAACCTCAGCAGGTGTTGGCTCTGGCAGCCTGAAGGGAATTGCTACCCGCACAAAATTCTCTGTCACTTGCGCACTCTAGGCACCCACCTCTACCTAGTTCCTAGGGCTCAAGACGTAACCCTCTTAATTTAGGCACCCACCGTCAACCTGTTCCTAGGGCTCAGGTGTTACCCTCTTAATTAAGCACTCTAACTTTACCCCTACGTGGACTCTACTCCTCCGGGCTCTGGGCTCTACTCCCCTGGACTTTGAGCAAACTCCCATTCCCTATGGACTTGGGGCTTAATCTTTTGCAGGTTTAAGGGGTCTTTTACCAGTGAAAGAGCCTTACATAGTTATATCCTACTTACCCTCTGTTTATTAACAATCACCAAAACAGAATGCACACGCTACACGTACAATGCTTACCACTCCCAGTAAGACTGTTGAACTTTTCTTGATGGCCAGTCAGGATCAGGTCCATCTCGGGGACTCCAGTTTCTGCAGGGTGTCATTGGCAGCATGTTGACGTCTGGCATCTCTGTTCTTGGGGCTATGTCCTGGAGTTGGTTCCCAAAGAACTTCCTCTTGGACCCCAGTTTATATAGTGAAACTTGACTCCTGCTTAACAGCATCTTAACCAATCATTTTAGTAAAATTTTACTAACCAATCCGAACATATTGTAACAAAATTCTTTAACCAATCAGAGCCCACCACCTTAATTAATTTACACCTAGCAAAATTAATTGTGTAACAGACAGAAACAATCAAAGAACCAGACAGAGACCATACAGACAAACAATAAGGAAGTGGGGACTGTAAAGATAAAATAGTAAAGAAATGAGGATTTCACAACCACAACTATTGATAAGTGATTTCTTGCCTGACAGGATGCTATCAAACTAAGTTTTCTTTAACCACTTTAAGATCTGTTTCTTAGTCTGGTGATAGTGGGTGATATTAGGACAGGATCTCCTTCTTATCGGCCCGATATTACAGTGTGTTAATGTAATTTAGATGGAATGTGAGAATGCGACTTCCTGCTTCTTAGCTCATGGCTGCTGCTCTCCTAATATGGCAGCAGACAAAGGTCTTAGGCCTTACCATATGGCTACAGGAAAAGGCCTTATCCTTACAGAATGGAAAAGTTAGAAGATCAGCTCTGCAATTCAAATTCAGCCAGCTACTTGCACGGTCCTAGTTTTCATGCTTGTGCTGCAGAAGTATGTATATTGTTCAGCTTGTGCAAATTAACCTGTACAGATTAGCTGAACTATCGTTTAAATTACTGAGATGGCTGCATTTAATTTAATCCTAGACAAAATAAGAAATGTGTGTGCGCGTGCGCAGTTTGTTTACAATAATTTAGCAAAGTGTGAAGTGCTTTTGGATGGCAGTGTGTTGGAAATCCGAAGAATTGCCAGATCAGAAATGGCAATGATCAAAATAAAAAACCCAGGACAGTCTAGTGTACAAATTTGGTTACAACTCCATCCCATCCTTGTTGAGAGAGAGAGAGAGAGAGAGAGACTTGACCTTTTCACATACCATATTACGCTGGCCAGAAGGGACAGTACCATCTTACATTTATTGGCTAAGATTAGTGACTAGTGATTTTTGGTGCCCCCGTTTTTGGGTGACCAGCTTGAGACCCCTTAAAGGGGCCTGATTCCCTGACATGGGCGCTTAGCTCTTTCTGAAAATCAAGCTCCTTTAAAGTATTACTAGTTGGATTTATAAAAATGGAGGTGTCCAAATTGGCGAGTCACTTCTGAAAACTTTGGCCTGCAGAGCCAGAGGTACAGCCTGTGGCACCTAATAAATTTGTCACCTTCTCTGAGACATGGGGTGAGGGTTGGGGATGATTAGGAGCCTGGTGGGGAGCTCCGTAGCCAAAATGTTAGTCTGTGGTGTGTTGATCGTCCAATGAAATATATGTTTACATTGACTCAGCCGTTCAAGTAGAGTGACTAGATGTCCTGATTTTTGGGTCTCTTTCTTATATGGGCTCCTATTGTCCGCATCCCGATTTTTCACATTTGCTGTCTGGCCCCCCCTACATTCAAGGGAGCCTAGAATCTGGGTGTAGCAGACTGCAGCCGTGGCTCTTTCAGCTAAGATAATGGAGCAATCTCCATTCTGGCACTCAGAACCCATTGCATACTAAGGGGACCATATTTTCAAAATCAGAAATGGGGATACTTGTGTCCTGACGTCTTCGGGTCAAAAATAGTCGTACAGGATACAAGAGTGAGGTGGTGTCAATATTCCTGTCTTTTCACTCAACTACAACACACGCATATTTCTCAGGGTGAGGCTGCTACACAACTGAGAGGATGTGTTGGCAAAACCCAGACCTACTTGTTTTTCCCCAGAGCTCTTGTCCCCGGGCCCTGTTAATCTGGATATGTGCATTAAGAGAAACACCCTTACCTTGGGTCTAAGACGAAATAATTTTTCTTCATCCTTTTACTGTCTAAAATTGAAAGAACCATTTACCCCCTACAAACACCGTGTTAATGGAGTGCTGGAAACTATTTGAACATTGCTGGAGGCTTAAGTTAATGATGTAACAGTACAGCAAATTGCTGAACCAATCACTGATCCAGACACAAGTGTGGATGATAAGGAAGTATGAGGCTGCTTTTGGCACTCTAGCCCAAATCTGCACACTTCTTCGTTAATTGATGTTCTCAACTTACACATACATAAAGCCACATGAATGAAACAGAATAAGTATTGTAACAGAAGGGGGATGGGGCAGGAGAGGGGGTAAGGTAAGATTATAAAAGAGGGAGAAGTGTCTTAAACCACTGGCAGAGTAATAGTTTTCATGATGTTCCTGTTTTTGCAGCATTAATACTGTCATAACATTTTATCCTCGTGCATTCCTAGATATGTAGTTAGTGATCACTCAGCTACACTGACTCTACAACAATATGCAAAGCAATGATTGAATAGCTAATTAAAGCAAAACGACTAATCGCTAATGCTGCACAAATAATGGAAATACTTTTCAGTTAATATTTATTACCTTGAGCAATCAACAGGTGGTTTATGGAAATCTGGGGAATTCTAGGCATGGAAGAAATCTAAAGAACAATTCAGATGAGTTGTTTGGCACATGGTCAGTATTAGTAATGGCCACTTATTAGTACCACTGAAAAGAGAGGATGGATTAAAAAGTTAAAACTCCTCATGCACTTTTCTCCTTAATAGGATCTCATGGACTCCCACTGGCTTTGCTTGACATGTGCTCTCTTCAGGTGTGACTCCGCACCACAGACATCAAAGGGTGATTTACCATCAACGTCCTATTGCCCCCGATCCTGCAAATACTTCCTAACCTGTTTAAGTACGAGACAGTCCCTTAAGGATCAGGGGGACTGTGCCAGGGCTTGAAGCTACATGTGAGCATGTTTGCAGAGTCAGAGCTTTATAAATGTTCTTTTTCTCTTTATTTTATTAGTGTATTTGGTGGCTTTATATTCGCCATTTAGCAGTGACCCGTGTGCCCGAACATATCGTAATGTAAGGCTATGCGTAAACGCTCAAAGCAGACAATTCCAAAGACAAGGTAATGCCTCTTGGGAACTTCGTAAAAATCTATTATTATTTTCACTTTCTAGTAACCTATAAGCACTGAGCAGACCTGGGCCCAGTGTAGGTTACTTTTGGCCATGTAACTAGCCATTCAAAATGCTCCATGAGAGCACAGCTGGCCTGATCCGTGGCCCAGTTCAAGTCCCTTTCTGCCACTGCAGCAGTCCCAAAGGGTTGGAAAGTGTAACTGGCCAGCTAATGGCTCCCCTGGTGAGGAAGAATCTTTGGATGGCACAGGCCTGGCGTAGAGTGCCCTGTGCCATGCTGTTACAGCCGTGGGGTAGGAAGTGCATTGTGGGGGATGGCATCCCTCTGGCAATCCGCAGCTACTCTAATGGCTGCTTGGGGGTGACTGTGGCAGGTGGGAGTGAGTTGGAACAGCCATAATGTTGCTCTAACTTGCACTGGGTTCTGGCCAGCCACACGATCCAGGTTGACCGAATGCCCCCTCAAACTCCATCCCCTAGTGCTGAGATGAGCACGATTTAGTTAAACTTCAGTATTGGGCCCCATAAACTCTGCATTTCCTCCTGACTTTTGAGTGTGTAAAAGGTGACCCTAACGTTGAGATTTTTGTGTTTGATTCCCCCCTCACCCCTTAAATCTCTCTCCTGAGTTCACTGTGCACTTCCACAGCCACTTGGTCAAAAAAAAGTATTCAACTCCACAGTGAAAATAACCGTTTAGACACCTCACCTGCATAGCTCACGGCTGTTGTGTATTTGTGATTCCACGGCCTCACTAAATAATGTTGGAATTCTGAACGTAGTGGAAATGTCACATTGCCCTGTGCAGAACTGATTCTCCCATCAGTATGCTGTTTCTCTAGCAATCTCTGAGAACTACTAACCTAGTAGTTCCACTGAATGCATCCGATGAAGTGAGCTGTAGCTCACGAAAGCTCATGCTCAAGTAAATTTGTTAGTCTCTAAGGTGCCACAAGTCCTCCTTTTCTTTTTACTAACCTAGTGAGTCTCAATTTGTAGTTTTTAGTCATTTTTTGGTTTACATCCAAATAGTCTTATTCTTTCTGCTGTAAAAATTGTTTTGGTTTTTCTCCTCTTTGGTTTTGGGTGTGACTTAAAAGTGAGTCCATACATTTGGCCTGACAAACTCGCATCTGGGCTTAGACCAAGCATGGAAAACTTCTGCCAGTTAAGAGAACTTTTTTAGACATTGAGAAAATTAGAGGGTTATAATGAAAGTCTCCATGAAACCTTTGCTTTCACAAATAGCAAGAGCTTTTAATATCTATCTGTGTATAATATAACTGTTCTTAGTATTTGTTTTCAAACCACGTACTGGAGAAAAGTTTTTACTTCAAACTGTTTGTCGTGGTGTCTGGAGTGGTTCATGACTGTGAGTGCCAACCTCAGGGCAGACTATCAAAAAGCAGGGCAGACACCCCAACCTGGTGGTATGTTCTATAATTAGATTTCACCAACCCAGTAACAAATAGGAACTCCCAAAGCACTGTGCCAGTCTTACCATGGTATCACAGACAGTCCCCTCAGGCACTTCAGTCTGTCTTGCCACTCAAGCAAGCTGGACTTAGCGATAAGTCCATGAATGCAGGGGACTGGACTAGATCCCGAGGTCCCTTCCAGTCCTATGATTCTATAAATGGTCACACCAAAAATCATTAAAGATTCAGTTCCCAAGAAACCGGTCACGTAACCCAAGTCAATCTGTACCTTAGAGCTCTCACCAAAGACAATGCTTGTAGCCAATCCCAGAGTAAACTAACAAATGATTTTTTAACTAGGAAAAAGAAATGAGAGAGTTATTTACAGGTTAAAATGGGCAATATATATGCACAAATAAGTTAGTCTGTGGTGACAGAAATGTTGTAATCTTGTAAAATGTTGTAATCTGTCCACTGAATGTGTTTTAGGGCTAACCCAGGTTGACCCTGGGGATCTCTACTTTTGTTCCTTAGCTCCAGCCCTTGTGAGAGGCCAAACAGCAAAGAGATCAGTTTCTCCTTGTCAGTGATTTTTATTCCCCCCCGGAGCCCAGAATTCAAGTTGATGGGATGAGTTCATGTGCAGGTCTCTCCTTCCTGGATGGAGTTAGTAATGCAGTCAACAAAGTCTGTCCTTTGATTGCATTGTAAACCTCTGTAAATTGTGTAACTTACTAAACAGGAAAAGAAGCATTGATTCAGGTAAAGTGCTCCTCTGGTACACAAGATGTGTAGCAAACAGTATAACTTTATACCATGGGCTGTAGAGATTATAAATGAGATCAATACATGCTGCATCCTACCAGCATTTCATAAAATCTAAACACATTCATATCAACTTAACATTTAATATCTATTTGGATAGCGCTCACACACAGGTAAGCAAGACTGATTTCCAGCTCTGCATTTGTAAGTGTTCAGTGAGGCCTGGGGCCTTGGCATGAGCTGACACCTGGTCTGCCAGTGTCACACTGTTCAGCTGTAGATCCTGATTCCCTGTTGCACTGGTTTAATACCAGGGTAACGCTACTAACTCCAAGGGAGTTACTCCAGCGTGACAGAAGGAACTGCACTTCGGGTTTATTTATAGGCATTGCTATAGCACTTACCACCACAATAGCTCATCATCAGAACTGTGGCTCGTTAGAGGTGGAACCTCTCATCGGGATGTGCCTGTCCACAGCGTCTGACAAGTATCTGCTTTATAAAAAAGTAAATGATGCCAATATTCATAAAGCGGCTGCACATCCACAGGCTTTTAGAGAGGGAGAAGGTCATGAATAATTTAGCTTCTGTTTGCTAAGAGGAAAATACCCTAATAGAACTAATGGCGCGCCTGCTAAAAAACTTGGCTCTGGAGTGACTGTCTTATTCACCAATTGCTTTTGACATTTAGTTTTGACACTCCCATGATGGAAAAAAAAACAACCCACCCGTACTTTCTTTTATAGCTATCTGAGGAACCCCTAATAAGCTAGAACTTTTCTTTTAATGAGCAGGATTCCAAGAAACCGGGTGAGTTTGTGTTTTTCCTGAAGCTATCGGAACAGGCAGAGTCCTTTTGATATTATGAAATATGTATATGTATTGATAGATAATCTGTGCTTTCTTAACATAGGAAGTGGTCTAGGAAATAATTTTTAGGATCTTGTATTTTTTCTTTTAAAGCAAGATGCCTGCTCCGTTGGTGGAGGCAAGAACTCTTGGTAGTTCAGTAGCTTTCTGTCTGTAGGAAAATGAGAAATAAATCTTTTACAAGAGAAATAGATGCCAAAGCTACGATGTGTCAGGTTGAAACTAATCCTATTTGTAAACTGTCTGTTTATACCTTCTAATTGGTGCTGCTGGCTCGTAAATGTTAGGGTTTTTCCCATTTCTGGTGATGTTACAATAGATTTTATCATGTCTTCGGAGCTGGGTATCTTGAAATATTCTCAGTTAGTTCCACTGTACAAGTGAATTCCGTGTTTGTATGGTTTGTTTATATTTTAGAGAAGGCAGTTCAGTTACCTCCAAACTGTTGACTCAGGCAAGTTTTATGTTTATATTTAAAAGAATAAAACTGTTATTAATAGAAACCAGCTGCTAATTTGCTTGCTTTAGACCATTGCTTTCTCAATATAGCCTCCACTCGTTCCGCCTTTCAAATGTGTGATGCATGTTGGAACTTCTTCTGTTTTTAATTGCTGTACATGTTCTAGAAAATACAATTATTTTTTGTTTGCTGAAATTCTTGTGTCATGTTCTTTTGTTTTTTGTGATGCATAAAAAATCTGAGATAATTTAACAGTCACTCGTGCATTTTTATATTTTTTGTTTAGACTTCTGCAGGTTTTATAATCCCAAACTGCGATTTTGTTCATGTCCATGTTATGTTAAATTATTTTTTATAAACGACTGTGACTATGTATTGGTGATTAAAATGGCTTTACCCTGCTGTCGACACTTGCGGCTAAGTAATGTTAACCAAAAGCGTAAATACATAGAGGTTGAGATGCCATGTTCAAGCTGTGCCTCTGTTCAGCCAGCCCTGCGCTCCTCAAGCCAGGTCAGGTCCAGCTCCCACTGATCTCAGTCTGTCCGATGACTTTAATTGCAACTGGACAGGACCCTAAAAAACTACTGTGCAGGATTGTAGGTTTGCCTCTAATTTGTATTAAGTCCTCAATCAGCAAATAGTTCAAGAAATGGAACCGGGAGAGCTGCCTGCATCCGTCCAGAGAATTCTTTTGACGCTAGGTACACAGGTATATATGCTAGCAGGCTTACTAATTTCTGCTTTTACTCTTTAAATACAGTCCTTCATTTTTCATATAGTCCAGCCCTTCCCTCCTTACTCAGGTGAAATTCTCGTTGCTTGCATCAGACCCTTAGACACTAAGATTGGTAGAACTCCTTGGGTGCTGCAGTGAAGCAGGAAATGGGAAAATCCCTCATATTTGATGTGAAAGAAGAGTGGAAAATGTGACTATCAAATGCAGAAGATCCTGACCAGTAGTTTCACTGGAAGACATGTGTTGCAAATGTCCAAAGCACTGCAAAACATAGTCCGAATAACCCTGTATTGGCAAGAGGATGGAGTACTTTTTTCCATTTCTAACTTCAGTGATTTTTATGAAGCTCTTTCTAAAAAGCGTGCCCAGCTATTTAACTCCCCAGGTCACCGTGTGAAAGTGTGGATTTTGATCACTACATTATTTACTAAATCTGAGGATTTTTTAAAGATTTCTTGAAATAATGTTTGTTACAGGAATTCTTGGGGTTTTTCACATTAATTGCTTGCACACTAATGGTTATTGATTCTTTAGAGGTTACAGTTGGTTGGAAAAGTGATGCATCTTCTGTGCTCTTTGAGAGAAAATACCGCAAAATTTAGCTTGCATCTGACGCTTATGAGTTTGTCTCAGGAAAAGCAATTATATAGTCGTTGTTATTCTTATGCCTTGTGTTTTGCTGAGAAACTGAGAACTAAGCTATATCACTGCATCTAATGTACAACTGTGGTGTCAACGTGCTGGTGTCGCATAGGGAAGAGCAAGTGCTGGTTGTTTGCTGGAAGAATTGTTGATGCTTCTACCGCTGTTCGTGCTACCCATCTAACACCTCTTCGGAGACTATAGCTAGATTTCTGGACGTGTCCTAACTTTGCATTTTCTGGGTCAACTCACAGACTGCAGGTTTGCACTAGATTCAGAGGTGAGAGCAGCCCTGACCCCTGAAACAGAGACTCAGAGTTTTCCCCAGTACCTTCAGTGCAAAATTCTGGAGCTCTTGATTGGGACCTCTGGCCCCAACATAAAAACTTGATCTGGGTCCAGATCACCTCAATTTTCATTCTTTAAAAACAATGAGAAACTGGAATTCATCCTGCCAGGATGAAAACTGGAAGGGCCCTAAAAGCAGATTGCATCAGCGTCCATGTGCAGTTGTGGTTAACTGGTATGTGCTTCCAAACTTATCCACGCCGCTGTCGGCTTCCTTTGGTCAGGTACGAATGGCACCATCTTGTCCAGCGCACTAACTGTGACCCACAGGCACTGATAAAATACTAGGGCCAACATTTCCACAGGGGGAGCCTATTTAGTATCTAAACACATGGCCTGATTTCCAGTGGCCCTGCGCATTGACTTCAACGGGGGCTGTAGGACCCCAGCTTCTCTGAAAATGAAGGCACTTATTTATGTGCCTGCTTGTGGCCATAGAGCTTAACTTCAGGCACCTGAAACATTGAATACTTTGGGTATTTCAGAAAGCCATGGGGAAACATCATAAGCTGTCTTCCCATCCTCACGCTGCTGAAAAGCACCCTGGTGTGGTGGAGGGGTTTGTGTGCTGTCACTCAGAGAGACCAGCTCTTGTGCACAGTCAGCAGGTTATTTTCAGCAGCCTGCACTGAATGGAGATTCGATGACGTGGTCCTGTGCCGTGCATGCTGCTGCAGATAAAAATATTGGCTCGATGCACGGATTGCAGCAGTCTGCTGCATAGACATTGCATTTTCCTCTGAAGAGTGCAGCCAGCCAAGAGTCCCGGAAGAGTTAGCTGCTGCAAGCCGTTGTCACTGTGTTCCCCTCTTGGGGCAGGGGTCTAGCAGAGAAAGGGTGCTGCGTCCACTTTGAGGTGGAACTTTTATGCACGAATAAGATTGCTAACTTTTCCTGCATTCCAGACGGTGCAGACATGCATTTTGGCCTGACTGACAGCCAGATCCTTGTCCAGTGTCAATCAGTGTACTCCACTCATGGAGTTATGCCAATTGACACCCGATTAAACTTCTGCTTTTATGTTGTTCACTCAAATCCATGCAATGCCCCCCAAAAATTCTTTTGTGGCATTTTCTGTGGACCATGTATTTAACCAGTTACCGAAGGGCAAACCATATGTGGGCAATCGCTCACAAACCAGCAACCAGATAAAAAACCCAGGATCAGTGATCTAATCGGAGGAGCCATTAGAAATATGAAGAACCACAAACTGCCAGATTTTGTTCTACGAATTGGCACAAACTCTTGATGCAGAGAGCACTTCGCTGTTTGATACATTTCTAGTTTCCCTGCCAGAATACATTGGAATAACTATCTATAATATCCATGTAATTGTTCTGCAACCAGAAAAGAGGCATTCAGTATGAAAACATCTGTAACATCAATCTGACAAGTCCATGCTACAAGGTTTTTGTGACAGTGACACAATACCAACTTCTAACATACGCTGAAGTTTAAGCAGCTGAAGAAATCATTTTTTTTCTGCTGAGAGAAATAAATGTGATGATCTGCAACTTGTTTGCAAAAGCTTTAAGACAAATCAGGTAATGGTGAATCATCCAGCAAAGCTAAAAATGTTCTTGCTAAAGACTTCTTAGATCTCTGAGCTTTCCAGGATGGTTACATTCATATAGAGATTTTTCCAAAGGCTATACCTAGACATTTACTAATTACACCTTCTGCAGCGTATATGCAGGCACTGGACAGTGTGCAAACGAGTGCAGTTTTTTACTCTCTGCCACAGCCGTCATGACATCTTTCGTTTTAATTAAGTTTTCAAAGTAACTGCTCTAAGGGAAAGTTTTTAGCAGCACCATTGAATCACAAAGTGGTGTTGGTGTGGCTTTTCTTCTGAAACATTTTGCAAATAATACCCTGCGGGTTTTCTGTAGCCTCTGTCAGCGGAAATCCTAAATCTTCATTCTTAACCAGGAGACCGTTTAGGTGATTTCAATACATGAGGAAGTGCCTAATGCAGATAAAGCTGAGATGCCTTAGGTTACAAAATTGTAGGCCTTTTTTGTCTCCAAGTGAAGTGTGTTGGTTTGATCTTCATTGCGTTCACACACAATATCTGTCTCATGTACAGTACTGAGTTATGGAATTGACGTAACTCTTCCTAACATCACAGAGCGAAGGTCTCTTAGTCCCCAAGCTTAAAGGATTCAGCACCCGATCCAGCTTCTGTTGAGGTCAAAGGAAAGACTCTCATTAAGTTCAGTGGGGGCTGATCACGCCCCAGAAGAGCAATTCATTCTGTTGCTTTAAAAAAAGATCCCAGTTGTTGCATAGTTAAAACCCCAAATGTTTCTAAATGCCGCCCTTGTAATCCTTCAGAATCCATCACAGTGAGGGTTTCCTAAAGAGGCGCAGCTTCAGTGCGTGCTGTCATGAACGCATGTCTAGTATTAATGCTTAAAATGCATTCAGCAGTTTGTCACCATATGACCAAAAGCAGCTTCAAGCCTTGCAACTGAGCATTCCACCTAGCTCTGCTTTATTTCATGCTGCGTTCTCTGTGGGGCTTGGTTTTTATGTGGAAACCTTTTGTTTTGATTGATTAAATTATTTTGCAGTTTAAAAGTAGCTCAGGGTTCTTCTTGACTTGCTTGTGACTTCAGTTTCTGAGGTATGTGGATTAGCTCTAGGTACGATCTTCCTTCCAGCAAGCAGAACGTGACTTCTGCGAACATGTGCAAGTGTAGTGTCTGTTTGCTGTGTGAGCGTAGGAGCGTTTACTAGAGGTGCTGACGTGTTTTACTTGTTGTCTGGCTGAGCTGGAGAGGAGGAGTTTTGGTTTTGTGAGTTTGTGCCCTACAAGGTCACTACTAGCTGATCGAGAGGGAATGTTAGACACCTGTCTCCAGAAGGACACAGATCTTGTGTGTAGATTCAGTTAAGCATTTAATATCTGGAAAAATTTGCAGATTTCCAAATCCGGCAGCAGAATGCTGTCCATGACATACAGCGAAAGCCTGAGAAGCGTAGCCAGCCGGTACCACTCGGACTGGGGTCTCCACCAGGTTCGCCATACGGATGTGGTGGAGCTGCAGCGACTGCGAGATGTCCGAGTGGCAGCACAAGCCAAAACCATGGAAGAGTTTCTCAAAATGCACGGGCTCTCGCTGGAAGATTGCACAGCTCACAAGACGGGCATGAGATATAGGTAAGAAATGAACTTCCTTCCTATCTTCTACGTGGGTTTTAATGGACATGGAAAATCTGGGAAAAGCTACAGTTCGTGCGTATTTCACTTCAGTTGAGATGTAAACGAGTCCATACAGCAGCATGTCAAATCTGCGCACAGGCTATGAAAGTAGTTTCTAGGATATCGCGTATCGTAGATAAAAATGTTTTCTTTAACCCCCTGTGGCAAAGAAATTCCAATGAGTAGTTAGCTGAAGCAGCTGCTGTTGTTTTAACTAAACCTAAATAAGCGTCAGAGCCTTGTTATGACATGTTTTGGGAAATCTTTGTTTGGATAAAGCAGAGACTGGCAAAGCCAGGGGTGCAAATAAGCTGTTAAAGTATGTGTGTGTGTCCATATGTGTACTTCACTGGCGGTAGAAAATCTTTTAAATTTTTAAGCTTGATACATGAAAACTCTGTTCACAAGTCTGTCCAAAATAGCAATCGTGCAGGCTGGGACAGCTAGTGAATTTGTTTCAGAGTAGCAGCCGTGTTAGTCTGTATTCGCAAAAAGAAAAGGAGGACTTGTGGCACCTTAGAGACTAACCAATTTATTTGAGCATAAGCTTTCGTGAGCTACAGCTCACTTCATCAGATAAAGTGAGCTGTAGCTCACGAAAGCTTATGCTCAAATAAATTTGTTAGTCTCTAATGAATTTGTGTGTCTGGTGTTTATACCCAGATGAGAAGCCAAACGCACCGCATGTACCAACAGAGCATTTGGCCCACATTGTATAACTTTAATTTAAGCCACTTTTTGAGACTAAGATGTGTGTTGTTTTCTTGGAATGGGATATGGGATAGACTCTTATACGCTATTACGGTCTGTATCTGCCCTTTGGGATTAGATCTAGGTCTCCGTCAGGCGAGAAGAACCGATTAGTCGATTTCCAGACTTGGAGTGTGGAATTCATGGATGTACAGAAACAGATTTCCATCTTAATCCATTTCCCATGCCATGGCAAGTGCAGGGTGGTATTCAGCAAGCACATCCACCTCCCTATTCTGAGTCAGAGTATTTATCTCCATCCTAAATCCACTAGCGGTCTTGCTGTCTCCCATGACATTGCAAACTGTCCCAGGTGCCTCTCCAAGAGAGAGCAGCCTGTCCTAATAGCCACTCTAAACTTTCTCCCACTGCATCTTTCAGCCTATGCCCCTTTTAGGTGGAGCAGGTTATGGTCCTTAACCTTTGATTCCTTGTATTCGGAACCACAGTGAGATTCTCCTTTTCTGCAGCCCTTCCATGCCACGAATCTGCCTGCTGTTCGCTCTCTGTACTTTCACTTGACCTATTTCTCTTTAACATGTGGTGGTGCTCACGGTCCAGCTGACAAATAAGATCATTTCTCTGGAGGTTCACCCCGGGAGGCCTGGGAATGGGCTTGTGCGGGGTATTGCTAATCGAAGGGGATATGGATCAGATACTAAGTTCAGAGTGTCCTGTGCATGGACCTTAGGGTACCCAGCCAGCCTAGCGGGGTTGTGGTTCTCACACTAATACTCCAAAAGTAGCTGTGTAGACAGTGCCTTGAAGTTGCAGGTTGGGCTGGAACTCGGGCTCTGTGTAGACAAACCCGTCGTCGCAGCTCAGCTATTCCACTAGAACTATTCTACTAGCAGGCAACAATCGTGGTGTACTCCCCTCCCAGCTCACTCCCCGCCCTGGCCGAGCTCCCTCTTGAGCCGCCTTCATGTATTGCTGATCGGTGCAGTGATCTTAGAAGGATTCACAGTGTGAATTCTAGGGGAAAGATAAGGACGCAACTAAATGTTGTTAGCTGGCCATGATGGAGCGCTTTTATAGAGGCTACTGCCATCATTTAACATCAGGTGACCACGTTTTTTGCTTTGTGGAGTTGAAGCCCGAATGCAATAAACATCAAAAGGGGCAATGCAGCGGAGACCGCTCTAGACGTTCGACCATATCCTATTTCTGTCAAGCTGGTTTTCTTTTTAAATAACTTGTCTACACTGTATATCTGAAGTGTCTGTATCCAGGAATCTGTTCTCCTCTAGGTGAGTGGGGAAATGACGATGAAACCCTTCTCAAGCCATCCTAGAGAGAAGGTCTCATCCGGTGCATGTTTAAATGGCTAGAGAAGGTTAGCACCTTTACATCCTTCTGTTCTCCCCTCCGTAAATAAAAAACCTCAACGTTTCTATAACCTCTCCCCCTCATTCACGATTATTTTTTTCTACAGTATTATTAGTATGCTTCTAAGTGCACAGAGCCTAGAATCTTAACTTCCTCTTTTAGGACAAATGAATTATTGAACAAAATCTCAAAAATTAAAAGCCACAAAAATATTTTATCCCGCCAGTAACCAGAGAAGTCAGAGCAGTTGAGTGTAACATAAACTGCTGAATAAGTCAGTTGTGCACATGTAAAATATTGCAGTTTTATAGCCCAGGCTCTCTTGTGTGCCTGAAATGCCAATAAAACTGAACATCTCGGTCTGATTTTTGTGGTTTGAGAGCTAAGCAAGATTTTCTTTTTGAAAAGGAAACGTAGATCAAGATCCCTGCCTCAGCATCAGACACATTAATGGTTTACATCTACCACACTGGCTTTTAGCAAATACATTTCATTTAGCTTCTCACCGGTTATTTAATAGAATCGTGAAATGAAAACAAGTCATGACACTGCTTTAGTTACTAAAGATCCAAGAGAGAGACAATTCCTCCTTACCAAAACTGTTCCCCAGGATCAAGATTAGAGCTCATGTTAAGTTTGGTCCTAAATATTAATAAGAAAAATTCAGATCTGGTGTAGAACATGTTGGAGCGAGGGGAGTTATCCCAGCTTTACATGCAGGATGAATTTGTCCCTCTCTCTTACGGCAAACACTGCCTGGTGAGGAAAGAGAAGCCAGCTCTCCAAGAAGGAATGGCACTTTATCTGACTACTCTGTCAGGCAACGGAGTTTTCTGGGTTGGAACGTACTTTATCATAAATCCACAGCGATTTGCTTTGAAATAATTAAGCAATAAACATGTTGGAATAACAGCAGGGTGTACAGCAGATTTCAGCAACTTTGTTTTAACCCAGACCTCACAACTAGACAGTGATGCCAGTGTCAGGGCAGTATGACCTCTTGTGAATGAGACCACCACGTCAGTGAATAAAATGATCACTGCATAAAAAATCTTCAGTCTTGTGAGATCCGGAGCTCACCTTGTACCCACCAGCTCTGCTCCTGCAAATGTTTCCTTGTAACATATTCCCAACAAATGAGTTTAAACTACATACCAGTTGATGCTGGCAACGCTCTGCTTTGTAAAGCTGTGCCAGATCACTCCAGGCGTTGTGTGAAAATTAAAGGTAGAACTTTAACCTATTAGATTCCAATGCCTGTCCATGAATATGAGAGGCTGTAGAGGAATGTGCTCAGCTGCTAATGTCCAGGGGTGTTCACAGCCTAGTCTCAGGCCAGGCCCACACTACAGCTTGTGCAGGCATGGCTCTCTCGGTCAGAACAGGCCAAACCCCTACAAACAATTGGACTGAACGCTAGGAAAGGGTATCTGTGTGCAACCGCTGGAGAAGAGCCAGATTTTGCAAAGCAATATCTGGCAATCACTTGACACACAGCATGAATGAGGCCAGTGGCCCAGCAATGATCCTTCACTAGCTGGGAGGAAGCTAGTTTCTGACCTGAGCATCGAGACCTTTGGGCAAGTTGCCTTCTCCCTCTGAGGGGCCAGTCCTGCACCACGACCCAGAAGTGCTGCACGTGGCTGTCCCGTGTGTTAAAGGAGACGGCAATGTATTGGGACAAGCTAGTCACCGTCAGACTGGCCTTTAGAGAGAAGTCTGCCAACAGCACTTGATCCAGACCCTGGACAGGGTTTGAGTACTGGTGCTAGGACCACAGTAATCCCTGCTCAGGCCAGGGCCAGGTGTACCCAGGAATCCCTACAACCCAGTCTGATTGCGGTCGTGAAACCTCAGACCCTGAAAGGAGAAGTGGCAACTCTGCCCATTGTATCAGCAACAACTGGTAACAGACAAATCTCGCTTCATCCATCCATCAAGGTGGCGTCACTACTCACTCCTCCCTGGAGTGCCCAGAGCAGAGCCCTGAGACCTCCGATGGCCTGGGACGCCCTCACGAAGCACTGTTTCACCGAGGTGTACAGTGGAACCTTGCTCAGCCGCTCAAAGTAGCGATCCTCTTAGTCCCTGCCTCAGCCAGGGGGATGCTGGAGCGTCGAGTGCAGCCCATGGATCCGTAGTGTTGCACCTTTACAAAGCACGCATCATGCTCATGACTAATGCAGCATTCAGGCCACCCCACTGGCCCACAGGTCACGTTATCTGCATTCTGTCCAAAGCCATCCCACCCATCGGAAACACTCTGGCACACATTAGGACCGGCACAGGGCTCTCCAGATCCATGTGGAGCTGACATAAACCTTCTGAAGATCTGACATGCTCTCTGTCCAACGTTGCCCAGCGGCCAAAGGCAGGAAAGCCTCCAAAGCTCAGCTGCTGAGATAAGACCATTGGAGCAAACTGCGGAAGCATAGAGAGCAAGGAGTCTGACCCCATACTGCAGAGGGTGGGGCTCCTTGGCGCAGAGGCACGGCTGCAACCTGGGTGGGAAGATCGCATGCCCTGTGTGCAGCAACAAGGAAGGCATCCACGCAGCCCTACCCTTTTGCCAAGTTTCCATGGTCGGGGTGTCAGAAGCAAGGGGTGGCATGCTGCAGTGCTCACAATGTGGGATGTGATCGGCCCTCTCTTGGCGGAGGAGCACATATGCTCTGCAAACGGTTAGTTCTCAAGCAGCAGTTGTGGAAGGGCTCAAGCTGCTGGACTGGTCACTCGCACTTTGCCGCTGACTGCCAGGGCTAGCTCTGGCCTCTCACTGCCAGCTGGTGAGGCCAAGTCCCCTTTGGAAAGGGTCTGTGGACCTTCCTACTGACGGAAAGGAAGCATTCAGGTGAATCTGGAGACAAGTTCCTATTCTGTGAGGTGGGGTGGGGGCATTGTGGGTGGAGTGTTTCTATTCTTCTCATTCATTTGATGTAACTCAATTTCTCTTGACTGATTGCATCCATCCCAATGTCATTATGACTTGTTTAGTTTTGTCTGGAGTTTTAGTTTGGTTTGGGGGGTATTTTTGTATAGATGGAGTGGAATCCCTTTGAGAGCTGCAACATGGTGTTTACTAGGGCAAGACATGAATATAATTAATTAGGCTGTAACTCCTAGGTACAGCCATCTGATACCCTGGTGAGATGCATCATTCATGGGTCCTGCCTGCCGGCAGGCAGACAATCTCTCTTTCCTAGAGAACAAGCAAAGCCTTTGGAAGCCTAGGGCTTGGGCTTTAGAAACAGAACTTTTGTTGTCTGTGAAGTTTTTTAGGCTCTTGTCCAAAGCCTTGTGGAGTCAGTGGAAGGCTTCTTCCTTTGATTTAATAGGGTTTGAACAAGAACCAAGGTGCCTGTGCTTGAGTGATCCCTTCCCCTGCCGTTGGGATTGTCAGTCCAATGTCCCGGCTCCGCATGAGTCAGTTCCTGAGTGGGATAGGATTATCTATTTCCATTGCGTTCACTCCCAAAGAGCCGATTCAGGATCTGTCCCTAATGTGCCAGGTACTGTCCAAACACGTGGCATCTCAGCCAGGTTTTGGGACTGAGGCAATTTCCACTCCTTAAAGATAAATGAGAATGAGTCATCCTAAAGAGAGCTGCACTGCTCTGACCTGGGTACTTTTCCACACCTTCGATAGGCCATGCCTGGTACCCCGGTCTAGGCAGGATTGTTGTCTGTCTGTGCTTAAACCAACTGAAGAAATGTGATTGGTTTAAAAAAAAGCTCTCCTATAAAAAAAGGCTTAATGGGACCCATCAGAAGAGAGAACTAAAGATAGTAGAGGGGTTTGTATAGCACCTAACACAATGGGGTCTTGATCCACAACTGAGGCTCCCAGCCACTACCATGGTGCTAAAATATAGAACTATTCAGAAGGGGACTTTCTGGGTATCCACGGCCTAGGTGCTGGACCTTCTCTCACTTCAGAAAGCCTATTTCATGAACTACAGGCCTCCAGACATTCAGTGCCCCCCATCCAAGTGTCTTTTCCTTCTCTTCCTTCAACCTGACAACAGAACTCCCACACTCCCTAGGATCTAAACTCCAGTCCTTGCTGCTCAGCTCAGACATCGCACGTATGTGGAGCTCAAGGGGAGTTCCCGGAGACCTTAGTGCCCTGTGCTTTAGGTACTCCGGCTTCTTGACTTGTCTCTGCCGTTTTGCAGTCAACTTGGAAAAATGAACACCAGCCCATGTTAGAGAAATAAAACGGAGAAAGTATCATGTGGAGCCGGAAAACCAACTCCAAGCACAAAGGCAGCCGGCACGCCATTAATTTTGCATGTTCCTCCAGAACCTGGTGTAGTTAGAGCATAAATATTTCAAAGCATTTTTGTTTTTTTAACAACTGTATTATATTTTTGATTGACTGAAAGCTGTTTTAGAATAGGCTTGGGTTGTGAGCTGCTAGTGTGAAGTGATGCTATGAAATGTTCTCACTCTGATCAGAGATGGAACAATTATTTCACTCGGTGTATCTGAAATCGTCATGATACTGAAAGTAGAAACAGAAGACATTTTAGACACTCCAGAGTGTGGGACGGTTACTGCCGAACTCTAGCCTGGAAAGGGGAGAGTCTTTAGACACTCATTTTAAGTGGGTTGGGAAGGAGGTTATCTTTATTATTCCTCTGTTTTCGTCACCATTCCTGTTAACCTGAATCTGTGGTGTTTCTAGCTGGTAACTACACCAACTTCTGACTTACATGGCATAAGACCTTGACTGCACTGGGATTGTAACGACTGGTGTAAAGCCCTGCTGTAGAACTGACTTACACCAGCTCAGCTCACTCCAGGTTCAGGGTATGCTGCACTGGTGTAAATCATGTCCATACAAGGGGATTGCACTGACACAGCTGCAGGAGTGGCCAAAACCCAGTGTAGACAAGATCAAAGTGAGGACAGAATGTGAACCTGCTCATCTGTCAAACTCTCACATCAAAGGCAGGGAATGGGGAGCAGATGGTCACGATCAGCTGTGAGCTGAATGGCTGACGCAGCCCTGGTGAAAAGTTGCGTGGCTGCATTTTCGTATCAGAAGCCAAGCTGTGAGCTGGTCAGCGATGGGGCACCTGCTGTTCTGCTCACCTGCTTGTTAGCACACAATCCGTCCAGATATTGCACTTTTCTTTCTCTTAGGGATTAGAGCCCACTCCACAAACACGCACAGAGACTGTACGCTTTTAAAAAAATCCCTTCTGCAGTTAGTCCATCTCCTATGTCCTGAGACAGCAAATTACTCCATGTGGACTACCCTGTGCCCACATGAATTCTGTTTCTTTGAGCTCCGCCTGCAAAGAGCTGCCTGCAGGATTACGGCATGTCACTGAATCAAAAGCTTTGCAGACGGGGCTTCCTTGCATTTTCTTCTATAAGAATAACACTTGCACAGCAAAAAAAATAGCCCATTTATTGACGTTATTTATTGATGAAGTGAAGCTTTGCACATACAGTATCAAAGAAATTATTTAGGATAAAATATTTCGTTCAGGAAAGCACTTTAAAGTTAAGCTGCAGGGGTTTGGAGGTGGAGGGGCACATACTTTAAGTGTGAGCCTTTTTTGCCATGAAGAGTGTGATTAACGCTAGCTGGAAGAAGCCTCTGGAAGTTGCTTTACAATAGCTTAGCCTACTTCTGAACAATTTCCCTTGAAGTTTAGAATGGAAATGTATCGCTTGTATCCTAGCAAGGGCTAAGCCGCTCCACTTCAGTAGCTTTTCAATTGGTGAGTTTAAACATTCTGGCTTAGAAGCAGAGACCCTTTCCAGGGGAGGGGTTGTTCTGGGGATCAGAATTGCATAAAGAGAAATTGTTCCGTTTTCAGGGCATTTCCTCTGAGTAATAATTTATTGACTGAAAAAGTCACCAGCTTAAAATTTATTTCCTTCTCTAATAAATCGCTGTATAAATTAAGAGGATTTATTTCTAATGACAGTAAATAATTCTGGAAGTCGACCAGTAAAAACCTTTTAAGTGATTGTACAGCAAATCAACACATCATTTTTCATGATCACCCTGAAACTCATTTTAAATAAACCAGTAAAATTAGGGAACCAAAAAACACACTTAGAGTGTCACACGGAGGTCGCTGCTAGAAATTAGAGACGCAAGGGCCTAGTGCAGGGGCTCTCAACCTTTCCAGACCACTGCACCCCTTTCAGGAGTCTGATTTGTCTTGCGTCTCCCAGGTTTCACCTCACTTAAAAACTACTTGCTTACAAAATCAGACAAGAACACGAAAGTGTCACCGCACACGATTACTGAAAAGTTGCTTACGTTTTCGATTTTACCATGTCACTATAAAATAAACCAATTGGAATATAAATATTGTACATATATTTCATTGTGTAGTATATAGAGCAGTATAAACAAGTCATTGTCTGTATGAAATTTTAGTTTGTACTGACTTCACTAGTGCTTTTTATATAGCCTGTTGTAAAACTAAACAAATATCTAGATGAGTTGATGTACCCCCGGAAGATCTCTGTGTATCCCCAGGGGTGCGTGTACCCCTGGTTGAGAACCACTGAACTTTGGGACATGGACATAGTCCACATTTCTTAAAGTGCTTTGTGCGCTCATGGCGCCCTATAAATGTTTGTTATATTCTTATATCTGCAGTTGGAAACTCTGGGTTCAGTTGTCTTATCCTTTTCCTAGCATGCAATAAATATTCAGAGGAGTTCTAGGTTTGTCATGTAAATATCTAGAGGAGGTGCTATTAACACCTACAGCACGTTTGCTGCCCCAGCCAAGGGGTAGTAATTTTACCTGTTGCTGTGATATGGTTGTGCATGACACACGGTGCTTTCTGTGGGGCTGGGGTTCCAGGGCCCAACGAAATGGAGCAATTTCTGAAAGATGCCAGATTGGGGGTAGGGGACAGTGGCAGCATCAGCAATTAACTGCCATTCAAATTCCAGGGTCCAAGAGCCTCCGGCACAGGGCGATGGCTGGAGTGACCTCTGGCAATTGCTGCTGTAGTACAGTGAATTTTTTCTAATAACCAACGTGGATGAAGGGTTTACAGCTGAATGCGCAGCTTCTGTGTGCATCCCGCACGCTGGGCTGGATTCTTCTCTGAGCTCCTGGGGTTTCACGACAGGTGGGAAACTGCATTTTTCTGGCTTTTGTTTTAGTCGGGGGCTTTGGCCTATGCCTCCTGCAAGGAACTTTTAATCTGGGATCAGGGAGGTTTTCCTGCTTCTCCTCTGGAGGCACTAAAGGGTCACATGCAGATTAGTTCTGATTCACTGTGTCTGTCTGGGGTGCAGGAACCGCTCCTTGTCGGATGGATGCCCGTGTGTCAGTGACCTAGTCTGCCAGGATGTTAGAAGTAATCTGCAAGGACACTTTTCTTTTCCCATCCCTCCTCAGGGCTGCTTTCTGCCATGATGCCTACAACAAATGATATGGGCTAGCGGGCCTGGGGCCGGAAAGAAGAGAAGAGTGGGTATGCTACAAGTTTATATTTGGATATTTCCCTCTTCTGTCCCTCTGTGCTGTTCATCATCTTAGGCTACAAACCCTTTGGTACAGGCTCCGTGTCTATTTGTGTGTTTGTGTAAGGCCTAGTCTAATGGGTCCATCATATAAGTAGTAATTAATAAAATAACTAGCAATCTTGGCAGGAATTTTAGCATTATTTTTTTTTGTAAATACTTTGGATCTCAAGTCTATTTAAACTACCACACAATAAAAGCAAATGGGCCTGATTCTCCATCGCCATGCAGCTCGTACGGCCATCACACCAGTGCAAGTTGGGTATAAAGTGCTGCCAGACCAGGGTGGCCATGTTTTATACTCTCTTTGCACTGGTGTAAGTGATTGCACAGGGAGCTGGGTGATGCAGTGTCAGACTCTGTGCATCCAGATCAGTTATCTCTTAGGAAGAACCTCACGGCAAAGGATTATTGCAATGAGAACTTCTAGGATTACACCAGCCTTTTACAGCTTCTGTGCCGGCTAGCAGGTCTGGAATGGCCTGCGAGACTTGCCATTCAAGATGCACTCTGTGTTGCTATAGCCGTGTAGGTCCCAGGATATTAAGGAGACAAGGTGAGTGAGATAATCTCTTTCTGCTGGTGAGAAGCCAGTCCCATTCAGGGTGCAGACACTGAAATGGTCAGCTGTTAAAGTGGTACCTGGTGTGCACCTGGCTGTATAGAGCTAAAAATAGCCTGAGCAAAAATTAAAGTAAGTAATTTTGAATATGCAAATGGAACTTTACCACCAGTGTTGAGTCCCAGTAGGAGCTGATCTCAATGGGAGCTTTTTGCTGGAGGTTCTGATTCCCAGGAGTTTTGGACAATGTTGTTTTTGGTTTTTTGTTAGGGCTGGGGGTGGGCTGGTTGGTTGGTTGGTTTTTGTTTAGGAGGATTTTTTTGGTAAATGTGTGTGGTGTTGGGTTTGCATCGCAGGGGGGTTGTGTTTGTTTAATTTGTGCGTACTAGAGGGACCTCCGGTATTGTGAAGACTTTGCTGACGTCAATAGGAAAACTATGATTAACTTCAGTAGGGGCAAGAATTCCCCCTTTGTCATCAGGAATTTCTGAACTGGTTGCAATAGAATTGGAAACTGCAATCAAGGTCTGGAGAGAGCTAAGTAGGATTACACTGGCTCAACTGTATGGATTAAGGATCTTTGAGGCAGAAGAAAACATCACTGGATTACAAGGTTTGGGGAGGGGGGGGGATCTGAGTTCAAATTTATGTGATTTTTATTCCCATCAGACACCCACACACCAAAACAATTTTCATTGTGTAAAAGTGCTTTACAAATTAATTCACATAATTATATTGATAATCCAGTTTGTTACTTCAATGTTATTTTTCTGGACCATGTGACTGATTAAACAATTATTTCCTGGTCACAGAAGCATTCTCCTGTTCCTACTGAAAGAGAAGCTTCCACATATGTCAGTTAAAAGGACAACACAGGAGAGGGGATGCTGCTGCAGGTAGAAGTTCTGCATCGGAAGGTCTAATATTGCATTCGGAAGACGTGAGAGTGTTTAATAGAGGGCTCATATTTTATGTTTGAAATCACAAAATAGTTTAAAAATGAGATGAGATTGTGTAGCTTTGAATGGTTAAAATTTTGCCTCCCATTGGTCAATTTGCCCCCTGTTTGGAGAGCCTTCAGGCAGGGGTCACACAAGCAATAACACTGAGTGGTGTGTTGAATTAAATTAAAAACCAAGAGTACATTACAGGGAAAGAAATTTCCCCACACTGGAGTGCTCTTAGCATTTCTCTAGGGTTTTACTCCGGCGACAGAAATGTTTTAAAAGGGTGAGCGATGAAACATTCTTGCTGGGAGATTTTATTTTTGACTTTGATCTGATTTTAAGAAAATTCCATAAGAGCCATCTTGCGATTACCCCACAGCTGTCAAAGAGAGAGAATACATAAGCCCCATTTCCGGTCATAGCTAGGGCCTCTGTGGAGCCAGTATCCAAATCTGGCCCCTGCACCCTTTCTAGATTGAGAATCTAAAGATACTTAGTTTTGCAGGTGTTCGCCTGTTTCTAAAGATAAATCATAGAGACATACAGGCTGTGTGTGTGAGAGGGAGGGAGGGAGAATTTTTCATTGAGTTAAAAGGTCCCTAGGAAGACACCGCAACATCTGAGTGTGCGTAGGCCGCTAGCCCAGCGCTCTGACAGTGCCGTGCAAGGGGTCGGTGTTCGGGAGCTGAGCTCTGCAGGCAGATGCTTGGGAGCGCTGTGAAGGCAGCACACCAAACCCCGGCAGGGAGAAAGCATCTTCCCTCCCAAATAAAGTGCCTTTTTCCGCCAGGGAGGGGCGAGCCCGGGACGCGGTTCTCACTCCTGTGGTGGGGAGATCCCCCAGTGCTCCCCTGCAAGAGGCTGTGGATCAGCATTCCGCACCCTGCCGGCTTCAGAGGAAAAAGGGTTTTTAATCTGGAGCTGAACTAGACTACCCAATTCCATTATGCGATTAATTCCATGGGTGTTAATCGAAGTGGCCCAAGCAAACCAGGGAGACGGGATTCCAGTAGCCTGGTCCCACAAAACCTCCTCCCGCCAGCCCTGCTTAGCAGGGAGTTGCATCATCATGACAAAGTCTCCGTGGCACAGTGTGCCCAGGAGCCGAACGATTGGAAGCAGCAGCCTTTTAGTGCAAGGGCTGCTGAGGGGAGCTCTCTTTCATGGGTGTCTGATAGACAGTGGGGTGCCAGGGTAAAATAAAGAGCCCTGTGTCAAAGCAAGCTCCATACTAGGTCATTTCTGTCCCTTTGGCTAATCTAAAGTCCTTTTTTAAATTGTTACTTTAGTATTCCCAGAACTGTTACGTTGCACAGCCCTGCTGTCCTGTTCGGCTATCAGATGGGTCCTAACGTGTTCACCTGGGAGCAGCAGGATCTGCTCCAGGCATGGCAGCGGGCCTGGCAAGGCAAAGCCAATGTTGATTAATTCGTCTCTTGCTACTGCCATGGTCTTTCCCCCCTTTGAATTAGCATGAGGAGAAGAGATCCGTTTCCGTGGCCGAAGTCCTTGGAATCCGATCTGAAACCTTTGTTGTGGCTGTTGGAATTTGGGAGCCCCCAGCACATCCCGTGCAGCCTCCTGTCCTGTAATGGTCTCCTTTTTCTCATGTCCTATCTTCTGGGGGGAGAGGCTTTGTGTATTTTATTAGCAAACCCCTCTGTACTAGCCTGTAGATGCAAAGCCACTAGTACCTCTCTTTGGTGGTAAAATTCACCACGACCATTTAAAGGCAAAGAATAAAAATAGGTTTTAGAAAACCGCCGCACATGCTTATGAAAACACTGCAAACTGCGTCGGTTCCAGTCTGTGACATTGTTGACTCTTGTATTTGAAATGGTTACGTTTCTGCTTCAGAGCTGAATAGGACATTTGTTTTTTTTCATAAAACATGTAGCGAATACAAGCTGGGTCTCTCCATTCTTGCACTCTAGTAGTAATGTTTAAATGCTGCTTTACAGACATACAGGAGGGAGGTCTCTGCTTCACCCAATTTACTATCTAAATTTAGCTGTTGTCACTATTCATCTCAACATTTGGAGATGGAGGGACAGAGATGAGAGGGAGCAGAAACTGAGGGGGAAGGAAACCCCTCCCTCCCCCCCCTTGAGAGACCATTAGTGACCACAGAGCAGCTGCGTGCAGCAAATCCACTAACACCCACAGCTGTCTCTCTAGTTATTCTTCCCTGGGAGACGCAGCAAGGAACCCCCTTTTTGTTGTTAATGAATTGCTGAATGTTTCCTGCTCAGCCCACTGGTTACCTAATTGACTTAGCCGAGCCTGGGAATCCAGCAGGATCCGTGGCAGCATAGTCACGCTGCCCTCTTCGCTTCAGAAATCCAGCCCTGGATCTGGCAAGGAAGCAGCTGTCGCAGGGGTCAGCAAGGGAGAGAGACAGGAATTCCTCTGCAGGGCTCAAGAAGCAGAAGAATTTGGGGGCTTGGCAAGCCTTTTACCTTCAATGAGGGCCCGATGGATGTTTGCTTTGCCTATAACCAGCTGGGTCTGAATGGCCTGGCTCCTGTGCATGTGGAAACCTGCAGAAGATTTTTACCTAACAGAGCTGAAAGTCTGAGATTTAAAAATAAACAGAAATACAGCGTAAATATTTATTTATTTGCCAGCCACAGTGTTTAACTTAGTGGCAAACAGCATCCATTAAACTTTGAAAAGCTACTTCAGAGAAACACTGAGCTACACCGTCAAGTGTGGGAGCAGGGAAAGCATTGCATGGCAGAAGGATGCAAGCTGGGATGTAAATGGATTTGACTCTATTATTTCTTAACCTTCCCAGTTCATTTAGTTGTGTTTTTTCCCCGGCAGACTTTCTCCTATGACAGAAGGTTGAAATTGCAAGAGCTGCATCTTCTGCTTGTTTGTTATGTGGTGTTTTTGTTTTGTTTTTTGGGGGGGGTTCTGAATATTCTGTATTCCCAGGGAAAACACTTCCAACCCATTTCCTCCTCCAGCCCTCCCGGGGAGAGAGGGCAGCCTGCTGTGGAACAGAACACTTCTGAGAGCTAAAGTGGGGAGGGGATTTCTGCAACCAAAATAAAGCGAGGACACTATGCAGGTTTCTTTTGTATGCTCAGAGCACAGCATAAAGAGCCGGAGTGCAGAAGATCGACTGAACAGACAAAATGCCAGCAGTCCCAGCCTTGGCACGCGTAGCAAATTCCGAGCAGTGGCCATGGTTGCCCGGAGTCTGGGGCAGCTATCTGTGCAAAATGCTCCATCCTCAAGTGAATCCAGCGTGAAACAGCCAGGAATGAAATATAGGTATGGAGAAGACCATGCTTCCCATTCTGCGGGAAGAGAGTTTCTTGGTCTCTTGTGTAGATGTGTTTCTGATTTCGCTGTCTAGTATACATGTTGGAAGGGGGGTGTGCGGGGGGGTGTTGTGTTGCCTGACTACGTCTATACGTTTTCACTGATACAAATGCTGAACTCGGTGTGCACTGTCCTACTTCTCTCTATTTCTACTAGTTGGCTGTTTTTCTCCTTTACGTGCAACCTTGCGAAGGGTCGTCGTCTGCTCTCACTTACACTGATGTAAAACCAGAGCACCGCCACTGCATTCATTGGAATTATTCCCAGTTTACACTAGCCTAAATGAGAGTAGAATGTGACCCTAAGATATGGTTTAGGGTTCAGCAGAATCCCTGTTGGCTTTGTTGTTGCTAATTCTCAGACATTCCTGAGGGTCAGCAGCCCACCGATTTCTCATATGATAGCAGACCTTTGTGTTCGGTAATATCACCAAACATTTTCTGATGCTTCCACCTTTTCCTTTAGAGCCCCAGAACATGTGCTGTCGAATAAGAGGGGACTGTGTCAGTTATACACTCTACCGCTGTTGATCTGTGTTTAGTGATCTGAAAACTAAACAAGACAAACATAACGTGCTCCAAAGAGCCATGCACCAAGGGCTTAGTGTGTTAAACTGGCATGATATTTCAATAGGGAGATGCCAAGAAGTTTTGTGTGTCTGAAAGAACAAGAATAACATGTATGCTGTACTTTGGCTAATATTGGCATGTGTGACACTTCATACAAGATGTGAATAACAGTGCCAAATATGTCAGGGAGAGGCACATCGCTCGCATGGTGTGAGGTGTACCAGATTATCTTGTCATGTTCAATAACAAGCCATTATTACTCCGGTCCTCTGTAGTCTTCTAAGCAGTGTGTGTGTGTGAGTGAGATAGAGATAAAGAATGAATACATGGGAAAGGTTTCGCCTTAGATTGGAAGGGATCTATTAGCTAAGAACCTTGGGGTCTCCTCTCGGTCCTGTATGTACCTCTCAATTGAGACCCCTGAATGCCAGAGCTGTATTCGCATTAAGAAAAAAATTGTGACAGGCAATTCTATCTGGAAACCATTCAATACATGCTTTGAAAAATTCAGCTGAAAATTTCTTTAAATGCCTGACTTATAAACTTACACCCTACAGTTCTTCAACCTTTCCATCTAAGACAGCAAATTTCTAAGTATCTTCCAAAGGCAAGAGAGATCATAAAGACCAAAGTAATTCCAGTGCCAAGAGCATTAAACTTCCTGGGTTGCAGAAGATTAGGTCAGCCATAGCATTGCTGGTTGGTTGGGTTTGTCAGCTTATTAGTGGTGAATAAAAACATGCTGTACAATACACTGTGGGCAAAAGCAGCCTTTCTCCTCGCCCATCCTTCCCTCACTACCCAAAGAGATCGCCTCTTCCTGTGTAAAGATCTTAAAATGATGAGAGAAAAATGAACCATGTAAATGTTATTTGGCAAAGATTTTCAGGAGTGACAAACAATTTTTTGGTTGTGTTGCCTTTTGGGTGCCCAACCTGAGAGGGGACCTAGCATCAGTGGGTGGCTTTTCAGCCCTTTCTGAAAATCAGCCTCCAGAAACACAAGCCACTTTGAAAATCTCAGCCTTGCAACATTTGAATGTTTCTTATTCAGTATTTATGCCCTTTGCCACATACCCGAGGTGGACACGCTGCCTCCCACGTAGTCCGGAAGCTAGAGACATATGCTGTGTTGGGTCCTATTCCTCTCTAGATTGTAACTTGCATAGCCAATTATTTGAGACAGAGTTCTGCTGAGGTGAATGTAGACTGGTGGGAATGTTGGGTGACTCCCAGAACAGGGAGAATTTTGGGCTTCAAAAAAATTCCACTATCCTTCTGAAGACCATCAAACATGTGAATCAGAAATGCTGATTTATTATGTAGTTTGTTCACTCCCTGGGAGGCAAGCATGGTTTTAAAAAACCCAACAAAATGCTGGTGGATTGGGTAGTGTAGTCTGCTGGTACATGTTTAATAGTTTGAAAAGCACATCTGTTACTATCCTCTTCCAGTGCTGAGGAAGGGAAAAGGTCTTTCTACTTCCTCATGGAAGTGTCCCTTCACCATTTCCAGCTCCCTGGCAGTACTGAATAAATTGCACAAGCCTCAGGTTGTGCCTTGCTGTGTGGTGGCTTTTTTTGCGAGGGCTGTGTTAAACCACTAATAACACAGGTTATTAAGGGAGTATGGGTGCCAACTTGTTAAGGAAGTGTGTGTTTGTTTCATCTTTTAAACTAAGTTGTACATACATATAGCTTTAATACAAGCCTTAACTTCTATACCAGTGGTCCCTGAACTTTTTACCTTGTTTCCTCCCTCCTCTTCCCCCCCCCCCCCGCCACCCCACAGGGCCAGGAGCAGGGCCATGGCTCTGGGAAAGGAGTGGGACGCAGACAGGGGTAAGGGGGCTGAGGCTTAGGGCCACAGCCGGGGGCGGGAGTGGAACCTCAGCTGGGGACCAAGGCCAGTGGCTGGGGCCCCGGCAACCAGGAATGGAGCTGGGTGGTGCTCCCTCCTCACCCCCATCGGGGCTGGCCCAGGCCCCAACTGCGCCCCACCAAACATTCCTCCATGTTCCCTTGGGGGGCATGCCCCACAGTTTGGGGACCTCTGTTCTACACAGTGAATCAGAGTAGTATAACAAGACCTGAGGAATATTAACCGTCGTCTACAGTTAGTAACTATTATTACTGTTGTTTAGATTTGCTCTGTTCCCAAATCCTAGATCCCTTGATCAAATTGCTGCTTGCGTGAGGCTTCAGTCCAGAGATCACTTTCTTTTCGATCCCAGTCCCTGAAAGAACAATCCTGTATCTGGGCTATTTTCATAAATAGAGGATTTTTTACTGTATTTCATCATAGCCAGTTTCGTATATTTGAGTGTAAAATCATTAGGAGCTCGAGCTCTCTAGAAAAATGCCTTGTCACTGAACTAAAGAACAGCGACGTACTTACCGTACAGGCAGGTCCACACGAGAAGTGCTTCATGGGCACAGCTGCGGAGAAGACTGAGAGGGGACATGAGAACAGTTTTCAAGTACATAAAAGGTTGTTACATGGAGGAGGGAGAAGAATTATTGTTCTTAACCTCTGAGGATCGGACAAGCAGCAATGGGCTTAAATTGCAGCAAGGGAGGGTCAGGTTGGACATTAGGAAAAACTTCCTAACTGTCAGGGTGGTTAAGCACTGGAATAAATTGCCTAGGGAGGTTGTGGAATCTCCATCATTGGGGATTTTTAAGAGCAGGCTGGACAAACACCTGTCAGGGATGGTCTAGAAGATAATACTTAGCCCTGCCATGGGTGCAGGGGACTGGACTCGATGACCTCTCGAGGTCCCTTCTAGTCTGATGATTCTGTGAAGATGCTGTATGCCAATGGGAGAGCGCTTAATGCCCCAATTTATAGCTTCTTTCCTTTAGTATCTAGGAATCTGTATTGTACTTTAAACCTGCAAATGACTCTAGTTTCTGCTGGACTGTGGTGGCTGCTGCTGCCGTGTGTTACTATATAGTCTTCATTTCCCCAGGTCCTTTTATTAGTAGAGGTTGTTAACCATTTAAAGAGGTAAAGGCCTCCACCTTCCTGCAGTGAACCAGCCTTCCTAGATGTGCTTACTTCAAAGCTGTAGACACTAAGCTGAGAGAGTGCAAAAGTCCAGAAAAGTTTTAATGGCTGGGTTATTAGAGTCTTTATAATTTGAATAAATAGATTTTTTTAAGCTTGATGTCGGTTGTAGACATTAAATATGGAAAAGGTCTTAGGTGATCCTAGTCTAGTCCAGGGATGGTCAATTTATTTTTTGTTAGGGTTCAGATTTCTTGGTCAAGGTGTAGTCAAGGTTCAGACTCCAGAGAAAATAAAAACAACAATAATTATAATAATAATTAATAAAAAGATTTCAGGGTCTGTTCAAAAGGGTCTGGCAGTCCGGATCTGGCCTGCAGTCTGCCTATTGACTCTCCCTGCTCTAATCCATCCCTAGCCAGTACCGAATCCGTCCCTAGGACGTGTCCCCACATCTTCGGGCACGTCTACACTACAGCGCTACGCTGATGCAGCTGCGCCACCGTGGCATGTCTGGTGAAGAAGACATGCTGTGCCCACGGGAGAGCGCTCTCCCGTCGTCGTCATTACTCCACCGTGGCGAGAAGCGTAAGCTACGTTGGCAGGAGACAGCACCAGCGTGGATAGCACGAAACTTGTGTCTATGCGGGGGTGGCTTTTTCACACCCCTGAGCGATGTAAGTTAGATCGACTCAAGGAGTTGTATAGACCTGCCCTTAGAGACGAGCTCTACTCTGAAACAGCAGCAATGCAGAGAACGATCTAGGGACTTAAAGGCAAGTGAGCATCTCAAGCCAGTTTGTTTTACTAAGCACGTTTTCTTATCTTTTCATTTTCATTTTTATTTCTTAAACAAAGTTCCTAATGTGACACAGGAATTGAAACACCACCTGGGTCTAACAAGCAATATTCAATAGCAGTGAAATATGCAGGGGCTAAATGAAGTGCACCCGCGCTTTCTGATGGCTCACGCTAACAGCTTTTCCAGTAGACTGCCATTAGTCTTTTCTATGCGGTTGAACAGACCTGAGCCAGAGCTAATGAAGGCCGTTCACTTGGCATGCTGTTTCTAACACCACTTCTTCACAGTGTTCTGCTTTTGTGCCACTAGAAAATATCTGTGCAAATCAATTTTTTTTTATAATGCTTTAAAGATTCTAAACCCCAGATTGAACTAGTTTATTGAGAGAGGGAGCAGCGTGCGTTCTGGACACCAAACCAGGAGTCGGGAACTCCTAAGGTCGAAATCCCAGCTGTGAGATTGGTTTTCCCTGTAGCTCTGGGCGAGACATAGACTCTCTTCTCATGAGTGTTCCCTTCTTAAAACTGGAGTTAAGTTATCTGTATCATATTCATTAATATTTTAAAGCCCTTTGAAAATTGAAAGAGTCAAATGTGCCATAACGTTGCAGAGTTCATATCTGTTCACCAAATTATATGCTCGTTATAGACATCATTTGTTTCCAGCTATTAAATTCTTACCCTATCTACTCTGAATTTTCAGTTTGTGTTCTCTCTCTCTCTCTGTGTTAAAAACACCATTGTTGTAAAACTGCTGGATGCCATAATGACTCTGGCTTAATCATATAAAGCAGATTGAATGAGGTCACTGCTACTGCCACTTTACATTATTGTGCAACTGTAGCGTACGGCGTTTCAGCAGCCATCTGTGATCTAATAAGTGAATTTTGTGTCTGAAAACCTTGCATTTGCTGTTTTATTTTCCACTAACATGCGGCTGGTTTTCCATGTTTAATTGTCATAAATAGTTCTGATTTTGTACTCATTTTTTGAGCTCTAAGTAATTGCCCAGGAAAAGAGCATTGTGTGATGCAGATAAATTTCTTGAAATGACCTTTTCCTGGTTTTATTCTGTCATATATAGTTCATTTGCAAGTAGAAAAAGCTGATAAGAGATTTCACATTCTTTCGCTTTTGTTTTATCCCTGCAGATGTGCTGTGTGCAAAATTATGCATTTTCTGTTGACACTCTCAAGTTGCAAAGTGCTTTTGTTTTTCAGTTGGCAATAACTAAATGTCTAGTGTCTAAGTAACAGCATCCTTTCCATTCCTACTGTGTCTGTGTTTGTTGTCTCTTTAGATATTTATCTCCTGTTTTGGTTGCAAAAATAGGAAAATAATAATGTTACTTGACATTATCAATTGTTGTTTAATACCTCATTCGAGTCGGGGAAAAATCATTCTCTATCTTCTCTTCCTTCTTTAACTAAATAGCTTCTCAATTCATGGCCTTAATTTTGTAGCCATCAATATGCATTTAGAGGGGGTAATGCCTTCTATCGTTTGGTTTATTGATTTAGTATCAAGGATGGTCTAGATAATACTTAGTCCTGCCTCAGTGGAGGGGATTGGACTGGATGACCTAACCAAGTCCCTTCTGGTTCTACATTTTTATGATTCTATCTTTGTGCTGCTGATTTCATACTTTCATTTCTGTCACAGTTTTCTTCAAATCCAGTTTATTCATAATTTTACCTTGTGTTTATATCTCTCTCTTTCATGGTTATTTCATTCCTTATCATGTTCTCATTACCTTCTTGCTTTTTTTCTGTTTTGCTCTCTCTCTTTTTACTAGGCTTGAATGTGGCCACCCTAAGCTCTTTAGAGCCTTGCAACCCAGGTTGGTAGGTTTGTGGGGGGGGCTCCCAACCACCGGGTCACCTCAGAACAGTTATACTAGCTGTTTATTCCAGGTAATTTTGCAACACGCATCCTCATTCACTGCCTGTCGGACTCTACTTTGTGCATCTTCCGTCCATGCTAACTCAACTCTTGTAACTCACAGATGTGTCACAGGCTCTTCAATCCATATTATTTCGGGGGTTAACTGTGCTCTTGTAAAGGGACTAATGTTATCACACCAGCATGTGATTTTGTACCTGTTCAATGACCAACATGAGGTTGGTTGGTTGCGAGGGGGTTGTTAAGTGTCGTACCAATAACCATGACTTACTGGTTGAGTTTGCATGTTCTTTACAATACACCTGGTACACTGTAGGGTGTGCCCTTCAGAGCTTTCTTACAATAATAATGCAGTCTAATTTTCAGTGTTTCACTTTATCAATTCAGTACAAAGACCAAATAGAAAACTAGAAAATCCAGACCACCACCACCATGAAAACAGCGTGTTGTGTGTGTTTGTGTGTGTAAGTAATTATTAAGAACAGGATCAAAAAGTCGTCATTAAAATAGTACTGAAATTATCTTCCAAGAACAGTGAATGCAGAGGATAAAAGTTATTTTTAATGCCTTTTATTTAAAGTGGCTTCACGAGCATTGCCTTTTTTTGACAGTGTGGAGGTCTCTCTTCCTCTAACTATCTATATATGCATACATATGTAGCTGCATAATTTCCCTGTAGGGAAACCAGTAATTTCACTTGATCAGCAGTTGAGGAGAAGTGTTATGAACTGCCGCTCCACGGTGGTGCCTGGGGAATACATTGTACTCATGGTTCATTCAAAGACAAGAGCTTAGCTAAACACTTCCCGTACAGCACTTTGTGTTGATTGGAGTGCAACTGAAGGGCACGGAAACCCCTGTCCTTTCTGTGTATAGTTTTGGAAACTGATGTTCCTGTGACGTTTGCTGAAGGGATGGGGATTGGGGACACCACACGTATCATCTGTCCCGTGTAGCTATGGCACATCCTATTTCTGGCATTTCCACTGGTTATTAAGAGGTGTTTCTCTTTTTCAGAAATCTTGGGAAATCAGGGTTGCGAGTATCCTGCCTTGGCTTAGGTAAGTGACTTGATCGTCGGGGGCACTCTCTCATACCTCTCCAGTGTCCATTGGTAAGCAATCATCTTCACAATGATTTCTTCCCTCAGTTATTTAAGCAAGAGACAGGCCCCCAAGGTGGAGGTGGCAGGTGAAGGGAGCTGCACCTTTTGCATTGATCAGAGCGATGTTCCTCTGATTCCATGTTGCATTAAAAATGGATGACCCGAAACCGGATCCAGCTACTAGTGCAGTAATTCCCTGCGTTGTTGTTGCTAACTGCTGGTTACCAAGTAACCAGATGTAACCACAGATTTCTGTTCTGTCCTAAACCTCAGCATTTCCCCCAGTGAATCAGCCTGGATCGTGGCCTCTCAGACAGCATGGTTACCAGACTCTGAAATCCTCCTGTGTGCTTAGTGCATGTTGTATCCCCGATTGGTTTTCTGTATTAAAATATGTGGTGGTTACAGGTTTACTTGGGCTGCTGTCATGGATGGGTTCACAAACAGGCATCTCTTTGCGTTTGCTCCTCAAGAGACCCATGTGCTCAAGACATTTAAAAGTATGTCAAAAGAAACATTTGTGCCATTTGCTGCATATGGTTGTCAGAGCACTTCAGCACGTCACACGTCACACATGAATTTGGTTTGCAAAGACACCAGCCCTCAGTGAGGGCTAAGTCCACGCTCAGTTTAAAGCTCAGCCGTGAGCTGCCGAGTACACTTGGCTCTCTTTGGCTTCTTTGTGATGTATGACACAAGCTGGCCAGGTTGGGGAATGGAATTCTGCTTGTTCGGTGCTTCTTATAGAAATAGCAGAAACCTCAAGTGTAGTTGTTGTTGTTTTTCTGGAGTAGCTGCTGTGTGTGTCTTGGCGAATGTCTGAGTGACAAGGGACTGCCACGGCTACAGCTATACTGCCTGCCACCGTTGGAGAACGTAGGTTTAGTTTAAGCTCTCACACCTTCATTGCAAGGTGAGCAGTTAAATCTTTTGACAGAAGCATCCTGTATCCAAAACGTTAATAAGTCCAAGAAGTTAAATAAGTATTAACAAAAAGAAACCGGAGAATTAAACAATCTGAGTAAAAATCCCGTCTCTTTCAGTTGATCAACGTTCACGGTCTTGACTTTTGCCTGTCCAGTCCCCAGAGACTCGCACCTTGACATTTTAATGTAAAAGACAAACGGAAAACTAAAAATGTTGCTTGTTGGGGGGGGAAGAGAAACATAGAGGCCTTTTTTATCCATCGTAAAGAAGGAAAAAGAACATGCCGAGGGTTTTCCCATTGTAGTTCACTTTTAAAAGAAAAGCCGTTTGAGTCACCATCATGAAAACGAAGCATCCGAAAAATGTAAACAGTGAAAATCAGTTTTTCTTGTCTGAATGAAATTTTATCAAACTTTTCAAAAAGAAAAAAGGCATTTTCCCCTGGGCTTATAACAAGCCTGAGAAATCTCAGCCCAAAAGGTAATTTGTTTTTCAGATTTGTCAGTGTCTGAAAAGGGGGGCATTAAACAGAACTGTTTTATCAGCCCTCCTACTAGCATTGGTAGTAGAGCACTGTATCTGTTAAAGGGTACCAACAACTTAAGACAGCTGCTGCCCCTCACAGCGTGGTGACTGCAGAAAGAAATGTCTGATTCTTCGAGTGCTGTCGTTCAGATGGACTGCAATGAACAACTTAAAACCTCTTTTTCTTTATGTGAAACGAGCTGCAAGGCATTGTTCTCACTTCTTCATGAACACTCGTGTTCAGAGCTTCCAAGTTAATGTACTTCAAGAATGATCCACCCTTGAGCTGTAGTTTGCAGAGTTTGTGCAGAATTCAGAATCTGCTGTAACTGATTGTATCCAGACAGGCTAACTTTCTAGATATTTGGTTGCTCAGATAACGTTCCAAATGTGGAGTGAGTGCAACCAACGCACCCTTGTCTTTCTAAGGGCTTGTCTACATGGGAAAGTTATACTGGTATAAGGAAAGGTGTGTATTTAAACCGCTGTAGTTATACCAGTAGAACTCCCCATGTGGACCCTCTTATTCTGGTGTGTGGGTGGGTGGGGGATCTTTTTCCAGCTTAGTTTGTCATTTTGGAAGGAGTTGTACCTGTCTAACTGTTCTGTATAACTGGAAAAATGTGTTGTGTAGGCCAGCACTGAGTCTGCAGAGAAGCTGCACCAGTACCTCTGTGGCTCCTCGTGCCTTTGCCAAGCTGCAGCAGAGCTAAAATTGGCCAGCATTGAGAGAGCTCTGGGTATCCGCTATCTGGAGTAGAATAGGGAAGGCAACAGCGCGGAGAGGAAGTGGCAAACAGATGAGCTATTACAGGTTCCTGGTCTGGTGATTCATGCTGTAATGGCAAGTAGGTGTTGCAAATGGCAAGGGCAGAAGTACAATGCTCCATCCCAGTTTGGTGGGAGGGCTTGACCTGGCAGGAAGGCGTTGGAGAACCCTAGCATTTGGTATCCTTGAGCATCCACCCGGATGATAAGAGTCTTCTGCCCGAGTCAGGCAAATACAATGAGAGAGGGAGACAGTCTAAATGCAACAGCAAGAGGTAGGGAGGCCCTGAGAGCCTGGTTCACTCATCCACCCACAGGCTCTGGGCAGGGATATTTTATATCCCAGAAGGAAGAACAGTGGGGCCAGCTTGGTTTTGACAGGCTAGCATAGGACTGACTGCGTTTGGATTGTTCCAGTGTTTCTCTGTTTTTGACCTACAGATTAATTCAGTCTGGAGCTCCCTTTTCCACAGTTATAGTGCCTTTCAGAGCACAGCTAAGTTGTACATGTTTTGTACTTTGAGTGTTTTCCCTTCTTTCCCTTTACAGGGACATGGGTGACGTTTGGAGGGCAGATTACAGATGAGGTAAGAATTGTTCCCTGTTTTGCGCTGCCTACTCCATAGGTCAAAGATACAGTTCTTATTTCAGTCTCCTTTCATTGTACTGAAAATCCCCTTCAGGAGACTCCGCAGTCTAGTTCCTTTTATTATTTGAAGTGACCGAGCCTCAGTGTTGCCAATAACCTTTTTATGGGAAATCTTCATAATGAATAAAGAACAGGAGGACTTGTGGCACCCTAGAGACTAACCAATTTATTTGAGCGTCAGCTTTCGTGAGCTACAGCCCACTTCATCGGATGCAACGAAATGTAGGTCACGAAAGCTCATGCTCAAATAAATTGGTTAGTCTCTAAGGTGCCACAAGTCCTCCTGTTCTTTTTGCGAATACAGACTAACACGGCTGCTACTCTGAAACCTGTCATAATGAATAAAGGTTCTGTAATACTTACCAGTTTTCACTATAGAGATGCATAAATATTCATGTTTGTCTGACATGTTTCAACTTTGTTTTTCAAATTAGCTAGATTCATTTTTATGATTATGGCCAAAAGAAACAAAAATTATCCTTCCTTTGGCTAATTATTATCCACCAAGACTAGTACTTACTGCTGAGCAAATAATTTGCAGCACATAATTGGTGAATAATTTCCAAGAACAGAGACTAAATTCAAACCAAATACTTTTCACAATTGTTCCAGGAGGAGTTTGCTCATGAGCTGTTTGTTCCAGCTATCTAATATTCAAAATTTGAGATGCATTGGTTAGTTTAATTAGACACACAGGTCACATGGTAGCCTTTGTGATCCCTAACTCGGTGAGCATTAGTCTTAAACACAAATAATTAGCAATGAAAGACTGGTTCTAAGAGTTCAAAATTTGGCGTCAGCACATAGTCTCAAGTGACTTTGTACGAACACCCTGGTCTGTAAGGTGATTTGCTGTAATGTTTGTGGGAAATGAACACAAAAGGGGGCACAAACACAGCTGAATGTAGCAGATGCTTTTGTTCAAGCAAATAGACTCAGAAAACATGAACAGTTCTGTTCCATTGTACATGGATGTTGGAACTTGAGTCTCATGGGGATGGTGAAGTTTTTAAGTTCGTGTTGTTTCTGTGAAGCCAGACTCTCAGAAGGTATAGTCAGTTTACCAGTAACATTTGTGAAACACATGTTGCACCTGTAGCCTTCCCTGGTAATACAGATTAGGAGGCAACTTTATAGTCATCCGTTCAGGACACCTTCTCCATTCTGTGTAGTAAATGTGTACAACGCAATACTTGCATCACGGTTTTTCTGAGCCAACAGATGCTAGCTGTAGTCTGAGCTAATACCATAAAAAATCAATTTCCTGAACACTGGATTATAAAAGTGGGAGGAGAAAAATCATATTGCAGTGTGTGCTTGTTATTCCCTCTTTATATTCATAAGCTACTGAGTGCATCCTGATATGGGGGAAAATATGCTGGACTTAAATAGTGTGCAATTTGCATGGTATTTCTTTGCCATGAGGCCAACCGTGGCTGCCTAGAGTTAGGCATCTAAATAATCAGATCACCTCATTAGGTGACCAACTTTAGGCAGCCTAATTTGTAATGTCTGATCTAAGCATGCTACTGTGTGCTGTGTTACACTTGCGTTTTATTGATATAACGCTCATGCCAAGGGGTTTCTAGGCTCCTGCTTTCTACAACGGGCTCTCTATAAACGTTACAAATGTTTCTTTGCAGATGGCGGAACAGCTGATGACTTTAGCATACGACAATGGCATTAACCTGTTTGACACAGCAGAAGTCTATGCTGCTGGGAAGTAGGTACCTTCTATGTTTATCTAACCAGGAGACACAAGTAGATGTGTTTTAATGAATGGGTGATTGCTGTAAACATTCAGCATGACACTTTCCCTGGCTACCTGACTTTCCCTGATCGAGGTGCCTTTACTATGTTATATTTTCTCCAGTATTTTCTCTTTTGCTCCGGAGTTCTCTAAAACGCACACAGACCCCGGCCCAACCCCAAAATGTCGTGTTCTGGATTCCCTGCAAGACTCTTTGCTGTGCCCCTTGCTCTTTGTGCTCTCACTCCCTGCCCTTATGGAGAGCAAAAGAGCAGAGCAGGAATGAAATCTGGGTCTCACCTCAGCGGGTGGCCGGTGCTTACTCTCTAGTATTTAACCAGCTTTATTACAGCAGAGACTCCTGTCCCATAAAGTTTTTCTCCCAGAATGATGATGTCCCTTCTGCATTCCTTTGCCAGTGAAAATCCAGGTGGTTTTTTAGCTTCTAATTAAATGCTCTTCACTATGGAGCACACAGGCTGCGCCTTCACTGCGAAAAAGGTGTGTGTTTCCATCAGGATGGCTATCGCCAGGTAAAATCCCAGTGGGAACAAGGCATGGGAGTATTTACCTCATCTCGCTACCTTGAGGTAAACCCCTTATTGTCGAGGAGAGGGGTATAAGGTTGAACACAATTAGCTTCATCGAAGTAAAAACAGCTACATCTCTGCTTGGATTTTACATGGCGATAGGTATCCCAATGGAAAAACACTTTCTGTGGCAGTGAAGACACTGTCTGCATTCCCCAGCCGTTCAAACTATGACTATCAACCCCTAAGCCCCAGCACTGCTTCAGCCCAGTGACAGATTGCAGATACGTTTTCCCTTAATCCCCCTGCTCTGACTGTATCACTCGGCCAGGGGTCCCATCTAATTTTCTGTTCATGGCAAAGGAGCAATCACTGGGGAGGAGTGCCAGGGTGTTCAGCGCTCCTGCCAGGTTAGCCAGGCATTTCATGGTTTAAGATCCAAACAAAAGCTGTGTTCACCCAACAGAACAGACTGTGAAAGAGGTTGAGAAAAATTGTTTGAAAAGTTAGTTGTCTCCGTTGCTGCTCCAGCCTGGGAAATGCGGTGAGAAAGGTCAGCAGCTGTGCCGCGTTTAGTCTCAAACTCGGCTTGGGGGCAGGACATAATACAAGTTGGCCTGTGCAAAACGCACTCCTGAGAGCCACAAAATTGTTACAGCCTCTCTATGTCTTGAAGGGTAAATTCATGGGGCTTGGTTCCTCGACACACTGCCTGCCTCCTGGCTAGTCTCAGAAAACCACTATGGGATCTAGCCAGGCCTATAAACCCAGCTGGGTGCAGGATCTTGGGCCTGCTCAGAAACGGGGCCCAAATAAGTACTGTAGATAGACATCCGCTCAAACTGCCATTTCCCACTGGCCCGGCACAGTCAGTGAATCAATGTATTTTATTTCTGTTTGTTTCAGTGCGTTTGAAGCACTTATCCCTGACTCCAGGTGCTTCGACAGCACTGAAACAGACAAAATCAGAGAAAAAGTCAAAAAAAGATTCTGCACAGATGTCTCACGTGGAGAACCCAGTTCTCCTTCAGAGAACGAGCTGCCTCCGTCCCCTTGCCTACGCACCGTGAACTGCGAAGGAGCCTGGGTCTGTCTGGACTAATAAGTGGGGGCACCTGCTCAGAAGAGATGAAGACTTGGAAGGCAGAGGTTGTCAAGGGATTAGGATTGTACAAATTGCTATGAAATGGTGCTTGAGCAGCTATAGCTCATCTCATCTACACTGACTTTGACCAGCACCGTGACCAGGCAAAACGAGGCTCTGCTGTGAACCAGAGAGGGGTGCATGGGCAACCATCGATTTGGAGGGACCGTCAGTAAATTACAAGCACCAGAACCTGTCTCAATCGTTAGAAAAATGTCACAGCCTGATGCTGATGAAAAATGAAATAGAAGAAGTAGACGCCATGAGGTGCAGAACGTTTGTTCCTGCTCTCACTGGGTTTCCGTGGCATTTGCTTGCATATTACTAGCAGGTGGTCTGAATCCCTCTGTGTGTAACTGGGCATGGATTTTAGACAGGCTGGCAGTTCTTTTGCCTTTGTATGTGGTATCCTGGTTCAACAGGTCAGACTGTGAGTAGCAGGGGAAGTGGGGGTTGGGCCGCCCCATCCCTTTCACATCTAAAAAATATATTTCTTCCGAAGTTTTTATGAGAAAAAAATGAATACAAAAAAGGACTGAGGGAGAGAGTTTGCTGTGCAGTGTCTAAGGGGAGGTGATGGGTGATCAGTACAGGGAGACACATGGATGACAGCATACAGGGGGAGCAGTGCAGTATGCATTTGGTCTAGAGGCAAAACCCGACTGTGTGGAAAGAACCTCAAATTTCCTAATTCTTTCCCAGCTCAAGGCAAGCTCTACTGGTCATCACTACAGCCCTGCCTTGCTGAGAGTCCAGACAGCTAGGCCACCAGCACTGACATGGTGCCAGTTCAGGGGTTTTCCCTACCAGAATTAATGAACTGAGCTCCTGGGGCAAGATCCTCCATCTGCCCCCCCAGTTTTACAGAAGACCCATGCACAAGTCCTGTGCGCCACTCAACTGCCTCTTCAGGCCTATGGGTCATGAGGCTAAGTTTCACGCAGAATGATTAAAACTTGCTCGGAAGCAGAAACAACCCCCCCCCCCCAGATGTGTTTGAATGAACTCACTTATCTAGAGCCAGATCCTGAGAGTCAAACTCCTGTTGAACTCAAGGGTCTTTGAACCTGATCCTTAGATGTTATCAAAGAGTAGCCTCCCTCTAATTCCCTGAGGCCAGAAAAGTTACATCTGGGAGTCAGCGTTGCCTCTGAGATTTAACAGATGCTTGTTCCTGTTTCAGTTCAGGTGGCTGAAAGAGTTTGAGATTGGTGCACTCCATTTTTTGGTTGGCTGACCACAGCCTGTTCTATCCTCTTGTCTCGCTGATGGTACAGCACTTCCTGAGTAACCCAGCTTATCTTCCATGCCATCAGGAGCAGAGCAGGACAGTTTTTATTTTAAAAACTCTTCTTTTTTGAAAAATTTCTGAATTTGTGGCTGAAATTTTCTTCTTGGTAGTTGTTAAAGAACTAGATAAGTTCATAGAGGATAGGTCTATCAATGGCTATTAGCCAGGATGGGCAGGGATGGTGTCCCTAGCCTCTGTTTGCCAGAAGCTGGGAATGGGTGACATGACTGGACGGATCACTTGATGATTCCCTGTTCTGTTCGTTCCCTCTGGGGCACCTGGCATTGGCCACTGTTGGAAGACAGGACCCTGGGCTAGATGTACCTTTGGTCTGACCCACTGTGGCCGTTCTTATGTGTTACAGAACAGGTAGGCACTCTCTCTTGGCCCTTTTCTCGCCCTATAATTTTTTTGTTTGCCTATAATAAAGATCCTAGCGTCTACTTCTTCAATAGCCCTTTGTGACAGTACTCACTTGCAGTGTTTCTTTCTGGGAAAAGGCGGCACGTTCTATGGAACGTTTATATGTTCATGACTTATGTGTGAATGGGCTGCATTAGGAGAAGACAGGAGATACGGAGAGCTGACCCTATTTATTTATTTTTTCTTATGAACTTTTCCGACAACGAGAATCCGCTGTGCTGTGGTACAGCTAACCCATGTCAGCACAGTGACTTTCTCCTCATTAACCTTTCCACTCCTCTCCTTCCATCACTTTGTGCCTGGGCTCCGATGAAATATCGTAGCTCTTCAGCGTCGTGACGCATCTGCCTGTGTGTCCCTACAGCGCCTAACACAGTGCAGCCTGGTCTTATTCCTGTTGCTGTCTGAGCAATAACAAGGGGTAAGCTGTGAGGAGGGCCGAATGATGAGAATGTGGCGGGCAACAAAACGAAGGCCTGGCGCAGGATACTTGTAGGTAGAAATTGCAATCATTCCCGAAGGGTCATGAACAGACGCTGGGTGTCATGGCTGCCTTGCCATTTCCATGTTGCTAAGTGGGAGGTTGTGTCCTAGCGAGAAGGCAGGAAGGTCCAAGTATGGAAAACATGGAGAATCACTTTTCCTGTAGCTCTTAGGGAACATCTTTTGGTGATTAAGTGTACTTGAAAGCATTGGTGAAAGAGTCTCAACATGTCGTGTGCTGTGTATTAAACCCTAGCGACAGTGAATTAATTGGGATGACTGAAAGTGTTCATCTGTGTCGTGGAACCTTTTATTGACTGTACGAAATGAAGGTCCTGCAGTCTGACCTGTTCAGCGTCTCATCTTTGGTTTTAGACACTTGCACAGCACAGAACAAATCCAATGAAGCGTCACGCATGTCTCTTTAAGTTAATGACTAAGGGTCGGTTTTTCCGGTCTCCTCCCAAAGAGACGCAGTAACGTTGTGACTGGAAAGGATGAAGGTTCCAGAATGTAGTATCTGAGAGGTTTCATGAATAATTGCACATTAAAAATTAAATTGCCCAGGAACAAAATATGCCTGATATGGCCAAGAGCGAAGATCAATTCAGTTGTGTGTGTCTGGGCACTCCACACAGTCCAAGCACAGATGTTCGCATGGCTCAGTTGGTAGCGTCCTCGCCTCTGGGCCACACTGGAACTTGGGCTCCTACCCAGAGCTGGCACAGCAGTGCCAAATAGGAACAAGCCACACACATTAATCCCAGTGTGATGTTCAAGTCCATGTATTTATTTCAAAATCGAAATGTTGGAGGAGCCAGTCCTGCAGCAGCATCTACAGGGGCAAAGAAACCTGCCAAAGCGGGTTTGAGCAACGGCTATGGAATTGGCTCCTGACATGGCAATGGAGAGCTGTCTCTGGAGTGGGGTGTGTGAGAGAGGCGTTACGTATAATGGAAGAATGTCTCTCTCTTACCTGTGGCTTTGGTCTTCCTTACCTATTGCCGCTCTTGCTGGAGAAGACATGCACAGTTCCACTCCAGCACATCCCAGCCGGAGATCCCACTAGCAAACAACCTGAATCTCTCTGACCTGTTTTCTCACTCTAAAGAAGAGAGGCCATTATGAATCCTATTTGTAGGGAGTCATTTGTGCCATGACAGATCTGAATAGCCAAATCCTGCAATTATCAGCCATGAGCCACAGTACTGCTAGTGGGCTGAGCTCCGATAACCTGAACGCATGCCATGTTTTGTCCAGCCACGCCCTCCCTTCGCCACTGATGGGCTCCGTTTGTCCATACAAAAGAGGCTGAGGAGATGGGTGACATCATATTCAGCTTTCACGATCTGTGCCTGCCATGAGTCCCGTGGGAAGTAGGGTTGGGATCGGTTAGTGAAGGGATGCAAAGGCCCAAGTGAGCAGCACAGGGGATGTGGTGGGTATAAATGTAATGCACATTGCATTCTTGTCCCATCTCTGTTGCTAAGATGTATAGCAAGCAATTAGAGAGAGCATTTCTTTATACACTGCAGGACAGTGCAAAGGAAGGAGGAAATTACGTTGCCTGTGGCCAGGATATTTTTATCTTTGACCCTGACAAATGCCAAGAAAATTCCAGCTGTCACTTGATCCTGTACTGCAATGTAAACAACCTGCAGGATTCCTCTTTGTTCAGAGAGCCCATTAATAGCCATTGGAGTGGGTGGGGCATGGGGTAGCCTCAAATTGTCTTGTTCTCCATAGCTCCTTAATAACATTTTAACACCAGGGATTTGAAATACATGGGATCCCTCCATTGAGAGCCATGATTGAAATGGTTTGGACCTAATTTCTATACCAGTCTGATGAAATCATCATTTTTGTTTCTCTCTCATTGCAGGGCCGAAGTTGTGTTGGGAAATATTATTAAGAAGAAGGGTTGGAGGTAATTTTATTCTTCCTTAAGCCAAGTGCCATGTTAGAACCAGAGTGTTTCATTTTTATGCCTTGGGCAGTTTCCTTGATAACTGCCGTGTTTGATACGGAAGGAAGGAAATTAACGGTAGGCATCAAGGTGAAGAGTCAAATAACTGTGCAGGGATTTGCAGGGAGTAGTGCACCAGTGAGCACGAAATTCGGGACATGGAGTCTGAAATCCCCTCTCTGGTCCCTAGCAGTGATCGCTCCAGGGCAAGGTAGAGGAATCTTTCACTGCTGCTGCTTGTCCTGGACTTGTTCCTGTGAATGAAGAGAGTTTCTGCCTTCTAGGTTGTTGTAATGGCATGAAATAATAATGCCTTCTTTATGGCTGGCATTCAGTCTTCTGGTAGCTCGGGGGCCCAAGGTACATGCCAGTTTCAAGCAAGACAATGGTCTCTTAATCTCAGTGTTTCCCCTGGTAAATCTCCATTCCTGTTCCTGATGGAGATGTCCAGGGCTCGTCAGTCCATCACAGCCTGGCACCTCTCCCCTGTCCTGGCTGGATCAGAGCAGAGTGGCGTTTCTTCGGGGAGGTGTTTGAAATTATCTCAAATTGTAAAAGTCACAGGGAAGAGCAGTTTCAAATACCAGCTCGCTGCAGTTGGGCATGAATCATTAATCATAGTAGGATTGTCAGAAAGTCTGTATTTCCTTCCCTCCAGAATGCCACAATTATCCTCCCAGTCAGTGGTTATCGGGTACATTTTTCCCACTCAATTATTTATACTTGTCATCTTGTTCCACCAATATTGTTTCTTTGCATTAATTTCCATGTGACTGCAGCTCCCAGTAATTAAAGGTAATTGACTTTTTAGCAAATCCCATGAGAATCCCATCTCCTGTCTGTACTCAGAGGTGAACCGTGGCACCCCACATGCCTGTTCATCGTCCTCTTCTTTTTCCAGCACCAAGGTTCTGAGCAGATTGGTCCACATCTACTTTGAGATGCCATTGGAGCCCGGCGGGGTGTTGCCTGAGTAGTTTTCTATTTACACCGCTGACTCCAGGACCGCTCCTGGCCTCTCTCACCATGCACTCCGCCATAAAGAACAGTCTTAGGCAGTCATACTAGGATCATGGCCAGCCCATTGTGGCTGGAGCCCTTTGATGAGTGCAGTCTCACACTGCAATGTAATGTGGGCACAATGAGAGTCTGGTTTAGCTGTCCTGGACACTGATTTAAGAGTCCAAACATTTTAGTTCAGGCACGCGAATAATGGCTTTTCAGCAAACAGCCTCTTGAGTCTGGAGTAGGCACGGGACCATAGCAGCTGGTTCAGTAAGTTCACGGTAGTTGGAGCTGGTAGTGGTTTCTCCTAGTAGTTGCCATGCTGTAGCCTGCAGGATGGCCCTGAAGCAAAGTGACTTTGGGCTACAGGGCCATACCCAAGATTGGGACTTTCCGAAGTGCCTCAGTGATTTTCAGAGGGATTTGTGCTCCTAAACACCGATCGTACTCTTGACAATCTCACCCTAAAGGCTTAACCCCAGGATCATTCAAGGTGAGGTGGGTCCTAGAGGTAACACCTCTGATCTGGGCTAGTGAAGGCATCTGATCAAACAGCCAAGCGGATCACTGAGGGCCTGACTCTAACCTTCCTTACACTGGGGTAAATCCGCAGTAACTCCACTGCAAAGTCAATAGAATTATTCTGGCTGTGCCCCAGCACGACTCGGAGCAGTGGTTGGTGCTGAATCACTTACGTTCCACGGACCAGTGAGTTGGGAAGAGGGTATCTGCGTAACTGGAAGCTGTGGGCGAGCGTCAGCTTGGGGCGGTGAGTGCAGGGATGGGAGCACAGAGGGCGAAAGGGAACCTTGGCTTGGTACATTTTATGCAGTGACTTTCTGTTTCTCTTTACAGGCGCTCTAGCCTGGTCATCACAACCAAAATCTTCTGGGGAGGAAAGTAAGTAACGCTGGCTAATTTCACCCAGCACCGTAATTGTCGTCGTTGTACTGTACGCTGCTAACCTGGGCCCTGTTCTTTTTCAGAGCAGAGACTGAGAGGGGACTGTCCAGAAAACACATCATAGAAGGTGAGAGAGCACGTCTGCTTTAATGCTATATGTGAGCCTGACCCTGCAAGGCACTTGAGCACGTGCTTAACTTTAAGCACATGAGCACTTAACTGAATGGAACTACTCACATGCTTAACCATGTGCTTTGCTGGGTTGAGGCCTATCTGCTGCTCCTGTATAGTAAGGTGGGAGAGCCTGAGGGACCTGGGGTGTTCCCATTCGAGAGAAGGAACAAACACGCTTCGACAGGGCTCCAGCTGAGCCCATCCCTTGGGCTGCTTCAGTGACTGCTTTGCCATGTCCCAGCGGCTGGGACACACCTGCCCACACACACCTGGTGGGTGCGCTGTCCTGCCAAGATGGCGTTAATGGCACTGCAGAGTGCCTTGCAGACGCCAACAACTGACATCATGACCTCCTGGTTTGGAAGAAGGAGCAGGGTGGGGGAGAGGCATGTGCTGGTAGTTATTGTTTATAACAATGAGCTGAATATTCCCTTGAGAGTTGTTATAAGTGTAATTCAAATCGCCTGGCAACTGGCCCCTGTTGAGCAGAGGTTGGATACATTTTAGCGTCACCACTTCTGCAGCTCTTCCCCTGAGATGGTTTTCATTCTGTTCATTACTCCAAGCAGAAATCCAGGGAGTGGCCAGCCTTTGTGAGAGCTGGGGCTGGGGCTGCCCTTCCCAGTGGAGCAGCAGCGAGCCGGGTCTCTCCACGGAGCACGCGGCACAGCTCAGCCCTCTCGCGCAGATGTGGGTCGCGGTGCTCTTAACACTCTGGAACAGCCTCAGCAAAGCTGGGATCCCTGGGCCTCAGGGCACCATCTCACGAGCGTTAGTGCAGCTCTTCGGATCCTGTGTTTGCGAAGTGCTGGGACGTTCTCTTTAGTGCTAACGAAGCGGGGAGCTCAGTAGGGAACTGTACTTGATGGCCTTTTGTCCTTGTTTGCTCATCACCAGGTCTGAAGGCTTCCTTAGAACGGCTGCAGTTAGAGTACGTGGATGTTGTGTTTGCGAACAGACCAGATCCCAACACACCCATGGAAGGTAGGTTCTACTGCCAGTTTCTCCCTGAGAGCCTATTCCTGTTTCGGGTTACTGGTCAGCAGGCAGCTGAGACTGGTGGATTAGCCATGGTCTCGCCATTTGCGTCCAGAAGTAGGGAGCGACTTCTAAAGAGTGTAGCGTTGGGGAGTAGGAGCGCGGGCCGTGGGCCACCAAATCATTTTCAGAATAACCTCTTTCTCTCCCCCAGCAAAGTGTAATAGAGGGGCACCAGTCAAAGGGCTTCTCAGGGGTCGTTCCCCTTGCTCATGTCATGGGGAACTCTTACGCTCGGGCTTTCCGGGCCTGAATGTGCTTCTCTCTGCGTTATCTCCCTTTTTTCAGTCCGTGTTTGCCCAGCATGACAGAGCCCAGGTCCGTGACTGGCGCTCCTAGGTTCTTGGATAATACAATTCATACTCAGGGTTACCATCATTATAATAATTTTCTCAAGCTGCTGTGCTAGCAGTTTGTATCTCCGCAACAGATCTAACTTTTCTCATTTCATGGCCTGTCCCATTTCTGGATTACATACTCGCCCATTCTAAGAAGGAACTGTTAATTCCTTGTTAGTTTAACATCTTATTAGCCAAATCAGGTCTGAATTTTTCATTGCATTTTATTTTTTGATGTTTTGAATGTTTGAATCATGATGTTGGTGACGGGTTTTTAGTTATGGTGCGTTTTCCATTATGTAGCAATTGTTTCATGTGTTAATACGTTCAGCATATGTAAACAAACCAACCAAAAATCTTTTTCAACCTCAATCCCCCTCCATCCCCATGTAAAGGGGCCTTCTCAGGATGCGCTCTGCTTCTGGAACAGGCTGTTTTAATGGTGCTTTGATAGCGGGTTATTCTTCCTCCAGACCCAGACCCTTTTGTCATGCCGTTCATTGTAATATGCCAGCAGTTGTAAACTCTGGTCTCTTTAAATCTTTCTTTTATCACCAGGGGACCCATTTAGTTCTTCCAAGTCAAGAACATTCATCATAGAAGGTACATCGTACCCGCAGTCCGAATATTGACTTCTGTGTCCAAACAGCATTTTATGGGACAGACTCTGTATTTTTATTTACACGACTTCCTTTCCCCCGTGGCAAACTTTTCCATAAAATGCACAAAGGAAAACAAACAAAAAACCCCACTTGCCTTTGAGAACATCTTGCAAGTAAAAAGCAAAATAGTGATTAGTTCTTCTCGTTCTCTTCCCTCGATTCATGTCACTTCATTCTTTTGTTCCTTTCCTTTGTTCAGTGCATGACGTGCCATTTTCTGCTATGCTTGTCTGTATGACAGGAGGTCCCCGCAGTTTGAAATTCTGCATTAAAGCCTAGTTCATTGGTTCATTAAAATAACATGTTTCCTAACATGCTTGTGATCTTGGAGGAGAGCAGTTCAGGGATCAGGGTGAACAAATCAGTAGTCCAGGGGAGAACAAGCAAGTTGTGGTGGTCCTCACCCAGAAGTTTTAAAGTCCACAAGACTCTCCACTTTAAAGCCCATGCTGTGGGTTGAGTGCTGATAAGTTTACATTAGCATCAGAAAATACGGCTGTCTGGTAAGTTGAACGAATTGGCTCCCAAAGTCCGTCTAGTCAGTTACTGAAATAACATGTTATGCTGGTTTTTTCACCCCATTGAATGCGCCTGGTCTTGCATAAGGAATGTGGTTGGATTTTTTTTTTTAATGAGTATGTACTAGGGTTGGGCAAAATTCTGTGTAACTGCGCTCCCTGCGGTGGCAAACTTTGACCAAAGACTACATTAAAATAAGGGGACAGAGTTTTCAGCCCTGTTCAGAGTCGATTCCCACAGGGGGTTGCTACCACTGAGGGGGCATCCCTTAACCAGCACTAGGTTGGGACCAAAAGGCTAATAGTTGGCTGGCTATATATCCATGCCAGTCTAGCTTTTTACAGTCCCAGCTATGAATATGTACAATAGGTACAAAGCATTCGGTCGTCTTATTACTGTTCATTATTGAACTGAACGTCTATTGCCGTCTACTTGTGATACATTTTTAATATGGTTATTCAAGCATTAGTGTCTGGAACTTTGGCATGGAGACTGGAGACTTATTTTCCCATGGGATTTTTTAAATTAAAGGGGCAAGTGGAATAGAGCTAATGACCAAATGTGACCCCAGCTGCATGTAACCTGCTGAGCCTATTCCTGTGACGTAAGAAATGCCCATTTTGCCCAGCTCTGATAGTCATTGCTCTTTCTGCTTATGACGGGCTATTCTTCCTCCTTGTAATGGCTTGTGATCTTGTGCAAGATGTATTACAGACCTGCCAGATTTTATTTCTATGGAAAACTTTCGTTTGCACAAGCCCAGCACTTAGCTAAACTGTAACACTCTGTCAGTGCATGTGATGGACATGTAAAGCCTGGTGTGACTTTTTCTTTTTGCTTCTCTCCTTGGCATGAGTTTATGCCTTGGCTTCAAACTCAGCCTGCATGGTTCAGACTTGGCTGGAGAGCCTGTGAACGGGGACTCCCGACAGTGTTTCTAAAAAAGAAAAGAAAAGGCAGCAACAGAACAGGGCAGCAGCGGTTTGACTGACACCTTAAAATTATGCTGTAACTTCCCGTTTTAACTAGCCAATTGAGTCTCAAACTCTCTGGCACCTCTTTCCTTGGTTTAATTAAGCTAAAAGAAACAAAATTAGGGGGATGGTGGTTTTTGCTAATGCAGTACCATGAATGTGCATAGCGGCTTCGACGGTAAGCTCCATGGGGCAGAGACCTCGTCTTCTCTTTGCCTACATTCAGACAAGAGACCAAGAGGAAGGTTGTAGAGAAGGGAGAACAAGGGTAAAAGAAGATTGGGGTTGTTTGCATTTGTTACTCTGCATCTTGGAGGTCTGTGTGTGTGTGTGTGTGTAAAGTGTTTTCTTTAAATACTGGTGGCAGCTGCAGAGACTGGGTGTAATCCTGGCCCCCCAAAGTTAATGGCAAAATTCCCCTTGACTTCAGTAAGGTCAAGATTTCATCCCCTGTGTCTTGGCATGGGAAGATTCCTCAGCCCTTGCCCCAATGGAGACTCCAGCTACATGGACTGGGTGGCACGAGCAGGGTTTGCCCCAGACAGCTAGAAGGCTGACCCGATGCCTAGCACACTCCCCACAGATCAAGGAGTTTACATGGCCTTTCCAGGAATTGTTTGCTTCTGGTTGCTAATCTGAGTCTCCCTTCATGAAAGTACAAGCTATAGAGCTCTTGACATTTGGACTTTCCTCATCCTCCTGCTTCTGTATGCTCAGAATTTCCTAACGATCCCTTCCTCAGAGCTGAAGCCTTCCACCTTGGGTCTCAGCCCAGAAATGAGGTTTTTGGAGACTGAAAAACGTTCTCTCTGATTTCAGTATTTTAAACCTGTTCAGTGACACTTCCTAAAGCAGCTCTGAGGAAGCGAGAGAAACGTTTAAACCAGCACAGGGCTGACTCTGCGATAAGGGCTAGTTGGATGTTACAAGGAACAGAGAGCTTGCTGCAGAGCACTCTCGGGTGGCAGCTACTAACATAACTTAATGAAGCCACCACCTAATGGAGCTCTGCCCCCTTTGTGACTTTGCAAACGTAATTAGCGTCTTTGGAAGGATTGTGTCTTGTGGTCCAAGGAGAAGTTTGCAATCTGCAGGCTGCAGCCTGTGGGCGTCATGGAGACCAGGCCATGGGAACTGCATGTTCTAACTCGCTGCTGCTTTCTCAAGCCTTTTTTAACACTACCAGATGCTGAGGGCCAGTGTCAGCAACGGGGCACTTGAACCTGTGCTGAACAGCGCGACTCCAAGTCTAATAAAAGACAAAGCATCTTCGCACCCGTTCAGAAACTGACGGTCGAGTTTTTGGTTGTCCCAACTGGAGATACCAGTGCTGATTATCACAGGAGCTGCATAGGGGCAGCCGCCCTGAGCGGCCCCTGCAGCTGTAAGCACTCTGTGCCCTGAAAATCGGCCCTAAATGCCTCAAAGCACCCAAAATCAGTAGCTGTTTAAAACATTTGGGCGAGTGTCAAATGAGGAGCCTCAGGTTTTGCGGTCTCGTTCTCTCTCTTTATGTTCCAGCATGTTTAGCATCGCACTTAGACAAACACATACCATTGTCTGCTTCCCACCTTGAAACAGACAGAAGACAGGGATACATACACTTTTGTCTGAGTGAGTGTGTGTGCGTGTGTGTAATCACATTGATTTATATATTATATCGGGTTTATTTTTTCAGGCCGTCAATGGATTGTTTTTAGAAACACTTGTTTGCAATCTTTCCTTTGTACCGCAACATTTGCAACCAACCTTGCAAGCAATGTATTCTTAGAGCTGCCTTTTCTAGATATCTCCCGCTGGATCCACTACATACATTCAGCACCTTTGGTGGGCCGTCCCTGTATTTGCCAAACATCACAGTGACAACCTTCAAAAAAGAAAAATCTGAACGTTAGCTGTTTTTAGATGCAATATTAACCATGAGGCCAAACTAACTTAATGGGTTCCTACAATCAGCTGCAATATTTGCTTTTCATAAGTCTTTATACAGACAGAATTTGCCCTCTGTTTTTCATAGCTAATGGATGTTTTCTAATGATGAATTTTTCTTATTAGTAATAATCTCTGAAGTTCACAGCAGCTAAACTATCAGGGCAAAGCTGGAGGTGAGGGTTTTTTAACTATCCTTAACATCCAGCAGTTCCAGCTCCTCCTGGATTCCTCAGTCTCTGAAATCTTCTGATTCCAGATGCTCAGGGGTAGAGTTTTTGAGCTCGTCTGTCCCTGCACAGGGAGTTCTGAACGGACCTCGGAGTTGGGTTCATAAATCTCAGTGCAGCAGAGCAATGATGCCCAGAAACAAAATTGGAAGGTGCTAAAGAACTGCACAAACATTGTGCTGTTTCCCTCTCCCTCTCCCAAACTATCCCTACCCACCCACCCACACACACACAGAGTCAAGCCCTGCTCCCCAAAGAAGTTGGTCTCCCAGAAATGTTTCTACTTTTTTTGTTGTGGTTTTTTTAATGTCTCCCCTCCTGTGACAGCTGTTCCATCCTGGTGGATTTGATCTGGTTTTCCTCTGTTTAGATGGAAAACTGAGTCTTCGGGTCTGTTTTTTGTAGGACCTTGAAGATGTTATTTTTTTCCCCCACACATGGGTGCAATATATCCTGTGGCTCCTGTCCATCCCCATCTCACAGGAGAGCGTGAACATCCGTGAGACTGGACATTGTTTTCCACCACTCTGTACTGCATTTCACCTATTTGATTGTGACCTCATTACGTTTCACTGGTCCATTGCAAATGGTTATTTTCTTCTAGGCTAATCCTATTATTCCTCCAAAAAGCAACTAACTAAAAAAAACTCAATTCTTATGGCATCATAATTTACATCCCTCTGTTTCTTCTCACCCTCATTTCAGCACAAGCGGCCATAAAAAGGTCACTTTCCAACCCAATCTCTGGCGATTGTTGGTTTGTTTGTTTATTTTTGCATTCGATTATTCTTTACAGATTTGGACAAGTAATTAATATGGGGAAATGATTTCACGAGCAGTCTCTGTTGTGGGTTGGCTTTTTGGTTTTTGTTCGTTCGTTTTTGTTTTTTAATTTCCTTGTAAAACTCCTGTCTCCAAGTTTGAAGTCTGGAAGTACACTGCTTGCAAGATGTCTGTGCAGTCAAATCCCCCCTTTCCTTTTGGTGTCACAGTCTTTATTTACGGAATAGCTCCAGCTCTGCGTGCCAGGCTGACGTCTCCCTCCTTGCCTTCCCTTCCTTTTTGACAGAGACGGTGAGAGCAATGACCCATGTTATCAACCAGGGAATGGCCATGTACTGGGGAACATCGCGTTGGAGCTCCATGGAGATCATGGTACTGTGTGTGTACACGCCTGGGTGTGGGCACATGCATGCCCGTGCGTTCCCATTGCTGAAATGCAAGGGCCAGAAGACACGCCATAAATAAATGATCTGCATGCTGCTGATGCTAAGCAGAGGCCAAGCAGACTGCCGTCGCCAGAGCAAAGTGCCTCTCTGCAGTGTTTTGGGGAGAAGTGCTCTGTTGATGGTGATTTAATTAGACAGGAGCTGTCAGGAGCCGACTGCTTGCAGACGAATTTTAGCTGTAATTATTTTTAGATCTGATAGGACAGCTCATCAGAGTGTGTCAGGCTCGTGCCAAAGGGGAAAGGGTTCCTTGGCTGGGAAAGGAGGTAGCACAGTAACGGTCAGCGAGAAGGACACCTGAGCGGGAAATCCCTGTCATTGCTGTCACAGGAGCCCCCAGCTCACCTGGTTTCCTCTCCCCCTCTCATTCTCTCTCCTCGCTGGTCTGAGACGCTTCAGTGAGAGATTTCCCCCTCTGGCCCTTCCCAGCTCTGTGTGCTCTGCTGGCTCAATCTGCTCCAACTTTTGGGCAAATTTTAACATGATTTCTAGCTAAATCCTTTGACTTGAGACTCTCCAGCCAGTCGCCTTTTCCTCTCAATGTGCCCGTCTCCCTGGTAACAGACAGAACTTTGTGTCAGCTCCCATGTCTGCAGCTGTCTCCAAGGCAGCATCTCAGGAGCCCTGGGGGCAAATCTGGGCCTTTTCGAGCCCCTTCCAGCTGAATGCTGACAGGTGGTGACGTGGCTACCCTGGCATTAAAGCACTTGTCAGTGCAGAGCCAGCCCCAGAGCGCCGGAATGCTCCACACATACAGACCTCTCGGGCTGAGCCTGGGCACCACATTTGCAGTCAGAGACCCCAGAGGCTGGCTCGTGCCCTTTGAAGTCAAAGATAAAGTCCCACTGGGGCCTGCCAATGGGCAAATCTCCCATAGGACTGAGCCCTCCAGCCTCTGCTTGTTCAGCGAGGCCCTGGGTCCCCATCAGCCGCAGGAACAAATTAGTTCTGTTTCGGCAATAGCCACTCTCTCCATGTCCCTGGGTTACTCCCTTTCACCCGCCAGGCAGGGTCTCCAGACGTCCCAGCCCCAGTGCCGTGGGGACGACCTGGAGCTCTCGCCCTGCTCCAGGAGGAGAGCATGGGGCGGGGCAGCCCTGCCCTATCGGGAATGATGCTGATTTGCATTTGTCTTTGTGCTTGCAGGAAGCGTACTCAGTGGCCCGGCAGTTTAACCTAATCCCGCCGATATGTGAGCAAGCTGAGTACCACATGTTCCAGAGGGAGAAGGTGGAGGTGCAACTCCCTGAGCTCTTTCACAAGATAGGTACAAACCCCCCCCACGCCTTACGTGTTCTCTGAGGCTGGCTGGGGCTCAGCTGGGCACTCTCAGGGAAGGGAGCAGGAGTTGAGAGGCTCGGTCCTGTCATAAAGGGTCTGTCGATATTCAGCTCAGCTGCCCGGAATGCCCAGCCCCTGGCTTTTGTTTCTAGAAAGAATTGCCTTTCCCAATGGAACAATAATCGGGCAACAGACCCCTGGTTTCCATTGAGGAGGGTTGGGGTTGGTCCGGGGGCAGTGCGCACATGGGCCAAGTATAAAAACGGCAATCTAGAGAGGGGCCCAAGCCACACGGCTCCAATCCAGGCCTGAACAAAAACATCCACAAAAAATTCAAAGCTAAACCCTGACTGTTTCAACGTTTCCAACATAAACCGTTCCAACGTTTTGTTTAGAAAAAAGCATTTGTTTTTTAATAATTTCTTTTCTTGTCAAAATGAAAAACTGAAAAGATTTCATTGGGGTTGAACAATCAGTTTCAACCAGATAAAAAGGGAGGACAAAAATTCTGGAAAAACGTCAGAACAATTTGCTGAATTCACCCCAACTTCGCAAATGCTTTTGGTTGCCCCAAAACTGCATCTTTATGGCAAACTAAAAAAACCCAGCGATCTTCTGAGTCCCCAGAGCTGGCCGTGTCCCTTCAGCACGTACAACATGCCACATCGGCACGAGGCCCCGTATCTGTATTCATGGGGCACTTGAGGGGTTGTGGTTTAAAATGTACAAAAATAGTTTTTAAAAAACTGAATAAATGTGCTAAGATATGGGGGAAATAGGCACAGTTTTAGGGAAAATAAATCTCAGCAGCCTTGTCAGACCTGTTTGTCACCCCGAAGCCATGCTTGTTCCCAGCCTCTGCCACAGCAAAGGGGGATCACACTGCATGATCTAGCCCCATCTGAATATCAGAGCTCTGGCCAGGCCGAGCTGCTGCTGAGTTGGTGTCATGGCCCTTTAGCTGGCGTCTCCTCCACGCTGCTAACCCAGTGTGTGATCATGGTGCACATTTCATATTCATGCCAAGTCGGAGCCACTGGCTTTGGTAATTGTTTAACTTCTGAGTGCCCTGGAGTGGCTGTTGCACACCCTAACCTGGCATTATTTGGGCCATGCCAAGTCACTCGGTGTCTTTGCTCTGGCTGAAATCCTTTTACAAGATTGTGTTTATATCATAATCAGAAAAAGCAGCCTGGAATTAGGAGAGAAATTCTAAGTGCTGAGGCCTGATTCCCAAACTCCTGATGTACCCAGACAAACCTTTGTGTGTGCGCATGAGAGACCAAGAGAGAGAGAGACGCACGTTACCTCTGAAGAGTATAAAAAAGCCAGAGAGCACAGGACAGAGGAGGCATCTTCCTCTTAGAAGCCAAAGCTGGGTCATTTACAGACTTGACAACTCTTCTCTAGAGTTTCACTCTTTGCTGTACTTGGAGGCTTCCCAGCTGCCTGGCCAAGCCTGTGCTGTGCATTCCTGGCCTACGGCCCATTTGTAAAGTAGGATGAGGTCTGGCCTGTCGAGCCCTTTACACAAAGACGGGCTTCCTGGGTACAGACAAATGTCTCCCCTGTTCAAACTGCTTCATTAAATAAACCAAAGAAAGGAGACCGTAGTTACTGTATCCATGGAAACGTGTGTGTTGTCCTAGCAGGGAAGGGCTTTAATGACATATGATATTTATAGGCTGGGAAGGATTCGATTTTTATCAGTAAATGTTGATTTACACACACACACACACACACACACACACACACACACACACACACACACACACACACACACACACACACACACACACACACACACACACACACACACACACACACACACACACACACACACACACACACACACACACACACACACACACAGTGGAAAAATATTTCCATCAATAACAATCAAAATGAACAGCTGGGGAAAGTGGTGCCCGAGAACCTGGGAGTTTGGTTGAAGGACCGTCCCTTGGTTCGTTTCGGCGTGCACTGTCAGCAGTTTGTGTGTTAAGAATTATATAGCTCCGTTTTTTGACTCTCAATGGCTACTGTCTGATGTCCCCCACACCATTTCAAAGGAATGGATATGATTGATAAAAATCTAAAAAAAAAAGCACTTAACAAATAAACATCAGTCACTTGAGCAGTGACGCTAACGACCAGTTTAGTAGATTTTTTTGGAAAATGGCTCCAGATTTAAAGTTAATCGCAAGCTGGAGCGTTCTGCTGGCTCGGGGACCACGGGTTCGACACCTGGCAGGGCCGAGCACACAAAAAAATGCTCTCGCAGGTATTCGCCATGTACAATAGTGCACAAATAGTCAACAGCTCTTCTTCTGTGCTTTTAAATAACTACTTGTGCCATTAGCCCAGAAATCCTGCCTAGGGTTAGACTCTAAAACATTTCCCCAACCTCGTTTTAAAAAAGACTATCTCCCACTTGTCCAAGCATTTCCTCTCTAGCAGGGGCCCCCTCCTTTTTCCTCCCATGCTGCGTCCTGCTCCCAAATCACATCCTCCCAGCAGCACTGACAGCCGCACCCCTGTTTTCTCTACCCTGTGTTCTGAGCTTGCTCACTTTTAGGGGCAGGATTTTGGAGCAGGGCTCATACAGCTAGCAGCTGCCCCCAGACCAACACTGCACGAAGGAAAATGTCTGGTTCTCTAACGGTACTTACCAAAAGATGCTAAAAATAGGAACAAAACTGGCAGATAGCCGTGTGTGCAATTGATCCCTCCTCCACCCCCACCCCACCCCGGCTGTCAGCGGGAACCTGTAGTGCCCTCAGTAAATGTTCTCTCTCTTCTCAGGGGTTGGCGCCATGACCTGGTCCCCGCTGGCCTGTGGAATTGTTTCTGGAAAATATGATGGTGGAATCCCCCCTTACTCCAGAGCATCGTTGAAGGTGAGGAAGAGGTGCAGCATGATTTGTGGGTTGGTGCGAGGGATGCTGGGTGGAATGGTGTCTCTTTATCACCCCTTGCATTTGAGATTTTATCCTGCAGCCAGTATGGGGGGGTTCCTGTTGCCTCCCAGTACTTGGTCTCCTTGCTTGAGGCCAGTTTGGTTTCAGGATCATATGAGGGGAGCTGAGGGAGTTGATTCTGGGGGGCTGCACTACCCCACTTGGAAGGACAGGCACTGTAGGCAAAACGCATCATTCCCCCCTTGTTCCAATGAATTCTGCACCTGCATTAAGTAATATGGTGTCGGAGGGGATCTACCTTTAATCAGCCGCCTGCTGCAAAGGTGTGTTTAATTTTACTGCAGTGTCACAACTGAGACCCCTCACGCGTTCTGGTCCTTGTGCTAAGCATTCCTGTGTGAGGGTCACCCCGTTACCGAGATCTCTGGCTAGAACGCCGCTTCGCTTCATGTTCCTTGTGCGGGTTTGGGGGATTCTGTACAGAATCCTTGATATCTTTGCATTATAGCCCCAAAGATTTATGGGAAGTCCCTTGACGTATGCCGGAGTGATAGAACACACACACAATAAACCACATTTCCATTGGATTGTTCCCTCTGCGTCTGTGACACTAAGTTCAAGTGGAAGAACCCCCTGCGCTGGCCTCTGGACCTACAATGAGCACATTGCCAGCTCCCTTTGACTCCCAGAAGCACCTTTCCATTGCTTTCAGTGGGAGCTGACCTGGGTCCCAAGCGAGTGCTGGCATCAGCCTGTCTGCGTCCCCAGCCAGTGACGCCCCGTCTCTAGAAGCAGACTGGGGAGGAGGCAGATGCTAAGGACTCTTTCCCCTCTCCCTCAATGTGCCTCTCTTTTCAAAGGGATACCAATGGCTAAAAGACAAGATCCTGAGTGAAGAGGGAAGGAGACAGCAGGCAAAGCTGAAGGAGCTGCAAGCCATTGCAGAGCGCCTAGGATGCACCTTGCCACAGCTCGCGATCGGTAAGCAGCTTGCAAGACGCAGAGCAAGAGAGATCGTCCTCCCCCAGCCTTTGTCACTGGAATGCAGCAGCGGGGCACTGGATAAGAATAGCCTCGTTCCCTGGCAGTGATACCGAATTCCAGACCATCCGACCCAGCTCCTTGCTTCTCTTGCGCCTGCTCGCATGAAAAGCTGCTCTGAGGAGACCAGAATTTCGTTTCCTCTATTCACTGCCCACGGTTGCCCCGAGACAGGTGGAGTCTGTCAGAGCGGGAAATACCAGCCTCCATGGCCAGAGAAAGCCTAACCGAGGTGCCCTCCCTGCCTGGGCACATCTCCCCCACCAAGCCCGCCTCTCCTGGCCGTATAAACATGCTGTGGGTTGTATGTGCACAGCACCTTGCATCGAGTTCTTCCACGCGCTGGACGCTCCGGCCAGTTGTGGCCGGAGAATGAAGAGCTGCTTCTGCAGCTCTGCACGGCATTTTTTATTAAAGTAAAGAATGACGTGTGTGCGCTGCAGTGAACCCCCTGTCCTTAGCTCCCCTAACCCTTTCTGTCACTCCAGCCTGGTGTCTGAGGAACGAAGGAGTCAGCTCCGTTTTGCTCGGCGCTTCCAATGCAGACCAGTTAATGGAGAATATCGGCGCGATACAGGTCAGTTCCCACATATAGCCTGGCAAATTTCCCTTGCTTAAAAATGTAGGCATGATCTTCGGCTTGCTCAGAGTTTGAGAGTAACTAACTCCTCATAGAGTTTATATCGTTAAAAAGAAATTAACCATATTGCAACAGTTGTAATAGATCAGTGCAAGGTGGGATGTGCCTTGCAGCTGCACTTGTTTTGCAGGTATTAACGAGGGCTACTACATGGGGCTCATTTAGTAAGAGGGGGCTTTAAGACTTTGACTTGGTGTCATGGCTCATAAGTCCTTGGATCAACCTTCGTGAGAGCTGTCAGTTGAGCTTTGGATCGGACCTTTAACAAATCACATGTTTTCCCGTAACAGATTCTTTCAGTGAACCAAGTTATTCTGAAAACTCTGTTGTTTGACCCATCAACCCTTCTATTTAGTAAATTGTACATGATACTGAAGGAACCAATAACGCCTTGAATTCACACCCATGTGCTTTATTTCTTTAACCATGTATTTCAGCCGTTGGTTTTGGCTGACTTTGCTTTCCCGTTTACCTTTGTTTTCCAAAGCGGTCACGCAGGTTACGGAATTTTTTTTCCACACTATAATTTGTGGTTGCAGGGAAGCTCATGACCATCACTAGCTCAATCAGCCCCTGCTGGTCCCTGTCACAAGCGAGGATGTAGGTGGTTTTAGTGTTGCTTGCTGGTCAATACAGTTTATTAGTGAGCGTCTTGTGCACCTCAATACTATGTGCTGTCATTAACACCTCCTTAAACTCCACCAGTGACCACTTATCCCAAAGCCAGCAGGGGAATGTTGGCAGCTCAAGTTTTGCAGGTTGATGGGTCCCTTGAGACAACTTCAGCGCTGACTTACATTCTGATTTTCTTTGTATGTATGTTGTGTACAGGTTCTTCCAAAATTGTCCTCTTCTATTATACACGAGATCGATAGTATTTTGGGCAATAAACCATACAGCAAAAAGGACTACAGATCCTAACTGTGCCTGCTGTCCCCCGGACTCTCTCGACTCCTAGTCTTCTGTTTGCTTGCTTAAGCTTTACTGAAGCCAAGGGAAGAGTGTGATTGGCATCCGAAGATACCACGTGGCAAGATGTTCTGGAGAAGTTGTTTACCCTGTTGCTGCAAGACTACATAGGCTTATTATGCACCATTTCTTTTGAATGCAAGAAGAGTCCCAGGCTGGGAAGATTTCAGGCCTCTGGGCTTCCTTTTTTAAAAGGAGAAACTACGTTTTTCACAAACGCACGCAGAATATCTCTGCTTTTCGTTGATTCCAGCTCCTGTACGATGTGCTTGAATATTCAGATCTGACACACACACCATTTCCCTGTAAGAATTCTAGTCTCTCTGTTCCAAAAGCAACGCTGGCTTTACAATGATCTGGCTAATGTGAGTGCGGAGGACTGTCTGTGGTAACCATCTAAGAATGTTAGAAACAGCTGTTTCGGGAGTATTGCCTGCATCTCCCAGCTGGTTCTGTTCTTTAGTTTGCTCTGTATCTATTTCTGTTGGAGAAGATTGAATACTTCAAAAAATACAAAGGGAATCAGCCAAGTTGTTGGCAAGCCGCTGTAAGAGTTCATGCTCTGCGATTTGGTAGCCTCCCCAAGGCCCGCACTGGGGCCGGGGGTGTTTGTCACAATGCTTTTTTTTATTTTTCTGGTGCCTCATATTGACCTTCTGAGGTGGTGGTGCTATTCGCACAAGGCCTGAGCCCACTCAGTTCCAATCAGGGGGCTTTCTTTCCCTGTGAACAGGCTATGTCCTCAGCCCAGGCACCTCTTGGCCTCAGTGGGCTTCCCGGGAGCTTTGCGGAGGACTGAGTGCAGGACGCAGTTTGCGACTTTGAACAGAAATGGCGCGCTGGCATTGAAGGCATTCCAGTCAGAATCCCTCACTGTGCTGGTGCTTTTCTCTCCAGCAGGCAATGCTGTTTTAACACGAGCATCTTGCTGGTTTCATTACTTCCTCTGTCATTCACTCAGGTCTAGGTTCTCATTTACAACTAATATGAAGTTTTACATGTACAATGTTTATACTCAACGTTTTAAACAGTGTAACTGTTTAGTATGAAAGAGAGCAGAGACCTTCAATTAATCTCTGTCCAGAAAACATCCAGCTTTAATTTTAGATGCTTGATTTCCTTAACACCCAGAATCTGTGATATTTCGTAAGCAACCTCTGAAACTGCTTGAGCCAGTCATTGCTTTAAAAGGAGCAGGGCAGACAGGGATTTAGTTTACATGTGTTCAGTGGACAATCATGGAGTATCGTTACCAACTGCACACAGTAAATGATGGTAATGAGCAATTTAATCCAAGAGATTGTCGGTGTAAGGAGTTCAAGCCACCAGACTTGCGGCTGTGTCTGGTCTGTGGCTGGGTGCTGCTCAGTAATGTGGATACTGCACACTGGACTGAACAGCTGTAGTGCGTATTTTTGAGAATCTTTTGCCTTTGCAAACAAAAAAAAATATTTTTTGTATGTTACAAAATCATTATTCTTGTTTCAGATCCCTGACTTGTATGGGCTGCCACCTGATATGGTACCAACTTTCCCTTAAAATTTCAGTCTGCATTTGTAGGTACTTGTTTCACTGATGACATATGTGCACAGCTATTACAGGGAGATAGCTTGGTCTCGCTTGCCAGATGAATTACTTCGGTAGACTGCTAGGTTCCCCATTTCCACTAAAGATTAATCTCATCTTTAGACTGATTGTGGAACCACTGAGTCAACTTGATATAACAGTCAACAAATACATATTCATTTCCTGTCCTAAACTCATAGGTAACGTTGCTGGTGCCGTTAAACGGATGCCACTTTCCACCCCAGAGGTGGCTGCATTTCACTGTTGGCTATATGGATCCCTTTGGGATGGTTCTGCAAATCAGATGCTATCGGATAAGCCACTTCACACTAGGTGGTCTGAGATCTAAAAGCCGCAGAAGTTTTGCATTACTGTAGTAATCGCATACTTCAATTTTTGGTATAATGTTGGTAGTATTTTCTCATAACCATTGCATAGATAACCATATGTTTAGACTACAGATAAGATTCTGTTCCAAACTTCCAGGAGCTATCCCCTTGTCAAGTGCTGGAATAATTCTGCACCCTAAGGGTAGCAGAAACCTATCTAATTTGGATGGTCTACAAAGCAGGCACAATAATACTAATGAACAACGATAAAGCAATGGTGGTGAGGAATCATTGTTCCCTGGCAGGGGTTAATGTTTTTAAGGACTCTGACTGCATTTATTTAGGTTTTACAAATATTAGTGCTTCTGTTCCCCTTTTTCTCTTTCAGGGGGCAGCTGGTCCAAGCACTCGCCCAGCAACACTAGGGGAGCTGGGAACTTGCTCTGAAAATGCACTTGCATTTCTTGTATTAATTGGCACTACCCAAGCAGTGCCTGTTTGGTGTTTGTACAGAGATTGTGTGTGTAACCTCTCTAGCACAGCAGGATCAGAGCACTGCCCCAACCTACAAAAAACCCACACGTCCATTGGCAGAGCTTTTTAAAACATCCCTCAGCTGTGGCCTCCCACCACTGTAGGTTACTGCAGCTACCTTGCAGAAAGCTGATTCGCTTGGACCATTTTTGTCTTGCTCCTTTTTAAAAGGCATTTCTGCACACCCCCTGGACTGGTCTCTTTACAGCTGGTGGTGTGGGCTCGGCCTGTCTTAAGGCCCCGCCTGGAGGTAGCTCCCTGGGCTCAAGCCCCAGTGCAGAAAGACAAGTTGTGATTTGCACCAGTTTATTCCTGATTGACTTTGCAAATTAGAATATAAATTACACCTGTGCATGACTCTGCTGGTCTGCAGTAGGGGTCTGAACCCCCACCCATGGCTGTAACCTCACCATATGACCAACGTGCTCAATGCTGTCTTGCTGAGCCACTGCTGTTCCTGCCCCCCATCCAGCCCCAGCCACAGACCCTGCCCTGTTGTAATCAAACCCTGGTTATGGCCAGCTGCCTTAATGGTTCTCATGCAGAATGCTGCTCTGAGTGAGAACTGTGTACGGGGCTGCTCAGTGTTTCAGGCCTGACGCTTGTTGCTACTGAATTTAAATTTCCTTTCATATTAGCGTTTGAGGCTGGATTAAAAATTGTACAGTTTTTAAGCTGCTGTAAAAAGGTGGTTGGCCAGTTGCATGGGGTGTTAGCTTTCTGCAGCGGTGCATGTTCAGGGGGGCGGGCTGTGTCCTGCAGGCAGGCAGGAGCGATGAGAGCCTGTCCCCATACTCGCAGTGCTCTGCCATACACCTGTGAGCAGGGGAATAAACACCTGGCTTGTGGGCACTGAGAAAGGGCCCACTGCTCGGGTATCAGCTGCTCTGGGAGTAGGCTAGTCAGCGATTCATTGCCTTTGGTGGTGGTGGTAAACCCCAAGCAGAAATGCCCCAGGAAAGCTCAGCGTGTTGCTCCCCAGCAGCAGGGAGCGGGTTTGGGTCTCCCCAGCGTAAGGAATGGGCAGAAAGTTCCCGGCAGGGTGAGTGAAGGATGGTGACAGCCTTGCCTACGATTGCACTTTTTAGCAGCTGCTGTTTGTCTGGCTTGTCCCATGTTAGCCCCAGCCCCAGCCCCACAGTGTCCCCAGGGAGCGCTGTGGGGTGCTGCACATGTTCAGGTGAACGTTACGCTGAAACCACCCCCCGCATCCCAACGCTTGCTCCTGTGGCCCCCGAGCGTCCCCTCCCAGAGCTGTTCCAGGGGGTTTCCACAACTTCCAGTTGCCTTTTCCGGTCTGAGCCTCCATATCCCACCCCAGGGGCTTTGCTTGGTTTCCTGTGCCCTTTGTTCTGTGTCCGAGGCATGTAAGGCAGGTCAGCTCTGGTGTGTGCACTCTCCCCGTCATTCAGCGAGCCCTGCTCTTTACCCTGGAAACCTCCCCTGCACCTAGTAGCTGTGAATTACCAAGGCCAGTTATTGTCCTGTCTGTCAGCCAATCCTTGTATGTAAATAAAGCGCTTTCTTGAGAGAGAGAGAGAGACACAGCGAGGGTTGTGATGATTACACTAGCTAGAACTGCATAAATGACAGGCCAAACCAGCTGACTACATTGTGCTGCTGAATGATGATTGCGATGGACATTCAGCTACTGTATTTATGGAATGACAAAATAAAAGGCCAGCCTGATCTGTCTGCAGGAGGGTTTCCTTGGCTGCTTTGGACCGAAGGCGTCGGGAGCCTGGGCTGCATTAATCCTGACGGGGGGATCCTGCACCATCATAGTGCCTCCCCATGCCCTTTGGGTCCCTGCCATGGCATTACTGGGGCCAATCATGTGGCTTCCCTCGTGCTCCAAGCTCAGCCTCGCGCTGCAGGTCCCCCGTTGGTTCCTGGGGCTGCCTGTTTCAAGCAAGACGTGATGTCCCCGGGGGGGAAGCAGCCATCACCCCTCTCAGCACTGAGGCTGCAGAAACCCCTGCTGCGAGCCTGGTGTGGCTCAGCAGCTGCAGGCCTTGCTCAAGCTCAACTCCCCCTGCGCTCAGTGGCTTTCCAGGCCATGGCAATACTTCAGCTCCTTCAGCCTGAAACCCAGGTGCTCAATTGTCTCAGAGCGGAGAGTAGGGGCCTATGTTTCTGCTAATGCGCGTTTCAGAAACCACGTGTGCTGAGCCTTTGGCGGAAGGGAATTTCAGCAGCTCTCAGCCCTGGGGAGGGAAAGCCAGAGCCTGTGCATGCATGTACCCCCTCCAAGGGCACTTGCTGTCTCCTGGAGGCAGAAACTCCATGGGCCATGCTGAAAGGGGGGGGTAGAACAGCGTCCTGCTCTTCCTGTACTGATCGTGTCAGACCTACCTCCTGCATTTTCAAGTGACTCACGGGAGCTAAAGGCCCCTCCCAAGCTGCCTACAGCCCTTCATTGGCCCATTTCCACTCTGCTGCAGAGGCTGCGGCTGTAACAATAAAAATAATTGGGAAACGTTTTTGTTGACTCCTTTTTTTAAAGGATTTATTAAAACACAGAAAACAAAAACAAATACACACAGTACAAAGTAAATGTGATTTGTGTTGGCTACAGACGCCAGAAACGCTCCTACAAAAGGTCAGCACGGTTCAGTTAGTATCACAAAATAACAAACCAAGAATCATGAAGGCAAAGTAGCTTTAAATGCTTCTGGTTTTCCCTAGTCTATTCCCCAAATCTTCACTGCCTTAGTCTGTATTTCACTGGAGCTTTTTCAACTTGCTCAGAATTGTTGCATAATCCCTTCTGTCGATGACCATGTAGGTGGGAGGAGTTAATACTGGCCCCACTGTCCAGGCATCAGTGCCTTTCCCTGTTGCAGTTACTGGTAGGAGTCTACTTTGTAGTAGAAAAAAAGCAGGTTAAAAAGCGTTGGGGGGAGGGGTCATTTTTAGCTAGTTTAACATAACCAGCAGTGAGAGCCTTTTAAAACGCTCATCTCCTTGTTGGGGGGTGGGGGGAAGAGGAGGTACGGAAATGGTTCAAACACAGCCCAAAACAAAACACTGCTACAGGAAATCTAGCCACTGAGGAGGGAACCATCACAAATGAACTTTGGACAGAAGAACACACTGGTAGCTCTGTAAACATCAGAGATGTGAACTATGAGAGTTGCTAATTTCCCTTCCATTAAAAGCCTTTGCGCTCATTAAAAATCTTCTTGCCACAAAATAAGGTGGCAGGCCACAGTGCATTGGCTTCCTCTGCACTAGCACGGGGCCTGCCTGCAAAGACAAGGCTATTGTTTGCCCCCATTCCATGCTTGCAACTCTTCAGTGTCCGCTCCCAGCGGCTGACTCTCAGGAGCGGACTGCCCAGCTATTACAGAATGCATTTCACCCCCCACAGGCATGCATCTCCACCAAAATGCAGCCACCTCTGGAGTGCATGCTGCATTATCCTTCCCTGGGAGACACACTGGTACCCCTAACCGTCCTGACTGAAGAAGCCCTGTTCCAGGTCAGCCAGGATCTGGGAGCGAGCACTGACAGCCCTTCTTTTTCCTGTGTCACATTGTGCTGGGGGCAGCCAACTTGCCCTGTGGAGGGAGGGGACGGGGTGAAAAGCTACTGCTGCAGAGTTAATCCTGGCCCTGCTGTTTTCAGGCACCGTGCTACTGCATACATGCAGCCACTGCAGTGCCGTTAGCAAGGGGCTAGCAGCGTGCAGGGAGACCTGGCCTATTAACAAACCTAGCCCTACCAGTGAGTAAGCCAGCCCCAGCCTTGCCTGTTCCAGAGGAGACAATCGACAGATGATTGCCATCCCAGAGCCTGGACGTCTTCCACTGTCCCAGCAATCGCTCACCAAGCCATACTGGAGTAGGGCTATTTCACTAGGAGGGTGGTGAAGCACTGGAATGGGTTCCCTAGGGAGGTGGTGGAATCTCCATCCTTAGAGGTTTTTAAGGCCCAGCTTGACAAAGTCCTGCCTGGGATGATTTAGTTGGGGCTGGTCCTGCTTTGAGCAGGGGTTGGACTAGATGACCTCCTGAGGTCTCTTCCAACCCTCATCTTCTACGATTCTGGGGGGGGCGAGTGCTTCCTCGCTCTGCTCCAGTTCAACCTCCAGAATCCAGTGAACCACCAAGCCCAAGGAGAAGGTTCTGGCTGGAGCAGAGCTAGATATGAAGTGATGAGGGAATTCAAGGTAGGTAGATGCAACGTTTGACCCAGGAGCACTTCCCTGACACGCCTCGCTCCTCTCCTGCCAATCAGCGTCTGTGCCAAGAAAGGGCTGGCAATGTCGGGTGCAGAGAGGAAGAGGGTCCGGCTGGGCATAGAGTCCCCTCCCCACACACACACACACACCAGTGCTTGCCAAGCAGCAGCTCTGCTGGCAAGCGGGGGGCTCCTCGGCCATGGGTGGCTTTCACCGCAGGCGGGTGCAGTGAAAGGCAGATTAGAGAGGGCAAAATGGCTCCCCAAAGGAGGAGGTACAGCACAGCTGCTATCTCGGGGCACTGGCCCGGGGGCAGGCAAGGCGGACGGGCTGCCTTTTATTCTCTGCCCCAGTAAGAAGGACGCCCCCAGCCCTGTGGCTCAGTAAATGGATACAGCAGACCCTAGGCCTCAGCTAACATAACAGTGCAGGGTCTTTGCTGTCAGCAACTCAGCTCTCACGCCAGACTGGGAGAAAGGTTTCTTGGGGTGTGCAGTGACCTGGCAGTCTGCAGGGCAGCGACCTGCTCACCAAACCCAACACAGAAACAAACGCCTGCTTCTTACACCAACAATCCCCAGCTCCCCACGCTGCGTGTTACCTGTGAAGCCAGGTGCCAGCTGTCCACACTCTGGGCCAGGCAGGAAGGTCCTAGGTGACTGGCACATTCTCTGACAAGTGTCTATGGAGGTAACTACAGCACCTGCATCGTACATAGCTCACGTCATCCTAACCCACCCAAGGCTTTGACCCCCTGAATCCCACGCGGTCTGCTAGACCAGCTAGATCTGTGTATTAGCTCAGAAAACTGCCCTCAGTCAGCACAGGCTAGGCAATTCGTCTGTTCAGTACAGGCCAGGAGTCAGTGAGCAGTCCGGAAATATAAACACAGCTCATTTAACCCATTCCCTGCTGGTGAGACAGACATCTCCTGCAGCATGTGTGTTCTCCCTTGGTGCCTGCGGAGGGTTGGCAGGACAGCGGGCACATTCTCCCTCGCATACACGGGACATTTGGCAGCAGAACAGTGGCTTGACGTGTGCATGCATTTGCTCAAACACAAAACGGACATAAAAATAGAACGACCCTAGGAGGCTACAGAAAAGAATTAAGCCTGGCTCCTAACTGACACCTCAGGGTAACTGGACTAGAAACAGAGCTTCCAATACGGTCTCCCTTTACATGTCGATAAAACCAGAGACATAAATACTGTTACTAGATAATCCCTTCATAATTCAGCCAACATTGTCAAGACAAACTCTTCAAGTCTTCAATAAGAAAGTGCAAAAAATGTACAAGGAAATGAAATCCCCTTCTAAGAAGTTCTTGAAATGGGCTGGGGGACGGTTTGTTTTGAAGAACACTTTAAAATGTGAGCAAGGCAGCCCCTGGCCCCAACACCCACTGGGCTGAGAGTTAGTCTTCGATGCAGATGATGTCACCAAGCTTCCCCTTGCGTTCCAAGGCTGCACCATCTTTCAGTGACTCGGCTACTTTTTTATCGGGGTGGCTGGAGGGCGGCCCATTGGGTGTCGCTGCAAGAACAAAAGTGAATGCGTTACAGGCCACCTGGTTTCCATTCCCCTCCCTGTCGTGTGGGCTACCATGTGCACGGAAACGCAGTGCAAGGTGACGGCAAAGCGGGCGTGACTGACCCCAAGAAGCAGAGAAGGCAGGGCCACTGGCCAACCTAAAGGAAACGTTCTTAGAAGCAAGCACACCAGCTGCATTCCCCTAGCCCAGCACCCGCGTGCACACACGTCCGTGTTCAGTTCACAAATAAGCACCACCCGATAGCAAGGCAAATGCAACATTTACACAATAAGGTGCTTATGGCCCAGTGCACACGGCTCCGCTGCTCGCTCCAGCTCACTGCTGGGAATGCTTGAAGCGTGCTGGCTTGTCAAAACTGCTGTCAATGGCCCTGAGCGGGCAGCGGGCTGGGCCGAGGGGAGAGAGGCACGTGGTGAACTCTCAGCCTTCTCAAGCAGTAGCTGAAGAGTCAAAATGTAGCGCTCTATGAGCAGGAAGGAACACAATGGTGAAGGCTCTGAGGGAATGGCCCCCGGGGATGGCAATGGGCAAGACAACTGAGAATAACAAACTGCTCTCAGAAATAGCCTGATTTAGCACCTTGCAGAAGTGACAGCTGTCCCGGAGAGTCCTTTCCGTCCCTGGAGCAGCTTTGCTCCCTGCATGTGGCCTTAAATTGCAGCACGGGCAGTTTAGGTTGGACATTAGGCAAAACTTCCTAACTGGAAGTTAAGCACTGGAATAAGTTGTCTAGGGCGGTTGTGGAATCTCCATCATTGGAGATTTTTAAGCGCCGGTTAGACAGACACCTGTCAGGGATGGTCTAGATAATACTTAGTCCTGCCGGGAGTGCAGGGGACTGGACTAGATGACCTCTCGCGGTCCCTTCCAATCCTATGATTCTGTGTGTCACACACTGACCACAGGGGGCCATGCCGCCCACCACGGACTCAGCCACCCGTGGGGCAGAACACCCAGTGCTGTGCCAACGGGCAGAATGGGCGACAGGGGGGTCGCAAAGGAAGACGCTCTCAGTAGGCAGTTCTAACATGACATTATATGTCATAAGATGAGCCACTATTAAGAAACGTAACCTTAAGGGATCTAGTACTGTAGGGAACCATTTCTGGGGGGTGGATCTCATCAACTGGAAAGTGCCTCCAGGCGACGCTGGCAGCCCTTGGCTAGCGGAGGCATTGCTGATGGGTAATTTCCATGTCTCACCATCATGAACCAGACACCACGTGTTGGGTTTCATTCTATTTTCATATAAAGTCATGATGGCTGGCAGGGCTTGGTCACATGGCCAGGGAGCTCTGCCCTGCCACTGGATACTTTACAGGAACTCATTTCCTGGGTCTAGGAGGAAACTGCAAGACAAAGACTGAAAATCGCCTCAGCCACCTGTGAGGCATGTCCCATTGTGTCTGGAACAGGAGCTTTGTGCAGAGAAAAGGGGACACCCGGGACTAACTCCTGATTTGGACCAGGACTGGGCTCACGGTCAGGAATCAAGTAGGACAATGCCAGGCAGTCCTGGGTGCTGAAGAATGGCCTCACGGGTGAGACCCAGCAGCGCTCTGAGAGTGGGCTAGCCTCCCAGCACCTCTGGGTGTGTCTGCCCGGCAGACTCACACCAGCGCATAGCAGTGTAAACATGGCCGCTGGGGCGGCAGCTAGGTCTGAACTCAGGAGTGAGCCTGAGCTGACTGTCTGCACCGCTGGTTTACGGGCACTAGCTCAAGCAGGGCTAGCATGAGTCGGGCTCCCAGCTGCAGTGCAGACATTCCTCGGAGTGCTACCTCTAAAAACAAGGGGCTTCCAGCCCAGCCCAGCCCAGCAACCTTGGAGAGAATTCCACAGCGCGCTGCAAGGAGGAGGAGAGGAGAGGAAACCTACTCGAATGATCCTTGCAAAGCGGTGAATTATCCTGGCTAAAGACTGCTCGTTGACTGACGATTCCTATTGCCCTCTGACACGACCGCACCAAGAGACACGCCGAATCCTCTGGGGCAATAAGAGTTTTCCCAGAGCTTGGCTTATTTGCTGAAGACTCCTTTGCATTTCAGATGAGATCTAAGGTGAGTTCAGTGCCACCATGGTAAAAATACAAGGGAGAAATGGAAGGCAGAGCCTCCTGTGTTGCTGTGACTGGCGTGTTCGTTAATGCACTAACTGGTAGCTCAGACAAGACACAAACCAAGGGAGAGGGAGGAAAGTTTAAATGGACGCAAAGTCCTGGAAAAAGAGAAGGTTCTGGCTGCACGTCATGTCTCACTGACGGGCCCTCTGCACTGGGAGCTCACATCCTGGTGAGGAGCTTCCCCGATATTTGTGCAATGCCAACCTCATCAATACAGCACTGACTGAACTCAAGTCCAAGCAGGCACTGGGCTCAGAGTAAAACTTGGGATGGATTCTCTGGGAGCTGGCTCTTCTGTAGGCTTTCCAAAGCCCTGACCTGCAATTTGGAAGGGATGACACCAGACAGGTTCCATGCAAAAGTACACATGCTGTATCCACACCAGTATGTTCTCAAGGCAACATGGCTCATCAGCCTAGGAACTTCCTGTCTTCAGGAGCAGAAGGGAATGTGAGGTTTGATTTGAGGAACTGGCATGAGAACAGGGAAAACTATTCTGTGCGAAGAGAACAAAATGCAGAGATTCCAGAAATCAAAGATGTCCGTGAAGCCACTACACTGGGCATTACCTGCTAGCCATGACCTAGCATCGCAAGCATGAGCCTAACTACGCACATGAGAAGAACGGGACACTCCCCAGATATGTTACCAAAAAAACAACAACGCAACCAAACTGGTGGGTCTGAGATGAGTCCCCCCAAAACAGGGATGCCTAATGACAGGCCCACTAGCCCCACGACTCTGCAAACACTCTCCGTACCGACTCAGAATTGCGGGCAATGTTGATGTTCCTTATCCTTACAGAGCTGGAGCTAGGTGTTTCGTAGCGTGCCACGAGCGATAAGCCCTGTGCCCTAGGAGCTCTGGAGCCCCGGTCCTTCACATGTTACTTTGTGAATGGTGCGGACGGAAAGGCTGCTCCCCATCTGACCCCGTCAAACCAAAGAGCTTCACTAATCGCATGGGCACCGCTGCTCACTGGCATTAGTGGGTGCAAAGACATGGGAGGGTGGGTCAGAACCCAAGAGAGGCCCCATCATTTCACTCCAGCATCTCCGCAGCGACTGCACCAGTTACAGCTGCTCTCTGGGGACTACCCCCGGAGCTGACTGCCCGGAGGAATGACTTGCCCAGCAGCATGTGACTAGGGGCCGTGTGGAAGAGACAGCTGGGCTACCACCATTCAAGGAGACAACACTAACTATATGCTCCTGAACATTCTGGATTTATTAACTCATTCCACCTCGTGATTTGCTGACACTTAGAGTTAATCACTTACTAGGCAGTGCCTGAGAGATGAGACAATACGATACGTTTAGCAGATAGTAATAAGCATGGCCTTACCTCAGGTGGGAATAAGAACTGCAGAGGAAAATCTTGGAAACGGCTAAATATCTATTGATAAGAGAGAAAACATCTTGCTTGCCCAGTGGTCTTTGGCTTTGCTTGTGGCCCAGTGAAATTTGCCACTTTAATTTCTGCAGTTAGAGAAAGAGGCTGCTAGAAATCTCAACCTACCGGTCACGTAAGGTCCCAGCGGCATCTGACTGTAGTTGACAATCCCACCTGGTCCAGGACCCCGGAAGTTTGGCCCAAAGTTGTTGTTGTAGAGCTGGGAGGACGCGAAGGAGCCCTGGAGAAACAGGAGAAATAACAGCTATGGTGCCCTCCAGACAACCAGCCCTGCTCTCCCTGCTCACCACGCACTGGCGTGACCGGGACACGTCCCAGGCTACCTGCTCAACTTCTACTCAGGCAAAATGCCCCGGGGGTCACCAAAGAGAGCGTTGCTCAGACACCACCGTGCTGAGCGTGGGAGGCGGAGACGTTTGGCCTACGTAAGGAACGCAGGACACGGCACGCAGAAGTTAGAGATGGAAAAGGCCTGTTAGGTCAATGTATCCATCCTCTGCCGATTAACTCCCTAACACTGCACCATACAGAGACGCTTTGCAAGGGACTCTCCAGGCCGGTCACCAGACTGAACAACTCCACTAGCACAAGCCAGACAGCCCAAGCTGCTGGGGGCCTGTGCGGCCCAGGCCCCGTGTTTCTTTTCGGCTCTCTCTGACCTGCTGGACCGTGGGGTCCCCTCCTCGGTTAGTGAGACGACTCAGGATGCTCCGTTCAGACATCTGCAGGCGAGCAGCGACTGGTGGTATCCTGGACAGCATGGAGGGCAAGCGGGTCACATCTGCCTTCATGTCACTCAGCAGCTCCTCAAGCTGGTTCAGAACTGCAACACAGACACACGGATTACACCCAGTGTAGCTAGGAAACCTGCTCTCCCACGCTGAGCGGGGGGATCCTGGGGAGGGAGCAGAAGGGACAAACTGATTCCAGTGGGGTTACGTGGGGGGTGAAAACACGGTGACACGTCCTGGACACTGGAGGAGAGGAGACACGGGAGCTGTACTGGGAGAGCTGGCGGGGCTCAGAGATAGTTTGCCGAGAGGGACACGGATTTGAAGTTGAGTGGACGTACGGGGGCGTTGTTCTCCACACGTGCCGAATGCCTGCACCTCCTTCACCGCACACTTCTGTGCCGAAAGGAAGTGATTTTCACACACTTTGTGCCCTCCTAATTCCACCCCTGAGCCATCCCCCTCAATCCCAGCTAATGTCAGAATCCCGCAAGCTCTGGGCCCCTCTAGCCACACCGAAGCAGCCGTCACAACAGGCTGTGCACCTGCCTGAAGCCACGTGCCACAGCAATTCTGTAAACGGTGTGCCCGTCTAATTCCACACCCTGCCCCCTCCTAGCCCGAGGGAGAGCAGCTCTCTCATCAGCCACCTGCCTTCCTGCATGGCTCTCCAAGCACACGGCAGCAAACAGGTAATGCATATCTGGGGGCTGCTGCCAACCTCGTGTTCATGTTCTGCCCATACTTGGCTACTTGTATTTTTCTTGTGTCCTTTAAAATGGCAGAACCTTTCCAGCGTTTCCCCATCCACAGCTCAGATCCGTGTCCCCCATCGAAGTGTTGATTTGCTCCCATGGGATGTTACGGTAATGGCCCTTGGCTGGGATCTGAAGACTAGGACACTGAGGGTGCTGGACAGCGAGCTGCTGCTCGGAGCCCCCCAGAACAGCTGTTTTCTGTCTGGCAAACAAGCTATATTCTGCCCTCTCTACTCTCACATTTGCACACCAAATTCCGGCATGGACTGTGTCAGTCTCCGGCCAGGAGCCCTTATGTAGCACCAGGGAGCAGCACCTGCTCCGTCCTTTGCCCAAGCGCACTCCTCCCCAGTCTCCAGTGGTCCTAGCTCCAGCAGAATTGGCTGCAGTTTACGCAAGTGACTATTTCCTCACTGACAGCTCATGAATCAGCAGAGCTGCTAAGCTGTTATCACCTGGGGCAGACTGCATCAGGCTGGCAGGCTCCATGGCCCTGCCAAGGGATGGAGGGCTCTTACACTGACCCACCCTGTTAACAGGAGCTAAAGCCCTGCTCAGATCTGCTGGGTAAACGTAAGAACGTAAGAACGGCCAGACTGGGTCAGACCAAAGGTCCATCCAGCCCAGTACCCTGTCTACCGACAGTGGCCAATGCCAGGTGCTCCAGAGGGAGTGAACCTAACAGGTAATGATCAAGTGACCTCTCTCCTGCCATCCATCTCCACCCTCTGACACACAGGCTAGAAACACCATTCCTTACCCATCCTGGCTAATAGCCTTTAATGGACTTAACCTCCATGAAATTATCCAGTTCTCTCTTAAACCCTGTTACGGTCCTGCCTTCATAACCTCCTCAGGCAAGGAGTTCCATGCCTTGTTAACTCCACTAGAGTGCTGGGTGGGACCCTCCAGCTAGAGAGAACACGGGGCAGAGAAAGGGAGACCCTGTAGAAAGAGCCAGACTTGGGGAAGAGACGCATGTTCTGTGCCTGGGGGGTGGTTTGGAACAGGAAGGGAACATCACCTACTTGTACGATCACTTCTGGACTGCCTGGGCCAGTATCCCTGAACACTTTAACCCCATTCTGTAATGGTTCAGAGGAGTCCGACTGCTGGGGAGGTAAGATCCTGTCCTTGGGCAGTCAGGAAAATGAAGGGAGGATTTGGGGGTGGAAGCCCTGCAGAGTTTTTTGCCATTGCCGTAGAGCAAGGCTTCGCTTCAACCATGTACCTCCAGAGGAGAAGCAAATGTCCCCATGGGCACTGCTGCCAGGAGACATTGGTCCTCAAAGCCCCTGGACTGTAACAGCAACTTTGTCCCATTGACTCCTCTGTTAGAGTGCTATAAACGGATCCCACGCCCGTAAATCGACTTGGTATAATCAGTCTGTTACAATCGGCAGTGGGAGTCTGTCAAGGCTTGGTGCCAGGCACAGCACACAAAACCTGACACACGACTGGCTAGGTGGGGACCTGCTGGAGCCTCTGCTGGTCTCTTGGTTCCAAACTCAGTCTCCATCAGACTGACTCATCTAGGCCTGGGGCTGTTCATCTGTTAACTCTGGGCTTCAGTCCCGACCAGCCAGACATGGCACCGTGTCTCCTGAGCACCTGCACATTTGTAAGCAGGTGAAAAGCACGTTCCTGGTTACCCTGGCTCAAAATACCCTCAAGGGGATCAAAATACCCTCACGACACCCTGTGCTAGGCAAGATCTGCTCCAGATCAATGCACCAGATTCAAATGGGGCATTGGGTGCCGCTCTGACACCCCCAAGCCTGGGGCCGTTTAATAAGCCGTGCGAGTAAACACTTCTATACCTGCCAGTGGGAACGGCTGCAAAGCAACGCTCAGGTTCAGGATGGTGACCTCAACCACACACACAGTGTGGCCACTGGGATCTTCCGATCGGAGCCTCTGTGCCCGGGCGCCTCTGTGCGCACATCTGTATGGACACAGGCTGAGAACACCTCACTTCTCTGCTATCTCGGTCTCCCTAGGCTTAGGGGTGCCATGCAATCCCTGGGGTCGCTAGGGGGATACGCAACCAGGGCTCCCAAGACACCCCACATTAGGCAGGTGTTGCTGCGCGTCACAAGCGGGGCTCGTTTCAGGTCTAAGCCATGTCTTTTCTGCCCAGGGAAGACTGTCTCCCCTTGGCACCTTGGGAGCCATGAGAATCAACCCACTGCACACTTGCATTTCCCCTCTGCTCCTGCCCTGGAAGCAAATGGCCACGGTCCCTGTGGTCAGGAAAGGTCAGAGGGACGTGGCCAGCGCCAGGACACGGGAACATTGTGAGACAGAAACACCAGCCAGTCACTTCCTCCTGGTTGGATTTATTGTCTCTCTGCCCCATGCTGGTACCACTCCCCCTGCAAGTCAGCTGGGAACACCGCAGCCCCCGCTGGCTCTGGCTCAGCCCCAGAGAGCCCGTGCGGCTGGCGCTCCTCTCAGCCCCGGCTAGGGAGGGAGCAGGCTATGCAACAGCGACAAACCTTTGTGCAGGACAGCATTGGCAGGCTTGTTCCCAGCCAGGGACTCTTTGGAGAGATGCTGGTGGCTTTCGGCAAGGCACTCCACTTCAGCCAGACGGGCGTTCAGTGCCATGGCCGGGTGATTGGGGTCCTGGCTCATGTTGAGGTACGCGGCCCTTCGCAACTGCTCCTCTATCACCAGGGCCTGCTCCAGTAACTGAGACACATCCAGAGAAGAGAGAAGAGTCTGGGCCAGATCCTCGGCGGGGATAAATCGGTGCTGCGCTGGCTATGCGGATTTACTCCGGCCAACGTTCCAGCCCTCTGGCTGCCCCACTTGTCTGACACGGGGGCACCCACAGCCACTGAGGGGGAAGCAGACTTTCCCCTCCCCCTTAGGCTTTTCCATCTCACCAAAGTGGAGGCTGGGGGGCCAGTCTGTGGGGCCTAGCCAGTCCTCAGACACTGCTGTGGCTCAGACGGAGCGGACGGTTAGTGCCAGCTGCTCTGACTGGCGGCGTAGACACCTGGCCTAAGAATTAGGTGGAGAACCCTTGACTCACTGCGCAGAGGCCAGCCCTTGGCAAATGGATGGCAACAGCTTTAACTCACTCCCACTTGGAGTGCAGAGCAGGGATCTGGCAGGCAGCCCTGTTAGACACTGAGCAGCTGAGGACAGTTGATTTATACCCATAGAAGGTCACGCAAGGCCACAGCAGTTCCCTTTGCTGAGCTTAGTAAGAGCTGAGTGAGTGGGAACGATGCTCAGCTCCCAAAACAAGCCTAGGGGAACCCACTCCATGGGACCCTGATACCTGACAAGAGGCCCCTGGCCTAAGTAAGGAGCTAGGCAACAGTCTCATTGCAGTGGTTCATTGCCACTCCATGCAGGAGAAATAGCACGTAGGGTCAGGGGCTGTCTGCAGCCCATTCCCTATGAATCTGCGTCTGGTGCCATGGTCTCCCTGCCAGGCGCTTAACGCCCTTGCAGACCACTCCCTGGCTCTCTCCAGTGCATGAGACTGGAGCCCACTCCCCACCCTCCAGCACAGCTCCACTAGCCCTCCTCCAGAGGGGGGCACCTTCCCTCCAGGCTCACCTTGAACCGTCGGGCAAGGAACTTGTTCTTCATCTCGAGGTAGTTCCCCTTGTGTATCTCCGACTTGAATGGCTCATTCAGAATCACATAGCGCGGGTCGTTCTGGATGTCCTGCCAGCGGGCATAGCCATGGCTGGGTGCAGGGAGGGGTGTTAAGGGAAAAGGCCAGATTGCCAACTGCAATCTCATTGGTTAGCCTGGGGAGTTCGCTTAGTGACACTTTCAGCCTTTCAATAGCTCTCGTCATCTTCAAAGCACAGCACTAAGTAACCGGTGCAGCACTCCTACTGTGGTCCCCTGGTGACAGACTCAGGGTAGTTAAATGACGTGCCCAAGGCCAGAGAGGGAGCCGGTGTCAGAGTCAAGACCAACACTCAGGAGAGGAGTCTCTTCAGAGCAACATGAAGACAAAGATCTTGCTCATCCTGATCACCTCCCCATCACCCCGCGGCGGCCCAGCCTCTCTGGTCGCCTCCCTGTCAACCGCGGCAAGGGCTCTCACTACAAGTTCAAGGATACGTAACAATTCCCGCCAGCAACCAGTAGTCATGTCTCCGGTGCCAGATGTCGTAGATCTTGCCCGAGGAGACGGCAGCTCTCTCCTCGTTCTGCCACAACGTGTGCAACTCTGAGAAGGCAAAGCCGAGCCACGTTCAGCCAGCAGCACGAGAGCGTACCTGCTGCTAGAACGCAAGGCAGGACTAGCCAAGAGGACGTATTCCTGCCTGCGGCCACTGGCACTGTGTGTAACCTCTGGGCCTTTGACCCATTTCAGCCACTGGCTAATGTCATCCTCTACTGAAGTCAATTGACACCTTAGAACCAAATCACGGGTCTCACAAACACCCCATCTGCCACCTTCTTATTCTGAGCAGCTTTGCTCCCTTTAAGGAGGACAGATCACTGGCTATAGAAAGCTGCCAGCTCAGTAGGAATGACGGATATATTTTTCCTTTTAAATGAGCAAAGAGGAAAGATCCCTCCCCCAGAAAACTTATGATGCTAGAGCTAGACGACTACAGCTAAAAGCTGTGTTCCTCAGGCATGGCTACTAGGATTCTAAGCCCCGGCATGCAGCTGGTGGGCAATAGATTGAATGACATGTCTGATGGTGCTATCCCTAAGCATTGGGAATAGGCCATGAAGAGAAGAGGGAGGCTCTCTCTCAACCTGGAGAGTGGACTTCATTACCGAAGAAAGTCTCTAGTCCAGGGCCCACTTTGGAAAGGGACCTACACAGTATCCTCTAGAAGCCCAGGGGACTCCATGCTGGCATAAGGTTTGACATTAATGATTCCTTCAGTGCCACGGGATGCACGGACTATGGTTACAGTGGATGCTATGACAACTGTGACATCAAAAAAAAAGGAACTGACAGGAAGTCCCATGATGCAATCACTCCTCGGGACTGGAGCTCTTTTTAAGTATGCAGCTATGTAAAAGGTCAAACCATTTAGGCTCAAAATTTAGGGTGTATCTATTAAAAATGGGGAGGGTTGCAAATATGAATCTGAATGGACGTGCTGTCCTGAATTAAACCAGCGAATGCTTTCAGTGAAAAACATGTTTCAAACATTCCTTTGCAGCATCTGCAACCCCAGTATAACCAAGGTCACAAAGGCCAGGAAATGAAAGGGAGTATAAAGAGAATATGAAACTGACCAGTATAGCGTCTTAGGCCAGTGAAATACAAAAAGTTAACAGTGAGCATAACTGGAATAAAGCAGATTTGGTTCTTGTAGTGCTTCCTGTTTCAATATTCTGTGGAGTTTTATTAGTCACTCAGGTGTACTTTATAAAATATGAGCTGAGTATACAGTGCTGCAAATGCTGAGGTGAGAATGACTCACGTGATAAACAAGGCTGATGATTTTAGCAGCATCACAGACCAAAGCAGTAGAGAACTCAAGACAGCTCCCTGAGCTTAGCTTTCCCCAGCAGCCAGCGACTTCTAGCACAGAGCGAAGATCTGGCATTGTGTTCTGGGACGGGAATTCCATTAGTTTAAACCGCTGTCAGGCTCAAATCCTCTAACTGAATATGCAGAAAACCTGAGCAAATCTTGGGCAGCTTTCGCAGGCACACTTTAAAAGTGACTGGGATGCTCTGTGTCAGCCCCAAACCCTGTTACCTGTAAAGCCACCATCAGCAATGTTGAACATGAATCTGAAGCTCATATTTTTATCCTCCTTCTTCCCATCCTCCTCTTCCTCTTTTTCACCATTTTGCTGAGTCTCACTCTGCTCCTTCTCTTCCACCTTGGTATCCTCTGCTTACCAAAGACAGTAACATCAGATAAGCACAACTGACCCTGCCATGCTGAGCTGAATTGCTTATTTCTCATCATTGCCCCATTAACTGCAGCAGCTCTCTCCTCAAATCGTTCTCCAAAACACCCCCACGTGCATCTCACCAGCCGGCCTCCGGGCCTCCCAGCTAGCACAAGCAGCGCCCGCCAGCCAAGATGCCCGTGGAGCCAGGAACGGGTGAAGTGCCTCTGCACCCACCTCAGAAAGGAAATAAGGAGAAGTGTCAGGGAGTTCTCTTGCCCGTCCCTAGAGCTATTCTGAGCCACTGCTCCAACTGCTAGGAAACATGGTCTAGTGGTTGCAGCTGGGCACTAAGGGTGTGGCTGGCCCGGGCCAGCTGACTCGGGCTAAGGGGCCGTTTAATTGCAGTGCAGTTGGGCTTGGGCTGGAGCCCGGTTCTAGGGCCCTGCAAGGTGGAAGCGTCCCAGAGCTCAGACTGTAGCCCCAGCCCAGGGAGCCTGAGTCAGCTGACCTGGGCCAGCCACGGGTGTCTCACTGCAGTGTAGCAAGACCCTAAGTCCCTCCTGAGGCCCATTCTGGCTCTCGCACAGACTCTTTGCATGCTGCTGGGCCCCCGTCTCCACTTGTAAGTCCAAGCCACAGATGGAAAGTCGGCAAGAAGCAGCAGGGTACACAGCTCCCGGGTGCGCTGCCGCTTCTCACAAAGGTGTGGTGTACGAGCCGCAAACATGGTCCATAAATGCACCTGCACATCATAATTAAGCCCTTTGGGGCTGGATCTCATTTCTCGTTATAGGCGTGTACACAGTGATCACAGCCTGTGGGCACCACCACAACACAGACAGGAAATAGCAGGAGCTGCTTTTCTATTCCCCTTTCCCTGGCCAAACACGCTACAGACACATGGCACACGGCCCCTCACACACAAACACACGCACGTGCATGCACACTGCTCCGTAACACACACAATTTTGGATCAGTTCTCTGTTGCAGTTCAGGTCATGGGCATCTTACCTGGCTTGAACTCTTTGTCTTCCCCTTTACCTTGGCAGGCATTTAATTCTGACTTTTCCAATGGCTTTTCCTTTGCCTGAATTGCCTCATCTGCAGGAATTAAACAGGACCATTAACAGGCAGAATGCTGTTTAGAAATGACCACCAGTGTCTCTGGACTGATTAGCCGGTCCTATTTAAAGTCGCAAAGTATGTGTTTGCCTGCCCATTGCAGCTGGTAGACCCACGTCAGAAAATGCAGTTTCCTCAAAACTGAAACGTTTGGTGGTTTGATGGGGAAACCCCAATTTGCATCATAAATGGATGCAAAAATTATGTTAATAAAATTGCGAGAGCTTATTCTAGTGTTAGGCCCATCACTAGAGCTCTCCCAGCACTACCCATGCGTGAAGATACATGCTCCTAGGTCTTGTGCTGATCCCTCATTCAGGGGTGAATGTCACCCTAAGCCACACTGAAGTCCCATCTAGCAGGGCACAGGCCTCAGGAAGAGGGGTGCATGTCACCTGCAGAGAGATTAACCGCTCTGTTTTACAAGTTACATTACATACAAAAAGGTTCTTTAAAAACTATGGGGGCAAAGAGCATGTGATCATGTCATTACAGACTGTATCATAATGCATATTCACGAGGGGGCCCAATCAAGGTTGCACGGGCATTTCCTAACTTGCGCGTAATTGATTTTACAATCTTTACATTCTTTTAATACAGTGTTTTTATGGACTTTCCTAGGTACAAACGAATTGCGCGATAGGGCTGTTACAGTTTTACATAATGGAACGCTGGGAAGATTTGAACTCTGCACCTTCGGGCACTGAGGAGAGTAGCTTGAACTACAGGATGAGCTATGGAGCCTCGCTGGGGGAATACCGCATGCATGCGCACAGGGCCTTGAACAAGGAAGGAAACAGTCTCTCAAGCGGTGCGGTGACAGCTGGGGCTGCCCCAGACTTCGTGGATGCTCCGCATGCAGCAGGTGCCTCACCTCTCACCGGCAGCCGCTCGGGCGACAGCTCAGCCTTTGCGCTCTCTTCCTGTTTCTCGTCTCTCGGTTTCTCCTCGTTTCTGGAGCTCTCTTGGTTTTCTTCATTCTCGGCTTTCTCTGCACTTGCTGGACCCTTGACGTCAAGTGGGGACACCACATTAGCCACTCCAGCTCAAAGGGCTCAGGGTATGTTGCTGCAAAACTGCCCAGAAAGCCCCGACTATAGCGTGGTCCAGCAGCCATGCCCTGGCTCTGATTTACAGCGGACACCTCTCTGCCTAGTTTCACCTCCCCAGGAGTCCTGGGGTAATACTACCCGCGGGCTGTGTGGCTCCGTTACTAAAGTGCTTTAAACGTGATCAATGACGAAAGTCAGGAGCGTAACCCTTCCTTTGCAAAGCACCATGTTACCAGAACGTGCAACATAGCATAAGGGCTGAGCAGTACAATTCCCATCCTGGGTTTTCAGAACTGCAGGCTGATCTCTTCACTGTGCAGACAGACTTCCCCACTGGGTTCAGTTTGTATGTACATAAAGGGACAGATTAGGAAATAATTAGCTACTTGAATAGTACCATGAAGGTGTAACAATGCCCTTGGAGAGAGGACACTGTGGGAAACCAAGCTGTGCCATGGTGAGATTTGTACAATTTAGCCATTAGATTGGCTGCCATTTCCTACCTTGGCACATGGACTGATACAGATGGGGCCACTTTCTGGCCCAAAACTGGGGTGAAGGGCCAGGGCCAGGGCCAGCGGAGCTCCCTGGCCAGGATCAGGATTGGGGCCGGCAGGGTTCCTCAGGTTGGGGTTACAGTTAAGACCTGTAGCTCTCCCCAGTTTAGGGTCAGAGTTGAGACTGGTAAAGGTTCCAGGCCAGGGTTAAAGGTCAGGGCCAGCAAGACTCCCGTAGGGGCACAGCGAGGGTCAGAGCTGGGGCCAGGCAGGGGGCGCTGTGTTCATTCACACAGGGGGCTCAGCCAACTGGGAGGGCGGCAAAGAGCATGCTCTGGAAGCCTTTAAATAATGTTGTAATGAGGCGGTGGGGGGGGCTGCACAGGGTGCCTGGAGCCGGTGGTTGTGAGAGCTGCAGGGAAATGCTCAGCACGAGCTTCAGGGCAAAGAGCCAGCTGACCTGAGCAGTGCTGCAGAGCCCCAGGGGCTGGGGAGAACTGTGCAGACACGGGGCACTGAGAGACTCTGGGCAGGGCAACGGGGCAGATGAGGCACTGGTCACTCTGGAGGCCATAAGATCAGTACTCAGGACACTCGAGGACGGGATGGCCCCAGAAACCTTTCTGTGTGCACAGCAGTAGCCCAGAGTGGAGAAGCCTGCAGAATGCCCCATGCTCTGGAGCACACAAAGGTTCCTGCGACAGCAGAATATGCTGCCCCTGCAGGGAGGCAGCACAGACAAGGGCTCGGAGGATGGCAGAAGCGAGAACCTCATCCCTGGGGCCAGCTAGGGAAGGGTCCTCGTAAACTCCCTCTGTCTGACCTACAAGCAGGTTCGGCCAGCTGGGCAGGGATTCCTGGGAAAGGCTTTATAAATACAACAGAGGAAGAGGTTGGGGGACACAGGGCCAAGGGAAGCAGAGAAAGAATTGCTGGTTCAGCCCAGCTTTGCTGTATCCTGGGGACACTGCGTGTGCCACTAATGGGGTGTGCGAGCTCCAAGAAAAGAAGGGGGAAAGGAGCTCCCTGCTACCTGGCTCTCAGCTGGCTTCTTGGGCTTTGGCTCCAATTGTTCCTTTTCCTCTTGGAGCCCCAACTGTATTTCTGTTTTGTCTGAAACAACAACAAAAAAGGACACCATGTGAACTGCGCTCAGTTGGGCCATTCGCGTGGTGCTATCGGGTAAGATTAACCCTTTGGGAGTCGAGCCCTATTGGAAAGTTCTGTTGTTCTAAAAACTTTCCAACTCGATTCCAAGGATTATGAGTGGGAAGCTTATTTTTAAGTCAAATGTTGCTGGTTATAGGCAATTTCATCCTTACCTTGGAAATAGATGCAGTTACTATGGAGCCTTTGTGTCTAACTGTTAACTTCCCATTGTTATTGAGAGGGGAAAGAACAGCTTGTAACTATGTTAGAGCTCAGCGAAAGTCCCAGTATATCCCAACTGGCCCTGCGGGCCCTGGTTTCCCAGGTAGACGCTCAGCGCCCGGAGGGCTTCTCCCGTCAGCGCAGGTAATCCACCTCCGCGAGAGGCAGGAGCTAGGTTGACAGAAGAATTCCTCTCTTGACATAGCACTGTCTGCACCAGGCGTTAGCTTCTTCTCTCAAGGGTGTGTATTTTTCACCCCCCAAGAGATGTAGCTCTGCCGATGTAAGTTCCTAGTGTAGACCAGGCCAGAGCCTAACCCAAGAGGAGTTAACTGGAGTGTAGAAAACTCGAGCTCACTCGGCAGTGAAGACCGCCTTTGTGGGGCATTATGGGAGAAAAGCCAGATCGATGCTGTGATCTCAGTCACTGTGGCCAAGATTCTCAAAAGCGACTTGTGATTTTGGGTGCCCAGCTTCAAACACCCTGCAGGGCCCTGGTTTGCAGAGGGTGACAGCCTGCTTTCTGGGGTTCCCAGGCCCTTTTAAGGCCTCTCAAGGTGGGAGTCCGAACAACTCCAACCATTTTTGGAAACCTGGGCGCATCTTGCTTTCTCAGCAGTTTCTGGACCCAGGATTATGCTCTCCATAAAGCAGCTTGTCATCACATTTACCTGGCTGTGCCACTGGCCCAGTCTGCATGTGTGCTGGGCTGGCTGGGACAGGGGTGTTTGGATCAGAAGAGACAACCTCGCTGGATTTTTTCCCCTCCGGCCCCTCCAGGATCAGATCAGGGGTGCTGTACTTCCCATTGACATGTTCAAACTCCTGAACCTGACGCACAGACACAATAATGAACAACACACCTGGTTAGTTTGTAAAACACAGTCAGACAGCAGAGCTGCCAATCAGAGAAGCGTCCCCAGCATTTCATAACCTCACAGACTGCGTGGCCATCAGTGTCCAGGTGAGAACAAGCTCACAGTGGGCTTTGTTGCGTTTGCCATCCAGCAGCCAGATACTTGAGCAGATCTGACTGGCCAGCACAGTTGCCTATCCAGTGTCCAGACCAGCACGGCTGCTCTGCATTTTGCTGCATTCGAGGCTCGGGAATGAGAGGCAAAAGCTCTACCAGGTGAGCTAGCAGGGGGCCCTGCACATGCAGAAGCGGAGCTCAGGAGCCCCTCAAGCTCCCCCAAACTTTGCCTCTCACCTGCTGTTCCCTGCATTTACTCTGCAGGAGACCCCTCTGGAAAGAAAAGGTATTCAGTTACTAGCACAGACGTGGCTGTGCAAACAAGTGACCATGCTAATGCCTAATGATAGCCCGTGTGCATGCCTGGGGTGAGACAGATGTCGCCAGAAGCCTGAACACACACAGACTGATCAGAGTCCATGCCTCCACTTGAAAGCTTCTTGCTTTACCTTTACTTTTTCCCCTGACATATCTGACCTTGCTGTTCTCTTCCCCTTTCATGTCACAAGTTCTCTCCCACACACCCCATGCACTTCACGCTGCTCTAGGTTGTTTTCCCTACACTGAATTTTCCCACCCTTCCTGGACAGTTGAGCAGCCCGTGTCGCTAAAGACACCGCATGAACTGAGGTCTCTCACTTTGACATGTTCCCATTTCCCAGTTTGATGTCAGGATCAATTCCATTCTCAGCGTGATCTCTTCTCAGAATGAACTGTGGCTGCTCACCAGAGGGTATTTGAAGGTTGGGGGCAAGTAGTACAGATAAAATGAGAACCTTCACCCAAATCCAAACCAATTTTTTTTTAACCACGGGATGTGGAAAGTTCTCCATCACTTGGCATCTCCGAAGACCCAATTCAGCTAGATACTTAAGCACATGTCTAATTTTAAACACAAATAGTTCCACTGGCTTCAGCAGAACCACTCACATGCTTCAAGTTTGGCAGGTGATTCAATATCTAGCTGACTCAGGGCCTAACATCAAAATCAGGTATCTTGCTCAACGATATGCTCTGGATCAGCCATAGGTGTTGGGCTGGATGCAGGAATCAGTGGGGGTTGTTTTCTGGCCTGTGATATACAGGAGGTCAGACTGGGCGATCAGAGACCAAGGACCCATAGGGCTTGGCAGGCAGCTTGCGCTGTTATTTTAATAAGAGGGGGTGTTTCCATAGACCCCAGTGTACTCTACATTCAATTCTTAGAGGCGTATTCAGTGGATCACTGGCAAGAAGCCATTCAGCAGAGTCACCGACATTCAAAGGAGCCCAGAACATACCTGCAATGCCACAGTCCAAATTTTACTCACCCACCTTCTTCCTTACTAGTGACATAACTCCTATCCTCGTCAACACGTGCTGGCGCGAGAGCCCTTCTCGGGGAACGCCATCCGCAAAGGTTTCAGCACCATCTGCTCCAGGCTCACATAAATGTCTCATAAACAAAGAGACATAAGCCCTGGAAATGAAAGGAAGAGTTCAGTCTGACTGAGGTGCCCTGGACCCTTCTCCACTTGCCGAGTGCCTGCAGCTCTCACTCCCGACCGGAATCTCAGGGGGGAGAGAAGCCGTGTGTATTTATAGGGAACCGTTCGTTTTCTTCGCCTTTCATTTTCACACTATGGGTCAATGTCTCTCCGGGTGTGAAGTGTAATTATTTACTGGTAGCACGGTAGCAATAGTCCCCGTTGCGTGGAGCACTGTACACACACATAATAAGACAGTGTCCATCCTGACGAGCTTACAACCTAAATGCTGCAGTTGCCTAGGAAACCTGTCGAGATAGGCAAGGACTGATGGCCTCTCCAAGCCTGGGGTCCCCTCCACTGACACAGAGCCTGGGCAGTGACCATGCTGGGGGCTTTGCAGCTCTTTGGGGCAGAGCTCTGATTGGGAAGCCTTTTCTTCATTTCTCCAGAGCCGACTGCTGCTTTTAACTGACTCCCATGTCCTATGCGAGACCTTCTGCCTCTTGCGCTCACCAAGGGTCCAGCCTGCCGAGAGAATGACTCTGGGCGAAACTGCACTGAAGTTAATGGAGCTGGGCCCGTTTACGGGAGCTGTGGCCCGGTATATCCAAGGGTTCAGTTATAAAGCACTTATCGAGGGCACTTGCCAGGCTCCACACACCGGGCAATGCAAAGGCCCCCCTAGCGCAGCTGAGATTCTTTCGAGTGCTTACTTGTATTGCACACTCGAGAGAGTCCAGTGAAAATGGCAGAAAGCAACCAACCGGAGCCCAGGGCCCGGAGCCGGCTGTGTCCGTCCAGGGAGCCTTTACCTAAACTCCTTCTCGCTTTTCCCGCGAAGGTCTCGGACCAGCCAGTGTGAGTTGAACGCGTCCTGGGGCGGCATGCCCCACCGCATGATAGCGTTCAGGAAGGCCTTGCGCTGCCGGGCATTAAATCCGAGCACCTGCAGAGAGCACGGCCATTAACACAGCCCTCCAAGAGCACAGGGCATCTCTGAGCGTCACGTGCCCCGCAGCAGGGTTTAGCCAGAGCTAGTCTGAACAGATACGAATGGACGATACAAGTACGAATCAGGCCAAGCGCCCCCACGGAGTAAGGCTGGCCCTGGCTCTGGCTCTGCCCCCATGGCAGTCACGCTGATGACGGCTTACCTCAATGTTCCCCCCAACCCTTGCCAGCAGAGGGGGCAGAGGCTTGTCTCGGTCGCTCTTCAGTTGCCTCCGTGACTGTCTCCTGCCACCTAGAGGCAATCGACATACTCTGTAAAGAAGCCACGTTTGCTGAGGGAGAAAACCTGGCATGCCAGCCCTGGTACGGGTCTGCAGGCACAGCAGAACCATCCCTGCACTGCTCTGATGGGGATATTACCACAGGTTCCCCTCAGCATACACACCAGTCTCTGCAGGCTGGGACAGATGGTGCCTGGGACCCACCTGCAGGTCCCAGTAAGATCCACAGGGATGTGGCACGAGCTGCGGCCAGGGTAAGGCTGTGGGGAGAGGTCTGGAACCTTAAAGTGGCTACAGCAGAGTCCCGAGTCCTCTCAAAAAACAAGACAGAAGCAAACTCTGTGCACACCGTGGCCAGAGCAGGAACATCACGGCTTACCCAGAACTCAAGGCCCAGCAGTTGTGTGCATCAGGGTCCAGTTCTCTGTGCATCACACTGCAGTGCAGGACAAACCATCCTGCATTCCTTCCTGCAAAAGCCCTGGGTGCTAGAACACAATGGGCCTAGTCTGCTGTTTTACTGGGGACCTCTTGTGACCACACCTGGTACATCTCCCCCATGCACTGCAAGGACCCGCTGAAGTCAGCCTGTGGCATCACATCCTGCATTAAATCCTCTGTTACCAGTCACTAAGGAGGATTTGGAGGCTGTACATAACAGGCTCAGTGGGGAAAGCCCACAGAGATGCAGGATGTTTTTGTAGAACAGGTGTTGGTTCCCAGGCCTGATGCTGATGCTGACCCGCCTCCCACTGACTAAGACGCTGTGGTGTCTGTCACACAGCAATGCAGCAAAGGGAACGCTCTTGGTTTGGTCAGCGACGGACAGGCGACATCCTGCCCAGCACACCCATTCCACCTGCTGTCACGACGGCCCAGGGCTGGACCACATCTCCTAAGAGCCTCTCACCACAGCACAAGAACTAGACCATAACTGTGTCTGGGACCCGAGAGGGGTGTAAGGGAAAGAGCCAGGCACAAAGAGAGGCCTCCTGGAAACTCCAAACCAGACTCACCTTAGCGACCCATTGCCACTCATGCCATTAAAGGGCTGATCCTGGGCTCGGATCACAGCAAATGCTGCCACACAGGGAGCAGAGCTCGAGCAGCAGGACACTGGGCCGCTGGGGAGTGGGGCCGGAAGCACCGTGTATCTTTCTGGAGTGAGCCAATGCCTGGAGCAGCACTGATCAGCTCCAGGGAGAGATTCACGCCCAAAGGAGGCAGCGTCCTGGAGCCTTTGTGGGAAGCAGGGCGGTAAAGGGAAAATGGAGAAGACCCCTCGCAGAGGACAGACTCCTATGAGCCTCTCCATGCTGCTCTGCTCCGGGCCCCATCTCGTCCCAGGGACGTTCAGCATCCATGGCCCATTCAGTCCACAGCTGCTCTTCTGAGACCACCAGCAAGTGCAGCAATTGGTGCCCGGGGCTCTTGTGACACAGAGCTGGGATACTCCAGGCATTTCAGAAAGACCCGAAAGCCCGCAAATGGAGCCAGCCTGCAGCCACTCCTGACCAGGGCCAGAAGGGGAACCCCACTTCCCAAGTCCAAGCCCACCCGCCAACCAGCCTCCTCCAGCCGATACGTTTTTATCCAGTTTGCCTGTCTGTCATTCTCGAAGGGCCTGGCGGGGGTGAGGGCAGCTCAGGGAGGCATGCAAATCCCTGGCGCTGTCGAGAGGGAGGAATTTGAAGAGTAATAAATGCCACGACTCACTCTGACCTTCGGGTCTTTCTTCAAAGTCTTCGTCTTCGTCCTCGGAGCCGATGGAGTATTCGGACTGGTTATCGGAGAGCTCGTCCTGCCACTCTGCAGAGCACAGGGGGACAGAGGTCAAAGGAGCGGTCTTGTGCCCGCCAACCTCTCCACATGCCCTCAGGAGAGAGATCTGGGACTCGGCACAGGGAAGAGCTTTCCCAAGAGAGGCTTGGAGGGCCTGGTCCTTCGACTTGCCAAGGCCTTTCCCGCCTGCGCGGCGCACGGGGCAGAAGTCTGGCCCCTGCTGCCAGTGTGAGAAGCCCCCAGTGAGGGGGGACATTTCTCCCTGTCTGAGGCAACTCTTACCCCATCTGCCCCCCATCCCAACATGGAGGGATGGTGGGGACCAGCTGGAATACAGCTCTGCTCTGCCAAGTCACAGCTGATGGATGCATAGCCAGCTGGCATCAGTGAGACCAAAGCATGGCATCCCAGTCACCAGACTGATTCCACCCGCTGTCAAGACAGAGCAGAGCAGGACCATGACTCCAAAGAGTCCAGCGCTACAGGACGAGAACTAGACCCTAGCTGATGTCATGTCCTCTCAAGACCTAAACAACTCCTTGGCTGCTCTGACTTGTGTCGAGACCAGGACAACTTGGAGCTCAAGGAGCCATAACCTGCTCTCTGAGAACCCGCCAGCCTTGAGATCCTGCCCCGAATCTCTAAACTCTGATTGCAACACATTGCCTACCCCTTTGCTCAGCGTATAATACCTGTCCCCGACCATCTCACCCCGCCCCGTAACACAGCAGGGGAACATCTCAGACAGTGGTACTGTCGCCCCACAGGCAACAAGTGCAACTGCCAGCCTGGTCGTGCTCCTTTTTCTCAGTCAAAACCCAACAGCCCGACCCCCTTTCCAGCGGCAGCCGGAGGTCCCGTGCGGTTCCGAGGGCAGAAGCCGTACCTTGGTCCTCTTGCGAGGCATCATTGTAATTGACCTGTTTGCGGATCCTCTTCCCTTTGCCAAGGTTCCTGGCCAGATCTTCCTGCTGCTGCTCATAATGGTGCCTGAGCAGCTTCTCCCAGTAGTCGGGGTCCACGTTCTCCTCCTGTTTGATGATCTCTCGCTCAACCTCCTCCTGAAAGCACAGGCGAGCAAGAGGGTGGGGAGGTTAGGCACCTCAGCTCCATGCTAGCCCTGCCCCGAACAGCCCCTGCCGCTCCACACAGGCTGCCCTTCCTGAAAGGCACTTCAAAGAGAGGGGGGCTGAGAGCAGAGTCGCATGCCGGGGACACCAGTGCTTCCAGCGCTGCCAGCCCCACAGGAAGGAGACTCCGCCTCTGTCCCTTCTTACCCAGAGTCAAACATTACATTAAATAAACTGTCCCGCTTCAGCGCTGCCATTTCTCCTACCCAGCAATGGCGACCTTGGTGCAAGGGTACAGCTGGGTGTCAGTGGCCTGGGGCACAGCTTCCTGCCAGCCATTCGTAGCCCCAAAACACCCCCTACAATCTCAGCAGTGTAACCCCGCTAATGTCAAGGGGGAAATCTGCTGGGACTTCCAGAAATAAGCAGCCAGGGTGGGCCTGAGAGAGATGAAGAAGAGCAAGTCCAGCGGCTCCCAGGGGAGTCAACAGTCGTGGTACGATATGTAAACAGCAGCGTGCCTGGTCCCAGACTCCCAGGGCTTTTGTCTGCCTGGCAGGACACCCCTCTGTAGAGCAAAAGAAATGAGGCTGGTGCCTTGGGGGCAGGTCATCCCCTCGACAGGGGAGATGGGCAATGGGGACAGGACACCCCACTCAGACGCCCTCTGTCAGGGGTTCATCTAGTGCCACCCTCACAGTCTCCTCAGGGCACCCCTGGGAGGCAGGGCAGGGCTGGGCTGTCACCCCACGTTACAGATGGGAACCGAGGCACTTGTGAAGGGTCAGATGGGGAATCTGGGACAGAGCACAGAACGCTGGAGTGGGTGCGCTGGAGTCAAGCTGTCCAGAGGCAGCTGTAAGGGCCAGGACAGGGGAATGCGGACACCCTCGTTCACCTGGCCACGGCTGTCTGCACACCCAGCAGAAGGCTTGGCTCTGTCTGAGGGCTGGTCTCAGGAGCTGAGTTCTCACTGGCAGGATAGTAGGGCCACGTGCATCCTCCTCCTCCAGCCCCAGAACATGGCAGCACTCCAGTTGCGCCAGACCCAAGCCTGTGGGTCCCGGCATCGCACAGCATCTGCCGACTGCATGCTGGGGCTCTCGGGGAGCTCTGCCCACTGAACTCAAACTATCCCACACACAGGGTTGGGGCGGGAGGGATTCCCAGCTTCTGCAGAATTATTTTCCCAACACACAAGAAAAGAGGAGGAGGAAACGCAAACAGGGGCAAGTACCCAAAAAGATTAAATTCAAGACATGATACTAATCACATTACCACACCGTCCTCTTCTCGCACAACATACTGGGCCACTTTAAAGGAGCTGAGATACTCGTTCATGTTCTGCAGCTCTGTGTCATCAGTCGCGTCCTGGTTCCGATCCAGAAGCTTCGAGATGGCAGCGTCGTCGTAGTGGATCACACTGCTGTCCTCCACGTCTTTATTGTCCCCTGAATAGCACAACCAAGGAGGAGTGAGAGCACACTCCCCAGAGCCGGGGACAGAGCGCTCCCCCGATGTTCCCCTCCCCAGAGCCAGATGCATCGGGAGGGGCACAAAGCATGAAGGAATTGCACAGAGTGGAGGAACAGGCAAGCAAGTGGCACGTAAACTTGCAAACAAGCTGCAAAAGCCTAAGTCAAGGATCTTCTGGCTGCAAACTTGCTGATCCCTTCCGTGTCCTCCACCCCGTCCCCCGACACAGCGCTCTGCCTAATCGCAGCAATCAATGCCATCAGGGGGCAGCTGTTCTCTTACGCTTTACGTACCTGGCGGGGTGCCTCCATGTTTCTTTTTCATGCTTGGAGTCACGGCGCCCCCTTTGGATGACGGTGCTTCGGGAAAGGGGGTCATAGGGTCAGGCATGGTGATCCGCTGGCCCTGCGACATCATGCCTGAAACAGAAAGGGCAGCAGGGATGTGGGTGGGCTGGGAAGTGGTGAGACAATACAGGCTGGTGAAGTGTAAAAACACCTTATACGCTTCTCATTCAGGACATTTTCCCTCCCTGTCTCACCTTCCACATCATCTTTGAAGAGCTCCTCGGTCCCAAACTTCAGAATGTCATCCAGCTCCTGCTTAGTCATGGAACCAGACTTAGAGCCCAGCCCTGGACGGACGACCAAATGGGTCAGCATCATCTTCCTTTTGGCCACTTGGGTGATGCGCTCCTCCACGGAGGCTCTCGTCACGAAGCGGTAGATCATCACCTTCTTGTTCTGTCCAATGCGGTGAGCTCTGCTGAATGCCTGTAGGGAACAACGCCCGGGGGAGTTACTGACAGGCCTAGTCTGACTAATCCTTGGTCTCAACAACCAGCTGGGCCCCTCCCTCCACGTGGGCAACGACACCAACAAGTCGCACACAGGAGCATGGCCTGGGGACGTCTCCCTGCCACAGGAACCCCAAATTCTCAACCTGACAGTGAGAATCTAGTCAGCCTGTGTTTCCAGTTCTTACGGGCGTTGCAGGCTGAACTGGGAGTGGTGAACAAAGGGCGAGCTGTAAAAGACTAAGCCGAGAACCTGCTAGCTGCAAACATGTTCTGCCCTTATCTTCCATCCCCCTCTCCTAAGAGGGGGGCAAATCTCTTTGGAGGGCTTGAAAAGCTTGTGTGTAACTGAAGGGCGATAGATCATTAGCACCATTTACCTGGAAATGGGATCTACCCCGCATTTCCCCTTCACTTTTCCATTTTTACTAGGGCATTTGCTTCGTGTCTGCCATAGGAAGGAAAGAGGCCAAAGCAATATCAGAGGGCACAGAAAGCAGAAGGGTTTCAAAATGGAGTCATTCCTTCCTACATTTTCCAAGAAGCATCAGCAGCTCTTTAGAGAAAAAAACTATTGAAATATACATGGAGTGCCAGCAACCGTACAGGAAATGCAAACAGGGGATGCAGTGGAACATACTCACTCTATAGCATCAGAAAAAGAAAGCACAGCACACCTGGATGTCATTGTGGGGATTCCAATCAGAATCATAAATAATGACGGTGTCGGCCGTTGCAAGGTTTATGCCCAGACCCCCAGCTCGAGTAGAGAGAAGAAAACAGAACTGCTGAGCACCAGGAGCTGAGGAAGACAAACCCACAAGGGAGTGTAAGGTGAGACAAGGGGCTTTAGTTCAGCTGGAAATGCGGGACACTGTGTTTAGGTGATAAAACACAGGGAGCATTCAGTCTAAACAAACCCACCAAAAGAAAACTTGATGCTTAAACCAGGGCGGGGGGGGGAGGGGTGGATTAACAAGTGTGTCAGTCACTAGAAATCAGTTACTGGGAAAAAATAAAACTCCAGCTCTCAGGGAAAGCTTGGTAATTCACTGAGACAGACGAGTCCTTCAGACTAGGCAGCACTGTCGTTACCACCCTGGGATTCAACCATGTGACTCGATTAAAAGCGTCTAAGTCAACATGTTACAAACATCCCTCATTATGCAGCACAGTACTGGACTTGCACATGTGAGCACGACAGGCAGGTCTGCAAAACCCACCCTGGCATAGCAGGTGTGTGCCCTCTGGGCACGCAGTTACCTGCTTCATGAGCAAAGGCAGGGTTTGGTGGACACAGACAGCCAGATTCTGAGCTCAGCTGCACAGTGTAAATCCAGGTGAGCGCACACTGGCATTTTGGCTGGTTCACCTGTTGCACTTTTGGAAAGTCTGGCCCAGAACATCTGTCAAGCTTTCAGCCATCTGACTATATTTAGCACACTAGCTCAATGAGAGTTAGCACAAGTGCGTGCAGGTGAGCTGGGAATCACGAGCTCAGAGTGTAGACACAGCCTTAGTAATTACCGACAGACTGAAAAACCACTGTGCTCTCAGACACCCCAGCTGCATCGGGCCCAGCGATGCTCACACTCAGTGAGTTCAGCGTTCAGCGTCAGTTGTGGAAACAAGTACGTGGATTCATGTTCTGGATTATTCGGATTCTTCATCTTGCGGGCAGTGCCTATTTCAGGTGTTAGGTACCCTTGGGAGACCAGGCTCCTTAAGGGGGGTACATCAAAACACGAGCTTTGGGAAAGTGCAGCTTGCACGTGTGCAGGGATGCAGCTAGCAACAAGCTGTGCACGGCCACCCGTATTCACCAGTTTTTTGCCCCCACTCACGAGATGCCAATACTCAGCCAATCAGACATCATGTTATACACTGGTCCCGTCACTCGTGCAGCTACACACACAGACAGCGCTGTGTTAGTCACGGGCCTGATACAGAACAAAAATCCCTGCAGCTCACCCTCAGACCCATTACCCCCATGACATTAAACCGGAGTCCTGGATTGCTCAGGACATATGCTGCCTGCACCATGAATGGAAAGGGAAGCTCTGATTTTTTGTGTTCTTTACAAATAATAGCAATAATGCGTACCATTAAACCTGTCAATGGCTTCTTGGCGCAGGCCTCCCGTGATCCCTCCATCTATCCGCTCATATTTATAACCCTCGTACTCCAGGAAATCCTCCAGCAAATCCAGCATTTTCGTCATCTAGAGAGAGAATCCCACCATAAGGTGCTGTGCACTGCCCCGGAGAGTGGGACTGGGGGGCTGCAAACGCAGCACCTGGGGGGAGATTTTGCCTGAAAACAAAAAGTGGGTTTGGCCAGTGGGAAATGACATCTCACCCCTGGAAATTTAGCTGCCGAAAGGAGCAGGCGTGCGGGTGCCTTTTGCAAACCTCATCGTGCGTGACGTGTTTGGAAGCCTGAGGCGCTGTTTGCATTACCCAGAGGGCTAATCTGGGCCTAAGTGCATAATTCCAAGGCCGCCACCCCCATTTCCAAATCATAGCCCCAGCATCTGACTGAATAGAAACAGTAGCAATATTATAAACAAGCTATTGTGATATTAATTGCCATTATAGGGCACCTTTTATAGGAGTTCTTAGCGTGCTTTGCAAACACTGACACTCAAAAATCCCTGGGCACATGAATTAGTATTATTATCTCTGTTTTACACATGGGTAAAATGATGTTAAGAAAGATTAAATGACTTGGCAAAGGCCACAGGCCAAGTCATTGGCAGAGCTGGGAATATAACCCACATGTCCTTACTCCCAAAGTCTGCTGCACCAACCCCTAGATACACTGTCACCATCTCTCTCATTCATCTCAATCGGTATCTAATAAAAATCCCCTAGTACAGAAATAGATGTAGGAAAACCATTCTGGTCCTTTATCTTCAACACAATTAACAGTTTGTGATCAAAATGACACCGCCGGGAAGTAAGGCTAGAACGCTCACCTGTCACTTGTGAAATAAAATAGCCTTTTGGAGGAGATGCCTTCCCCTCAGAATTCCCAGAGCTTTGGGCTTTGAGTCTTGAAGGCGAGGGGAAAGAAATTCTCTTCACTCACCTGGGAGAAGATCAGGACCCTGTGTCCCCCATCTCGCAGCTTCTTCAGCATCTTTTGCAGCAGCATCAGTTTCCCAGAAGATTTAACCAAAGAATTCCCATCGTAGGATCCATTTGGCAAAACCGGAGCCTCCTGAGAACATTGTAAGTGGATCCTTGGTTGGTGGAGGGAGTCTTTACTTTTGCCATTCTAGGGGCAAAGCCTGTCCACACTGAAGTCAACAGGAGGATTGCCACCAACTTCAGCAGGAGCAGGATTCAGCCCCTAGACTAGAGGATTATTATAAATGGTTGGTGGGGGGATGAGGTCAGAGACAGAGTCTGTTGGCTGTCCACTTGCTCCGCCTGCTGGACGTCTGCTGTGGTTTTGTAACATTACATTGCAAATTCAGAAGCCTGCCAAGCACTGAAATCCATAAGCCATGCTGGAGAAAGATCAATGAGAAATTCACTGGGTTTCAGAGAGAAGATGCCCACCTCAGACTGTTCAGGCCAGAAAAAATGACCTGCCTTTAAGATGATTTCGGTGTAACAACCTGGAGGATGCCTTGAACACGTGTATTGAAAAGAAAAGGTGCAGAAACATTGGCCCTCGGCAATGCACACATACATTACAGATCTGGAGCTTCTGAAGTGAGGTAACTTACCACAGCAGCCACAGGGAAGAGGTACGGGTGATTACAGCACTTCTTCAAATCCATCATGATATTGAGCAGCGACACCTGGTTCCCACCACCTTTGGAATTCAGGGCTTCAAAATTCCTCGTCAAGATGAACTTGTAGTACTTCCTGCATTAACAATGATGGGAAAGACATTACCACCGACATGGGATTGGCCGAAGAGGAATGAAGGGATCAAATTCATCCCATTGACTTCAATGGAGTTACACTGCTATGGATCACTTCATCGGATGATTTCCACTGAATGCACCCGATGAAGTGAGCTGTAGCTCACGAAAGCTTATGCTCAGATAAATTGGTTAGTCTCTAAGGCCTCCTGTTCTTTGTGCGAATACAGACTAACACGGCTGCTACTCTGAAACCTGCTATGGAGTTACACCCGGCAAAGAACTGGCCCAGACACTTAAAAAATGTGATCCTGTCTCTGCAGATCCTGGTCAGTCAAGTCCCTCCGCTGTCCTCTTGGATAACTCCGTCCTGGTCGGAGTCCCCGGATGAGGTGGGTGAAGTGTTAAGAAATATTCCTGCTGCTGTGAGCTGTGTGAAAAGAATTTGTGCTCCAGAGCAGGTATTTCCTGGAAGATAAATTAACCTTTCCTTGCTGCTCTTCTGCATGTCAGTGGAAAGCTGGGACCATCAGCAAAAACCAGATGGGTTCTACCCAGGCATGCAAGACCAGACTTGTGCCCTGCTGCTCGAGCCTTGTGTGACTCCACATCTGCACTGGTGTAACTGAAAGCAGACTCTGGCCCACAGGGCTGACCGCATTCAGCAGTAGAGCAAGTGGATTTTACCTCGGGGAGCTCCGATTATTCAGGAGAACACCGGGGTGCATTCTAGCGAGACAGAGCTGTAGCATTCAGCATACTCCACACAGCTACACCTCTCAGGCTTCCAATGGCTCCGAGAATTTTAATGATTTTTCAGATCCATCATTTCCTCCCTGTGCCAGACGCTGCACAGGGCAAGGAGCCAGGCTTCCGTTTACCAAACCCTCTGTCAGAGGACCCGGCCCCACCCCGCTGCCGTGACAGGAAGGGGCCAGGGCCGCTAACGCTTATCAAGGCTGAATGCTTCAGTGCAGATTGGGGCGTGTGGCTCTCCCCTAACAATCCATTTGCATGCCCTCCGCGTAGGCTGCAGCCTCGCTCCACCGAGCACAAATGCGACGGTGTGAAAGAAGCCAGCGGCGCTGTGCCCTCGCGCTTCCGGAAGAATCGTCTGTAGCCCTTGGTGGTTAGTCACTAGCACTTACTTCTGCATCTGGCTGAGCTCCACCCTCACTATCAGCTCTGTTTTTGCAGGCATGTTCTTGAACACGTCGGCCTTCAGCCGCCGGAGCATATGGGGACCCAACAGGTCATGGAGCTTTTTAATCTGGTCCTCCTTGGAGATGTCAGCAAACTCTTCCAGGAACCCTTCCAGGTTGCTGTAAAAATAACCCATAATGAGGTAGCACACGGCAGGTCATGGGGGACCCATAACCCAAGTGATTCATACCCTCAGGGTTTGAATGAGGAAAGCTCGAAGGGAATACAACGGAAGGACGCTCCCACCCTGTGAACATAGTTCCAGTTCTACAGAGGAATGGTACAGGCCACGTAGAGCGGATTTACTGCTTCTGCTCTGACATTAGACGTTAGCCAAGTTCCAAAGCCACCAATGCCTCCTTCTCGGGAGGAAGAGGATGGATCTAAGAATCTTTCACCCACAAGTCCAGTGACTGCTGGGGAAGGCCATAAGCCCAGCTGGGAGTATCCCAGAACTATATACATGTAATGTGTATAACACGAATATTTATTTATTCTAGCACAGCGCTGCGACGGCCTCCTTCTGCCATCTATCCGTCGACCTGCCTGCGCCTCTCTGTGACACTCACCCAGCCAGCGAAGGGAAATAGTGCAACTTACTTAAACCTCTCCGGGGTCAGGAAATTGAGCAGGTGAAAGAGCTCCTCTAAGTTGTTCTGGAGCGGCGTTCCGGTCAGCAGCAGCTTGTAGTCAATCTTGTAGCTATTTAATACCCTAAAGAACTTGGACAAGAAGCCGAGTCAGGTGGGAGCAGTTCGGTTTGAGGGGGTGGAACCTGCTCAGTTGGTCATTTTAGAGCTTTTGGTTCTGCTAATCCAAAGTGCAGCCGAAGCGTGGAGTAGCCTCCACTCCCTCCTCGTAGCCACCCCAGCCACCAGACCCCGCCATTCAGGCTAGCCCAGGGAATCCTCTCTCTCCCTAGGGAGACCGGGAGGAGTTCCTCTAACCAAGGTGACACTGGCTACCCTGCTGAAATGATTATCCTGCCAGCGTGACTTGACTAAATCTCACGTGGTTTGAAACTGAATCTGCCCTAGACTTCTTGCCACTGGAAGAAGTCTCTCAATTTCCCTCAGTCTTTCCATTTCCAAGCCAGGAGAGCTTGGGACCGCTGAGGATGCATCTCATTTAGCCCAAGGGGATGGAGGGAAGGAGAGGGAGAGTCTTCTTTGGCTCTCAGGTGAGCCCTCCCAGCTGGCCTGGCAGCAGTGCTGACCGGCTCTGTGGGGCATGGGGGGCTGTCACCTCAAGGCTTCTCAACCAGGTGGGTAAGCCAGCCCATTGTGGGCCATGGAGGGGATAGAGAGACAAGCGGGCATGAATCCTGCAGAGCCAGCTCCCGCCCCGACCCTGGCAAGGTGTGGCTGCTGCTGGACTCGGCAATCTATCATCATCATCATCATCGTTTCTAAGCGCTTCAGATTTGTCCACATCAAAGTGAAGCCGTGTAGTGCCCTGTGGCATCTGAACGCCAACCGCCAGTTTTCTTTTTCCTGTGTTAAAGAAATCCACTTTGCCTCTTTTCTGTGTTTTTACCTCCGTTTGGAATTTCTGACTGTCACCAAACAGACTCCCCTGCTCCAACAGTGCGTCATCCCAGGCAGGCAAAGGGCCCTGTCCTCCTCCCATCTCTTCCCCCAGCTCCCATCAGTGACAGCCCGAAGGCTCCCCTGAACTCCAGCCGCGCCCCAAACATACCAGTCACATCTGCTGACTTGAACTGACCCAGGCAAAGCCTCCCACCTGCTCTCCCTGCTAAGCCAACGTGGCTCCTGAGGAGCAAGCCGGCGTCAGGACCACCGCAGCTGTGTACAACAGCAGGACTTCTAAGGGCAGCGATGATGCAAGAGGCAGGAATAATCCAGATGAGATTCAAACCCCAAATTGAGTTTGGGGGTCGGGTGGGGGACGTGCGGGAAATGATCTTTTGATGTGCAACCTGAGCAAATCTGTTCTGGACCCACAGAGAGGGAAACAAAGGGGAGTGCAGCCATGACGGGGCAGTGCAGTTGGAACGGTAAATGCACGTCCAAGTAACATTCTTCCCAGCTGCCGTGAAAGATACCTACTTTGGATTGGTTGTTCTTCAGCCTGTGAGCTTCATCCACCACCAGACACGCCCACTCTATAGAGCCTAAAACAGCCTGATCAATAGTGATCAGCTCATAGGATGTGAGCAGGACATGGAATTTAATCTGAGCTTCTTTCTAGATGAAATAAAGAGAGAGAACATCACAGATTAAAGAGACCAAGGGGACATGGTTGCCACTGGCCCTCAGTGCTTCTGCATACTACACACATCCCAACACGTGAAGAAAAATGTGGACTCATTTGCACCGCACTACAAAATGCCAGCAAGCCCAGTCTAGGAATGAATCAAGCCAGCAGAAAATCTATATCCATCTGAGCATTAAAATGAATTAGGGAGCTGTATAAACCAAACAGAGAAGGGTCCTGCAGAAATCTGTAAAGCCCATCATAAATCTGCTGCATTTATAAACAGGGTCAGCTTCTCTCTTTGGAGAACAGTTGATTCAGCTTCTTAGGAATCTCACCCTCTGTGGGTCACGCTGTGCTCTCATTTGCACTGGTATAAATCCCAAGTAAATCCATTGGCTTCAGGAGAGTTACTCTGGATTTAAACTAGCACAAATGAGTGCAAACCTTTTCCATCCCTCCCTCTCTCCCTCCCCTCCATGCCAGAATCCTGTTCTCTGGTGTTCTGGTTCACAGGCCAGGCCACATGAAACAGAAACTACAGTTCTTTATCTTACAGAGAATGCTAAACTGAGAAAATCATATGGGGAAGGAGCCTGCATCCTGGCAAAAAGAATACAATTCACCAGACAGCCCCAGGACAGCAAATTCCCTGCTGCAGTGGTAACATATACGGGTGGAACACACATCCCAGGGACAAAGAACCTGCCTCAAACCCATTAGACAGAATGAGAGCGGAGATAATGGGAACCCAGATGAGCACGAGGAGTCAGAGAAGTCAGAGTAAATATGCTCTCGGTCTGCAATTCCCAAGACAGCCCCAAAGAGAGAGACAGATGCCAGGAGAGGCTCATTAAGAGAGAGTTTCTTTTTCCATTTGTTAGCAGGCTTACAGAGGAGAATTTCTCTACATACCAAATGAGTAAGACAGTTAATCTTTCCTAGCACCTTTCACCCTCTCCCCTGCCAATAGCAAAAATTTGCTTTGCCTCAGGCAGGGTCAGGGCTGTAGCTAGCCAGGACTTACTTTCATTCGGAAAACCTTCTTCCCGCTCCGGATGGCATTGTCTTCAAAGGAGAACTCATTTTCTCGGATCACAGCCCGGCTTTCCTTATCCCCTGTGTAGGTCACCACATAGAAGTCAGGTGCCCACATCTCAAATTCTCGCTCCCAGTTGATAATAGTGGACAGAGGGGCACTAACCAGATACGGCCCTTTCGAGTGGCCCTGTTCAGAAAGGCAAATTCCAGGTGAGTGTGCTGCACCCCAGGCTCCCATGGGATGCCAAGGAAGTAAGGACTGTCTCCATGGGTGCCAAAACACTCACCTCTTTGTACAGGGAGTACAGGAACACAATGGTCTGCACCGTCTTCCCAAGCCCCATCTCATCAGCAAGGATCGTATCGGTTCCCTGGGCCCAGGAAAACCTCAGCCAGTTCAGTCCCTCTAGCTGGTAAGGATGTAAGGTGCCTCCTGTTGCATCAATATACCATGGCTGCTTGTCAAATTTAACTGTAGGCTGTAGGGGAAAGAGGTGGAATGCAAAGTTTGCAGAGCCTGTTCCTCCCCTCACCTTCCTTCTCTCTATAGCCCGCTAGGTTCCTGCTCAAGGCTTTAACACAGACAGACCCAAATCAAGATTTAAATGCAGTTCGTACAGTTCCAAAATGCAGTCCTCCTCCTCAGTACAGAGCTGCAGCCTGCAGAGACTACAGATTCCAGCATGCAGTGGTCTGTTTGTGTCCAACACCTGAGAAATTCCCTTTCCTCTTGATAATTCTGCTTAAGGAATGAACAGAGAAAACGTGTGGGGCGTGGCCATTCAGATGAAGGTGCTGCACTGTACAATCGAGGGCAGCTGAAAATGGTTCCCTTTGACGTAAATGAGATGTAGCGTTAGCCCCCCAGAAAGGAAGACCCAGGGCTGGACAAGGTCTGGGCTTTAACACAAAGAAATACTGAAACAAACTACGTTTCTTAGGAGCTCATGCAAGAATGGGGAACAAGTGAGATTCTCAGCTGGATCGCATATCCCTGCTCTGCTGCCTTCACACCCCTCACTTACATCAACAATTGGAGTTTCTGGAGGTTTTTCTAGTTTTTCTTCCTTCAGTTTTCTCCCTTTCTTGTTCAGCCTCTTTGGCGGTTGGATATCATCCCCCAACATCAACTCCCTGGAAGAGACCATTAAACAGAGGGCATGGATCAGACAAGGGGAGCTGGATAGGCAGAAGGATATTCCCCTCATGGCCTCCACACAATGGATTAGAATTCCCAGCCAATCTCCATTCGTTCTTTCCCCACAGAAACTTTTCCGCCCCAGTTCCAGCTGAACCTCCCTGATCATTAATGAGTAGGTTATAATAAGCCAGGCAATTTCACCCAAAATTCATGTAATAATTTACTCAAAATAAAAACACTCCAATATTTTTTCCTAAAAACTAGACAGAGCCAGGCACAATGGATTGTCTTGGAAATGCAATGAGTCAAATTAATACTACTGATAAAAATGAATTACTTCTGCACACAGACAGGCGGATACTCGAGATGCTATAGATAGGCTGTAAACAGATATGTGGACTAGAGATTTTGGGTGCCCAACTTGAGACACCTTAAAAGGGCCTGATTTTCAGAAAGTGCAGCTCACCCACGCAATGAAAATCCGTTCCCTTAAGGTGGTTCCAGTTCTTCACTCAAAATATGGGGCACCAAAAATCACCGGTCACTTTAGATGCTGTAGATCTGCATGACTCTATGCTGCCGGCGCAGACTACAGACCACACTGCCTCCCTGGCTCATACCTGTGATTCCAGTAAATCTGTTTCAGGTTTTCGTAGTACGGGATGTCTATGTCGTCAATCTCCCAGGTACACTGGTCGTAGGGTAAATCTTTCCACTTGATCAGGTAGTGGACATCTCCCTTTTTATCAAAGCTAGAATTCATAATATAGAAAAGCACATCACTGAAATGACCTAATGTAACAAACATTGTCTGAGTTGGTGTTTCCCTTGTACTGCCGTGTATTAGCAATGGAAACATCTCCCTGATGAGACAGCTTCCTCTCTCTCAAACACAACCCCCCAGGCCTTCAGAGCCTAGAAGTCTCAGCAGGGTTTAATTAAAGTCCCTTGAAACAGAGAACCCTGCATCCAACAGAACATGCTTAGGTCTCCTGTCAGCTAGCCCCCAGGAGATTCACATGGAGCCAGTGGAGGAAAGAACACCAGAGATGGGCTCTCATACACATGCCCAAAACCATGAACAAAACCACCAAATGTCCAGATATAAATACACAGCAATGGGGGGCCTGCCCTTCCAAAGGCAATGAATTCAGGAACCTTCCCAGGGGGAGTACCAAGACTTGTGTAGGCAGGTTTCAATCCTAAGCAAACAGCTTGCTATGACCCTGTTTTCAAGGAACCGAATACTCCATCCTCTGTTTGCACCTTCAGATTATGAAGTCGATGCAGAGCTAAAACACCACCAAGAAGGAATCAATAGTTTCAGGTGGAATGGTCCATTAATCTGCTGGGTATGTTTAATCAAGCACAGAAGCTAAATGCCACACGATTTCTTTGTCTCTGTGCTGCCTGTAATTTAGGGTTGGGGACAATAATTTATGTAACACCACCGCTTTTAGCACTGTGGCGGCAGGGTATGTGCGCAGCGTGCAGCAGGTATCCAGGGCTGCTCAGAGGCCAGGTAACATAGGGCTGTTAGCGAAAGAGCAAGAAAATTAGCTGAATGTTTTTAAACTTAAAAGAATGAAAGTCAGAAAGAGCAGGGCAGGATCCTACATTTCAGCCTACGCACAGGAACGTAGGCACTCATCCAGTATCCTATCCCCAACAGTGCCGGATGTTTCAAAGGAAGGTGCAGGCACTTATGGAATAATCTGTCCCCAAGGAAAGTCCTTTCCTAAAACCCATTAATTAGAAGTTGGCTTATGCCCTGAAAAATGAGTTTATATCCCTTCCAAAATTCTTGGGGTTTGTTAATTTTTTCGTTACTATTGTTGTTCTGGATATTCTCACATTTATATAAATGTCTCTTCCAAATCCTGCTGTGCTCTTAGCCTCAATGGTATCTTGTTGCAGTGAGTTCCACTGGTTATTTTTGCATTTTGCATTAGAGGTATTTCCTTTTACTAGTTTTAAAAGTTTATTGAATGTCCCCCGGTTCTTGTAGTATGAGACACTGTGAACAAAAGTTCCCAAAAGACATTCTCTAGTCCAGTCATTCGTTTGAAAAGCTTATCATGTCTCCTTATACATTTCTCATACCAATTACACTGAAAAACTAATAAAAACCTTTCAGAATCCGGTTATTTATAAAAGGCAAGACCTGCCTTATTTACATAGAACGTAACTCTGGCACAGGGTTTTGCCACACAACTTGACTCAGTCCTCGTCAAACAGCTTTGAAGAGAAGTGTGTAATTCCTAATTTAGAAGTTCTACAAAGCGATCCTTGCCTTTAGACTTTAAAAAAAAAAAAAAAAAAAAAAGGTATCAACCCAGAAGATTATCTAATACATAGGAAATGTCTTCAGCACAAATAAACTCAGATATCATGGCTAAATAATTGAAATTCATTTAAATTCTTCTCTGCATGCACAGTCCCATCAGCCTCCAAGGGAGTTATGTGAGCATTAGCTACCTCTCAGTATACATGTGATTCCCAAACTCCTGCAAATGTCTTTGATGTGATTTGAGTGAGGGTGGAATGCATGATTCCCCACAGAAATGAACAGCATACACAGAAATGGACTGGGTTTGAGAGTAGTTTGTGTGAGTAATAGCAGCTGCATGGTGCGATCAACAGGAGAAACACTGATCACCCAGTCGCAGAAGAAATTTATGAATTTTTCAGTAAAATATTAGTTGGCATCAGGGACCCAAATAATGTATTTGGGGAAAGTTTAATAACGCCAAGATCCGCCTTTTGGAAGAATTTACTATCTATATTTTTAACGTGCAATTTAATAGAAATGGAAATAATGCAACAATTCATGTTTGGCCTCACTTTCAGCTCTGTAATGAGCTTCCAAGGTGATGGATAGCCTTGGAATAAGTTTACAGCTTTACAGTCTTTAGGAGGAGCAAATTAGGGTTGCAAAAGCAAAGCAGTAGGTAAATCCCCATCCCCTGGCCAGCAAAAAGTTTGGGCTTGGGGAGACATCGCAGGACAAATTCTGCTGTCACTTACAGGGTCTGGAAATTCAGATTAATTCCATTAGAATTGGTGGAATTGTTCTGGGTTAACACTGGTGACACACATGAGCAGCACCTGTCCTACCAAGACACTAGGCTGTCTATGTTCTGATATTACAATGCTGTGCCACGAATGGCCACATGGCACTAGCCTGGATGATCCCTGTGCTCTGGGCTGCCTAAATTCAAGGCCAGATTCAATAAAGTCAGTGGGTAGAATCCAAACTTGAAATGCTGTGTGTGTGTAACTTTGCAAACATCTCCCTGATCACTCTGCGGTATGTTATCTTCTTAGCACAAGCAGATCTAACCGTTGCTTAATTAATATTGCCGACAAACTAGGCTTGACATAGAAATACTGCTTGCTACAGAAATTCTAGTTCCCCCCCAAAAAAACCTAGCTAATCACCATAAATCACCACCCCAAAAACCTCTGCAGGATTGGGAATATCACACAGTCCATACTAATGACTTGGAGAGGAACCACTCCCTACACCTTCATTTGCAAAAGGAGGCAAGGTGAATGCATCAGGTTTCACTCAGAATTCCTTCTTCATGGATCTTCACGAGGCCCTACGGGCAATCTTTGCCCCTTGATGTTATAGGAGTTCTAGCAGTCTGTACACCCACCCCTCTCTCCTGCACAACTCCCCACCTGTGGTTCAGGATTCGGTGAATCATCATCCACTCAGGTTTGATGCCGTAGCGATAGTACTTCTCCTCCATCTTGACGTACTGCGGGTCTTTGTTCTTCCGCTTCTCGCTTTTGCCATCTTCATCCCCAGAGCCATAGTCAAAGGCCGGGGGTTCATCCATGTCGTTCTTTCTTTGGTAGTTGCGATACATCACGGTGTGGTACAGCTCCAGCTGCGCCCGGAGAGAGCAACAAATGGGGGAGCTGGTTATGTTTCAACACCCCCACACGCGTGTCGAAAAGGGCCACAGGTGTGCCCGGCCCAGCCACGGGCAGCATCGCACGCAGTCCCCCCCTCACCAGCCTCGCTGCGTCTTACCTGCAGCTCCTTGACCCAGGAGCAATGCCAGTAGGAGAGTCCTGCCCACTTCACAAAGAACTCCCGCTCCGGGATCCCCTCCAGGGGCTTTGATGGAGGGACGGACAGCTCCAGCTCAGGCGGAGGGAGCCCAGACAGGAAGGGGGCAGGAGGCTCTCGCCAGACCCAGTGCAGGATGCGTTGGACTTTGCCTTTTAAGGGAGGGCACTGAGAATAAAAGGAGGCAAAAATAACACATACACTCGAGGTTTAAAATGGGCCCCGTCAGCCCCACACAGCAGTTCCCCCTTCCACTTCCCCGGCAGCACAGCCCTGAAACACCAGGGAAAGCCCAACCCATCACTACCAAGCCCCGGCTTCGCAATGGCTGGACACCAGACCTGGCCTGGATTGAGCACTAGACCTGCACTGGCAGTGGAGTCTGCTGGAGGGCAAAGAGGTCTGCAGTGGGGAAATGTAGCACAGATCCTGCCTGGGCCAAGCCATGAGGGGAGCTGTTACTCTAAGCAGTTACATCGCGCAGTGGTGCAGAATCCCCCTAGGAGTAAGCTGTCCAGAGAAGGAGGGCATTGCCAGGGCAGAGAGGGAGGTGCACTAATCCAGAGGCCCCCTGAGCAGTCTCCACTGGCACCTGGTCCATAACTGGAAACTGCTTCCACTGTGGGAAATCCCCAGGCAGGATGGGCAGCAGCGACTGGCAGTAAATTAGGCCCAGACTCAAGGGAACCCAGGGTCATGCAACAAATTGGGCAGTTTTTAACAACCCCAGAGTCAGGCCAGTTCTAGGCCTGGCCTGCCACCTCTGACTCAGCCTGGACAGTCCTGAAAGGAAATGCTGTGCTCTATGTCAACCCAGGGCTTGTTTCTTAATCAATGCTCTTTTTTACTGGTCGGACAGTAACAAGTGAGTGAGTGAGAGGGGTGAAACGCACGGGGCGGGGTGAGTGAGAGAGTGCCCCCCGAGGCACCTTGAATGATGGCAGATCCATCCCCTGGATGCAGGCGTGCTGGAAAAGGATGGCTCTGTCTGAGTGGCCATGATGCTGCCCATGTCCCAGCTGGGGACAGAACGGGCTGGGAAGTAATCAGTGTTTCACTAGTCCCATATTTAATTCTCCAGTACTGTCGCGGGCTCCACAAATCACGCCTACCCGCCACTGCAGCTCGGCTGCCTCCGATGCGGGAGGCTCCTCCACGCAGGAGATGCATCAAATGGGACCTGACACTTAATCTAAAAAGCTGCAGGGAAATAACCGGTCATCTGCATAGGGCAGCAAGTCAGTGCAGGGAACAGAGCCTTCCAGAGACCCAGCAGGTCCTAGAGGCAGCCTGGGGAGGGGGATGACAGACTCTGCAGAGCAGGAAGTGAGGGGCAGGATGGCAGGCCCATGGGGAAGAGGGCATGGGATGGGGGCACATCAGAGGGGGGTGGGATCAGAGCCCATCAGAGCGGGGCGTCTGTCTGCCCTCACTCTAGCACCAGTTCTGAAACTCTCAGGCCACACTGAAGCCCACTCCTTGCCCCGGGGGAAGCGAAGGGGCGGCAGGACAAATGCTGGTAACACTCACTGTACAGCGCGGGCAGAGCCATTCACCGTTTGGTATTTCCGGCAGAGGCGGGTTCAGACAGTGCAGGTGATAGGAAGACGGGCAGGTGTCACAGCACAGCAGCTCCCCGCCATCCTTACACACACGGCAAAACTCCATGTGGTCATCCTCCTCCTCTTCGCCTCCTTCCTCGTCCTCCTCCTCCTCTTCCTTCGGCTCCCACTGGATCCCTTCCTTCTCCTAGGGAAGGTGCATCAGCACAGTGCTGAGTATTTACTTAGGTGGCCCATCCAGTGCCCCAGGGGTGTCTGATAGGTGTCTGAACACACACGGGCGCTTTCCCCTGCGGGCCGAGTTCTCAGCCCTCAGCACCCGAACACGCAGCTGCAAGAGCTCCTGTTGGGGTAGGAACTGCGTGAGGAGGCTGAGAAGCCACGTCAGCCTGGCAGGGATTCGGATCCATGAATCCAGGGAGTCAAGGCCATTTCCAACCTGAGTCTTAGCTCCACTAAGCCGCCTCTCTGGTGAACACTGCAACCAAGTTTGGCTGCAGCCAAGTCCTGCTGCTCTGGTCCAGGACATGGTTTCAGAGCCATTGATCACACGGCACCAACTAAAAAGCAAAGGCTCCTTTTGGACAGGGTGCCGCTGCGACTTAGATAAGCCCATGTGCGGTGAGGAGTGGGACACACAAATCTCTGAGCGCTCCTCTCTGCAGAAGAGGAACCCTCCTTTTACTAGTGCTCCCAGCTATGTTCTAAGCTGATTTTCAGCAGCAAAGTTACCCAGTTTCAAACCAACCCCACAGTTACTCACACAGTGCGGGCAGCTCCACTTGCCCTCCGGTGCTTTCTCCAGCTCAGGATCCAGGCAGACGAGGTGATAGGCGCGAGGACAAGTGTCGCATAGGATAATCTCCCCTCCCTGCTGGCAGACTTCACAGTAGTCCTGGTGGTCGGTCTCGTATCCATCCCCTTCTTCAACTAAGAACAAGGGACACACAGGACAGTCAGAGAAGCAGCAGCCATCACATACTTTCCCAGGAGGAAACGAGACAATTTCTCTTGTAAAAGGATTCATTATATTTAAGGAAACAAAGAGAACATTCCACCTTAGTCCCCATCTATTACATTCCCCTACCTCTCTGTCCCTCAGCATCAGTTTATCTGGGTCTTTGCACACAGCATCATCTCACCTCTGTCTCTCTTTCTCTCTCCACACTGTATCATCCTTTGGTTCCTTCAGGCTCTCAATGGAGAATGCCAGAACCTGGAGAGGTTGCAAGGGAGGCCAGTCAGAGAAACCTCCGCAGATACCATCACCATCAACTGCAAATGTACCATGCAACAATAATACAGCCGAGAAGGACTCTTCCTCTTTGGACTACTCTGGTCTCCCTGTGTGTGCACTAGACTCAGAGGCAGGAGCTCATCCAACCTGGTACAGCAGGGGACAAGGAAGGGCAGGATAGCTCTATGGTTAAGGCACTGGACTAGGACTCAGCAGACCTGGCTTCAAGTCCCAGTTCTGCCACAGCCTCCCTGAATGACCTTGAACAAGTCACTAAAACACTCTGTGCACAACTGCTCCTCTGTAAACTAGGGAAGATAATGAGTCTCCCTTTGTCAGTCTGATCTACTAGGACTATAAGCTTCTTGGGGCAGAGTCTGTCTCTCGCTATGTATTTGTACAGCACCTCGCACAACTGGGTCTCCATGCACTGCTGCAACGTGAATAACAAACAAAAAGACTAAACAGATTCCGTCTTCATGTAGGGGACTGATTTGCAGCCAGTCCCAGTCTTCGTGAGCTCAGCTCTCACCGGTGTAAGATGTCAAACCCAGAGAATGAGGACTGCCGGGGTGAGACAGTCTCATTTCCTATCCCAGCAGAAGCTTCCAGCCCCACATCCAGAAGCTGCCCTTTGATTTGTTGAAAGTATAACCTGAGGGTGAAGATAAGAAGCTACAGGATATTTGGAATTTCTGGATCTGAAATATCTCGTGCGGAGCAAGGACGGAAGATAAAAAGAAAAGGATCCTTTCTGTCGCACTACAAGAGTGAATGGCTGCCCAAGCTGAGAACACAGCGGGGACAGTGCTGCCATGGAGCAGATGGCTGTGCTGAGCCAGCAACAGCTGAGGAGAAGCCAAGCTGCTGCCGTGAATGCAAGTCCGGGATGGTGGGAGGAAACAAGTACTGCACTTCGCTCCTGGAGTCCTTCGGGGGCGGAGAGAGACGCCGCCAAGCCAGTGTCAGCGGAATACTTCCGGGCCGTTCGGTCCAAAGGGACCTTTATGGATTTTCTCAGTCGCAATGAAGCAGAGAAAGTGTTGCTAAAAAAAATCAATGGTATCCAAAAAACGATACATACGTCTGATCCAACACCCTGCTGCGTGCCTTGTCCTGCTGCTTGCATGCATTTCTTATCCCAGGGCACGTCCATGAGGCTGAATGAAGCATGTGCCTTGTGAATTACTCTGGCATTTAACACAGGGAAAAAAACCCTAATCTTGTTCACATCTTCATGCTCTCCTATGTCAGCTAGACACCTTGGCCTACGTGGCTGGCCACTCTGTAAGGCTAAATTTACTGGTGGCGTGTTCCCGCAAATACCATTTTCATGGAAGGGAAACGATGCCAGGCCAGCAGACAGGGCTCTCCCTCCAAAGCAAGGCAGCGCTGAAAGAACGGGAGCTGCTCACACCCCTGGTGAGACACAAGCCAGCAGTGGCATTTCGCGTTGGGTGTGAATGAAGGCGCCCCTCGCCCCCACACACCCCCACATGGAGCCAGGGTCAGATGCTGCACTGGAAGCTCCCACACAGGGCTCCAGGGACCAGAGAAGCACACATCAAAGCAGGAAATCCAAACAGAACAGGAGCGGAGTACAAAGAAATGGCCTACTCCTCTTTTTCTTTCTCCTCCTCTTCCCTCTCTTCCCCAAGCCCGCCGAGCATTCGGAGCGCACCGAAGAGCTGTTGATGCTGGCGCTGTCGAAGTCCGACTCCTCCCGCTCCTCCTCTTCACTCTGCAAGGGAAATCAAACCACACAGAGGCAAAGCATTGGCTTCTCGTCCCCCGCTGCCAGAGGGCCAGTCCTTGTGGCAGGAGGAGCGCAGCATCGAGAAGCTGGGCAAATGCACAGGGAGAACACAGCTCATTGAGTAAGCTCCTCAGGGCTGAGTCCCACTGAGGCCAAGCGGTAAAGCTTGCGGGTTCATTGAGTAGTTAGGAATAGGCCACAGGCAGGTTTATACAGCTCCTGGTGACATTATGCGGAGATTATGCAAGTGCGTCACAAAGTAAATCTTATGTATTATACCAATCTCTTGGACTCAGTGTCGAGCCAAATAGGGCTGGATTGTATCTGGCATCTGCAGGACAATGCTCTCTCTCCTTCAGCTCTGAAGAGAGGCTGCCAAGCCTGTTCCCTGGCACCTCCAGCAGCCGCTGAAGGGAGCAGACAGATTAAGATCCCAAATCACTGAAAGACTCTAAGTGCAGATTTAAAGAGTGCAAATCAAGCCATTTAAATCAGGCGACAGTCCAGTTCCTTCTCCACTTACCTGACAAGAGTCGGAGGTGGGGCTCCCTGGCTGTCTCTGATAACACCTTCACAAATGCACAGATTGCACTGCACAACCAGCCAGGGGTCATCCTGGGACAGCTCAGTGTCCCCTGAACACCGGGTATTGGCCAGAGGCAGGACACTGGACCAGAAGGTCTCAACGGTCTGATCTAACACCTCAGCCGCTAGGGCCACTCCCTGCACCTCTTACCGATGCCAACAGCCTCACTGGAGTCAATGGCACGGCTTGGGTGAGTCGGGGTTACAGCTTCAGGCAACTAGACAGGTTTAGTCTTGCAGGAGAAATGCAGCCTCCTCACCCAGGGCCTGGTGTGTAAAGAGCCGTTGGCTCGTGCCCTTTAAAAGTAGCTCCATGAGATACTGTGTTTGGAGCACAGTTCAGATTTTGCCTGGAGCACGAAACGAGACTGATCCAGCCAACAGGAGCTTTGCGTATCAGACACAATGAGGGCTCAGAATTCCAGGCTCACCCAGAATAGCCCCTGCCACGAAAAGCACTAAACAAGCATGTGTGTCTGTTGAAGTGAGGGGGAGCGGAGCTGGGGGAAACAAAGCTACCACATCCTCTGCTAAAAGCGGGGAGCTCTCCTCTCCTCCCTCGCTTGGGTGGCTGCACTACTTCTCCCGGACCGATACAGTGAGGGCACCCCCGTACCCCCCGTTGCTTCAGTCTGCCATAACCCCGGCATGTGCATGCGCACACAAAAATTCACACACTTGCTACTTCGTTGATTTTTTTTTTTTTTTTGCAAATAGTTAAATAAGCTAAAACTTACACTGTGACATCACACCTAAAATTAACATGTCTAAATTCTCATTCTGGACCCTAAACCCTTCTCCCCAAAGCTCTGATTTATACACACACAAACACACACACACACACACACCGTACTTAGTCCTCTGACTAACCGTGGGAGAAACTCTGAGCTTTTAGCATCACTTGAAAATGTGAATGCACAAATCTAGGGTCCACTTTTGAAAATTTGCCACATATTCACATACTTATGATTGAAAACTACTGCAGCGGATTGGTTCAAAAACGCTCCTTTCACTTGAATCTTTGTTGCACAAAAGTAATTTACAAACTGATTATATTACATGTAATGGCTCCAGAGGGTTAGTGAACTCCAATAAGGCTAAATTAATGGGATTTTGATCAATATTATCAAGACCTACAGGAGTTCTGTCCTTATTCTATAGTTATTTAAAATATTTATTCTTTAAAATACTCTGCATACATTTGATATTCATACACTGCCAAGTGCACAGCATGCAAACTGTATTACAGATTTTTTTGGCCTTGCATTTATTCCTGTGGTCTTCTACTCCAGGAACTGTGCTGGAAAATCACAGGCTAGATATGGTAATATAATTAAAGCATTTGATAATTCTCTCTGACATACATTCAGTACGAGGGTAGGCCCTAAACAGTTTATTTGCAAATGAAATCTGAAATTATGTTATCACCGAACTCACCACAGGAAAGAATTAAAACTGATTCTATGATTTTAGTGGAAGAAATTCCCAAACATGCCATCTCTAGGAACGTGAGCCTGGATGCAGTTCTCTTCCAAAGGGTAGAATACCCACTGAGCAAAGATTGGTTTCTAACAAAGAAACGCAAATGAGATTTTAAGATTTCCTTACCCAGGCCCAAGTGGGGAGGGACTGCCAGCATTTCCCCAGCTGAAGGAAGCTTGGCGCTTCCAATGGGTGAAATGCATGCCAGTGCAAAGGGCCAACGCCCCACGTAAATTCAACTTGAGCCCTTGGTGCGGCACAGACTGTGTGCTGGCCCCTCTCTGCACAGGAGTGAATTTCCCCCTGTGCAAAATGGGTTGACAGTCACAGCCCAGCTCTGTGAGACAAGTAGCCACATCCAATACCCATCAGTGCAACTGGCACTAATTGTCTCCCTTCTTAGCAGAGACACACCAAAACTGAATGAGCTACAGAACTGAACACCCTTCTCCTATCTGCGAATGGGGCTTCAGGCAGGATAAGGAACACCACAGGAGGAAGCTTGCCCGGCCACTACCCAAAATGTTGGGGGAAACAGAGGACTCCAATCTCCAGGGCTGCCCGCCCAGCACCCTCCACCAGCACCAACATTCGCCATTTACAGACAGAGAGCGCTTACTGATGAGCCTTTTTTCCTTTTGTTGGCGATTCCTCCAAACCGGAATTTCACGCCCGCCATCTTTTTCCCCTTCCCCTTTTTCTTCCCATCTTTGGAGCCCTTGATTTTCTTCCGCACTCCTGGACCTAAATGAACAGAAAGATTTTCTTGACGTTCTAATGATGGACACCTTGATTTCTACATTCTCCCCAAACCCTATTGCTCATAATTTACCTTCGTTCAAGTATCTTCTGAGTGTTTGCATTGCCTGCGTAACTTTCTAGCTTATCACATCGTGTTCCCCCCACACACTGAATCCACACAGAGGATAAGTGCCTAAAACTGCTACCCGTTAAGAGAGCGACTCCTTTAGTTAAAGAGGCAAAGGCCCTGTGCTTTGGTGCTGAAGGTCCCATGTTCAATGCTGGGAAAGAACCAAGGCTCTACATTTTTACAGTTTCCCTCCTGTTTGAAAACGATGCTTCACAAACATTCCTCACTGAACTTTATAAATGCAAGAGCAGAGCAATGAAAGCAGCATGTCTCCTTCCCCGAAGGTGCTTCTTTCCCCTGTGGCTCTCTGTGTCTCCGCAGTGGGAACCCTAAGCAAATACTGAGGGGTGGCCAACTGCTTCCCTTGTAAACCAGGGGTTCATATTTAACTGCTTTGCATTTGGGGGAAAAGTGCAGCCTGCCCCCCAGGGGCCAGGAAAGGGACTGCAGCTCAGATACTGCAGAGATGGGTGCAAATAACTAACCTCTGTGGGTGTGGCCAGGGGGGACAGACGACAGCTTCCTCCCACAAGATCAGCTAAGTGGACTGAGAGATGCTGCACGAAAACTATGGGAAAGGAAAACTGTTGCAAACAGCACCATGCCTCTTGGGCTGCTCCTTTCAAAGCTCTTGAGGCATCAGGATTTGATTGCTGCATAATTGGAACAGAAACTTCATGAAGAAAAACACTGTAGGAACAAAGGGAGATTTCTCTCCCTCCTCCCCTTCCCCATTTTTTCTTCCAATGACTCATGAAGCCCTTTCTGAACGCTGAGGGAAGCCTCCCGTCTCTGCTGTCAGGAGCAGGAAAATGTTAATAGTTACAGACTCATTTCAATAAAAATGAGATCAATTCCGTAGGAGCTGCTGTAGATTAACACGCTTGCAAATGGGGTTTGAAGGCAGTGTCCTTCCACCTCCCCGCTAGGAAATCAAATACCTTATAAGTTATTTTTGTAATCTTTTCTACTGTGGTCTCTTCACTATTCTTGAATGTCCTACGTCGGTCCAGACGGAATGCATCGGCCAGACTGCTGAATATTACAGAGGCATACAGACAGAACACATCTGCTCTGCCAATGTCCTGCCCTGCATCCTACCACCCCTACTATTCCATTTGAGTTTCCCCCCAACAGATTTTCCAGTGCCCCTCAGTCCTGATCTTACTGGCCTGCAAATTCACTCCAGCTTGAAAAGTGCCCTTTCCAGGAGGTTGCGAGATTTCACTAGCGAATATTTATAAAGCTCTTGGAGATCCTTTGTGACACAGGTATCACATCAAGAAATATTGTTATTATTGCTTTATTTAAAGTAGGATACAAATCCTCCATGGTCCTGGAAACGTGATCGGTCATTATATAAAGAATCACAGTTCATCTGTGGCATTTATTGTAGAGTACAAATACAAACTACAGACACAGACTCACAAGTTTCCCCACAGCTCAATTTCCAGCTTTGTTTCCCTTACTTACCAGGCTTCACACCCTGTCTGGAACTAGCTAGGTAGCACACGGACACATCTAGTGGCTAAATAATATACTGCAAGTAAATGTATTGTTTATCATTGCAAGATCTACCCACGCTGTCTGGTTAGCCATTCATTCCTGCCTGGCACGTTACCTTTGCCCTCCTTGGTTTTCGCTTTCCTGATGGCCATGGGCAGAGCAGACTGCTGAGGGCTGACAGAAAGCTGAGGTGCAATGGTGACTGTTTCCACGGCTGCTGCCACTGCAGCTGCAGCTGCCGCGGCCGAGCTGCCTTTGAACGGGTTGTTGGCGCTGAATTCTCGCCATTTGGCACCAAGCACTGTCATCATCTTGGACATGGGGATTTTGGGATTCTTCTTGGCAATGAGAGGCCTGCAGGGTGGGGTAGGAAAAACCATCAGTCGATAGGGCTCCTCTGCGGTCTGATTGTTTTAACTCATCACACGCTGGGGAAAAGCGTAACATGAATTAGCAGCCAATGCCTGACACCGATTGTGACAAGTCACTGGCAACAGATGCACTGAAAACAGTAGAAACCAAAACTGCCCTAGCAAGGAAAGAGAGGGGAAATGTTCAAATATTCAATGACTTTTTTTCCCCAAAAAAATCTTTGATCGTTTTCAACCAGCTTAAAGAGCAGCCAGGGTGGGGGGAAATTCACAATTTTCAACAACAAAAAATTGGGAAAACTTTATTTTTTGGTGAAAATGTTTCCGCCTTTTCCAACCAGTCCTGCAACGAAACCCCTTGGAAAACAGCGTCCTGAAGAACACCTCTCGGATACATGTGGTGAAGCACCAAGGTATAGATGATGCACCAGGGCAGCAAACTTAAATTGGCCAAGAGAATGCTTTGGAGCCAGGGATAATTCATTACTACTTGTATAGCACCGTGGCATGACATTGCATCATTTCCCTGTTGCATCTGACCTCGCCCTCAAAGCGAATGGTAACCTTCTAGGGTCCAACTGGCTATGGGCGAGAGCAGAACCCCACTTGGGATACATCCAGAGTCTCTACAGAGATTGTAGCCCAGATCCTGCATGTGACGAGGAGCGGATTGTGCAGTCTGGCAGAATGTCAGTAAACTGCACATGTCTGGTTTTCTGTTGCTGAGGAATCAGCATTCTAATGCCTTGGCTTTATCAACTCGATTGGGTAGTAACCAAGTACAAAACAGATCCCCATCCATACGCACAATGCTCCACTGCTCAGCCTCTTACCTGAGAAACTGACTGAAAGCCTTGTAATTAGTCAGAGTATGGTAATCTTCTTCTGAGAAAATATAATCCACATCATCCAGGCCCCACTCCTCCATTAGCTGCGCTGAGCTCTTGGGCTCCTATGGATTTACAAAGGGATACATTTAATGCAAATGACGGAGGTGCTATGAACGAGCGGTGTGCAGCCACGCCCATGATATACTGCACGCCATCTGCTACTCCTAGACCTCCGCAACATGGGGATTGGTTTCTGTTGGTTAAAGGATGGAGTGTGCACAAGTGCTTAGTAAACAGACACACTACCTAGCTGGAAAACAATACAATGCCTTCCAAATGCTTCCCTAACCCCACCACAGCTTTAGTGTCACCACGACATGTAATCCGTGGGCACATCAAATGCATCAGTGGGAACTGCGGCAAAATCCATTTGCTAGTAGCTGTGACAGCACAAGGCCCCGGTCCACTCCGGTGACTCCTGACTCACTGGGTGCTACTGCTTTTCCACACCTTGGGGAGGGGTGACCCTGGTGTCAGAGGATTTTTTGAAAAGCAAAGGCTGTTTTAACATCAGTGTCCGAGGAGCCAGAGAGTCGTCACTCATCTGCTTTTCCACAGAACCAGACACATAAATGAACACAACTGTCCAGGGCACGCCCTCTTGGCAACCGTGCAACAGAGACCTCCAAAGAGCAGCTAAGAGCCAAAATAAGAGAGAGGGACAAGGGGCTGGAGCTGGTTGAAGAAACTTGGATGGAATCATTTTCCTCCAGAATACACGGTGCCATTGACACTGACATGCTTCCCGAAATCAGATCCATTTCGCTGGAACTCTGTTTTGGAAAAAAACGGGAAAAGTTCTGACAATATTGAAATGTCCCATTTCAACAATGTCAAAACAAAACCCTTCAGACTTTCCACTGTGGATTTTTTTCATTTTGTAACAGAATACAGCATTTTTAAAAGTCAAATCCGAAACTAAATGTTTCAATCAACCCAAAACAAAAAGTCAGAATTTTTTTTTGAAGAATTTCAAAATTTTAGTTTTTGCTCCAGTTTGGAACAAAGCCAAATTTCCAAATCCTTCATGAAACAGAATTTCCTCCTCCACACAGATCTCCCAAGCACCAAACCTGCCAGGTTCCCAGTGCCCTCGGCTCCTCTGGGAGCATCTGGGAGTAGGAGCACTCCACTCCCTGCAGGACTGGACCCCCAGTTAGGCATACAGGCAGAGACTGAAATGAAACTCCTCCTGAGGAAGCACCTGGTGAAAAACAGCCCCCTTGGCCTTTTCCCACATCCCATCCTCGCATTGAGAGAGAGTAACAGGGAGGTGCCCTAAAGTTCCCATTCTCAGAAACAACCCGACTAATGGACCTAGGTCCTGGACAGTAATTGTAGGTACCTTTAAACCTCCTTCCTCATTATCATCCTCCTCTTCATCTTTCTTCTTGCGCTTGGCTTTTTTCTCTTTCTTTTCTTTGAGCTTCTTCTTCTTCTTTTTGTTGGGCGAATAGTCACTCCCTTCGCTCTCAGATTTCTCCTCCAGTTCCTCTTCGTTTTCAGATATTTCATCATTACTCCCCTAAGAGAGGAAGGGACAATGAAGGAAGGCCAGGATCTCCCCTCCCCAGCTTCCCTGCACAAACCCCTCTGGTCGTTTGTCAGATTCAGTCATTCCTATTAATTACTTTTACATTTTAAAACACTCCAGCCACAGTACATGTGGATAGCAACACCCTAGCACAAGTCAAGGAAACGCCACTCTCACTTGGCTTAATCTGGGCCATAAGAAGGGTCTGACTGTAGGAGACACAAGCAGAAATATTGTTTTCCATTCATTATTTTGTTGCAGAGGAAGGACACTCCTCTGGTTAAGACACTGGACTGGGACTCAGCAGATCTTCTATATAATGATGCAGACAGGCGGCCAGCAGCAGAGTGGAGGCTGTATAGTTTGTTGCACTGAATAAGGCATGTAGGATGACAGGCCTGGTGGGCAGGTGACATATGTGCGTATTTGGTGCACGCACCTTATGACCCTCAGGGACCGAGTACGGGCTCTTGAGACCAGTGTCTGAACTGGAGGAGCTAAGGGAGACAGAGACTTTCCAGGACAGTTGAGCAGTCCCACCCCAGTCTGACAGCCTCTGGACAGTTGAGGAAGATGAAAGACTTGGGGAAGGAGCACATCCAGCTGGAGTGGAGGGAAGCGATCCCATGGTTGGGACTCTCCTTCCAGGTGGTGTCACGGGATCCTCTCGCATTGAGGATACCCCTCCAGAGGAGGGGAAATCTGTTATTAGGAAGAGACAGGTAATCGTAATAGGAGATTCATTTATTAGAAATATAGATAGTTGGGTTTGTGATGACCGGGAGAACCGCATGGTAAATTGCCCGCTCGGTGTGAAAGCTGCGGCCCTCTCAAGACATCTAAACAGACTTACGTGCACGGCTGGGGAGGAGCCAGTGGTCATGGTACATGTAGGAACCAGTGGCACAACAAAAGGTAGTAGAGAGGGGTCCTTGAGGCTAAATTTAGGCTGCTAGGTAAGAGATTAAAGTCCAGGACCTCCATGGAAGCATTCTCTGAAATGCTTCCAGTTCCAGACAGGGATCCAAGTAGACAGGCAGAACTGCAGGGTCTCAATGTGTGGAGGAGACAATGGTGTTCGAAGGAAGGAGTTAAGGTTATTAGGAACTAGACAACCTTTTGGGAAAGGAGGAGACTATACAGGAAGGATGGGCTCCACCTAAACCAAAATGGAACCAGGCTGCTGGCATGTCAAATTAAAAGGTTGTACAGGAGTTTTTAAACTAAGGGCTGGGAGAAAGCCGACAGGTCAGACAGACACATCCCATAGGCAAGGATTTATTAAAGGGGATACTCTATATCCTAGTAAAGAGGAGAGGACAGAAGTTGATAAAGTACAGGTAGGAGCTGAAGAGAAACAGTCAAATGAACAAGAGTCCCCATTCAATTACCTCCTGAAGGCAGACAACTAAGTATGGACAAATTGTATAAGTGCTTGTACACAAATGCTAGAAGTCTAAATACTAAGATGGATGAACCTGAGTGCCGTGTATTAAATGAGGATATTGATATCATAGGCATCACAGAAGCTTGGAGGAACGATGATAACCAATGAGATGGGGTAATACCAGGATACAAGATATATCAGAATGATGAAATAGGCCATGTTGGCAAGCGAGTGGCACTATATGTACATGTAAGCATGGGGTCAAATACAGTAAAAATCTTAAACAAATCAAACAGCACCACAGAATCTCTATGGATAGAAATTCCAGGCTTGAATAATAAGAGTATAGCAGTAGGAATATACTAGCGACCACCTGTCCAGGATGGTGATTGTGAAATGCACAGAGAGATGAGAGAGGCTACAAAAACAGAGAACCCAATAACAATAGGGGATTTCAACTATCCCAATATTGACTGGAAACATGTCACCTCATTATGCAATCCAGAGAGAAAATTTCTAGACACTATTAATGACTGCTTCTTGGAGCAGTTTGTCTTGGACCCCAGAAGGGGTGAGGCAATTATTTATTTAGTCTAAGTGGTACATAGGATCTAGTCCAAGAGGCGGATATAGCTGAACCACTCAGTAATAGTCACCATAATGTCATTAAATTTAACATCCTTCTAGGGAGAAAATTGCCTAAGAAACCCACCACAGTAGCATTTAGCTTCAAAAAGGGGAACTACACAAAAATGAGAAGGCTAGTTAAACGGAAATTAAAAGGAATAGTCCAAAGAGTGAAATGCCTGCAAACTGTGTGGAAACTGTTTTAAAACACCATAAAAGAGGCTCAAACTAAATCTATACCCCAAATTAAAAAAAAAAAACGCAAGAGGGCCAGAAAATGCCACCATGGCTAAACAACATAGTAAAAGATGCAGTTGGAGACAAAAAGACGTCCTTTAAAAATTGGAAGTCAAATCCTACTGAGGAAAATAGAAAGGAGCATAAACTCTGGCAAGTCAAGTGTAGAAGAAAAATTAAGCAGTCCAAATTTGAAGAGCAACTAACAAAAGACAAAAACTAACAGCAAAAAAAAAAAAGTTAAGTACATCAGAAGCAGGAAGACAGTCCAAAAATCAGTGGGGCCACTGGATGACTGAGGTACTAAAATAGCACCCAAGGAAGACAAGGCCATTGCAGAGAAGCTAAATGAATTCTTTGCATCAGTCTGCACTGCAGAGGATGTGAGGTGTGGTGATTTCCACACCTGAGCCATTCTTTTTAGATGGCAAATCTGAGGATCTGTCCCACATGCAGGTGTCAACAGGGGAGGCTTTGGAACAAACCGAGAAACTAAACCAGGGGTGGGCAAACTTTTTGGCCCGCAGGCTACATCGCGGTGCGAAACAGTATGGAGGGCCGGGTAGGGAAGGCTGTGCCTCCCCAAACAGCCTGGCCCCTGCTCCCTATCCACCCCCTCCCACTTGCCGCCCCATGACTGCCCCCCTCAGAATCCCCGACCAATCCAACCTCCCCTGCTCTTTGTCCCCTGACCACCCCCTCCGGGGACCCCCACCCCTGACCGCCCCCCCCGGGACACCCCCCCCAGCCAACCCCCCCTGTTCCCCATCCCCTGTGGCTGCAGGGAAGGGTGGGCAGCAGGGGAGGGGCCAGGGGCTAGCCTCCCCAGCCGGGAGCTCAGAAGCCGGGCAGGATAGTCCCGCGGGCCACCCACCTCTGAACTAAACAGTAACAAGTCACCAGGACCAGATGCAATTCACCCAAGAGTACTAGTTCAACTCAAATATGAAACTGCAAGGTTACTAACTGTGGTGGGTAACTTATCACTTAAATCAGCCTCCATATCAGAGGACCGGCAGATAGCTAATGTAATGTTGATTGTTTCAAAAAGGCTCAGAGGCGACCCTGACAATTACAGGGTGGTGAGCCTAACTTCAGTACCAGGGAAATTGGTTGAAACTACAGTAAAGAACAGAATGATCAGACACATAAATGAACATGCTCTATTGGGGAAGAGTCAACACAGCTTTTGTAATGGGAATTCAAGGCCTATCACTCTATTTGAATTCTTTGAGGGCATCAACAAGCATGTGGACAAGGGTGATGCAGTGGATACAGTGTCCTTGGACTTTAAGCATGCCTCTGACAAGGTCCCACAGCAAAGGCTCTTAAGCAAAGTGAGCGGTCCTGGGTAATCAGTAACTGGCTAAAAGATAGGAAACAAAGGGTAGGAATAAAGAGTCAATTTTCATGGTGGAGAAAATAAATAGAAAGTAAATAGCAGAGTGCCACAAGGAACTTGTACTGGGACAAGTGCGGTTCAACATATTCATAAATGATCTGGAAAAAGGAGTAAACAGTGAAGTGGCAAAATGGCAAAATTTGCAAATGACACAAAATTACTCAAGGTATTTAAGTCCAAGCTAACTGCAAAGAGCTACAAAGAGATCTGAAAAAACTGGGTGACTGGGCAAGAAAATGGCAGACGAAATTCAATGCTGATAAATGCAAAGTAATGCACATTGGAAAATGTAATCCCAAAATAATGGGGTCTAAATTAGCTGTAACCTCTCAAGAAAGAGAACTTGGACTCATGGATAGTTCTCTGAAAACATCTGTTCAACGTGCAATGGCAGACAAAAAAGCTAACAGAATGCTAGGAACCATTAGGAAAGGGATAGATAATAAGCCAGAAAATATCATCATGCCATTTTATAAATCTATGATATGCCCACATCATGAATAGTGCCTGCAGGTCTGTTCACCGCATCTCAAAAAAGATATATTAGAATTGGAAAAAGTACCGAGAAGGGCAACAAAAACGATGAGGGGGATGGAGCAGCTTCCGTATGAGGAGAGATTAAAATGACTGGAATATTTCAGTTTACAAAAGAGACGACAAAGGGGGGCGATGATCGAGGTCTATAAAATCATGGCTGGTGTGGAGAGAATGAATAAAGAAATGTTAATTACCCCTTCTCATATAACCAGGATCATCCAATGAAATTAATAGGTAGGTTTAAAACAAACATAAGGAAGTACTTCTTTAGTTAATCTGTGGAACTCATTACCAGGGGATGTTGTGAAGGCCAAAATATAATTGGGTTCAAAAAAGAATTAGACAAGTTCTTGGAGGATAGGTCCATCAATGGCTATTAGCCAAGATGATCAGGGATGCAACCCTATGCTCTGGGGGTCCCTTAATCTCTGACTGCTGGAAGCTAGGACTAGACAACAGGAGATAGATCACTCAATACATTGCCCTGTTCTGTTTGTTCCTTCTGAAACATCTGGCACCAGCCACTGTTGAAAGACAGAATACTGGGCTAGATAGACCTCTGGTCGACCCAGCATGGCCATTCTTATGTTCTGATATCCAATCCCAGTTCTGCCACAGACTTCCTGGGTGACCTTGTGTCTCAGTATCCCATCTGCAAAATTGAGACAAGAATACTTACCTACATCACAGACGTGCTGGGAGTATAAATGCACCAACGTGTGCTAAATGCTCAGAAACTACAATGGTGAGCACCATAGAATACTCCTGGGGGCATGCTGCGCCAAAAATTTTAAAATTCTGCACACAATATTTTAAAATTCTGCAAATTTTATTTGTCAAAATAACACTACATAATCACACCAGTTTCAATTATTTTGGTAATTTATTTCAAAGTAACTATCAGCAAGTATGTCTGTAACAATACAGATACATAAAAATTCCCCCAGGAGTAGAGAGTTAAAGAAACCCCTATGACAACCCAGTTCCTGTTTCTCTACCCCCTTCCAGGGATACAGAGGGAGAAACAGCCTGATGCTCGGTCCCGGGGTTGCACGGAGTTTCCTGCACGCCGCCCTCTCCTTCCCTCAGGGCATGCTGGGAACTGCAGCTGCCAGGAACCCTCTAGCTCCCTCTCCCGCCCCCTGCCCAGCAGTATCTCTTCTATGTACAAGCTGGGCTCTGCTGAGTCCAGTGGCCCCTAGTGGCAGCTAGCAGCACTGCAGCCCATTTCTGTGGGGGAAAGGAAATTCTGCACGCACATTAATTTCTGCAAAATTCTGCATAGCGCAGTGGCGCAGAATTCCCCCAGGAGTAATAGAAACGCCTACATATAAATTAAATGGAAAATAATGCAACACAGATGACTTTCATTTTGGAAACTGCTGTCTTGTCCAATGCATCTGTAAATGGTACATCATACGCTTACTTTACTGTCAATGCTGCACCGTGTGTGTAGTGGGGATGTTTCGCCCTAGTCATGTAAAGGGGATGTTTATTCTGCCTATCCTTTGTGAGGAGTATATATGTATTTTCGCAAAATGCTGCAGGGACTACCACAAGGTCGCACCCAGGTACTATTCTGATGGGTGATGGTATAAAATAGACAAGTAAATAGATAGCAACGGATGCTAAATTAATCTATATATTAAAAAACTGAATGATGTGTGAAATAAAACAACAGCTCTAAGCAGTGACATATGCTATGTCATAGACAGAGACAGCTAACTGTTTTTCTAAAAGATCCTAAAATTTCAAGTTCTGCAACATCTCTGATTGACATCAAACAAGGTAATTTATGGATTTCTGCCTTGTATTTGTTTATGTCTTAGCATAAATAAAATGTCACTCTCATATGGCAAGTATGGGAGCTAAGGAAGACAGGATTTCTTTAGTTGTGTTACATCACTTAGATTATCAAACACCTTTTTTGTTAGTTTTTCTTCAGCTCAGTTATTTGCTGCCCTGACAGCACCACAGCTCTCCCGCACCCCCAAGACCTCCTCGCTGTAAATCAGTTACATTTCTCAGTCCAGACACATTATGCACCTCACTCTTCTCTTGACCCCACACCAGGCCCCTTCCCAGGTGTATACGATCCAAAGTTCTGCAGTGTGGGAGCAAGAAGAAATTCTATCCATCATCACTTTGGGCAATAAGATTTCCTACAGCGCTGAGTTGCCAACATATCAGTATCTTCACCTGTTCCCATTTCTGTCATGGAGTCTATGGGGCTCGCCTGCAGCCCCTCTGAACCCAAGGATAGATCTACCTGCGTACAGCCATCAGGACCCAGCACCATGCTGATGAGCCAATGGTGCTGTTCTGCTTTCATCTGTGTTAAGTAAAGAGGAGTCCAAAGAGAGCAGACACGTGAAAGAGGCTAGAAAAGAAAACAGCAATCACCAAATGGAGAGCAGGAAAGGCAGGGAGGCCAGCAGCCCCACTGGCAGCCTGTAGCCAAAGGCCAAACCCCTTGTGCAACATTAGTTCTTCCTTGAAAAGGAGAAGGTTAAAAAGAGAATGCAACACCCAAATAATTCCAATCTGACGGTGACCAGCAGGATAAGAGAACAGCCCTCCCGCCCCCACACACACATCATATTGTAAAATCTTTGCCCTAGCCTTTGCTAAGGAGCAGTGTTGTGAACACTCATGATTTTATCATGAGTCTCACAATATTCGGTGTTCTCCTTAAAGTCTCAGCTCCTGGAGTCAGGTGATCACATGAGACTCTCAGCTCTCACATATACTGTATATATACAGTTTCTAGCTCTTATGTTTGCACAGAAAATCTTGAAAATGTGACCAGAGTGCAGTCTAAAGGCTCAAAAGCCAAATAAAAAGAACCCCAAACTTTCTTTTGGTAGTTTCATTATTTTTAAGACAGTAAGGCATCTGTACCCCCAAGGGTCGCAGTCTTAAAGGGGAGGATTCATGATGGGGTGTTCACCAACACCAGCCCTGAAGGGGTTGAGGTGGCCCAGAAGAGGCCAATTACCATTCACACTTGCACCTGAAGGGAGGCCCGTGGATTTATAAATGACTAATTGCCAATGAAGCCCCACTAGGGGAGAAGCTGGGTATGGTATAAAGCCAGGAAGTTTGCCGCAGAAAGACTGCAGGGACAGAGGCTGCAGTCACTCTATGAGAGAAGAGAGCTGGGAAGGAAGAAACCCGGGGTGAAAATAAGCCCTGGGATCCTAGTCCTGGAAGAGGAGTCAAGTCCAGAGGAGCTGTGGGAGAAAAAGTCTGAGAAGGCAGGGTAGGAAGAAGCGCAGGGAAGTTGCAGCAAAGAGGGGGACCGGGCAGACCTTGGCTGCTAGTTATAGGATCCCGGGGCTGGAATCCAGTGTAGAGGGGGGGCCTGGGTTCCCTTACCAACCCCTGGGACGTGGCACAGGACATTGGACAGCTGGTCTGGCAAGACTTTGATACCCCAGAACGGGGGGAACTGCACGGTGACCTAGTCAGAGGCTGAGTCACAAAGAGAGAGCACTGTGAATTGTGGGAAGAGACACCACCACCACAACTTTAGCAGGGGGTGCCGTATGGGAAGGGAAGAAAACTGCTACTCCATGCCCAGCCAGGAGGATGCACTCTTGCAGTGAGTGGACTCTGTCACAAGCCCCCAGAAGAGCTAGCAGCTGCTGGCTGACCCCTGGCTGGCCAAAGGCCTCAAGGTCCAGAGGTCACCTTCTGCACTCACTAGCAGTGCATATACATATTTCTTCCTTACCCAGAACTTACCCTTTGATTTTGCTCTGTGTCTGCCATAGGGAGCAGTCACATTTATTGGCAATAATCAACTGAGGGGAGCCACGCAGTCAGAAGGACTGATTGATCTGAAGGTGCATGCAGGGCTAATATTTCCACTGAGGTTTTCTGGCAGGAAGATAGTTTGAAAAAGCGACAGACACACAGAGCTGTGATTAAAACACACAGTGCAAAGGGGACCAGTTAGCCAGGGGCCATGAGTTCTGTCTTGAAACTCCCATGGACGACCCCCTCTCCTGGGGGGGAAGCGTTGCCAATCATTATATTTAGCAATGTAGATTCTTCCTACAAAACATTAAGCTGTGTCCCACATAGCCAGGTCCAGTGTGACAGTAACAAGTCACACCCAGGCAGTACCATCGTGCGTTTAGCCCTGCTCTCGCTCAGTCCTGTCCTGACCTATTCCCCAGGGTAAGGCGTGCTTCATCCTCCATAACTATTCAATCCTTTCAGAGGAGCAGCCGTGTTAGTCTGTATCCGCAAAAAGAACAGGAGGACTTGTGGCACCTTAGAGACTAACCAATTTATTTGAGCATAAGCTTTCGTGAGCTTCCGATGAAGTAAGCTGTAGCTCACGAAAGCTCATGCTCAAATAAATGTGTTAGTCTCTAAGGTGCCACAAGTCCTCCTTTTCTTTATTCAATCCTTGGCTACTCAGCTGGGATGGGGGCAGTGCTGGCAAAGGCTTTTCATTATATGAACATCACCCTACTAGGAACTGGTCTGAGACCACCAGATAAACAGCGGGTGGGAAAAGCTCTGGCTCACTCCTGACCCACTCTGGTGATTTAGACCAGCCACCTCCACGGGAAAGGTCCACATCCCATGAACCATCTTGTCACCAATAAAACATTTCCTTCTATCAGAAATCTGATACCATTCACATCCATTAGAGGAGAGACTCATAATTCAGCAGCGTGTCTATGAAAGGAAAGGCCTTGCCTACATTTTGGGGGGTTAGTACAAGAAGGGACATCTTATTTTTCTCTTTAGAACCAGACATTTATACTTTATAACAAAATCTGAGGACGGCTCACAATTATTTGTTCAGGTATTCCCTTGTAGCCAATCACAGCCTACAGGTCAATGTTCAGACTCTAAAGCTGCAAGAGCAGTGTGGGAGGCATGACCATGGACAGTCAGTCTGAGGATGTTTCAGCCTAAACTGGGGCAAACAGCTGGGCTTTTAAATAAATCCCTGAGTGAAGTTAGGGACCAGAAATTAATTAGAGGAAAATAAGGAAGGAAGGCTTACAATAACAAGGGCCAGATAAGTACTCTAGACAGAGGTTAAAATTGATTCCCTGTTGGCCTGAGACCTTGCACCAGGTTACAAATAAAGTTGATTTAACCTTGTTTCTACCAATTCACTACTAGACATTTAAATATTACTGAACAGCCAACAACTGTTTTTTAATGTATCCAAAACGAAAAACAACCCACACAACCTCTGCACACGTCTTTTTGCTGTGCGTTAATTTTGCCCTGTGTCACATTTTAATTTTCTAACTGCATTGTTGTCTGAAGGACAAATCCATACATGTCTGAACATGACGCCAGCCAGCCCGCTGGAATTGTTCACCATCCCCAGATCAAGTGTCTCTCTGTTCCTCCATATTGGGGCATTCTCAGCCAGTCTAGGATGGTGGGCAGATGGATTTTCATATTGTAATACACAAAATCAAATGTTCTAACGCTAGGGAAGCATCCTTGCCCAGCAGCCATTACTGATTTTTGGTCCTTCAAGCTTTTAAAACAAAACTGAGCCTTCCTCTTTACCAATGTTATAAACAGTTATAATTTAGCACTGAATAATTGGTTGCCATAGTAACTGCTGCAGTACAGGTTGAAATCCCTTCTCTCTCTCTCTCTCTGCCTCCCTGTCTGACAAGGACCTTCATCTACATATGTTCAGGTTCAAACTGCAGGCTGGTTATTTTATGTAAATAGATCTTCTCAGCACTTGCTGCATCAATTCTGCCATCGGCTCATGACTGAATATTACTGGCAAATAGACTCTAAAGAGTTGCAACATAGCTGATACACATTAAGGCATTCTACAAATTAATGCATGCAAAACTAAGAGCTAACAATGCTCCTCTTAAAATTTCAGGGTCAAAAAAAGTTGTGTTTTTTTTTTAAATAAAAGCTTTAACAGATTAAATATTTTAAAAATCGCAGCCAAGTGCAGAAGTCTGCACTCCATTCATATACTCAGTATTACACATCCACAATGAATTCCAATTGTCTACTTTATTTACAGCAGAATGTGCATTTACCTAGCAGGTATCAATAAAGGAGCTTAGGAGAAGCAGCCCCAACTCTGGACTTCTTTATCATTCATTGTTGCACATATATTTCTGATGCCCATTAAGAATGTGACTCAATGACATGAAGTCAAGGGCAGTCTTTCCCTTGGTTCTACTGGGCTTTCAATCAAGCTTTATGCCAGCCAGAATCAAATCAGACTAATGCTGTCCACACAAGGAGTTAATAAAAATTGAATGCAACAGACATTTATCAAATTTTCTCTTCTCTTCCTTTTTTGCACCAAGTAATCAATCAGATAACATACGTGCGACACGCTGCAGTTATTTCCAGGTGCCTCTTCTAAATAGTCTTAGGCAGGGCACTATTAAAATAAAATAATCAGTTCGGGAGAAAATGTTGTAGATGATTTTTTGCGGAGAAACTACATTACAAAGAGAAAAGGAGGACTTGTGGCACCTTAGAGACTAACAAATTTATTTGAGCACAAGCTTTCGTGAGCTACAGCTCACTTCATCGGATGCATTCCGATGAAGTGAGCTGTAGCTCACGAAAGCTTATGCTCAAATAAATTTGTTAGTCTCTAAGGTGCCTCAAGTCCTCCTTTTCTTTTTGCGAATACAGACTAACATGGCTGCTTCTCTGAAACCGCACATTACAAAGGTCTCTGCTCTGCTTAAGGGGGAAAAGATGTGATAGGCTGATGACTTGAGCTGGGCTTTGTGTTGTGTCTATAAAAAGCAAAGAAAGAACATTACTATGACCACAAAAAATTATGTATTTGCTGGACTGTGACTTCTTCCCAAAGTCTGTTGGACAATAAAAGGCAAGTCTGAATCCATGTTCTTTAAATAAACAGACTGTTAGGCTCCAGGCACTTGCAAAAGCATTTTAATGTGCTACCTTGTCTAGACGATCTCCTCTTAGAGAGTGGGGTGGGTGACTTGAAGAGAACAGCATCATTTACACTGAGTCTGGCAATGAAAGGGATAGGGAAATTACTAGCTATACTGGGCTTGCATATTTGATACTTGCTGACCTCCCTTTACAATAGGATATTGAAATTCATCTGCACACATTTCACTAATTTAATCTTCATATGCTTCTGGGAACTCATCTGCATTCAGTGAAACATCAGACAACAAGCAGCACCCTGTATGTAAAGGCAACATGGCCCCATGACAAACATGTATTCTAATAGGGCTATTAGAATGTCCTCAGACTAGAGAACATTCCACTGAAAATCCAAATGAGGTTGAGATACCTTGTCACCCTCCAGCTTTGGAATGGAGCACTCAGAAAGCACGTTTTTGAGTAAAATAAACTCAACATGGAGCTTTTTGCCTCATATCCAAATCCTGGTTCAAATCCAGCTCAAGTCAGGAGCAGTCCAAAGTCACTTCTGAGACAAACGCAGCCTGTGGGTAATGAGTTGCAGAACTCTACCCAATCTCTAGTTGCTCAGGAAACACATCACAAGAAATACTACAGCAACTAGTATGAATTAGCCCCTTGTTGGCACCTTAGCAGAAAGGCCAAGACCAGGCTGAGCCACGAATTCCCTGAAAGTGGTCACTCCATGGCAGAGCTAAGACACACTGCTGCGGAGAAAGGCCTTCTCCTTGCTGGGCTAAGAGTTTCTGAGTCTGACACAGTCCAGCACCTTTCACGATCATTGAAACAGTGGTTTCAAGATGAACAATGAAGGTGTTTCCCTAAGCAAACATCAGATCCCAGAAAGCTTGCTCACTTGGGCCCAATCCTGCAGTCAGATCAGCACAAGCAGACACCTACACCCATGCAAAGTCCAAATAAAATCAGTGGGGTTCAGTATGAGCAAGAGGTTCTGCCCAAATGACTCCAGGTGCAGGACAGTGCCCTAAATCAGAACGCTATCAGAATCCAAGTGGCAGCGTTGTAATTTACTAGCAATCCTGCTTCTAACGAGCTGTAATATACTAATGCAATAGCTGCTAATTTGTTGTTTGCAAATTCCAGCATAATTTATCAAATGGGAACATGCTAACAGGTGCAGAAACAAATATATTAATTAATATGATCAATACGAAACAAACAACCTGCAGAAGGGGATGAGTCTGACGACACTGTGCCAAGCCATGTGTGCAGAGCAGCTCACACATCCCTCACTCCAACAGCTCCATGGCACATTGCTCACTACCAAAACAATTAAAGTCCCTTGATTTGAGATGTCCTGGCCCATCTGAGCCGCTTGTCTCTTACATAATAGATAGGACCCATTTCCACTCAGACACTAGTGGGTCTTGGCGCACAGCGCTGGGCTCCAGCTTTCCTTACTTTCATTAATAAAATAGGAAACTAGAACTGTGTGACGCTTGTGAATGATTTTCCGGGTCATCGTATCGACCTTGCAGTGTTATCTTGATCTGATCTTCAAAGGGTATCAGGAGAAAGTCGCCAGCCAGCCTGGGTCTGAGGTGAAGAAAAATAATCCCTTTGCACTAAACAGGATAGCGCTAAATAGGGAACAGCTGAGCCATCAGTGCAGGCAAATGGAGACATTCACATGCAAGAGGGACGGCTCATACTGTCTGCACACCGACAGCTGGCGCTTTAAATATCAACAGCTGGACCCGTGGTTACCTGAGTCACTGATGTAAGGAGAACAACCCTTCTGGTGCTTTTATAGTAAACTATTAAGTGGCTGGACCAGAGAGTGCTACTCAGAGCTGTGTCTGTCCCTGCCCTGCCTGCCTGCCCCTCAGCATGCAGCTTTACCACCCCACTTCCCTCTAGTGATCTAGTACGAGAGCTCCCTATGACCATCCCAGGCTCATCCCCTTCTGAGGCTGGGTGATGCTGGGGCGCGATGGCATCTGGAGCCCACCTCCCCCAGGAGGGAGGTTGCCACAATCTGGCTCTTGGTGTGGAAGTCGAGAGCTCACCCTGGGATCCTGATCACCAGCCCAGCCAGGTCAAAGGCGTGAGCATCTCAGTTTAAACGTCAGGGAAAGCTGAGCCAAGCAAAGCTCATTTCACCCTGCACACCATGCACCAGCCAGCTGTGTTTATTGTTTGACGTCCCCTCCCTCTCTCCAACCCACATTTCCTGTTTTCCCTAATCACTCTCCATGTCCCACGCTGGACACTGGACGTGCACTGACCGTGGCTTAGTGAGCCCGAGCTGCCTGGGTCCTTCGTACCCTACGGCTCCGACCAACCGCAGCAACACTCCAGAAGGAAGGTTACTCAGAGATACGTAACTCTTTCCTCGCTGGCCTGCCACTGCACCCATGCGCTGCCAGCATCCACAGATACCTACAGAGGGTTAAAAGGCAGCTGGGGTATCTGACAGCCTGGCAATTATGTTCAGAGAAACCTGGCACATGCAAGTACAGGGGCACGCCACCCCGGCGGCCCCTGGACATTCAGCCGCAGAGAAGGGGCCCTCTGCCCTCCGCGCTATAGCATGACGAGAGCACAGCTCCCATCCAGGGCCTGGTCTTTCATCTGCGGAGTCTGAGGCCTGGTCTACGCTACAAACTTAGGGCAACATAAGCTGATCTAATAATGTCTGTGTCTACACTACCGAGTCCCTTCCGCCAACCTATGCAGCCTGTAAAGTCAACTTCTGTACTCCACCTCCACGAGAGGCTTAGCCCTTGATCCGACATCCATGGGTCGACATCGGGTAGGGTAGACACTGCACTGTGTAATTCGAATGAATTGGCCTCCAGGAAGTGTCCCACAGTGCTCCGCTGTGACCGCTCTGGAGAGCGCTTTCAACTCCACAGCCCGTCAGACAGGTACCCAGGAAACAGCCACGCCCCTGTTAAAGCCCTGGGGGCTTTTGAGTTTTCATTTCCTGTTTGATCAGCGTGGAGAGCTCGCCAGCACAGCTGATCATGGAGACTCAAGGCCGCAAACGCGCTCCAGCATGGGGCACACAGGAGGTGGTGGATCTGATTGCTGTGTGGGGAGAAGAGTCAATGCAGGCAGAGCTCCAATCCAGCAGAAGAAATGCTGACATCTATGCCAAAATTGCGCGGGGCACGGGGGGGAGAAGGGCGACAGCAGGGACGCACAGCAGTGCCGCATGAATATAAAAGGAGCTTCAGCAAGCATACCAGAAAACAAGGGAGGCGAACAGTCGTTCTGGTTCTGCCCCACAGACATGCCACTTCTATTACTCCTGGGGGAATTCTGCATCACTGCGCACGCGCAGCATTTATGTCCCCGGCAGATTTCTTTGCTTCCCCACAGAAAAATGACTTTGATGGGGAAGCACAGGGAAGCCACAAGAGTGGTCATATGACCCTCCTCAGCAATATGTTTCGGGTTCCCAGGGCAGCCAGCAGAGAGGTCAATCACTGCGGGGCAGTGGGCAGGACTGGGGGAAGACCTGGCTGGAACACATGACTTATGAGGAGAGGCTGAGGGAACTGGGATTGTTTAGTCTGCGGAAGAGAAGAATGAGGGGGGATTTGATAGCTGATTTCAATTACCTGAAAGGGGTTCCAAAGAGGATGGCTCTAGACTGTTCTCAGTGGTAGCAGAAGACAGAACGAGGAATAATGGTCTCAAGTTGCAGTGGGGGAGGTTTAGGTTGGATACTAGGAAAAACTTTTTCACTAGGAGGGTGGTGAAATACTGGAATGCTTTCCCTAGGGAAGCGGTGGAATCTTCTTCCTCAGAAGTTTTTAAGGTCAGGCTTGACAAAGCCCTGGCTGGGATGATTTAGTTGGGGATTGGTCCTGCTTTGAGCAGGGGGTTGGACTAGATGACCTCCTGAGGTCCCTTCCAACCCTGATATTCTATGATTCTTAGTAGAAGTCTGTTAATGGCCCTGCAAACTTGGATCACAATAGATCACACGGTAGAGTTACCCACTCCAAATTGACGCCCCACTGACTGGTAGCCGTCTGGCGTTGCAAGCTTCCACAGAGCTATTGCCACTCACTTCTCCACTGTCAGATCAGCTCTCATTTTCATATGGCTGCGCTTCAGGACTAGGGAAAGCTCTTCACACAGTTCCTGGAAAATGGCCTTACGCATTCGAAAGTTCTGCAGCCACTGCCCGTCATCCCATAGGTGCATAACGATGCGGTCCCACCAGTCGGTGCTTGTTTCCCAGGCCCAGAAACGGTGCTCCAGGGGGTCAAGGCGATGCGTGGCTGTTGCCAGTAACTAGGAATTGCTCCGCTCCGTGTCTTCCAGCAGGGCTTCGTGTGTGGCATCGCACTGTTCAGTGCGGTGGCTCCTCTATCGCCTGCGTACATACTGCAGGATAAGGCCCGAGGTGTTTGTAATGCTCATAACGGCAGCGTAGAGCTGAGCAGAGTCCATGCCTATCGTGCTATGGCATCTAACTCATGCTTATGAAAAAGGGCATGAAAAAGGCTTGGTTTGTTTGCTGCTGTTTTCAGGGAGGGAGGGAGGTAAGTGCACCATGGGAGGCTGTAAACGCCATATTCCCATAACCACCTGCACCAATGTTTTGGTCCCATAAGGCATTGCAAGCCCAACCCAAAATTCCACTTGCCTATGTGCACTGTGGGATAGCTACCCACAGTGCAGTGCTCCATGGGTCAGTGCAAGACCTGCCGACACAACGAGCTTAGTGTGGACACGCAAGATCGACTTGCTTAAATTGGAGGCTTGATGTCAACTTACATGAAGTCGACTTAAGTCTGTAGTGTGGCCGTGGCCTGAGGGGCAGCACACAGCCCAGGGAGCAGAGGGGAAGCATCCCTCGGGGCCAGGAGTGACGCTGCAGCGTAGGGCTCTGGGAGTAGAGTGGATCCTCTGGGAGCTGCATGAGGGGAATTCACTGGGACAGTAATTCACTGAGAATCTTTTTTTTTTTTTTTTAAAAGAAACCAAACACTTCCCAAATCCTTCCAAATGTCACATCCTGAGAAGCCAGCACATCCTGCCCAGCCCCACTTCTTGCCTGTGAGACACCCTGGAAATGGACAGTCTGTCATTCGATATCCTGTCTCCACAGAAACCTCAAAACCATGCTGTTTTCTCCAAACAGCATCACATTGGTTACATTCCCAACATGTCGCTTTGCATTTCATCCCTAAGAGAGATAGTCCCTAGATAACAGTATTGGTACAGTATGTGCCACAAAGATTTACTGTCTGCCACTGGGGACAAACCGTCAACGAGGTGCTGCATTGCAGTGTGTGCATCCCTGGCAGGAGGGGTTTACTAACCAGATAAGGAGATCATCCTAACACAGATATTATTATTATTATACATATCAGCGCACTGTACTGCTGCATGTGGTCTGGTGGGGTGTCTGATAATCATCGTTTGTAATAATTATCTAATGGGTCTTTAACTGGGATACTATAAATCCCAAACTCACGAATGCAAAAGCCTGTTTGACAAAACCTCCATTTCCTATTGGTTCTGCCTTCTTTTAACGCCTCTGTATGTGAGATGCCAGAAGACACGCTTCTCACGCTTACAACTCACTCCATTTAAAAGGCCTAATTGCCAGCTCAATATCTGATATATAAAGTGTGGGATATAGGATCAGAATGTGAAGTGTGAGATTATTCACTGCCTGTCACATACAACTCACAAGATTAAAGACTGGCAATCACATTTATCAGACATATTTCCAGCATTAAAAAGAACATATTAGAATAAACAGAATTTCAAAACATTGGGGAATAGAAATAGGAAAGTTTTAGAACAGTGATTAATGCCCTTGTCTTTCACTGTATCACAGTTGCATAACAAAACATTGTATTTGGTGACAGAATCTGCAATCACGGCACAACACCCAGGGGTACGAATGCAGCTGGTAAGCTTTAAAATGCAATCATCCTTGCAAATGATCAACTAGGAAGGAAAGTCTCACCCCTTCCACCCTGTGTGTCTTCTCACTAATTCATAGTTGTTTGCGCCCTTCTCTCTCTTTGCAATCCACCCTCAAAGTGGAAACCTTTAGGACTCAAGAAAAACTAAACTACTGGCAGAACTAGATCAGTGTTTGCCCAAATTAGTACCTGTCTCCAGCTGTGCCTACTTCTGTAGAAAGATTTAGCTTCCAAATGAGAAATTAACTAACCACACCAGGCAGAGCTAATTAAAAGCAGACTAATCTGCTGCCCCTTGAATTCAAAGTGCAGGGCTTGGGATTTAGAACATTAAAGTACAAACTATGGTCCCTGGGACCTGGCAGGGCAGAGAGCCCTTTCCACAGTCCTTACAACAAAGCATTTGGAGGGGCAAGCAGTGAGCACTGAGTTTTGGGAGGAGGAAGGGAGGCTAGAAGAAGGCTTCCTGCTCTACACGGCTCTGGACAGAGTCTCCCCAGATCCATGGCCAGGGCCAGGGCCAGTACCCTCTGGATGCTTGGCACTGCTCCACAATGCCAGGCAGCCAGAACCCCACCTTAACTGGCTAGTCAACCCAGGTTGACAAGCGACTTGGCATCGACGGAGCAGTGAAAGTAGCCAGCGTGCACTGGTGAATCTTGCCCTCCCAGTGGCATGAGCACGAAGTGCAGCCAAGAAAGCGTTTATAAAAAGATTCCGTTTTACATTATTTTCTTTGAAAAAACATGAGGTCCCAGTCTTGGCTCCTCCCCTCGCCCACCTTCCCCACCTCCACAGTTCTCTGCATGAGAAGCCCTTAGCACAGCCCTCTCTGAGCCATACAGCTTCCTCCATCCAACATGCTCCATGCTCTGCCACAGGCCTCATTTAGGACAGCGCCCAGACCAAGCGACCACATGAGGAGCAGGCAAACACGGCCTTGGAAAACCACCGACTGCTGCAGCGCCAAACCCCCACCCTTCTGCCCAGAAATCGCTCCAGGGGAGAACACACCGGACCGGTCCCATTCCAAAGCCACTGAACGCGTCAATAAGGGTCCCTCCAAACTAGCCCGAGTCGACTGAACTCTTCTTACCGATATTTTCAGAACTCGGTCTCTCTGGATTTCCCCAGGTTCACTCTTTACACCCATATGGTGTTCGTTTCTCCCTTTGGTCACATAAATCGTCCTAGCCATTTAGACAGACTAAGCCCATCCATGTCTCAGAACCAAAACCCACAAATTTGAACCTAGCATCTTCCTGTTGTGGAAGTTATTTAAGCAGAGGAGGGGTTACACCAGCCACCAACTCACCTCTGTGCATCTCCAGAGCTCAACCCCTACAGCAGCTAACGAGGAGCATTCTGGGTAATTCTATGCAAAGGAGCGCCCCCCCACCCCCACTTTCAGACACATGCAGCACTAGTGGAGACCAGGTGAAGGAAGAGACAACATTTGTAATCTCAGTTTTCAACCTTGGGCATGTAAATTAGAGTGTTTAAATCCACACCTGAAACTCCAGCGCTTAGCGTCAGGCTTTCCAGGGATCCTTGTAATCACGGAGTCGGACCTCCTGCCTAACAAAGGCCAGGGAGCATCACTCACTAATGAACCCTTAATAAATAATAATACTCAAACCTTCACATTCCAAAGCCCGCTCTAAACACTGGCTAATTAACCGTCACAGACTCTCGGAAGTGGGCAAGTACCATTATCATTTAACCAGTGGGGTCACTGAGGTAGAGAAGTTAAGTGATTCACCCAAGGCCATAGTGAGTCGCTGTCAGCGCCAGGATATGAATTATGCAGGCATTGCTCCCAGCCCTGTGTGCCAGTTCACTATATCACTCAGCCTCTCCAGGCACTCAGGGGAGTGACTGCCAATCTGCAGGCTCAGCTGTGGCATCACCCAAGTCTAAGAAACAGGTCCCCCGTCACACATCAAATTAGTTCCCCTTAGTAAATACCTAACTCTTATCTAGTCCTTTTCCATCCCTAGACCACCGACTTCTCCACAAGGGAGGCCAGCAGCATTATCCCAAGCATACAGCCTGTACACAGAGTCCAACAGCTGCCTGCCAGCCTCACTTGAGAGCGGGAGACGTTACCTCTTTCTTCCTTCTCTTGACTTTGGATGTCTTGTTTTCTTTCAGCTTTTTGGATTTTTTTTTCTTCTGCGCAGTCACCTGCTCCTCTGGATAAAATTCCTCCAGCCCTTCCAGCACTCCATCCTCTTCTTCTGGAGACAACACAAAGAGGGAGGAAAGCGAGATGTTACACAGCCAGGTTCACAGACACACAAAGTATGGGAATTGTGTTTGACCCCATGGGAGAGCATTGGCCAAGCAGCTCCATCAGCCTATGGGATACAAGGACATGTGGCCTCGCTCAAGTTTCTGTTTATTGCCTGACTCACGTCCAGCTGTTAACATAGCTGTCCCAAGTTAGGCTTTGTCTACACTGACAATTGAACAACAAAACTTTTGTCTTTCAGAGGTGCTAAAAAAACCACAAACACACACCCCGAAAGACAAAAGTTTTGCAGACGACAAGCCCCAGTGTGAACAGTGCTTTGCTGGCAGGAGCGCTCTCCTGTTGACAAAGCTAACGCCGCTCTTTGGGGGTGGGAGCTTTTTGTCAGCAGGAGAGCCGACAAACAGCGGCTATACTGCACAACGTTTAGCCACACGGCTGTAGCTGTGTAGTGTAAACATAGCCTTACCGTAGCATTAGTTGCCTACCAGGCCAGCACTTAACTAGCTGCTAATGCCTCATGCAGATCCTTGAAAGACAAGTCTCAAAGTGTCAGCCCTGGTTTCCATCTTCATGGACCCCGTTGTGTACATGCTGCTGCCCAAGTCACATGTGCAAACGGCTGTCTGTGCTCGTGTAACTGGTGTGCAAACTCAAGTGGAAGGCACTGCAGACACCAAATCGGAGGATGGGCTTAAAAACTAGTCCCCAAATTGTTTCCCCTGTGTTTCTCTTCCCACTTATTAGTAATTATCACGATTATCCATCGAATCACCGTTCCTGTTTGTATGAAAAGACACTTTGTTTCTGCCGACACCCCCTGCCCTGCTGCACACTCCTCCCACCAGAAATCAGTTTGCGACACTTTGGGGGTGATTGTGATGACACAGAGCAGGGGGAAAAAGCTGCTCTACAAGGTCTGCAAAGTGCAGGTGTCTTTAAATCCTGGAGATGCAGACTTGCCAAATGGCTGGTCAGCTCCCAGCTGGCTGTTTGGGAAACCGATAACAGGACAGGATCATTGCAGGTAGAAGACAGGCAGAACGAACAGCAGCACTTGATACCAATATTTAAATTTGGATTAAATAATGGGACCTGGAAAGTCAGCTTGCAGCCAGAGATAAACGTTCGTACTTTAGAGGAAGCAAAGGGATTCTTACCCAGCAGCCCGGCGTGGTAGCTGGAAATCAGGGACTGAGGGATTTTTGAGTGGGCCAAGTTAAAGAGTAAACGCAAAACAGAGAACTAATTTTTGGTGCAGTTATATGTTCTGACCTGAATCCATTTGCTATGGCATACTGCTGCGCATTTGCCCAGTACCAGCGTAGCATGCACCGGGCCCGGTCTCAATCTCTCTCACCAGCCACTCTGCTGCGGGGTCAGGGATTCTTAGGAAGCTGCTCTGCTTCCATTGTGGCGTTCTAGGGGCGACACAGCAACGAGGCCGGTACTCCGCTCTCGTTGGCTTCAAAGGGAATTAGCATTGCTCAGCCACGGACAAGTCTTCGGTCACAAGTCTTCAGCAACAGTATTTGGTGGTATCTGACACCTTCAGTTTTGTCACAGTGCAGGTTCTGATGGATGCTAGGTCATAAAAGGGGGCCCAACCCTTGCAAAAGCTTACTACAAGGCGTAACGCTTACCCCTAGGAGCAGGCCAGAGGGTGCACGTCTGGAACGGCATTCAGCACTAAGCTGATAGGAAGTATTTGCAGGACCTGAGTCCCAGGTTCATGGCTACAGCACTTTCAAACAAAGAGGAGGCTTGTTCGAATCAAGCACACATCATGCACACAGCTCTTCGGCGCTTAAGGCTCAAATAATATGAGTCGGGCCGTTTAGGCTCAAAATTCGGGTTTTGTAAATTGATCGGGGCTGGGGTCATTTCCACAGAGCCTAGAATTAACAGCAGTATCTTCATTACTTCATCTAGGTGTCAGCGTAAAGAGCTCTCTCCTGGATGCGTCACTGTGGACACTGCCAGCAGGAAGAGCCCGCGCACAGAGCCTGGAACCTCATCTCCAGCCTGCCGCACAACTGTTTTGGCCATCAGAAGAAGAGCTTTGGTGTTCAAAAGAGTGCACTGCTATTATTTCGCAACCCTGGCGGGGTATTAAACAGGAAAGCCGTTTGGATGGTTAGCGCAGGATCAGAGGCGGATCATGCAAAGGGGTCTCTAGGCTCAGACACTAACCTCCCTTTGCATCACCAAGGTCATATGCCAGGCCTGGTTTTCAGCAGGATGGCAGCCCCCAGCAAGCGGGCAAGAATTGCTCCAGCATTCAGCACAATGCAGTGGGAAGGGGCAGTTTCTGTTTGCTCTTACAGCAGTGCCACTAGAAACCAGCTCCCAGAGAACTGGAGCTCCATTTCCAGCAGGGTAGGTGAGTTTTCAGTGCAGCACAAAATGCAGACTCCAGCTCTGGCTAGAGAGAACCATCCACACCGAGAGATGTCCTTGTGGGATTTACTGCAGGGATCCAGAAAGTGACATAGACGACACGATCCAAGCTGGGTGAGAGTCTAGCTACCGAACAAACAGGATTTGGTTTCAGGGCGCTCTCTGTCTTAATGATGTAAGGTGTTACTGGCAAGAGAGAGAAAATGCAGGTAGGGAGTTGCAGGAGGATGAAAGGGGGCAAAGAATCATTTGCAGCCTTCAATAATAAATGTATTGTCTGGAGGACAGAACAAGGGGTTGGGAGCAAGGAACTCGCGGGTCCTCATCCAGACTCCCTACGTGGCCTTGGGGCAAGTCACTGACCTTCACGGCCTCAGCTTTCCCATCTGCAAAATGAAGCTAAGGATGCTTGCTCTCTGCCTCCCAAGGGAGCTCGTGAGGGCTGACGTTTGGAAAGGGCTTGGAAGATGCAGGGGGCTGAGTATTCCTGTTACTGCCCGGAGGGGCTGGGGCTGGGCGCCACAGCATGCAGCACCAAAGCAGAAGGATCATCTCGTTTTCTCCCGCAGACGCCCGGGCCCACGAAGCCCCCGCCACTGGCCTGCTCAGAAGCAGAGGGCGGGGGGGGTGGGGCCGGGACTGTCTGGACGCCTCTAATATGCTGCCTGCTGTTGCTGATTTGGGCTTGTAGGTAATGAGGAAGCACTTGGCTTTTTATTGTTTACCCTTTGCCTTTTGAAATAGATCCTGTTAAAATGGATTCAATGAAATCAAAGAAAAGAGAGAAAACTCGTCTCTCTTCTGAGCTCCTTCCTCCCCATCTACCTCTGGCTGCATATTGCAGCACTGAAGGCAGGAGTGATGCTATGTCTTGGGAGAGGCTGGTTGTTGCCCCCGGCACACCCTCTGATGGCCCCACTGACTCCTGGACAGACCCAGAGCCGCCTGAACAGGAGCAAAGCGAAGCGTCCCCTCAAAGCATGCCGGCTCTGCTGCTTTCATCCATCCGCTACATCCCCACCAAGGCAAAGAAGCTCGTCACTAATTGCAATGTACCCTTTTATTTTCCTGTCATCATTATCTTCCAAATCTTGACATTCTTACTAATGAGCTTTGGCATTTTGTCAAATTGTTGCATTTCCTTAAGATCCAGTTCTGTGTTGTACTCTTCTGTTTTCTTTTTGAATTTCTAAACTTCTACGGTAATAATTCTCCAATCTCATTAGACCGGACAGATTTTGTGTTCGACTTCAAAACACAGCAGTTTAGACTTTGCCAAAACAAGCAGCTTAGCTCCATCTCAGTGAAATTTATTAGACAATTGACAGAACCATGCCCTGCAAGCAACACATTTCCCTCACCTCTGACAGGACCAGAATAATCTCCACTAAAAAGCACCAGATCAGAGTTCTTGGCCTCTCTATCAGGTGCATGAGGCTCTATATAGAAGCCATTCAGCATTGCTTGATTTTATTCACAACACCGCACAGAAAAAACAACCTTTTGGGGCAGGGAAGGGGGCTTTGTATCCCAATACAAATGTAGTAGCGACGGGACTCAGCCCCACGGACCCGAGTCTCGCAATGGGACAACAGAGCCGTTTGCTTTGAAAAGAAGTTTTAAAGCCTTAAGAGTTTTCTCGATGGAGCTGGAGCCCAGGATTCCATGTACAACGAGAAACATCCTGGCCTCTTTTGTGCATTTCCCACAGCAGTTTGTGTTGTGAGTCAGTCATTGCAAGATTCGGTTTACTATTGAGCGTTGGTTCCTAATGATCAAGATGTCAAAGGGTGGGGAATGAATCCAGGCAAAGATATCCTTGCTCCTCAATGCACGTACCTGTTATGCACACAGCAAGCTAGGCACAGAGCTGCCTCCCCAACCCTTCTGCTGTATGCCGAGTAATCTCAAAAGATCCCAAATCGCATTGCAGACTGTGCCTACAAGCACCACTTCCCCCCATATCTGGAATAGCCATTCTGCTATTCAGGGGGATAACTTCTCCAGCTGGAACTCTGCCTCAGGGAGATGGAAGGCAATCTTCCCAAACTGACTTTTGGCCAGGACACTGCATTTAACACCCTTATGCAGACAAAAAAAAACGTGATGGGATCTTAGATGAGCACAAGAGGTCAAGACTGTTGGCTTCCCATCTCATCTCAGCCTTTAGCAGCAGAGTGGTCCCTGGCTCTGGACTGGGGCACTGGTTCAGTGCAGACATAGCAGGAAGCTAAGCTACCTACTTAAACACCAGCACCATTTCCTGCAACATTTGTTTTTTTCCCCCTGGTTTTACATCTGTCATCCAAGTACTGACCGAACCCAACCATGCTCAGCTTACAAGAGATATGCTCCAAGCCTGAGGTAGCCTAACGACTCATGAGCTTCTGGAGACCTTGCACAGGTGACAGAGACTGAGCAAATGCAGCCAGGGCTGACGGCTTTGAAAGACAAAGGAATATCTTGTATCACATATGAACAACCTGGACAGACCGTTGGAAGGAACCAAAAGCTACCTGTGAAGCCAGAAGGTGAGCAACCCCTGATCTGCAAGACCTGTGTTAATTGAACCTTTCCCTAGATCTTCTGTGGGCTGCCCATTCCACTCCAGGCAAACGGAAACTGGAGCCACTGGCGTTCCCGTCTACAAAATGAGGATAACAGCGCTTGAGAGAGACGTTAGTGCTACCGCTGGAAGCACAGTAACTAAGCATGTCACTTTCATTACATCCAACCAGGAGACTGAGGCATTTGGGCAGAACCTTGTTTTGCTCAGTAACGGAGACCAATGTGCACCAAGTTTATTTTTAAAGTCAACCCTTTCACTCCACACTCCTGTTCACAAGCACAGCAGCTCACTCACATGACTCTCATAGATATGAAAGCTCCAACCCAAAGGTACGGCTCAGTAAAAAACAAAATCCCCAGGGACATCCAGTGCACGGAGAAATCGCAAGGCGGATTCCACCGCATGTGATGAAGAGAGTTTGATTCTTAAACTTAACCGCAAGATTGTGAACAATGGCCTGTCAACCTTGAACCAGAGTAAAGAAGCTGACAGCAGCTGTGACCGTTCAGAGGAAAAACACCTTGCACGCCCTGCCTACCTGCTTTTCAGTGGATTTAAACTCTCCAGCATTAACAAATCCAGAATTCATGCACTGCAGCATTCAGGTTTCTCTCTCACACACAATCTACCCTCCCTCCAAAACAACAACAACATGTTCAAACGTCTGGTGCTGCAATACAAGTGTCCTGCAGAGACTTCATCCCGACCATCCCTCCGGTTTACATGCGTTTGTTTTGTTTCTAGCGAAAGACCAACTCCTCCCTTGCTGACAGACCATCTCCATAGTGGAGGAGCAGCCTCCTTGTTCCTATGAGCTCTCCCTCCTGCACGGCTTGTGCGAGAATGCTTGGCCCCGATTTTGCTGGGATATTTTTAATTGAACGAAATGGAAAGATAAAATACTGACCAGGTCACTCTCATTAGTCCAAAAGAAGCAGAGGCATCTGCTACAATCACAGTCACTTGCTGGAAGCTGCAGCATTGGAGGCCGAACTGGCCCAGGTCAGCCTCTCTCAGAAAATGACAGCTCCAGCCAAAGGTCTGGGAAGAGCATAAGCCAGGCAGCTGCAGAAGAAGGCAAGGGAAGGAGCCTGCATGGGGAACAAATCTTTGATAATGGGCTCTTCAGACAAGTAGGGGAAATTATAACACGATCCAATGGCTGGAAGCTGACGCGAGACAAATTCAGACTGGAAATAAGCCATGCATTTTTAACAGTGAGGGCAATTAACCATTGGAACAGTCGACCAAGGGTCATGGTGGATTCTCCATCACTGACAATTTTTAAATCAAGATGGGATGTTTTTCTGAAAGCTCTGCTCTAGGGATTATTGTGGACAAGTTCTCTGGCCAGTGCTATCCAGGAGGTCAGACTCGATGATCACAATGGTACTTTCTGGCCTTGGAATCTATGGTTCTACGAAATCTATGAAAGGGAAGCCAGGAATTCCCAAAAGTTAGAAACGCTGCTGTTTCAACTGAATGGATAGAGATGCTAAACTGCTCAGATGTTTCATGGAGGCCAGGGGTGCAGGGTGACACCAGGTCCACACATGTGTTTCGAGCTATGCTCCCTTTCAAGGCTTTCATAAGAAGTGACAACCCTCATTCCTTCCCCAACTCTCACACACACTGAGGAGCTGAAAGCCAGCCCCTCAGGGTTGGATTTTAAATCCAACAACCCTACAGCATCTGCATTAATGTGTTCCATTTTTATTAGAGAAGGGGAACAATTATCTAGCCAGCGACTGATAAGAAAATTGAACTAAACTTTCTTTACAAGGGGAAATAAAACTCTTCAAAGTTTAACAATGGTTTTCAGTGAAATTCATGCTCATGAAAGTTGCTGCATTCGCAGCCCTGGACACTGAAGTTCTTTGCTTATCCTTTGACAGCTACAACCTGGTCAGCATGCCATCTGCTAGGAACTGCACAGAGACTCACCAACTCCTGTGCAGAAGGGACAAGAGCCCCCCGTCCAAGTGAGCAATTCAGCATGGCTGAGAAACAGACCAGAGAGAGACTGCTGAACTCTATCGACCAGCTGTCACTTAGAAAGAACACAAGGGCAATCCTTGTGAAGACCTGTGTTAACTGAACGGACCAAGGAGCCAGTCCCAGCTCTACCGATGTGTGATGTGTTATGGAGAGGTGAAAGCTACAGTCCTACCATAAAGCTCATTTGGATCCCCCTGGCGACCCTAATAAAAAAACATCCTCATGCCTTCTCATTCTTGGGTATACATCTCACTGAGACCTAAACAACGTCCTGAGCATTGTGATTCAACTGAACAAACCGACATGGAGAAAAGATGATGGGAACGGAGAATATTTGTCACTGACCTCTAAGCCAGCCTATCCATCGCCCCTGACCTGTCCCTGACCCCACTTCTCAAAGTGAACAGAAACTTCAGGACCAAAACACCCTTGCAGGAAACAGGCTGTTACAACCCAGGTACCCCCGACCTGCACAAAACACCCTGGTCTGAGGGAGATGCAAGCCCTGAGGCCAAGTCAATACTAATTCAAGCAGCACTAACTCAGATGTGATACCTACTGCTGTTCAAGATGGAGAATCTTACAGAGTGAGAAACAACTTGGCATTCTCTCTGCTGGAAACTTTATGTTCGTTTTTCCTTCATGTTTTCCATAACTTCAAAGCAGAGTTATCTTCACCAAAAGCACGTGTTTTGTAATCAGTGTATGGAAAACATGCTAATTTGCAAATTTTAAACACCTCCATACAAAGAATAATCAGTAAATGTAATTCTGCATATGGAGATTATTGGTAACTGAAGTGAAAAATCAGGAAGAGAGAGGATGCAATGGGGATAGATTTTGCAGGTGAATTTGAGATGCACTAATATCTTTAACAGGAAACAGCTGGACACAAGTTATTTTACTGAGTTCATGTTAATCTACCACACTCTCATCTCTCTCCAGCACATGCAAACTCACACTCACTCATTTGCATGGCTCTATTGTGGGCTCTGATTACCTCTCTGATTGCACTTCAGTCAGGTGCATTAAGAGTAAAAACCAGAGAGATCTTAATAATCTCCTCCAGAGTCATTTCTGGGAAGGAAGAAGAATAGATCCATTCTTGACACTGATGGGGAGGCATCCATCTGCCAGACATTAAGAATTCTTCATGCTTTGGAAAATTAAGGACAGGATGGAGATGAATAGCTGTGCAGCTTGTAAAGATGGGTGTTTCACTCCTGCCCTCATGTTTTAAATGAAATATGTTTGATGGGCTTTTGGAATCTCAATCGCTTATGGATGACAGTCCACATGATATTGGCACCAGGTACCCTTATTACCGCCTCACCACGGGGGTTGCTGGATTTTCGGGCTTGTCAGAAGTAGCATTATCAGCCCCTACTTTTCAGGAACTCTGACTCACTCCTATACCATTGCTCTCCACTAAATGGGCTGCATTCAGGCTTTCCGCTCAGGAGAACATTTATTTTAGCAATGTAAGAAAACGAGAGGCGCTGTTAGGACCAAATTCACTATGGGTAGAATTCACCCTTGTGCAGCAGCCAGCACAGTGAGATTTAAGTGCCACATAGCCCTGGTGCGGATTCCCTGCAGAATGGTACATTTGGCCCTGTTGGCATAGGCAAGTACAACTCCATTGGCTCGTATGGATTTTTAGCCATTTGTGCGAGCACGAATTTGGCCAAAGTGGCTCCTTTAACAGATGCTATAGGAGTTTTTTAATTTGTGGATGTAGTTTTGGTTTGTAAAATATCAGCCTCTATGTACAAGCAGAAACTTTTTCCCAAAACCTGAAAACAAAGACCTACACAAACAGGAGTGCTGCTGAAGACCCTCACACAGACTTAGCAAGGTAATTATGTGCCGTTCTGCAGGAGGATGCCACATATTAGGAATTCCCAGGAATAAATATTTGGCTGCTTTGGGGGAGGGGCACTTTGTGTGCCCCCCATGGCCGGAGGAGCTGTTTTCCCCCCTCCCTCCCTCCACGGCCAGTGGAGCTGCCTCGCCCCCACACCCTAAGGCCAGAGGAGCTGCCTCTCCCCACCGCAGCCCCAACGGCAGAGCTGGCTCGCTCTCCCTCCCCCCTCCCGCAACCACGGGGCCGATCGAACTGGTTCTCCCTCCACAGTTCCGGAGGACCTTTCGTCTCCTGCCCCAGTCCAGGGCCACCAGAGCTCGCTCTCCCAGGCCCAGAGGAGTTCTGTGCCCCTGACATGGGGGGGCCTGGGCCTCTGCTTGCCCCCACCCCTTTGAGCATGCCCCTGATGCCAAGTAAGGTCTCTAGCCAAATAGCAGGACAGATTATTACTATATTTATTGATGTCACAACTAAGGAAATCCATCTCTCAGTGCTCAGCTATAAGTCTTACAATTAATAAGACTCCCTGAATAAGTTAAGCCTTTATTTCATTATTTCCCTGCCCTCTTTTCCTCTACCAAGATGCACCTGAAATGTCTGCTAGCTGCTTTCTACCTGAAACGTACTCAGCACTTCTGTCAGCTCAGCAGGTAGGTTTCAAATGTGCCAGGTACAGCCAGGTAAAGCAATCAATGGGCCAATTAAGAAAAACAAAACAGGAAAATAAAAAAGTCTTTCAACTACTAAATCTAGTTTAGGCTTCATTGAAATGAGTCTGTTGGCCTTAATAATCCCCCTGGACAGTCCCCACGATATAGAGAAACCTCAAGAAAAGCAAAGGGAAGTAAAAGTGATACAAGAATCATAGGTAAAACGTCAGTGGAGAGAATGAGGGAGGTAAACATACAAAGGCTGGGAAAGAGAAGACCAAGGGAGGCACATGACCCATCTGTAAATCCCTTCCAGGTAACACTGCAAATGTAAAGAAAAGATTTTTCACATCCTCAGAAGGTGGTAGGTCAAGGAGCAGTACCTGACACTTAAGAGGGAAACTTCCAAGGAAAAGGGTCTCTAGGCCCAGTCACCACAGATATCAAAGAATGGGTCCAAAAAGTCTTTAGTGGGAAAGATGTAGAGATGGGATCCTGCATAAAACACGAATCAGGCCAGACAGACCCTTGTCACACCCCACCAGGAGTCTACAAATGGCTATTTGCCCAGGGTACAAAGCCACATACACTCTGGAAAGGCATACGTTGCTCCAGCCATCACTCTGCTTAGCTCTAAGGAGTGGCGTCAGTTCGTCTCCAACACAAAAAGACCCAGTACAGTAAGTAGGGAAAAATTAAAAACCACTCCAATTTTCTCTCTGCCTGAGGTTTCAGCTAGTTATTTAGGCCTTCAGCTAGCCAGGCCAGGCAGGGATGTTAGGCACTGAGGGAAGAGAAGAAGAAGTCACAGGAGGGAACTAAGGGCCAGATCTTCAAAGGTGCGGAGTCCCCCACAGCCGCTGTTGATGGTGAACGGGGCTGCGGCTCCGCACCCCTCTAGAGCTTTTCACCCTTATGTCCCGGACGGCCGGCGTTATTTCCCCCCCTGCAGGCGGTGGGCCTCTGGGTCCGGGGTGCAGAAGGAACCAGAGGGGAAGGGGGACCCCGGGGTGCTGGCAGGACCCTGGGGCGCAGCGGTGTCGACCCCCCCGCACACCGGGAAGGGGGGCCAGTCCCGCCAGGAGGGCACTTGCCCGGCGACAGGCGAGGCTCCGAAAGTACCTGCCCGTGGAGCCTGGCCTCCGGGCCGGCGGGGAAGGCGGCGGGCTCCGCGGACCGCACACCGGAGCGGAGCCCAGGGGACCCCTCTCCCCGGCTGGCCCCGGGACACGGTCCCCAGGCTCGGCCACCCCCCGGCCAGGGGGGAACCAGCCCCCTTCCCTCCCTGCCGGCCGCGCTCCGCCGCCCATCACCGCAGCCTCCCCCCCGCCGGCGGCCCGCCCCGCGCCCCCCTACCTGACAGCTCCTCCTCGTTCTCCATCGCGCCCCGCGGCTCGGCCCCGGCCCCCGCCGGCCCCCGCATGCTCCCACCTGCCGGGCGCAGGGAGCGGCTGCTCCGCGCGAAGATGGCTGCGGCGGCCCTGGGTGGGTTTTTTTTTTTTTTTTAAGAAGCAATTTCCCTCCCCCCCCCTCCTCCCTCCCCCGGCCTCTCTCTCCTCCCGCCCCCGCTCCAGCCCCAACCCCTCCAGCCTGCAGCGACACCCCCCCCCCGGAATTACACATGCCCAGATTGTGACGTCCAGTCTGGTTACCCCGGCAACCGCATCCCATCGTTGGGTTTTTTTGGCACCAGTCCCGAGCAGGGGTGCCGGGGGGGGGCCAGGCTGGGCGCTCCCTGCGGAGAAGGGGCAGGGGGCGGAGGAAAGGCAGCAGACAGAGCGGGCTCTGCAAGGGCGGCTTTTGGGGGTTACCGCTGCCCCCACGTCGTAGGGACAGTCCTGCTATTCGGGGCTTTGTCTTCCATAGGCACCTATTACCCCCCCCCCACACACCTGTCCCCGTGTTTCACACTTGCTCTCTGGTCACCCTATGCTGCTCCCCACCTTGCCCTACCTGGGCACGGCCCGGCTGGGAGGTCTCCTTTGGCATGGGGCAAGGCTGGCAGGGAAGGGGGCAAGCCACGCTCCTGCGCCCCACCGAGAACAGTCTCTCCAGGCGCTGACGGCTCAGCCCCCCCGAGCACTTGGATGCAGAGAAAGGTCAGGGACATGGCCCACAGGTGACCTGCTGCCTAGGAGCCTGAGGGCCAGCACCAGCCCTTGAGCCCTTCTTGTCTCCCCCCCAAGGCCCTGGGGCAACATATTGCCCAGGCAGCCAGGTGCTCAGTTTCCTTTAACTAACAAGTTGACAGGCAAGGCAGCCTGGAAGTGAAGGGCCCACTGCTGGATTCCTCCTGGCCAGAGACCCTGCCTGGTGGAGCCCATTAGTGCCAACCTGGCCCAAAGGAAAGGAGACAAAGAGGCTACTGACCTTAAATACCACCCCTCAGTGCTCTCAAGGCATTATCCTGGAAAGCTGGGGGGGGAGGGGGGTTAATCTATTAGCCCCCATTGAAAACAAAAGGTGATAGCCAGGAAAGTCCGAGCAGGAGAGCCCAGCCTCTACCATTAAGAGCTTTATAAACAGCATCTGCATTTCTGAATAATTCGCCCAAAGCTCGTACTTTATGGGGACTCTCAGGGTGGTACCAGTAATAACTTCCCTGAAGAGCTGGCCGCAGCCAAACTCACAAGCCCTTGTGCTACTGCCTACAATTTTCGAAAAGTGCCTTGAAGAAGCAACGGTGCCCGCAGCGCAGTACATCTCTCTTATCCCACCAACCCCATGACAAAAGCATTCTTTAATAGGGCTGTAAGTCAGCACATGCAGAATTGCACTAATCTTTTGTTCCTGTTTTTTACATTGAGAGGACACAGCAACTCAACCACTAAATCCAGTGAGAGAAAGTTGAAGGAAGCTTATTTAAAAAGAGAGCATTCTGTTGAAATGACTCCCATGCCCTATTTATTAAGGGGACTGGGCATACCCAATTACTTGCCTTTAAAGGGTATTTTTATTGTTCCTTTCTTCTGAAAATACTAGCCACATCATAGTCGAGGTTTAAAAATGGAAGTCACTGAATCCCTCCACAGGACTATTTAGTGAGAAAGAACTTTGAGGCAAGGATGTCTAGCTTATCTCTTGGCTCTAGAACACCTTTGGTTGTTGGGACCAAAGCATCATTGAGAAGGGAAGGTGCCTGGGTGGTTATACACAATAGTTTTTACGCTGCAAGAACCCTGGATTCAGATTCCCAGTTGACACAAATCAGACCTTGCCCCCCCCCCCATCCTAAATTTGCATTCCCCACACCACTACTGCTCAAGCTAAGGCTAAAACTAGAAGACCAGGGATGATGCAGACCAGAACTGACAGCCAAATTTGGAGGAAGTTTGCAGATTGCCTACTAATATGGATGGCTGTAACCTGGTGCCATTTTCACACACCCCAAGAACTAAGGACAGGGTCTGCTGAGATGGACAGACTAATGCTAAACCAAAGCAATCCCTGAGCCCTGCTAGAAAGTTTACACCACATATGTTCTTCCACACCATTGCATTGTGGATGCGCTTTTAACTATCAACACAGAGTATTTTAACAGCATAAGCCCTGCCCCCACAAAAAAAATGTTCTTTAATTTTTATTTATTTATTGGCTGAGTTCAAGCTTCCTGCAAAAACAGCAATTCAGGTTAACAGTTTGGGAATTGTTCTGGTTAAATAAAATGGGGAGAAAGCATTAATTAGATCTACTCAAACCCCATACATTTAGGGCATGAAGATTACTTTGTGTTTTGTCCTGGGCCAGTGCTAAAAAGAGTGACTGAAATTAGTGAGTCACCTGCATTATCTCAGGATAGGTGCTGCAATGTGCTGCAAGTGAAGAGCTGGAAAAGCTTCAGCTGGTGCAGAGTTCAGCAACTCTGCTCCTAAGGAGATGGTCAAACATTGCACCTGTGCGCCATGACATGCCCTCCATTTCTGTTCAGTTCAGGTCTGTAGGTGAAGGTGTCAGTCACAAGATTTAAAGGCTTGTCTACATTAGAAAAGATGCACCAGTTTAACTAGATACATTTTAAATCAGTTTAGTTAGGTTCATGCCATTTTATAGACAAGCCCTAATTCTCAAGACTGTTAGGACTGCCGGTTGCTATGCTGATGGTTCCTGAACTTCATTGTCCTAGACTACAAGCAGGACAATCACAGTTGAGCATCCTCACCTGTGAAACTCTTCTCTGCCATCTCAACAAAGCCCAGCTTTTGCAAGTTTCAGGGCCCATTACATAGCATATTTGTTTCTGCATAACATAATTCCAACAGGTCTCCGTGGAATTCAGTGTATCTGCTAGAACACTGAGCATTGAATAAGCATATCACCCACATTGGGTTTGACGGTGACTGGATAATGTGCTACAGAAATACACTTCCTCCAGGGATCTCAAAGTACTTTACGAAATATTCATTAAGCTTCACAACACACCTGCAAGGTAAGTAACTTTTTTATTGGTGAAGAAATGAGTCTACATGCAACTTGCACCAGTTTAACTAAAGTATTTTTAAATCAATTTAGTTAAACCAGTACAAACCTATTAACAGGAAATGCGTTCACAACTGGCTTATATCAATTTAGGTAAATTTAGTAATTTACCAGTTTTAGTTAAACCACTGCAAGTTCAGGGTGTAGACCAACCCTAAGTAATTTACCCATCGTCACATAGCAACTCCATGTAAGACACGGAAATAAAGCTGAAGAATCTCATCTCCAGTTCCTCACTAGAGGAGCTGAAATTGTCTACCCAAAGTCAGAGGCTCCTATTAAATAACAGTACTCATCTGAATGTTACACAAATACCAGATTTTTACAGGTTAGAAGTTGATACATTTCCCCATAAATACCCACAAATTTCTTTATCTAGGTGTGCCAGGGAAACTGGGAGTGAGAAAGGACTATCCATTCATCACAAGTCATCTTGACTAAAACCCACTCTTATGCAAACAGTGTTTATGTTAATTAGCACTGTAATGATACTTTTTTTAATCCAAAGGTGTTACTACATAAGTTTAGCATGGTTCTTCTTTAATTTGCAAGTAGACAGAAAAGAAATAGTATCAACTGTGACGAAGTGGGACTGTTCTTAATGTTTCCTCTGAATAGTGTGGGGGTGCCTCAGTTTCCCCTAGGCAGTTCTTAAGTATCTAGGTGGTGGGGTAAGGGTGTATGATCATTGCAGTGCCCTAGAGGGCATGTGTGTGCAGGAGTCTGGACACAGAGAATGGCCGACACCCTGTTTCCTGGCAACTGATGGCCTGGGCCCTTCCCCCCCTGCAAGGTGAGAGCTGAAGGGTTGGAGAACAAAGGAATCAGGTGACCTCCTGGCCCGGGAAAGGAACAAAGCCCAGAGGAGGAGGGGCTGGAGGGGTTTTTCAGTTTGGGGCTGGCTGGGACATGGAGTGAAGTGCAGACGTGGTTGTCTGGCTCACTGCCCCCCAGAATGGACCCAGCTGAGGGGTCCCGTTCTCTGCACCTGCAAGCTCTGTTTTAGACCATGTTCCTGTCGTCTAATAAACCTTCTGTTTTACTGGCTGGCTGAGAGTCACGTCTGACTGCGAAGTTGGGGTGCAGGACCCTCTGGCTTCCCCAGGAGCACCGCCTGAGCGGACTCGCTGTGGGAAGCGCACGGAGAGGCAGAGGATGCTGAATGCTCCGAGGTCAGACCCAGGAAGGTGGAAGCTGTGTGAGCTGTGTGTCCTGAAGACAGGCTGCGCACAGAAAGGCGACTACCCCAGAGTCCTGACTGACTTCATGGGGAGCAGTTCCAGAGCATCGCCCAGGAACTCCGTGACAACTGGTGGCAGCGGTGGGATGTACTGCACCCCGTGGATGGCGCTTCCTGCAGTAAGTGACTGGGGAGCAGTAACACGAAGGGGGATTGCCGAGGACCAGGCCTGCTGAAGGCTCAGAGAGGAGCGGTTTCGGGGGGCGGTTAACCCCTGGGAGTGTGTGACCAGCGAGAAGGACTGTGCAGTAATGGGGTCCCCCTGGGGACTGCAGTGAGCAGTCTCAGGGGCGGAGGAATCTGCAGCTCGACCCTGGCAAAGAGGTGGTGACCTCGAGAAGGGCTGGCACACTAGGGGTTCTCCCTGGAAACCGTGGGGAGCTGAGAACACACGGGCCTGTGAGTCCACAACAACTTGGGAGGAGCGGAGTGATGGCCTGTCACCGTCTCCTTAAGAAGGACATTGTAACCCTGTGCAGAAAGAGAGGGTTGAGCGTTGGGAAGTTCACCAAAGCAGAGTTAATCGTGCAGCTGGAGGAGGATGACCGCTCTAAGGAACAGATTCCTGACCCCAACTGGGGCTATAGCAGGATCTGGGAGCAGCTGGAGTGGGAGCCAGGCATCGCCAAGACTCCTGTCCCCGACCAGACGGGGGTCTTCACGATCGGGTTCCCCATCGGGGGATCGAGACGGACGGGACTGGAGCTGAGTCTGAGAGAGCAAGAGGACCCTGGGAGACAGCGAGAGCCCGAGAAAGAGCTGCAGAAGCAGCAGCATGAACTGGCGGTGGTGGGGCGGAGAGGCCTAGGGGACCTCCCCGGGGTGAGTGGGGATAGACCCCGGGGGGCCAGTTCCACAGGGAACCTCGAGACTAAATTGCTGCCCCTGGTTAAGGAGGGGGGATGTGGATGCCACCCCACTGCCTTTGAGCAGGCTGGCGATTTGAACCAGGGGGACCCTGCGGAAAAGCCCCGGTGTCTAGCTCCCTTGCTGGGTCCCAAGGCCATAGACTCCGTCAGCCAGGTGGTTGGGGATGTGGACAGGCTCCCACTCCTGACCCCAACCTGTATGTCGGTGTGGAGTTTCCTGGGGCCAGGCCCCTCGGACCTCCAGTGGGAGCAGAAGGTGATGGTCAATGGGGAGACATTCCTGGGGTGGCCAAAGGGCATGAGCTGCATAAACCTTCCCACATGCGGCCTGCGAGTGCTATCGACCACCCCTGACCTAAGGGAGGGCGTGAAACTGGAAGGGCCTGGTGTAACTCCTACCAAGGAATGGGAGAGATGCTGGGGCATCCATGGGAACGTTGGTGGCTTCGAACTTCCCCAGGTCACCGGCTAAAGTGACCCCGCTCAGTTCGATCTCGAAGGGGGGAGAGATGTGACGAAGTGGGACTGTTCTTAATGTTTCCTCTGAATAGTGTGGGGGTGCCTCAGTTTCCCCTAGGCAGTTCTTAAGTATCTAGGTGGTGGGGTAAGGGTGTATGATCATTGCAGTGCCCTAGAGGGCATGTGTGTGCAGGAGTCTGGACACAGAGAATGGCCGACACCCTGTTTCCTGGCAACTGATGGCCTGGGCCCTTCCCCCCCTGCAAGGTGAGAGCTGAAGGGTTGGAGAACAAAGGAATCAGGTGACCTCCTGGCCCGGGAAAGGAACAAAGCCCAGAGGAGGAGGGGCTGGAGGGGTTTTTCAGTTTGGGGCTGGCTGGGACATGGAGTGAAGTGCAGACGTGGTTGTCTGGCTCACTGCCCCCCAGAATGGACCCAGCTGAGGGGTCCCGTTCTCTGCACCTGCAAGCTCTGTTTTAGACCATGTTCCTGTCGTCTAATAAACCTTCTGTTTTACTGGCTGGCTGAGAGTCACGTCTGACTGCGAAGTTGGGGTGCAGGACCCTCTGGCTTCCCCAGGAGCACCGCCTGAGCGGACTCGCTGTGGGAAGCGCACGGAGAGGCAGAGGATGCTGAATGCTCCGAGGTCAGACCCAGGAAGGTGGAAGCTGTTTGAGCTGTGTGTCCTGAAGACAGGCTGCGCACAGAAAGGCGACTACCCCAGAGTCCTGACTGACTTCATGGGGAGCAGTTCCAGAGCATCGCCCAGGAACTCCGTGACATCAACATTTTAAAACTCTCCCCTGTCAAGTAACTTTGGGTTTCAAGTGAACAGCCCTACTCAAAATTCTGTTTCTATGGGTGCGGTTTTCTGTTGATTAATAATAAAGAGAAAGATTAAATACGGGGTAAAGTTCTCTCAATGCATTAGCATTGTCTGTCATTTAGAACAAATATATTTAAAGAACTAAAGCCTGGAAGAATACATATGAGCTCAGCAGTTAAACATTCTGAGACTCCAAGTACAAGATCACATCAAGTTAGCTTATTCAGGAAGATGCTTGCCGGCAAAAATGTAACTGTTCTGCTGTCATACTTGCTGGGAATGAAACTCAAGTTCTACCTATTTTCTATGCTTCAAGACCAGTAACCCTGAAAACACTGGTTATCACAATCATTTTGCTACTAGATTTATACAGACCTTGCTATAACATGGTCCTAGGCTATAGCATAGATGGTCACCTTAACAAAATGTTACCAGGTCCCTTGATTTGACTGTAAGCGTAGCAGTCAGGCCTTCAGTAAGCCAGGACAGATGGCATGCCATGACCAAGTGCTCATCTGGTTACAGCCTCCATTTTAACACTGTTTGCACCCTCACCACTGTTACAAACTGGTTTGTACTCATGCTATAGACTAAGTTACTGGATGGATGGAGTCTAGTGTCAACGTTTGAGGATTCAGAGAACACTGTACATGAACACGGATGTGGGGGGGGAAATCACACTGATGCAAGAACTGTAAACATGATTACATGTGGGACAGACAAAATTGTCCATGATCACTGCAAGTTGTTGATCCTTGCTTTGCACTGTTCATGTTTTTCACATCAGGTGTTGATGCATCTTGCTTCAAAGTGGTTAATGGCAACATGACAAATCTGCTGCCACCCTGTTGTGGGCTACTGCTTCCTAATTACTGAAATTGACCTGATAGGCTTTCAAGTTTGATGTCAGTGTATCTTCATACCATTTGTACTGACCACCATGAGAGCAGGTGCCTTGTTTTAACTGACAACAAAACACAGCCATGGGTATTCTCAAGTCTACCATAAGAAGCTGGCCAGACCAACACAGCTCAGCTATTATGAGCACGCTTTGAATGCTGGTAATGATAAAGGATTTCAGTATTAGGCATTTTGTCCTGCCATTTGCCCTTGCAAACAGATTGAAAACAGCAAGTATGGAACTGACAAGTTTTCTGATATGACGGCAATGTGTTGTCCACATCTCACAACCATACAGAACCGTTGTTAGCACAACTGACCAACCGACATTTAGCTTAGTGCTTGTTTTGATGCCTCTCCCTATCATTCCATTGGCACTGTGACAACATTCCAAATGCAGAGCTAATCTTGGCTATGCAATGGGTAATCTCATCTTCTGAGACACTCTAGGTAACAACTTCTCTATGGACCTGAGAAGAGCAGTCAGTTTTCCAAGCTTGAAATATTTATTTTCTTCACTGGCTTGAGTCACTGTTTATGTTGCTTGAAAGCAATATGAAGAGATATTTGACTTCCCACGAGCCTATGATCTGACCAACAGTTGGCACCTATCATGATGCAAATGAGCTTAACATCATGGAGATCTCTTCACTATACAATAATGTAATCATGTCACAGTGTTCTGAACAGGGGTGCATCCTGGTAGTCTTATTTATTGGCCTGCTGAAACACTTACTGGTGATGACTAGGTTGTGCTCAGTGCATTTGGAAAGTAGCAGCAAGCTGCTGCAGCTCACATTAGCAATTCTGTGATGAGCTATCACATTGCCCCATAATGTATAGTTCCGACCAACCCTAGTATTGTAATCACACAGGATGATCAATCTATCATTACAAGGAACTGACCTGATGATATTATCAAGGGTTTGATGAAGATATGGACAACTATCTCCATAGATAATTCTCAGTGCATATGCGCTAATCACAGAAGCATAACGACCTTTAGCAAAGCTGACACAGAGTAGCGTAAGTTTGTCATTAACACCCTTCGGCAATGACTCAAATTTGTGGGCAGTCGTAAAGCAGATGGCAAACCCCACAGTGTTCATCCTCAGACTTGCCAATTGAATAAAAAGTATAAACTATACCCGCTGCTTCCAGCTGCGACTCACTAACTAGTCTTGTCTCGCCGAGTGCAGCAATATCTATATTGTACCATGCCAATATTCTAGACTATAACAGTTCTATGTTTAGGTCCATTACCTGTCAAGGAGTGTGTGAAGTTTCCAGGTTACAAAATTTTCTACAATGGATTGGGAACCCACACCTGCAAGAACCATGCTGAAAAGCTTAACCAGTCCCGCCATAACTCTACTTAATTTTTCAAAGTTGTCATATGGACAGAGCCCAGACTTAAAGTCATTGCACTAGAAGTACAAGGTTTTTTGGTGCTTTATAAGACTCCCCTCAGGCTTTGACCCTAAGCATTTGTTAAGTCACAGCTGCTTGAAGAATTTTGAAGGGGCTGGCCTACTTCTAGAATGCAGTAAAGTCAGGTTCCAGGCCTAGGCCAGCAAAGCTCATGTTGCTCATCAGCCCTTCCACCGATTCAGCAGCAACACTGTCTATCTTCGAAGGGACACATGGCCAGCCCAGTACCACCATAAGAATGGCAACTCAGACAGAAGGAAGGGCAGGGAAGAGAAAAAACAAGAAAAACATTTTGTATGGTTTAATGCTTCAGCTTCACAAAGCTTTAGAGACTAACTCTCAACATCACTCCAAGGTAACAGTTTTAATTTAAATTACAGCAATGGGGGGATAGGGGTGGGGAAGGAAGATGAGCCATGCCACACCACAAAAGTCAAGTCTCGGTTTGAAATGAGGGAACTGCACAGGCAACAGATTCTCTGAAATATTCTAGCAGAGTCAAAACTGGCTGGAAAACCCACTTCCTACAGATGTTTAAGATCCCACATGCATTCATAGTGTCAGTCCTTCACCCTCTCTGCTCTCAGCCTGAAAAACTCCCCACTCCAGCTGAGGGCAGAATACTTTGGGCAGTTAAGACTTAGGTTGCAGTAGGTATTTAATGTATTGTTGTAAAATGTTCTCTGGAGGCTGTATTAAGGACACTGCCCAAATAAAGTAGGGTGAGATTTATCTTCTCTATCATCCACAATGATTCCACCACCACTCTTTTACTACTGCAGCCCAGGAAGGGGAAAAGAACTTTATAGTTCCTTTGTCAATAGATATTTAATGAATTTTAAAGTCATGTATCTCGATATTTCTTTTTTTTTCTTTTTTTTTTTTTTTAAATCTGACAGCATAAAAGGGCAGTTACTGGGTAAAATTTTCAAAGCCAAATAGGGTATTTAGCCACAAAACTCCACTCAGATTAAGAGGAGTTGTGGCAAAATCTTTGTCAGCGTTGAAAATCTCAACCCCCTATAACTAAAAAAATTATGCCATAGCTAAGGACCTTATTAAAACAAAGCAAGGCCAGTGAGTTACATGAACACCGGAGAATATTAGGCCTAGGCTTTACTTACCTTAAAAGTGTTGTATCACGGGATAAATCCTGATCCCAGCGATGATCTTTTCCAGACCGCTTACCAAACTTCAGTGTAGAATATTTTAATCAAGCTATAAAGCCTCTGAAAAGAGACCATTAAGTATTGCTGTACTTGGAGCATCACTATAATGAAGAGGAAATCTCAATTCTCCAATAAAAGGAGAAAACTTAATATCTCCTTCATGAGGAACCTCAGATTTTCTGAACAAATTCTCTGAATTAAGAGTAATGAGAGAAAATTTCTGATAGTGGGGGTTGAACATTATTCTTATAATGTAAACTGTAAACCTTATCTATGAAGTAGATCGATATGAAGAAGTAGGCTTTAGAGTGATCCCTATGTAATCTGAACAACTGGAAGAGCGGCCGATATCTAGAGTTTGGAAAACACAAAAAATGTTAACATTTTTTCCCCACATTTTATTGAAGGAAATTTAATGTACAAAATATTTCCAGATCCACATGCATTTAATCCTCCTCTTCCTCCTCTTCTTCATCCTGGTTAATCTGGAAGTATCGCAATTCATAGCTTTCCTTGCTATTGGCAACTACACGCAGCCAGTCACGCAAGTTGTTTTTCTTCAGATATTTCTTAGTGAGGTACTTCAGATATCTGTGGAAAGAAGGCAGCCAATAATTGAACTGAAGACTCTATAAAAATTACTCGTTCTACATTACATGCTCTTAAAATCTTGTGTGCTATTTAATTGAATTTCCCTACCTTGCATTATTTAATAGTGGCTTTCATTTTCACCTCTGATAACAAAAAACAGGAGTTTGTCTTAACATTTTCCTCACGCTTTATAAGAAAATGATGATAAGATTGGCTGTAATGATGTAGATTGTAACGTGCCATTTTACTTTTTCAGAAACAAAGAAAATGTGTAGGTTGAAAGTGTTTTTGCATTTTCACGTCTGCAACGTTTGCCTAATAGCAGCATTTAATATTGTCTTTTCTGAAGACACTCCCCTGTGGGACCCTACCACTAACTCACCTTAAAAGGACAAATTGTCTCTTCCATTAATGTTTTGACAAGCAGTTTTAAAAACAATTTTTCTTAAAAGAAAAACTGTCACCTTTGTGAGAAATTACATTCCTGCAAGGCAAGCCAAAAAGCATGATATTACTGCAGAAGTATTGTATTACTTGTATTACTCACAACAGTGACTGAGAAAGTAAAGCAATTCACTATGAGAGGATGGCCAAGTTACACAATGTCACAGCCCCAAACCAGTAAACACAAAACACGTTTTAGAAGAGGGCACCTACAAGACAAAGAATGCTCTCTCAATACAAAAGGAAAGCACATTTAACCTTCCATTCCACCCAAGCTTAGACACCATGAGCCAACTTCTATAGGCCTTACTTTAGCAAAACTCCCTTTGGAATCACTGAAGTAAAAACAGCAGAATGACATGCATTAAAACCAGAGGATTCTGAGAATGAGACACTATGAATCACAGAATCAATCTTGTGTAACAGAGGTATGCCACACAATGCAGAAAGGCTAGCCATTCTCTTCCTCTCTCAAAACCAAACCAAGAAACAACAAGAAAAAAAAAGATTAAGTTAAATTTCTGTGGTATCAAATAAAGTTTAACCAGAGAAGCTGTAAAACCTCTCAGAGAGAAATGGACCAACTGACATTTTTCAATTCTTTACTAAGTCATTATTGCAGTAGTGCTCAGAACGTGCTAGGTTCTGTGCTGACATGCAGGAGACTCTCCCTGCCTTGAAGACCATACAATCTTAAAAGGACAACACAAAAGGGTAGGTGAAAGGTAGGCAACATATATGCAAAATAATCAGGGGATGTGTACGAACACATTTTATACATAAAAACATGGAACTAAGTCTCAAGCTTCCCCTCAGCCTAGTCCCTGCTAATTTTGGAAGAGTAAAAACATTTATAGCTTTTAAGTGGGTCTAGAAAAATGAGTCTTTAGGATCTGATTGAGAAAAGGGTGGAGGTTGGGCAAATAGGATGAAAGGGCGTTCCAGGTACAAGGGGAGAGCATGGAAGAAAGCATAAAGATGACAAAAGACACAACAGGAGGGTATCAAAGCTAGCATTGTTGGCAGATGGGGACAAAAGGAACAAGAAAGTAGACAAGGTCAATGGTGTAGGTAGGGACTGCTCAGTGTAAGGCCTCGAAGAGACAACTATTGTATGAAAGATACACTGGAAGATGTTTAACTGCTAAAAGTCAATGATTTTAAGTACTTTGCTGACCAACAGATAAGACATTTAAATGTATTTCTAATGTATTGGTAGTTTATACATTTTCCCCCCAAAGATGTTTTTTCATAATTTAGACTTCTTTGAATGATTAATATTGTGTCATTACTAGACTATCCTTTAAAAGGAAGGAATTCATTTAATTTATTTTCCACTTCAATATTCAAAAAATTCTCTCAGCAGCCTAATCAGCTATTTAGAAAATTAGCCCCAAATAAATGAGGTGTCAGTTTCTATTTCAGAGTGTGCATATGTCTTCATTTAAATATTAGTACCAAATACTAAATGTAATCATGATAAATGTAAATTGGTCATCTGTTAATCACTAATTTCTGAAGACTTCATATGAAGTTTAAAATATTAGCACCTACACAAGTAATGAGAATACTAAGAAAACCATGTTTAGGAGGGAATTAAAATCTGCACATAGATGTTACTAAATAAATTCAACTTCAGGCTTTTTAAAAAAACTATTTAAAAATTCACAAGTACCTACTGTACCCTGATATGAACTGACTAGTGTGTCAACCAGAGAAAATCAAGGACCAAAGCATCAGTAGGATTAAAAAAGGTTAATACACAAACCATCCACTACAGAGGGTATATAATAACTTAAATAAATGCAACATAAAATCTACTAAATTAAAATTTTCAACAACTGGTAACAGAAAGGAGGATACTGTTGATACACAGCAAGTGATCAAAGTGCATTTAAAGGTCACTTTTGCATGGAATTTTATTAAAAATTGGACCTATGCACCCTTTTTGCTTGTTGTTTCTTCTGCTTTTATTTTAGCCATAGAAATATCAATTATCTGAATTCTGGCCTTCCCAGTTCATTCTGGAGGGTCTATCAGATAACTCAATATGTATATAATGACAGGTTTCAGAGTAACAGCCGTGTTAGTCTGTATTCGCAAAAAGAAAAGGAGTACTTGTGGCACTTTAGAGACTAACCAATTTATTTGAGCATAAGCTCAAATAAATAAATAAAGCTGTAGCTCACAAAAGCTTATGCTCAAATAAATTGGTTAGTCTCTAAGGTGCCACAAGTACTCCTTTTCTTTTTATGTATATAATGCACACCTACTCAACTAACTGAAAGGGTGAGCAAGGTGAACCTGGAACAAATGCTTCCTTTCACCAAAACGTTATTCACTCATGTTAACCAGGCATTAAAAAGAGACTTAAAATAGTAACTAAAAATCAGTTCTTCAATTGTTCAACTTTCACTGTCTGGAGTTATGCGATATCAAGACTTCATTGGTTCTCCAGGTTTCAGAAAAGCTTCCAAGGCAGACAAGACTTGAACTTCTAATGTAAAAAGAAAGCAGAAAAAAAAACACCTTTAAGACACCTTTCAGACCCTCTCAAGGCATCACTGAGAAGCCGAAAGGTGTCACTCTTAAGGTGTGAAATGGCTGTCAACTGGGCAGAGTATTTGCATTTTATGTTAAATGGAGGATTGCTGAGATTTCCAAAGCTAGCCTATTATGTCAGTAAAAGGCATAACCCAGCAATTAAATTATAGCAGGTTACCAACAGAAATGTATCCACCAAATATTTCTTGTAACTCTTATGTCCTACCATGTACCAAAGGATTTTACTTCAAACATTTGCAAATTGTTTTAAGTGTCAAGAACTTAAATTGGTCATAAACAACCTCTTTGAAAAATAGTTTACTTATCAAAATGAAGAGGTAGCCGACCAGCCTTGACATGGCAATGGGCCACCTAATTCATAGGGACAGACTGAACTAAATACTCTAAACAGGAAAGTAATAACTTGTCATATATATTTCTACCTACTGGCACTTAAGTTTGTATTAAGTGCAATCTTAGCTCCGCTGATGAGAATGGTAAAACTCCTACTGACTTCAACAGAACAAAGATGTTACTCATTGTATTGAGTTATCTGATAGACCCTCCAGAATGAACTGGGAAGGCCAGAATTCAGATAATTGATATTTCTATGGCTAAAATAAAAGCAGAAGAAGAAACAAGCAAAAAGGGTGCATAGGTCCAATTTTTAATAAAATTCCATGCAAAAGTGACCTTTAAATGCACTTTGATCACTTGCTGTGTATCAACAGTATCCTCCTTTCTGTTACCAGTTGTTGAAAATTTTAATTTAGTAGATTTTATGTTGCATTTATTTAAGTTATTATATACCCTCTGTAGTGGATGGTTTGTGTATTAACCTTTTTTAATCCTACTGATGCTTTGGTCCTTGCTGCTCTGGCATGCAGCGTGCTGTGCTCCACCTAGTTACCACACCCCACTCCAAATGTGGTTGTATTTCAGTTGGTCTGTATGGACAATTAAGCACTTTCCGCTCCATTGGGATGAAAGGCCCTGTAGAAATGTAAATACTACTGCTCCGATATATTGGTTACTAGCATTTTTGAAAGCTACCATGTCTGTTTCTGCATAATCCAGCAGAAATTTAACACTGTCAAAACACTCACATGCTTAACCTAGATCTGACGATTAAAGCTGTTCAGTGATTCAGGTTGTTTGTGAATTTCTACTGTATCCTTTTCAAATGTGGTTATGGCCAAAAAATCATTTGAAAGATATGTCCTACTTTTAACCTCACTTATTTTATACAATTTACAAGTCAAAACAAGATTGTACATCCAAGCAACTAAATGGAACCAAGTTCAGCTGGGTCCTGATGTTAGTTCCTTGCTTCCAGGAATGCTGCTGTTACATTCTAGAAGGATGGTAACTGATGCAGGATTTGAGGAGACAGAAGAGGAGCATATTAGAATGGTTCCAGTCAGCGTATTTTTAGACATGCCTGCTTTGTTATATATGCAATCAGAGGTTTCAATCAATTTAATAAAATTACCAAAAACATGTTGTGGGAAGCGTAACAATGCTCACTTTGTAAAATGGTATCTCCATGTTAAATAGAGATAACTGATTGCATTGCTGCATAATGTAATTATTGTTTTGTCTCTGATATTACATGGCAAAGATTTATAAACCTGTTAACTTCCTAAATAAAAAAGAAATAGTTCCACTGAATAATTAAAATGTATGTCTCCCAGTAATTTTTGGGCTTTACCTGCTTTTTTTTAAAATAATTTTTAGGGGACAGTATAAAGGTGGGGTGGGAGGCTGAAGTCCGGTAGGATGACCAGGAAATGGAAGATTATATAGTAGTGGGAATAATCTGGATTGTTTTAATTTCTAGCCTTATTTTGAGATATTTTAGGAGGTTGTAGAACTGTTGTATAAAAAAAAGTTTTTTGTTAGGCGTCAGCTGCACACCACTGAAATATCTTCCACCGTAAAACTCTAACGAAGGTTTTTGTTTAGGAACAGAAATACAGTCACTATGCATAACCACATGTGCAGTTCACCAGTGGAGCTGAAAGCCATTTCCCAAATCCTCTCCAAGACAGACCTGTCTTGACTTGTTTTCAACTTGTAGTAATGAGACGTAAGATTGTCTAATGCATTAATATTTAATGGCAGAGATTCTGAGGACCCAGAGGATCAGAGTTAGTCATAAAAAAGAAAGCATTAGGAAAGAAGTGTTATGAATGTGATGCTTGTCAATTAGGAAAGTGACCTGCCTCTTGGTGACACACTCGAGTTCTAAACAAAGTGAGAGAGAACTCTCCTAGTGGTATAACTGTTCAAATTGTCATCATCGGTGTCTTTTAAATTGTCACTCTAAAAGACCAAACCATGGTCTTCCTACAGTAAATTTAGCAAAAGGTACAGAACAACAATCGTGAACTGTGAAGTCCTCATAGGGAGTCAGAAGGGACCATCATGATCATCTCATCTGACCTCCTCCACATTGCAGGTCACAGAACATCACCCACCCACTTCTGTAATAGACCCCTAACCTCTGGCTGAGTTACTGAAGTCCTCACATCATAATTTAAAGATTTAAAGTTACATGGAATCCACCAATTACACTAGTTTAAACCTGCAAGTGACCCTGTGCCCCATGCTGCAGAAAAAGGCAAAAAATCACCAGGGTCTCTGCCAATGTGACCTGAGGGAAAATTCCTTCCTGACCCCAAATATGGCTATCAGTTAGACCCTGAGCGTATGGGCAAGACCCAGCAGCCAGACACCTGGGAAAGAATTCTCTGTAGTAACTCAGAGCCTTTTCAATGTAGTATCCATTGGAGATATCTGCTGCTAGTAGTAGATCCTCTAATCTACTGAAGCCTATTCACTTATCTACAGAATAGGTATAGCATAGACAGCAGCCACAAACACGTTCTCACTACCCTCTTCGCTAACACAAGTCAAGGCTGACCTAGAGGGCAGGAAGTTCAAACTCCATAGACCCTTAGCTGAGACTGCCAAAAGGGGGCCAAACAGCATCAATGGTGACTGATGTTTGTTGTACCAACATCAGTACATTAGAATCTGGACTGTGACATCATAAATACCACTGAAATCTGATGGCTGTTGTCATTACCAACCTGAGATTGATTGGAACTAGCCTTCCAGAGAGAAAAGCTTTGTATCCCACTCCTTAACCCCTTTAGCTAGACATTCCCTTTACATTATTCCAATAAATTTACACTGCCTCCTCTCCCTTACCTCTTGGAAAATGGCACCTCTGAAGTTACAGTAATTTTGCTCTTGCTTCTCTCAATGGTCACCACACCTCCACCCAGATTACCAGCTTTTCCATTCACTTTGATTCGTTCCTGCAAGAACTGCTCCTGCAAAATAAGGGTAAGATTTGTTAGTCAGAGTTATAGCCATAAAGTCTCTCTGCCTCGAATGGCAAAATGTCTCCACTAACTTCCTAGCATCCAAAACATAAGATTGAAGAGCATTTCCCCCCAAATTTACTTTAACCAAAAGCCAGACAAGTTTTAAAGTGACTTTCTCACACATCAAACATTGAAAGCAAATGATTACTATATTCCTCCCAAAGACTTAGGCCCGGAACCTACAAAGATTAATATGATTAGTCCTACTGGCCTAAATGGGACTACCCAGGTACCTAATATTAAGCATATGCACAAATCATTGCAGAATCACTGTTATAGTGAGCAACACCCATCAGGCCTTTGATGCTTGGACGTATTCACCAGTCTTAGGTATTCATCTTTCTGGATATCTGACAAAAATAAGGTTATAAGGATTCAAGTTCCTACAAAGGTTTAAACCACAATAAAGAGGAAACTTAATGGCCACCTTTATAAAACTTACTTTCCTAATTTCACATCTCACATTTAGTGATAAAGAGCATACAAAAAGGATTCTAAAAGATTGTAGTGATATAAGAATCCTACCAAAGTGTCTCATACACATTTCAGCTAGCCCATTTCCCTTTGAAATCCCATAAGCCACTATGCAGCCATCAAAGAAAATATAGCAGTGGCCATCTTCTCTGCAAAGTATATCCAGTTGGAGGCTCCACAACCAATAACAAAATAGTGATCACGAAGAAACTAGAAGGTGTCTAAGTTATAAATTTGAAATTCTAGTATTTTACCAGGATGTCAAAGTTATAAAAAATCTGAAGTCTGATGACCTTCAGTATTCTATTATAATCCTAATGGGATGATCAGCTCAGCTCGCTGAATCAACAACAGACACCTACATGTCTGATAAGGACTTCAATAAATTAAAAAGGCACTGAGCTACACTCGAACAGCACTGTTCCACCCAATCACCTCCATCACCTCGTATCATTTTATTTTTGATCTATGAAATGGGTATAGTATAAAAAAGTGTTTAAACTCGAAGTCTTAAATAAAGTTACATAGTAATCATTGGACAATACACCATGAATAAAAAATATTTACACATTCAGAACTACATTTTATAAAAAAAAAATACAGGGCTGTTGAAAGAGTTCCCAGTACTTCCAAGAAATGTCAGTGTTACAAACAATTCTAGTATTTCCCACAATGATCCTGATCAGCAGGCATTAAATTAGCAAACCAATAGAAAATATAGTTGATCAAAGTCAGAACTATATGGCCTAGTTTCTAAAGCCACTTGTTGGTTTAGGATTAATGACTGCATTTGTAGCAAGCCCACAGAATACAGGACATTTCACAGTTATTTATATGAAGGTAATTCAAAGAAAGTAGACAATTCAGTTCAAGAATATTCCAACACAACACTAGAAACTGCCCTCCACAGACCTGAAAAGCCACAACATAACTCAGTAGCCAGAAACGTTTGTTGTAAAGAGTTAGGCCTGGTCTACACTACAGAGTTAAGTCGACGTAAGGCAGTTTACATCAACCTAACTCTGTAAGCATATACACTAAAATGTAGCTCCCAGCAATGTAACTTGCCACAACACTAACTTAATAACTCCATCTCCGCAAGAGGTATAGTGCTTAAGTCGTGTCGGCGTAGACCAGTGGTTCTCAACCTATATACCATTGTGGGCCGCATCCAATACTACCTGTATGGCCCTGAGAATATCACATGGTCCGCAACTGTGTGCTGACTGGGCCACAGGTTGAGAACCACTGGTGTAGACACTGTGTTGCTTACATCAACTGTTGCTGCCTTTCAGAAATTGTCCCGCAATGCCCCAGGCTGGCAGTTAAATTGGTGCAAGTGCTCCTGGTGAGGATGTGCACCACCGACACAAGGAGCATAGCATAAACGTGTAAAACCAATTCAATTACTGCGGTGGCTGTACATCGACATAACACAGGGCATGTCTACACATACAGGTCTGCAGTACCACCACTGCAGCACCTCTGGTGAAGACACTATGCCGACGGGAAAGAGCTCTCCTGTCAGTATAATAAAACCACCTCAACGTGTGGCAGAAGCTATGTCAATGGGAGAAGTGCTCCCAATGACATAAGCGCCAGTGTGGACAGCGCTATATCGGTGTAATTTATGTCGCTTGGGGGGGAGGTTTGTTTGAGCAATATAAGTTCTGCCAACATAAGCTTTAGTGTAGACATAGTCTTAGGTTGATTTAAATTTGCAGTGCAGAACAGCTATCCAAGAGAGATCCCGATCAACACAGAGAATTTATGTTAAGTAAATCCACTTTAAAACTTGTTTTTTTTATCCCAGAAGGATGCTAGCACTGTTTGAACATGCTTTCCCTGGCTACATATAGCAACCCAACAGTGCTAAAACTATTCTACAAACTTACATTAGGCAAAACTAGTGCAACGAACAGCCCAAACTTTCAACTTCAGCATAGAACCTATGCTTTTTACAGAAGGTTGCAATGGTTGGTTGTAATACCTGGGAGAGAGTCTTTAGTCCTGACCACCTGAAGCCTCCAAAGCACTGTCCTCCCAGCTGCACAAAGGTTCAGTTGTCCTAATTTCATTACACAATGTTTGCTTCACATCTGGAAGTAAGCCTAAAGCCCTTGTTCCCAGCATTATGGGATAAGCGAGTCACATGCCCCAGAAAACACAGTACAACCAAAGGTGTACTTTGTGCTATGCATGGACTTGCCTGTTGTGTGGACACAGTAAACCACTTCAAGAGACCCAGACAAACAATTTATGCTATTAATGTCACCACAATTTTCAGAATAGCAGCTGTGTTAGTCTGTATTCACAAAAAGAAAAGGAGTACTTGTGGCACCTTAGAGACCAACAAATTTATTTGAGCATAAGCTTTCGTGAGCTACAGCTCACTTCATTGGATGCATTCAGCAGTAGCTACTGCTACTCTGAAACCTGTCATTATGCAAGGCACTGAATTTGGCCGTATGGAGTGGAAATCTATCAACTTCATGAAAAAACTTGTACAGATACAGACAGACATCATCTTCCTTTTCAAATGTAAACAGATGGACATCATACCAAAAGGACTGAAGGTAAAAAATCTATTACAATCTACATACCTCACAGACTATGCTGACAGCTTGTGCCACACGGTCCACTGAATGCATCCGATGAAGCGAGCTGTAGCTCACGAAAGCTTATGCTCAAATAAATTTGTTGGTCTCTAAGGTGCCACAAGTACTCCTTTTCTTGTCACCACAATGGTCTTCTCACTTAAGGTCAAATTCTGCACTGACTTCACATCATTCATGTCCTCATCTATCATCACTGACTTAAGTTATTACAACAGGTGCAAACTGGAACAAATATGAACCCTACATGTAGAATCACAAGAAATCCTGCCATATTTAACTGGAGTCTCACACTTCATGCATCAGTTATTGTTCGGCCATGACCACACCAGCAAAATACTAATAGTTTCCCTTCAGTCAAGGCTGAACAAAAATGTATGTATATGGCTTCCAATGTCAAATGTGACAGGACTGCTAATATAGACAGAGTATTAGACTTCATCTTGACTAAATAAAATGGTCAAATGTAGATCAATCTAAGACAGCATGTATTAGCTAAGCATAAATGAAGCTCAACCTTTTCACCCTAGTGTATATGTAGAGCAACACCTTGTAGCTTGATTTAGCTGGCCCTGTTCTACCCTAGGGTAAACGTGACAATTTTTCAGACAAAACAAAGCCTAAGAGACAATCTAAATGCCTATGGAACTTCTAAAAGTTTTGCCGTAAAACACTAGTCTAACAAAAGGTTTTGTCATACACTCAGGCTTGGACTATGCTACCCAGGGAACATACAATTAGTGTGATTTAAAGCCAGCATGGAAAGGGTTTGCCTTACTATTCCAGAAGAGCAGCCAGGGTCTGAAAGGTGCTAGAAGCAAATATGGTTCCTTTCATGAGAATCATGCATTAACTTTGCAAAGTTCCACTTAGCTGCCAGCCCAAGGTGAGTGAAATCAAAATTTACCAATTCTCAATGCCAAGCACTAACCAGTGCCCACCCTTTTAACAACATCTCATCAACAGTAAGATTTTTAGATAAATCCCAACATTGCTTCTCTATTGGTAATAGTCACAGTAGAAACCCTGCTGTAGATCAGCTTCTATAGCCACCTGCCTTTGAATGCCATACAACGAAACCTTGCTCAAAGCAGATCTGTACAGGAGCCTTCGCAACACAAGGTTTCCCACCACAGCACTGCATTGCGAGCAACTTTTTGCCAAACCTAGCATAGGTAAGGCTTTAAAGGTGGTGATACTGTTGCCACTAACTGCAGCTTAAGGGGGAGGAGACAACTGGAAAGAGAGAAGGAAAGTTCCCAACAGGATGGGAAACAGGCTCAGGAAATAGAGGTTTATAGTTAGCAGCGGCTATGACCAAGCAGGCCAACACTAATGTACACCTTTGGGGATATGAGAGAATGTTAGAGAGTGATGCATGGAAGGGAAGAACAAGTCAGTGGATTTTTGCGATAATAAATATATTTTCATAATCATTTCATTTAGCTACCAAATGATTCCTTTGCTGGACCCCCCAGCGGCAAACGCCATTACAGTTAAAGACACACTGATGGCAGAGCATTTAAAACTTACGAAGTTGGCTGCGTCCATGATTCCATCTTCCACGGGATGGGTGCAGTCCAGAGTAAATTTTAGGACCTGCTTCTTTTTTTTGCCACCTTTCGTCGCAGGCTTCTTCTGTGAAGCCAGAAAGAAATGAAGCGACACAGGTTACGCATGCTAAGATGAACCTTAGGCTGGGGCACGAGCTGCAGGGGCCTGTCTTAACGGCAGGGAGTGCGACAGAAGGGCAGAGCTCGTTCGCCGCGCTGCCAGGCCCTGGAGACATCGGCACCCCCGGACAGGCCGCGCCGTGTCCCCGACCAGATTTCTCAGGGCCACGCAGCCAGGGGAGGGTGACAGGACCGCGCGGCGCCCGGCTCTGACGGCTACCCCAAGCCCCCCAGCCTCGGGAGCCAGACCGGCGCCTCCGTGCGGCCGCGAGGCGGGGGCCGCCGGGGAGCTCCTGGCCTGCAGCGCCCAGACCCCGGGGGAGGGGGCGGCGCCACAGGAGGCGCCGGGAAGCGGGGGGGCTCCAAGGCCGGCCAGGCCGCAGCGGGAAAGAGGCCCCCGGCGCGGCGGGCGAGGCCCCCCGGGCCCTCAGGAAGCGACGGCGGGAGCAGGAGGGCTCGCGGCCTCCCCCGGCACCCGCCCCGCAGCGCGCGCCCGGCCGGCCCCCCGGCCGCCCCCGCGCCAGGGGAGCCGAGCGGCCAGGGCCGGAGCCCGACGGGGGTCGGGCCGGGGCTCGGAGCCCGCGGGGAGGCCGGCCCGGGCCCGGCGTGGCTGGACACTCACCACAGGCGCCATGGCGGCTGCAACGAGAGGAGCAGAAAGGGAGGGCGGCGCGACGCGCATGCGCCAAATCCCCCGTGTGCACCTGGCGCATGTGCCGACTACACCCCCGCGTGCGTCTCGCGCAAACGCGCATGTGCCACCCGCCCACCCCACCCCCGGAGCACGCAGAGCGCAGGCCATGCCAGCCAAGCACTGAGCGAATAGATTTCCCCCGGCCGCCACCCCTTAGCCATCTGCATCTCTGGGATCGATTAGCGCTACCTGTGCAGGGACTGGGATCCGGACCCGTCCCCTGCCTCTCAGGCGGTGGGGGATCTGGGCAGGGGGCGGGGCCTGGCGGGGGGGATGGATGGGGGGGAGCAAGGGCCGGGGGGGGGTCTGGGAAGGGAGCAGGGGCTTGGCGGGGGGGGGGCATCGAGGAAGGAAGCAGGGGCCTGGCTGGGGGGGTGGATCTGGGAAGGGAGCAGGGGCCTGGCTGGGGGGGGATCTGGGAAGGGAGCAGGGGCGGGGGGTGTCGAGGAAGGAAGCAGGGGCCTGGCGGAGGGGGGGGTGTCGAGGAAGGGAGCAGGGGCCTGGCTGGGGGGGCATCGAGGAAGGAAGCAGGGGCCTGGCTGGTGGGGGGGATCTGGGAAGGGAGCAGGGGCCTGGCTGGGGGGGGATCTGGGAAGGGAGCAGGGGCCTGGCTGGGGGGGGATCTGGGAAGGGAGCAGGGGCCTGGCTGGGGGGGATCTGGGAAGGGAGCAGGGGCCTGGCTGGGGGGGGGGGATCTGGGAAGGGAGCAGGGGCCTGGCTGGGGGTGGGGGGCATCGAGGAAGGAAGCAGGGTCCTGGCTGAGGGGGGTATCTGGGAAGGGAGCAGGGTCCTGGCTGAGGGGGGTATCTGGGAAGGGAGCAGGGGCCTGGCTGAGGGGGGGGATCTGGGAAGGGAGCAGGGGCCTGGCTGGGGGTGGGGGGCATCGAGGAAGGAAGCAGGGGCCTGGCTGAGGGGGGGATCTGGGAAGGGAGCAGGGGCCTGGCTGGGCAGAGGCGATTGGGGGGGTGTCCATGCCATGGGGAAGGAGCAGGAATGAGAGGAGGGGAGGCTTTGACCCTGGGGGCACTGAGATCTGTGTCACTGCCGAGCTTTCCCTTGGTGGGGAGCGGAGGTGGTGGCACCGTTCCCAGGGACAGGCAGTAGTGAGGGGCGCACAGTAGAGAGGGGAATCAAACCAGAGAAGCTGTAGTGCGTACAGCTTCCTGTCCCCTCTGCCCTGCGGGCCCCAAGGCAGAACTCTCATGTGGGACTCACTTCACAGCAGCTTTGGTTAATAATAATAATAATAAAAGCCACCTTTCTTCCCCGTGATTTCAGATCTCATCATAGCGTGCACATACAAATCACTTCCTCCTGTGATGAAATGCAGCCTGCTCTGGGGTGGAACGTGGCAACTGTTTAACAGCTCACAGTGACACTGCACAGTGGTCTAAGACAGGAATTTTGCCTGGGCACTGGAGCCAAAACCTCTACCCCCAATTCATATGTGTGTGGAGTGCATAGCTCAACAAGGCCCTGATCCTGGAGAAAGTAAATAAGGAAGTGTTATTTACTCCTTTTCATAACCCAAGAACTAGGGGTCACCAAATGAAATTAATAGGCAGCAGGTTTAAAACAACAGGATGTATTTTTTCACACAACGCACAGTCAACCTGTGGAACTTTTTGCCAGAGGATGTTGTGAAGGCCAAGACTATAACAGGGTTCAAAAAAAGAACTAGATAAGTTCATGGAGGATGGGTCCACCAATGGCTGTTAGCCAGGATGGAGAGCAATGGGGTCCCTAGCCACTGTTTGCCAGAAGCTGGGAGTGGCTGACAGGGGATGGATCACTTGATGAGTCCCTGTTCTGTTCATTCCCTCTGGGGCACCTGGCATTGGCCACTGTTGGAAGGCAGGATACTGGGCTAGATGGACCTTTGGTCTGACCCAGTCTGGCCATTATGTTCTTATGGATCCTTTGCTGGGACTCTCAGGACTACCACAATACAAAATGTATAACAACACTCTGAAGAAAAGCTCTGGATTGATCTGAACCTGACCTCCGTTTTATCTCTTCAAAACACAGAAACTCCACTGCTCTGATTCTGCCGTGGGAAAATCCCTACTCTAAAGGTGTGGTCTTTAAAAGGGTGGGGGCATGGAGTGATCTCTGAGGTAATAAACAACATGGAATTAGAAAGGCAAACATCACAAAAGCATGGTTGTAAATGAACACACCGTGGCATCCAGATCCTGTGCACCATTTCACAAAAGCCACGAGGTGGTGCTGCTCCAACAGGAACCTACAGAAGGAGAGAGCAAGCAGTTATGAAAGGTGGCATTGCCAGCAACAAGTGTTCCACAATAGGAAGCACTAGTGGGCAGACGAGAAGAGTTACCCCTTGGCACATCTGCTTCAAGGTGGGGATGTGGGGCTGGTTAAATTCTCCTCACACTTGCCCTATTTTAAACCCACACAAAGCACCAGCCTGACAGCTCGGAAGACTGAATTTGCCAAGCTAGCTACAGAGCACAGACAGCAGCAGTGCAAGCTTCCGCCAAGCTGCCTCTTGCCAATGCATCTTACCGCCCAAGCCTTAGTTGGAGAGGCACCAGGAGACGCTGGGCCTCCGATCAGACTGTTGACAAGAGACAATTACAGTGCAGTAGGTGAGGTGGGCAGTTTTCCCCCAGGAAATTGGCTGAAACTCACCAGCTACCAACTGGCTATCAGCTATTTGATCAATATCAGCTTGGACTGGATGTGAATGCATCACCATTGGTCTAGCTTTCATTCCTAATTACCTGAACCAGCCATTCTCCACTTGCTAATTGAAACAGAAGAGTTTTTAATTTGAAGACTCCTCTCAGCTTCCAAATGAGTATTGCATATTTGTTACTATTCTCATTAATGGTGGCAATGACTCCTTACGTCTCCATAGCACCAGAGCTCACAAGCATCCGTCAGCACTCTGCTGACGTGGTATATGAATAAGGATAGTTTCCCTCGCCCCTGGGATGCAGCTGACTCTGGGGTTGAATCCTCATAGCCATTGTGCACCAGTAACTGGACAGGTCTCAGGAGAGAAAGTGAAGAAAAACTGATTCAGTTGAATGTTTGGAGGAATTTGAGATCAGCTGAGTAAACCTGGGGAACAGGGGTATCAGAGGCGGCCCTGTGTTTTAGGTATGGCTTTTGGATGGAAACTTACTTGCTTCTGAGGAATTCTAATGCAATTCACTGCAGCACTGAGGGCATTAGGGCCCTGAGTTTTACACTGCCTCTGAAACCCTGTTGAGCACACACAGCTCAGGGGGCCTGCAGGAAGCTCAGACTGATAGACAATTGAGCAATGGGATCTTCTGCAAAGCGTTAATATGTGAACGGGATCCTGACCTCACCTCACTTATTGTAGAGCCGTCGCTGGGACAATGTCTGTGCAAACCCCTCAAGCATGAAGTGTGTTCCTGTGTGTGACTAGAAAATGACCTGCTGAATTATGCTGCTCTGTCACTTTCAATATGCCACTGGGCTTCATAATCCCAAAAGACTGAGAAAAATGGGGAGGGCTGATCCCTTGCAAGGAGAGGCTGGTCTTTTTCCATCACATGGATTGTCCACTAGATCTGACCTTGGGTGAACCTTGAAGCTTGTTGATGAGATGGAAGGGGCAAGAGGGACAGGACAGGGATATAAAGGAAACATTAATCATGCATTCACATGGCTGTTTGGGTTTAAATTTACACCCTAGGCAACTTTTAGAGGTGCCTTTCCCTAGGAATTGCATACAACATAGAGATAACTCAGTCTGGAGAAAACTGCCTGCCACAGGTAGGAGATTCCTCCTTTCCCCTCTGGAAGAGTCGACAGTGAATTAAATGCATTGATTTTTTCCCCTTTTACTTAGGCTTAGCAAATCCTAACCCCTCTGTTATGCATTTTAGCCCCTGAGGGAGAACGTGAGCATATCAGACAGTCCCCTTCACACCAGGCTGCGTAGAGCACGTCAGCAAATGAGAGACTTCAGTTTTTTAGAACAACATTTCATTGTGCTCTCTGTTATGCCTGCAGAAACAATGTATTCTGAACCCAGCAGCTCTTCCTTATTGGCAATGTTGCCCTGGCTACTGTGTTCACGTCACTCATAATATTCTGGCTGTGCTGAAAGCCTCGGCATTTCTGTCATTCCAGTTTCAAACGCATGAAAAGCAGGAGACAGGCAGAGCAAGGGGACTGAAATTTTATCTACTAACAGGACAAAGCGGATACAACGTTGGAAACTTTGGAAGAAAAGGTAAGAAACTTTGATATTGCCGCTGTGTCTAACTACAATAAAGTGACCATAACAAAAAGATATACCGTTTGCATTTCCTTAAAATGCAAAGGTAGCATTTGCTTACAAAGTCACTTCACTTATTGAAACTAGAGGTACTGGCAGACCCCAGAGAGGCACAGCCCACCTTGTTAACACACATACATGTATCCACATCTGAAACACTGTTTTGATTTCTGAGCTCTATAATAACTTTCAGAACTTGTACTTTTCTGGCTGAGGCTTGCTCATATAAGGACTTAATAGATAATTGCTGGTCTATTTCAAAAGAATGTATTTGAATGGCATCACCATGAAATTGACAAACTGAAAATAGCTGGATTTGATCAACAGGTTAAAGAGAATGCCGTCTTGTTTCTCATATTTTTACTGAAGTGTTTTCATTAGCATAGCATAATAGCAAAATGAATTAACCGCAAACAGTGCTCTTCTTGAATGTGGTCACACGCTGTACGGAGTAAAGAATTTAAACCACAGCTGATTGTTTGAAAAGTTGCATTTTTCCTCTTATACCCGCACCACTTTGCTCTGTTCTGGACAGTACAGTGTTTTTTTAATAAAATATCACTCAGATTAGAGTGGTATAAGAAAACAGGCATGTTTAGAAACCTTCCATCCCCCCACTTTATACACAGTTTGTTTTGTCAGCACCCAAACAACATAGGCTGTGTCATTTTTACTCTCTGGCTGTTTGTTGTGTAATATGCAAAGCCCAGACTGTTAGTTTATTTATTACTGCTCTTTACTAGATCTTGTAAATGTGCAGGTTTCCCTTCCAACACAACTCTTATATTAAAAAAAAAAAATCTAAAAATTCCCCCTGACTCCTGTTACACCTTCTGGAACCCCTGAAATGGGGACAATTCAGAAATGATTTTCAGACTTTCTGTGGTTTCTGACTCTGAACTTTAATATTGTTATTGAGACACAATGTTAATAATTTCCATTTGTTCTTACAAAGCACGCTGTGTGCTCATTGCGCTGCGGACAGCTTGGCATGAAGTCAGTCCTATGAGTCAAATGTGCCACCTATTCTTTGACTCTGTGCGCTATTTCTGGTCACAATGTAGTTTAACTCCTAAATGCTCAAGGAAGTGGTGGCATTCAGCAGCAGCTCACTGCTATCGCAACTGTGCCCTGCAATAATAGTGCAGGACTCTTTAAACAATAAAGAGCGAGAGCACTAGACTTTACAAATATACACAGTAGAAGGACCGGGTCTCTGCCTCCGAGAGCTTACAGTGGGCTCTCAGAGAGACGTGATTCACAGGACAACAGCTAGAACGTGAGAAGGCAGAAGGAGATAGCAGGGCGGTTTTGGGAAGTGAGGACTGGAAGGAGGAATCTGGGGACAGAGAGGGAGAGTACTTGGTGCATGGAAAGTGGAAGGCTGTTTCAGGCACAAAAGCAGTGTGAAAGAAAATGCAGAGCTACATATGGGAGAAAAGGTAGGGAGATGGGCGGGGAAGGGGTATGAGAAGCAGAGAAGATACATTGGAATTGATGGTAGGGAATATTAGAGATTTTACTCAGGCGGTATTGTTTCCTGGGAGGAACCAGTCTCCCCCTCTTTTTTCTTTTCTCAGAGGCCCTAAGCTGGGCCAGCACATCCTTTCACCTGCAGAAGGCTGGACATAGCTCCCCCCGGAACTGCTGCACCAGCCAGCAGGGTGCATTTGAGAGATCTTGGGGGCAGGGGCGCTATCTGGCAGTCTTGCCAGTTCTAACTTCATGGCGAATTAATCAGTTGCTTGCAGTCAGGCGGCGCAGCCCTGCCCAAATGCATGTGATCAGGTCACCCCAGTCCTAGGCCCAATGAGAGAGGAGCAAGTTGGATCAAGTGACCAGAACTGTCCTTTACACCAGCAAAAACAGAGCTGTGGCCAAATTACATCTGTGACCACCACGCCGTCCCTGACACTTCTTCCTGCAGCTGTCCTACCCTTTACATGCAATCGGTGGCCATCAGATCATGTAGCTGCCCTGTCCCTCATATGCTATCAATGACCAGCAGAGTCTTGATCTGTCTAGCATGTGGCACCCTCCAAGGTCAGGCTCCTCTATTGTGACTCACCAGAATAGCTGCTTTTTAACTGCACCACATGCACCATATCCTGAATTAGATGTTGAATCCCTCTGCCTACTTGTGTCGTTTTCCTCCAGATGTCCGGTGGGATTTTCTCGCCTTTGGAAAACCTCTGCAACCTGGATAATGCCAACTGCCACCCCCTGGTGTGTTTCCTGTGCCATGAGCAGTATGAGCATCCCTGCCTCCTGGACTGTTACCACAACTTCTGTGCCAGCTGCCTGCGAGGCCGGGCAATAGACAGCCGCCTCACCTGCCCTCTCTGTGGGTAAGAACTTCAAAGCAGTGCCCACCCATAACACAGAAAGATGGTGACTTACCAGTGAAAGCTATCCCAGGCCTGGCCAGGTGCCCATGCTCTGCAATAGCCCCACAGACACACAGGTGTCGAGCATGCTGACAAACATACCAAACACGCATTTCACACGTGGATGTCTGAGTTAGAGGGTCCAGCTCTGCCCATCAGCAAATGCCCAATGCAGCTAGCCATGTGCAGCATTAGGCAGCTAAGTCTGAAATTGAGGCCCAAGGAGAAACAGTCGCATTTCTTCTCTTATGCTCCTTGGGCTGAAGGCCTGCTCGGTGCTCTGTTGAGATATGTTATTGAAATTAGCTTATGTACATTGGTTTTGTGCTCAAAACCTGGCACGGGAGCAGGGAACATATCTGACATGAAGAGGGTTCTAAGCTTGATATATTTGAATGTGTGGCAGTTCCCCTTGAACATGACTCTCCAAGGGTGAATGGGAGTCATTCCGTTAACGTCACTGAGAGTTGGGCCAGACCTCAACCTAATGCCTTTTGTGATAGCTTGGATAAGGATGTGGGCTGGGCTGCACATGAACCAGCACTGAAATAGCCTAACTGGTTTTCATTCACACCTTCTGTTATGTCAGTGCCAGCCTGCGTGTAGACACTGGTTGTGGAATGAAAGTGTCTTATTTAGATTTAATTTAAACTGATTCTTTACTGACAACCTATGCTGAATAGAGACACTCATACTCCACAAGAAGAGTGGCCACACACAAGCTTGCACTGATATAACAAGAATTAAACCGATGTCGTTATTTTGGTGCTAAGTTGTACCTAGACTGCCTCTATGATGATAGGCTGTTAGAGTCTGATCCAAAGACAATGGAGGCCAAGTGGAGCCTTCCATGGACTTCAGTGGGCCTTGGATTAAGGTCATTAGTTCATAACAGATGCAGGGTGTAACACAGGAGCATCTCTACTCTTCCTCAAGAGACTTCCTCAAGCACAGGACCAGCATTTGCAGTCTTTGTGTTTGGCACTTGCCCCTTTAGGCTCTTCAGTTTTCACCGTAAGCTGCAGTGAGGCTCAGCACCACTACTGGTAAGTAAGCACTCTGTGCTGGGCTCTAGGCCCAACTGACTTTGGAACAAGAATTCTTAGTGTGTTCACTAAAGGCCAAATTCAGCCCTCATTCACCCAGTCCAGCCCTGCCCCGCCCCTTCAGGAGATTAGATGGGGGTAACCAAATATAACATCCCTTTCTTCCCCCTCCAATTACAAGACATTTTGGGCCAAATCCTGCCCTGAACCAAAATGTCTTTTGCAGTTGGAACAAAAAGAAATTGCGTTTTACATTTTAATACAATATTAATGTGCTGAACTGTGTGTTTCTGAGCATTGTGGTTGTATGGATATTACGATATGCTACAGATTATGTCCTGTTTTTTTCTGGAGCATATTGTACATCTTCAGTTATGTTGTATTTGTTTTCATTTTTATTCCTTTCAAGAATCTCATATTAATGTAAGTGAAGCCAGGAATTATTTGAAGTAGTAAAACAACAAGGAGTCCAGTGGCACTTAAAGACTAACAGATTTATTTGGACATAAGCTTTTGTGGGTAAAAAAAACACTTCTTCAGATGCATCTTCAGAATGCCTCTTACCCACAAAAGCATATGCCCACATAAATCTGTTAGTCTTTAAGTGCCACTGGACTCCTTGTTGTTTTTGTGGATACAGACTAACACGGCTACCCCCTGATATTTAAGTACTTTCTCTCTGGCTTCTTCTATAGGTTCCTATTACTGTACATACAGATACTTTCATCAGCTCTTAGCTGTGAATGATGCAGTTTGCTCCTTGCTATTAAACAATACCGTAAATGTGGAGTGTTCGTGCTTTCCGCTCTGATGTGGACAGTCCTGTTTGAAGAAGGTCATTTCTATCACCGTATTAGTAACAATAACATCCACTTATAATTTGGGGTGTATTACATTCTATACAAACCAAGTTCATCTACATGAAACTTGAGTGCTTCAGATTCTCAAGAACACATTGCTGATGATAGCAAACATGGTGGAAAATTTACCATTGGACGTGGAATGCTACAATACACCTCTGCTTTTCTGTAGTACGCTCTAATGATCAGGGAATCTGCTTTCACTTCACAGGCATGAATTGACAACACTGTGCAGGACTTTGTATTCCAAAAAAGGAATGAGAATAGTAGGGGTGTTGATTGTCGTTTATTCTAGTGAATAGGATGTGTATCAGGCTGACTATAGTTGCCAAAGACATTTGAGTCTAATGGAGGGCTGGTAGAGGCAGAACTGAATCCGAGCTGTGTTCTGGAATGTGAAGTTAGAACTATCCACAAAGCATGGGAGGGGGTTAACATTGTACCTGATTAGATTTCACCTTTAATGTATACAGATCTCTCTGTATAGTTTGTCCTTAGGGGAAATGGAGATTTGATGAGCATCCAGTGAGCTGCTCATTTATGCCTGTTCTTTTTAGATGAACACAAATTACAAATATTAAAATAAATCCCATGAGCGTTTTGTTTTTTGTTTAAATCAGCATGGGAAAGACTTCAAGCAATACCTGTCTGCATACAAATTGTGTGGCTAGGCCACAGCCTGAAAAACAATTGTGTCTATTCACAACTCTTGTTTTTAATTACAAGCAGTTAAAAACAATCACATTTCTGTGAAAATTAATTAAAGTAAAGCTCTAGGTACCGAGCAGGCCCTATCACCATTGTATCTGGGCAACTGACAATCTCTAACGTTGTTATCCTAAAAGCAGACCTGGGAGGCAGGGCAGGGCTATTACCCCATTGTACAGATGGGAACTGAAGCACAGAGAGTCTAAGTGACTTGTCCAGGGTCACAAAGGGAGTCTGTGGCAGAGCAGGGAATTGATCCCAGGGATCTTGAGTTCCAAGTACTGAGCCAGCCTTCCTCTCACTGATGAGGGTAACATTTTCAAAGCACCTTAGTTATTTAGGAACCTGAGCCCCGTTAACTTGCACTGAGATTTAGGCTTCAAGTCACTTAGGCACTTATGATTTTTTTCCCCTGGATCTCAGACTTGTAAAATACGCATGCCCAGTGGGGGTCAGGCTGCCTAGTGGTAAAGCCCCAGGAAAGCTGGAGAAGCTGTATCTAGCTCTGCTCTTATACATGGCCTGTCAGCGCCGCATTTGAGTGCTTCGTTGTCAAGCTGCCTTTGTGCCTATGAAATACGAGATTCTAATCACAATGGTTTCAGGTGTGAACAGCTGCAGAACACACAAGTTCTACTTATAACTCCACAAGAATTCAGAAGAGCTCACTCCCCTGCCAGGGCAGACCAGCAATGGGAGAAGCACAGTGAGTGTCTCCCACTCTATCCTGGACAAGTGATCACCCTGGGGAGAAGCAGAATCACTGCAGCCCTAAGGCCTGATCTGGCAGGGGCTGAGCTTTCTGGCCCCTATCCAGCAAAGCACTTAAGCATGTGAGTAACTCTAGGCTTTGAATAGCCCCACTGGAGTCAATGCTCAGCACCTAGCAGGACTGAGCCCCTAGGTAGGTGGATTCCCCTAGCCAAAAAATGACTCCTGGCACTTACTGTCTGAGCTCTGGGGGAAAGAGAGCTGGGTGACACCAGATAGGTTTGTTGCACGCTTAGGGATTTATTTTTAAATTTAAAAATAGAAAATACCACACAAAAAACTGTGTTGGGATTTTTTAACTGTTATACAAAATTGTGTATCTTAAAGAGGTGTTGGCCCTTCCTGGAAATCTTTGGAAACAGTTCTGGCTAGGACAGTTCTGTCTCCATGACCTAGAATTTTGCTCTCTCTTCCCCCCCCCCCCCCCGACATGTGGTTATCTACTAAAGACAACTGTGTGCAGAGAGAGCCTCCATCTCTTCCAGTTGCATCTGCGAAAAGTTGTTCATGCTGTCTGAGATGGCACAGTTATCGTGCTGAAGTTGGTTCAGACAACGGTTTAGCTTGGAGCCGTTTATGGCAAATTATCCATGATTTAACATCAACCCGTAAACTCTCCAAAACTTGCCCCCCAAAACCAACAAAAGCATCAACAGTAAAGGAAAAGTATCAAAGTACCAGGCACGGTGTGGCTATATTTCTGGAATAACTCATATGGATGTTGCGACTTAAAGCAGTTCAATGGAACTCTTGCTCAGAGCCAAGTGAGACCAAACAAATGTTATTTTTAGGTATTCACCTCTGGCTGTTGTTTGTTGGGTGCATCTCAGGCACTTTGAAGGGGCTGTTCAGATATCATTAGCATGAAATCAGAGGTTATATAAAAAAAGATCAAGGAATTACATATTTTTAAATTATTTAATTAAAACAGATCAGCTGGAGTAAACATTCATTCTTTTCTGCAGAAAACAGCACTTTCCAATCAGTTTGTCATGCAAACTCCCCACTGATATGGGCTAAATATGAACACTGTTAGATTAGGGAAAGTCAGTTCTAGTCCTGGGAGCAAATGTGACAGTGCAAAGAGACCACAGGCATTACACACAACCATGTATGTAGAAAACAAAACAAGGGGGGGCATGCTAGGGCTGAGGCTCTCTGGCGAGGAAGCTAGAGCTGCCCCACTCCCCACGCTGTGCTGGGTATACAGAGAGGCCTTTAGGCAGCAGAGCTGCCAGTCTGGAACCCTTCATTAGCAGGATGGGCATTTTTTAAGGTGTCCATGGCAGTGTTTTCGGGTTGCTAATATTAGCCCCCTTCAGAATGCCCGAGTTCACCAGGAGCTCCCCTATCTTTAGGAAGCTAGGGCTAGATTTCCCAGAGTATTGAGGTGCCTGAAGATGCAGGCAAACTCTGCGTGGGGTTCACTAAAGCACAGATGTTCCAGCTCCAGAGCAGCAGCATTGCCACTGACAGATGGAAGAGGAGGGAATAGACGAGGAGCCGTGCTGATGCCTTTGCTCCTGGAGGGAGAAGGGCAGGTTTTCCAACCAGGACCCCTCTCCCAGGTAAGTTATCCAGAAGTCACGCAACAGCCTCAGCTCTAGCTGTAGGTCAGGGACGCCAGGCTCCATAGCCACAATCAGCTGCCCAGGTATCCCCCAGGAGCTGCACTTCTGGGAGGATTTGATTTCATGGTTTTGATACCCCACACGGCTGGACTCACCTGCTCTGCTGTATTCTGCACATCTCTGACTGGCGCTTGGGCCCAGCTCTGCAGCCAGGCTCAGTAACAGTCACTGGCAAGGCACTGCAGAGGGGAACAGGGCAATTTCTCACTCTCTTGGTAGCATGAATGGAGCCCCAATGAGCTATCACTTCCTCCCTGATCACCATCAATCTAATATTTCAGCAAAGCAAACAGATACTGTGACTCTGAGCAGAGCAGGTATTTGGCATTGGATCACATTCTGACTTGTTTTCTGGTTTATAACATTTCTCTCACTAGAAAGTCTTGTGCGTGTTCTGCACTGGGATATTTTTAAATAGCCCTTCTCCCTACTCCTCATTATAAGATGCAATCTCTCCCCAAGCATGAATAGTAGGTATTATATGCATCCATAAGCTACTGTCTCATTGGGGAAGGAGGCTTTTAGCAGCTTTTGCAGAGTCAGCCGTGAGCACCTTAATTGGGATGCCATCAGATGTCTCCCAAGAAGCCAGTTCTGCCTAATGGCAGTGAACAGCAATGACAACTGCTTAATTAGACCAGCAGTGGCATGGGTCTGCTTAGTAGGGACTCAGTGCTTTAGCCCCAAGGTAGAATGGTGGAGCAGCAGGGGTGAAATGCAGAGGTCTTGTCTTTATACAGAAGTTGCCCAGTGAAGATGAAAAGGAAGAAGAATTGTAGATGCAATGAAGCTGCCATACAGTGTGTCCCCTTCACTCAGGCAGAGTCTGAATCTTGTTGGACTGTTTTTAATGGTACCCTCTTGTGCATCAGCGGCCTGCCTTTTCCTCAAACTCCCACACAGACCCAAATTCTCATGCTTACAGCTGCAATTGCTAGACAATTGTCAGCCTGTAAAACCCCTTTAACCCATGCCCCACCTGTCACATGCTACGTCCTAGCCAGGTGCTCACAGCCAACCCGCTCTCCATCTCCCAGCAGGCTGCAGAGCACAGGCCTCTGGAGAGAACACTGGCCTGGCCGTCAGCATCAGGCTCTCAAGACAGCAGGACTGGAGAAGTGACTCCCCTGTGGTCCACAGCCCAACAGGCAGGTTTTATTAACTACCTCTGTCAAGCAGCACAGCAGCCGAGCCCTGGCAACAAGAACTTTACCTGCATTACCGCAGCAGGAGCCCCGTCTTGGGGGCCGAGCTGCCCCAATTAAACTCACCGGAGTCATGGCCAGAACCCTTTTCAGCTTCACACAGCTTGCCTGGTGCTAGGGATTTGACAGAGACGGGGACTGAGCGATGCAGTGTTTAATTCTGCTTTACTACTCTCCGAATTCCCTCCTGATCTGTTGTAATAAGAAGTTACTAGGGCTGGGAATCAATTCAGGTGGACGTTAAAATGCCACAGCATACACACAAACCCTTTCTAAATTCTCCCTACCCAGTGTTTCCAGCCCTTTCTCGGCCCAGCCCTCCCCACTCACACAGAGTCCAAGGGCATAAAATCATAGAATATCAGGGTTGGAAGGGACCTCAGGAGGTCATCTAGTCCAACCCCCTGCTCAAAGCAGGGCCAATCCCCAACTAAATCATCCCAGCCAGGGCTTTGTCAAGCCTGACCTTGAAAACCTTTAAGGAAGGAGATTCCACCACCTCCCTAGGTAACGCATTCCAGTACATCTGGTTGGCTAGATCGCTACCTCTCTCTCGTGCTCTCTCTGGAACATAATACACATGCACATTTCTGCTGCAGTTTTCACAGGATTCTGCATTTGGTTTAAAACTCAGTATCTCTGAGTGCTTTATGCCCAGTACTCGGAGGGCTGCAGAGCACAGCGGGCAATGCAAGATGCCACTGTATGCAGCCCCGCCCTGCAGCAGGAGAACAAACCAATTGCCTGGGAGGTAAGCTATCTGGCTGGTATTAGTACAATACATTTCTCTCCATCAAATACAGCCTTGCAGTGCCAGAATATTAATAGACAAAGACAACAGACAAGCCCCCTGCAAGACATTCCTGGGCTAATAGGTCTTTTCCATTGGTAACTTGGTGCACCCGAACGTGGCCATGTTTGATGAAGCCGGGCAATGATGAACCACTGCCAGCTGCAGTGAGACCTTTAGTCCCATGATTCGTTTGCTGGGAGATGCAGCCCAGAGCGATGAAACCCAATCCTGCACAGGTGACTGGTGGGTGAATCATCATTTCAATCCGACTCAATGCGCTCATTGTCCAGGGGAATGAGACTTCAAAGTTCCTGTCATCTCTGCAAACCTGCGTTTTGAGACACACACTCAAGAAGTGGCCGTGGCTTGGTGTCTGGTTGCGCTGTCGTCATACTGTTTGGGTCCTGGGTTTTACTGGAAGTGTCAAAGTGGCTACAGTAAAGATTTCCACGATGCTTTTAAAGGAAATGGATGAATATATGTAAGGGTGATTCCTTTCTCTAGCGTTCACGGGGAGCTGCAATTTGCCAGGAATTGTGTACAGTCTGAGCTTAACTGTGAGTGACATTTCTCAGGGTCCGCACTGATAGTATCTTCACTGATGACCCTTCATTTTTAACTATTTTGCTAAAGCAAGTCAGTGTAGTCAATGCCAGGGGAGGTGAGCCCTGGCCCTTGCAGACGGTGCTTGAATTCTGGCACAGCTTTTCTGACCTTTCACTCAGACTAATTGTGCGTTCACCAAATTGGAAGTATTTCACTAACATTATTTGATTACTTTTAATGCGGCACTCTTGCTTTTAAGGGTTTCAACAAAGCCTGTGTGTGTATATGTGAGGGGACTCAGGCAGTGTCCGAGAGGGATTTCATGCAGGGATTTTGGCTTTGGACAATTTCTGTCCTCTCGGAATTCTGTTTACTGTTATTTTGGGAAAGCTGTTTGGAGGGTTGTTAGGGGAGGGGCTTCCATGGTCACCTGCTTCCCATGGGTTAAAGCTCCTTTCTGAGGAAGTCACCGCATGGCTTATTTTGATGTTGTTAATATTCCCATTCTGGATTATTATTGCTCCGCGAGATTATTCAGATGTAGCACTGTTAGTCTGCTCATTTCTCTGCGCAATTAGATGCTCGCAGTAGCTAAGGGAATCTGGGCAGCAATGTCCAGTGCGAAACAAATGCTGCAAGACTTGTGAAAATGAAAGAACCATTTCAGGCAGGAGCAATTCCTTACCGGAAGTCGATATTCTGGACACAGCCAATGGGTAGAGCCACATGCAGGCAAACTGAATTTAAAGATTCAGCGTAAACAGGAAAGTATCGAAGGGGCAACACACTAGGATCTCACACCCTGGAATTCATCAAGCATGGCTATTCCAAGACTGAAATGACCCTTGCAGCATCCTGTGGAATGAATCACACAAAGTTTTGATTAGAAAGACCCTGGAACTCAGGCTGTTCATTTGCAAATGCTAACGTTAAATGGCCATTCTCAGCATGTCCCATGCTGTAAACTCCTAGAAGCCAAGCAGAAATGTGTGGCATGCTGCTAACGTGGCATGTAGAGGTTTTGACAAACCTTAAGAGTTCAGCATGCTCTTTGGGAAGAGCCAGGGCTGTAAACATGGCAGAGAATTAAGATTGTTAAATGCTGTACCTTAATGAAAACATTTGCAGCAAAAAGGAAATGCTCATGGAGTATGTCGCAAGACAGAATTCAGCTCTAATGAAAACACAAAGATCTGAACTGTGTTATGGAAAACAGTGCAATTTATGTCCAGAAATTCCAGATGCACAAAGGAAAAAAAGTCTGATCCTGTGTGACTGCCCTGCAGTTTGCCTTATATCTGGGGTCATTAAGGATCACATGGTATCTTTTCACTCCAGTCCCAGGAGAGTTATTTTCCTTTAACATTAAGTTGTTTGAACGTAGAGAAATATTTTCTTGCCATTGTCAGGGCTCATGGGCCTACCCTGTCTGTTTTGTCCTCCTCAGTCATCAGTCCATAGTGAAAGGAAACAATGGGCTCCCTCCTGTCGACAGGCTTCTGAAGTTCCTGGTGGATAGCTCTGCAGACTGCGAGGAGGAAGTTCAGTGTGCAAACTGTGACCAGGAGTGCAAGAAACAGGTAAGACACAGTAGCTGGTTATGTCTCCAGCTCCATTGCTCTGCCTCACACATTGCAGAAGGCAAAGGAGTACACAGCCCCTCCCCAAAGTCCTTCCAGGCTATGGCCAACACTTCCAAATTTAGGCCCCACATACATATTTAGGTGCCTATGCGAATGGTCTGTTATTCAGAACCGCTGAGTTTTTCCAGCCACATCCTTGTTGCTTGGAGGGTCCTTTTATCATCTTCCCGAGTAGACTGTGTGTGGGTCTTGAACAGTGTTGGCATCACATTCTAAAGCCAAGCCGCAACCAGCCTAGGAGTAAGTACAGCATGGCATATGGATTAGTAACTGGTTAAAAGATGGGAAACAAGAGGTAGGAATAAATAGTCAGTTTTCAGACTGAAGAGCGGTAAATAGTGGTGTCCCCCAGGGGTCTGTACTGGGACCAGTGTTGTTTGACATATTCGTAAATGATCTGGAAAAAGGATAAACGGTGATGTGGCAAAATTTGCAGACAATTCAAAATTACTCAAGAAAGTTAAGTCCAAAGCTAACTGTGAAAAGTTGCAAAGGGATCTCACAAAACAGAGTTACTGGGCTACAAAGTGGCAGATAAAATTCAATGTTGATAAATGCAAAGTAATACACAATGGAAAACATAATCCCAACTCTATATGCAAAATGATGGGGTCTAAATTAGCTGTTAGCACTCAAGGAAGAGATCTTGGAGTCATTGTGGGGAGTTCTCTGAAAACATCTGCTCAATGTGCAGCAGCAGTCAAAAAAATCGAACAGAATGTTACGAACCATTAGGGAAGGGATAGATAAGACAGAAAATACCATAATGCCACCATATAAATCTAGGGTATGCCCACACCTTGAATACTACATGCATGCTGGTTGCCTCATCTCAAAAAGTGATATATTAGAATTGGAAAAGTTACCGAGAAGGGCAACAAAAATGATGAGGGGTATGAAACATCTTCCATATGAGGAGGGATTAAAAAGACTAGGACTTCTCATCTTGGTAGTACGATGACTAAGGGACGATATGACAGAGGGCTATTAAATCATGATGGGTGTGGAGAAAGAGAACAAGGAAGTCTTAGTTACCCCTTCACATAACACAAGAACCAGTGGTCACCTGATTAAATTAATAGGTGGCAGGATTAAAACAAACACAAAGAAGTATTTCTTCACGCAATGCCCAGTTAGCCTGTGGAACTTGTTACTGGGGATGTTGTGAAGGCCAAAACTACAACTGTGTCCAAAAAAAGAACTACATCAGTTCATGGAGGATACATCCATCAATGGCTATTAACCAAGGTGGTCAGGAATGCAACCCCATGCTCTGGGTGTCCTAAGTCTTTAACTGCCAGAAGCAAGGACCGGACTACAGGACATCTCATATCAGCAAATGATAATTGCTCCATTCTCTCAGAAGCATCTGGCATTGGCCACTGTCAGAAGACAAGACACTGGTCTAGATGGACCATTGGTCTGACCCAGTCTGGCCGTTCTTATGTAAAGGGTTCTGTGTCATCCTGCCAATCTCCTTAGCCCTGGTGTGGATGAGAGGACTGTGCAGTTCCAATCGACCATTCAGTCCTTGGCCTCTCTGCTGAGACTGCCAACGAGGAGGCCCATTAGTGCCAATCGTGGCAGTGGGATTTTGTGCGATGTGGACACCTATCTGCTCAGAACTGTACAGAGACTACCTTCTGCCTTCATACCCAGCAGCTGGCATTCCTGGCCTAGATCAGATCATAGCCGGGAGCTGGAACGGAAAGGCCTTTTCTTCTCCCAGTCCCCTGCACTAGCCAGACAAAAATATATGTCCAAAAGGATTAGGCAGAGAGAGAAAAAAACACACATGCTGCCCTGCAATTTCTCGTAAGACAGCGCTACGCTTAGGGGTTATCTGTCTAAGCATGTGCTCAGTTAAGCTAAAGGGCGAAAGCAGCAGAGAGGTTCTGTTCTGTTCCCTCCATCCTTCCCTTGTTACTTTCTGTCTGCGCGGAACCAAAAAGCACGAGTCACGGATCGACGTGTTTTGCCAGGTCAGAGAAACATGGCTGTACTAAAAACACTCACCACCTCTCAGACCCGGGTTTTGACTCGCTCCCAGCTGCGGCGCCCTAGCCGTCCGGTGAGGTTTCCCATGTTGTGGGCCTTTAAAGTTGGGCTGCAGCCAGCGTGCCATGTGGTATTTGCTCCCTATACTTGAGACGTTTCTGCTTGTAACAAGCGACACAAAGCGCATGTAGGTACTGCAGCAATGGGCATCTCAGAAACACACTTAATAAGGGATAAATAGCACCAGAACTCACAAGTGGCAGGTACTTAGTTATTCTGGAATGAATGGAAATACATTTCCCTGCCCGTGGCAGCTTTGTCATCTCAATCCTCCCCTTAGAGACCAAGGCAAGTGAAAGTCAGATAACGGAAAGTGTGGCTGAGATAGCAAAGAGCTCCAAGGAGACACCGGTTCCCAAGGTTACTCCAAGGATAAGAAGCTATCCCACCAGCAACGCTGGTGCAGTAGGAAAAAGCCAGGTCAGCCCTACGGCCTGTCTCTTTCCCAGCCTCTCTGCAGCCCTGGGGGTGTGTCCCTCCCCACTTGTTCGCTCCTGCCCTCTTGCTGCTGCACTGAGGTCTCAAGGCTGGATTTGGGCTCTCTGGTTTCTTTCCCTGAGCGTGTGCTGCAGTGTCAGACCCGTGGTGCTGACTCTGCTGCAGGACCTGGCAGCAGGCCAGCTGCCTGGGGGAGGTTACGCTCTTCCCCCAGCACAGGGACCTGTGAGGGTTGGAAAGGAACCCACCAGGTGAGTTCCCTCCAGTTTACTCCGACCTCCCGTTCCTGGACTCCAGATGGCCAGACTGAGGCCTAGGCTAGTTTATCTCAGTTGGCCTCAGGAGTGGCAGAGCTCTGCCACGTGCTTGCACTTACCTGCTGTCCCTGTGCTAACAGAGGGTTAGCAGCCATTGGATTTCAGAGCGCGGGTCACAGACTCTCCCATTTTACCTTTTCTTTGCTTCTGTTCATCTCTCCCCCCCCCCCCGGATGCTGCCTCTCCTGCTGCGAGAGATGCAAATACCTTGATGCGACAGTTTGAGGAATCCGTCTAGTTACAACTTTGGGTGTATCTACTTCAAACTACACACGCCATTGTTATTGCAAGGCTGGTCTGGGCTCTCTGCTGTCCTTTTACCTCCCTTTTAGACTGAAATTCCAAGGCAGTGATACAGGGCTAATCAAGGAGGGTCATCAAACCTTGATGATCCTCTAGTCAAATGGAAGCATTGTAGGACAAATGTTGGCTATCCCTCAGAAGAACCAATCTGCCCAGGTGATCAGGTAACTAAGCCAACGGATCACTGGGTGGGGAACTTTGATCACTGGACAAGGCTGATGGGGCGGGGGTCACCTGACAAAGAGGAGTGGAAGTTATAAAAGGCAGGGTCTCACAAGCCATTTGGGGGCGGGGGGGGGGGAGGCAGGGGAAGACAGCAGAACAAAGCTGGCTGCAGGAGAGGGAGAAAGATGTGATAATTCAGAGAAGCCATGTGCAGGTGGGGGTTCCTGGACAGATTCCAGGACTTCGACCAAACCCCAAAGAATGCTCATGAGTGGGGAGGAAGCTGAGGCAGAGAAGGGCATGTAGCTGTTTTATGGGTTTTACCTAGATTCTGTACAACTCTTGTGCTGTCTACAGTGAAGAGTAATTGTGTTAGAAACCTTTGCAAAGCCTGTGTGGTATGTGCTTCTCTGTCACATGTCCCTCGAGAGGTAAACAGTCAACCACATTGCCCACAAGGTGCAGCTCTGAGAAGGGGTGTGCTTATGCTGCTGGGGAAAGGGGAGCCAGCGCTGGTCCGAGCGGCCAGGGGCAGCTGACCCATGAAGTCCCACTTCTGTAAAGGGGTAACAGACAGGGCCTATGCCCAGGAAGTGGGCCGGAGAGGCCAAAGCCAGACAGTGTTGGATCCTACCCAGACCAATTGAGGCTTAGCACATGAGTCCAGCATGGTAGGACCCTGGTGAGGGTCCAACAGGGGAAGCCTGACCAGGGCAGTGACACTCCTCAAGTGCTAACCACAAAGCCGACACCTGTCCTGTTCGTCCTGGACCCTGCACTTGGCCACGGTACAGTTTCTGGCTCAGAGACAGATGCCCCCTCAGCTGAGAAAAGCTATTTCTAATTGCACTGATGAGAGCTCAGGTGTTCAACCCTCTTTGGGGTTTGTTCTGCGCTTCCCCATCAGGAAATGGACACCATGTATTTCTGCAACACTTGTAACCAGCCCCTCTGCAGCAAGTGCCGTGAAGAGACCCACAAAGCCAAGATGTTCTCTCGCCACGAGATTGTCTCCTTGACTAAACGCACTAAAGACATCCACAAGAAATGCTGTGAGTACATCCCTGCTCCACCTGGGCAATTACACACAGGCCAGGGTTTCCACAGGGAGCACAGGAGGATTAACACTGGCCTATCAGGATCACTTTCCCAGCTGAATCCAGGGTCTCTCCTCTCTGAGCCGCAACCACAGACCAGAAGCTGTGTACTCCATTCCTGCCCCGTGCGGGGTGCAAAGCCCAGTAACTGGCTGTCTCCCCAGGAACGGTGTGCAGTCCAGATCTGCTCATTATTTTCCCCATCAGTTTGCATGGTGAAGGTGCAGTTAGCAAATGAAGGCAGTTACTCACCAGCTTCTTCGTGAAGCAACACTGTGCCTGGCTAACAAATAGCACATACTGTGCAGATTGCACCTTCTGTACAAAGGATTCAGGTGTAAACACAGACGCCAGCCAGCGTCCCCAGGAACAGCTACCTGCAAGGTGTGCATAGAAGGAAAGTTTCAGAGTAGCAGCTGTGTTAGTCTGTATCCGCAAAAAGAACAGGAGGAATTGTGGCACCTTAGAGACTAACAAATTTATTTGAGCATGAGCTTTCGTGAGCTACAGCTCACTTCATCGGATGCATTGTTCTGCCATGCACACGCAAGTTGGACAAGTACAGTCAGTATCTTCTCCACCTTCAGGACAGGAGAGGCTACAGACTGCAGGTTCCTTCAAACCATTATGAAAACAAAGATGCCAAAGGAAAGATGCATCCGATGAAGTGAGCTGACGAAAGCTTATGCTCAAATAAATTTGTTAGTCTCTAAGGTGCCACAAGTCCTCCTCTTCTTATATAAGGAAAGTGTTTATTAAAAGGGCTACGCCCTCGAGCAGTAACCTGCATGTAGCCTTCTCCAGTTGGTCCCACCAGCCAGAACCACGGGCTGCTCAGCCAGAAAGCCTACAAGTCAAAGTGGTGTTGTCTGAACAGAGCAGGCAGCAAGACTGGAGCTGGGAGGCATAATTTACGGTCAGATGGCAGAGCTGTCAGAAGTGAGAGCTCCTCAGAAACCTGGTAGGAAGTGACACCTCCAGCCTCAGAGGGGTGGACCCAGCTCACCTATTGCATATCCTCTTCCGTAAGGACCGAGCTGTGCTCTCTTTAGGGAGCTTGTTTAACTCTGGGATGCATTTGTTTGTTCCCAGCTCTTCATGAGGAACCTTACATCATGTTTTCAACAGAGAAAAAATCCATGCTCTGCATTAACTGTTTCCGGGACATGCAGGTGTAAGTAGCAGAGTTGCTGGCTCCCCGCCCCTCACCCAGCCCTTTGCAGACGGAGCAGCCTTACCCTGCACTCACCCTTTGTGGTTCTAGCTTTTCAAACTCCTCCCTAAGCCCTGGACATTATGTTCCATGGAGGCTGCAGAAAAACTGCATGAGAGAGGAGCTGCATGATGGCAGCATTTAGGTGCTGCAGCAAGGACACGATGGCGAAGCCTGAGAGAGAATGGACACAGTACCTTGTCTGCAGAGGTGACTATCAGACATGGCTGCTGCCATCATGGTGCCAGCCCCAGAGTGGACAGGGCCTTAAGGAGCTGGAGCTTGGGATGCCCAGGAAAGGGAGAACATGAATGGAAAGTGTCACTGACACATTTAATAGGAGTGGCCTGAGAGAGAAACTACTTCCCAACTTGAGCAGCGAGCCCCACTAGTTGGAGTTAGAGCTAGTCTAAAACAACAGCGCTTGCAGGACCTAGGGGAAGTTTTTCTGAAGTGGGGGGTTGGGAGGGAGAGGGCAAAGAGTCCAGGAAGTAGCAGCAGCATTACATAAGCAGGCTGAAACCAGCATCAACTGGTCTAAAAAGTGATGGGAAGGGGAGCCGAGAGCAACATTCAGAGTAACAAGAGTTCCTGGCGGGGAGACGGGGAGCAGAGAGACATTCTACTTTGGGGTCAACAGTCAGTAATCAGCATATGATCTGAGCGCCCTGGACTGTGCGTGTGTCTATCAGACAGCTGATAGATGGGCGGGAGGGGGCCACATTCATTGTTCCCATGCTGCTGCAAGAGACCCAGGTTCAAGTATCTTGCTGCCCCAGTCCACAGGGGAGCAGAGGGTCATTGTTAACTGCCGTACATCAATAGCCCTGGCTGGTCAGACTAAAGATGATGAGGAAGGGTGGTTTGCAGGTTATGGCTGATCCTAATTCCCAGGTCTCTGCCTCTTTCAGAGAAAGCCGAGCCCACTGCATTGACATTGAGACTGCGTACATGCAAGGCTGCGAGAAGCTCGACCAGGCTGTGATGGTGGGTAGCATTTGAGAGATGTGTTCCGAGTTTTAGTCTGTTGATGTTTATCATCAAAGTTACTGTGGCGAGGGAATGGCACTGGGATGGCTGCTCCTGCTCTCATCAGCATTGGAGTAAATCGTGCTTCAGTAAAATGTCATTGCTTTGGGGAGTGGACCATGCCCAGGCCCATGACACATGTCCTGGACGCGTCAGTCTTGCTTGCAACTGACTCTTCAGCTGTCCCCTGCTGCCTTTCCTCCTAGGCTGTGAAAGAGCTCCAGACGTCCACGCGAGAGGCCATTGTCCTCCTCAAAGCCATGATTGAGGAGGTGCGCAACAGTGCAGATGAGGAGAAGACGTCCATCAACTCACTCTTCAGTAGCATGCAGGTACGGAGGGGCTTGGCACAGCCACCGACTGGACCTTCTCTGTGGGGCTGCCCAGAGAGCAATGGGGTTAATTGCAGCACACTGCTTTGGGGTGTTACTGCGGTAACAGTGCACCCACATAAGGGGAAATCAAAGGCCTCAGATCTTCGCCAAATCAGAGCAAAGGAATGATCCAACTGCCCGGATTCTCCTCTTGCTCACACTGGTGTAGCTATTGGCATCAGTGGATTGACAGTGGGATAAGTCAGAGGAGAATCAGCTTCTCCCCATCTATTTTCCCCATGCAGAAGAGCATTTTGATCTACCTCATTTCACGGCTGAATGGACATGGGGGAAAGCTCAGCAAAGCCTTTGGAATCAAGAGCAGCGAGGTTCTTTGCTCGCAGTGTCGGGAGTTGTAAACTGCAGCCTCTAGCTACGGGAATGTTTGATCATTTCTACCTTTTGCAGGAGAAACTAGCAGAAAGGAAAAAGATGCTTCTGAAAGCCGTTCAGAGGTAAGGCCAACCCAGACTCAGTGAGTTAACACATTCACAATTTATTACTATTGGGATGGGATACGTAACAGACTAAAGAGACGGCCATGTTTTAAAGGGGAGCTATAAAAGGCTTCTGCAAAAACCCCAATATCCCAATTCAGTAACAGAATCCACATGCAGAGGGCAGAGCAACAGATACATTTGCATTTAACAGAAAGAGTCAACTCCTCCTTCACACACCTGCCAAGACTAGCATTTGAGCCTGTCCCTGGAAAAGCTGATGCCTTGATTCCGATCAGCAAGAGTAGAGTGGAGGATCCTCTGGGTTGCTGCTCTGCTTTCAGGAAGAGGCTGACAAAGAGCCAGCTGTCAGCATTTGTGTCTGCCTTACCGATTTTTCTCTCTCTCTCACACACACACACTCCCCCCCCCCATTTTACTGGATGCTTTAAATGGCAGATCTTACTTATAGCTGACAGAGGAAGGCGCCCTCTAGTGTCAACGTTTTTATTACTGACTACGAGCATAAAAGTTGCGGGAGCTAATATTAGTGAGCACCTCTCATCCCACCTGCGCAGCCCTGCCCCCGCCCTTCCATGTAGGCCCACTGTCCTGGATGCGGGTTGGACATCAGCTGCCCTGCAAGCAGGGCGGCAGCTCCACAAGACAGTGACGTGATGACTCCTGCACCTGGTTTATAGTTCGGCAGTGGACAATTACAGGCTTTACTCCTTCCCCCCCTTCTTTTTCGTAAATATTTTTTCAAAGTTACAAAGATTTCAGCAGCTCCATTTTGCATGCTGAGCCTCAGCAAAGGCAGCTCCCCCAGCAGAGGGGACAGCGACGCACTAGCTCCACCGGAAGCAGGTGCACATTAGTTGATTGGGACGTCGCTCTTACCTCCAGCTGCAATAACTTGGATCCCAGTTTGAACCTGGAAAAAATATTTGCCTGGAACACAAATGTCCTTATGACTGTGAAACATTTTAATATTAATAAAAATGAGTAACACCAAGTTTCAGGGCACTCACCTCTTAGTCAGCGTCTGACTGTTAAACAACATGGCAAGTGCAGTGTATTAGCCAGCACCAGCTTACTGCAGGGGTTTTCCCATCTTCTAATCCACAGCCCAGGTTATAGAATAACGATCCCAAGCTTGGTGAAGTGTAATTACCTAGTGACCTGCAAGAGCTCCAGATAGGTCAAGGGTATTTCCCAGTAAAATACTATCAGCTTCCCTTCCTACACAGCCACTACCTGAGGTGTGAAATGTACGATGTACCAGATTTATTTTTTTTGCAGTAATAATAATTAATAATAATGTATAAATTACTCCAGTCCTACCAGTTAAACTCTGGTCAGTCTGGTCTCTAAGCTGAAGTGAAATGGTTTTTTCCCTTGTAACTTCCAGCCAGTATGAAGAGAAGGAAAAGGCATTTAAGGAGCAACTCTCCCACCTGGCCTCCCTGCTGCCCACCCTGCAGGTAAGCACATGCAGAGTCTCAGCACACACCAGGCTATGCTCCTCCTGCAACATATGCACCATCTCAGGCAACCCTTTCAAGACTCAGTTATCCTGTCCTCTCGCTCCCTGCTACGCTCATGGCTGAATTACAGACGAGTTAGGTCAATACAAAGGATTCTCTGGCCCTTTGAAATAGTGCAGCAACTCCATGATAGTCCCCAGGAAAAGAAAACTGCCATCTAATCGAAGAGTTGGTTACGTGGCCTTGGAATTGCAACCATGTTTGCCTGCTGTTCTGCAGTAGGTCTCAAGTAGTGCTAGACCAGAATTGTTAGAAACCTTCATGTAGCTCCATGCTGGGAGGTTGGTGAACATGGTGGGTGTTTGCCAATCTGTTGGCAAGGCCATACGTTCACAGACCACTTCACTCCTGGAAACGGTTTTCCCAGAAAACAAACAGTGACACTGGAGCAGGGAAACTGAGCCAAAACCGGAGTGGTGCTGAGCAGCTGTAGCTCCCATTGGGCCCAGTTAGGTTCCTGTGAGTTCAGAGGAGCAGGATCCGACCCATTCACGTCAATGAATGGCAGGTGTTCAGTATCTCCCGGGATCTGTCCCTCTGAGTGGTGGATTCTGTGCAGCGTCATTCCCAGAGGAAGGGTGGCTCTGTTGCACATAGGGCTTTTGTTTTGTGTCCTCAGGCAGTGCGGATTTTCCATCTGGCCCTGCCAGGCTCCTCACTGTCTCTGCGGCAGTGATATTTGCTGGGTTAGCACTTACTGCTTATACCTGGAATGGGAACTTCCCCATGAGTGAGAACAGCCCATTTCTAGGTGCCCACGCCCTCCAGACCTGGGGGTTGCTGCAGCAGATGCGATTAATAGCACTGTTGCTTGTCATTATGTCTAGGTCCATCTGGTCACCTGTTCTGCTTTTTTGAGCTCTGCGAACAAAGCCGAATTCCTGGATTTGGGATACGTAAGTACATTGCGAGACTGGAACGCACACTAGCAGCTGGCTTCCAGGTAGATCCAGAACCGTGTGTCTCACCAGGAAGCAAGGGATGGGTGAGCTGAGTAAAGAAAGTACCCAGCCTTTTGCCCCAAATTCACTGACCAACCTGAGGTGGGAAAACTCTTGGCTCACTGGTTCATACTTTGGGGGTTTTTTTCGCACTCTCTGCACTTTGGTGTCAGCTGAGCGAGGAAGCAGAAATAAAGCAAAGTCAGAAGCCATCACCTGTCTATACCAGGCTTCCAGGCCAGAGAGACTCAGAAGCGCAGACGCATGCACCTGTCACTGCCCCAAGGCCCTGGAAACATTTACTTACCCCTCTTTTGTGGAGCTGAGCAAAAAGCCCTTCACCATCCACCTTGTAGCTTCACAAGCGCTCTCGGGTGCACACAGGAAGATGTGGCCTCCCATCACGTCTGAAAGCTTGGCCAGTATTGGGAGGCATGTGCAGGACTGTGGCAAAAAGGCATGGAGCTGAAAGCTGTAACATAAAATACTCTGCTTAATTTCAGCAACTGATGGAGAGGCTCCAGAAAATAGTCAAACTTCCACATCGGTTGAGACCTACGCAGACTAGCAAGGTAAACCCTTTCCTCCCAACTCACAGGCTCCATTGTCTCTTGAGTCCCATGTTCTGGAATTGAATACAACCCTCTCATGGCGGTTTTGGGGCTCTGTCCTGAACCTGCCTCCAATTCACCTCCAAATGTCTAAGAGGCTGGAGTTACTGCTGCTACTTCCCCAGCTTCACGCTGCCTCAAGTCCACAGCGCTTTCAGCATGCCCATCGTTTACACAAGCAGCCTGGCAGCAAAATCGCTGCCCAAGGGATAAGCCAAGATAGCACGTTAGACTGGAGGGTTATTTCCTGTTCCCAAAGCATGTTTCATTCTTCCTTGCAAGGAAAAACACCTCCCCCAGCAAGCAAAGGGTAGAATGGGCTGGTTCTCAGACAGAACATAGTGTCCTATACTGACGAGTTCAGGGGCTGTCTCTGTCTTGAGCCCACTGCATTTTATAGTATCTGAGCAAGAGACTATTCGCTGAAGGAACAGAATCCAGCTGGGTATGCCTGCCTACCAGATGTTCTAATCGGTCTCCTTTTGGCCCCCTGCAGATAAACACCGAATACAGGACGGAGTTTGCCCATTGCTTGGAGCCACTGCTGCTGCTGAATCCGCGCCGGTCTGTGGTGGTGAGTGGAGGTGGCATTGGACCAGGGATCAGCAATGGAAACATGTAAGATGCTCCATTTCTCAGCTACATCCTCAGGGAGGGAGAGGGAAATGACTGTCTCCAGGAGCCTCTTATATTTACAATAAGATTTGGAGGATAAATACTAATTTAGGATTTGTATGCTGGAAAGAAAGTAGCAATTCTAACCTGTGGCTCACACAAAATGCAGATAAGCCAGAAAAGGTGCCCAGGTGGCTGTGTAGCACAGCACTGATGGTGAATCCTGGCCAGAGGAGCGTGGTCAATGTCCATGGGATGCTAACGCTGAGCTTCTACTCTGCCATCTCTCAGGAGTGAATCCTGGCCATGTGTGTCATATCTAATTTCACCTATGCATCTGAGCACCTTACTAAAACAGAGCCAGCAGAATCCAGCACCACTTTCTCAGTGATGGGCGAAGCACTGAGGTCTGGAGAAGCATCACTACGCACTGGTACTTTGGGGCTGGAAATCTCACAGGAGCATGTCAGAGCAGGGATGGAGGCAGAAAGTGAGTTCTCTTCAAACATTTCAGGGGGGTTTCTTTCAATTACATCTAATTTGAAGTTATCCCTACAAACTAAAGGAGATCCACCTTCACGCAGGACTCTCAAACTGCAATTTACCAGAGAAACAACAACATGAAGTTGTATTTTCAAAGGACTGAGCAGTCCTGTACGCATCTGAACATGTACTTAGAGGCATGATCTGTTATAAACATAGTCTAGATTAAACGGTGGAAGAAACTGGAATGTCAGGTATTGGAGGCTTAGTTTGTTGGGCTATTTGGGATAGACTTTTAAACACTGAGCCATCCCGTGTCATTCTTCCAGCTGCCTTCTTGATTTCAGGATGACAGGAGTAGTCTGATCAGAAATATAGACACTGCTGTGCAGCATGGAGTAAGTGCACCCTCGCTGCTTCCCCAGCTGGCCGGCTCCAGCAGGCAGTAAGGCTAGTGGTGCCATCCGGTGAAGTTCTTCCAAAATCACTTAGACTTTCTGGGGATGGGCACTAAAGGTGCCTTGTAACAGTTGTCTTTTGAAGAGGTTGGTATGGGATGTATTTGTACATGGGGTAAATCTCTCTCACACCAAGTCACCAGTCCTTCCACGTTCAGGGAGAAGTCATAGGCTCCCTGACCAGGATCAGTGATCAGACTCACAGGGAGCAGCCTCCGTCCACAGTAGCTTCATGAGTTGGTTTGGAAAATTTGGTTTGTTAAATTTTGAAAAATCCCCCCCCCGAAAGACTACCCATGCACAGAACGATTGGATAATCAATACGTGATCCTGGAAGAGGCAAACAGCCTACAGTGTAACAAGCCATCACGGTATATCAAATACAAAGCTGAGAGAGGGCAGCATGCCAAGCACATTTGAGACTGTTGTGACTGTGGAATTACCATTCAAACACACCAGTTCTATTCCTACATTGGCATTAAGGAACCAGCACATCTTAGAGGTTAGTGCTCCTGAAAGGAACAGCCTCACAGTAAGCCTTTGAAGCAAGTGTATTGTGAGCAAGCACCGTGCAAATTTCCCACGCCTGGCTCTGCCAGAGTACCTCACTCCTGACCTGCAGCAACCCTTGTTATTCCTGCCACAAGCGGCTGTTTATTTTAATTTAAAACCCACCCCAGTGCATTGGTCTGAAATGCTCTGATGCTTCCTTGTAGCGTCACCTTTCCAGTGAGCTGCCCTTGACTTTGTCATGATGAGAGGTGTCCTAGGGACAATGCATAACAGCTGTGCTGATTAATGTCAGGAATAGGCACAGTGACTTGAATTGGCAATTCCTGGAAACCTGGTTTGGAGCACAAGGGGAGCTGCATGTCTGTGTTTTGCAGGAGATCCAGTCTGGCCGGATATGATAGACTCATAAAGGTGGGTTCATCCTTACTGCAAAGCAAGGGGTGAGGGCTAAAGCAGGTCAACAGACAAGTGATTAGTTTAACAGCAGCTTTCATGAAAAACTGCCAGAAATTCCTCCACATACACACCACCTTCTCCTTGCAAACACTGGCGAGTGACATAAGACAGACAGCATTTATCCCTTCACGACCAATGCCATCCTTAGCGTATGGGTAAATCCCACAACATTAAAATCGCAAAAGTCTGGGAGGAAAGCAATACGTGTTCCCAAGAATTTCCTCCATTAAAATAATCACTGACAAAGTAGGAGCCTTCCCTGTTCTAATACATACAAACCGTGAGCTCAGCACTGTTGATTTCAGACCGTAACTGGTGCCTGTCATGGGGTGCAACAAATCATTTGGAATAACTGAAAGGATTTTCATTGTAACTAGCGGCTATTGGAGGATGAGGTGACAGAGGCTGATGTGTATAGTTATCCGGCATGATAATATCGATCCCTTCTTATCCAAAGCTCTCACGGTTCCTTAATCACTTCTTGGAACCCCGCTGTCCCCATTTCACAGCTGCAGAACTGAGGCACAGAGAGGGGAAGTGACCCAAAGGTCACGCAGAGTACATTGCCAAGCCAGCTTTAGAGGCCAGGCCTCCTGGCTCCATTGCTGGGCTCCAACTGCAAGAGCACTCTGCCTCCCAGCAACCGAAATATCCTGCCTACCTGGAGGTCTCCTCACCGTACAAATATTCATGTGGGAGGCCCCGTACGGCCCTCGCACAGCATTGCCATTGCCACTCACACACACACAGCAAGAGCCACGCGTTGAGAAACCAGCAATGCTCCTTGTTTGGTTCCTGGTGGCTCAGCGACTGCGGACGCCCCTGCAGTTATTGACAAGGTGCCATTAATGTCTCTCGGGGAGTCACTTCTCACAGCATCAGCCTCTCTGGGGGGACTCTTTACTGTCTCTGTCTAGAGTTAGCTTGAGCACAGACAAACCCCTTCCCTTTGCACCAGTCACTGCATGCAGTGTGGTTAACGGGGCCACCAGGCTGCGATGCAAAAAAGCTGTGGCTGCGGCCACCAACTTCCTCCAGCCTGCCCGTGCTGCACCCTGGCCACCCGTGAAATGCAGGGGGGACCCCGGACCCCCCTCCCAGCACGGTGAAGATGAAGAGCCCCAGGCTGTTCTCCGTGATCTTGACAGCGACTCGCTCACTCACCTAGTTGATCAGCTGCTCTGGGGCTGTCCCGGGAGCAAGCTTTCAGGTCCTCTCTCTGCCCTCTGCTCAGTGCCAACACCAGCCCACGTAGCGCTCCAAACAAACCGCCTGCCTTTCGGCCGGGCTCACCTGAGTCATTGGTTTCAGCTGAGGCCCCCCAGAGCAGCCTGTTGGTCTGCCACTATTTTTATCAGAATTTCAAAGAACTCTCCAGGGCACAGTTCCCTTGCACTGGATATATTTAGGCCAATTGATGTCACAGGCAGCCTAGGCCCCTCCACTCTGCTCCAGCTGCTCGCCCTGCAAACAGGACAGAGTTTCTTATTGTGAAATGGGGATCACTGCTTGTTTCCAAGTGGATTTTACAGTTCAGGGAAACTAATCATTGCGCCGGGGACTTCAGAGCACCCTTCCCTTGTAACAAGGTACATTTCAGCTACATATAATGGGCTGCCTTTCACAAGACTTGGATTCTGAGGGGAAGCGGAGAGCTGGATGATAGGAATCCAGCAAGAACTGCAGAGTGGGTGTCCGGCTGCGTCCTCTGATCAGTGAGCATTGATTCTAGCATGAGACTTGATTCATTACATAATGCATGGAACGGTGGTAGCAGCTACTGCGTGTAGGACTGTGCAGGAAGAGTCTGAATGCAAAACCTTCCTTTATAGGAAGTGCTTCCCATTTAAGAGTTTGATTATCATTAGATAACAGACGAAATGCTAAATCATGCTGTGAGTATATTTTCTGATGCTTGTTCAAATATTGCTTCTTTACTAGAATGGTTGGCAATTTTCAGCTTCAAATTTACAGCTCAGTGAATTCACCTACTCCCAGGGATATTTTGCAGAAAATTGCATTCCTGTCTCCTTGGATCTGGCTTTTGGAGCCTAGTCGCAACTCCCTAGAAGAGCTGTTTCTTTTGGCCATCAAAAGAGGCCAATAAATGCACTGTGTGCAGGCAGCAAGACGTTTTCAGTGCAATTAATACAGGGATTCTGTACCAAGACTCTTCTAGGGGGCCAAGAATCAGGGTTTTGTGACTCTGACATTCTTGCCAATAGGTCGGATGACAAAAACAGACACAGGTGGCACTTGATACAACACAAGAGAATCCATACCTAAAGAGGTGTTTCTGATGGTCATTCTGGGTTGAGATTGGTTCTTGTTGGGTGTTTCTGCCACTTTGTATTCAGCCTCATAGATACCTCTGGGGTCTAGAACTATTCTTCAGTTACTGGCTTTATGACAACAACACCTTCATATTTAAAGTTACAGACTGATTCAGAAGAAATCAAATAGAAATGATGTTTAGAACAATTTCACTGTAGCACTGGAACAGGAACTCTGAGTACTACAGGATCATGCTCACCCTACTGTACTGGGGTTTCCTTGCAGGGACCATCATTACATGGTATAGACCCTCCAGGCAGTTTCCATGATTGTAAATCTCCATCAGATGAACAGGGACTAGAACAAGAACGTATTAGATGAAGCGTTAGCCAGGTAAAGTGTCCACTCTGCCCAGTGCTGTAACTGCATGATAGGGACAGGATCTAGGCCTGGGTCTTTTTAAATAAAACACATTGTACCAGGATTGGCACTGGGGATGTTACCTCATTAGAGGTGGTGATTTTGCTGCTTTCCTGTCATAACTGCTGACACAGAATGTGATCTGTCCCCCACAGACAGAGGCAGTAGCCACAGGCAATGAGCTTCCTTGGAGACATTGTCAGAAATGAAACTTGAAATCAGATATTCTAGCCCACATGATCTGCCTTTTATAAATACAGTTAATGCAAGAGTAAAATAGAGCTGATGGGCAGGAATTCTTCCACCTTTGGCCTCCTCTTTAACTGCTGCTGTATCTTTCCCAGCAAAGGGCAGCTGTGATCTTAGAATCTTCTAATTGCCTGGTGGAAAGAGTGACACTGTCAGATAGAACGAAGACCTGCTAGCCTTGTCCTGCACTAAAGAAAGCTCTCTCAAGGAAGAGGAGCTGGTTTCTCTTTGGCAGACTAACTAAAATATGTCCAAAGAGGCTATTTCCTGGCTTGCACTACAGACTGGACACAAAAGTCAGACAGGTCCGAGGATGCTTGTTTCAACTATGAGCAGATGGAGGCACTTTCTAGTTTGCTTCTGCTGAATGGCAATTTCAGAGACAGCAGTTGATTTGATGGCACTGCTTATCTACGTTCTAAAAACTCATGCTCTCTGCTTAAGGCTCTCGGGTGGTCAGTGCTCCAAGACGCTGATAGTGACAGGCGGTCCCCCTCCCTGCGATAAGATGTCCATCACAGGCTCCATAGTTCGAAAGCCAACCATGCATCGTTACATCAGCACCAAGGTCCTGCTGGCCGAAGGAGGGGAGACGCCCTTCACTGAGCACTGTCGCAACTATGAGAACATGTACAGGGTAAGTACACGGAAGAGGGCAGGTATAGTACACAGCCTGGTTTCACCACTGACCAGGGGACTGCTATCCCTGGCCAAGGGGTTTCCCTTACCTGACAGGATCAGTGCCCAGAGGCAGAAGAAAACTGGCGTAATTCCTGTAATGATGCAGGGCAGGCCTGAACCAGGGAGAAGAAGTTGAAGCTAGACAAATTCAGACTGGAAATAAGGCATAATTTTTTTTCAACAGAGTAATTAGCCATTGAAACAATTTACCAAGGGTCGTGGCAGATTCTCCATCACTGATCATTTCTAAATCAAGACTGGATGGTTTACTAAAAGCTCTGCTCTAGGGATTACGTTGGGGAAGGTCCATGACCCATGTTATACAGGATTACAGAGCTCGCTTCTGGCCTTGGAATCTGTGAAATCCATTGGCTGAGAAGAGTTCGTCTGTACCATATATAACGGCCAGGCCTTCTGTCCCTTCAGCAGTGACCCAGTCACAAAGACTCATCTACGTGCCTATGGTAAAATAGTGCTTCCACAGGAGAAAACAGTAGTAGCAAGAAAATCAAAACATACTGGATTTTCCATGTACTTTCCCCTTCTTTAACCAAACCCATTGCCATCTGTCTCCTCGGGATGAAAGGGAAACGCCACAGCAACTCACTCCCTTTCATATTTCTAATGCAGACCCTGCAAACGGAGATTCAGAACCTGAAGGATCAGGTACAGGAGCTGCATCGTGACCTCACAAAGCATCACTCCCTCATCAAGACAGAGATCATGAGTGAGATCCTACAGAAGTCCCTCCAGATGGACGTGCAGATTGCCTCGGAGTATTCGTCTGTGGAAATGAGGCGGAGCACGTTTGAAGAGGTACGTTTCCTGCAGCTGGATGAGTCATGCCAATGCCAAGCCCAGGGAGAGAACATGGAGCATCTCGGAGTAGGAAGGACACGTAATGGGCAGGCAACAGGGGTTGTTCTAGCATAGTTGGCTCCTTGCAGAGCATTTGCACATTTCTACTCTCTTTCTTTAAATGAGCAGAAAATAGCAATGGACAGTTGGGCACAGCAGGGTTTTTTCCTGTCGATGGAAGGTAGAAGGAAGATGACAGACAAGGTGGAGTGAAATGAGATTATACTGGAATCATTAGGCTCAGTACAGTGCTAGAGATCTTCGTTAGCTGCCAAGATTTTTCTAGTTCTGCCAGACAAAGACATCTGTTTTGTGCTCAAGACCCGAGGCTATATGATGTGCTGAGAGCAATATTGTGTTCTGAGGCAAGTGAGGCTGGTTACATTTGGAGCCTGATCCCTGTGTACCCAGCCAGCAGGTAGGTTTGGATCTTGAGTAAGGGTGTGGTCTGTAGGAAATCGCACTCATCAGTACTGGATGCAGACTCTGCCCTAGGAGACTTGCCCCTGGAAATGGTTTGATGGAAAGTCACCAGCCTTATTCTTGTTTTGCAAAGGCTTCACTCAGGCTATGCTACACTACAGCTTAAGTCGACATAAGTTACGTCGCTCAGGGGTGTGAATTAGCCATCCCCGCATGACATAACTTATGCCAAATTAAGCACTGGTGTGGACAGCGCTATGTTGCTGGAGTGCTTTTCCCACCGCTCGTGGGGGCTGGAGTAATTAAGCTGACAGGAGAGCGCTCCCCCATCAGCTTAGAGCGGCTACACTAGGGAACTTACAGTGGTGCAGCTGCACCAGTGCGGCGAGCGTAGCCATAGCCTGAGTTACTAGAACAATTAAAAGGGCCAGGCTCTTGGTCTGCACTGAAGGGGCTGCTGTTGCTGCGGTATTTGCAAGTTGTTAGCTGCAAAGTGGATTGCTCTGCCAGCCTGGAATGATGGGAGAGAAACAGGCTCAGCAAATGTCCCTTGGAAAGGGTACTTCAGCCCTGTACTGCAACGCGCTGTCCAGCTCACTATTTTTGTTTCAGATTTGGGAGGAAACATATCAGAGGGTGGCAAATGAACAGGAAATTTATGAAGGTATTTGTGACAGTTCTGTCCACTAACCCACTGATTCCGTGTGGGGAGACGTTCTTCCCCAATTCACCGTCTCTGTTTAACATGCATTTGCTAAGTGGTGATAGGGGTTACCGTGCTAACTTAGTCTGTGTGTGTGGTCAGGACTCATTCTAGTTTAAAGGGGAAGTTTCAAACGTAAGAAAGAGCTGCTAAATTGCTCCTCTGCTGCTCTCCGCTCCAAGGGCTTCTAGTACTGGAATGCCACACAAAGCACAGCAAGGCCTTGCCCCACTCAGAGGAATCAGCCTCGCTTCCCACACATGCGGATCCCTCGACCTCTCTTCCCCAATCCTGCTGTCCTCCATCTGCTACACCTCTCATTCATTCTATGCCGACGGGCGAGGCAAGAATGGTCCAGCCCAGCAGAACCCCCTCCTCTAGCCATCCAGAGCAGACTCTGTTAGAGAAGGTAAATCAGGATGGGTAACTGTCAAGCAAATCCTCACCCAGTAGCTCAGAGAGTTGCTAACACAGTTTCAAACCAGACTGTGGACAGGGCCCAGGAAGCAGCCAGAGAACAGGAAACAAAAACTAGAAAAACCCACAGAATTCAAAAAATAAAATGTCAGCCTAGAGAAAGAGAAACTGAAAAGCAGAGTCTGGAGGGAAGTCTGGATATTCAGAGATTGAAGTATCTAACCAGCATAGTAGCTTTGCAAATCTCTCCCATAGATGGCTGGTTAACTGCAGCATAAAGAGATGGCAGCCTCTGGTGCTTCAGTTGGTTGTGGTTTACAGCATCTCTCCTGGGCTTAGCAGAAAGTTTACAAGCATGTAACAAGGCCCATCAGAGACGTAAGAGGTCAGAGGACATACTAGATGACTTCATAAAAACTCTTAGGACATCCATGAAAAAACACCCTCTGAAAGCTAAGAGTCAGGACCAAAGCCCCAATTTCTGGAAGACGGTGAATTGCTGGGTCCTGTTACAATGTGTTCCCTTTCCGTGCAGCACAGTTACATGACCTGTTGCAGCTGAAACAGGAAAACAGCTACCTGACAACCATCACCAAACAGATTGCCCCCTATGTCCGCTCCATAGCTAAGGTGAAGGAACGGCTGGAGCCCAGGTAAGACAGTACAGAGCCATTTCCCCAAGAAGAGGGGCTTTGGGGTCTTTGAGGTGGATTCATGTGTCTCAGTCCAGTCCCCAGTAGACTTAGCCACATTTCAAAAACACAGCCAGTGCTCTTGCTGGCACTCAGCAGGGACACCATGGCGACCTAGCTGTCAGACGTGTGAGCCCATTTCTTCAGAGATGAGGCACAGTGGCATGGCAGCACAGGGAAGCTTGTACTGCCCTAGCTGATACTGTATCTGTTCTGTGGACAGAAACTTGCAGTTCTCGTGCTGCTCATGTCCTGTTAAAAATACAGCGTACCACCAAAACCGCTGCAGCTCACTCTGCTTTTCATCTCACTGTAGACTGCAAGAACCCAAGGAACTGAAGGATGACCAGACAGAGAATCTGCTCAAAATGTATGATGACAGCACAGTGACCAGTGACACAACACACAGGTAGAGGAAGGGGTGGAATGGTTAAAATGCCGATGGCTTATCTGAATACTTGATATCAAAATTAGTCAAGCCACTGACAAATTAGCTAGTCATTCGTTTCCATATAAAATTGTCAGCTAAAATACTGAAATTAGGAAATACAAAGGGAAGACTTCCATAGAACCTCGGCACTGCAGGTAGCGTTAGGCACTGCCAGGGGGCACACACCGAACAATGTGGTCAGCAACAAGTGCCCTGCATTTTGCATCAAAGGTAGGGTCCATGGGGAAGGGAGAGGTGGTGGGGGTTTTGGTTTTTAGCCAGACTGTATCCTGGCTAAAATCCAGCTCAAGCAATTTACTTGCTGATCCCACCCCCTAAATTTCTTCACCACCTTCCCTAAATTTGTTTTTCTACTAAATTTCGAAGTTCCAGAAACACAGGACAGTATCTAAACAGAATTAACTCAGTATCCAATTACAAGAGACAAAGGGGAAGAAAAACACACCTGCAGTAATATTTAAACCAAGGGTTGGTTTCTCAAGACGGTCTCTAAGGTCTTAGAAGCTGCAGCTGAAGCAATGGGTGCTAAAGAAAATCCTGAGTTACAGAACCCTGAGAGACTAGTACGTAAATACACTATTGAATTGTTAGGAACATTTGGTGGAGAGAACAAGGAAGGAGGAGAAAAAGAGGAAGGGGATTACTCTGCATGAATGAGGAAAGTAACATAGCCAAAGATCCCTGTCGTTCACCACTGCATTGCCGCAACTGAGGGAAAACGTGGGGAAGAGATGGAACAGAGCCACTAAAAGCACATTACAGTACTGCCCTGCAACAATGGCACTCCACCTCAGAGGAGAGCATAGAGCAGCATCAGGGGACATGGTCCTTTGAGTATCTTTAATGTACTGCAGAGGAGGGTGGTACGGCTTCCTTCATTGTTGGTGAAGCTCCCTGCAGTCCTGGCTATAGCCAGGTGTCAAGTGTTAATAGCTGGAGTTAAGTGCTAGAGAACTGCTGTAATTGGAGCCTGGTTTAATCAGTGAAGTCTCAGTCATCCCATGCAGACTTGCAGCATTTTACATACTGTATGAACTGGAACTTACTTTGAGATATTTTATTTAAAAAAAAATGTCCATGTGATTTGTGCTGTTGCAATTTTGCTACACAAAATACAGCAAATGTGGAAAGTGTAAGAATAAAACTATTACACAGCAACTATTGCCCATGCCAGCAGTAGACTACCCAGAATCTCTCTTCTAAATAAAAAGAACGAGGAGGACTTGTGGCACCTTAGAGATGAACAAATTTATTTGAGTTCAAATAAATTTGTTAGTCTTTAAGGTGCCACAAGTCCTCCCCGTTCTTTTTGCTGATACAGACTAACACGGCTACCACTCTGAAACCTCTTCTAAATGAGAGTTTGCTAATAAAATATTCAGGCCATCTGACAATTAGATCTTTTTGTGATTTAGCCAAGGTGTCTTTTCTGTTCTAGGAATGACTTGACAAGAAGCATGGAAGACAACAGGGAGCCCAAAGTCGACAACCGAATGCTGAACATTGTCACTGAGGATCCCCTACTGAAAGACACTTACAGAACCAAACAGAAAGGTGGGACGGAGAATCCGAGCCAGAAAGATTGTGCAACTTAGGCAAGGCAGAATGCCAAGAAGCCACACGGCTTTGCATTTCATATATGCAAACAAAAGACTTAAATAGGAGTTTCTCAAGTACATTTATGGTTGAGTCAGATTGGCGTGTTAGAGGGGATCTATCCATTGAAATAAAAACTTGACAAGATGGGGAGGACCAGCATTTCCAAATTTAGTTTGATGAAATTGAGTCTTGAAATGCAGACTAAGGCTTCACCAATTCAGTGAATCTAAATACTGTTCTCATTACATTACCAGATGGTTTTTACTCAGTTATGGTCTGACTTCCCAGGCCAATTTCTTTGGCTGTTTGTGTATTTTCAACAATGTTACACTGTATTTTTCTGCATCAATAAATTCAAACCTCTATTCAGCAGAGAAGTCCAGTATCTCCTGAGTCAGAACTCTTTGGTGGGCCCCCATCAGGTCAGAAACTTGTTATTGGAATTGGTCTCCTTTCTCCTTCACGTGAAAACTTTGAAAAAACAAATATTGATATATTTCACACCTGAAATCCCTTCTTATCTCAGCTGCTCAAAGCGAACTGTAAACTCTTGGTGGTGAACCTAGAAAAATGGAGTATTAATAAGCCTAATTTTGACATTGTGCTATCAATTTATTTTAAATGCATGAAAACTGCTAGCTCTATGTAAGTTTTATTCCCTCTACCCCTACTCCCTGCCCCAATGAATACAATTTATTTAAAAGTCTAGCTTAGTAAACAATGTATTCTTTGTAAAATGTGGAATGTAGCTATTTCCTCAAAAAGAAAGTCACCTTGCATAGCCTTGAAGCTGGGTTTTGGGGCAGTTTATGGTTTTGGGGTGGTTATTTTTGGGGAGGAATTGTTTTTAACACTTCTGCACTTTAGTGTAATGAGATCAGTAGGACTTCCTTGAGTTTTTATGCTGTAGACTGTTCAGAAGTCTTGTTTTCCATAAAAGATGTACACTGCTTTGTATATTAAAAATCTGAAAAAATAAAATGTCAGTTGATACTTCATGCAAGTTGTTAATATAGCATGCCTACACTCACCAGGGAATTCTGGGAGGGCCAGACTACATGGGACAACTACCCTCCCACCAGCAGACTTCTCAGAAGATAAATTTCCTTCTGATAAGTTTCAAAGAGAATATGTTTCCCTTATAATCACCACACCTTTTCAGGTTATTTTAACCAAGTAGAGTTTTATTTAATAAATGGAAAGAATTCTCAAATCTGCAAAAGAAAAGAACCTTTAAATATCTGTAATGAACATTTCTTCATGTAAGAAAAAGGGTAGAACTACTCCATTTGTTTAACACACAGTTGGTCTCAGCAGGCCCAAATAGACTGTGGAGTGATTCTAGTAAACATTAGTTTTTTTCAGCACAAACAAACAGACTTCAAACATCTTGAGATATAACAAAGTAACAATCTCGTATTGCAACAGGAATGTTGAGGTGTTTTCAAGGCAGAAGAGGACTTCCTCCTCATATGCCAATCCAATGACAAATTGCCAAATAAAATAAAGACAGTGAGATCAGAAGCTACTCCAGGCAGTAAGAAAGTGCAATAGATGGACAGTTACTCTGTGCCATTATTTGAAAGTTGTATCCTAACCGTCAAAGAACTCTTACTCTGTGCTACAAGCAGAAAATGAAAGTCAAGGAACCAGGGCAAAGTAAATTCCTAAAGTTATAACATGTTTACAAAAAGCAACAGTTTTAGAAATTAGTTGTTTACAGGGTGACTAAGTTACTTTTTGTCGGACATTAGGATAAATGTTCAACGTGTTCTTACTAACCCTTCACCCCCAACTTACATTATTAATAATCTAGTTTCCTTTTTGCACTCAATCACTCTGTCCTTCACAAACCTTTGGACAATAAAAATGGACAGGTCAGTTTCACTTTCTGGTTCTCCTGCACTAGCTTAAAATTGCAACTTTTAAACTGAAAACACTGCAAGGGATAGTTTAAATACAAGCTAAGCAGGTGACTTGAAAAAACCTTATGGAACACTTTTGCAACCTATTGAGCACATAACAAGTCCTAAATTTTTGGCCTGAACAACATGATAGTGCCTTTTACCCTTGTTAGTAAATAACGGTCAGTGAGCAAGAAATCCGATTGGTTGACAAGTTTCATTTGGTAGACTGCTTTAAAAATACATAGAATTTTATGTAGTCTGTACCTCTTCTTAGTGGTTAAGATGTTTTCCCAGGCTACATAAATACTGTTTGCAGGAGTGAGTTGAAGTCCTTTCCCACAGGACTTCATAAGTTAATTGCTAACATGAGACTGTGCAAACCTACCAAAGGCCAGAATCAAGTTCTTATTCACTGGGTACAGAACTAGAAGCTGTTCATTGACCATACGTCTTTGACTTTTTAAAAAGACTCTGAGCTGCAGCATGTGCCAAAGGGTCCATTTTGATGAATAAATCAACTGAAAACCCAATTTGAACTAAAGGGTGATCTTCATTTCTTTGTGAATGCTGACTCCCCTTTCCTTTGGGAATAAGGGCTGCAGCAATCATTCCAGATATTTACACCACAAGATAAAGTACTAAGATCCCACACTACTGTGCCATCCCCAGAAGTGGAACATTAGCGCTATGTAAACGTACTTAGGGCAAACACCCACACCTCATTTTCAAAAGCGATTTTGTGTTTGACAGTTTTGCCGTAGGTCAAGAAGTATAAAGATTATTCTTCCGACTCAGCACATCTTGGGATGAACCTACCTGCCCTGCACAAATCTGATGTTTGTGCAAGTTCTAGTCCAGGTGAAATATTGACAATAACTTTGGGGCACTGTCACTATATCAAAATAAATTTCAGCAAGGCCACTGGAGAAGAAAGTGCTTTCACTGACCGCTGCATCAACCGAGTAAATCATTTCCTGTGCCCATTCATATTCTTGCTGAGAGACACAATCTAAAGAAAATGCATTTTCACTGTGACAACACAGATCCTACAAAGGGCTTATTCAACAGAACCTGAGGCTTGGTGGGTGATAGTCAGAACCTCCAGCTACACAGATGAAAAAGGTCCTCTTCCAACATAGCTATAAATGTTACATTTGGGTGTTGACTCAGAACATGCAGATAAATCCCAAACTCAAAGGGTAACTGTAGTATCGAGGCACCAGAACGGAGGTCATCAGTGACAGGTGCATTAGGAATACCCATGATGCCTCACATGAGCTAAGTGCTACCCCAGGCATATTAACGGTAGCTTGATGAGGGCTATCGCAAGCACAAACAGCCGTGTAGCCACAGTGGCACAAGCAATGCAGGGTACGCACTGACCCGTTCCCGGCAGGTCTGTATTCTGCATGGCACAGATGTGCCTCCCGTGCCGCTACTCAGGCTACCGTGGCTACACAGCTATTGCATTAGCTCTCGCAGACTAACCGCCGGTACGCGTACACGGCCAGGGGAAATTATACCTCCAGCTCACAGTGCGATGCTTTTCAACGCTCAGGGCCGAAGTGCTTTGCAAAGAAGGTCAGTATCATTATCAATAGCAGGTTTAGTTATGAAACATTTACAATGGAAAAACTCATATGAGAAACATCTTAACAAAATAAGCGCAGTCAAAAATCCTTGTTCGTATTAAGTTTTTAACTGGTTTGAGATTTTTTCTGAGGTATGTTGGCTACAGACAGATAGCAAAATGTAGAACGCTCTTTCAGAAGTACATTGGAGGCACTTCTATTGCAAAGGAAAAGCAATCGGAACGGGAATCAAGTCCTTACAAATAATTATGCAGAGGAAAGACAACATTAACCAAATACAGCCCTGCTGAAGTTTCATATCTCTTTCCTCAAGCAACAAATATATTCAGTAGGAGATTTAATATAACAGTGGGTATTTTAACTAGAATTCAATGCAGCAGGTGCCCTGAAATTTGAAGGCATAACTTGCGTAGGAAAAGGCTTTAGCATGATGGAAGAGAGAAGAGATTAACAATTTGTCCCTACATCCCTTCGTATGCAGGTTGACTGAAATTTGACTTCCAACTTGTTTGGTACATGCCTCATTTTAATATCCAAGTATGTTCCCAGTGGTATTTCAATTGTAAACTTAAGCATTCCAAACTACCAATATAGTCATCAGCACCACAAAAAAACTCTACTGAATTACAACCCAACAGAAGTTGGCAACATCTTTACAAAAGCAGCTTCTGCCAGTGCTCTATTTCCTGAACTATGTTACAGTACCTTAAGGGAATACTTCAAGCCAAGCCATTACCTGTCAGCATACAATTCTCATTCCAGCAAGAAAGCTCTATCTGGAATCAAGGAAACAGTGAACTTCTTTGGTATATAGTAACAGAAAATAAATTATACCACAAAATCTGAATACAAATCATATCCAGAATGGTGAATATTTAGAATATCACCAGTTAATCAGAAAAATATTTTCCTACATTAGCTTATTTTCTGGAAGCGTTTCCCATACAGATGAAACATCCAAGTCATATTCTAGAACCAGGCAAGAATCTTACCACCTAAGGCCTTTTGCAAGTCTACCAGCTATTGTTCTCTCTCTGCATTTCACAAAAACAGGAACAAACTTGTAATTTCCCTGAATTAAACTTATTTTCATGAGTGAACTAAAAATAGAGAAAGAGCTAACAACTAAAGTTATTTAAATAGGATTGAATGCAGCATGATTTTGAAGACTGTGTTTTACAGAAGCAAGTTTACGATTTGACAGGACAGAGTCTTGCCAAGGGGGCTATGGGAAAACGACAAAATGAGAATGAAACTTAAATTCATGGCACTAGGTAACTGATGGACACAACTGAGTTAAGTTTTCAATCTGAGCTTTCATGATATTTAATGAAAGATTATTTGCGATTTAAGAAAGTTTGAATACTGAAAGAGCCCCCTATTAACATTATATTAGGAGACAGTGCTTTATGCCGCACTGTCAGTCTTTCAGGTAAGCATATCCCCAAAACGGTATGTAAATTCATGCATTTAAAAGACAGAGATTAAGGGCTGGGTTCTGACAGCCCTCCAAGCAGGACATTACCACACTGACTTCAGTGGGACTTCCACACACTGCAGGCTTGTCGAGTCAGGTCCAGAGAGGTTAAAGCTGTGCTGTTTAGCTTTTTTTATGGGCAAAAAGCTTTAATTTTAAGGTTTCACCATAGAAATATGAGCTTCCAACTAGCACCCTTCCAGTGCAATGGCAGTTCCTAGTAAGTGCATAGCTCATTCTTCAACAGAATCGGTTAACACATTTCAGTACAACTCGCTGGTGTAGGTAGAGCGAGACATCTTTTCACCAGCATTATGCTTCATTTTAGGATCACTACAGATTAAATAATCCAGAAGATCCCTCTATGCATGTAGGAAGGACTCATCTTGATTGAGCTTCTGGTTTATTTGCAAGGCGTTCCAGCTGCCTAGCCTTTAATGAGTCTCCAGGGGATGACCCGTAAACAGAGACTGGCTACTACTACAGCGTGTCACAATATAGTGCCATGCATAGTTCCTTTCCATATGATGCCTGGAGCTGGATGTTGGCTCAGCCAGTCCGACGTTTCATGTGTTACAGTTCCACTTTAACTCCCTTGATAAAAGGCAGACCCGATGGCACTTTCTTTTTATACTCCAGGTACTCCTCTCCAAAGAAGTGAATTAACGTAAACTCCTCTTCTTCTATTCGCTCTCTGAAGAATCTCCAGGATGCTAAAGTGTAGCCAACAACACAGACGGGATTACAGAGTAAGACCTGTAAGAGGATACAAGTGGTTACAGTCCAATTCAGCCTTGCAAAACTCTGTTCACCCTGGGAAAGGTTTTTGGTTGGTTGTTTGAAAAAACAAATGAAGTTTCATTAGTTGTCCACAAAGTGTATATCTGCAGTATGGCTCCCCATTCTCCAAAAACAAATTTTTAGAATTTTGTTCTTGATCGGAATCCTATCTCTGCATTCTAGCCCAAGTATGACAGATTAGTTCTGATGAAGAAAGAGCACTGACGTTTCTTCCTATTGTAATACCAGACCCAAAGAATATGCTCCTGCTAAAAGAATTCAGGCTTGTAAGGCTTATGCATATGTGGTTTGCATATTTATAATTTTTCTTTAAAAGATAGCAACAGACACCATCACCACTCATACACTACAAGGTTTATATCTCGGATACTCTATGCTTGTTATAAACGAATTACAATATCCAATATACTGACATTTTAAGTTACAGGAGTACTGTAGTTGGTTTCAAGTATTTGACCTGGGTTTTATATACACTAAACTTACTTAGCAGTCCTGTACAATACTAATATTCAATCAGAATAAGGCAAGTCTGATGGCTTACTGGAAGACACTTTGGAAGTAAAGATGAAAGGGAGGCCTGGACACACCCTGGAAGCTTTAAGGTCCAATGGCTAGCAGCAGATCACACCTTGAACCTCTGAAAGTGTTCCAGCTCAAACCCACGCTCCATTGCCTCTGCTTAATTCACACAGAAAATTAAGGAGATATGGTCTTCCCAAACATCACACATGATGGAGAGTTCAGAGGCCAGCAGTTTCATGATTCACAGCTAAAAGTGTACTGGTGGAAGACAGAATGTGTCAAAATCCATACCAGGGACTCCTACAGTTGATCATTTGCGAAACAGATTAGGTACAGGCTCTGGGCAGCATTAAGAAAAACTAGAAGATCAAGATAGCTAAGTGTATTTTATACAATACCTGTGTTCCAATACTCCAGTAAAACCATCCCACGTAAGATGGGTGCCGGAACCACCCATATACCCCACTTGTCACCAAAGTATGAGTATCCGATTTCTCATTCTGAACAATATGGTTGAAGTTGGAGCCAGCTGTGAGCATGGCAGCTTTCCTCAGACAATCCCCAAAGATCACCATCAATAACCCTACTGCACTGAGCCAGGTGATTTGCTTCATTTCTGCAAGTGAATAAGTACTGGTCATAACATGTTTTAAAAGTTTACTCTTTTATTGCAGGTAAAAAAAGAAATTTAGGGTTAGAGGCCTAGGGTAGGGAGAGAGCACCTTCAAAATTCATTAACCTAACCTGATGCATCCAGACCAAAGCCCCAAAGTTTGTGTAGTATCCCCAAGAGACTGATGTGCATGCTCTTGTTGTTTTAAGATAATATATAACATAAATGCAGTGTGACCGGTTTCAGAGCAGTAGCCATGTTAGTCTGTATCAGCAAAAAAAAAAAAAAAGAAAAAGAAGTACTTGTGGCACCTTAGAGACTAACAAATTTATTTGGGCATAAGCTTTCGTGGTCTAAAACCCACTTCATCGGATGCATGCAGTGGAAAATACAGTAGGAAGATATATATACACAGAGAACATGAAAAGATGGGTGCTGCCATACCAACTGTAACGAGATCAATTAATTAAGGTGGGCTATTATCAGCAGGAGGAAAAAAAACCTTTTGGCCATCCTGATTATCACTACAACAGGTTTTTTTCCTCCTGCTGATAATAGCCCACCTTAATTAATTGGTCTCGTTACAGTTGGTATGGCAGCACCCATCTTTTCATGTTCTCTGTGTATATATATATCTTCCTACTGTATTTTCCACTGCATGCATCCGATGAAGTGAGTTTTAGACCACGAAAGCTTATGCCCAAATAAATTTGTTAGTCTCTAAGGTGCCACAAGTACTCCTCGTTTTATTTTTATAAATGCAGTGTGTGTTGTACAATTTTAGTCTATAAAAATTAAACAAAACATTTTAACAAAAGTCTGATACTCTATTTACTCCTCACCAGCTATACTGATAAGGCAGCAGTGTGTCTTAACTCTTCCTGGTGAATCGAAATGCAAAGGCAGAATGGTCAGAATACACAGCTCCAAAGAGAATCTAACCCTAGAACTGCGCACTGTTTCTTGGTGTTTCACAAGTTGGATGGGGTTAAACTGATGTGCTCAGTCCTCAGAGGAGAGCAAATGCACTCTACCAGACTTTCCCCACCAATTCAAGAGCAGCACTGAGGAAGCCATATCCAACCCTCTTTGGTCTGACATGGGATGCTGGCAGTGCGGAAGCCATAAATACTTCCCCCATTCCAGAAAACTGGTTTAAAAAAGTTTCTCTAAAAAGACAAAGAATCCCAAAATAATTGATAATTATTGGTAACATGAATCTTACTTGAGCACTAACAAAATCCAGTCAGCAAGGTATGTCCTCTTCAAACTCTTTTTAACAGAATGCTAAACATTCATTGGTATTCCAGATTGCCTAAAAACTATCCTCCGTTTCAAGAGTCAATACAGCATGCAAAGTGTTTGGGAATAAGATAACTGTCAGTACACTCTCATAAAATCTCTTCTCCTTTAGACACCCTGTCACAGAATAACTAGATGTGACTAATCAAGCCTAACAGTGTAAGTGCCAGGTTTCATCCTTTACCATACTTTATTAGAATCCCACATAAATGTATTTAAACACCAACACACTGAGCCAGACCTATATACAAGGCATGAAAATGCTGGTGCTGCTTAAGTCAGTGGCAGAAAACCCAGTGACTTCAGCAGGACCAGGACTCACCTAACATATGCATGAGAATAATTTAATCCTAGGAATTTTTCTCCCTTTATGAATTGCTTAAAATGTGCTGCCAACGCAGTCCCTGCATGTGAAATACAGCCTATAGTCACACGGGCAATTGGTCTTCTCTTTAAAAACTTACCCAAAAACCTCAAATAAAACTACTGACCTGGATAAATGATTTTTTCAACTGTGAACTCTATCCAAGAAGAGAGAGCAGCTAGATTATACTCAAAACTGTGGTTTAGGAGGAAAGAGTCCAAGGACAAACTTCTGGGATTATTGATCGCTGTCACCAAATACTCAGAATAATGGAACAGTGACAAGGAACACATATACCTAGAAAAGAAGAAACCCACCAAAATTAAGATGAACTTAATTTATTTAAAAAGTCCAGTTATGTTTTGCTGTGTTTATTTCTGGAATCCTATGTTTTGAAATCCATGATACTGTGTTGACCGTTCACAGCAGCATAACTAGAATTCTGCAACTCTTGTTCTCCACTATTTATTCATGTATGTTAGGAACAAACATGTTATTTGTGTAAGGTTATGTACACATATATATTAAAAACAAAACTTAAGACTTTCACTTAGGAGGAACTGGAGGCTTCAAGGCATTAGTAATACAATTATATTTAAGGGCTTGTCTACACTGGCAATTAACAGCACTGCAACTTTCTCACTCAGGGGGGTGAAAAAACCACACCCCTGAAAAAAAGGAGGACTTGTGGCACCTTAGAGACTAACCAATTTATTTGAGCATAAGCTTTTTGAGCATGTAGCTCACGAAAGCTTATGCTCAAATAAACTGGTTAGTCTCTAAGATGCCACAAGAACTCCTTTTCTTTTTGCGAATACAGACTAACCCGGCTGCTCCTCTGAAACCACATCCCTGAGTGCAGCAAGTTTCAGCGCTGTGAAGCGCTAGTGTAGACAGTGCACCAGCACTGGTAGCCGGCCCCTCGTGGAGGTGGGGCTTTTAAGAATGCTGCGCCGTGACCACACCAGGCACATTAAAGTGGTGCCAGTATAGATGAGCCCTGATGCAAGTCGAGCAGACCAGAGCAGCAGGTAGAGACTGTACTAATGCCGCAGTGCCAATCGATCCTGCAATGCCAGGGGTATTGAGTAGATAACCTAAGACTACATTTTTCCATCTCTGATCTCTAGCAATAGGATACCAAACCTCCCACCTCTCAGCTATTGGTTTGAGGGCATCTATTTCACTTTCAGTGCACCTCAACCTTCACTGGGAGGCACTTCGCTGCAAAGGCCAGGAGGGGAGTTAGATGTGCCTGACCATTCAGTCTCTGGCTTTCTTCTCGGACCAAAAACCAGTGACAACTATGCAGGTTTTCTGATGCAGTCGCCTGGCTTACATGAACAGGGCTGAGACCCGGCAGGCTGTTCAGCACAGGTCCCCGTACAGTCACCGTTTTCAGACCCTACTGACCTGCGCTGCACACAGGTCCCTGTCCCCACCTTAACAAAGGATTTCCTTACCAGCCAAAGTGCTTCCATGAGGATTGTCCAAAGCTCAGCAGCAAACCACAGCCGAAGACAAAGCCCAGGAAGCAGGCCCGGATCGCGATCTGAAGCAGAGCATTAAACACAGAGCTTCCCGTCTCTGCCCCAGAGCAGCAGCCCCGGCTCCAAGGGGCCCTGCCCCCAACCGGTCTCGTGTCCCAGGTGTAAACACCGGGAACGGAGGGACCCCGCCCCCCAGCCAGGCCCGGGGCAGCCCCCGCGCGCCCCCAGCCAGCCAGGCCCCGCCCCCCTCCGGGGCAGCCCCCGCCCCCACCCAGCCAGCCAGGCCCCGCCCCCTCCGGGGCAGGCCCCGCGCGCCCCCACCCAGCCAGCCAGGCCCCGCCCCCCCTCCGGGGCAGGCCCCGCGCGCCCCCACCCAGCCAGCCAGGCCCCGCCCCCCTCCGGGGCAGGCCCCGCGCGCCCCCACCCAGCCAGGCCCCGCCCCCCCTCCGGGGCAGGCCCCGCCCCCACCCAGCCAGGCCCCGCCCCCCCTCCGGGGCACCCCCGCGCGCCCCCACCCAGCCAGCCAGGCCCCGCCCCCCCTCCGGGGCAGGCCCCGCGCGCCCCCACCCAGCCAGGCCCCGCCCCCCCTCCGGGGCAGGCCCCGCCCCCACCCAGCCAGGCCCCGCCCCCCCTCCGGGGCAGCCCCCGCGCGCCCCCACCCAGCCAGGCCCCGCCCCCCCTCCGGGGCAGGCCCCGCGCGCCCCCACCCAGCCAGGCCCCGCCCCCCCTCCGGGGCAGGCCCCGCGCGCCCCCACCCAGCCAGGCCCCGCCCCCCCTCCGGGGCAGGCCCCGCGCGCCCCCACCCAGCCAGGCCCCGCCCCCCCTCCGGGGCAGCCCCCGCCCCCCCTCCGGGGCAGCCCCCGCGCGCCCCCACCCAGCCAGGCCCCGCCCCCCCTCCGGGGCAGCCCCCGCGCGCCCCCACCCAGCCAGGCCCCGCCCCCCCTCCGGGGCAGCCCCCGCCCGCCCCGAGCCAGGCCCCGCGCGCCCCCGGCCCGCCCCAGCGCCCCCGGGCCGCACCTGGTAGAGCGGCGGCCGCCAGAGCAGCAGCAGCAGCGCGTTGATCCCGGCCACGTGCAGAGCCAGCGCCGCGCGCCCCTGGAGCCCGGGCCCGGCCAGCAGCGCGGGCGGCGCCGACAGCAGCAGCGGCAGCGCCGCCACCGACGCCCCGAGCAGGAAGGCGGCCAGGCTGGCCCGGCCCTCTGCGACCAGCCTCCCCTCCGCGGCGGCCATGACGGCGGCCGGCCCGGCGGCAACCCCGCCGCGCGACACAAGTCTCGCGAGAGGAGCGTCGACGGGCCCAATCTCGCGAGACAGCGCCGGGGAAGCCCTGGAATCTCGCGAGATTCCCCCAGCCGGCTCAGGGTTTCAGGGGCGAGGCTCCGAACGGGTCGGTCACGGTGCGGCCCTGCAGCGCCCCCTGTGCAGCGGAGGACGCAGGGCGGCACTAGCTTTTGTACAAGGGGGCTGACTCTTGAGTAATGGCTCACTAAGCAGAAATCGGTCCTTGCGAATGGGATCCCCCACCAAGGGCCTGAATTATGATCTCATTTGTACTCATTCCATACATAACTTCACTGGTTCCAGTGGTTTCAGAGCAGCAGCCGTGTTAGCCTGTATTCGCAAAAAGAACAGGAGGACTCGCGGCATCTTAGAGACTAACCCATTTATTTGAGCATGAGCTTTCCTGAGCTACAGCTCACTTCATCGGATGCAGCAGTAGCTCAAGACAGCTCATGCTCAAATAAATGGGTTAGTCTCTAAGGTGCCGCGAGTCCTCCTGTTCTTTTCGGGTCCAGTGGGGTCACTCTGGATTTACGCAAAGAAGTGACTCAGGATTTACAGGTGACATTAGCATTTGGCCCGTTGTTTCTCTGTACTGTCTTTGTGACACAGAAGAGCTTCTCTGCTGCCGAAGCAGTGGGTTGGACTGCCAGACAGAAGGAGCTGGAATACTACACCATCCCTGCTGCGAGCAGGGGAGGGCTGAGAAGCTGTAAATGCTGAAACAGCGGGGCCTGCGGGCCCAGACAGCAATAAATAAAAGCCCTGTGTGTCCACTGGGGTTGTGTCATTTGAGGGTGAGTGCCCGCATGGCTTGTAACTTGATTCATGCTTTTGTAACCGTGTTGTGTCGTGGACACTAGAGGGGGCATGTGCACTAGTCAACAGAAGCCCACAATTGCAAAGCAAGGTAGAGAATGTATGTTTACTTATTCTAGTTACTGGGTCCTGCGCACGCTCAGCACCTCTGAAATTCAGGCTCAAGGTCTCCAGCTAGGTTCCCAAAAATTGAGGTGCTCCAAACCAGTGGACCCTTGAAAATGTTGATCTTCTGTCCCATGCCAACAGTACCAGCCTCCACTCTCCTGTGTGATCCTTAACCAGTGAGCTGTGATTTCTCATTTAAACTGTAAACTCTTCAAGGCAGGGCACTTGTCGTCTTGTAAAAAGTCATGAAAATTTGTAGTGCCGTATATAAAATAATAGTAATCTGCCATTTGAGACCAGCAATTCTTATTTGTAACTGAACTCCTTGGAGTTCAGTGAAGCTAGTTGTAGATGGTTGATGGCTTTTAATGAACATGATAACCCAGAATCATACTCTTTTGGGTGCACTTCAGTTTTTGCAGATTAAACTCTCTAAAACTTCTATAAAGGCTGCACATTCTATCAGTGAATTAGTCTAAAGTGTGTAAATTATATTTCAACAATAGAGCAGGGTAAATATTTAAAGATTAGGGCCAGCTGGAGCTACGCACAAAAGGCTTAGACAATGGGGTCTTTCTGAATTCACTCTTCTCAACTCTTGAAAAACCCAGTTCAGTGTTGATTCACTTCCTTGATTCACTCCCTTGACTCATTATGTGGCATCAGGCTGCTTATAGCTGAAACCTAACTAAACAGATGTTAAAACTTCAGCCCTAGCAGACTTCTCAGGAATAGGCTAACTTATTTCATTGTGTTTGAGTTTGCTCAAGTCAGTCGTGATTGATAATATAGCTAACTGATTGAAATATAGCTCAAGCAAGGACTGAATTAAAGTATCATGTAATAAAAGAAAAAAGACTGCTGGCTTTGGCCTCCTGTCAGGTCCTCGCCTTTCCAGATGACTACAGCTTTAATTGTAACGAGTGACCAAGCCACTGGACAGACCGCCATTCCCAGATTTGCTGTACTTGGGCTTTCTCTAGTGCAGGAAAAATTAGGGCATTTGTCTCTGTATCCAGAAATGTGTCATGAGTTTAGCAATGAAGGAGCCCACAGAAATCTCTTATCTCCTCTCCCCACCCCCCGCTATGAAATCAAAGTCTTCTGAAGTTGGGAATCATATAACCCAAGACTGTTCCCAGGAGTAGCAACAATATCATGTGGGAAAGGGGGCACTTTTATTCTTTCTTTCTTTGCTTCAGAATAAAAATAACTATCAGTAGCTGTGGTTTTGAATCCCCAACTAAAACAGAAAATGACTCAAGCAAAAGTAAATGTGGTCACTCGACACAGTGCCCTTACATACCAGGGCATTGCAATATCCAAGGACGTAATGGTTCTCAGAAACGTTAATATTATTGTTAAAGATCAAAGTGCACCTCTGCACTTCAGCATTCCCTGGCAGACCTAAGGCTTTAATCAAAGTGTGACTCAGGATAGAACATTAATTAAAAGAAAGAAAATAGTTTGCAGCAGATAAATGTGCAGCACACTTACAGTAATCTAAAATTAGGAGCTCGTTGGCAAAAATTGAGACGAGCAAAAACAAATGTCCGTGTAAGAGTCTAGAGGCCAGGCCTGATTCCGATTTCACAGCAGTTACACATGAATATCATTCCACTGTCTTCGGTGGAGTTACTCCTGATTTATACCTGTGTAAGTGAGAAGAAAGTCAGACCCAACATTTCCAAGCATCCTTTATATGCCACAGATTGTTGAAGTCCAGAGTGCTATTTATATATGCATTTTCTGCTTGCTGAGAACCAAATTGGTGGGTAACTTCCCTATGCAGATCCCAGAACAGCTTGGGAGACCATGGGATTTTGTGTACTCTTCAGCTCTGTGTGGGGTAATGTTTTGGGGGGGGAGAGGGTAGAGCCCATTAATACGGTGCTGCCTCCAAATCTGGAGCGTGACCAGCAGTGAATAGCAGCTCTCAGCCCGGCTCTGGGGATCATCTTCTCATAGCCAGAGCAGAACATTGCACATTAGCAACATTTTTCGGTCAATTTTCCACTGTTTAATACTACTCACCACACAAGTTGTTCAAAACCAGCCAGATGTAGCATATAGAATAGGCAAATCCAGAGAGCAGTGTGGGGATATGTTGAACCGTCAGGAGCCTTTTCATGTAGTAGTCATTCATTAAACACAGCCTGCTGTGCAAGAAATAGCCATGTAATTAAAATAATAGGTGGGAAAAGCAGGCACACGATTAAAAGTTGGCCCTTGGAGGGAAACGAAGATTGGTAAGTAACCATTAGAGCAGAAGAAAGGTTTGCAAGCCCTTTTCTTCCTGACCGAATCTGAATCTGGATCGGATTCTTTCCCCCTTTTTATCGCTTGACCAATGTATTCTCAAAATATGAGGATAGTTTCTCTTTACTCTTTAATTCAGTTTTGCAATATGCTCGCTTCCACCCTAGAGAGTTTGCAGAAAGAAGCAAAGCTCAGAACAGAACCATCTGGGTCTTTGGAAATCCAGGGAAATTTGAATTCCAGACTGTTTGCTGGAGATTTCCTTGTGTATGTAAACGAGTAATAGTTACAAATTGTGGCAGACCCCCATGCACAAGGAGCCTTTCTCTGTCCTCTTCTTTGTGTGGCCAAGTACAAGGGCCAGGCACTGGGATTGCTGCCCTTACTCTCCCCTGAGGCCCTGGCCCCACTGGAGTGGGACCTGTGCACATGGGGGGAGGAGTATGCTGGGCCCCCTGAATAGGGGGGAGGCCAGATGCACACTCTCTGCATGCTGGGAAGCTCTCAGGGTCAGATTTCTATCCCAAACTCCAAGAGAGCAGCTCCATGCTACCCCTAACACTGGACTCTACCCCAGTCACATTTCATGCAAAATAATAGCTACAGTCATGAAGCACCAAGATTGAGAAATTAAACACCAAAAAGTCCAGAAATGCTGAGTTCTAGTGGAACAGTCTCCACCTAACCTTTGCCTTTTGGGCCTGTGCATTGTAATAGGGCTTACAATCCATGATCACATGCAGCATCTCAGGTAATAGAACAGAAGATGAATGCAAACAATTTCCTATCACATTAAGGATTACAGTGTTCAGTTCTCAGAAGGATGGAAGACAAATGGTGAGGTTCCCATGGTACCTTAGCTCACATGTTGCCTACATGGGCCCAGCTCTCCCTCAGTAACACCCACACCTCTGTCTGGAGTCGGAGGGAATCACTGAGTAGATCCTGTGTCCAAAAGCATTGATGGTAAAGCTCCCATTGAGTTCAGAGGGCCTGGAGTCCTACATGTGTGAAGTGAGTCAGCCGGTTATGATGGAATCATGGGTGAAATCCTGCCCCCTTTTGTCCCACCGGCAGCACTCCCATTGACTTCCAAGGGAGCTGCTTTCCTCCTGCACCTACAGCCCTGGCCTATCGCCTGAGTAGGGACTGCAGGATGAGGCCATTGTTTATGTTTAATTGTTATTAACCCAGTCTGAGGCCATGAGTCAAGGGGCATCCAATGGCTCTTTGAGAAGCAATAATCAGCTGGTTTGAAAGCAGCTCAGCTTTGCAGTGTCTTGTTTAATTACCCTCCGCACTTCACCAAGTGCCCTCTGCTTCCTTGGCTTCCTTTGTTCTAGTGAGATCAGCATAACAAGGATCATTTGGTTGCTCAAAGAGCCTCCTTTGAAAGACTTACAGAAGCCATCAGGGGTTTATGACAAGGAAGCATATCATTAGGTGACAAATTACCCTAAAGGAGAACTGGAGTTTCCCCTAACAATACAGACCACTGCCTAATTCTCAGGGCACTTTCTCTTTGAGCAGCTGCCAGCAACAATTTCCTTTCTAGTAATTTTAAATCACAGTGCGGTTTGAAAGAGTCCTCAGTTCTTCCAGCCTGTGATATTTCAGTCTTCAGGGTTATGGCAAGCTGTGGCCCTAATATTGTATTGACAATATTAATAGCTCTTAACGGAACTGCTTAGGCACCAGATTGAGGGATTGTGCAGATGGCTGGGGACCTGGTTCCAGCCCCTAAGTGTGTGTTCAGTAAGGGGGATGCCACTACCCAGTGCTGCGGTGGGCCCAGATTTCTGTACTGGGCAGGCTGGCAACCCGCTGTGCCAAGCTCCAGTAGGACTGGCCGCCCCCTTTGCTAGCACTGCTGAGCTAAAGTGTCTCTCCTGTGCTTTGGGGGGCTGTGCCAGGGCGGGCCGTGACTCGCGCCTAGGGCCCCCATCACCGAGCCGGGCCCCACTGTGTTGGTGCTGTACCAGAGAGCCTGCCATGAGACCGGAGGAGAGGGGACTGGACAGATACAGGGGTGGGAGGAGGAGGCAGGAGAAGGACCAGGGTTTGCAGTGGGGAGGCTCCCCAGCCCCGGGCTGCCGTGGCTCTGAAGGGCAAATCCAGGGGGCTTCCCCGGCTCCAGCCCGTGCGCGGAGCCGCCTCCTGCCAAGGGCAGAACCCCAGCACCGGCAGGGCCCCTCCGCGCCCTGGACCCCACGGCCGGGGGGCGCGCTCCACCCAGCCAGCCGGACACAGCGCTGCCAGGGGCCCCTGCCCGCGGCGCCCAGCTCGGCGCGGCTCTGCCCGGGCAGGCGGGCCTGGCTCCCCTGCGCTCAGGCTGTCCCCAGCGCGGCCCCCGAGCCTGCCGGGCACTGAAAGGCCGGGGGCGGGCCAGCGATTCTCCACGCTGCGAGCTGCCGCCCTGCCTGGGAAACGCCGCCCGAGCGGCCCGGGCCAGACAAGCTCCAGCAATCGGCCCCCCGAGGGGAGAGGGGCCTGTCCGCCCACCTCGCCCCGCACGGGACGCGGGGCTCCAGATTTCCTCTGCCCAGCCCCTCCGTGCCCGTGGGTCCGGGCGTGCTGGGCTCGCCCGCTCCGCTGCCCGGTGTCTGAGCAAGGAGCGTGTCGGCGCCCAGGAGGGGCGCTGTAACCACCCCGCACCCAGGGGTGCTGAGGGGCTCGGGCTGGTGCCCGTGGGGGACGAGTCTGCAGCGGCTGGTTGGGCTGGGCCAGCACCAGCGCCCAGTGACTCCCTGGCACAAGCCAGCCCAGCCCGCGCCTCCCGTTTGTCTTGGGAAGGTGATTCCCCGCCCCCCGCCTTGTGTTGCATGAAAGCGGGGTTCGTGACACACCCCGGCAGCCCCGAAGCTGACACTGGCGATGTCTTCCCGCAGGAATGCAGCGGTTGGCCCCCTGGCCCGGTGGCATGGTGGGTGACCTGCTGGGCAGGGATGCTGGGGATGCCAGCGGCAAGTGGCTGGGTGGTGAGCTGCCGTCTGCAGGCCACACCGCCCGCGAGTCATGGGCCCAGGTGCTGGGACTGGGGGTGCTGGGGTGCAGGGTTACAGTTCAGTGCAATGGCTCTCAGCCCCCCCCCCCCCATTGCTCCAGCGCCCCTACTTGGGAGTCATGGGAGGAAATCCAGCTGCCCTGGCATCCTTCCCCCACCTTGTTCCGGGACAAGATCCTCCCGCCTAATCCAGGGGCGCTGGTACAATGTGTATGGGGGGGGGCACGGAGAGACATTGAACCAAACTGCAAACCCTGTATGTGATGGAACCACTTCAAGCCAGGGGGTGCCGCAGCGCCCCCGGCACCCCCAGCTCCCTTGGCCTAATCGGGCCCCTGGGTTGTATTCTCCTGCGTGAGCAGAAATGTCTCTGCGCTAAACTGCAGGCGGGTCCCGAAGAGAGGGACTGGGGGGTAAGGGGGAGGTCAGATCCTGGATTGGTCAGAGACCAACTTTCCGCCACTTAGCCCCTGCTTCCGCGCTGGGCAGGTATCCGGGAGGGCCGGGGATAATAGGATGGCAGAGCTGGTGTCCCCCAACCCCTCCATCCCTGGGGCAGTGGTGGGCCCGGGCAGGTATCCGGGAGGGCCGGGGGTAATAGGATGGCAGAGCTGGTGTCCCCCAACCCCTCCATCCCTGGGGCAGTGGTGGGCCCGGGCAGGTATCCGGGAGGGCCGGGGGTAATAGGATGGCAGAGCTGGTGCCCCCCAACCCCTCCATCCCTGGGACAGTGGTGGGCCCGGGCAGGTATCCGGGAGGGCCGGGGGTAATAGGATGGCAGAGCTGGTGCCCCCCAACCCCTCCATCCCTGGGGCAGTGGTGGGCCCGGCCCAGGAAGGCCCCTTGGAGTGGCTGGAGCTGGCCCCAGGCAGCAGGGGTGTCCAGTCACTGCAAGGGCTATTCTGGGAGGAGCCCGCGGTCTCAGGGGCGCAGCAGAGCGGGCTGTGAATAGGAGAATAACTCCCCGGTCACCTTCGCTGCCCCGCTGGGTCCGGCGGCCCCCGCCCGGCAGCCCTTTGATCTATTGTCCCCGGCCAGCGGCGCAGGGCTGCAGGGGCAGCGGCGAAGGCGGGATTCAGCGCGGCCCGTGGGCATAATAAAAGCCTCATTAAAGGCCAAATGACGGAGCAGGGCTGGGAGCGGGGCAGACGGCCCGTCTCCGGAGGGGGCCCCGCGTGGCGGGACGGGAGCGGCCTGCCCCGGGGCGGGGGGGGGTCCGCACGGCGCCACGGGACGCGCGCGTGCCCCCGCTTTTCCTGCACGGGGCGCCTGGCACCCACTGACCCGCTCCGCACCAGCGATTTACACTGCGGGACACTGGCCCTTTCTGCGCGCTCCGGGCAGCCCCAGCCCTCCGCGGGCTCGGCCCCCTTTCCCTACACACCGTGGAGTGAACCTGGGCTGGGCCCCTCAGCCATGGGCCCGATCCTGCACCTCTCCCGTTGAAGTCAACGGCAGGGCACCCCTGGGTCCATTTCAGCACTCAAGGGGGCCACGGGGCACTCCGCAGGGCTCCCTGGAGGTTTGGCTTTTAGTAGGGTGACCAGAACCCCGGGGAGCGCGTGCGAGGAGCGGAGAGGTTTGGAGGGGTCCCCACCCCAACCACGTATAAGGACCCCCCCCAATCCCCGCAGCGGGTTTGCTGGCGACCCGGTGCTCATTCTGCATTCTCCCTGTGCTGGTCAAAAGCGCCGCGGGCCGCGCTCTCACAAACGGTTTGTGGCTTTCCAAACATCTGGGGTTTTGTATCTGGGACCAGACCTAATTGTCTGTTATAAAAACCTTTTAAATGAGTGAGCTGGAGGAATTTAGACTGTGGAAAGCAATTTTGAAGCGAGGCGAATCCGGGAACGCCTCCGTCCCGTCCCCCCCCCCCCCCCAGCTCTTTGCTGAGTTCCCACGTGCAGTGGGGAAGGGGCGCCCGGAATAGTTACGGCTCTAAGGACAAAAGCCAGCGAGCGAGCGAGAGAGAGAAAGCGCCCCCGCAGCACCGGGAGTGCATGGGACAGGGACGAGGGGCAGCGCGGGAGGGAGAGTTCCCGAGGTGTGCAGGGGGCCCGGGCCAAGGAGATGGGCGCCGCTGGAAACCCCACTTCCCTGGACCGCTCCTCTCCCAGGCTCCTCGGGAATCCCACCTGCACCTGTGAGCGCGCGGGGCTGGCCCGGCCCTTCCACGCTTTAATGAAACATGTGTTCGCCCCTGACTCCGCTCGGAGCGCAGAAATCGCCCCTCCGCGGGCTTTGAAGGGCTGGGAGCAGAAAATTGCTGCATTGTCCGGGCATTAGGGCCGCTAATCGAGCCTGGCCTCCCCGCGCCGAGCGTGAAACGCGGCCAGAAAGGAGGAATGGCTGCCCCTAGGTGGCAGGTCTTCATCTCCCGTGGCCCGCCTGGCAGGGGGCTCTTCCAGAGCCTGGCCCGGGGCCGGGCCGCGTGCGGCCGGCAGGGAACAAACCCGCTGCTAATTAGCAGTGCCGGGCGGAGGGACGCTGGGCCCGGTGCAGTAGCGCGCTAGGGATCCCCGGGGCGCACAGGCTGCAGCAGCGGGACCCGAGCCGCCAGCAACCGCGAGCAAAGGAACCAGCTGGTGTCTGCGAGCGCTGGGGCGGTGCGCGGCGCTGTACAGCCAATCACGGTCCAAACAAGTCCATGCAGCGCGAGCCGCGTGTTCTCCGGCACCCAGGGGCGCAGAACACAAAGGGATCCCTGTGAGAGTTCAGAGCCGCAGGTCAAGGGCCTGGTGAACCCCCCCACACACACACACACGGGGCGGGGGAGGGTGGGCAGAGGTAACTCTAGTGATGCCATTTGCTTCCCAATGCGGAGCCCCCGCCCCTGAGATGTGGCGGGCTGGGCGGTGGTTCCCGTTCTTTAAATCCAGTGAAACATACAAAAGAAACTTGAACATCTTGGTAAAAGTCATTGTAACCCTTCTCAGCCGCCCTCGCCTCGCCCATCACATGGCTCCTCGGCCACAGGATTCCCCTTCCCCAACTGCCCGCCCCCGGCCCGTGCCCCCCTCGGGGAGGTGCTCAGCGCCTGAATGCCGGTATTGACATGTAAAGTGAGTCCCCCGTATAAATCCTGGCTCCTGCCCCCGGCTGCGAACTCCCAGGGCCGCTCATTCCCAGAGAGGGGGGAACATGGTCACCCAGCCCGGAGGTCAGGAGAAACCGCAGCTTTGTAGCTTCCGCAAGGTTTGCCAGCAGCACTAGGCAGGAGGAAAGAAGTGACTGGGGCCGGCGGAGGAGTGGCAGCCAAACCCCGGTAACATTTCCCTTCTTCCCCGCAGATCTCAAAACCCTTGATGGAGAAGAAGAGAAGAGCCAGGATTAACGTGTCTCTGGAGCAGCTGAAGGCGCTGCTAGAAAAGCACTATTCCCACCACGTGAGTCCCCCACCCCGGGAACCTCGCCCCCAGATGGTCAGTGTCTAAACAGCTTTCCCAGGGGGCACGTCCTGGCTCCGCATTTACAGTGGAACCAAAGCACGATTCCGTGCCCCGTTCGGTACGTTATTGATCGCGTTGGGGCTCTCTCTCTCTCTCCAGATCAGAAAGCGCAAACTGGAGAAGGCAGATATCCTGGAGCTGAGCGTCAAGTACATGAAAAGCCTCCAGAATTCTGTCCAAGGTAAAACCCCGTTTCCTCGCGGGAGTAACAGGCTCTCGGCGTTTGTTGCTGGGTAGATGGGTCCTGTGTTAATCGGGATCGAAGCTCAGTGTTACGGGGTCCCGCCGGTTACATCCCAACGATGCGAGTCCGCGAGTCGTGGTGCAAGGAAACACACAGAATCTCAGCCCGGGTACCCAGGCGCCAGCAGCGGGTCTGGTTATTGGGCTGCCTTTGGCCGAGCCTGGGTTCCCTGGACGCCTCAAGACACTGATTTGAAATGTACTCTGGATTTAGATCCCACGCCCCGTTATATCGATGGCACCGAACCCCGTGTGGACACGATCCTGCCCGGTCCCTTTGCTCTGTCAATTCCAGTGTCTATTAATCCCGTGGCTCGCAGGCTGGGGCGGAGCAGCGCCGGGCTGGCCGGAGAGCCGGCTGGTGTAACTGGACCCCCCCAGGGGGAGGGGCTGAGTAGCCGCTGTTTCCTTGCTTGTCTGCAGGCCAGGATTGGGGCAGGGGCGCGTGCCGCACGGACTGACACGGCCCCTGCATCCCAAGACCAGGTTGCACTCGGACAGGACGCGCCTGCAGCCTGGCAATGGGCGAGGCCCCTGGGCGCGCAGGAGAGAGCCGCGGGTAACGCAGCGTCCTGGATACACGCGCCCCAGGCTCCTCTCCCGGCCAGCGGGCGGCCTGCCGCCCTGGGGTGCTCGCCCCAAGCCCACGGGCTGTTCAGAGACCCCGCACCCCTGCCGGCCAGGGGCCCCGGGCGCAGTCTTGGGTTCCCAGCGGTGCGGATCTGCAGGGTGGTGCGGGCAGGAACAGCACTGATGCTGTCGGGGTGGGGGGGGCTTGGCCCTGGAGGCTCCCGGCTGGCACCGATGGGGTGGGCTGGGGCCCTCCCCGGCGCCGGGGGGGGGGGGGGCGCGGGGGCCGCTGCTGCGCGTCCCAAGGCTCCTGATCCGCTCTCCGTTCTCCCAGGGGCTGACTACCAGGCCGGCTTCCGCAGCTGCCTGCATGGGGTGAACCAGTTCCTGCTGCGCTCCGAGGGGGCCAGCGAAGCTTCCTCCTTCCAGCTGCTGCAGGAGCTCGCCCGGGCCTCCCCGCGGGTGAGCGGCTCCGGCTGCAGGACCACGGACAGCAGCCCCACCGCGCCGCGCCCGGAGCCCCGGGGCTCCCGGCCCGGCGGCCGCGCGGCGGAGCCGCGGGCGCCTTTGCAGAAAGCCGGCGGCTCCCGGCCCTTCACGCAGCGCCCCGGGGCCCCTGGCGCTCCCAGCTCCCAGCCCCCGACTGAGCCGGGCGCTGCTGCCCAGCGGCGCGGCGCCGTGGAGCAAAGACCCTCCCTGCCCGGCAGGAGCCAGGCGCTGTGGCGGCCCTGGTAGCGCCCGCGCCGCCCCCCCCGGGCGCGGCTCGGTCCGGAGACCGTGAGTGGCTGGGGGCGGGCGGGCGCTTCCCTGCCCGTGGGCGCTAGAGCGCAGCGGGGACGTGCCTGGGGGTTAGTCCTGGTCCCCGCGGGCCTCGGCTCCTTGGCTAGCCTGCGCCCCGGGCGCCCCCGGCTGGTTCCCGCCCCCGGGGAGACGCAGGACCCGCGGGAAGCCCCCAGCGTGGCTGCCGCGCTGGCATTAACGATCGCCTTGGCTGCCAAGGGGCGCCGGGGCGGGGGGGAGCAGCGTGTCTGTACCTGGCTCCCGGGTTTAATAAACCGGCTCCCAGATCCCGTGTCGGTCTCGGTTTCTTTCCCTGCACGGCCCAGCAATGGAGCGGGCAGGGTTAGGGAGGAGGTGGGAGAAAAAAGAACCAAAGGCGGCCCGCTTGCGCCCCTGAGCCGCGGGGCTGGGGTAGAGGTGTTGAGGCTTAACATATTAAATTGGTTTGAACAAAACTCTCCAGGCCGCTGGCGAGACACGACGCGGAACGGCCGGGAGCATGCCGAGCTGGAGCAAAGGGATGCAGCAAAAGGCGAAGTGTCCCTGCAAGAGGCGGGACCTTCTCCGCGGAGCAGCGGCTGCGCCTTTGCACGGGAAGCCGGGGTCCGTGTAGAATGGCCCAGTGGCTCCAGCCAAGGCCCTACACAGGGGAGACGATGCTTAGGGTTAGGGTTTACTTTTGCGGGGACTTTGCCGGACATTGCTTCGGCCAGTCCACACTCGCCGCCGCTGGGAGCCGCCTTGCGCAGCGTGGGGGGGACACACCGAGGCCCCTTTGCCTCTGTCCGGCTTCTCTCCGCCAACGCCCGGCAGCCAGTGCTGCTTGCCCCCCGAGAGCAAGTGCGCCGGCAAGCAGCCCCTGCGCCTTCCCCTGCGGCCCAGCTGTTTGCAGCCACCCCCGGCTGTGGGGCTAACCAGCCGCCAGAACCCCACCCTACTAGCACCTTCCCGGCCTGGCAAAGGCTGGGGGGACAGGAGGCTTCCATGGAAAAGAGCATTTGCCTCTCCCTGAACCACTTAATGAAACGGGCCGGTGGGGACGAAGGAGTGTGTCTAAGCTCCTAATCACCCAGACCTTTTACTCCCAAACTAGCAAAAGCAGCCTGTAGCTAACCCACAGCTAGTCTGACCCCGTGACTCACAGTGACTGGGGCTGTTCTCCTTCCAGTGCTAGCCCAGAGGGGGCCCTGGACAGCAATGCCACCCCCCCATGCCAAAACAGGCAGGTGCTTATAATGAAAAGTGAATAAGGGCCCTAAGCGAGTCCTTAGTCTGCTGTGGCCTAGGGCTGGCTCTGTCCCCTTCGCCCCTTGAATGGTGAATGGAGAAACTAGGCACCGGCAGGGACCCTGAACCACCCCAGGTCACTGTGGGCCTGCAGGGCCTGCTTTGCTGGACCGGGTCAGCTCCTGGACCCTGACCCGCTGGGCCCAGCTCGCAGCCCCTGGACCCTGACCCGCTGGGCCCAGCTCGCAGCCCCTGCAGCTCACATGCTGGTTGAGGGTTTACAGTGGGTTCCCGGTAACACTCCCCGGCCTGGAGGCCGTTCCAGGCCTCTGCCCAAGGATTGTGTCTCTGTGGTGGGGCCCTGCCCTGTGCCAGGCGCCCAAGGGGGATGAAAAGCCACTGCAGGCCCTGCCCCACAAAAGCTCCACCTTTTTGTTTCCTAGGACTCTCCTGAGCGCCTTTTCTCAGCACAGCTATTTAGCCCAGTTCCGGTTTGTCTCCTTGACCCCTGGGGGAAGGGGGGGGCAGGCGGGGTTGAGCTAACTCTCCGCTGCATTTCAGCGTTTGTTTGTTTTAGAAAAGCAACCTCCGGCCCTTGGTTCCAAGCCCCATATTTAGTCTTTGGCACATAAAAGCTGCCAGCAGGCAGTGTTTAAACACCCCCAGGTGCATACATGTGTGCGGTTTATTAAGGAGAGACGTGTGACTTTCACCCTGGTGAGCGCTGTGAAGTATCACCATGCAAAAACTATAGAAAGAGCACTTACAATTCTGCGATGTTGCTTCCAAGCCAGAGGTACCGTGCTGCATATCCGGTGTGCAGATAAGGTTGCACACTGAGCAGAAATTTACAAGGCCATTGCGGGGAAACTAAATGAATTCTTTGCTTCAATCTTCACTGAAGAGGATGTGAGGGAGATTCCCACACCTGAGCCATTCTTTTTAGGAGACAAATCTGAGGAACTGTCCCAGACTGAGGTGTTTCAGAGTAGCAGCCGTGCTAGTCTGTATCCGCAAAAAGAAAAGGAGGACTTGTGGCACCTTAGAGACTAATCAATTTATCTGAGCATGAGCTTTCCTGAGCTACAGCTCACTTCATCGGATGCATTCATCGGAGGTTTTGGAACAAATTGAGAAATTAGACAGTAATAAGTCACAAGGACCAGATGGTGTTCACCCAAGGGTTCTGAAAGAACTCAGATGTGAAATTGCAGAACTAATCACTGTGGTATGTAAGCTGTCACTTAAATCAGCCTCTGTAACAGATGACTGCAGGGAAGCTAATGGAACCCCTATTTAAAAACAAGACTCCAGAGGTGATCCCAGCAATTGCAGGCCAGTAAGTCAAACTTCCAATACCAGGGAAATTGGTGGAAACTATAATAAAAAACAGAATTATCAGACACAGAGGTGAACATATGTTGGGGAAGCATCAACATAGCTTGTGTCAAGGGAAACCATGCCTCACCAATCTATTAGAATTCTTAGAGGGTGTCAACAAACATGTGGACAAGGGGGATCCAGTGGATATAGTGTACTTGGACTTTCAGAAAGTCTTTGACGAGGTCCCTCACCCAAGGCTCTTAAGCAAAATATGCAGTTGTGGGATAAGAGCGGAGGTCCTCTCCCAGATCAGTAACTGGTTAAAGGATAGGAAACAAAAGGTAGGAATAAATGATCAGTTTTCAGAATGGAGAGAGGTAAATAGTGGGGTCCCTCCAGGATCTGTACTGGGACCAGTGCTGTTGAGCGTATTCATAAATAATCTGGAAAAGGGGGTAAACAGTGAGGTGGCAAAGTATGCAGATGATACAAAATTACTCAAGATAGTTAAGTTCAAAGCTGACTGCGAAGAGCTACAAAGGGATCTCAAAAAACTGGGTGACTGGACAAGAAAATGGCAGATGAAATTCAATGTTGATAAATGAAAAGTAATGCACATTGGAAAACATAATACCAACTACATTTACAAAATGGTGGGGTCTAAATTAGCTGTTATCACTAAAGAAGAGAAATTGGAAACATCTGCTCAGTGTGCAGTGGCCATCAAAAAAAGCTAACAATGTCAGTAACCATTAGGAAAGGGATAGATAAGACAGAAAATATCATAATGCCACCATATAAATCTAGGGTATGCCCATATCTTCAATACTACATACAGTTCTGGTCATCCCATCTCAAAAAAGATACATTAGAATTGAAAAAAGTACAGAGCAGGGCAACAAATCTTGGGAGACAGGCCAGTCCTTGGCTACAGACAGCCCCCCAACCTGAAGCAAATACTCACCAGCAACCACATACCACACAACAGAACCACTAACCCAGGAACCTATCCTTGCAACAAAGCCCGTTGCCAACTGTGTCCACATATCTATTCAGGGGACACCATCACAGGGCCTAATCACATCAGCCACACTATCAGAGGCTCGTTCACCTGCACATCTACCAATGTGATATATGCCATCATGTGCCAGCAATGCCCCTCTGCCATGTACATTGACCAAACTGGACAGTCTCTACGTAAAAGAATAAATGGACACAAATCAGATGTCAAGAATTATAACATTCATAAACCAGTCGGAGAACACTTCAATCTCTCTGGTCACGCGATTACAGACATGAAAGTTGCGATATTACAACAAAAAACTTCAAATCCAGACTCCAGCGAGAGACTGCTGAATTGGAATTCATTTGCAAATTGGATACAATTAACTTAGGCTTGAATAGAGACCGGGAGTGGCTAAGTCATTATGCAAGGTAAACTATTTCCCCTTGTTTTTTCCTACCCTCCCCCCTCCCCCGACGTTCTTGTTAAACCCTGGATTTGTGCTGGAAATGGCCCACCTTGATTACCATACACATTGTAAGGAGAGTGGTCACTTTAGATAAGCTTTTACCAACAGGAGAGTGGGGTGGGGGGAGGTATTTTTTCATGCTTTGTGTGTATAAAAAGATCTTCTACACTTTCCACAGTATGCATCCGATGAAGTGAGCTGTAGCTCACGAAAGCTTATGCTCAAATAAATTGCTTAGTCTCTACGGTGCCACAAGTCCTCCTTTTCTTTTTTTTAAAAATGACTCGGGGTCTGGAACAGCTTCCACATGAGCTGAGACTGTTCAGCGTAGAAAAGTGATGACTAGGGGGTGGGGGTGGGGGCTTTACAACAGAGGGCTCTAAAATCGTGCCTGGGACATGGAGAAAGTGACTAAGGAAGTTTATTTACCCCTTCACATAGCCAAAGAACCAGAAATTACTAGGCAGCAGGTTTAAACCAAACATAAGGAAGTACCTGTTCACACGACGCACAGTCAACCTGTGGAACTCATTGCCAGGGGATGTTGTGAAGGACAGAAGTATAACTGGATTTTAAAAAGAATTGGATAAATTCATAGGGGACCAACATGGTCAGGGATGCAATCCCATGCTCTGGGTGTCCCTAAACCTCTGACTGCCAGAAACTGGGACTGGACAACAGGGGATGGGTCACTTGTTAATTACGAGAGCCCTACAAATCCACGGATATCCATATCCGCAGTGAGTATATCCACAGACCATCGGCACACCCACAGAAACACACCCTGGTTCAGAAGGAGAAAAACATCGTTATCAACCAGGCCTAGTCTGCTAAGGACTATTGCACCAGCTAGCATGACCTTGGTTGATGGTGTCCCACCAGGCTTCCTGTAGGGAAGTTCCCAGCTCTGCTTCAATCTTGTGAATCCATGAATCTCTGGGGCAGTCAGCACCAGGCAGGGGTAGGGATGCACCTTTTGGCAGTGAATGGAGAGTTTGCGAGAACACAGACTGCAAACTGCAGTTTCTTTTGCAGTGACCTCATCTGGTGGAAGTCTTTTGTTTGGGACTGCAGGGGGCATGCTTTGCAGAAGCAGGAGGCAAACAAGGCACAGACTTACAGTAAAGTGTCATTTATCATTCTGCCTCTCTGGAGCAGATGCCCTGACCCTGCATGAGCAGTAACACTCTGCTCAAGTGGGAGAGGGAGCTGCTTTCAGTGAGTTGCACTGAGATTCAAACATGCATCCGATGAAGTGAGCTGTAGCTCACGAAAGCTTATGCTCAAATAAATTGGTTAGTCTCTAAGGTGCCACAAGTCCTCCTTTTCTTTTTGAGATTCAAACGGTTACCTTCTCTGTTGTGATCTCTCCGCCCATGCGCACGCTGTATGCATACAGCCACTTCACCCCCAAGGGGCTCGCCCAGCTCAGAGCTTTCACCAACATTATCTTCAAAGGGAGCCAGATCCTCAGATGGTGCAAACCTGCACAGCTGCACTGGTTTCAGGCTATGCCCTTTACACCAGGATCTGGGTATTCCTTGGTAGTAACATGGACCTGCCTGTTCATCAGCAGCTGGCTAGGAAAACCCGCCAGCACCCAAAAGATCATTTGACCTGCTCTGTTGGCATTTACTGAGGCCTATGGTGTAGGATGAGCTGGCAGCAATTGCAGCCTCCCACCTCCCAGCCTGCCTTTGTGCCCCCCTACCTCTCCCTGCGGCAGGGTGTGCTCCAGGCACCTCCAGGGCGCTTTTCCCTTCACACACACATTAAGTGGCACTAATTATGCACTAAGTAGCCAGTCTGTAATTGAGGTGTTCCTCCAGCACCTCACAACCCTTTGTTGTTTGCTTTCCACATGCCGACTGGTGAAAGTTAATGCTAGCAGCTTTTGCTGGCCCATGGTCACCGCTCCCCTGCCCCTATCTCTGCATGGAGCAACCTGCTGACTTGTCTCCCTGACAGTCGTGGACTGTAGGAGTGCTTTCTTTGGCTCGGTCTATGTAAGATTTGTACCCAGTGCCCATCACCATGTTATCTGTGCTGCACAAAGCCCAGAACCGCAGGCCTTTCTCTGTGGGGCAGAGCAGACATGCTCACTAAAGACAAGATGCAAAAAGTGAGTGTTGTAAAAACTGGGGGGCAGGAGGGAGCAACACTAACATGATTTTCCAAGGACCCACCATGGGCCCAGCATGTAGGTCCTGAGGTTTAACTTGCCCCATTAAAGGAGGCCCCCCCACCAACCCCCACTCTTTGTGCAGGGCTGGTGATAAACTTCCTGAGCTGAGAGTAACCACCAGCCTGTGTCTGGGAGAAGGTAAGTGCTTTGGTGGGGGGCCAGAGTCAGCAGCAGGGCACCAAGCAGCAAGAAGAATCACAGCTACTCAAGCAGCCCCAGGCCAGGCCCCTGGCACCCAGCCCCCACCCTCCAATCAACCGCACCCCTACATTACATTACAAGAGAGCCGGGTCCTCCGGCACCTCCAGGTGCTGTGGACAAGCCTTAAGGAGCTTGCGGAGGGAAGGGAGAGCAGGAATTTCTAGCAGCTCCCTGCACCGTCTCCTGGGATTTTCACTTTGGCTTGGAGCCTGCAGGGTGAGCAGCGGGAGAAGAAAAGGCTCAGCTATTAACAGGACACTGGGACTAGTCAAGGGGTAGAAGAGAGCCGATGGCGGAAGAAAAGGGGCACTGGGACCACGCTGCCACATCCCCCACTGCAGGAGGAGCTCAAGGCATAGGCCTCCCTTCACACTGTGACCAGTGCCCAGCCACGCGCTCTCTGCACTAACTGCGGCATCTCGTAGAGGTTGCTATGGGCACCAGTTGGAGCAGCACATCCATGGCCATGGGGGTACAGAGTGGCCCAGGCTGCTGCCTGTCTCCCTACGTGGACACCTCCATGGTTATTCCTACCTCAGTGTTCGCAGGGCCGGAGGTATTCTGGCTGGTAGGAGCTAGCTTACCCTGCAGCACAAGGCCTGGAGACGGCTAACTCCTCACTGGTCACACCAGCTGCATGTTATCTTGCTACTCTCAATGATCCAGCAGCCGTTTGTCGTGAGAGCCCTCAGACCTGGGACGTCTTCTACACATTCAATATACATAAAAATCAATTCAGCCAGATTTAAACAACACCTGTGCAAATCTGACCCCAAGCACCCTGCTGCCCCTGCCCGCCCCACCAAGACACCGGCTGCTCCAGAAGCAAGCGCTGCTCCTGCCAGCTTCCCAAAGTTTGAAGCACACTTGGTTTTGAGCCCTATAAATATCAGGTTTGTTTTCAGGAGTTTCCTTGTCAGTGCTAACTATGGTAGATCCTGAATGGAACTAGACATGGATGGCTGTCTACTACACATGCCCCCATTGCCCCCAGAAAGGCTGCGATGACGGATGTTCCCAGAGACCTGCTCCGCCAGATGGTGGCTGATAAAAGCAGTCGTGGGAGAGCAGGTGTAGGAATTCAGCATCCTGCCTGTCCTTTTGCTAAGCAATAGCTGTAAAACTAGCCTGTGATGTTCTCAGTGTGGCTGGACAAGGTGCTCCCCAGCCAGGCTGGGTGGCACCCATTCAGCTCCCGTTTCACGGTTCTGCATAAAAGAGAGCTCTCGGCGGCTACCCACTGCTCCGACACACCCCAGATGAGACTGCAGCAGATGAGCGCTCTCCCTCGGGCTGGAGAGGCAGCAGGAAAAGCTCCTTCCTACCAATACCAGAAAGAAGAAGCCCACAGATTTCCCCTACACTGCCTTGCTCTCCTCCAAGAGACATCTGCAAGCAAAAGTGTGAGGGAAAGTGGCAATCAGGAAAACACCCCTCCTCACCTGCCATTTGCTATCCTGTCGGGCCAGCGGAGTAAGGAGAAGATTGGTTTAGAGCTGGGATTATACAGCATTGCCTTTTATTACAGGCCAGTTACAGCTGTGCGAACCCACTGACTTCCAGGGGAGTGGGTGGGGTGGGGAGAACTCCCCCAAAGAGGTAGGGGAACACCTTGCTGACCAAAGAATTATCATCCCAATTCACTGCAAAGTGCCATCGTTACCTGTTATAGTGCAAATTCGCTCCATAATCAGAGTTCAGGGCCCCTGGGTCCCTTGGAACAGCGAAGGATATAATCAAGCACTTAATGTAAAAAAAAAAAAGGGGGGGGTGAGAAAGCCTGGATTTGTGCTGGAAATGGCTCACCTGGATTACCATGCACATTGTAGGGAGAGTGGTCACTTTAGATAAGCTATTACCAGCAGGAGAGTGAGTTTGTGTGTGTATGGAGTTACGGGGGTGAGAAAACCTGGATTTGTGCTGGAAATGGCCCACCTTGATTATCATGCACATTGTAGGGACAGTGGTCACTTTGGATAAGCTATTACCAGCAGGAGAGTGAGTTTGTGTGTGTATGGAGGTACGGGGGTGAGAAAACCTGGATTTGTGCTGGAAATGGCCCACCTTGATTATCATGCACATTGTAGGGACAGTGGTCACTTTGGATAAGCTATTACCAGCAGGAGAGTGAGTTTGTGTGTGTGGTTTTTGGAGAGGGGTGAGGGGGTGAGAGAACCTGGATTTGTGCAGTAAATGGCCCACCTTGTTTATCAAACACATTGTGAAGAGAGTGGTCACTTTGGATGGGCTATTACCAGCAGGAGAGTGAGTTTGTGTGTGTATGGAGGTACGGGGGTGAGAAAACCTGGATTTGTGCTGGAAATGGCCCAACTTGATGATCACTTTAGATAAGCTATTACCAGCAGGACAGTGGGGTGGGAGGAGGTATTGTTTCATGATCTCTGTGTGTATATAAAGTCTGCTGCAGTTTCCACGGTATGCATCCGATGAAGTGAGCTGTAGCTCACGAAAGCTCATGCTCAAATAAATTGGTTAGTCTCTAAGGTGCCACAAGTACTCCTTTTCTTAATGTAAAGCGAGGCTCCTTTTCCAGTGTGCAGAGCACATCTGCTGCGTCCTTCTTTAGAGACATTCAGCCGGTAAGACTGGAATGGAAATGGAAGGAAAGGTTACTCCCCTGTGCAGTCCCCGTGGTTGTCTGAGATGTCCCTGCTGGGTACTCCCCTTCAGCAGAGATTTTCCGCAGAGCATCCACCACCCATTTTATGAGGTCCTGAAATTGCTGAAAATCATCACCCAGAGACAGTAGTGAAGGCATAACCACCTCATCTGGAGACCACGAGGAGATGGTAGTCTGAGGGGTAGCCTCCTTACCTGCCCTGGCTTCCTGCTTCTCAAATGTCTCCTCCTGAGGCATGGCTGGAGTGGAGGGGGATTGTGTCTCTCTCTCTTTTCCTGGTGGGCAAGATTTGGAGCCCTGGAATATTGTTGTTGGTTTGCCACCCAGGGGCCCTGGTATGGCTACTGTGGGGGGCCGTATGGGAAAGGAGGTGATTTTGACCCAAGAGGTCTCTCATTCTCTGTGGATGTCAGTGGGTGGGTTCCCCGATGGCTGGGTGGGAGAGCCCTGCATTGAGACAAGAGGAGTGATCTCCATCATCATCCTCTCCATCATTTAATGGAGGAGCCCCAGCAGAAAAGCCTGGTGAGTCTTCGTACCAAGAGGCCTGTCACACCCATAAGCAATGGAGACTCCGGCTCATCTGCCACCAATAAATCCTTTGAGTACCTGAATTCTTGCAGTACCGAATGGGGAAGTGGTACCCACATGACTGTGTGTTTGTCTCCGGAGATAGATGGACCTGAACATTTTGAGCTCTCCGAGGTGGGAGCCATGGGCTTGCCTGGTACTGAGGAACCTGTTGGGGGAGGTGCCAGTGACAAAGCTGAGTATGGCAGTACCGGTCTGGAAGAAGGTTTGTCCTTGCCTTCTTGGGCATGTCCGGATGGTACTGAGGCTCAGTCAGAGCCATGTTTGCTCTTGGGAGATCTCTAGGGCTTTCCAGCCCTGCCAGTATTGGAGGAGTCTGTTACATCTGTGGCTCCGAGTTGGGAGGTCCAAGGTTCTGAAACCATTGACATACTGAGGGACTGGGCTCTTTAGGAGCAGGCTTCTTATGAACGGAGTCAGAGCTCCTCTGTTTGTCACCCGTTGACGGGGTCTCTGGAGTCTTTCCCTCACTGGGAGAAGGCTGAGCTGAGGTTGAAGGGGCGCTGGATCGGCCCTGAGACTGGTGTACAGGACAGTTCTCCTGACCCGGCCCTGAAGCAGGGCAAAGGGAGTACTCCATCTTTAGTAGCCTCAACTTAATCTCCCAGTTTTCCCTCACCCTGGATTTAAGGGCGAAACAGAAGTTACCCTCCCGAGGAATGTGAGGCTCTTCCAGGCAGTGAACACACTTGGCGTGGCCATCGCTAACCGGGATGGCATCCTGGCACGTGGGGCAGCATTTGAACTCCAGTGACTGGCACATTTTCCCAAGGAAGATGAGCCTCCCTGGAGGGAGGGGAACAAACTCATCAAACTACAGCTAAGTTAGTCAATCTATCTATATCATAGAATCATAGAATCATAGAATATAAGGGTTGGAAGGGACCCCAGAAGGTCATCTAGTCCAACCCCCTGCTCAAAGCAGGACCAATTCCCAGTTAAATCATCCCAGCCAGGGCTTTGTCAAGCCTGACCTTAAAAACCTCTAAGGAAGGAGATTCTACCACCTCCCTAGGTAACGCATTCCAGTGTTTCACCACCCTCATAGTGAAAAAGTTTTTCCTAATATCCAATCTAAACCTCCCCCACTGTAACTTGAGACCATTACTCCTCGTTCTGTCATCTGATACCATTGAGAACAGTCTAGAGCCATCCTCTTTGGAACCCCCTTTCAGGTAGTTGAAAACAGCTATCAAATCCCCCCTCATTCTTCTCTTCTGCAGGCTAAACAATCCCAGCTCCCTCAGCCTCTCCTCATAACTCATATGTTCCAGACCCCTAATCATTTTTGTTGCCCTTCGCTGGACTCTCTCCAATTTATCCACATCCTTCTTGTGGTGTGGGGCCCAAAACTGGACACAGTACTCCAGATGAGGCCTCACCAATGTCGAATAGAGGGGAACGATCACGTCCCTCGATCTGCTCGCTATGCCCCTACTTATACATCCCAAAATGCCATTGGCCTTCTTGGCAACAAGGGCACACTGCTGACTCATATCCAGCTTCTCGTCCACTGTCACCCCTAGGTCCTTTTCCGCAGAACTGCTGCCTAGCCATTCGGTCCCTAGTCTGTAGCTGTGCATTGGGTTCTTCCGTCCTAAGTGCAGGACCCTGCACTTATCCTTATTGAACCTCATCAGATTTCTTTTGGCCCAATCCTCCAATTTGTCTAGGTCCCTCTGTATCCTATCCCTCCCCTCCAGCGTATCTACCACTCCTCCCAGTTTAGTATCATCCGCAAATTTGCTGAGAGTGCAATCCACACCATCCTCCAGATCATTTATGAACATATTGAACAAAACCGGCCCCAGGACCGACCCTTGGGGCACTCCACTTGATACCGGCTGCCAACTAGACATGGAGCCATTGATCACTACCCGTTGAGCCCGACAATCTAGCCAGCTTTCTACCCACCTTATAGTGCATTCATCCAGCCCATACTTCCTTAACTTGCTGACAAGAATACTGTGGGAGACCGTGTCAAAAGCTTTGCTAAAGTCAAGAAACAATACATCCACTGCTTTCCCTTCATCCACAGAACCAGTAATCTCATCATAGAAGGCGATTAGATTAGTCAGGCATGACCTTCCCTTGGTGAATCCATGCTGGCTGTTCCTGATCACTTTCCTCTCATGCAAGTGCTTCAGGATTGATTCTTTGAGGACCTGCTCCATGATTTTTCCAGGGACTGAAGTGAGGCTCACTGGCCTGTAGTTCCCAGGATCCTCCTTCTTCCCTTTTTTAAAGATTGGCACTACATTAGCCTTTTTCCAGTCATCCGGGACTTCCCCCGTTCGCCATGAGTTTTCAAAGATAATGGCCAATGGCTCTGCAATCACAGCCGCCAGTTCCTTCAGCACTCTCGGATGCAACTCGTCCGGCCCCATGGACTTGTGCACGTCCAGCTTTTCTAAAAAGTCCCTAACCACCTCTATCTCCACAGAGGGCTGGCCACCTACTCCCCATGTTGTGATGCCCAGCGTAGCAGTCTGGGAGCTGACCTTGTTAGTGAAAACAGAGGCAAAAAAAGCATTGAGTACATTAGCTTTTTCCACATCCTCTGTCACTAGTTTGCCTCCCTCATTCAGTAAGGGGCCCACACATTCCTTGGCTTTCTTCTTGTTGCCAACATACCTGAAGAAACCCTTCTTGTTACTCTTGACATCTCTGGCTAGCTGCAGCTCCAGGTGCGATTTGGCCCTCCTGATAACATTCCTACATGCCCGAGCAATATTTTTATACTCTTCCCTGGTCATTTGTCCAACCTTCCACTTCTTGTGAGCTTCTTTTTTATGTTTAAGATCCGCTAGGATTTCACCATTAAGCCAAGCTGGTCGCCTGCCATATTTACTATTCTTTCGACTCATCGGGATGGTTTGTCCCTGTAACCTCAACAGGGATTCCTTGAAATGCAGCCAGCTCTCCTGGACTCCTTTCCCCTTCATGTTAGTCCCCCAGGGGACCCTGGCCATCCGTTCCCTGAGGGAACTACAACTATAACGGAACTACAACTAGGAGAAAACCCTTGCAGCTGGGGCAGGTTCAAGGCGACAACACGAAAGCTCCCTTTCAGGCTGAGGCAGTTGAGAAGGAACTGAGGGCAGTTCACCCACACTGCCCTGTATAGCCGGGGGGCAGGACAGGAGGCGAGGTAGGGCAGACGCATGGTCTGAACTGACACTGCTAGGAGCTGCTTACACTAGGGAGATCTGTATCCCTGCTGCTACCTGTACAATCTCCCCTCTTAGAAGTGCTGTACTAGTGTAAAACAGTGCTCGCACTAGTGAGGCTTACCGGGGCTGTTTGAAAGTAGGGATGTCCATCCAGGGAACAGCTACACTGAAGGCCTGTCTCGCTGTACTGGGACCAGTATAGACGCTTAGTGGCAGAAGCAGGAATAGAATCCAGGAGTCCTGACTCCCAGGGCTTTGGCCTTTGATCAACAGCTGAGTGAGATCAGCACTGGACCATCCTCAATGGGATCCTTTGAGCCAAGTTTTCTCCTTGGTTACACACATTAGCAGAAACCCTACTCACTTCCACTTCCTCTTCCAGAGGTGGCAAGAACCATTTGTTCGGCAGCACAACACCCACCAGCCATGCTAGCAAAGTGCTTTGCTCCCCTCTGCACCTTCTATTTGAGGCCTTTTCAGCACTTGATAAATGTTACTTTTGATTCACGAAAGAAAAGCCAGTAAGCAAGCTGCAGTACCGTTAAGCCCCTCTGTAGTTTTGCTGTTATGTGCAAGGTTTGTCTGATGGCCAGATGTAATTTACACTGGATCTGGAAGGGATTGTCAGTTACAGACAGTACATCCTAGGTGCAGAATCGGAGACAGCGGGGCTGCATACCTAATGAGGGCCTTTCTGATCCCCGAACGGTCAGGAATGAGAGCGGGCCAAAGGCTTCTCAGGCACGACAGCTGATTTGTTTCAGTCCTCTCTGCGCCTGTCTCTGTCTGAAGTTACACACCCGAGACACAGAACTGCACAGCATGGCTCAGCCGCCAATCCAGCAAAAGGGGATGGCAAAGCTCAGGAGGTGTTTAGTTCAGGGCAGAAGTTAATAAGATGGATACATTTGCTAGGAACAAAGACGACCAGCCATGGCACTTTGTAGAGACCCAGAGCCCCTGCACTGGTCAATCCAAGGAGAGGGTAGCTGGGGAACTGAAGAATCTTTGTGTTCAAAAGAGCACACAGCCATGGCTCATACTCACGGGGCAGCATGAGCTTTGCACCACAGCTGCAGAGGGCAAGGGCAGCACTCCTGTATCCCTCGGGGGGGATAGCTCCGTGGTTTGAGCATTGGCCTGCTAAACCCAGGGTTGTGAGTTCAATCCTTGAGGAGGACCATTTATGGATCTGGGACAAAAATTGGGGATCGGTCCTGCTTTGAGCAGGGGGTTGGACTAGATGACCTCCTGAAGTCCCTTCCAACCCTGATATTCTATGATTCTATGATCCAGGCAATGGAGAGAGCATGTCTGTAAGTGCATGGCCAGAAAATCACCCATGCAGGAGCAGGCCAAACCAGATCCATTCCGCACTCGCTGATTGGAAGCTATCTGAGAAATGTAATTTCTGCCAGTTTTGCACGGGCACATGCCTTCCTGGGGCTGCGGGAGCGAGAGACTTGTCTAGTGGGTACAGCACAAGCTTATGAAACAGCAGTTATTGCTCATATTCCTGGATTCCTAATGGACTCGTTGCCTGACCTTGGCCAAATCACTGCAGCCACCTGAAAGAAGTAAGATAAACACCTACCTCAAGGTGGACAGAGTGATAAAATTCATTAATGTTTCTAAAGCCCTTGGCATTGCCAACCACCTTCACCTGGGACCTCTGAGCATTAGTATGCGTCTTACCAGCCGCCCAATTGTATTTCTCTAGTAACTAACACACAAACCCAAATGCGCTCTCACCGGGATTACGCAGTCCTGTTCAGGGCATTGTGGCAGATGGTTCCTGGGTATCTCTAGTACTGGAAAGGCAACTGGACTTTCAAGTCTTTCCCAGTTTGAGCTCAGTGCAGTGATTTGCAGTCATGCTTTGGTCAGCATTCATCTCCAGCGGCTGAGTGTGGGGGTGACAGCCAAGTCTTGCTGAGGAGTTCATTGCGATTGCAAACTGAGGGCTGTGACTGCTCCCTGGGGTAAGAGCACATTATCTTCTGGGGATTACCTGACAGGCTTTTCCCTCAGGTTAATGATAACGAGTGCTTTGAGTGTATACATCCCAAACACTGGTGCTCTCAGGGCTTATTTTGCCTGAACAATGGGTGTCAGCTGCAGGTCAGGGTGTGAATTTTTCAGCCTGGGAAGCTAATTTTTTATGCCAACTCCTGTCTTGGGCTAGGCCAGGAATAGTTTACAGATTCAATGTCTGTATTTTACTCCTCTGCAGCCAAAGTCACTGTACTGCAGGTCTGGTGAGCTGCACGCTAGGCCATCGCTGAGCCCCGGAGAGAGGGAAGTGATTTCTGTCTCTTCCATTTCACATTTTTTCCCCCATGAAGAGGAATTAGAGCCTGTAGTAGCTTGTGTTTGAACAACTGGTCACAAAAGGTCACATTGCTTCCTGGCCCAGCTGTCAGATAGAGAGACTTCATCCCAGTCGCCAGCGAGCAGAGACGGGCAGTTGTCCTGTGGGGAAGCAGGGGCAGAAGAGTCATTTTAAAGCCCTCATCACTGCTAAGATCTCAGCGTGTGAAGAAGTTTATTCAGGGGCATTTAGAAAGGGTTAATGATTAACCTTCCGGGTTATAAAATGTTTTACCCATCCAGTCTGCAACTGAACCACTAAGTGCCTTTCACAAAGAGAGGAAGACAATTAAGCAGACCCATAAACGAGAGAGACACGCAAACCCTAGAGAGACAATATCCCACACTATTGTCTGTGTTCCCCCTTTCATCCTTAGACAAGGAGGAGGACGAGGGTTTTATTGCTTGGGAGATTGTCACAACCATAGTGCAGCAAAGATGGACATGTTGGTGGAGAATCTTCCCGGAAGCATAAGCCTTGATCATTCTTATGTCTTATTAGCAAAGCCATAGAAAAGATCAAAACAAGGAAGCCAGGAGACCCCTTACAATAGGCTGGCTCCAAGAGCCACAGGATTTTAGAAAGACAGACATGCTTTCCCAGCGATGGGACAGGAACACTGCCTCATCCCAGAATTTTGCTCAACGAATGACAACTATAAGCCATCTTTCCAATGGCCATAATTTGATACAGTTTTGTTTTTAACCCATCCTAGTGTGGCTTGGGAACAAAGCTGGTGAAAGCTTTCCTAGGTGAGATGCACAGCAGAGAGCCTGTACTGTTAATGATGCCAGACAGGCCGGGTCTCCTGGGGCCCACTCACTGTTGCTTGGAATGGCCTGGCCTTCTTCGTAGTCATCTTTAGCAGGGTTCTTTCACTGCTCCTGCCTTTTCCTGTGAACCCACGTTCCTACGGGAGAGAGAGGAAAGACACAGAATGTCAGATCCTTCTTTGGTAGATGCTTTATGGAGCTCTTCCAGTTTCTGCTGATGTACCCCAATACCCACACTAGGTATGTGTGACAGTGAATGGGAACGGCTTATGTTAATGGGCTGGGAAAGTGATGTGCCTCACTTCACCACCACGCCTTCCTTCCAGCTCCAAAAGAAGCCTCCTCCCTCGTGTCCAAGTAGCCTCTCGGAGAGAGACAAAAGCCCTTTTACTCTCTGAAGCCGCCCCCTTGTTGGGGTCCGCAGACAATGCCAGGACTGTTCTGCAACCTCTGCTCCTCTAGATGGCAGCACCAGCACATGCATGAAAGAGCCGCTTCCTCGCAAGGCTGTGCAAAGACACTGAAGAGCAGCAAGGACACGAGAAAGACAACTGTGGCCTTACCAGAATCTCACTGCAGCTGATGGAGGATCTGGGTTTCTTTGCAAACCAGTGCCTGTGCAGGGAAGCAAATACCACAGCCAGGACAGCGCTGCTGAGCGAGGCTCCAGGAGGGCCCTGTGTCCCCCAGGGCAGCTTGTCCGAAATAGATATTAAGCTCTGTTGTCCAATGTCATTCCAGCCACCAGTGAACCTTCAGCCACACTCTGCCCGAAGCTCAGCTGGAGTTCAGTTCCCTTTTGCACAGGGAGGCAGACAGCCCCTTTCTTCTCTCCACTGTGCCACGGATACCAAGACGATGGGTGTGATGTAAGAACCCAGATAGAAGGCACACGTGGGTCCAAGTGGACAGGCTCATTCCTTCATGCACTGCAAGCATGATGTGGAGTTTCTGAGCATTTGCCTGTAATTCCAGTCACACCAGTGACTGTTTCCCCAGGTCCACCCTGCTGGCTTTCATAACTAAGGGCGGCAGGTGATTCTCCTCCATCTTGCACAAGGCTGCCATAAAACATAGGGGAGATCATCTGGCCAGAAACTGGTGAGTCTGTCAGGCAGTCTAGGCACTGATCTGACATTATTTTCCAACTTGCTCCGGGAAGCTCCTACCATCGTGAGGCTGTGTCAACAGAGAACCCAGCCTTGAAAAATCACAACAAATGGGGAAATCTTTGTAAGACCAGACCTGCTAGTCTGCTCTCCATGTAGGGATAATTGCTTAAAAACCGTAAGTGTTCAGGTGTTACTCCAAACTCAGCTGTAGTCTGTGGAGGAGGGCAGGGAGGGGGGACTAGCTGGCTGAGCCCTGGACAGGGCATACATTCTCCTCAAGGGCACTGACTCACACATGGTCCAGGATGAGGAAAGTCATTACCATCAGCTGGCTGTTCAGCGATTTGTGTAAACGCAGTTTGGCTCACCAGTGCAGTTTTTAGTGAGCAGGTGTGTCCTTCATACAAACCTCAGGCATTACTGGTACTAGGGATTGTACTTGCTGGCAATTCCTGCAGAGCAATCAACAGATAGAAAGGGTTGAGTTAAGCTCCAGCTCTGGGGCAGGTAGATGCTGCTTGCTTGGTATCTGTTCTGGGAACTTCAGGTTCTGGTGCCTTTCCCCAGCACAAAGCCCGCCTGAGGGGAGTCAAACACATTGAAGTTGGTACATCCAGCACTCAGCAATACAAGGAGCCATTCCCCACCCCCAGGCATGACAGTGATATTGAGAGGGGGAACATTGCAGCCGACTGCCCAGAAATTCTTACTGATGTAAACAAAATGCAGCTGGTTCTGTGGGTTTTGACATCACTCAGTTCTGTGTTGGGACGAGCATGCATGCCCCCTGGAGCAAATGAGAGCAGAAAGGGGCCCAGGACAGAGTTTTGATGATTTAAGGGTAGGAGTTTCCAAAAGTGGGAGTGCAAGTCCTAGGGAAAGTGAATGGGACTTTTGCTGTTCCTTTCCAAGTGTGGGGTTTTCAAGAGTACCTCAGGAGCAGGAATTGCTTCCCACTGTTGCACTGGGGCAGGGTTATGAGAATGCAGAAAACTCTGGCCTGCACCTGAAGAAACAGAAATGAAGTGACGTGCCAATGTATATACCAAGGAGCAGGATGAATGGAGTGTAAACAATACGGAAGGAATTTTTATTCAGTCCTTTACAAAGAGTAACCCTCAAGTTGTCAAAAAAGAGCAAACTACAAATGAATCAGAAATACTGTGAATAAAATGCTCTAAACTTTATACTCAAGACAAATCCACTTAGACCAATAGAAAGAATTGTTGCAAAGCATCAACCTCACTGACAGAAAGGAGATCTTACAAATGCATAGTACACACAGAACAGTTTAAAGAAGTAGTTTGAGTTCCAATAGAAGTACCTTATTGGAATTTACAAAACATCAGTCATTATTGTGCAATAAAAAGACATTGTCTAGTTATCCCGAAGACCAGAGCAGCCTTTGTATTCTTTTTTTTTTCTCCAAAATTCAGTAAAAATCAGGACTGGCTCTCTGTGATACGGTGGCACGAAACCCATTCTTTTCAGAACATGGCCTTTTGACACTACAAATAGTTAAAAAGATACAGTACTACAAATTGTTAACAACCGCTTAAAGCCTCGTTCTCCCCTGGTTAGAGGTGAAACACAAAGAGGTCACCGACAGAATTATTAACAAATGACCAGCATCAATATTTTTAATCCTTAAAGGCACAACATCACTTTCTAGTGGGGGAATTTTATCAATAGGAACAAAACACCCACCCAGATGCTCTGTTTAATCCCTTGTTTCTAAGTTTGTGGTTCTTTTTTTTTTATTGCAATTGAAAAATGAATTAGTTAGAATGGTTCATTTAAACATTGAGCATTCCAAATTATAAGCATGCCTCACACCCGTCCCCTAGACATAGAGACTCTCGTCCCTCACTTAACAGGAGAAATCTCATTCTCTGGGACCCTTTTGGTAAGAGCTCAAGACTGAGTATTCTTTGCTTATGACAATTAAGGATTCAAACGTGACACTGAAACCGGCTGTGTTTCTTTAATGTTTCATTCATGGCTCTGAAGTTTAAGTGAAGTAATGGCAAGGTCTGGATTGTTCTTTTACGGTCAGGGTTAGATTTGTCAAAAAGAAACACACCTCAAGGCCAACAGAATTCAACGGGTGGCTCCAATTTCAAACAAGTTGAATTTTGGTTCCAAATGCATTTTCTTTTCAGTCTAGTGCAGTTGGCAACACTTTATCAGTCTAATTTAAATGAGTCCATTTCAGGAAAATGTACTTGCATTCGTATGCTTCAGCCCATCGATGGCACCACACAACTGCTGCCTTGTCTGTTGACTCTTTCACTGCAAAAGGCAGCAGAGTTTTCTGGCGATCTGTTATAGACTATTTCTTGCAGCGGAGGAGGAGTCTCACGCAAAGCAGATAGTTTAGCCACATGCTTTCCCTGGAATTCCTTCCCCATCAGTGCTGATTAACAAGGTACACAGCTGCAGTTCAGTACTCTCACCGTGCCGTGAATTGGGGCAGCTAACGGCACCCTTTAAGGAACTGGTAACAATGGTACTTTGCACTCAAAAGCACTTTTTCTTGAGGGATCACAGCCCCGTGAAAATGGCAAATGTTATTAAACTGCCACCACATCTGAGGAAACCGAGGCACAGAGGAGTGGTGACACCTCGGACAAGTCACTTTTCCAATGAGCGGCAGAGCCATGAACAGGATGGAGTCCTGCCTCGCAGCCCCTCTAAACCCAACAGGCCTCTCTGTGTGGAACAGGAAGGTCATCAGAGAGATGCTTTCTATTTACCCCCACCCCAGGGCAATCGGTGCTGTTGGGAAAGGAAATGGCAGAGAACTACAGGGCAAGGCAGAGGCCCTGGTCACTGTCTTGTCAGCTCTGCTGAGCATGCTGCTGACATCCTTCAGTGCTCGCTTGCGAGCTCGCAAAATCTCACTTACTAGAAAATAAATAGCCAGGGCACAGTGTCCCGTCAAAAGTGCTACTGGTAAATTTTCTATGGCATATGTATATTTTCTGTTCTTAGACAGCTCCTGCTAGCATCGGGGAATTTTATCTGAGAGTGTAGCTGGTCTAACTCAAAGAAATGCAAGAGTACATGAAACCAATACATGCATGTTACCATATTTTACAGTATATATCAGGTTACATTCACACAAGCATAACATCACAGACCAGGGAGGGAATGTCCCTCTTTATGCAGCACATGGGGACTGCCCGTGGAATATGGCATGCAGCTTGGGGCATCCCCATTCCAGGAGGCTAAAACAAATTGGAGGGGATCAAGATAGACGGGGCCCAGAGCATGATAGGTTCAGAGGGGCTGCTGACCTAACCAGAAACACTGAAAGAGCTAAGTATGAATAACTCAGCAGAGAGATCAGTAAGAGGGGCGGCAGGGAACAGCCACAGTGTAAGTACTTGACAGGGAGCAGTACCAGTGAGTCAAGAGGAGAGCATGAGTTTATCAAAGGGAAAGTTTAGGGTGGAAGTCAGGACAACTGTCCTAACGATGTTGATTGGACTCTGGAAGAGTCTCCCCAGGGAAAGAGGGTCAGCACTTCACCGGGAATGGTCCCTTGAAATGTGTGTTAAAGCTAAACAATCTGTTCCACTTTGTATTAACCTGTAACACTGGGAATACCTTTCCCAGACCTGCAGAAGAGCTCTTTGTGGCTTGAAAGGGTCTCTCTCATCAACAGAAGTGGGTCCAATAAAGGATATTACCACACCAGCCTCGTCTCTCTAATATCTGGGGGCCAACACAGCTACACAACACTGCAAGCAGTAGGTTCTATAGTCAACTGTGAACTTTTGCAACAATGATTCTCCCTCTGTTATAGGGTGCTATTAAAAAAACACAATATTTATCCCTTCCAAGCCATCTGGAAATGTCTATCCTTGGGCTCACGATCAGAAATGACGACCAGCTATATGGCTTCTGCTCCGCAAATGCAGACCCCAGGGTAAAAATGTCTGCCTACTTCCTGATAACCCCTCTAGGAGAGAAGAGAATTATGAACATCCTGGCTGCCGGGCAGAAAGGCCACATCTCCTCTTAGCAACTCGATGTACAACTTGCCACTTCTGTCCCTGCCACCTGCAATGGCTGGTAGTGGGGCAGAGTGGCCCACTCCAGGCAACTCGGAGGCACTGGTAGCTCCAGGGAGCACCACATAAAAAATGGCAGGGAAATCCCGATGGCTCTTACCTCTCCCCAGCCCTCTAAAACAGCCTTTGGGGGACTGATTCCTAAAGGTGTTTAAAATACACTGCAATCCGAAACTAGGTGTTACTTGTTCACAGAACTCACCATGCTCCAGGTTTCCTACTTCCTGTAGCAAGTCAGCGAGGATTGGGAGTCAAGACTGCGGGGCTGTCCTCCTGGCCCTCCTCCCTATGCAATTTGGGGGCAAGATGCTTCCTGTCTCTGTGCCTCAGGGCTACAGAGCAGCACCAGGTTAGCTAAAGTGATGTAGTTAAACTGGTACAAAAGGCTATTCGGTTTAAGCCAGGCTTATCTCAGTTTAGCTGAAATTGACTAGGAAGAGGGTTAAACTAAACTGGAATAAGCTACTACTGAACTGAAATAAAAGGGTCCACACAAGCAGGTGCAGGGCAGGGGCCCAGTCCTTACATCAGAGCTCACCCAATCCCAGGGGAAGCCATGCTGCACCATAAGCAGTCTGGACACAGACAAGGACTCTACCTCCCCATCAGTAAAATGGCCCAATTCACGTCTGTTTGCAAAGCACTCTGGCTCCTTAGGAGCGAGTGATGTGCTAAGCACTGCCAGGGAGTGTGTGTCGCGCAAACACAGATTTCAAGAAGCCCATGCTGAGGGAAGCAACAGAGAAGAATTGAAACTCTTTGTAAGCCAGACGCTGTAACTCTCAGCCCAGCCTGCACCCAGGAGTTGAAGAAGAGAGGGGGGTTACAGCGAGAGAAACAGGAGCAACAGCCTGGAGGGTGGAAGTCAGTTTGGTGGGTGGATTAACTGATGGCCAGAAATATCTGTATCAGAGGTGCAAGCCAACTGGAAAAGGAAACAAGATGAGAACCAGCAGAAAGCCAGCCTCTCCCCCTACTCTGCCATCAGCTGATGCACGTAACAGGAAAGGGTGCTACTGTAGCAGGTGCATTTTGGCTGTGATGGGAGGAGCAAACTAGACTCTTTGCATGGGCAACTCTCAGTATTTTCCAGGGCATTGGAGGGGCTTGGGGAAATAATCAATGAATGTTTCCGTTTTCTCTCTGCCTGTAATAGGGGTTTTTTCCTATTAGCCTAAATTGTATCCCAGTTATGAACTGCAGTGCAGGGCAGCGAAGCCTTCCACAGCTCTGCACTGGTTCCAGGAGCTAGCAGCCAGCTTGGCAGTGCAGGGACATATGCATTGCAAGCGTTGGATACACAATCAGTGCAGAGTGGCCTGCCACTGTGGTACCCGTGTTCAAGTGGAAAAGTCAAAGCAGAGATCCATTGTCGAGGCTCAGTTCCCCCTATTAACAGCGTTCGGACTGTGGCTGGGAAGGGAACAGAAATGGCAATGCCAGACCCATGCTTCTGATTGCTGCAGTTGGAGAAGAAGAGGCATGTGGGGGCGGAGGGGTATACCAGTCATCACCAGCTTTGTTTTTTTGCACTTCAAACATTGCTTGTTATAGTTTTAAGGACACAGAAATTAGCTCCACAGAGTGAACCTGCCACTTTACCTTTAGCTTGTGTCTGTATCAGCCGTGAAACCACAGGGCACAAGTTAGCGGGATTTCACACCATGAACCCAAAGGAGCAGAGGCACCAATTCTCCAGTCTCATGCAGTTCTAGAGCAACAAGACCGAGATCTGAGTGAACGCACAAGAGCAATGGAGCCTCGTGTGAGCCCGCGCAACACATGGATCCTCGGGCTGGGGCAGAACCCCGTGAGCAGTCTCACTCTAGGAGCTACGACTCTCAGCCTCGGCAGTGAGTTATGAAGATGTACTAAGCGAATCACAGATCTGTCTATAGTAACCGGCCACTACAGAATCCAGAAAACTGGGCCCACTTCACTTAACCTGTATTAAAGGTGGCCTCTGCTCTTGGTCCACTGGAGCCAGTGTCATGAGCTGAGCAGGTACCAATCTTCTCCTTCTTTTTCCCCTAGAGAAATCAGGTATAAAATTTAATTCACAGAATTTAGAAAAAATAATAATGAGGGTTGGAGTATTACAGAATACTGAGCCCCTTTCCCCTTGCCGGGCCCTGGGCTCTCTATGCTTCGCAGCTTAGTTCGAGGCTATTAGTTCCCTTCCCCTGTGCCAGACAGTGGACACACATGAACCCACACGTGCTCAAAAAGCAGCACGTAGACATTCGTAAGGGTCACTACGTCTCCCCACTAGAGAGAGTCCTAGTAAAACAAAGGAGCTCACAGAAAGTCTCCGCCCCCGGCCCCCCCCAAATTCTCTCGCTAATATTTCTCCAGGCAGAACACAGTGATCCTGACTCCCCCGCGTTAGCTGCATTGTAGCAGAGCAGCAGGTTAACAGAGATGCCATTGAAATGGAAATGTCACCTCTTCTTCCCTCCTGACCCACCTCTCTGTGGCTCACAGACAGTGCCGAGAAAGGACACAAGAGAGACACTGGTTTTGTGGGCGATTAACTCAGCCTCTCGCTGGCGACAAAAGCTTTTCAGTGCCTGCATTCTGCCGAGTGTATCAATGTTCCCTGCTAAACACACCCCATTCTTCTGCCCTCAGAAAGGCCTTGCCCTCAAATGCCGGGGGGGGGGGGGGGAGGGGGAGGCTGAGTTTGTCACCCCAGAGCAATCTCTGGCTGGGTCTTGTTTTTACTCACATCAATAAGGGGAAGAAAAAAACACCCTAATTTTTTCTAAATGTCAAAACGGAATGTGTTGGCTCGGCTCGGGAGGCCTGGAGCAGCCTGGACGCTTTGCGGCGGCCCAGACGCACAACACGCGGCAGCAACAGCAGCAGCCGAGTGTTTTCTTACCTGCCACATGCTGAGCCCCATGTTCCAGCGGACTGTCATCCACTACACTCGGGACTACCCCAGCGCGCAGCCTGCTCCCAGAGCACGAACACGGGCCCGGTCGCACGGTTCAACCCCCTTTCCCCAGAGAGAGAGGGAGCCCGGTCCTGGATGAGCGACACACCCACACACCAGCCCCGCGCGATTAGGCACTGTCGTGTCAGGCTACCGTGCCTTGGAGATAAGGCTGCCTCGCCTGGCGAGCCAGCCGCTCTGACTAAAACGAGAAACACCCTTCTTCGTCTCTAACGGAAACACGAGCCCAGCTTTCCACCCCAGCCTGAAGAGGAGGGTACCGCGTGTTAGCGATCACTGGAGGAGACATGCTGCCTGTGTTACAGCTACTAACAAACACCAGGAGAGACTGTGGGGCTCCGCTAAACCCCCACCAGCCTTTTGCAGGCAGCGCAATCCTGCTGCCCGGGATAAAGCAGAGCATTCGCTCTGGGCTGCAGCACCCGCGCTGATCCCACCACCCCGGGCGCCCCTGCCCTCCGCACATGGAAAGGGTCTGGAAGGACTGTGCTGTGGCTTTGTCCACCTGAGTAGGAATTGCAAACATTTTTACACCGTCCTCAGATCAGACCTTCCTCTAGCAAGTCTCTCTGCCTCCCTTTTTTCATGCATGAGAACGACATCGGATTTCTTTGGTGCTTTGCCTAGCTCCCGTTACTAAACCAAGACCCCATCTTTGACCGACGTCAGGAAAGCCGCAGAAAACCAGCACCCACGGCAGAGATGGCGCTGGGGCCCTAGGAGGCTGAGCCGATGGAGTCGGAATGAAATGTTATATACCCAGACGAAGCAGAAGGGGAGCTTAAAAAGCTAGTGGTGCTTCCTTTGCTCCCACCTTTCTGTAGATTTTCCTGCTCCCCCCAGGAGATGCTCAAACTCGTCCGAAATCCCCCTGACTCGGAGCAGCTGCTGCTTGCTGGGCGGCTGTCCAGTGCCTGGGCCTCCCCTCGTTCGAAGGGAGTTTGTCCCCTGCAGAGGTCTCTGTTTCCCCCAGGAAAGAGGCACCTGGGGTCCTCCTGGGCGCGCAGAGGCCTGGGCACAGTGAGGCTGCAGCCCTTCCCCTGCGCCGAGAACCTGCGCAGCACCTGAGGCTCCCGCTCAAAGTCGGTCAGAGGGAAGTTGGAGCGCACGCTGGCCTGGGGCGGAAAAGCCTCAGGGAGGAGGGAGACGGAAGACGAGCGCATGGGGCTTTTCCTGGGGCTGGCCAGGGGGCTCTCGTCAATGAAGTTCACCACTTCCTCCTTGCTGAAGCACTTGTACAGGTCCTCGCGGGAGAGCGGCTTGAGTGAGATGACGCTCTCAGCAGACTTCCGGCGCTTGCGGTAGGGGAGCCGCTCCTCGTGGTAGGAGGTCAGGCTGCTCCTCCTCCGTGCATGCCGCGGGATGAGGAGGTGGGCCAGCCCGGCCGCGTCCTCACCTGCCCCCCAGCGCTGGAGGTAGGCTGAAATCTGGCCCGTAGTCCAAATGTCCGTTTCATCGTGAGAATAACGCCTCAGAGGCGGGACCTAGAGAAGAGGGGAGAAAGCAACACCACAGGTCAGCCTTCCCCGCCTGGCCTGGGAGCTTCGTCGTCAGAGCTACGGAATCACATCAAACAAAACATTCACGGCATGTCAATGACTTGCTGCTGGATACAAACAGATCAGAGAAAGCCCTGACTGCCTGGTGCTCCTGCCGGAGGCCTGGGCAAGCTGGACACAGCTGAGGGCCAAGCAGTGCTCTCAGCAAGTCTCAGCGCAGAGACGCGTTGAGCATCTATGGTGCTTCCTCAAGAATTTTCCATGCGGGTGGCACAGGGAGGGTCTAACCCCTGGGGAGAGGTTCCAAAGGGTCCCCAGAGCTGCCGCCAGTGCCCTGCTGGTGGCACCATGACTGAAGCTAAGGCTGAGAAGAACATCCCGTTCGAAAGCCCCGTGCTTCCCGCTGGCCCCTGCTGAGTCACTGTGCTATGGCGTGATCTCCCACGCTGCACAGGGGCGGGATGGCGCGATGGACAGGACACTGGACAGGGACTCAAGAAACCTGGGCTCTGCTCCTGGCTCCAATGCTAGCTCTCTGTTTGACCTGGGGCAAAATGCTTCTCCTCTCTGGTCTGCGTTCCCCTCCCGCCCTGGGTCTGTTGGGATGATACGTTCTTTGGGGCTGTGTGTGAACAGTGCCTGGCCCAGTGGGTACAGGTCTCAGAGGGACTACTGCAGTGCAAATGAATAACTGATTGCTGGGAAATAGAGAAAGTGGAAACAGAACAGGCGCACACAAGAGCAGTGAACCTGTCTGCCCAACTTCTTGTATTCGCAGCTGCTCCAATTTTAAGTAAGCCTGTAAAGTTTTAGGACTCAACACAGGTTTGGGGTGTCGATGCTACCGCAAAGTGATTCTGAGGGAATGATGCTGACATCTGTCGGTTCCACCGGGTCTCAGAAGCAGGCAGTAAAATACAGAGCAAGTCGATTACACACAGCCTTTTGTAGGACCCTCTCTCAAGCTGTTTTGCATGCAATAAAAGACAGTCTAGAGGTGTGTCATTTGGACAAGGCCTCATCTTGCCCAATGTACTTTGCTGTTTTAAAGGCAGAGTCTGGAATCACAGCAAATCTGCTGTGGACAGATTCAGAGTGTGCTGTACGCTGGTGGTGTGAGCTCCATTTCAGAAAAGTCAGGAGCATGCCACAAGGGGAGCTCCAGCCAGCTGTTCTTGGGCCGAGACCCCAAAGTGTGCGCAGCCTGATTGGTGCAAGCAAAGTCCAAAAGTTAATTTGACATTTACAAGGAAACTCCACATATCCTTCAAAATTGGACGAGCAGAGTGAATTGACGTACTCCAGGCTGAACTCGTGACCAACATTAAACCTTTTCTTACAAGTGATTGTGTGGAGCAGCCGGAGTGCAATGGGACAGCTGTGAAAATCGGTCATGCCCTAGCAAATCCTGACTGATTTTCCACCAATCAGAATGTGACACATTCTGGCAGGTTTGTAATTAATGTTTATAAAAACTTCCAATAAATGAATTATTACTTGTCAATTGTTTAATTCCTCAGGGCTGCCCTCCTTCGGTGTGGTCAGCACTATAATCAAGTATACTAAAAAAAAATACAAACAGAATAAAGTGGGGGAGGGGAGGTTTGCATCTTACAAGGTCTCTGATCAATGCGAGAGCATACAACAGCAAAGCAGCCTAAGCAAAGGTCAAGCAAGGTCTCACCTAGGGGTCAGCGAGCCAAGGGACAGTTACTTTGCCCAGGGACTTTAAACGGCTCCAGTAAAGGCCAGTCCATCTTTTATAAAGTTACTTTGCTCGCTTTCACCTGTCTCCTGCTCATCCTTTGCTGTGCTGCCTTCACCCACTAACTTTCCACCGAAATCCATGGACTGGTAAGATGTGCTCATCAACACAGCACCCACTGGGCTCTTCCTGGCTGTGCCTGGGACACAGGGCAGGCAAGCCAGTGCTCTCTGTTGGGACACTCGATAGCAGGCAAGGTACATTCCCAAACCGGACAGACATGGACTGTCCAACAGGAGTGAGCTGAATGTGCCCGGACACACCTGCCAGCACTGCAGGCCCCCATTGCACCTGGAATGCTGAGCCACAGCCAAGCGATTCACACTTTTTTTTATTGCTTTGTAGGCACTTTCTCTTTCCAAGAGCATGTCCCAAGACTGCTCGGAGGGGAAGGCTGCTGCCCATCCCGGAGCCCATTACCTGCAGATACTGCATTTTGTTCTCCTGCACCGATCGCACAGGGTACACCTGAGGGATTCCTCTCTCTAGTGCTGAGAAGTCGTACTTGGCAATGTGCTCCAGCGCTAAGATGTCCCCGCCGTAGTTATAGTCGTAAGGCCTCTCATACATCAGGTCGGTGTGAATTGCACCATCCAGGCTCGTCTCTGCAAGGGGTTGGTGTCAGAATTAGTTTGGAACAGAAATTAGCACGTGCAATTGAGACCCAGGAGGGAGACGTGGTGCTCTGGTGGGCAGAGCTCTGCTAGCGGGGTCTAGGCAGGAGATTCTCCAGCGATACCCAGGGGGCTACGTCATCGACTGTTCTTAGCCCGAGGAGCCAGGGTCGCTGGTTCGCTCAGGGAAAAATTAAAATGAATTTCCAGCCCAATCCCACGCGCCTCTCCTGGAGGGACAGAGATGAGGCTGAGGGAAGGGACTCACGCCCCAGGGCTGCACACGGGATGGGCTTTAGAGGGCAGCAGGACTGCACGGAGACACTCGTGACTGCAGAGCCCGGCAGCTATAGTGGCGAAGGATGGGGTGGTTTCAGAACATGCATCACTAAGGAGCGCCCATTCAGGGATGGGTACAGTGCCCCACTAGAGCCACCGCTGGCATCATGGAGGGCTGCCATGCCCACCCAGGCTGCACCCCCACTTGTGCGCCAACCCTACCCGCGGGAGGGCGGAAGAATGTGGCGCAGTGACACTTAATGGCATGTGGGTGCCTGGTAACTCCAGACAGGAGGAGACTCCTGGCAAGTGACCCGCTTGCCCACCACCATGCTTGGAATCATCTTAGTTATGTCTGGCTTTGGCATTTGCAGCCACTTCATTGCCCATCGCTCAGCCCTCGCTACCCCCATGTTAAAACACAGAGGGTGCATTGTGACTGGCACAGCCCGCCACTCTGCAGACACGGGACAAGCACCCCGGGGAGGGGTAGTGTGGCGGACACAGGCTGGCCCAGGCAGCTACCCAGGGCATGCATCACGTGTCAGCACATGCTCGCTCTCACCTTCATCTGCGTCATCGTTGGACATGATGGCCACGCACTTCTCCCAGATGGATCTTACGTCTGCTCGGTAGCGATCACAGGCCCAGAGGAAGAGGGGAAGGAGCAGGGACTGGATGACCGAGCACCAGAGAACACACACCACCATCCAGTTGTAGGACACGTCAGACTTCAGGCTGGCAAAGCTCACCACCTGGGACATCAAAACCCCAGTGCGTTAGTTACTCAGCACGGCCCCCAGACTGGCCCGTCCCATCGACTCAGGGCCTGTGTGGGACGCAGAGGTTAGTGCTGTGCTCTGCACAAAAAGCGGCCCAGGTTGGAGCCCCAGGCCAGCTGGCTGGCAGAATGCTGTGGAGATCTGGCCCGGGGCTAGCCCTAGGCACTGCTTTTCAGCAGACCCAGCTCCTGGTCCCTGGGCTGGCGGATAACTGCTCTGGGCAGGCTCCAAATGGAGCCCTACACAGCCCCGCAACCCAGAAGCCTCCATAGGGTTGGGCAAGTCCTCAGCATTCAAGCCGAGCATCCCAACCCTGTCTTCCCTTCTCCAGGAAGCGGAGGGCAGGGACACCTGGGAGGCCCCGGTACCCAGCACACACAGCTGCTCTGAAGGCCCTGCCTGCACTGCTGGGTGTTGCGTTTGGAGGGCGGTTCTTACAGCTGCCACATCAGGGCCTTGCTCAGGGAGTGTCACGGTCCAGCCGGCATTCTCCGTCACTCTCTGCATCAGCCACTGTCTGGTGCCGGGACACTCCTGAGCGCTCAGCATCTCTGTTAACACCAAAACAGGCCTTCGTGCACCTGATCCAACTGGGTAACCACCGCTTGGGGTGGGGTGAGTCTGGAAGAGGGGCCCTGCTAACTGGCCTTCTCAGCTTTGCTCAGCAACCTGTGAAAGCCTCCAGGCACCTGGCAACCTGCTCCTGTCAAATCCATACGAGAGCCCAAAGCCCAGAGCAGCCTTGCCAAGTGGGGCACACTCAGTTCCAAGCCTGCAGCGCCCCTCAGAGAACAAAGCCTCTGTCTGCAGCTGCCTCAGCTTGGGCCCAGTTTCCAGACCCCCTTGGCACACACGTTGCTTGATGCAGGGGCACTGCCCTGATGTCACCATCCGACTTGTGACATCATCGCTAGTCTCAGGGGAAGGCTTATGAGGTCATCAGGAGGATGAAGGGAACAAGCAGCAGGGTCCAGAGAACCCAGAAGGGACAAGAACTATGAAGAACAGGAGCAGTGGGAGATGTGCCCCAGGGGAAATTCCCAGTTCCCCCGCCAGCGCAGCGGGCACCGAGATAGTGGCTTGCATGCAAACGGAGCAGGAGAGTCTTTCACGCCTTGCACTAGTAGCTCAGCGTCCCCAGCGTAATTCACGCAGGACAGTGACGCAGCCCACCCCAACTACCTCCAGCAATACCAGTCTCGCCGAGAGCAGCACTGACCAGGGCTGCAGCTGGCAGAGGTTAGAGGGCAGCGATCCTGCTGCCATCAGCCACAATGCAGGCAAACAAGCATCTGCCCTTTCTCCAACATTTGCTTCCAGGGTCTTTAAAGTTCAGTTCAGTTCTGAGTCACTCATGCAGGAGTTTCCCTCTCCCTTGCTTCCCAAGCACCAGAGCTCCCTCGATCGTTCTCAAGCTCCCCACACACAGATTCAAGGGCATTAGCCACTGCTCCATCCCGTCAATGTGGGATTTCACCATCCCTGCCTGGTCAGAGGGAAGCAGTGTGTGTCCAGGTGCAAAGCCCCTGCTAAATCCTCCTTGAGTGGAGAGAGTGAGGAGAAAGGCAGACTTCTCCTCATCCGAGAGCCTGGTTTCCATGGGTGCTCAGCCCCCCAACTCCAGCTGAAGGCAATGGAGCTGTGCGCATGCAGCATTGCGGAGGATCAGGCAGACAGGTGAGACCGAGGAGGCTTTGCATCGTACTAAGCTCCATGATACTTACTGGGGTGGTTTTGTGTTTACCCAGAGGAACTCCTGTACAAGTTTTGCAGCATCAGTCTGCTGGTAGCAACCTCCCTCTCCATCCCCCACACTAAGCTCCCACATTCATCAGCCAATCAAACCACTGCTGAGCAGCTGAAATGCCATGCTGGTCTCTCTGCGGCTCCTGTTATCGAACGACGATTACACAAAAGTCATACACTAGGGACTCCCCATCAGCCACACAAGTTCAAACAGCCTTTTGCAGGCACGGCGCCCCCAACCACTCACCCTGGCATAGGGAGGAGGCTGGCTGCAAAACCACATCCCCTCTTAACACACCTGCCTCCTCCAGCCAGAATTAACGGCAGCCACCCCGACCTTTACGAGGGCACCACACGCCAGAAAGCAGGCAGCTCACGCAGCCACTCTGCCAGCAGCAGGGCAGGGACCTCCCTTCAGTGATTTGCAGACACAGTCAAGACCATCCTTCTGACCCAGAGCTGTACGGACAGACTCAAACACCATGCTCCGGGCTCACATGCAGCCAGTTTTCTCAGTGTCTGAGAGCTCCGTCTGCAAAATATAAAGCACTTGGCTGTGCTTTCCCAGACACAAGATTGACAAGAAAATGACACAGGCCAGCTCCAGTCAGATCACCCGCCCTGACAGTGGGGCTGCCGACGACACCCTCCTCTCCTATCCCATGGGACACCCTTCCGCCTCCAGCAGAGCAAGACCAGAACTGACAACTCTTGCCCAGTTTCAGCCAAGCACTGCTAATCCAGCTTGACACACGTGCTGGCTATTAGGCAGTTCCCTGCTCCTGCAGAATTTGGAGAGAAGACTGCGGACTCTGGACAGAACTTCAAACACTCTGTCGGCTTCTTGGGACAGTAAAAATTAGATTAAAAGAGGGCACATTGTCAGGGCCCTGGCGATCCTAAAAGATGCACGTGGTGGTTCTCAGCCTGCGACCCAAGCCCTGCACAGCAAACACCCTCCCGCAGAGAGTATTTTTCCTGTTTTAATGCCCAAACGTAGCAATTATTCAGTCTTTCCCCCTCGCTCCCAAAGGCAGAGCATTTCAGTGGCTTTTAGAAGCGGAATACAAGGGTTATGTTCAGAACAAGCACACACTCGGGGTTCAGTACACTGACTCTGCTAAGCGCACTTCATGCCGGTCTCAGGAGACTTCGCCCCAGTGCTGCAAGTGCAGCAAAGATGCAATAAAATTATTAATGCCGAAGGAGCTGCTATGTAACAATAAGGGTACGGAGATGTACCAGGTTTATGAACAGTGAGTGTGACCAAGTCAGCGAGGGGAAGTTCTTCTGTACTGGACAATAAGAATTTCCTGTATGAATGTGTTGATCTAGCTTAAGAAGAAGAACAAACAGAAACGCAAGCACATATTCTCCCCGGATAAGCAACCTCCCACCAAGCACTGTGGGTGGCAGTTACAAGGCAATGGCCTACTTCCAGGCCGAAGGGCACAGCTGGCTTGCCAGGCTGGGAACTAGAGAGCAAAGGACAGTAAAGAGTTAAAAAGCTCTTCTCTGGAGAAGATGGGTCAATGAGTTCTAACAGGAAGACAAGCTGTCAGCCCTCCCTGGGAGATTGGGCTTTCCAGACCCAGGGAAGGGTAAGCCTCAGGGAGAGGCAGATATGCGTAGAGGTTGGTTTATTGCTTTTAAGACCTGTTTTCTCTGACATGCTTTTGTTCTAGTAAATTATACTTTGCCTTAAGGAGGGGGTCAGTTCACCGGTTATCACTGTCATCACCCGGGAGGGAACAGACTGCAGGATACGACCCAAGTCAGATCTGCCGAGGCAAGCCTGGTTAGTACCAAGGGAATGCCAGGCAGGGCCCAGTCTGCGAATGGCAAAACCACGTGATTCCGCCCAAGCCAGGTGATGCCTCGAGGCTGGGGGCAGGGGCACTCCACGAGCTGAGGAGGGTCAGAGGTGCTGATTGCCTGATAACAGTGCAAATCCCGCCCCCCACCTCCAATCTCCAAATCCATACAAGCGATGCAAACTGAAATGCTCTCTAGGTTTCCTACTCTGGCAAACGGCTCCATGCTCTCCCCCCATCTGCTGGAAAGGACACGGGGCCCATAGGTCATAGGCAGTGCCCCAAGTTGGTGTCATTCTCATCAATGGTCCAAAATCTTACATGGGAAATCATGATTATTCCACCAAGGTCTCTCTTCATGGGACTGCCCCCTCCCACTCATTAGCTGCTCCAGAGCACTTTGTAGCATCTTGGAGATGGCAGCTAACACCAGCCTGCAAGTGAATGCAAACATTCGGCTGTCTCCTCTCTATGTGAACTTGCTCAATGCACTTGGAGCCTCCTGGCTATGGGGAGAGGGGATGTTCACAGCACCCTTGCTAGGCTGGATACACAGCGATTTGGTCTGAATCCCGCAAGCTCACTGAAGCCCTCACTTATCTATCCAGAAAAAACCCTAGGTGCATGGTCAAGTTAAGCACGCGCTTAAGCACTTTCCTGAATCGGGGCATGAAAGAGCCCACTCATCTACGCCCACCCTGCAAGGCTGGAATGACTTTTTGCATGTCAAAAGTGTCGCCTGCCTCCCATCTACTTCTCTGAGCTTTCCCCACACTGGATTCCAGATGGCAGACAGCAAGTCTGTACTGCTGGGGTTAGGAGTTATTAACGTGTTGCTGCTGAAACAAAAGGTTTATTAAATTAAAACAACCCCGCTGCAGCATGTAGAGGCCATTTTCCCAGTGGGCTGGCGTGTCTACTGCCAGTTCCAGAGCCAATGAGCTGCACGCAACCACGGCCGGCCAGCCCTGTAGCACAAACCACCCAGTTATGAATGTTTCAGAATTTGGAAAAGAAAAATACAGCCAGAATATGCAAACTGATTCATATTAATCAAGACCAACTATAGTGCTTCCCCCTGTTAATTAATGGATCATTAGCATAATGGTGTAAGTCAAATTCATATTAACTTAATTTGATCTTTATAAATTGCTTAACATCGCCTGGCATGGAGTATCAACATCCTCACTGTTTGTTAAATCCTGCTTCAAGTAACATCATGAATGGGCTGCAAGGCAAGAGCAAATTCATGCTGGAGGAGGGGAGGCTGGCTCGCTCACCGGGGCAGCATTTGCATTTTTAACTTCGCTTACATAAAAATCAGTTTCGTGCTCGTCAGAGGTGCCTGATCGACAGTTTTGGACACTGCCGCCTATTTGTACCAGGTGTATCGGTCCCCAGGGCAGAAAGAGCACAGGCCACAGCTGTGCAAATTCCACACTCACACCCCAACATGCCTCAGCGGGGCTAGGAGTAACATGCCCTGAAGACTGGGAGTGATCTGCAGTTGGATCTGTCTGTATGGCACCCAGCACGATGGGCCCCGACCATGATCTCTAGGTATTACGTCTTCCTAGGCGGCATCTCCATTCCTGGAGATTTGCAACCACGGTAGCTCAAATCCTCTGCTGATCTCTGTGGATGAATAGTCCACCCAGGATACCACACCATCCATCCAAGATCGTCTTTTCTGCCTCCTGTTCACCATTAGCTTCCCTTTTCAGTGCCCGTAAACATGCGGTGTCCGCTGAACCTTCTGCAATGTGCCCTGCAAATCCAATCTTTGTTTCCGTAAGATCCCCTACTAGCATCTGCTGAGTTCCAGTGCTGCTGACAATACCCTGCAGTATCCTGAACGCACCTTATGGAATTAAGATAAATCTTATTGAACTAGAGTTAATATCTTTGGGAATATTGTATTAAAGATGCAGGTGTGTGTGTGTTACTGTGCCATTGAATGTACCCTCTCTAGCAGGCAGGGAAATGCTACGGTACTGCCTCCGTTATCAACCCCTGGAAGCCCCCCTCCCAGGGAGACGTAGGTACTAGCTCAAACTGTATTCTCCAGGGAAGAAAGGGTTCTTAGATAAATATCCTGGTTTGAAACTAGCTCAGAGCCTTCTCCCTGATCCAGCCAATGGACAAGGCCCCAAACCTTAGGGTAGGGGTGGAAGGACTGGGGGCTAGTTCTGAGCTGAGGCTGTGTTGACCTTGGGGCCACAAGGAAACCCAGGGGTGGGGTGCTGACGGACAGCTCCTGCCAGAATCCAGGTTAGGGTTGGGATGAACCCTGGTAAGATTATTTGTATGCATGCAGGTTCTCTTATTGTCTTTAATATGCTTTCTCTGTAATGCTTTTTACCTTAAGAATAAAGCAGGCCTTCATGGGGAGTGCTGTGTGCTACCATATAACTGTCGCAGTTACACCTGTTAACTGTCTCAGAAGAGAAAGTGAGCAGGTGTCCTTGGGCCACCTTGTCTGTGCTGAGAATTACACAGAATAGGCAGGGAACTGCGCAGCATGGAAACATCCCAGTCAGGAGGGAGAAGGGCATAGGTCTCTGCCCAGAAGGGCAACAGCTGGGGAGGCGGAAGTCTGAGAGCGGGTGCCCATGTTGGATTGCTAAGGGAATATCCAGGTGCAGTTGCCCTGGATGGTGACACCCACCATCTCTAATACTTCTTCATTGGTTACAGTCTAGCCAGGATATCTTCAGAATTATTCTATACCACCATAATTCAAAGGATTGGGTTTATTTTTAATTACTGATTGTTTGAATGTCCAAGTTTCACAGCCAGAGTTTAACACAGACCACCTGTACGTTTTAGGAGAATAAGTCTTCAGATGTATATCCCATCTCATCAGACTGTTATGCTTCCAGAATCTCTTCTGGTTTTGCTATTCTGGTGCTGACTTCAGTATCTGATTGTTCATCTTCTGTAACGATGCTTCCTAAACAGCAATAATTTCTCACTTGCTGTATGGCGGCTTCATTCACTGGAACCTTGCATGTTTCCCAGGTTCTTTGTGCACCATGCTAGTTTTTGTCTTGTCCATATTCAACTCTAGACCCGATTCTTCGCCATAGTCATGTATCACCTCCACTAACTTCATCAGAGCGTCTTCTGAAGCAGCCAGCAGCACTTGCCCTCTGCACAGCGAATGGTGCTCACCCACTCTAGGTGCTGCCACAATATAAACGTTCATCAGCAACACAGAGGGTATCTGCTGCCTGCAGGTCACTCCGTCCTTGGCCTCTCTGAAGAGGCTGATGATGAGGGGGCCCAGTTAGGAGGGTGATGGGGCACCTGTGCACTTGGAAAGAAAGAAGCCACCAGCCGGTCCCCCTCCAGCCACTGACCACAAGGTAAGGGGGAGGAGACAGCGCCGTTCACCCCCAGCCGTTCACAGGAAGCTGCCCCAGCTTGTCGGCAGCCTGGGAGAGCACAGCTGGCTCCCCGGCTGGCAGGCTCAGCAGAGAGGCCCAGTGCTTTCCCAGCCCCCACATGGCACCTCTAGTGCTGGGCTGAAGCACGTGGCGGGAGCTTGCGCTGCCCAGCCTCACACCCAGCTTGGCCTGAGCTCACCCACGTCCAGAGCTGTCCTTGCATTACCTTTCAGTAGTGCAGCTTCCCCAGGGCACCGCCCAGGGACGTGTGCCCGCACGGCACCCGGAGAAAAGCTGGTCTCAGGGCGTCACTGTGGCATCCTGTTAGCTAGGGGAAGCACGGCCGGCGGACGTGGTGTCGAACACACCAGCTGCGCCGACATGGAGCTCGGCGCTAACCGCGTGTTCGTTACCACGGATTCTCTCTTGATGCCATTTCCCAGCGCAGACCAGCCCCGAAGGCTCGGGCTGCACTTAGCAGGTGCCCGCACGGCTTTGCTGGTCAGGGCGTGAAGGACGGACAATCACCAGCGTCACGGTCGCTATGTTGACAGACAAGAACCTCGTTCGGGGAAGTGGCATTCCTGCACCAGGAGCACTGACTCCCTGGCACGGGCATCGACACTACAGTGTAACCGGGCCGCCAGAGGCTCCATGGTGCTGTCCTTGAATTGGAGCTCAGAGCCTAGACACGAGTGCAATGGCTCCTGAAGAGTGCGCTGCACCAGGAGCTCTCCCGCATCCAGGGGGGCCCCGCTTACCAGCCGCTAAAGCCAGCTCCTCAGGAGTCTGCACTAGCCAGCAGGGCCGGCCAGGGCTCTGGGGGAAGCCGCTGGATGCTGCTCCGCAGCCAGACGCAGCCGCATGGGCATCTGACCCCGGGCCTCTGGCATGGGAGACCAGAACATGCCCCTGCAGGCACCAGGAGCAGCCCCTCATCACAGTGGGAACATGGGAGAGGAAACGTGCGTCTCTTTCCTCCTTTTCGCAGTGTTTATTATGTAAATTCCAGCAGAGAACGTTCCCCCCTTAGGGTCTGACACATTTCGACAGCGAACACTTCAAAAGAACAAGGAGTCCTTTTTATCTGCTCCTCTCATTGGCACATCTCCTCCCCACCATGCGCCCCCGCGCACCTGGGGCATGCCTGGCCCAGCCGCTCCAGCAGAGCACAGGGCACACAATGCTGCCTGTTCCCCACCCCTCACCTCCTGCACATCTCCGGGGACTTTCAGCCCAAGACAAATTCTGCTCTGCTGAGGCTTTTTCCAGAGCAGAATTTTAAGTAAGAATCCTGTCAGCACTGAGCTATTTAAAAATCCCAGCCATCAGCTCCAACAGTCACATGCTCTCGGAGCCCGGGGTCATCTTTAGCACCTTCTAAATAAAATCCGCTCCTCACTCGCACTCTCCCCCCGCCCCTCCCTTACAGGCACCGTTTAAATCCCGGTTTCTGTCCCTCTTCCCATGTTCCTTGCCTCTCCAGGGAGCACCCTCCCCTCGCCCGGGTGGGGGGGGAAAGCTGGCCTGTACTGCCTTGTCTTTTGGACTGATCCACCCCGGCCAGGGATAGGCTGTGGGGTGGGTAGTCCAAAGAGAAGCAGCAGCTCTCCAGGAATGAGTCACTGGACTTTGGAGGCCAGAGGGCAGCTCCCCTCAGCCACAAGAGGCTATATTTAGGAGGGGCTGGTGCAGGGCGGTCCTGGGAAATGTTCCGGTCTCTCGGCTCGGCAAACAGCCTGCCGCTTCACCAGGGCGTTGCCCTGCTGAGGGGCGGGTGGCTTAGCGAGAGGACCGACTGTCTGGGGCACACATCTCACGAGGTGCAGAGGGCCTCGGAAGACGGGGAGAGGGGCCCCGCCCCGGACCTTCAGGCACAAAAGGAGCCTGCCGTGCCCTAACAGCAGTCCTGGCTACAGAACTGTCCCCGCATTAGCCACACAGGGCGGGTGGTGCCCAGCCAGTTCCCGAGGTACAAGCTGTGGATGCACCTGAAGGGGCAGGTGCAGCAGTGGGAGGATGAATGGGGCAGCACAGGGCGATGATCCTGCTAGTGACAGGTGGAAAGAGAGAGAGAAAAGAAAAACCATACACAAAAAGGTGCCAACCCCCAGTGGAATCAGGCCAGATTTAAAGCAGGAACAATAAACTTGCTGCATTCAAAGTAGGCATCTAATGAAGCATGAAATATAATTTCAGGTTGCTGAATTAGTGACTGGCGGTGCAGAAAAGCACTGGATCCCCCTGGCTGCCTGTAAGCACAGCCTACCAACGACACCTACCCTGGCCTGCCAGTCTCCCACCCCCCCTCCGACTGCCCCCGCCCCACTGTGCGTTAACTGTACATAGCTCACAACGATAGGACATCAGCTGTGCAGCTCCAGAGTCACACCAGCGCCACTGAGAGCCGAACGTGGCCCCTCGTCTCTCCGGCGAGAGGAGCAATGGGAGCGTAGGGACAGGCAGGGAAGGTGAGTGCCAGAGAAACGGGCAGAGGGATTCAGAAGGGCTAGCATTGCCCTGCCCACCCACTGAGCCAGGCGAGAAGAATGTCTGTAAATGAGGAATCCCTGCTTCTCCTCCACGAGTCCTCCAACCCCGATGGGGTGCTTCACTTCATGAAGCCAGCCTCTGTGTCCCTGGCAGATTAAGGGACTTGCCTAAGGACACAGATTCAGTCAGTGGCAGAGTGGGGATAAGGGATTCCGGTACTAAGGTGGCAGGGGCCATGGAAGCTGGGATGGAGCTCTGCGGTTTCTGGCTCCTAGGCCCCCTCTTAGCCCACTACCATCTGGCTGCTTTCTCAATAGCACAAACGCAGGGGCTCCTACAGCACGGGGGTGCTATGGGCCTGGAAAGGCAAATTACCCTCCACAGATTTAGCTCGTCATTTATTAATAGCCCTCAAGGCCAGCACACCAGGGTTCTCAGGAGCACTGGCATGTTATTAGCAGGCTGCAAAGCTCTGCCCCACCAGGGTGAACTGCACCCCAGCGCCCACCTGGGGCAACATCTCCAGGGTGGCATGCAGTCACACTCTCCACAGGGGCCCCCAATTACTGACTCATGGCTTCCAAGAGCGGGTATTATTTGCTGGCAAGGTGCGAAGGAGCTGGCAGCTCAGGGAACGAAATCTCAGCCAGGCCACACGTGTTTTGCCTGCACAAGGCCGGGCCTTTTCAAAGGGCTTTAGCAAAAGGCCTCACAGAGCAGCTTCCCCGCAGCAGCTCTCCATCCACTGCAATGCACGTGCCCGTATTCTCGCCTTACACGGGTCCTGCCAATGCTTCTCCCTTCTCTCCCCAGAGCGGCCACTCCCAGAGAAGCCAAAGATACACACAGAGTCCTGCTTAAAGGAGCTGCACCAGCTACCAAAAGAACCAAATGCATAAATGGGACAGCCGAAGCAGGGAAATCTGCATCACTCGCCTCTGCTGGCCATTTCATAGGCTGCTTCCCATGCAGTAAATACAGACACTTATCACCCCCAGCTGCGGGACGTCAACACTGGGCCTGCCGCATGTCCAGCATAATCTTAAAAGCCACAGGATTCCCATCCCCACTATACATGACAGCCACAGACTAAAGCATCGCGGGCACTTGCCCAGACTGTTCTCAGTTCCACGCCCCTTTCTCTGGCTAACTCCAGATGCCAGGAGCCAGCAGCCGTCCCTGACTCCAGTCCTGTGCTCACAGCCCCCTCTTGTGATGGAGAGGAGGGGCTGGCACGCCCCATGGCATGGGACCCACTCGCCTCCATTCTCCATCACAAGCCAAACATGGGAAGTGCTGGGGCAGGACCAATCTGAGGCCTCACATTGCTTCTGCTCCCTTCTGGGGCCTCGCTTTCCTTGCCCTAAAGCTGCAGGAATTCATCTGCACTCCTCCCTATCGATGTACTCACATGCCCTCCCCACCACCGTGGTTTGTGGGTCCCTCACTGGCATCCCTCCCCCCACCCCACAAGGCTGGGCACTGCTACTGCCCCATGCTGCCAATGGGAATGCAGGCAGAGAGAGACTTGCCCAAGGTCAGGCAGGGAGGCAGTGGCAGAGTTGGGAACTGAACCACATTCCCCAGAGGTCCAGCCCAGTGTCTTAACCACAAACTCGTCCCACCCTGCCCCCCACAAGGCTCCCCAACCCCCCCACAAGCAGATGGGGCAGCTGCACTATGCACTTGGCCCCTGCCTCAGTAACTCTCTGTGCTGAGTGGATTTGACAATGCTCAGGCTGCAGGATCAGACTTGCCAGCGTCCCAGCTCCTCTCTTCATTAAGGTTGATCTTTAATTCCCAGCTCCTCATCAATCGCTCCCAACACACTGCCTTCCCTCTGTCCCTCCGCTTCTATTACGCAGACAGGAGTGTATGAGAAAGGCACTTCAAAGACATCATTATTCTGCATTAAACCATCTTTGCCATTTATTAGCCTTTCAATTCATCACATATTCTGGCTCTGGCTACATTCCTCCTCACTGTGCGCCCAGCCCATTTGGTTCCGGGCGTGCACATCGGTCCTGCTGTCTCTGCACCAACCCCGCTCGACCGCCCTGACAACGTGGGACGTCACTCGCTCCAGGCCCAGCGCTCCCTCTGTCCCACACAGCCCTGCAGACTCCCTGTGATTTATTAGCAGTGGAAACTCTGAATCAGAGAACTCCAGAAAAGTGCCAAAGTTCAAGGCACGAATCCCACAGCCTCCCCCTCTCCCTCCACTGCTGCGTGAAGCTGCTTCCTTGCTGATCTCACACATGCGATTCAGAGGCCAGTTTCGCAGGTCTGGGTCCTAGCAGGCGGAGAGCTGCGGGAGCAATGTGTGGTCACACAGAGCAGGAGTGAAACCCCAGGTCCGGGTCCTAGCAGGCGGAGAGCTGCGGGAGCAATGTGTGGTCACACAGAGCAGGAGTGAAACCCCAGGTCCGGGTCCTAGCAGGCGGAGAGCTGCGGGAGCAATGTGTGGTCACACAGAGCAGGAGTGAAACCCCAGGTCCGGGTCCTAGCAGGCGGAGAGCTGCGGGAGCAATGTGTGGTCACACAGAGCAGGAGTGAAACCCCTGGTCCGGGTCCTAGCAGGCGGAGAGCTGCGGGAGCAATGTGTGGTCACACAAAGCAGGAGTGAAACCCGTGCCCAGGAAAGAGCTGCAGGATCCCGGCTCCCTAGCAATGGTGCAGACACTGGTACTGAGTGGGGACCCAGATCTTCCTCAGGGAGCCCGGCTGTCTGCACTCGCACCGCTGGTAGAATACGTGGGACCTTATCATGGAATTCCTCATGTGGAGAAACCTGCCCGGGAGGCAGGACATTCAGTGAGGTTCCCCTCAAGCAGCATCCCCAGGCCCCTCTCTTGAGGGTGTGGGGTTTGCCCCATTGCCCCAGAACCCACAGCTCTCGGGGGATCTGCTAGAGGCCAGGGCCAAGGCCCTGTGGACCTGCGGGTGTGGGTAGTGGTTTCCACAGCACAGAGCGGCTCTAGGCCAGGAGCTATTACAGCCCTAGGCCAGGGGATGAGGGCTACAATCCCCCAGAGGCAACAGAGCTCCCCTTCCACACAGGCAGGGAGAGAACCCCTCCTCAGCTTGTCCTCAGAGCACGGCCTTGCGCTCTGGCCCCGGCATTTCTGGGAACGGCGGCAGGACACCAAGGAGCGGGTGGCAGGGGAGAGTCTGATTAATTTCCTCCCCGGCCCAATTCGCTCCAGTACCCAGCCATTTCAGAAAACCCCAGGTCACTTGATTATTCTTTGTTAACGAAACATCCTACAGCGGCACTGTCCCAGTGTAGCAACAAGAGAGCCCCATGCCTGGGGAGCACAAACACCAAGTCATGATTTCCATGGCACCACCAAACCTGCAGCCAGCACCCAAACTACCCCCATGCCCTTGTGGGATTGGAATGGCAACTTTCCACAGTCCAGCAGCAAGTGCCCCAGGGACAAGCCTGTGCTGCAGCATTTACCCTGCGCGAACGTTGCCTGAAATGCCCCCTCTGGACGCCAGAAACCGCCGGTCCGGGGTTGTATCAGCCTGGGCAGCTTTCCCCCTTTGCGCACAAGTCACTAATCCAACCCCTCCTGCCCCCCAGCCATCACTCACCAGGATGGGAAAGCCCATCAGGAAATCATAAATGAACACGATCCCGGTGACCAGGTAGGTGATTTGCAGAGAGGTCTTGATGGACTCAGAGCCGTCGATGGATGAGCGCCGTTTGCCCTGCGCGTCCTCCACCACGATGGCAGGTACGTTGAACTTGTTCCTGTCGATGCTGTGCCCCATTTGGACGGAGAAGGTCTGGAAGAGGGCGATGCTGGTACAGACGACGCCCATCGCCACACTGCCACTGATGAGGAGCAGGAAACAGACGCCGAAGCCCAGGCCGATCTCGGTGACGATGAAGCGGCAGTCCCTGGCGTAGAAGCGCTCGGTGGTGTCATGCCATCCGACTGCTGGCAAGGTGGAAAGGATGAAGGACACCATCCAAATGCCCATCACAGTGTGAACAGCTTGTTTCTTGGTATTGCTCAACCTGCAGTGGTGGGGGGAGACAAGACAGCATTCCTTGGGTACAGATGAGACCCGCAGGGCAGCGCTGGCTGGAGAAGACCCAGAGGTATCGACTGCCCCCAAATGCCATGTCACCACCAGGGCAAAGGCTCTCGGGATACAAAGCTCAAAAGGAAAACGGCCTCGTGAGCCACCATGGTGCTCAGCCCAGCAGGCAGCAGAGCCGGGACCGGGTGGGAGGCTGACCCTGACCCCCTGCTGAGGAGGAAGAGGGCGTGAATTATTTGTGCTTGTGTCAAACTGGCTGGAGGAGGAATTGAGCTGGACACACTATGCAGAGACCCTGGCCAGCTGTTCAGAGCTCGGGGCCCTTCCCAATCGATCTCCAACCTTGCGTCACAAGCGCTTGTCAGGTTTCTAACTGGTACATAACCCGCCCATGCGGAATTCACCTCCCCCGCGGCACTGCCCACCAGGGCCTGTGGTGACTGCCCCTCTCCAGCCGCCAGCCAAGCCACGCTCCTGCTTTCAGCCCCTGCAGAGCGTGGCAGCACGCAAGGGGCGAGCGCTCTCCCAGCTGGCTACAAACACAGGGCCCAGTCCTGCGAGGTGCTGAGCGACTTCAACTCCCACCGGCTCCGCACACCTCCCAGGGCCGGGCCCGCACTTCACCGACACACGAGCCCGCAAGAGCCCGAGACCCTGCTGCCCTGACCCGCAGCACCAGGCTCCGGATGGGGAGGCTGCGCTGCCTCTCCGGCCTGGCGGTGCCGTTCGGACGTTCGCCGCCCTGGGGTTTCTCTGTGCGGGGCTGGATCCGTACCCTGTCCTGCCGCCCCGAGTGCTGCGGCCAGGGGATGGTTTCTGGCAGCCTGGTTCAGCTCCATGGTGCTGTTCAAGATTATTTCCGGTCACTGGAAAAAATACAATTGCTCCAGGGAGGGTGTCACCGCCCAGCCCGACTCCCGCCCCATGTCCAGGCTGCTGCTTTCGGTAAAGCTGTTCACGGAGCCAGAGAACCGGGTCCTTCGGCAAGTGGAGGAGCTGACTGGGCGGCTGCTACGCTTGGCTCCCCCAGGCTGCTGAACAGAAAAGGCTCCGTCCACACAGCGCTGGCAGGGGTGAGGCCTAGCTCAGGCAGGCCCGGCAGCTCGGCTTGAACCAGCGTGTTAAGAAGAGCATGTGGCTGTGGTGGCGGCAGGGGCTAACTGCCCGGGCACGACCCTGCCTGGCCCCTGTGCGGACGCAGCCAGCCAGCCCTAGCCATGAGGCCACACTCCTATTTTTAGGCACCCGCTTGAGCCAGACTGGTGTGCGTATGTCCACCCAAGCGGGGAGTGAGGCCTCCCAGCTGCTGTGTAGACCCAGCCCAGGAGAGCAGCATTATTCATATTTCATCGTTTCACACTGTGGCGATTCTGTCCAGTCGTAAAAACACCCAAAGCAGCGTTTTCCCTACTTTAAACAGACGCGTGCTCGTACGGGATCAGCTCTTTGGTTGCTGCTTAGAACTTCAAATGACATGTCGGAAATACCTTCGTCTCAGCAGCGGACTCTCACTGGAGCCATCAGCTGATTTCATACAGGCTGCCAAAAGCCAACAGACGATAGAGGCTGCTGATCTTGGCGGATCTATTCAATCTGGAGAACTAGGGGTAAAATCCAGCCAGGGTCTCACCTAGCTGAGTGCTGCTGGGAAGCATTGTAGTTTCAGGCTCAGGCTGGCATGACTGACAGGGCTCCAAACTGAGAAACATTTCTATAGAGCTTCTCCAGGATTGAAGCTCTGCCTATAAACTCCAAGGGAAGAGTCAGTTTTGTTTTGCTTTATGCTCTTTTGAAGGCGCTCATCAGATATTTTGTCATCTATTTATAAGTAACTACTCCTGCAGCCTCTGAATAAAACAAAAAAGGGCTAAGGCGAGAGAGCGAATGGAAAGCAGTTGGTTAAAGGGAGATAAAAGGAATATTCGGAGAACGGTTCCAAGGGCATGTACAAGAAATGAGAATGAGACAGACACTAAGTTGTTTTTTATGTAAACATCTCTCCAGTTAGAAGAAAAGGATTCTGGGGGATGGCTGCAGCAGATTTCACGCGCTGGGAATCGCATGGCTCCTCTTGGCCAGGTAGTTTTCACAATTCCCCGAAAGCCCCAGGGAGCACACACAGTGCGACCAGCTTCCCAGTGGGGTAGTTGGAATCCACCCTAGCAGGAAAAAATTCTACAGTACAAGGAGATATTAGAGGAAATGTATTTAAATTGCAGAGGAAGTGATAAAAGAGGATTAGACCCAAAAATATCAGAGAAAGCAGGAACTTGTACTGAGTGTTTATGATTTTGCTGCATTACAGAAGCTGAAAGAATAAACTCCTAAGGATAATTCTTTGATCAACTGCCTTAATATTCTTTCTCCAAAATATCAGGCCTAACACTGCTCTGCCTCTGTGTGCAGAATTCAGATGGGACATTTGCTGTTTTAAGGGGGAGCTGAAAAGCGTTTTTTATCATCCTAATTCCGGCTCTGTAGAGAGGGAAATACAGAACTCTGGACTCTCATCTCAGCAGGGAAGTGCAGAAGGAGCCAGCTTTCCAGTCCATCATGTTCGCAGAACATGGCAATGGATTAGCTCATTCTAAAAGCTGAGATTTTAACTGAAACCATGTTTGTGCTGCTCACAGCTGGGCGTCAGGTTCAGTCCATTTCTAAATACAAGGGGTTCCCCATTTCTAGACTTACTTCATGCCACCTTGGAATGCATGTCATTGCATGGGATGGATTTTTATCATGTTTTAAAAATCAAAATTTGACTGAGGCAGAAAAGGAAACCCATGGTTTTGCAGGGAGAGAGAAATTTACCTGTAATTGACTGGCCAGCGGACCATCCACATCCGATGGTAGGACAGGGAGGTGACTGAGAAGCAGGTGACCAAGGTTAAGGTATAGAAGGTGGAGACAAAGGCCTTGCAGAGGCCTTCGCTCCATTCATAGTCTGAGCGCCGCCGCCGGAGCTCGATCGCAGCGTACATAGTGATGGGGACGGCTATGTTAAGGATGTGAGTCCCCGCCAGCGTGCAGATAAGGAACTCCAGGGGCTTCCATTTCTTCTGCTTGGCACTTACACTCAGAATCCCCCAGGCGTTGGCTAGAACGGAGACCCCCGAGCAGACCAGCCAAGCTACCGCATTGTTGTGTAGTCTCTGATCATCATTCATGGTGGAGGGTGGAGGCACCATCAGATGAGGCAAGTTGTGGATGACGTCCAAGGAAGAAGGAGGGAAGTAAATACATCCTACAGCAGAGTGCAATCCATCCAGGGCACCTTTGGGAGGGATCAGGCGTTGCAGGGGAGCACCCGACACCAGACGACTCCGGAACCTGAGGGAATACAGAGGGTCTGGCAGGTTAAAAGCCTCTCTCATGTTTTGCCCATCGTGCCACTGCTGTGTGCGCAATGGACACGCAGCTGAACGCTGCCGTCCCCAGTACGGGTCCCTCCAGGACAACGGGGAGGCAAACGGGCTGGACAGGGCAAGCTGGCACTGCGGCTCCCCATGTGGCTAACGCAGAGGGTGTCAATCCAGCATCCTCCCCCAGTACTAAAGTCGCCCAACCCAAACACCCTTTCATGGCCAGTCACAAGATGTGGGGAGCTTGGGTAAAGCCCAGGAATATATATTAGACTGCAGGCTACCATGGAAGGCCACTGGACCCACAGCCGGTCTAGCCAGCACACTGGGGGTGCCGCTCCCGACAGTCGGCTTTGTTTGCACACCACCCGCCGCTGGAAGTGCAGCTAAGCACAAGCAGGCTCCAAACGCAGCCTGCTTCGCGCAGACCCAGAACTGTCCCATGAGGTGTGTGGCTGGGCTCGCTACCCTGTGTTTAAACAGGTGTGAACGCAAACGCTTGGGGGAAGGGGTGGAGTGGGGGAGGGGCCTGGAGCAGTGCCAGGGGTCGAGCCCCCCCGGCTCTTTTGAAAGTCAGCACCTGGGCCGGGACTGCGCCCCCATGTTCAGGGCCTGAGGAGCCCGCACTTGGTGCGGCTAGATGGTGGAATCTAAGGTTAGAGCTCAGCCACTCAGGGGTTTATGCCCAGGTTTCTCACAGTCTGCCCTGAGGCTGGTACTCGGGCTCTTGCCGAGCCATTGGGTGCGTCACATGCACAGTGCCCCTGGCAGGACCCCCTGCACCCCGAAGTGCCATGGCACAGAACAGCAGCTCTGCCCAGGGACCACCCAAGATGCGGGCATGGCAGAAGCACGGGAGTTCTTATTCTGCCACCAGTTCCGAGGCAGAACCTGAGAGTCAGAGACTCTCCTGGGCCAGGTTCCTGCTGGGCAGCTGCTGGCAGCATAGCAGGGCAGGGCCTGGGAGGGTTTGTAAAATCACTGCCCTTACCAGAGAACGAAGTGAGGGGCCTAGGAACTCTGGCTCTGGAGCTCAGCTGACTTTCAGCAGACCCACGCACACCGGCGCACCGCTGTCGGGGGCTCGTGAGCCCAGAGTCAGACACAGACAATGGCAGCTTAGCTACAAGGAGCTTTGCTTGTGGTTCCGTGTCTGCACCTCTAGGAAAGAAGGGAATTTTATGGAAGGGGAAGAGCGTGTGTGTGCATCGCTCTTTGGGCTGCAGCGGCCGCAGCCCTGCCAGTGGAAGAAGGAAATTGTTACATATTCTGTCACAAGTTGAGTTTTGTTTTGTGTCTTAATGTTTCCTTACCAAGGCGAGTTTGGGGAAAATCAGGAAAATTTGGGGAAAATCAGGAAAATGTACAATTTCTACGGCTGTCCCTCTAAAAGCAGCAACTTGATATTTGGTTAATTAAAAAAAACCCCTCTCTCTATCATGCACTTGAAGTTAGTTTTGTGTCTTGTTCTCTTCAGACTCTGCTTAATGAATCGTACTCGACTTTAACTATTGGCCATTAGCTGTCACGCTGTGATTCACTGTTTAATCTGGAAAGCATTTTGCTGCAGTTACAGAGACTTAAAAACAAGACACATTTTTCATTAAAACACTCACAGCCCCCGAGACGCCAGTGCCTGAAAGCCGAGATCATCAGCACCGCCATGTGCTGCTTCCTCTGCAAGGCAGACAGGACCACACCCCAGCATTCGCCAGGCCATGGAAGTAATCACCTCCCCCCTTCCCCCCCCCGCTACACTCCAGGAGCCTGGGCGCTCCAGCTCGCGCAGCCTCCCAGACATTTCTCAACACCACCGGTCCCCACCCCTGTCGTTTGAACTGAAATCAGCCAGCGTGCGATTCTTCCCCCGGCCAGGAGCTCAGCAACGGCTTTGGCAGAAGAGAAATTTGCAAAGAAGGAAAACTTGCTTAAAGTGCCCAGTCCCACCTCCGTGACTTACTGCTCAGAGGGCCAGGAGCCAGGACCCTCCATTCATGCTCTTCGCATCGTCCCCCATCTATCTGCCGTGTTCAGGCCGCCCACGGCCCCTAGCTGAGGCACAGACACAGGTGAGCAAACGGGATGACAGGACATAGCGCAGCACAGAAAAGGAGCAAGACCAACAGCGAGAGAGTGGGGGATGGAATGACAGGAGGATCCCCGTCCTGAGCAGAATGGGGGAAAGGACGTGAGGCCTGACTGGGGCACGAGCATCCTTCTCGGGGGGCTGGATTGTCAGCTAGGGCAGCATCCTCCTCATCCAAAGCCGTGTGCTGGAGGAATGGCAGTGTCCGGGCACCCCGGTGATGGGCACACCACCAGAACTGGGCGCAACGGCGGAACGCGGGGGTTAAGGCGAAGTCCCCGGACACGGTAGCTCATCTCGGGTCATTCTTGCCGCCCATAGAGAACAGGCCGCGTTTCTTAACCAACGGGCTCATCACCCTCTCAGTTCAGATCAGGTTCACGCCCAAGAGAAGAGCCGCTCCCGAAGACTAGCTTGGGTGTCACATTTCTGGAAATCGTCGGTGCTTCTTAAAGAGAAAGGGCCGATCTGGTTTTTTAAGTGATCACAGAGGGGAGACGAATTGCAGGAGCAGCTGCAGCAGCCAGGTATTTGCAGTGTGCAGATCAGGCATCTCCCCTTCACACCGCTGTTGACATGGATGGTCTGGGGCAGCAGCTAGCCCGGACCCTGGGGAAGGAACAAGCCCAAAAGGCTGCTGGCAGAGCAAGGCTGAGGGGTGGGGGGTAGGAGGGCAGCCCGGAGCGTGTCTGTGCGCGCTGCAGGGCATGAGGGGCAGGGTACTCACGGCCTGGCGCCGTATCACAGGGCGGAGCAGAGAGGGACACATGCCACGTGCTGTGACCTGTGTGCTTGGGGGCCCTGCCTCCTGGCGGGGACGCAACCAGCCCCAGGATGCCGCTGTGCAGCTTGGCTGCCTCCCTGTTCTGAGAGGGCAGAGCCCACCGCGATTGTGCCAACACGACAGCAGCTGCCGGAAGCTGGGCCTGGGCGACGGGAGGGAGCACTGATCATTGCCCCATTGGGTTCATTCCCGCTGAAGCACCTGGCGCCGGCCGTTGCCCAAGAGGGGACTGGGCTAGATGGCCCATTGGTTGGACACGGTATGGCCATTCTTATCCAAGGCTCTAACGAGGCTGTATTACCAATAACGCCCACCCGGGGGTCTGCCCTCTCAGCTCCCCCCAACACCTCCCAGGAGGCGCGCCTGCCACATTGCCCTTGCTCGCTGCCCCCCGCCCGGAGACCCTCTATTAGCATCTCCCTGTCACAGTCTTTGCGGGTGCTGAGAAGCCCAGCGATGGCTGAAGCTGTGGCTGGAGCCCTGGATGACACACGTCCCAGCTCAGGGGCAGCAGGATGGTACGTGGGGATGAAGGCGACCAAGTCACCTGCTCGCCTGACACAGGGCAGCGCCCACGAGCCTGGCCCAGGGACTCCCGGTCTTTGTTCTCACCCTTCCTTGTGCACCCAGGGCAGGACTAAGCACCCCATGAGAAGGAACCACCCCACAGGAGACACAGGGGCAGCAACACAGGAACCTCCAGAGCATGGAGTCTTGGCAATAACACCCCACTGAGATGCACGGTGCAGCTCCCAGAGCTGTTGTGTCAGGCTGCCCACAGACTCAGGCAGGCAGCACCGCACCAGTTACCCTGGGTTTCTATTTCCAAGTTTCCCTTCACAGCCACAAAAGCTAAAACTTTCATTTAAAAGAAAAGGCAAGCGGGTAGTCTGAACTCATCAGGTGACTCCAGGAGCTGGGGCCTTCAGCACAGAGATCTACAGTGTGCCTATCTTAATCTGGCCTGGCCTGAATCAGGTGCTGTTGAGCTGGCAAGGAGGGTGTGGTGGTACAGGGGGCCTGGACTCGGGGACCTGCTTCTCTCCCAGGTTTGCCAGCCCCCTTCAGGATGAGACTCACCTGTTTTACAGGCTTCCATGTGGGCTGGGACTGACGGGTTGAGGCTAGGAGAGTGTTTTAATGGGGACTTCTGGGGTTGGGGAGGTTTTGCCTTTCCAGGAGGTCTGGGTCTCATCTGCAGCTCCTATTTTCAATGGCTGTAACGTGCAAAGTGTTTGATGGGTACCCTGGGAAATCTAAATTTATGAACACACACTAAAAATAGAAACCCAAGTCAGGGCTGCTTGGGGGCAACCTCAGCCTGAGACGGGAAGTGGGGGGTAACACAGGGATTATTTTACAGACCCCTGGTGAAATCCAGCTGCATTTGCTAAAAATACACTTGGAATATTGAAAACATGTGGCTATTTCTGCAGAAGATACACTAGCTCCCTCTCTTTTTTGACTGCCATGGCAACCCAACCATCCTCAAGGGTATAAATATACATTCAGCCAAATGCCTCTTTTCAGGCACAACCGGCACAAGTCCGAACCCTCAAATATGCATCATCTCAGACAAACCCTCCTGGGACACTCATTCTTTTGCACAAGACAAACATTAATTTTGACCCCTTACAGAGAGGGGAAATCATTGCCCTTTAAAAGGATGCAAGGCAAGGTGCTATAATTAGACTCCTTGTGAATAAACCCAAGCCAGGAACCTGAATCCATCCAGAACACTAACCCCCTTAGCATTTCACTTTCACATTCCTTATGCAGGACACCTTGATTTCAGGCCTCCTGGACTTCTTTGGCAGCCTATCACCTATTTTGGCAGCACACAACAGTGTAAGCAGATGGATTCCCTTGCACAGTCGCAAATCTATACAAAGGAAGCAGTGAAACATGCTTTCCAAAGCATGGAAACCTCACCACTTGCATGATTTCAACCCGGCTGGGCAGAGCACTGAAGAACGCATTGAAGGGAAAGATTCAACCCATGCAGAAGGAGGAACTAGAAAGGACCCTAGACATCTTTCCTACCTCTAGCGTGGGGTTATTAGGCAAGTGGAAAGTGAGGTGTTTTCATTTGTGCACTACAATTTCATCAATACTCCCCTTCACCGAGAAATACTATGAACAATTCTGTACTTGTACCCAGAATACAGGATATCCGGCGTTTCTGGATTTTACCAATAAAAGCTGGTAAGACGACGTCAAAGATTATGCCAGGAGAGAAAGGAGGGTTGTGATTACGATGCTGAGTGGGGCTCAGGAGATCTATGCTCAACTCCTGCCACTGTCACAGTTTCCAAGTGACTTTGGGACAGTCACAGGCTCCCCGTGTCTCAGGTCGGAAGATCAGGGACCGCGATGCTCTCTGACGCCTACCCCTTTTGTGTCTTATGTATTTAAGCTGTAAAATCTTTGGGGCAGGAGCTGTTTTGCTATGCACAGTTGGTACAGTACTAAGCCTCGATATTGCAGGGCCTCCGAGCACTCCTGGAACATTGCTATAAATCATTTCCCAGTTTGTGTTTAAATGAGCTCGGAGAATAACCAATTTTAGCTATTTAACATTCCTTTTTTGTTTTTCAGCTTTCCCATTGGATTATGTCCCCAAATGTGCTGTTGAAAGGTTAAATATATTCAGTGACAGAGAGAACAGGAAGATGAAGTTTGCAACTTTTTGCTTTCTGTAGGTTAAGCAAGGGACCCTTTTCTGAGCTGAAAAATGTAACAGGGAGTGAAATTTAGACTAAGATACCTTCAGTGCTTTCCCCCCTCCAAACTGAATTGAAATAGAGCTTGTAGGGAACTCAAAGTCTGCATAAAATAAACGCTGGATTTCAGAAAAGAAAAGAAAAAAATATCAATTAAAATCCAACCCTATTTAATTCCATTTCCACGGCTTGCTTTTCTGGTTGGACAGACTAGGTCATCCAGGAATCCTAGGATCAGAGCCCTAGGCCCTTCATAAGGAAATACTACAGCTAATATAGACATTTATGGTGCCCCCCATCCCCTTCTGCCGGTCCCTGACTGCCAGGATGCTCACAAAAGCTAGAAATGGAAGACAGTCAGTGGATCGTGCAGTCCAGGTTGGTCAATCACCCCCCCATGTGAGAGAGGTGTACTCGTGTGTGTGTGTGTCACTTTCCCCCGTGTCGGTGGGGATAGGGTGTGTGTGTCATCTCTTCCCGTGGGGGTGGGGTGGGGGGTGTCACCCCTCCCTGTGTGAGCCCTAAAGCCTAAAAGATAAGAAGGCAAATAAAAAGTACCCAACTCCGCAGTATTTCTTTTTAACAGGGGCTCAGTCAGCTTGATGCTAATTTGAATGTTTGTACTTCATGGTTCTGACTGATTGCCGTTGAACTTGCTTGAATACGAGTAATTTTACCAGTTGTCCCATATTCAGCATAGAGAAATATAGTCACCTTATGCAAATGAAGAAGGTTGAAAAAAAAAGGTTGAAAAAGGTAGGACTGCTTTGTGTCCTACAAGATAGCCGATCCCATGTTCTCTCCCCAGCGGTTTCAACCAGTTTGGCTGAGATCGCTTCTCAGAAGCTCGAGCCCCCTGGCAGCTTATCCTCACGGACTGAAGGAATAGCTAGGGTCATCTGTACCCAAGCTGCAGTTTCAAAAGTTCATTTCCTGACCCCGAAATAGGATAACTCCTGCTGGTGTTGCTTTCTAGGGTGAGAGAGTTTAAGGCCAGAAGGCACCATCTAGATCACGTAGTCTGACTTCCTGTGTATCCCAGGACACCAGCCCTACCCTGCACCCGCCCACTAAACTCAACATGGAAACGGGACCAAAGCGTTACAGCCCCCAGGAGACTCGACTGATACGTGTAAGGATACGATTTACCTCCATGACTCCTTCGGCGTCAGCCCGTGTGACAGGGGCAGGAAACAGGCTTGAGCGACAGCTCGGGATTTGCTTCCTGAGGCACTGACGAGGCATCTGCCTTTTATTTAGGGGCCCAAAGCTGGAGCTTCTGAGCAAGGGAGGGCAGAGGGCCCCATCAGTCCCCCCATGATGCTCCAGGACAAGCCTGTGACAGAGGCTAGGACCAGAGAAGCTGCGGGTGCGGTTTGGGCCTTCTGAACGGACTCGTTATCCCAGAAGAGATGGAGTTTTGATTTAGCTTTGAGAGACTGGTGAGGGAAACTGAGGCAGGGCCTGCAGTACTGTGGCAACAAGGCAAGGCCCTCTCACTCTTACCATGTGCCGGTATAAGCAGGTCAGCCGCTGGCCAGCGACCTGCACTTCGGTCACATGCTACACACAAGAGCAACAGGGCCACTCTTCCTGCTTGATTGCGCCCCACGAGGGCTGCATCCGGAGCCGCTCTGTCTAAGGAAGCAGGGACTCGGATGAAATGGGACACGATGCTGCCGCTCAAGAAAGGCACCTCCTCAGCACGTGGCTGGAGCACCGCAGAGAGGAACGTTCCATTGCCATGCGGCAAGGCCAAAACGTTGCAGGCCACCCAAACAGCACGGCAGCACAACAAGCCTTTGGAAGCAGAGAGCTTGGACCGGGGCCATTTATCATGACAACTAATCATGTGCAGCTTCACAGCCCAGAAACTCAGATGCTGGGAGTGAGCAGCGTTCTCCCTGGGTTTGTCTTTTCCAGTTTGCTTTTATTGCTATCAGGTTTTATTTAGTATGCAGCGATGGCAAAAAGTAACCACCGAGACTGCACTCTGGCAAGTGCCTTTCTGTATGAAAGCAGCGCAGAAATGCACCGTGATGGGTATGGCTTCGCCACACACTTCGATCCCGCCGGACAAGATGGGTTTTCCCCACTTTAGGGCGTGGAGCAGCCAGCAAGGCTGGGGTTTGGGTCAGATAGGAACTGACGGGGGAAGTTAAGGGACAGAGCTGTTCCTAACGCAACCCCCCTTCACATTAGTGTAGCCGGGCGTGCGTCACCCTCCTGAGCAGAGATGAGTGGTGCATTCAGTCCTGTGGTTTGATTTCCCACCCTTCTGCCCAACCACACTCCATCCCCCCCCCGAGGCACAGCTTCTCACAGAGGGGGGTGTGTGTAATGAGCTTCAGGGGCCAGTCATGGGTCCAGTTCTCCTCAACCTTTTCATTAATGACTTGGATAGTGGGTGGAAAGTGAGCTTGACACCGAGCAAGCTTGGAGGGGCTGCAAGCACTTTGGAGAGCAGGGTTAGAATTCTAGACAAGCTTGACCAATTGGAGAATTGGTCTGAATTCAGCAAGATGAAATTCAGTAAAGGCAAGGAAAAATCATGCACACAAGTACGGAACGGGGAATAACTGGCGAGGTAATAGTACAGTACAACTGAAAACCATCTGGATCACAAACTGAATGAGAGTCAACAATGTGATGCATCTGCAAAAAAGGCTGGCGTCATTCGGGGGTGTGCTAACAGGAGTGTTGTGTGCGAGCCACGGGAGGCGAGTGTCTCGGTGAGGCCCCAGCTGGAGTGCTGTGTACTTTAGAAAGGTTGTGGACAAACTGGACAGAGACCAGAGGAGAGCAACCAAAATGATAAAAGGTTTAGAAAACCTGACCTTTGAGGAAAGGTTTAAAAAACAGGGCATGTTTAGTCCTGAGAAAAGAGCCCGAGGGGGAATCTGATATGTAAAGGGCTGTTATAAAGAGGACGGTGATCAATTGTTCACCATGTCCACGGAAGCAATGGGCTTAATCTGCAGCAAAAGAGATTTAGGGTCAATAGTAGGGCAGTGACGCTCTGGACCAGGCTCCCAAGGAAGGTTGTAATATCCCTGTCACTAGAGGTTTTTAAGACCAGGTTGGACAAACACCTGTCAGGGACGGTCTAGGGTTACCTGGTCTTGCCTCAGCATGGGGGTTCGACTTGGTGACCTCTCGAGGGCCCTTCCAGCCCTGCCTTTCTATGATTTCAGCGGAGCTGGGAGTCACAGCACAGCAGCCTTGTGCCAGAGGGAGTCATTTCCTGGCTTCTCTTTGAAGCCATTCTTGAAGACACAAGGGTCGTAGCTGCTGCACTCAGCAGGCCAGTCCTAATGCTGCATACATGCTGTAACCTATTTTCCCTCAAAGAGAACCCCTGCCTGTCTCACAGTCTCTCTGCCAGTCACAGCACAATGCTCCCCAGAAACCTCACATCTTGGTACAGATTCATCTCCGGGAGCCACAAGGAGCAGAGAAGCTCAGTGCAGTCAGCCCTAAAAGAGGACACACACCTAACTATCTGTGGATAATTACCCTCCGAGAGCAAGCTGGTCTAAATGGTGACAGGCTAATCGCTCACTCCTGCTCCCAGGCAATGCCTAGCCACCAGGGAAGGGTTTCCCACCTCCAAAATGAACTGCTCACAATTGCTCAAGTGCAACCATTCGTTTGCAGTTTCCTTTGGAGCACAATGTAGTGGCAGGCCAGGGGCAATCTGAGCTTTAGGTCAGGCCCCACGAATCTGTGACAACTCCTGTGTTACTAATCCATAGGATGAAAGCCAATAGGATTCCTTTTGATTGCCACAGGATGAATGAAACTGAGAGTCAGAATCTCAGCCAACCTGCAGGGAGCTATTCTTGGTTTTCCATCTGAAAAATGCTGTATTTTCTTCCTTAAAAGAGAACGATGGAAAGATAAACAAACTCTTCAGACTGCTGGGCTGTTTGCAGTAGAACACCAGTCCCCACACTCCCAAAATTGTGCAGCCAGCGGTAAATTACACTGTGCATTAAACAACACAAAGGTGAGTGGAGGGGCTAAGCCAGAGCTGCAGAGCAGAGGAATTCAGAGTTCAGCGCCCATCCTGTTCCATGTAGGCAGTGGGCCATAGCCCTGTGCTATGGAGAGAGCTCTTGCAATGTCTAGCGCACTAAGACAGACAGAAGGCAGGATTTCAGCCAGAATCTTGAAGTTCCCGTTTTCGGTGGCATTGGGACTTTGTGCAGCATTTGGCGGTTTAATTGTCCTTTGGGGTGTTTTGGCACTTGAGAAAGGCAGATGGGGAAGAGGACAGATGACACAAAAATAATTAAGTGTCCACCAACAGTGGATCTTCCAGACCAATTACAGCCCCTTACAAATACGGGTTCCCAAGCTGATTGCCCAGATCCTTGGCCTTCAGAGGGGTTCAGGTGTCACCATCACAATGGTAATGATAAAACGCCTTCCAAAGTCTGAGCCCCACTAGGGAGCTGTGATGGGCCACTGTCACTGACAGCTGGGGGTATGTCCCCTCTATGTGGATAGAGACGTATCCATGTGAGTCCCATTAACATTAATGGGAATCCCATAGCTAATCCCCACACTTGGCTGAAGACTCATTCTTCCCGCTCTTGCTTCCTGCCACCAGTAACAAGAGCGCAGGTAAATGCCCAGCTAGGACTTCTCACCTTATTCTGTTTTATAATTGCCATTTAGCTATAAGAAAAGGCAGCCGTGCCACACGGTGCAGTCCTGGGAATGAGTGATACTTGAGTGTATGAAAGATTCATTATTCACTAAAGATCTGTAATAATCCTCTAGACATCAGCTGAATTACACGTATTTAATCACCCACGAGAGCTGTTTGGGTTCCAGAACGGCTCACCCACGTACACAGTGGAAGGACAGGCTGGGGTGTAATTTGCATCAGCTCACGTCTGCAAACACATTTTAAACATGATCAAGCAAAGGGCCTTCTGCTGGGTTTGCATTTCATTCTTTCATGCAATCTCAGTTTTCCACCTATCAATCAAGCCAAGCATTCTACACATACAAGCACCCTACTTACTGGTCCATGCATTACTGATACAGGCTGCACCCCAAACCAAGACACCACCCCTCTTGTATGCTCTTCCTAAGGGCCACTCGTACCACTGGCCAACGCCCTTTTGCACGAGGAAACAAGTCTCCAACCCATGACTCCTCTTAGCAACATCTCCCAACATCATCTCTGCTTCCTGCAAGCACTAAATTAGGGGGAAACCAAGCAGATAATGAGAAAGGAAAGTTAAAATAAATAGGGATTTAAGAAAATAACTCACTGAAAAAATAACACAAAGGAGAAAGTTATTCATTTCCTATCTGCATGTCCAAGCCATGAATGTATAGGACAGCGGTCAGCAACCTTTCAGAAGTGGTGTGCCGAGTGTTCGTTTATTCACTCTATTTGAAGGTTTCACGTGCCGGTAATACATGTTAACCTTTTTAGAAGGTCTCTCTCTCTAAGTCTATATTATATAACTAAACTATTGTTATATGTAAAGTAAACAAGGTTTTTAAAATGTTTAAGAAGCTTCACTTAAAATTAAATTAAAATGCGGATCTTCTCAGATTAGTGCAGTGGTTCTTAACCGGGGGTGCATGCACCCTTCGGGGGCGTGAGACATGCAAGATTTTTGTAGAAGGTAAATCATCAGACACACAAATTAAGCACAGGCACATAAGTACAACTACTTTGTTTCATCAAACCTGTGTGTTTATTAACATTATACATTTTTTAACGATTACTGTAATATACAAAGTTTTTAAGTTTTCAAGTTTTTAAGCCAATTGTAGTGTAATTTTTGATAAGGGCTGTAGTGTGTTGGGCCCAGGCCAGGAGCAGAGCCCAGGGCTGGCTGCTGGTACCCCAATCCGGCAGGAGGGCTGAGCAGGGCCAGAGGCCTGGACCCCGGCTGGAATCCCAGACCAGCAGCGAGGTGAGCGGAGCTGGTGGCTGGTATCCCAGGCTGGCAGCAGGCTGAGTGGAGCAGATGGCTGGGACCCCGGCTGGCAGGGGGCCAGCAGCTGGAACTCCAGACCGTCAGCGGGCTGAGCAGGGTCGCCGGACAGAACCCCAGACTGGTGGCGGGCTGAGCCGGGGTCCCGGCCGTCGGCCCCGCTCAACCTGCTGCCGGCCTGGGGTTCTGTTCACCCAGGCAGGCAGCGGGCTGAGCGGGGCCGGTGGCCGGGACCCCGGCTTGCAGCAGCATGCCAGTAAAAATCAGCTCGCATGCCGCAGGTTGCCGACCCCTGGTACAGAACAACCAAAAGCACAGAAACTAGTGGTCAGAGAGGGTGGATTCACACAGGGCTGATTGTGGGATCTGTAGGAGAGGTACAGGATTCTTCATGGCAGTTTCCAGAGAAATCTGATTCTCTGCAAAGCCTGCAGAGCGAGTCCTGCTATACCTTGGCATTCTCCACCCTCCTTGGCCAGCGGCACAGAATGGGATACAGTCTAGCCTGGCACGTCTAAGTTCCTGGCTCCAAGGCAGTAGGTTGGTTCAAAAGCTGTTATCAGACAACTAATCTGGGGTCTGCCCAGGCAAGATTTCCCCATGATTTCAGAAGGCTGGAGGTGAAACCAAGAACAGCTTCAACAGAAGGCCAGAACTTTGGGAGTTATACTCTCTCTGCACACACACACCGGAAAGGGCCTTCCTTGGACTGAGTTAAAGATGGGACAAGTCGTTCAGGGAAGGCAGAGTGGGAGTGGGGGCAGGGCTGTTCCTCGTTAGGATTTGAGAGGGTGGCAGGAGAACACAACCCGTGGCAGCCCAGGTGAAAGATGCCAATTTTGTTCCTAATGTCCCTTTAGTGCTAAATTAACACTTTGCCCCCAGTGATTGCCTGGCTCACAGAAAGGGCCAGTTTCATGCTTATGAGAGAAACACACATTTTTGGGTCTCTTTGCTCTCTGTTAGGAAACTCCACTTATCACGCATTCATAACTTCATCTTTCCAAGGCGGGCAACTACGGAGCCAATTGGACTATGCACATCCTGTTAAAAAGGGACTCTCCTCGTCCCCAGAAGGTTGCTATGAGGTTCTGAACCTCTCAGCAAAGCGAAGTGCTTGTAACTCTCCCTGCGCAGCACTGACAAACCCTCTCAAACCGCAGCTGTTTGGAAGCTAGTGGGGCAAGGCTCTTCAGTGCTGTCCTCAGCTGATGGAGGAATGCGGCTCCTCTCACACGGCCGGCAGCACATGTGTGAACCGTGAGACATTTGGCTCTGTGAAAAATCACATTACTGGGAATCATTTTTCAGAAAGAAAAATGGAGGAAAATCAATAGTGGCTTTTCCACCTTCTGCAGCAGCTATGAGAAGCGACACAAGAACCTGTTGTATTCTCCTAGCTCGGTAACAGACTCCAACATCCACCGGCCCGCTCTGGAAGCTGGGTAGGACTTGGAAACCTGAACTGCGGCAGAGCAGGGGGAAGGAGGGGAGGTGCTTACTCCTGCTCTCCACTCTCCGGAGCCATGTCTTTAGTTATATTTCTGTGGCACCCACAGGCCCCAAACGAGCGTGGCGTCCCACGGTGCAAATGAGTAAAGCAAAGACGGGCACTGTCTGGAGAGCTCAAAGGCAAGAGTTAGGGCAAGATGCCACCGGTGGTCAGACAGACAAACATGGGAGGGGCAGCTTCAAGGGAGCCACTCCAGATTTACACCAGTGGAGTAACGGAAGAATCTGGCCCCAAGACCCCAACAATAAACTTAAAAGCATTTTTGTTGCCAAACCTGAGAGCCGGGCCAGGTGCCTCTTGGCATATGGAGCAGCATCTCCATCGCTCCCCTTTTCTCCTCATCGGCTCTGAGGGCAGCCACTCCGGCAATGCTCCCCAAGGCTGGCCGGACGGGTGAGCTGCTGCACCCATTAGGTGCTAGGAAGTACTAAAAGGACAGCAGTCACTGCCGGCCACAGGAAGCCCACGGGCCGTAGCTCTGCCAAGTTTGCCACCTTCAGCTGCTTCGAGCCAGAGATCCAGAATCTCCCGCTGAGCATCACTTCCCCCGACTGCACGGCCAGCAGGGCACTTTGGAGAGGGCAGCAGGAGAAATCCCAGAACAGGGGTCTGACAATTATTTGACTAGGGCAGCAAGACAAAGCCAGCCATCCAGACCAAAGGGGGCGAGAAGAGACAAGACCAAGCAGATCTTCTAGTAAATGTTGCCTCCCTTTCCAATACCCTGAAGCCAGAAAACCACGGCCACTGGCATGCCGCATTCAAAAAAACCAAAATGCTTTTGCCCTCTGGCTGCTCTCGTTATGGACACGTGACAGAGCTGTAGTTACTCTGTGGTGCGTGGCCATTGCGTTACCTGGGCTAGATTAGTATTGAGCGGATACAGCTGCTGGTTTTACAGATCTCATGAAATATTAAACATAAATGATGCCAATCTTATCCTCGCTGAAAACACACCCCCAAGAGGCTAACGAAGCCCGCGACCGTCGTTATGCCGTCACTGCCCCGGCGCTTTAACTCAAGAAGCGAGGAAGAGAAACGACAGGCACAAAAGCTCTCCTCCAAATGAGCGTAACGTCCTTTGCAAAAATGCAACGCCATGGAAGACCTGAGTTCAGGCCCCTGGACTTGAGGGCCAGCAGGGGCGGCTGCCAAGCCCTGAGGAAGGGAGAGAGTCCGATCATTTTAGGCTGAGCTCTGGCTGAAATTCATGTAACACTCATGGAAATCATCTTCAGGTCTCCTCAGCAAAGGTCCTTGCAATGAGGTGCCTTTAGTGAGGTGAGGAAATGGGGCAGGATCCTCGAGGGTGTCACTGAATAGTAGGGAAAGACACTATTGCAGTTCATCAAAATGACCATCCAGTGTCCTGGGCTGGTGGCGTCTTCCTCTCGCCGCATCCGGTCTGAAAGAGACGGTCAAGAAATACCTTCTCGTGACTTGGGCATATCTACGGTAGCCCTTTAGGATGCTTTGATTCTGCAGCCAGGAGTAATGAAACAGCTGAATGAGACTGCTCTCCTCTGTAAAGTGCTTTGAGATGTACTGATGAAAGGCTCTCGGTAAGAGCCGGGTATTATTGTTATAATAAAGCAGCTTATTCCCATCTTAATATATGCTGCAAACTGCCATATACACAAATGTGTTTCATGTGTGCCTAGAGAATAGAGGATAACCCCAAGGTTGTAACAGATTCCTCATGGTCATTTACTTGAAACTACTTCCAGTCCAGACAAAATAGCGGCTAAATAGTGCTGGGGTAGACAGATATTAAGTTAGATCTAACTAAATTCACTAGGTGCAACCTCTTCTTTCTGTGGTTCACATGGGTATGAATAAAGATACACAGTGTGTGGAAGCTGCCAAGAATACAGACTTGCTGTTTGTTTGTTTGTTTTTGGAGGGGAAGGCCCAGAAAAAGAGTAGAAAGAAATATTTTAAAATGACAGGCTTTTAAGAAACAAATGTTACTTATTTCAGACAGAGAGGCGGAGAGGAGGCCTTCTTTCCTGCATGTGGCTACTAACCAAAACTGCCAAAGCTCTGATGTATTTTAATGCAATGCCCATTGCAGCAGCATCAGGGCACTGGAACAATTCAAAGTCATCATAGCCTCTCAACCAGAGGCAACCAGTTCACGTCACTACAGAGCCAAATCCTGCATCTCTGCAGTGTTCATGCTCCCACTGCCGGGAAACGGATCTGAAGGTTTTCACCCCCATGTCTGCTCTGAAATGTAATTAACAGACTAGCTAAGCCAAAAAAAGGTGAATCCAAGTGATTTTAGAGTATAGATCATGAAGAGCTTTTACCAAAGCCCATTTTCACTTGCAGCAGATTATGGCATGCTCAGAAGGGTCCCTATTTTCAGCTCCAGACAGGGGAGGGAAACTCTATTCTCAACAGCACCGTTGTAACCAGCACAGCAGGGAGCCTCATCTCATCCTCACCTGTCCACATGTGTGAGGTGTCACCTATGCTGCAAGAGGAATTCAATTTGCACACTAGATAAGCGGAGAGTCATTGCTGGCTAAGGAGCACACTAGGTGTAGGAAAGTCTGGTCAGAACCAAAGTTTAGGCTGACATTCATTTTTCAAGCCGGGTGGACTAAACTGCAATCTACACTGCAGAGGTGCTGTGAGAACGCTGACTACAGCAAGAACAGCTGCCGGCTCGTATCTGATTACTGGAGCATTTAACGATGGAGTTTACGGCAGGATGTTCCATTTGGGCACACACAGCACTACGATTATCTGTGGCATCTATTCTTGTAATCGGTACCACCTGCCTCGTGGGCTGTGTTTACTGGTGGCAGACTCTGCGTCTCTGGGGTCGGTGAAAAGGCTGCCACACACCTCTGAGTCCTTGTTTCTACCCTGGAATCCTTGCTGAAGCCCGGACAACGCCTCTGGGCAAGGCCAACACCAGACAAGCATGGTGGAAGTTTTTGTGATTCTAGCGGGCCAATTCCTGGAATCACAGGAGTTACAGATGGAAATGACCTGTTAGATCTTCCAGTCCCTCTCTGCAGACACAGGACTCTTCTAGGGTTCCCTCTAGTTTTAAGCTCACCAAGTGGCAGTACCCTCTACCCCTTCCACTGCACAGATAAGGGCACCACCCGCCCCCTTGCACAGGGCTTTGAGATCTGCGGGGGGAAACAGAGTTGTCGTCTATTCAAGGCCGGAAGGGACTAGAATCATCCAGTCTGATCCCCTGTAGAACATAGGCAGGGGTTTCACTCCGGGACCTGGTGTCGAGCCCAATAGCTGAGCATGCGATACAAGTATTATTCGTATGTTGTTCCGCAGCCCGAGAGAGCTCACTGCTATTAATATTCGTAAACACCCTCCTTCCTCCCGCATCACACCAACAATTCCTACACCTCCTCGGCGAACTATCACACCTCGCCTGGACTTATCCAAGCTGTACATCCGTAGTTGTATTTACTCTACACTCCTCAGCCCAGCCCCTCGCCTGAGTGTCTCCCACCAGTTTGCCAATATTTCCCAGAAACACAATGCCCAGAACGACCTCTCGGCTAGGTGTGATTGCACCAGAGCAGCCACTGGCTCCTTCCTCCGTGCCTTGCTGTCTCTTCACGTGCAGCCCCAAAGTAACCTGGCCCGCTTGGCAGCCACACCACAGCACAAACTCCTGTCTCCCTGGTTGCCTTCCATCACCCCAAGGGTTTGCTCAGCATTTCTGCTTTCCAGCACAAACATTCAAATTACACCCCACTGCATTCCTCTCTCCTCCCCATGTTTAGCTCACTTCATTGGATATGGTTTTAATCTTTCCATGCCCCATTTTTTATTTCTCTGTCCTCAAGGATATTCTCAAATGCTCCCAATTAATATAATTGGTACCTTTCATTAAGCTGCTGTTCACTCTCTTCTAGATCATTCATGAAAATGTTAAACAAGAACACACCTAGCACTGATTTCTATAGCACCAGATTGCTCCCCCCAATTCAATACATGGTCAGTTAGCATTGCTCTTTGTTGGTGGCCTTTTAGCCTGTTTTCACTGCACTGGAGTGTGTTTTGTGACGAGCAGAGCAATGGCTGCATTATAAAACAAACAGAACCACATTTAAATGCCTAATTTGTTTACCCCCCACACACACACACCTCCCAAATAATAAACCTTTACATTTTACAGTTATTAAGGGAAATCTGAGTTGCTGTTATTTAGCTCCAATGTGTTAAGCCCTTGAGGGAGGAGTAATGAGAGGAAATCAGGAATGGGAAGTTTTAAGACAAAAATGAGATTTTTTTGGCTGTAGAAGAATCACCCATGGAAATGACAGAAACCCCATTACCTGAATCCTTTAATGCTAGATCAGACAAATAACGAGACTGTGTAAAAGAGGGGACTACAGTGCCATGGGAAGACAGTCTGAAAAGGCCTTTTTAGCATCTAACTTCTCCAATTCCAAACCATGTCTCTGTGGTTATGAATAATTCAACTCTGCCGTCCCAGTGGCTCAAGATGCAATAATTTGGGTGTCAAAATCAAGTGCTGGTTGATGTGCTGCAGGGACCTGCAGAAATTAGAGCCTCTCCTTGTTCTGTATAAGAAACCTCACTAATATTGCCAAACACCAGGCAGTTTGGTTGTGAATACAGAGGACTTCATGGAAGACATTTCAGACCAACTAATTTAGTTTGAGCGGGGGAGATGTGGGAGCTGGATGGGAAGTGTCCCTTTTTCATTTTGAAGGCTGTTGGTATTTCTAAGGCCTGCTGGTCTCACCGACAGGTCTGGAGTATTAGGCTATTTTGCAGCCTCAGCGGAAAATGAGCCCATTTTCTGGCAATGGGACTAGAGGAGCAGAGAAGGTAGAGATGGACAAGACCTGTTAGAGCATCCACTCCCGCCCCCTGCAATTGCAGGACAGGATCCCGCATCAAAAGCCGTTCACCACTGAGAGTGTCAGGGACGCCGCCGACCTGCCAGGCTCGGTGACAGGTGCGTGTGATGCGCCCTGCCTGGGCACGCAGACCCTCCGCCCACTTGGTCCCTTGGTCCCTGCCAGCAAACAAAGGCTGGGAACACACACGGCTCCTGGTCTCCTCTCGGAGGCAGATACGGTCCCTGCCGCAGGGGAGGAAGCCAGGGCCCCTCACCTGCCCAACTGCAGCAGGGACAGAGAAGTACAGACCCTTTCCAAACATTTTTTTTTAAAAAATCTCTCTCGAAAGTAGCTGAAACCCCGTTTAGGAAGCGAAATCCAGCCGGTTACTGGATGTTCTACAGCCAGGGGATTGACCTGCACGCAGGGATCCGGCCCCTGATTTACAGGGGAAGGGAAACCGTCCGCCAAAGCCCAGACAAACCCCGGGGCTCCCGGGCAGGGAAGGCAGGCCGGGGCAGGGCTCGGTTTCCAGGCTGGGGGGTTCCCAGGCGGCAGTCGGGCAGGGTCGATGGCTGGGGAGGGCAGAGGGTCCGGGCGAGGGGAAGTCTCCGGGGTAGCCCTGGGGGCCCCCCCGGGTAAGGCGGGCGCCCGGAGGGGCAGGGCTCGGTGCACGCCCCCCAGCACCGCGGAGAGGGGCGCACAGCCCAGCCCCGTGCTGCGGGGGACCCCGCGGGGGGCTCGGTGGGGCGCAGCCCCCCGGCGGGGGCCCCACCGCTCCGGCTCTTACCTGGCGGGGCTGGAGCAGCGCGCAGCCCGCTGTCCCGGCGGCCGGGCTCCGGCTCCGGCTCCGGCTCGGGGCGGGCAGGGCGCATGCCTGGCCGCGCTCCCGGCTCCGAGCCCCCTCCCGCGCCGGGGCGGGGCGGGATTCCCCGGGCGGGTCCCTGCGGGCGGAGCGTGTCCCCCGCCGGGCGCCGCAGAGAGCGGGGAGCTCGGCCAGGGGCGCCTGGCCGGGACCACAGGGGAGCCGGGAGCCCTGGACCGGACTGGAACCGCGGGGTGATGGAACCGCCCCAGCCAGGGGGTGCGCAGCCCCCCAGCGCCCCTCGTCCCAGCCCCTGGGTGTGTCCGGCGGGGGACGGCCGGGGGGGGGCAGCGCCCCTCGTCCCAGCCCCTGGGTGTGTCCGGCGGGGGGCGGCCGGGGGGGGCAGCGCCCCTCGTCCCAGCCCCTGGGTGTGTCCGGCGGGGGGCGGCCGGGGGGGGGCAGCGCCCCTCGTCCCAGCCCCTGGGTGTGTCCGGCGGGGGGGGCAGCGCCCCTCGTCCCAGCCCCTGGGTGTGTCCGGCGGGGGGCGGCCGGGGGGGGCAGCGCCCCTCGTCCCAGCCCCTGGGTGTGTCCGGCGGGGGGCAGCGCCCCTAGTCCCAGCCCCTGGGTGTGCCCGGTGGGGGGCGGCCGGGGGGGCAGCGCCCCTCATCCCAGCCCCTATGTGTGCCCGGTGGGGGATGGCTGGGGGGGGGGCAGCACCCCTCGTCCCAGCCCCTGGGTGTGTCCGGCGGGGGGCGGCCGGGGGGGGGGCAGCGCCCCTCGTCCCAGCCCCTGGGTGTGTCCGGCGGGGGGGGCAGCGCCCCTCGTCCCAGCCCCTGGGTGTGTCCGGCGGGGGGGGCAGCGCCCCTCGTCCCAGCCCCTGGGTGTGCCCGGCGGGGGATGCCTGCAGGCGGCCAGCAGTGACCTGCCTTGGCCGGTGGCAGGGGTGAGCCAGGGCCCAGCTGCATGGGGCAGCAGAGGGTGCCCCGGAGTCTCAAGGAATTAAAGCTTTTATCCAGTGATGGCGTCTCCCACAATACGTCCAACCACAACTGGCCGTGCTGGCTCGCACGGACGCGGGTGATGTGTCCCACTGGCGGAGCACCGGGGGACAGGCAGCCGGGATTGCTCTGCCTTGTCACTGCAGACCCCCCCGGCATATCTCCACCCCAGGGCCCAGTGACAGTGCATTTATCACTCCCTGCTCTAGGCTATTCCAATGGCTGTGTGACCGGGAGGGCACCAGGCCATGTCTCTAGCCCTCAGATCATGCTGACCTGCGAGCCTGGCTGAGGCCAGATTTAGAGGTCTCGCCCTGTGGAAAATGATCAGATTTTCTGAGGTGTAAATGTAGATCGCAGCAGAGCCCCTCCCACTTCACTGTGTCCTCACATCACCCAGGGGAGGCTAGGCCAGGCCCTTGGCCTCCTTATCCACAGGGAGATTAAATGACTTGCCCAAGGGCACACAGGAAGTCGGTAGTGCAGCAGGGACCCAAACAGGGGTCACCCAGGTGCCAAGACAATGGAACTAAGCCTGGGCCATGAGCCTCTCTGAAGCAGAAAAATCAACCAGGGAGCCTAGAACAGCAAACAGGCAGTGTCCTGCAGGGAGCCATTCTGCACTGTCCCTGCACGGGGACACAGACTGGACGAGCTGAGGGTTTTTCCATCTGGGTGTCCCTCCCACATCGACTCGGGAGGATAGGGAAATGGCAGGTAAAACTGGCAAGTCCAAGGCAAGGTGACAGGAAGCTGGATAAACCCTCACATTACAGTATTAATACACAGCATTGTAAATCACATTTGCCTGGCTCTGACCCCTCAGCCAGACACAAAAGGTGCTAGCCATCCATCTCTGGCCATCTTGTCTAAACCCCCGGCAGCCTGACCACGCTCCAGCTGCTTGTTGTTCCAGGCAGGAGCTGCTGGAACTGGTCATTTGAGTCCCAGCCAGGGTCAATGGGTCGGAGTCTGGCAAGGACTCAGTGGGGCTAGTTTAGTGGGTAAGGTGAGCAAGATTTGAGCTCGGAGGAGGATGGTGATGGGAGGTGCTGAGTCGTGAGTCAGTGTGTGGATCATCCCCCCATTGCCTTCCTGCCAAGACCAGCCTGCTGTATTTCTCCACTTGGTTGAGAGCACCCTGCAAACCTGCACTGTGTGCTGCAGACCTGCTGGGGAGGGCAGGGACTCCACAAGAGAGACAGATTTCTGCACTGAAGGTCAGATGCTTCCAGCTGATCGGCGCTGGGGTTTCTATTGTATCTGGCACTGTGGTAAGCCCTAGTCCATCCCTCTAGGCAGAACTGCTTGGGGGGCAAGGGTGTTTGGATCCAATTTCACCTTCTCTCCTCTGCTGTTTTCCTGTTGCAATTCAAAAAGTCCACAGCCAGCTAAGATTGGAAAGCGAGAGCTTGGCTAAAGCTCCCATGGGAGAGTCCCTGGGGGTGACTAATGCAGACCTCAGGAGCTCATCACAAAGGGGAGTGAGTCGAGAGAAGAGGATGGCGATCCCCATCAAGTCAGGACTCTTCATCTGGCCTAGACAGAAACTCTCACACTGAGCCCAGGCAGGACCAGGCTTTAATTTATTTTGTTTCTCTCAAATACAACTAGTGCACCTGGGTGGTTTCTCCTTTTCCTGCTCACAGCATAACTAATTCACTTCGCTTCCTTCCTGCTCTGGAGCACCATCACGGAGCCTGATTACCTGCATGCTCAGAAGCTTAAACTGTCTGCCAGTTGGCAATTTAACAAAGCAATATGTAATTTAAATAGAGAAAAGCATTAGCAAAAAGCAACAGCTTAATCGTTAATACCCAGTGTCTCCAGATCTATGGGAATGGCACCCCTTCTAGAGGAAGCCATTCCGAGGAGCAAAGGGCATGTGCTTACAGCAGATTTGCTATTAAAAGCTGTTTATAATAGACTGGAGGGAAGTTGGGAGCCTTCGTTCAAGGTAACTTTCTGACACAACCTTATAGCAGGAGCGTGTGTTATGTGAACAGGGAAAAGCAGTGTGGATTGTTATTTCAGCTCATAGCTGCTCCAGCTAAGGCAGTAGCAAACTGTATTGAGGTGTGAACAGAGACAAACTCAGAGGTGAGTTTAGTACCTACCTACCTGCTTAGCTCTTGGAAGGACTAGTAAATTATTAGCTCACACTACCATGCAGAAAGAAAAGGAGGACTTGTGGCACCTTAGAGACTAACCAATTTATTTGAGCATAAGCTTTCATGAGCGACAGCTCACTTCATCGGATGCATACTGTGGAAACTGCAGAAGACATGCATCCGATGAAGTGAGCTGTAGCTCACGAAAGCTTATGCTCAAATAAATTGGTTAGTCTCTAAGGTGCCACAAGTCCTCCTTTTCTTTTTGCGAATACAGACTAACACGGCTGTTACTCTGAAACTACCATGCAGGTGGCTGGAATAGTCTATTTTTGGAACTGGTCAGAAGACAAGAATATGGACCCAAATATTTGTATTCCTCTTCACACAGGTGAGCTCATTGACTGGTTTGGGCTTTGCTCTGAAGATGTGGGCTGGGGAGAGGGAAAGCTAGCTGGCTTCATGAAATGTGCCCCATGAAATTTGGACCATTACAAAATTTACATTGTAATTTCTGGGTAAGTTGCTGAGGAGCAGGAGTTACCTCTTCCTGCGGAGACACAGGGGAGCTGGTATATTGGGGTGTGTGGGTGTCACTTTACATCAATCTTGGTCAGCAAGCACTAGGGTAACAGGCTTAGCTGCTTTGCGAATCAGGATCAGGGCATTCCTACTGGGAGCTGGTGGGCAGCATCACCAGCCAGGGAAGGGAGAGCAAGCTCCAGTCCTCAGTCCTTTTAAGGCTCTTTCTTTTGGGCTTGTTTTATTGTCCACACAACTCTCACTAAACAAAGCAAATCAACCAAGAAACAGCAACAATCCCTCGACTTTCCTTGCTCCAGCCAGGCAGGAGGGGACGTGGTTCTGCCTTTTTACACTGGGCCCCAAACAGCCACGTGCCAGACACCCTGTTAACCCTTTACAGACTGCAGCACTTTTACTTTGCCGATGTGTATTTATATTATTTTATTCTGCAGGTGAAAAATACCTTGGGCATGAGTAGAAGTCCATGTGAACTTTATCCTAAACTGATGGAAATCTACATTTGTGCAGCTTTTGCTCTTGTTTTCTGTTTTGCACTGGTGTTGCCAGTGGTGAAAACTTTTTGCACAATTATAGGTAAGAGGATAGAGGTAAGAGGACTTTGTCACGGAATAAATGCTCTTTACTTCTCTTCAGCTGTGGTCATCTTAGTCCCCTGGCTTGTAGAAGCTGCATTTGCAGGGAGATGGTAGACACTAGCCCCGGCGCCGGAGCAAGTGATGCTGGTCTATTGACCACAGACACATTTTGGCAGAAGGCACACGCTTGGTGACGGTTCTCTCCCTACAGGTACACCAAGATCCATCCCTGGTTTATTTTTATTTTTTACTTTCCTTCATCAAAAGCCCCGCACTGCAATGACATTCCTGCTGAACTTGGCTGCGGGAGACCTCTGCTCAGAGGAGGTTGCTTTTAGAGTGAGCTGGATTGCTGCCACCCACCCAATCAAGGTCAAACCCTTCACAACATGCCCAGGCCCCTGTTGCCTCAGGCAGATGGTGGGTGGGTGGGACACAGCTTGGACTCTGCACTCTGAACTTCTGTTGCAACAAGGTGGCATTATTGCTAGATGACAGGGTCAGGACTGCTCTGATTCTGTACACACCTTCTTCCTGCTGAGCAGGAGCGCTGTCCTCCTCCCTGGCTCCTTCCTCATGCACACTCACATTGTGACTCTCATCCTTTAATAATGCTGTGACCTTTCCTTTATCTGGTTGTCAAGGTATCAACCTGTTTGCGTGGCGTGGCAATCAGTGCAGTTTGGCCTCTGGAAGCTGTGTCAGCCTGTGGTAAGGGATTCCAAATGAATAATAATCCAAATGCTGCTAAACATTTAATCTGAATTGAAAAGCTGACAGCAGTCTGCGTGCAGCGGCTCAACCCTCTGCGCCACGGCTGGAGGAGGCAGGCCATAATTTGTCATTTTATTGAACAAGGTCTAGCAGTTACCCTGCTGGAGATGGAGCCAGTCCCAACTGGACTATGCGGGATGCTAGAATACTTCAGTTTGTGAAAACTAAGCCCCTCCTTCCTGGGCAGCTGAATGCCTACAGCAGCCAAATCTGCATTGGGTAGAGGGACGTCTTGCTGACTAGGGACAAGGTGAAGTTGCGGGTTACTAGCAATATTTACAGGCTTGATTCCAGTGAGAAGAAAGGTGCGGTAGTGATTCGGGTTGCTAACTGCCAAAGCCAGCCCGAGCAGAGCACTGGGTGCAGGATGGGACTGGAAGCGACTCACAGACGCCGTCTGCTGACAAACCCTCTTATAATCAGACAAAAATTAGGATGCAGACCCAGACCCAGACTTGAACATGTAATTCTGTGTTGGGGCTTGGAGGGGTCCTCCCTGTCTGCATTAGAGGGAGGCTGTGCAGCCTCGTTATGCCACCCAGCCTCTGAGAGCTGATCAACAGGGGACCAGCACTTGTAACAGCCTGTAGTTCTGCCTTCTGGGCGGGGCCAAGCAACCCCAAGCAGCCTAGGGGCAGCTCCATGGCTGGGGCAGACAACCAGGTCCTGTGGCCTAAGGGGGGTAGGCTGCCACCCCAGTGGTGGGGCTGGCAGTAGGGGGAACCGGGCCCACCCTACTCCACTGGGTCCCAGCCCAGGGCCCTAGCAGTGGCAGGGACTCCCGATGCTGGGACAGCGGGGATCCTGCCATAACACGCTGACCGGGGTTTCAGCAACACAACCGGCCAAATGTCTGGTTTCCTAGGGCTACTTCCTACCCCTACTTGTTTGCAGGGCTGCATCGCTCACGGGCCCCCAGGCGCCTCGGCAGTTCCAGCAGCTCCTCCGGAGGCAGGGGTTGATACAGCTCAGTCCCTGGTGCAGGGGCCAGGAGCAAGGCAGCAGCGTCCACCTCCTTCCCTGGTTCTCCCGCAACCAAGCTAGAAACCCTGCCTCTTATAGTGCCTGTTCAGCCCCTCCGCTTTCGGCACAAGGAGGGGCCTGGTCTGGCTCTGCCCACCAGGGGCGGAGTTCCTCCCAGTCTGCCTTGGAGGGAGGCTGCTCCGCCTCGCTACACTCTGGAAGACTATCTAATCGAAGTTTCAGCTTTGAGTGCGGTGACTGGCAGACAAGCCCAGCTACTGTTCCAGCCCCTGTAAACCAGTGACCGGTGAGAGAGCACACGGGGCCAGCCTGGGCAATGCCATGAATCACAAAGGCCTTGTACATCTTCCATGCTTGAACAACAAGAGCAGGGCAGCAGGAATATAGCACTGACCAGCATGGGGACAGTGACTGTGAAATGTTCGGGGAGATTAGAGAGGCAACAAAAACAGAAAACCCAATAATGGGGATTTCAACTATCCCCATATTGACTGGGTAGTCACCTCAGGATAGGATGCAGAGATCACATTTCTAGCCACCATTAATGACTGCTTCTTGGAGCTAGGGTGACCAGATGTCCTCAAAATGGGGACAATCCCAATTTTTAACTCTTTGTCCTGCGTCCTGACCGATGTATGATCAGGACGCCATTTGTCCCGATATTGTAGGGTTGCCAGGCCTCTGGCTGGCACGGGGCTGGCAGGCTCCCTACCCAGCTCCACACAGCTCTCCAGAAGTGGTGACATCACCCTCTGGGTCCTAGGTGCAGGGATGGCCGGGGGGCTCTGTATGCTGCCCCTGTCATGAGCGCTGGCTCCGCAGCACCGATTGGCTGGGAACCATTGCTAATAGGAGCTGCAGGGACAGTACCTGTGGATGAGGCAGCGCAGAGAGCCGCCTGGCTGCACCTCTGCCTAGGACCCAGAGGGAGATGTCGCCACAGCCGGGGAGCCGCCCGAGGTAAGCGCCACCCGGAGCCCACACCCTGCACCCTCTCCCGCACCCCAACCCCCTGCCCTAGCCCTGAGCCCCCTGCTGCACCCAAACTCGCTCCTGGCATCAGCACTGCAAACCCCCCTCATGTACCCCAACCCCGAGGCTCCCCTTGCAATGGGGGATGGAGCCAAAGCTGCGGCCGTGTGCTCCTGACCTGGGGCTTGTGGCAGGGGCCATGGCCGTGCATCCACGGCTTGTGGCTGGGACTGGAGCAGAAGCAGAGGCTATGTGCCCCCGATTTGCAGCTTCCACCAGCAGCTAGAGCTGGGGCCATGCACCCCTGACCCGTGGTGGGGGCTGTGAGCCTGTGGCTGCCCACCCACTGTGTCCCCATATTTTACTTTTGCAATCTAGTCACCCTACTTGGAGCAGTTTATCCTGGAACTAAGATGGGGAGTGGCAATTATTGATTTAAGTGAGCGCAGAGTGTGGGCTAAGAGGTGAATAGAGCTTACCCGCTCAGTAATGAAATTTAACATCCTTGTAGGGGGGGAAATACCAAAGAAACCCACCACAGTAGCATTTAATGTCAAAAAGGGGAACACCACAAAAAATGAGGAAGCTAGTTAAACAGAAATTAAAAGAAACAGTCTGTACGTTGTAAAACAAGTCTGTACGTTGGATGGAAACTATTTACTAACACACCATAATAGAGGCTCCAACTAAATGCATACTCCAAATAAAACAAAACAAACAAAAAGAGGACCAAAAAAATAAATACCCCCATGGCTAAACAGAGTAAAAGAGGTGATCAGAGGCCAAACTACGTCCTTTAAAAAAAACTGGTCGTTAAATCCTAGTGAGGAAAATAGAAAGGAGCATAAATTCTAGCAAGTCAAATGTAAAAGTTCAATTAAGCAGGTCAAAAAAGAATTTGCAGAATAGCAAAAGACAACAAGAAACAGCAAAAAAAAATTTTTTTTGTAAGTACATCAGAAGCAGGAAGGCTGCCAAACAATCAGTGGGGCCACAGGACAATTGAGGTGCTAAAGGAGCACACAAGAAAGACAAGACCCTTGCAGAGAAGCTAAATGAATTCTTTGCATCAGTCTTCACTGCAGGGGATGCAAAGGAGATTCCCACAACTGAGCATTCTTTTTCGGGGACAAATTGAAGGAACTGTACAAGATTGAGGTGTCAATAGAGGAGGTTTGGGACATCTAAGGGCAGATATGATAGAAGTCTATAAAATCCTGACTGGTGTAGAGAAAGTGAATAAGTGTTATTTAGCCCTTCATGTAACAAAAGAGTCAGAGGTCACCTAATGAAATTAATAGGCAGCAGATTTCAAACAAATGTAATGAAGCATTTCTTCACACAACACACAGTCAACCTGTGGAACTCATTGCAGTGGATGTTGAGAAGGCCAAAGGTATAACTGGGTTCAAAAAAGAATTAGACCTATCCTCCATGAACTTATCTATCAATGGCTATTTAGCCAAGATGGTCATGGATGCAGCCCCATGCTCTGGGTGTCCCTAAACCCCTGACTGCCAGAAGCTGGGACTGGACAACAAGGGATGGATCACTTGATAACTGCCCTGTTCTGTTCACTCCTTCTGAAGCACCTGGCACCAGCCACTGTTGGAAGACAGGACACTGGGCTAGATGAACCATTGGTCTGATCCAGTATCCCCTTTTTCTGTCTTTCATCTTTGTGATGCACTTAAAGGCAAGGCTGACCTTTTAGAGGTTTGATATAACCCGGAACATGTATTTGGTGCTTAGTCTGGGCTTCAGCATGAGCCAAAGAAGTTACTGCTGGTGGCCTTGAGTAAGCAGCCTCAATAGCTTGCAGGCTGAATTCTTGCCTGAGACCCCACATATTTCAAGGACATCACTATCGGGCACACATCACACAAGATAAATACTAAACGTTACCCCGTGCTGCTGGGACCATTGTGCCCCAGTCGGCACAGCTGCCACTAGTCTCATCACCTGCACACCAGGCTGTTTGCTGCCTCTGTACAACTCGGGAGGACGCACATTTCCGTGAGCTGCCACCTAAGGACGGGAAGGGTTTGACTTCTCTTTGGTGCTGGTGAAACAGAGGTTCCAGGCCACTGCTTGTTATTTCAGGTCATTCCCCGGGTAGTCCTAGAAGTCAGGCAAGAATTTCTTTCCAGCACAGGGTTCCAGATGTTAGCAGAGCAGGGCTTCCTAATTTCATTGCCCATGAAAAGCAAGGTCTTAAACCAAAGATAGATTCTGCCAAACCCAAAAGTTTTCAAAGTTCTAGAAGCATTGCAAGCTCCAGAATAGGACGAGGGCCTTCCAGCCCACGGCCTGAGGGCACCTCCCAGCTGCTAAAGAAAACCCTTGGGAACATCTGCAGTCACCACAGTAATATTATTCAGTATTTTAATAGCTGTCAAGAGTTCAGCTTGCAGCTCTCTAGGGGAGGGGAACATCAGAAGCAGTTGAGTGTCTTATAGATGTCAGTCCGTATATGGTCCAAAAAAATGTAATAAGGCCATCTATCTTGGAGCCTGCTTTCCATGTCAACCAAGAAGAGCTATTCAGAGAGACAGACGGACACTTGACTGATGAGTCCTGACCATCATTCAAACAATGAGTCACTCACGGTTTGGCTGCTGTCAGAGGCAAACTCTCTTTCTGGTCTTTTTGCCCAGCCCCAGGCTCGAGTTCCTGGTGATCCCACTGCAGTCACCTGCCACCTCCTGGAGAGGATTGCTTGGGATGCTTGCCAGACATGTTGCTGCTCAGTAACAGGAAAGTAGGGAGCACATGCTTCCCTGCCACGACCACCCTGCTGCTGGTGCAACTGAGGGAGGTGCCCAAAGTCCTGGACCTGATCTGCACTCCAAGAACGCAGCAGGCTCAGCTCAGTATTACAGGCCACATCCTGCTTGCCTCTGTCTCTTGCTGGCTTCAGTGGGTTTATAAGGCAAGCAGGACGTGGCCCTAGGTGGGTTAAAGAGAGAGACAATGTTGCTGACAAATGAGGATAGGGCAGGAAATTTACATGACCTGCAGCTGATGCCTCTGTGACAGAGCTGCAGTAACTACTGGCCCCAGGATGCAGTGCGAAGAACACGGCGAGCGGAAGCCCTTCGTCACTGCACTGCTCAGATCAAGAGCTGGGACCTGTCGTCTCTGTGGGCTGATGTGACGAAGTGGGACTGTTCTTAATGTTTCCTCTGAATAGTGTGGGGGGTGCTTCAGTTTCCCCTATGCAGTTCTTAAGTATCTAGGGGGTGGGGTAAGGGTGTATGATCATTGCAGAGCCCTAGAGGGCAGGTGTGTGCAGGGGTCTGGACACAGAGAATGGCTGACACCCTGTTTCCTGGCCACTGATGGCCTGGGCCCTTCCCCCCTGCGAGGTGAGAGCTAAAGGGTTGGAGAACAAAGGAATCAGGTGACCTCCTGGCCCGGGGAAAGGAACAAAGCCCAGAGGAGGGGGGGCTGGAGGGAGTTTCAGTTTGGGGCTGGCTGGGACATGGAGTGAAGTGCAGATGTGGTTGTCTGGCTCACTGCCCCCCAAAATGGACCCAGCTGAGGGGTCCCATTCTCTGCACCTGCAAGCTCTGTTTTAGACCACGTTTCTGTCGTCTAATAAACCTCTATTTTACTGGCTGGCTGAGAGTCAAGTCTGACTGTGAAGTTGGGGTGCAGGACCCTCTGGCTTCCCCAAGAGCCCCGCCTGAGCGGACTCGCTGTGGGAAGCGCACAGAGGGGCAGAGGATGCTGAATGCTCTGAGGTCAGACCCAGGAAGGTGTGAGCTGTGTGTCCTGAAGACAGGCTGCTCACAGAAAGGCGACTGCCCCAGAGTCCTGACTGGCTTCATGGGGAGCAGTTCCAGAGCATCGCCCGGGGACTCCATCACAGCTGCGCATCCCCATTAAATACAAGACCCCACACAATCTACTGCCAAGCTGCATTTCACGTTTGACCTGTCAACAGCACGGAGGTGGTTGACCAAAGCTCACAGCGCCAGTCCCCTGCTACGCAGCTCAGAGCAGCTGGGTGCCGCGTCAGCCTGGGCTGCTCAGAGACAAGGAGACGCCTTTTTGAAGTTGCTGCAATGCACAGTACTGCTACTCGGTGTCACGCACACACCTGTGGGCACTGGTCTGTCTACCCCGCGCGCGCACGGACCCGAAACCCCGCGCGCACAGCGAAACACGGCACAGAAGAAATTTTTTGCGCACACGGCCTGTCAAAAATTAGAGGAAACGTTGCCCGTGGGATGCGTGGCTGAATTTGCTCCTGGTTACTTAGGAGACATGGACACTGAGCCAGGCCCACGCGTGTGTTCTAAGGTTCTACACGGAGGGAAATGGTGCTGGAAATTGCTCCTGGCTTTACAGACATCGAGTGTTGAGTTTGTGCCTGGGCTTGGGTATCCATTTTTCAAGCTCCAAGGCCAAGGCTGGGGTCATTTTAGTGCCAGCAGACTTTACAGCTCAACGTGAAGAGCATGGCTCATGCCAGACTGCGTCTGTCCCTACTGATCTACTACACCTAGAGGCCACATCGGTGCTTGGAGAGGCCAGGGTTGGCAGGACTTGGCACCCTGCCAAACAGTTTTGTCAGATGATTCATTAAGTGTAAGGTGAATGACTCAGCATCAGAGAAGCACAGAAATATTGACGGAGACCAGAGAACAGGTGCAGGGCAGGTGCTGTTGAATCAGGAGCGTTTGCAACATCTGAGATGCGGCTGGATTGTGTTGGCAAACCTAAGGTCCATCCTGTCTAAGCAGAACACGGAGCTTCAAGGCACACAGGTGAAGACCTTATTTAAACAAAGGTTTGAATTCTTGCTACTTGGTTTAGAATTTCTCAGAAGTTTGGAAAAGAGGAAGCTTCCCCCAGACGGATGTTTCCCCTGTCCTGTTTAACCAACACGGTTCCCCTCCCCAGCAAGAGTCACGGGGGCTGGAGCCCCTACACCTGCCATTTCCTTACTTCTTCGAACATTGCTATGGGGAGCAGCACCAGGCCGAATGCCGGCGGCTCCAGGAAGAGCCCTTGTTAACGGCTTGCTGCAGGACGGGCGTGTGCACTCGCACTGGGATTGTGCAGTGTGTCCCACGACCGCAGTGTCACCACTACGTTTTTCGTTTCTTAAGGGTGGATTTTGCTTAAAGAACTAGCTCTTCAGAGGGGGGATTTTCCACCAGAGTCTGATCACTTTTAGCCAGGGCACACCAGAGGCCCCTGAAGCGTGTCTTCGGGTGACGAAATGGTTGAGTCCTGGAGTCGCTGGACATGGGCAACCTTCTGCTCGGACAGAACATTCTTCTCCGAGCAGCAAATCTGCCTGAGGCTTTCCTCTAGCTAGAAGGCTCTCCAGGCCCCCCCACTCACGCTAATCAACTTCAGTCAGGCCCATAAGGCCTGAATAAGAACGTCTATTATACTGTTGACCTGTCTGGAAGAAAGGAGGTCCCCATTTCAAACTGGTGGGCATGTGCTCTAGAGACAGAAGCCTTTCGACAAAACCAGCAGCAAGAAACATCCTAGCACATCAAGATGCTGGTTTGAAAGACTAGACGGTGCCTTGTGCCAAGAAAGGGCGACCAGGTCTGAGCCCCTGGATCCTACACTCCATGGGCTGCTGCAGGAGAAGACAGGCGCCAGCTCAGCTGGTGGTCAGACATCTGGAACCCAGCGGATGCAGTATAAGAACCTGACCAGGATGCGCAAAGGCGTCAGCCACCACGGGCAGCGGCGAGATGTTCTGGGGAGGAGAGCCATGTAAGTAGCTGCGGAGATAAAAGGGGGCTCATGATTTCTGAGGGGGATTAAACCCTACTGGAAAAGGAGGCTTTGCTTAGCAGCTCAGGTCACCCCTACACCCTTGGTCCCGTAGCCCAGGGGCCTTAATTTTATTGGAGACTTTTAAGTTGGGCTTGGTATAAATAGCGTCACTAGCCGTGGGCAGCTGCGGAGCATTATTCATGTAGCAGACTGACATTGACAAGTCACACAGCTCTCCCCCTCTTGTGAGTCACAGGAGAGTCTGTCCGATTTGGGGACACGTTGCATTAGGTGATGCTGGACCAGCAGCTGCTATTAGAGGCAAATCCCGCTCTCTCTGATTCTGCACGGCATTACGAGGGGTTCTGTGCCGTATGCCCCAGAGTTCTACCCCTACCCAACCTCCCCCTGCAAAAAAAAATCCACTCTCATCCTCCTGAATCCTGGAGTGCATTGGACATGTTGGCTCTTCCAGACCCATAGAAAATACCTTGAGTGAAATCCTGTGTCATCATGAAGCTGGCAGCATTTTGAAAGCAGATGGGTCCGTGCGGCGGGTCCAACCTTTGAGAATGCAGTCGGCCTTGCGGGCTTCTTGTGTCAGCCCAGCCGCCTCCATGCTAGGAAGCTTTCAAAAAAGGAGTGGATTTCTTTCCCCTTTCACTCACGCTAGTTGTCCCAGGCTGGGTGTGGTTTGCCTCTGGCAGTACCATCCCTGCTGTTCTCAGGTTACTCTGTCCTCAGTCTGCATCTACTGGAGTAGGTTAAACACAAAGAGAAGAGATACATGCTCCCTGCCGTGCCACTGTATTTCCGTTCCATTGCTCAATACTGCTCGAGCACCTGGCACTGCACTGGATTTATAAAATGCCAGCACTTGGACTTCTTGTCCTTTTGATTTTTAGTTTGAAGGCTGCAGCCTGTATTTCTCCAGGGCCTGTCACTGTTACTTTTGTAGTTTAAAGCAAAGGAACCAGACTATGTAATATGTCCAGTGGGCCAAAATTATCCTTGGTGTATTTTCATTGACTTCACTGGATATACAGGCCAGAGATGATTTTGTCTCCAGGTTTAGATTTACTGTTAGCAACAGCTGGCTCTTGTTTTATCCTCAGTAACATATTCTGCAGCACAAGGCATTGTGTATATTGTGCACTGGCACTGGACTGGTTTCTGCAATGTGTTTTCCTGCTTTTGCATCATCACCATTATTTACTGATTTAGGGTTTTTTTCAGGGTCTATCCCAGAATTAGGCTTTATTAAATCTGCAGCCTCTTGAATTGCCCACACCATGCACCCGCTCCCAGGAATCCCCACACTAAACCAAGCTCTCCGGACGGCCCGCTCCCCAAATCCCAGAAAGAAAAGGTGAGCTTTGCAGCCTGCCTAGAAAATTAACAAATCTATTTGGATGACACTTTTCCCAAATGCAAGAACTGTTACATGTGTCAATAGACCTGCTCAATACGTATAGTGATTAACCCCCGTTCTGCAGCACACAGATATTTACAGCGTACCATAGCTTCTGTGTCTACTACACGATCACTCTTCTCTACAACAGCACGACATGCTGAACTGCGCAAGTCCTGCATTGACTGGTAATCCTCCCTCGAGAGAACAACCTTTAATTTAATACTTCCAAGCCTCTGGACATGCATCAATTGGCAATTTTATCCTGATGCATCTGCAGGAAAATATTGACATGGTCTTAGACTGCTCATTTTGTTCTATTCAGTTCCGCAGATCCCTGTTTCCCCAGCACTCTCGCTGAAGTTTTTGTATCTCCCTGCCTTAGTTCATGAAATGCCCTGGCTTCTGGTTTACTTAGTAACAAGCACTGAGATGTCGCCTTTTAGACCTTCTAATTTTTTCCATAACCTACTATAGCTATTTAATGGGGTCTTTCCTCCAAAGGCTCAAATTGTCCCAGCCTAGTTAGCGTGCACTAGATCTGAGCCACTTCCAAGTCAATACACACAAGTACAAGGAGAACCCAACACTTCAGGACTGCAACTTGGGCAAGGATCCTAACGGGGTCTGGCTGATCCTAAATGAAGCAGGTGAGAGCAGCAGTGAGCACAGCCAAGTTCTCTGTTCTGCTCCTTCCTGCATCAAAGGTATCCGCGCCAACCTCTCCATATCTTCTTGCACTGGCCTCAAATCCTTATGTATCCTGGGGATTCACCCTAGTTAAAACCTCATGGCCTCATTCAGTGCCTCAAGACAGCCATATTCCACTGCATTTATGGAGCTTCTTCATGTCTGCATCCTTCAGTCCACTCACCTCGGTTGTTTGGCCCAAATCTCATGGAGCTGGACTCATTCAAAGGCTTTTCCAAACCCAGGACCACAGAGTTCCCACCCAGGTATAGGACTCTGCAGCCAAGCCATTAAATGAGCCCAAATGAACCTGTTAGGCCCTGCTTGGCCTGTCCAGGGGTGGCCATGGCTGTCCCTGGGACATTCCTTGGGTTTTAAGAAAAAGGAAACCATGGGAACAAATACAAGTCAAATACACAAGTGTGCTTTAACAGCAGAGTTAACTAGGTATTGAAAACATGCATGGTAGCAACTCCATCTGCAAACCATAACCAGGTGCTATTGCATTACAAGAGTGCCATCCAGGCCCAGAAAACAGTATTAATTCTGAAATTACAGTAAGGTAACTGTAAATACTTCCTCACTTGTTAGCAGTAGCTATTAATGCACCAGATAGTGGCTGTCGTTCAACAGAACACCGTGTCAATATGCGCCATTTGCAGCACTCAAATGATTTCAGCTAGTGGAGTTGATCCCATTGCTTACTTGTAATGTGTTAACATCCCTGAGGGCTCGCCAAGCCTTGCTCTTTGGGTGTTGATCCTACTAATCCTTGTATAAAAGTGACAATCACGGTTTACACAGCAGCTCAGCTGGTTGTCTAGATTTGTTTCTTATGATGCTCCTGAATAAATCCTGGCTTAACAAAGAGAGACTGCTGTATTTATCTGGAAGGTATCTGTATCTTACCCCAACTGAGTTAAAGAATCCACTCCTTTATTTAGCCAACCTGATGGCATGACCCCCTTACACGCCTGCTCTCCATTTCGGGTCATGCTTTGTGCAATGTGGAATGATTGCTCCTAATGGCAAAGCAATCAATCAGTGTGGAACCTACCCAGTTTTTATACCGAAAATTCATTCTGAGGAAAGCACATGATGACAGTCACCTTGTAGAAAGCTAGCAGGTGCCTCTGGGACAGCTATTAAACATTTTGGTAAACTGTTCAGTGATCACTAGAGAACTAGAAAACCCTCTTCTCCAGCCAGAGATATAGATAAGGGCCAAACGTATTGAAATGAAACATTAAACTGACCTGAAATCGAACTGCCTCTTTTAAACCATTTTTGATGTTAAAGAAAAATCACGTATGATTTCTCTTCATCCCCTGACCCTCCTTGTTTGTAATTTACCTGGTTCTCTTCACTCCCCGGCTCTGGCTAAATGCCAATGGGCACAAACAGCCCCTGTTCAAACAGGTCTGAAGATCTCTCATGATGTTCACTCTTTGCTCACGTTAATGTTGAACTTGAATGGAATTCGGATGGGTATAGAATAGATAAATCCGCTCTTAACAAGAGCTCTGGAGTCCCTATCTCAAATTGCTAAGGAAAAATGCATTAATCTAGGACAACAGAAAATCCAGGGTAACATTCATTGCCAAGGAAGCCAAAAAGTTTGATGGAAGAGTCTCTCCAACATGAGATCTGGGCTACTTGAGATGAATGTACAGTAACATGAAAATACTGAAGTGACATTGGTACATGCTCAACAAAAAGTAATGCTACTGTATTTCAATTGGCTTAGGTCATAATTTAACTTCTGACTCATTCACTTTAATTGGCATATAACTTCTGTGTAGCAGTACTGCAGGGCTTCCATAAAGCAGTGAGATTTATTGTGCTCTAGACTTTAGCTAAGGATACGCCAGGCTTTCCTGTGTAACCTGTATATATATATGGGCCATAAAAATTTGCTCTGAGCTGTGACTCCCTATGCAATTGATGTACTAGTCATTACCTCTGTTCATAATTCTGCTATTACATCTCTCTATATTAACGTCGGCATGGTTCATATCCTTGATCAACAGGACAAATAAAAATATCCAGTAATTTCTAGGAATGTATTGTGGACAACTTTTGGTTTCAGAAGGTGGAGGAAGTAATGAGGGGGACAGCCCTTTGAGACGTAATTCTGATGATCAGGGAGAAACTGGTTGAGAACCTGAAGGTGGCAGGCAATTTAGGTGACCAGGTACTTAACAAAATTAATATTAATAACAAGGAAGGAGGAATGCAACCAAAATAGGGAAAGAAGGGGATAAAAGAGCATTTTGATAAGTTAGATGTATTCAAGTCAGCAGGCCCTGATGAAAGTCATCCTAGGGTACTTAAGGAACTAGCTCAAGCAACCTTGGAACCATTAGTGATTATCTTTGAGAACTTCTGGAGGACGGGTGAGTTTCAGAGGACTGGAGAAGTGCAAACATAGCACCTATCCTCAAAAAGGGGAACAAAAAGGACCTGGGAAATTATAGGACAGCCTATAATTACAAATTATTGCAACAAACTATCGAACAATCATTTTGTAAGCACCTAGAGGATAACAGGATTATAAGCAATTGCCAACATGGATTTTTGTCGAGAACAAATGCCAAACCAACCTAATTTCCTTCTTGGACAGGCTTACTGGCCTAGTGGATGTGAGGAAGCTTGATTTTAATGACATTCTCAAGGACAAACTAGGGAAATGTGGTCTAGATAAAATTATAAGGTAGGTACAAAACTATAAGTCCATTCAAAGAGTAATTATCAATGGTTTGCTATCAAACTGGGAGGGGTACTGCAGAGAGCTGTACTGGGTCCAGTACTAGTCAATATTTTTCATTAATGACTTGGATAATGGAGTGGACACTATTCCTATAAAATTTGCAAAATTTACTTAGGAAATTTACTTAAGAAAAAATCAAATGCACAGCTGCAAAATGAATAACTAGCTGAGTGACTACTGTTGAAAAGGACATGAGGGTTACAGTGGATTACAAATTGAATGAGCCAACAATCTGATGCAGTTGCAATAAAGGCTAATATTCTGGGGTGTATGAATGGGAGAGTTGTATGTAAGATGGGAGGTAACTGTCCCACTCTACTCAGCACTGGCGACGCCTCAACTGGAGTCCTGTGTTCTGGGTGCCACACTTTGGGAAAGATGTGGACAAATTGGAAAGTCCAGATAAGAGCAAAAAAGAAAAGTGATAAAAGGTTTAGAAAACCTGACCTATGAAGAAAATTGTCTAAAACTGGGCATGTTTAGTCTTGAGAAGACTGAGGGGGACATTTGTTAAGTCTTCAAGTATGTTAAGGGCGATTATAAAGAAGACGGTGATCAATAGTTCTTCATGTCCACTGAAGATAAGACAAGTCATCAGCATAATCTGCACCAAGGGAGATTGAAGTGAGAAATTAGGAAAAACTTTCTAACGCTCAGGGTAGTTAAGCTCTGGAACAGGCGTCCAAGGTAGGTCGTGGAATTCCCCACCACTGGAGGTTTTAAGAATCGGTTACAAAAACACCTTCCAGGGATGGTCTAGGTTTACAGGGTCCTGCCTCAGCACAGGGGGCAGGACTAGATGACCTCTCAAGGTCCCTTCCAGCCCTACATTTCCATGATTCTCTGACTGGCACACTCACCTGTCAAGGCTATGTGTTTTCACCTCTTTTACCTGGTTTATTGAGGAGATTAGAGTTGTAATTTCAATGCAGCTTCTAATGAGAGCTTCTTAACCCTTGGGGGGGGGTGAGTGACCACAACACTAATGACACAAATGAATTCCACGGGGATTATCCGAAGACACTCAGTATGAAGAGCACTGCACATTTTAGTCCTGCAGCTCCTGTTCCAGGGGCATTTCCCATTCAATCCAATGAACACATTAGCCCAAGTCTAACCCTGAAGAGAACTCCTGGGACACCTTGGAATGATTATTTAGACCACACACAATTTCTGAAAAGAAAAAAATGACACCCTATTTCCTTCAGCTGAAGACTGACCGACTTTATTCATGTCACAGTGCACCCTAAATAACTTAGATGTGCACATAAATATTACATAGATTTGAATGGAATGAACTGAGAGTCCCATACAATACTGAGTAGCATTTATACTTGAGTAATATAAATAAGCTTTGGTGTACATATTTTAGGACATACTGTAGATCAACACTGCATTACAAAAAGTCATGGCCCTGTGTATTCTTTGGTATGCCCGTTGCTTTCTGTGCCACTCCACCTATGGCAGACTGGAGTTATTTTATTGAATGGTGTTGGAATGAATAATACACGGTGTACAGTAACCTGGTAGTATTTACTTGGACATAAATTCAATTTTATGCTGCTCCTACATATTCAATGTGCCTTTTAGAAACATAAAACACAGCTGTATTGCAGAACTTGGCCTTTGGGAAGCTAGTGGTTTTGGGGAGTAGGCATGGGCCTTTGGCATCCAGAAAGGCACAGTAGTTTGCCTGGAATTATGGAACAAATATTAGACTGGATGTTTCTGCTAAAACTGCTCAGTAGTTTAACAAAAAAGTGTGGGCTGGATGAATGGACGATAAGGTGGATAGAAAGTTGGCTAGATTGTCGGGCTCAACGGGTAGAGATCAATGGCTCCATGTCTAGTTGGCAGCCGGTGTCAAGTGGAGTGCCCCAAGCGTCGGTCCTCGGGACGGTTTTGTTCAATATCTTCATTAATGATCTGGAGGATGGTGTGGATTGCACCCTCAGCAAGTTTGCAGATGACACGAAACTGAGAGGAGAGTTAGATACGCTGGAGGGTAGGGATAGGATGCAGAGGGCCCTTGACAAATTAGAGGATTGGGCCAAAAGAAATCTGAGGAGGTTCAGCAAGGACAAGTGCAGAGTCCTCCACTTAGGACGGAAAAATCCCATGCACTGCTACAGACTAGGGACCGAATGGCTAGGCAGCAGTTCTGCGGAAAAGGACCTGGGGTTACAGTGGACGAGAAGCAGGATTCGAGTCAACAGTGTACCCTTGTTGCCAAGAAGGCCAATGGCATTTTGGGATGTATAAGTAGGGGCATTGCCAGCAGATCAAGGGACATGATCATTCCTCTCTATTTGACATTGGTGAGGTCTCATCTGGAGTACTGTGTCCAGTTTTGGGCCCCACACTACAAGAAGGATGTGGAAAAATTAGAAAATGTCCAGCGGAGGGCAACAAAAATGATTAGGGGACTGGAACACATGACATATCAGGAGAGGCTGAGGGAACTGGGATTGTTTAGTCTGCGGAAGAGAAGAATGGGGGGCAGGATTTGATAGCTGCTTTCAACTACCTGAAAGGGGGTTCCAAAGAGGATGGTTCTAGACTGTTCTCGGGGGTAGCCGATGACAGAACAAGGAGTAATGGTCTCAAGTTGCAGTGGGGGAGGTTTAGGTTGGATATTAGGAAAAACTTTCACTAGGAGGGTGGTGAAGCACTGGAATGCGTTACCTAGGGAGGTGGTGGAATCTCCTTCCTTTGAGGTTTTTAAGGTCAGGCTTGACAAAGCCCTGACTGGGATGATTTAGTTGGGGATTGGTCCTGCTTTTAGCAGGGGGTTAGACTTGAGGTCCCCTCCAACCCTGATATTTTATGATTCTAATTCAAAAACTGATTTAAATTGGCATCATTACGGTTCAGATTTAACATTCAATTGTGACGAATGGTGGCACAGCTCAGACTTCAGAACGATTGTTTCAGTTTATGTGTGAACGCAAAAAGACAAACACTCCATCTCAACGCTTGAGTCATATCTGAAAGGCTCACTTTAAAAAAAACAAAAAGGAAAAACTTATCTTCTGGAGTACAATTCTGCCGCACAGAATGAATTCTGCCACCATTTGCACAGGTACAGGATCAATGAATACACAGGGCCCAATGAACACTTCATACAACACGAGTGAAAGGTTAGTTTTATTTGTCCAAGTAAATATTTCTAAAGTGGATATGTTTATTTCTAGGCGGCTCTGCCATAAATATTTAGGTCCAAGATGAAGGGTCATTGTTGAGTGAGCGGTTGCATCTGTGCCTGCCTTTTGGCTTTCGTTTGAAGATATCTCCCTTTTCCATCTTCAAAACGTCTCTTCTCATCTTCACTTTCTACCTGTTGATCAGAAAATCAAAAACCTGAATATTATTTCTGTTCTCTTTTGGATGCTTGCGAGTCTGACAGCGAGCTCTTAGCTTACTTCATAACAATTCAGTCAACATTCTAGTCTGCCTTCCAGCCTGAAAGACCCCAAGGACTTTGCAACTATGGGACAGATTCTGACCTCAGCAGCACCAGGGCAAATCTAGGGTAACTCCACTGAAGTCAAATGGAGTTACTCCCATTTACTGCAGCATAACAGAGTAGAAACTATTGACAGGAATCCGATCATCCACCCCAGGGAGAACAAGCATAGGAAATGGCTTGGAGAATTTATGCAGGAATTTAAGATAAAAAAGCTCTTCCATGAATCTTAGGGGTGAGAAATGAGTGCACTGCAAGCCCGAGTGGCCACACGTAGCAGCAGACAGTCTCTGCCCGGCAGACATGCTTATTTCTCTATAGTTCAGAGATGGAGGATATTCAGCAAACTGACCCACAGCCAACAAGTGCTAAAAGGAGATCACCTTCAAGAGACGCTTCCAACTGAATGGCACGCAAACCGCAGGAGCCATGGAAGGTGCCCTAGTGTCATTAAGAACAGCCCTCAGCCTCCCGTGCAGGCCACAGACACACCTTTTGTAGGAGGGGAATGTTCTGTTTTGAACGAAGATCTTTTCTTAGTTCAAAAGCTGTGGCCCTTCATTGCTTTTTAAAAGTCGATCACCAAATAAAAGCCCTAGGAGCCCTGCAGCCGCAAGGAGGCCAGCAGCCTGAGATTCCTTAAGTTAAAAGGCAGCAAGAGTGGAAGTTTGTCAAACGTTACAGGGAATTCACTTATTTATGCACAGAGATGTTTGTTAAGTGGGTTAGCCAGGAAGGTAAATCAATTTCTCAGACACGTATGGCAGCTTTTAATTTCTTAGCCAAGTACACACTGCCAAGTCCCTTATGGGATAACATCTTCATGGCCATTCATTTTTATAAATTACTGAATTTGTTACACTTTAGGTACAATTTACATGGTTTTATAACCACTCTGCAGAACACTTGGCTGTAGGTAACCATGCTAATAGGATTTGGATGAACGAATTCATTTCACAATGAAGAAATGCATCAAAGTTATCCGTGATTTTGGGTTACAATCAGAGGCTAGCAGCAAGAGAATATTAAAATCATATTCTCTCTCGTTTAGACAGCACCAGGGTGAATGCTGCACTTTCCAGACAGAGCCCGGCACAACCCCAGACTTCGGGAACTTGCAGTCCAAGGACTCAAGCCTGCAAACCTTTATGCACATGTGTAACTTAGTAGTATCATCAACCCATAATGCCTCCCCAGAGCACCCACCTTTGGGTCCATCAAGTCCTTTAGGACCGGATGGTGAGGTCCAACACATTGACATTTCTGCTACTGGCTCTAACAGAAACAAGTCAAACCTCTTGGAGCCCAAACAAATAGGTTTGTGTATAGTGAAAATATCCTGCAGGAGCTAGGAGACCAAACCAGAGCAGGGAGTCTTTACTCCCAGATGTTTCAGAGTAAGAGGCTATTGGCAAAAATGACTAGAATGAGCTTTTGAATGTATGGTTATAGCAAACCCTTCCTCTCACAGACATCTCAAACTGCTCTCTACATGCCCCCAGGTCCCAGCCTGGCAGCCTCCCAGCCAGCAAAACAGCAGCTCTGGCACAGTTCAAACGCTGGGGCGAGTTCTCTTCTGAAATGGGCAATAGAACCACACAGCTAGAGTTGGTTTTTCCAAGTCGCTTTATTACGTTCCCCACCCCCCCCTTTCTTCAGTGTTGTCTATGGGATGGGCATTTTCTTCAGGCTGCTATGCCTAGCCTGGCCCAGTAAATGGGAGTTGAGAGTGGGGCAGAAGGAGGTCACTTATTTATAAGCTACTGAGTAAAAAGCCCCTAAAACCTTTGGCTTAAGTTTTCAGCAGAAGGCTCATCTATAACGTGTGTCTGCAATCCCTTGTCACTTGGATAAACTCATGAGCTTCCCCTCAAGGCTACGTCTACACTGCACACCCCTGTCAGTGGTGTAGCTCCATGCTGCAGTGAAAAGCAGGCTAGCTACACATGTCCGTGAAAGGCTCTGGCAGGGGGGAGGCTGAGCTTTTCCGCACCTTGGGAGTCGTTCCCCGATGCCATATTCTTTTCCTGTGGTGGGCAAAGGCTCCAGCAGTGCGGAGACAGCAGGACACTACACAGGAGAAAACAGCAGCACAGATGGGATGCACAGCTTAGGCAACTGGGGAACCACATAAGTTACATACCGTGTCCGTACTTTACTTGTCTTAAGCTATGCCTCACTGTCTATACTGCTACTTAAACCCGTGCTTGGGGCTTCCCGAGTACATGCTATGCATGCCACCAAAAGAAGCGTGCAGTGCGGGTGTAGCCCAGCAACCAGTGAAATCTTAGACTGGAGACTCACACGGCTTTCCCAAGCAATGTTCATACCAAGATTATCCAAACACCACGTGCAGAGACAAATCTCACATGCCAAGCGTGCCCTGGCTTAAAAATCTGTCAGTGCAAGAGACATGCAGGCCAACCCTTCATGGCTTAATTGCAACCAGCAAAGGGGACGTTCATGGATCACATTTATTTATTATGCATCATCTTGGTCCTGTTTTTCAGCCACAAGAACAGCAGTATGAATGGATTGTCGCTTTCAAGGATGCTCCTTGCTGAACCATTAGCCTACATTCTTTGTAAACAATGGGAAGCTTTACTAGCCATACAGGTAGTAACAGCGCACTAATTGACAAGACAACGGCCCTGTTGAGGAAGAGGAGTAGAGAGAAGCTTGTTTTCTGCGTGGGCTCCACTCTCCATTATTGGTTTTCCTGGCTGTAAATGACAAACAAGTAAACAAACACGACTAATTTAGCTGAAGTGCTCTGGGAGGTGAACACCGCTCCCGAGGGAAGGACGTGATTCTCTCAAAGCGCCCTGTGTATACACCATGGATATCCAGCAGATCCAACTGGACTCGGTACCTACAGTTCTTCCCGTCTGGAGCGTGTGACCAGCAGTAAATGCAGGGGCTCAGAACAGCCTTCTTAAAACGAAAGTACTGTTAGTGAACCACAGGAGCAAAGCACTAGATGAGACGAAAAGGATTTTAACAAAAGGTTTTTTTATTATTATTATTTATATGCTACAGCTTTATTTCAGTGTCCACTTCACTTTTCTGGTTTGGGCATACAGGCACATCGATCTTACCTAGAGGCTTGCCATTCCTTAGCAGAAACTCTGGGCAGGTCCCACTTCCCAGACACCCCACACTCCAGAATCTGGGTTCACCTTGGCTTTCCTTTGTCCTTAAATCCAGACAGCAGCCCTCTGACGCAGGGTTTGTATACACAACAGTTGTGTCAGTCTAACTAATGTGGCTCAGGGCTGTGAATCAGCCTCTCTCAGGGAGGTGGTTTTATTGTGCTGCCGACAGCCCTATTCTGTGCTCTCCCAACAGCAGAAGGCAGCTGCACGATGTGGCGCTTCTCATGTAGACTAGCCCTTATTTTCCAGGGTGGGACCTGTTGCCCCAAACCCGTTTGCTCACAGGGGGTAGAGTCAAAGCAAAAGGCTCCTGCACTGACTCACACCACCCCTAATATTTGCTGAGAGAGGTCTTATCTCACGTCATTGTGTTGCCTTCCTGTTCGGTTCCCAACCCCCCTGGGGGTTTAGTCCAGGACAGCCATACAGTAAATATCCCATTAACCAAGTCAAGAAACCGTATTCTTAGCTTATTACACAGCAGCTCCATCTCTCCCACAGTGGGATCCAAATTAAGTCCTGATTTCAGTCCTTTGCCACCAGCCTCATCTGTCTAGCAGTTGACTGTACATATCCCTCTGTCAACACTGCTCATACAGCCATTGTGCCTCTGATGGCCACTTACAATTACTTCCCAGGTTGGGACAGGTGAGGGAGGTTGGTAGGGCTTGACAGGCACTCAGAGGAGTGCCTTCTGTCCCTGCTGCCATCGCCACTCTATCAGGGGATGGGCAGGAGAAACAGAAAGGCCATCTCCCAGCTGGAAGGGGCTCAAGAATCCCGCTGGAGAGACCTTGTGTTGCTCTTAATTCCCTGTGCGATGATTGATGGGAGCTAGCAGAACACACAAAGGCAACAGAAGCTACTAAAACACTTTCACAAACTCAAGTAACTGTTACCCCAGAACAGTGGGGCTGCCCCAGGGCCAGGGAGCCCACAGCCCACATGGACAAATGACCATCCGCACGCTGCTCACCAGGAGGCTTTTGCAGAGCCGGCACAGAGTTTGCGTTAATGCTGAACAAGCAGCGACCTCTCCCCCGAGCTGAAGTTGAGGGGACTAGCCTCCGAGCAATCCTGGAAACATTTCTTCCTACCACTTGACTTATGGAAGGAACTGCCAAGGGCAAAAATATAACCATGAATCATCCGTTCAAGGGGGAATTGGAGGGGGTGGAGGCGACTGACCTGACTGAACAGGAACTCCGATGCATCCGATGAAATGGGCTGTAGCCCACGAAAGCTCATGCTCAAATAAATTGGTTAGTCTCTAAGGTGCCACAAATCCTCCTGTTCTTTTTGCGGATACAGACTAACACGGCTGCTGCTCTGAAAACTGAACAGGAAAAGAAACTCCATCTCTAAGGGGAAAATAGTGCACTAGTTTCACAGAGATGAAGGGCAGAAGGGACCATGAGATCATCTAGTCTGACCTCCTGCCTTTCACAGGCAGGAACATGTCACCCCGATGTGGAGCCCAGTGACGAAACTAAAGCAGTTTAGTCAGCAGGAGAGTAACTGTTGCGTGCCCCAGGCTGAGAACAGGAGAGACTGAGGCCTCTGGAACAGCAAGGGCTCAAATAGGTGAGAGATGCCTCGAGGATCCCAGCCTGTGACCCGGGCCTGTCACTGCAGAGGAAGGTGAAAACCCCCAAGGGTCCCTGCCAATCTGACCTGGGGGGAAATTCCTTCCTGACCCCAAATCTGGCGGTCAGCTGGACACTGAACATGTAAGCAAGACACACCAGCCAGGCCGCTAGAAATAGGATTCTCTGGACTAGCCCAGACAACTGGCCCACCCCAGCTGGCATCCTGTCTCTAGCTGTGGACAATCTCTGATGTTTCAGAGAAAGGTGGAAAAAACAGCCACCCAGATTGCAAATGGGTGTTTGGGGGGTGGGGTGGGGAATTCCTTCCTGACCCCTGCAAGTGACATGCTGAAGCTCTGAAGCTTGAGACTCCAAGGCCAGATGGGACCACCACAGACATTCAGCCCGTACCCACGTCCACTGTCCCCAGCCTGCAAACCTCTCCCAGACACAACTTTCAGAAAGATATCTAATCTTGTCATAAAGACTCCAAGAGCTGGAGAGCCCACTGCCTCCCCAGTAAACTGTTCCACTGTTTAATCACCCGCACTGCTAAGAAGCTGCATCTTATATCAAAGTTGAATTGAATCTTGTTGCGCCTCTGTCAGCAAGGTTGAAAAGCTTCTCACGATCAGATCTCTTTTCCATGCGTCACGATCAAGTACCTCTAAACCTTCTCTTCAGTACGCTGAATACATTTAACTCCTTAAGCCTTCCAGCCCCCGGACCACGTTTGTGGTCCTCCACTGAACTCTCTCCAATATCTCCACATCCTTCTTGAAGTGTGGTCACCAGAACTGGACACAGTATACAAGCAGCAGTCTTACCAGGCAAGACCACTTCCCTATCTCTATTCGATGTTCCCCTTTTTATACACCCAAGGGCCCCATTAGCCCTTTTCGCCACAACACTGTACTGAAAGCTCACACTGAGAGGATTATCTGCAATGACACCCAAGTGCTTTTCTGAATCACTGCTTTCTGAGACAGACTTCCATCCTGTATCTATAATTGGCATTCTTTGTTCCCCGATGCACGTACCTGGCATTTGCCTGTATTAAAGTAAAAGGCTAATGGAGTGCCCATCTTTAAAAAAGGGAAGAAGGAGGATCCTGGGAACTACAGGCCAGTCAGCCTCACCTCAGTCCCTGGAAAAATCATGGAGCAGGTCCTCAAGGAATCAATTCTGAAGCACTCAGAGAAGAGGAAAGTGATCAGGAACAATCAGCATGGATTCGCCAAGGGCAAGTCATGCCTGACTAATCTAATTGCCTTCTATGACGAGATAACTGGCTCTGTGGACGAGGAGAAAGCAGTGGACATGTTGTTCCCTGACTTTAGCAAAGCTTTTGACATGGTCTCCCACAGTATTCTTGCCAGCAAGTTAAAGAAGTATGGGTTGGATGAATGGACACTAAGGTGGATAGAAAGCTAGCTAGCTAGTCAAGCTCAACGGATAGTGATCAATGGCTCCATGTCCAGTTGGCAACCGGAATCAAGCGGAGTGCCCCAAGGGTCGGTCCTGGGGCCAGTTTTGTTCAATATCTTCATTAATGATCTGGAAGATGGAGTGGATTGCACCCTCAGCAAGTTTGCAGATGACACTAAACTGGGAGGAGAGGTAGATATGCTGGAGGGTAGGGATAGGATACAGAGGGCCCTAGACAAGTTAGAGGATTAGGCCAAAAGAAATCTGATGAGGTTCAACAAGGACAAGTGCAGAGTCTTGCACTTAGGACGGAAGAATCCCATGCACCGCTACAGACTAGGGATCGAATGGCTCGGCAGCAGTTCTGCAGAAAAGGACCTAGGGGTTACAGTGGACGAGAAGCTGGATATAAGTCAACAGTGTGCCCTTGTTGCCAAAAAGGCCAATGGCATTTTGGGATGTATAAGTAGGGCATTGCCAGCAGATCGAGGGACGTGGGGATTGGTCCTGCTTTGAGTAGGGGGTTGGACTAGATGACCTCCTGAGGTCCCTTCCAACCCTGATATTCGATGATTCTATGATCCTATGATCATTCCCCTCTATTCGACATTGGTGAGGCCTCATCTGGAGTACTGTGTCCAGTTTTGGGCCCCACACTACAAGAAGGATGTGGAAAAATTGGAAAACATCCAGCGGAGGGCAACAAAAATGATTAGGGGACTGGAACACATGACATATCGGGAGAGGCTGAGGGAACTGGGATTGTTTAGTCTGCGGAAGAGAAGAATGAGGGGGGATTTGATAGCTGCTTTCAACTACCTGAAAGGGGGTTCCAAAGAGGATGGATCTAGACTGTTCTCAGTGGTAGTAGATGACAGAACGAGGAGTAATGGTCTCAAGTTGCAGTGGGGGAGGTTTAGGTTGAATAGTAGGAAAAACTTTTTCACTAGGAGGGTGGTGAAACACTGGAATGCGTTACCTAGGGAGGTGGTGGAATCTCCTTCCTTAGAAGTTTTTAAGGTCAGGCCTGACAAAGTCCTGGCTGGGATGATTAGGTCGGGATTGGTCCTGCTTTAAGCAGGGGGTTGGACTAGATGACCTTCTGAGGTCCCTTCCAACCCTGATATTTGATGATTTTATGAAAATACATTTTATTGGATTGTTCCATTTAACCAGGTGATTCAAATCACTAACAGTAAGCTGTCCCCCTCCTAGAAACAGTCCTGCTTATTGATACTTCCCTATTGTCAGCTACATTCTGGGATTATCTGTGAGACAATTTTAAATCCAGCTAATGTGTTAATTCCATAGAATTCAAATTTTTTAATCAAAGTATCATGTGGTAGTAGGTCAAATGCCTTGGAGAAACCCAAGTATGCCATATCAGCAGTTACTTCATCAGCCAGATCATGTTTTATTTAAGACTATAAGGTGGGAACAGAAAAGCACTCACTCAGATGCACAAAGGAACAACAAAGACTCAGGAGAATATTGTGTGTGGTCCCACCTGTGTGACTCTGGGATTTTAACATCAAACACTAGGCGACTGAGAATCACAGGACCTTAAAGGCTTATAAATTAAAGTTCTAACTAGTAATACTAATGGTGGGCATGTTACCAACCCCCGAATTCCCTCAACTAGCACATGGCAAAAATTAAAGGCAATGCAGCACCTGGTGCAATTGCCTGGGGGAATCGATTAAAAATGTATAACCCTGAACTACATGGGAACAATACAGATTAATTATTAAATTATTGCCCAGAGATACACAGATGTATCTGCCAGTCAGCTCCAGGAGCTGCATCTGACATGGCTGCTCTGGGCCTGCCAGGGACGGGAGCTACTCTGCAGCTGAAACATATGGGGCTGAGATCAATGTGGAATGTCAGAGCCCCCAACCAATGACCCTAGAGTGACTCAGGACACTGCTGTCTGCTACAGCACAAGGGGACTTGTCATCCTTTTGATGTTAAAAGTATATTCACCCACATATTTTGCTGATGTTGCATCATCTGCCCACACAGCCCCTAATGACCTAGTATGGAAACTAAATCATGCTCGACGGAACACATGGAGGTGCTAACTTTTGAGTGAAATGAGACAAAAAGTTAACACCAACTCCAACCACTGTTTTGTTTTTATCTCTTTGGGCACGTTTCATCTTGCATAGCAGGGCAAGTCCCATATCAGATCTAAGGTGAACTCCAGAGGTTTTAAAAGAGACTCAGTGGAGATTTGGTGCAAGGACCAGCATCACCTCATCAGCTGAAATAGAAATTCTGGCCTTGGGGTTGCCAGTATCTCTAGTTAAACTGTAAGCACTTTAGGGCAAGGACAGGAGGATTGAGATAGAGCAAGAGACATGCTTCCTACACAGACTGCTGGCTAGCAGTGAACACCTGACCTGGAGTGGCAAACTCTGCTTCCCTTGCCCGGTAACATGCCATGCTACTATGCCATGCCAATAGAGTCAGCCCTGTCCACTCCAGCACTAGATGGATCACATTCACATTCTCTGCAGTACACAAGGGTTTTGATGTCCCTTTCCACTGGACAGAATAATACGGATGTAAAAACCAGCTGTTTTCTAAAAGCAATTACAAAGTAAGCAAGAACATTCCTTTCCAGAGCAGATGCTCACTACTGGGGAGCCAAAAAAACCTGGCTCGCCTCCGGATTCAGCATCCTCCTGTGACTGGAGTTTCCGCAGTGTTTCTGAAGCGTCTGGCACACGGGGCCAGCTATGCTGCACTCCAGCAGGCTGCTGCTCAAGAGCGGCACAAAGAGCTGGTGCACACACCTAGACAGGCACCCTGAAGGCCGAGTTTGGGCTGGCTCTCAATTAGTAACGTGCCATTAAAATACAAGCCCTGCTGGAGTGTCCCTGATGCCCTGGTGGTATCAAGGGGGTAGAAGGACACACGCAGCCAGGGTAAGGCTGAGTCCACACTTCCATTTTTCAGACTTGAGGGGGAAAGGCCTGAGCTGGTAGTAGCCTGGCCTACAGCTATATCCAATGGGAGCGAAGGGCCTGAAAATTCCAGTGCAGGCTAGACCAAGGTCTTCAAAGGCAGCAGGCTGTTTCGTTCCCCTGGACCGAACAGAGGAAAGATAGCAGCCCTGCGCCCTGGCCAGGGCCGCCTGTTTCGCCTTGCTGTCCTCCAGGGAAACGGGGGCCAGAATCTGCCCTGTGGGAGCAGAAAGCTTGGCCTGCAGCATGGACTACATGCCTGTTAGCACCTGCAGATATTTTACATTATTCAAGTGACGCTCAGAAGCCACCACTCTGCTGCTTTTCTCTTGCTACACTGACAAAGTAATGGGAGACGAAGTGCCATCTTGCAGCCCCCCACACTCCAGCTGGCTCTGGGAGGTCACTCCCCTCCTCCCTATAAAACACTTACTTTTCAGAAGACACATGCATTTTTAGAATGCCAAGTACAGCTGCAGAGAAAACAAGCGAAGGAGTCTCTGGACGAGTCCGAGTGTGTCTGGCTAACAGTGCCATGCAGCAGACAGCACAGCTCATCCACTTTACCACAGACCATCTGAGCTGGCTACCATTTGGCAGTAAATACACCAGGGAAAAGGAAGGGAGTGGCGGGCTGGATCTCAAAGCAATACATGGAAATCTACAATTTCACAGACTTTAAGGCCAGAAGGGACTATTATAATAAGCTAGTCTACCTCCTGCATAACACAGGCCAGAGTTTTACCCAGTGATTACTGCATCAAGCCCAACTATTAATGGACAAGATACAGCATCCTTTAAAGAGCAGCCCATCTTGACAGACTCCAGGTGGTCAATTTACCACCTCCCTAGGTAATCTGTTCCAATGGCAGATTTACCCTTGCTTAATCTGCGTCTTATTTCCAGTTTGTCAAAGTAAGGGTGGGTAAAGAACAGAGCTCCACAGAAAGGCCACAAAACTGTCCAGAGTCACAGGACCTAGTGCCAGGAGTGGGCTTAGAACAGGGGTCCAGACCCAGACCCAGACCCAGACCCTGCCCTATCCACTCAACTAAGCCGCCAGCCCAGACTTCCAGGCAAGCAGGGCTGGAGGTTCTAGTATCTGTTGGTACTGCCTCCTACAAAGGTCCCTTGAGAGGGCCATTAAATGCTCCCAGCTCTGCCCCAGGCCTGGAAGGCAGCCTGCTTAGTGAGAGCAGCTGAGTTTGGCCCAGAATTCTCATCTCCCATATGGTCTCCAGCCTGGCCCCACTGCGTGTGGGTGTAAGACTAATCTACAGTGGAAAACATTGTTCTCATTTTCCAATAGGAAACTTGCAAACAAAACGCTTTGGCATTTGCCTTTCCTGTGTGTGATTTGAGAACACACCCTGATAACTTGGCATATGAAATAAGTAATGAAGTTCACAATTAGCAGAGTCAATAGCCTGTCTGTTTTAGAATGAATGGCTGTCTAGGCTGATCAGGGCTTCGAGGGGTGGGCAGAACAATTTCCTGTAAGCCTGACAGTTACAGACCTCTTTAATTAGTGAAGTCATACAGAGAAACCTCACTTGAGTTTATAATGGGAAACATAAGGCGTCTCTGGATGATAATGAGTGCAATTAAAACTTGTGTCCAGATTATTTTAGATATTTAATTGAGCAGGGCAAGCGAGGTACTGCCGAGCTCTGCAATGACTTGCACCCTGTGCAAACCCACTGTGCCAGGCAACAGCCAGGGCAGAATTCAGCCCTATGGCCACAAACATGTATGGTCACGAGGCATGTGAAATGCACTGATATTAGCGTCCGGGGGACATAAGCACGTTAGTGATGGTTAGCTGCTGGAAGCCACCATTCCCAGCCAGGACCTATGTGAAAAACTCTGGGCAGAAACTGCCCAAGGCCTTTTGTTTAGCATGTGGTAAAATACCCACTCATGTGCACCGCTGAGGTACAGCAGAGTGGCACTGGACAGTAGATGCCACATCGCTGCCTGTTAAGCCACCAGAATTGACATGACTTTGCACCAGCTAACATGCTGCACTTCCTATAGGTACAAGGCTTAATGAAGCAACATCTCATGGAAGATGCTGGAACTCACTGCAAATGACATTACTGCACAAATATCCCAGTGCGCATCATCCCCATCCCATTCCCATCACTTTCTAAAGGTTGAATTAAATTGCTCATATTGGGGACTTTCAAAGCAGAGGAAGAGGCTGATCTCACCATCAGCCCAGTTCTTAAAATAAAGATGCTCTTATGAGTGGTAACTAATCTCATAGGCCTTATCAGCAACTCTTTTTAAACCAAGCAGACCCATGTGAGAGGCCGATGGAGAGAATATGCTGCTGAAATATGAACTCCCACAATAATGAAGTTGCTATTTATATTTCACAAAACAGGCTCCTAATCTGAACATTAAAACCCAACAGACTTCCTGCTCCTCTTCTGGGGCTTTGCTAAATGAGTTCTGCTCTGAGCTCTGCCGTTACTGGATAAATGTGCCGGTAGCTCCATGCAATGCTCATTTACAGCACACTGCTCTTAATCACACCCAACGAGCCTGCAGAAAGGGAGTACATCATCTCCAAAACCCTTTCATTTTTAAAGTAACGTGCTTTGCATGTTTCCTTAAAAGGTCTTTGTGCTCCAAGGTGGTCCCGCTATCAACAATCCCAGTGGCTAAGCACAGTCCAGCTAAACATCTCCTCTGGGACTTGGAGGAGGGATGTTGCACATTAAACAACTCAAACACTAGCCAAATACTCCCAGGTGGTTAGTCTTGAGTCTGTGTGATTAATTGTTCTTTCCATGGGTAGAAAGAAACCAAATATGGGCACAGAGTGAAATCCCCCCAAAGCACTGCTTAAATCCCATGTGAGCCCTCCAAACAGGGTTTAAGGAGAGCATGGGTCATGTGCAGGCCCTCTGCTGAGGAGGTAATTCCAGCTACTCACCAAGGATAGGGAATGTCTGCTTAGGGGTCTGGGCCAGGATTGGGAGTCAGGGATCCCTAAAATTCTAACTCAGGAAGTGGGGCATGTAATACAGACCAGCTGCACAGAGTTTGTCTTCTGATCAAATCAGATAATGGTTGTGAAGTACTATATAAATGCCAACTATAAGCTTGATAATGACTCCATTTGCTATAGACCTGAGCGGACTCGGGGGAGAGAAACAAGGATGGGAGGAGGATAGAAAGCTCAATGTTCCTAAGTCAGCTACATTTTAAAATGCCTGTTTCAGAAGTTTGAGGGCAGCCCTCTGCTGCCTCATGACACACATCAACAGGATGCAAAGAAAGTAACTTGACAGACAAAGGCAAATTCATCCAAATGAAGATAGTTGGTGCCTAAAATCTCCACAGTTGATATAAAAGTATTTTCCCTGTGGGAAAACACTGAAAATGTCTGTGTGAGAAGGACAGCCACATCGGACACACATGTGATGGGCACACTGTGAAAACACAAACAACCTGAAATGGCCCCTTTACAATGTAACAGGACAGGCTCACTAGAGCTGGCTGTGCCTCAACAATCTAACAGAAGCTTCAGGTGCCCCAGTTGGTGGATTTTAGATGAATGCAACTCCTACACAAATCATATTCTTGATGTATTTTGAACAATGTCTGTTCACGTCATTAGCAGAAAAGGGCTGCAGTCAATGATTCTATAAGGGTACTAGTAATTGTCTGGAAGAACAAGCAGCCAAAACTCCAGCTTAGGGCAGAAACTCCCTTTCACTCACCTCTGGTGTGCTTCTGTATCATAGGACACCATGAGATCATTCCGATTCTCCTCTCACCTTGGGGCAACTCCCTGACTTCACTGGAGTTACTCCCTCCAGACATACACCACTATGGACATGTTCCAATCAAGCCGCTTATAGCTCACCGTAATGCTGGATTTGGACAGATTCACACAGCCCCTGAACAGGATTTTAATATACAAGCACAGTGACAGAAATCTTTTATTTTTAAATCTCAATTGGAGAAACGCCTCTCAGTTCTGCCTAGAAAGAATTGGCTGATACAGTGCCTCACACACCCACTTCCTTTAATGTCCAGCAGGATTTCACCTTTGCACAACTGTTAATAAGCATAATTTTAGGAGACCCATTGTGGCTGACAGTGTCAATATATATTAAGGTCACCAGCGCATATGGTTGCGCATTAAAGGCTTTGCTAGGTAAAGCAGTAAAGACTATCCGTATGAGTTGATGGTTTTGAGGGGTGATCCTGCTTCATATACCCCTGTCTACTCAACAGTCTGCAATCCAGAGCTCAAGCAGGCAGGATGAGTATGGTGCTGTTTCCCCCAATATCATTACAGCCAGCTATGCTTTTCCAGCTGGAGGGAAAACAGCACTTCTTTTAAAAGCATTCAATATGCAAAAAGAACTTGAAGTGGGAGATAAGTTTGACATCATCAAAACCAGCATGGGAATCATGTTCTGTGGGTGTTGATACAGGCATCAGGATGATGCTCAAGGTAGCACAGAGCAAATCATGAGCTTTGTGATGTCAAAATTCTACTAAGTTACTCTATAATATTCAAAGGAACAAGTTCACAAAAAATAGCACATTTCATTCTAGTAACATTCGCATTCCTTCAATTATTCAGCAATTTGAAAAAGACCTCATGGAGTTTAATTTCAGCTAAAGACGGTAACCAGAACAATGTAAAGGTCTGAAGCAAAAACATGAGTGCAACTCTCTGCAAGCAAACCAGAGGATTTTTGCAGCCCGTTACGATAAAATTGACCCAATTCTCCCCTCTCACACACTACTTTTCACCAGTGTAACACCACTGCAGTCAGTGGTGAAAATCTTATGGCTCATTCTTTAAGCCATACAGTCCTCTACCCTCTCTAAAATTGGGCAAGTTAAACATGCAGTATTGTATCTTCAAGAGGCAAATACATGACTGCAGGATGTCTCGCTACCAGATACTTGAATGTGAGTGTCTGGAATTATATAAAGCCTCTAGATTTAGAGACTGGGAAATGACTTCTTCACTCATTGCCTTTTCTTTCTGACGGACAGGATCCCTGAACTGAAAGATGTACAGCTGGCCAGACTACAAACACTTATTGCCCCATAGAAATGGAGTGTTTTTATTAGTTTGTTGTTGTTCAGACTTTCTAGCTGTGACTTTAAAAGCCATAGCACCCAGGAATTGTAACAGGTGACTCACCTCGAGGAGCGTGGCTGGCTCTGAATGAATCCAGGCAAGATGGAAGTGATGTTTGGTGTCCCAGGACACCAGGCGAGTGTCATTCAGTATCCAACCACCCCACAGTGGGTCCCCAGCTACAAGCCGCTGTATAGTAAGTTACCAAGTGAGACAGTCATTTCATTGTTTGTTTTTTTCATCTTTCAGATAAACAAAGAGAATATATGGACCCTACAGAAACTAGCCCAGAAATACCATGCAGGGCCCCTTAAAAATGTATGGGATAAGAGTGATAAACAAACAGAGACCCTCAGACCTGTCAATATACAGCTTCCACTCAAAGAAAGCATTAAAGAGCAGCAGCTATCAGGAATTAAAGCTTCTTCCAAGCAGCACATTAAAAATGTATACAACAGGTAAATACAGGTGTGTAAAAATACATAAATGCTACTCTGCTGGCTAAGTTATAATTAGCCGACAAAATGCTGGAGTGCAGAAGGGGATCTACATGGTATAAAATATTAAATCAAGAAATAACTCCAAGTCAGCAGTGCTGCATTATATGTCAAAGAACGGTGGATCAGGGGAGCTAAAAATAGACGGGAAGGCTGAAGCAGAATTGACAGTAGCAAATGGGGAAAGGGGTTCATCAGCAACATACAGACATGGGATGAGCTACAGCTCGGGAGGTTCCAGGGGGCCAGATTCCTTGCTTCATTCATAAAACATTCAAATCTCTACATAAGCTTTTACAATTAACAAAGGAAGAAACGTGAATGAAGCTGAATTCAACATGAAACAATGGATGTTACCATTCTCTGTATATATAAAATCTCCCCACTGTATTTTCCACTGAATGCATTCGATGAAGTGAGCTGTAGCTCACAAAAGCTTATGCTCAAATAAATTGGTTAGTCTCTAAGGTGCCACAAGTCCTCCTTTTCTTTTTGCGGATACAGACCAACACGGCTGCTGCTCTGAAACCTGTCAATGTTCATACTTAAATCTATTCATTTTGAAGGCTGGCAAGACTGACACTTGCTTTGGAAACTCTTATTTATGCTTATATTTTTCTGATGAATAACTGAAGGAAAGAGGTCTTGTTGGACAACAAAACCCGAAGGACAGCACATAAAAAGCTGAAGTCTGTAAGATACTTGGTCTTTAATGAACAAGAAATGAGAAGCTTGTAACCTTGAAGCAATGAGCCGAACATTTGTTTTTAGAAAGACATGTTTGCAAGTGCAGTTTGAAGGCTTTGTGTTAGCTGTTTACTAAAGACAAACCTCCCCACAGCATTTCAAGTGAAAGGAACAGCTACAGACACTTCTAAAACCCTTTGTGCTGTGGCAGCGACCCTCCAAGGAGCTCTCGCACCCCTGGAGTCATCCAGATCACGACAGAAAAAATCAAACATTTTGCAAAGGTATTTTGGGCCTTGCTCCCCAGAATTAGGGTTAGGAGCCATGTCATCTTTGTCCCTGTGTGTTTGTACCACTGGTGAGCTGGTATCTATCAATGAGATGCAGGAGCACAGAGGCAGGAATTCAAGTACAGGTGAGGTTTCCCCAAACTACAAAGGGCAAAAAGTTTGCCTTTCCTTTCCCATGACTCTGAGGGGGAATTTGCCCACTCCAGTATTTATAAAGCAGTCAGCGACAGCTAGGAGAGAACATGGAAATGGAAGAATGCAGGACAAGAAGTGATATGGCCAGTGATGTTCTGAACTCATTCAGCTACTGCTCCCCAAAGAAAAGCAGCCGTGACATTACTGGCTCGCTCCTGGTTCCCCCTGGCTCCAGACCAGCTGAATCACCCAGAGCGCTGGGGACAACTACTCCCTTGCCCTCTCAGGGTAGCATTCTCTGCCCTAGGAGCTATGGCCATTTTAAACAACAACAGTAGAATACTGAGGTGTAACTGCATTAACAGATCGGACAGATGTAGACAGTTATCAAGGCTAAATGAAACTGGCACAGCAGAGCAGAAATGCAACACTGGACAGCGAGCGGACGACAGCAGCCAGAATTTGGCAAGTTCACATGCTAGCAAGTAACTCACATTCACATACCTAAGGCAGCGGTAACATTTAGGGCGTAGGGCAGGGGCAGGCAAACTTTTTGGCCCTTGGGCCACATCTGGGAATGGAAATTGTATGGTGGGCCATGAATGCTCATGAAATTGGAGTTAGTATGTGGGAGGGGATGAGGACTCCGGCTGGGGATGAGGGGTTTGGGGTGTAGGAGGGTACTCCAGGCTGGGACCGAGGGTTTTGGAGGGCGGGAGGAGGTCAGAGGTGCAGGCTGTGGGTGGCGCTTACCTCAAGCAGCTCCTGGAAGCAGCGGCATGTGCCCCCTCCAGCTCCTATGTAGAGGCACAGCCATCCGCAGGGGCCTCCCCTGCAGCTCCCGCAGCAGCATGTCCCCCCTCCAACTCCTATGGGGAGGCGTGGCCAGGTGGCTCTGCACGCTGCCCTGTTGGCTGGCGCCACACCTGCAGCTCCCATTGGCTGTGGTTCCTGGCCAATGGGAGTGTGGGGGTGACGCTTGGGGCAGGGACAGCATATGGAGCCCCCTGGCTGCCCCTACACATAGGAGCCGGAGGGAGGACATGTCGCTGCTTACGGGAGACGCGCGGAGCCACAGCATGTGCAGAGCAAGGCAAGACCCTGGCCCCACTCCCCAACCACAGCACCAGAGCAGGGCAAGCTCCAGACCCCGCTCCCCGGCAGTAGCTCGAGGGCCAGATTAAAATGTCTGCTGGCTGGATGCAGATGCCCAGCTGGCACTGGGAGAGTCATCTATAAATAACCCCTTTCTTACCTTGCTGTCCAGGGGCTCCAGAAGCTGCCCATCTGTGTGTGTGTGGGGGTGGGGGGGTGGGAGAGAGAGACTACCTGGAGTTGGTTGTGTGTGTTAGATCCCCTTAAAGAGGGATCAAAACCAAGCAGAGAAACACCCAAACACCCTGCAGACTCAGCTTTGGAGAACTGCACAACCCTGGCGTGGCTCCTCTTGGCACGTCTCAAGGCAGGACAGTTGCCTTTTGCCTCCCCTGGGCATCCAAACTGTGACAGTGAATCAGCCTGCTGGGACATTTTTCTTGTGTACTCAGTGGTTTCCTAGCAATCACTGTGGCTCCGCAGGCCAGACAGCCAAAGCTGAGTCAAGGGCTCCAAATGTGGTCATAGTCTATCGCTGATCTCCTGTGTTATTCTGCAGCAAAATTACAGGCTTAAGATGGGGAGATGCCAGGAAAGACGTGTGGGCTTTTGACCAGACCTGCTCAGCCCAACACAAATACGAGTCTGACCAGAGTAGCTAAGAACAGGAAACGTACAGGAAACATGAAGCCCACTGGCCAGGCAGGCTCCATCCTCCCTAACACCATGACTCTCTTGAAAATTGGCTCATTCGAGTGATTCTAGCCTCAGCACAGAAATAGCCCAAATCACCCTTTTCAGAGCAACGGGGGCGACCAGAAAGCACTGGGTAGTACCTTCTGTTTGTGAAAGGAGCGAGGCCTTACAACAAGAAGTTATTCTTGTGCTGCTCCACAACCCGGGGCTTCACATAATGCAGCACAAAGGTTGAGCTCTTTAAATGAAGAATTCTTACCACCAGCTGTGGAACAGGTAGAGGCTTCCCCTCCTTGCTCAGGGATACATAGGTAAAGAATGCACTGACAGCGCGATATCTTTCTTTAGGCTCATCAACAAAAGGATCAGCATCAACGAAGACCTCAATCTCCATGGATTTATTGCTCGTGAAGGTCATGCGTCCGGAAATAGTAATGATACAACCTGCAAAACACAGATGGCTTGGTTAATCAGTGGCTCCCACAGTGGCAGCAGGAAACAATAGCCATCCATTACTTAGACTGTTAAAACACTATACGGCTAAATGGGCTAACATTAGGGTTAGGAGCAACTGAAAGGCTAGACCGATTTTTTGTTAGGTAACAAAAGAGGAACGACAAGTCTTGGAATATTTCTTTCCAACTGTCGCTGTTATTTTTGTTTCCCTTTCTCTGGTTGTGGGAATTTCCACACTCCAGGATGGCACTAGCCAGCTGAGAGGAGTAACTGATATCTTGTCTAGCCAGGCAAACTCAGTCTCTATCTGGAATGTCTGCAACCAAATGCCAGTCAACCTACAGTACCATATCCTTTATTAAGGTGTCAACAGTCAACCTCCACTATGGAGCACCTTTCACAACAGGCTCTGACTGCACCCCGAGCACCCGTGTGAGCTAAGAGACATAGCGATTTCTCCCACCACTGAAATGCATCCATCTCTCAGGCAGAACATGGCTGCTGTTAGCACAAGAGCAAAACAATACCAGTTTAGGACAGGAAACGAGGAATACAATTTACAACGGGAAGCTCAGGGGGAATTTAGGGAGGTAAGATATTTGGAATTTGGTCATATCATGGCAACTCCACTATTCTACTAGCAGTGCCACAGGAGCTACAAAGGACGACAAGAGATCGGGATTTTGGTTTTGTATCTTCTCTGTAATACAGCATTGCTTCCCATCACCATGCTGGGGCAATGACTGCAAGGGAAGAGTAGCACCAACCGAATCACAAAAACACCTTCCTGGAGCGTCCAGCCAGGCAGTTTCCCTTCAGTGCACAGCTCTGAACAGACCCAACTAAGCCTGAGAGATCAGATAGGATCAAAGCACAGGGGGTATGGAGTATGGCTGGAGGAGTTCACGTACACGGAAACTAGAGCAGAACAAACATTGGCTGCATAATGACATTTGTTGAAATCTGCCTGTAACCTGCTGACCTGAAATGTAACTATTAATTCTAGGGCCAATCATTCTGGATTTTAACCGAAGGCATAGTAGGTAAACCACGTTCCACCGCATGCACGGATATCAAAGCGAGTTAGTTGGGATGTGGAGCTGGATACTTCAGCAGAGAAAATGGAGCTGAGCTCTCCCAGGACTGGTACGAGGAGAGGTTTTTCTGGGATGGGAAAGAAGCTGTAGTAGTGTGAGGGACCTTGCTATGTAGTATATTTAAATATCAGTCCTGTGCTTAAAGGCAGGAAGGGGTTCTTTGCCATATCATATTTCGGCAATGGGTCAGGGCGACAGGGGCTCCACGGCACTGAAAAAGGTCCATGTAGCTTTAAGATCTACCCTGGGCTGATACTCAATGTTCTGTAGCAATAGCAGGAGAGATGGGGCATGAAGGCAGCCTTGGACAGGCTGTTGCACACACAGCTGTAATGACAGTGCGTCCAACATCAAAGCATTGTACAAACGTTAGCCAATCCTCAACCGCCCACTGAGGCAGGTGAGCATGAACCTTCTTTCAGAGACAGGAAACTGAGGCACAGACACACCAGGTATGTCCAGCTCCCCAGAGTTCAGGCCTAAAACTTAGGTGTTCCTGTTTCCCAGTCCTGAGCTCAATCCATTAGATCACAGTGCTATGAGGTCTGGCAATGGGGGAGGTTTAGGTTGGATATTAGGAAAAACTTTTTCACTAGGAGGGTGGTGAAACACTGGAATGCATTACCTAGGGAGGTGGTGGAATCCCCTTCCTTAGGAGTTTTTAAGGTCAGGCTTGACAAAGCCCTGGCTGGGATGATTTAGTTGGGATTGGTCCTGCTCTGGGCAGGGGGTTGGACTAGATGGCCTCCAGAGGTCCCTTCCAACTCTGTTATTCTATGATTCTTTGATGCTAGAAGAGGAAAGAGGAGATGCACTGTTTGTATACCAGGACTATGGATGGACTCCCCTACACACTTTAGGCCACGACTGACTGCCTCAAGCAATGAGCATGCATAATATGGCAGCTTTTGGGGGCACAGCCCCATGGAGAGGCCTAAAGTCCTTCTACCCCATCGCCCTGAGAAAGTGTTCTGTTTTGAACACACTTCCCACATTAGGGACATTCCTGAAAATACACGTCTATGTGGAACAAAACCGAACAGGCGGAGTCTCTGGCAGACTCAGGAGATGGTCTCCACGTGCTATGCAGACAGAACGCATTAGTCGTAACTAACGGTTCGCAGCATACGGGTCTTTCGGAAAAGTTGCAGTTCACCATAGAATCTGAACTTGGAGTGCTGCAGCGAGTCTCTCTGTTCAGTCTCCCGCCGAACCTACTCCTCATTCGCGTTGGCTTAGCCAAATGCAGATGCACTTCACATTTTTAACAATTAAACTTTTTTTTGAAGTGGGATTGCACTTTTATTTCAGTACAAAAATACAGTCTCTGCCCCTTAAGTGGAAGAACCAATGCAGCACATGGACTAGTGACTAGTAATTTAGGAGACAAATAGTTAAGGGAGGAGATGTGCAGAAAATCAGCGACGGATAGATTCACCTAATGAGTTTTGATATTTAAAAGAAAAACCAGCAGGCTCCCCATGCTAATCATTGCCATGACCTATCATTTGAAACCTACTTTGTAAGATGAATAAGTAGAAATGAATTCCAATATATTTCACTTATAATGGAACACAAATACGGTCAAACTCCACAATGAAGATAATCACATTTTCTCAGAACTGTTACAGAACAGCAGAATACATACCAGACTGCAGTAATGTAACTTAAATAGCAATCAGTGCTAGTTTGGCTGTATGATAAACGTACTGCAGGTCAATTGTATTAGAATCTCTTTCTGGACTATGGGGCTCCTGTCTTAGCTTCTTTGTTTTCTGGGACTCCATTACATCCTGTTACTGTAACATTTCTGTGCACATCTTGAGACCAAATGAAGGTAGGAACTGCCATATTAGAGCAGGCCAACGGTCCATAATATCCAGGCTCCCATCACAGGCCACAGTCAGTAGCTGATGCCTCAGAGGAAGCCAAAGTTCAAACCGAACGTGCACTGTGCTTCACATGGGGGACCAAGCCAACTCTCCAACACATCCCATACGGAAAGAATGGCTGCACTATGGTACACTGCAGCGCTCCCTCTTTCTCGGGTTCTGAGGTATGGAGAAGGACAGAGTGCCTTCAGGGTAAACCTAATCAGAAAGGGGAAACACCACAAGGATGGACACCCACAGCCTTCAGCCACAAGCCCCTTACCTAAATGGAGAGACGTCATCTTGCCTAAATCAAACGATTGCCAGCTATAAAGTCCAATGGAACAGCACTGCAGAGCTTACAGCACCAAAGTAACACTCAGAACCTTTCACCAGGGAACAGGGACAATGTTTTGGGCACGTACAGCCCTTTCCCTGTGCATCGTGCCATGAAAGGGTAGGCACAAATTGCCACCTCATTTCTACCATGCTAAGGTGCCTCGGGGCTTGCCAAATCATTTAGGTGATTATGAAGTGCTTATTGAACCTATAACTGTGAACTCTCTACAGCTGTCACTGAGTTAATGCAACCCACCAGCATGAAGAATCCTACACACTGACATGCCGAAAAGGATATTTCGCTTTCAATACATGTCATTAACAAGGGTCTCATTTAGGGATTTATACTCACTGCATTCTTGGTAGGATGTTCCAGAAATCCCCCAACAGACAAATCACAGATATTGAGGGGGGTGAACTTTGCTTTTTCCAAGTGCCAATCACACCAAAATGTCTGGCATCAAACAAGTCCTGACAATGGCTAACCAAACCTTCACAAGGGAGATACAATCCCAAGAGTAGATTTCTTGAAGTATTTGCTGCTTAAATTACCTTGGCCCTATAGGAAAGATTTTTCTCTGTGAATAAGGGGTATGGTAAAGTTACATGTGTCTGGAGCTGCTGGATTAACATCAAAATTTAATATAATCAACTGCCAAACATTTCAAGACTGCCTGTATTGCTTGACTAAGATTGCAAATAGCTGTAGGAGATCATGCGTGTTTACACAACACCTTGAAACCACGCACCAGACTACACAATAGAGCACCGTAAGTATGTTATCCAAAATAGTTACTATAAAAGGTAGTAAACTATTCCAAAGGCATTCAAGAATGCATGTGATCTCACTTAGGATTGAACAAAGGAAACCTACAAAGCCACAGAATTAAGTCCTTACTTCCTGTAGGAAACAGAGACCTCGCCATCTTCCACTCCAAGGGCAGGGCACACTTCAACTGTCCTTCAGCATGAGCACAGAACACCACGTGTATGACGTATTTACCACGCGAAAGCCCTACCAGTACAAAACACTCCACTGCACATACAATTCTCCCCCTGGGAAAACTAAGAGAAAGCAAACCACCCGTAACAGATGGCAGTCGCGTTGCTTGATGAGCTACTGGAAGCTCGTTGATGAGGTGGCTTAGACCCCAAATGGAACCAAATTAGGCTGCCAGCAGTAGCAGCTGGAAAAGGAGCAGCAGCTAAAACCGTGAAGTCTGCTTCTCTTCCAAATGACACAACTGGCGAAGTATTGATGGCATATCACCAGGTATAAATGCAAAGAAAAGAGTGTCGCTTCTCTCAAGCTGGTACAGTCGATCCCTACGTAACATGCACATTACGTGCACGAGGGGATCTTGTATACTTCAGACGAAAAAAAAACTGCTTGAGCCAGAGGAAACAAAGTTAGGAATTCATTGAAAATTACAAAGCAAAGGCCAACTGAAGTGGGAAAACATGTCGTACCCTGCACTGAACGAGCCGGACCCAAGTTGGTCTCATGTGACGCTCGTCAATGTAGAGTCATTACTTGAAAAATCGTTACAGTATAAGCCCGTCCATGGTGGAGCTGCCCCTCTAAATTTATGTAACTTTAAACTCAGCTGTCCAAGCTGCCACCTCGAGGGAATCCCCGCCGGGTAACAGTCAGTCTAGCACAAACAGGTCTCGGGAAGAAGGGGCAGAAAATGGCCACCATTTTTTCCCCCCTTACCCTCACTCAGTGAGACAGTGTCTCTCATGCTCACACATACAGAACAGCAGCACTGTTAATCAACTAAGCAACGCAAGCTCTGTCTTAGAAAGACAGTTATTTGGATCAAGAGGTGAATTCACGTTCATTCCTTCCGGTTTGAAAATTACGCTGTAAAACACCCCGCTTCCAAAACCCACAAACATTCTGGCTTAGGAGAGGGAGGAAGGAGAGAAAATGGGCAATATTTTTTTAGGAAGTTTCTCTGTGGGTAAAATTCATCCCTCCCTGTGCAGAGGCCAGCACAAAACCTATGAACTACTGATGTCCCATTTATGCCCTACTTTGGAGGACTTAATCACAGTCCAGGACCTCTGCATAGGGATGAATCACTAAAATTTGCAGGGCCTGCAAATATCTGGGAGGAGTGAAACTAACTGGAGCTAACTCTGAAATAGACAAAAGTACATAAAAAGCTGGTTTACTTTTCTCCCCCTCCTCCATGGTATTTTAGGGACCAGAGTGGAGAGAACAGAGGAGGGGGAAGAGTTTGAGGTTTGATTACTTTTAAAAAGGAGAGTATGAAGCTGGCAGCATCTCTCGCCCTTTTAGTTTGCTGGAATTCTCTCTCTTCACTCACAGATAGCTTGGAGGGTCAGCAGGGCTATGACTGTAGGCTCAGTAGTATCCAATTCTAAGGTCTCTCCACAAGACAGAGCCTCAAAAGGTAGCTGTGCAAACAGACCCTTCATTTTTGGTTCTCCAGCTAAGTCTAAACTGCATGTCCTGCTTTAACCTTCCCATCCATCTGGTATCTTCACTGCTTTACGATTCCTTTGCAGCACTGCAAGCAGCATCATTACTGAGACTAGAAACAAGGAGTCCACACAATGAATAATTCACAGTCCCAGCGAATGCAGACAAGCCTTCTTGGGAACCCAGCCTCCCCTGTGAACCTTTAGCCAAAATTCTCCATTTGTGACACTGGAATCACGTTCCCAGCTGACAAGTCAAACACAGGATTGTGACCTCAGGTAGGGAATAAGCAGGAGATGAACCTCTCAAAGCACTGAAAAATCACATGCTCCTACAAACGGGCCTACAGGGAAGAAACAAAGGAGGCACTGTAGGAGGTAGAGACCACTCTGAACAGAATTTTTCTGAACAGACTCTTCTGTGATATTAATAATCTGGGATTTTATTGCTCTTCCTGGAAAGTTTCTCTGCCTTCATTTTGTTTATTTCATTATTTTGTATTACTCTGCACACTTTGCTCCTCCTTCAGCAAATCCCGACTGTGCCAGGCTGCCCTAAATATTGCATGAGGGAGTGACTCAGATGTGCTAGCCGTTTGGTCAAAGCACTGTAAGCTTTCAAACTTGTGAAGAACATAGGATAATAAATAAAGCTGTGTCTCCCCCTGAGCACCCAGGAGATGAATGAGCATTCCAGATAAGGCCCAGCCATAACTGCCTGGATCCTGCACGAACCCAGACCATACTCTTCCAGATATCTGCTATGGAGGACAGGAGAGGGGGCACACCATTGGAGGTGGCTATGGGTGACGGAAAGGGAATGCTCCACCAGACAATACAAGGCTACTCCAGATTAAAATAGTTTATTTACAGTTGTTAAAAATCAAGCCCAGGCTCACATCAGCAGCCAGCACTTCACAACTTCCTTCCTCCAGTCCAAACCCCAGTGGTCCTGAGCATTTGTCACCTGCAGCCAGCTTGAAGGAGCATCAGTCTGAAATCTAGGATTTATTTAAATAAAGTTACAAGCAGTTTCTGGTACCTCACCAGCCTGAATCTACCTGCCTAGGAAATCTGTTGTAAAAGCACAAGCTAGTTTTTAAGAGATGTTTCTCTCTCCTCTATTGATGGATGACGAGACTCATACAGGAAAAGGGAAACTACTGACCAACTACCCCGGGGAGAGTGTGAAACTGGCTACACAAAGTGCTGCCAAATGCAGAGTAAACTGAAAAGAGAATTTTTTTTCTTTAATCCTGTAGGAATCTCAGGACAGGGCTACACTTGCAGATGTAGAGCGCTTTGAGGTAAACCCACCTTCGGAGAGCACCGTAGGGAAAGCGCTGCAGTCTGTCCACACTGACAGGAAGAAGCACACTAGCGTGGCCACATTTGCAGCAATTGCAGCGGCATTGGGAGCGGTGCATTGTGGGCAGCTATCCCACAGAGCACCTCTTCCCATGCTGGCACTGTGGCTTGTGGGAAGGGGGGACAGGACCCAGAATGCCCTGCACCAACGCCCCGTGATGCATCAGTTCACATCCCAGCAATCCCTGTGCTTCCATCCACATATGGCGCCATCTTTCAACATTTTTTGTACTGCGCGTGCTGTCTTCCCTTTCGGTGTGCGGGAATGGAGCCCGAACTGCTGAGGAGTACGCTGACGAGTCTCGCCAGCACGTCACGTTTGGCAGTTGAGTTATTCCTTAAGATCCAAAGTGACAGTGAGGACTCAGACGATATCGACGCAAGTAACACATACGACACAAGATTGCTTTTGGCATTCACAGACATGCTCACCACCGTAGAACACCACTTTTGGGATCGGGAAACAAGCACTGAGTGGTGGGATCACATAGTCATGCAAATCTGGGATGACGAGCAGTGGCTGCAGAACTTTCGGATGAGAAGCGCCACTTTCATGGGACTGTGTGAGGAGCTCGCCCCCACCCTGCGGCGCAAGGACACGAGATTGAGAGCTGCCCTGACGGCGAAGAAGCGGGTGGCTATTGCCATCTGGAAGTTGGCAACTCCAGACAGCTACCAGTCGGTCGCTAACCAGTTTGGAGAGTGGGGAAATCGACCATTGGAATAATGTTGATGCAAGTTTGCAGGGCCATTAATCACATCCTGCTCAGAAGAACCGTGACTCCTAGTAATGTGCATGAAATTGTGGATGGCTTTGCACAAATGGGTTTCCCTAACTGCAGAGAGGCGATAAAAGGCACACATATTCCAATTCTGGCACCAGCCCACCTAGCCTCCGAGTACATTAATCAGAAGGGGCATTTTTCTATGGTTCTCCAGGCGCTTGTGGATTATTGTGGGCATTTCATTGACATTAACGCAGGGTGGCCCGGTAAGGTGCATGATGCATGCATCTTTCAGAACACTGGCCTGTTCAGGAAGCTGCAAGCCGGGACATTTTTCCCCAGACCAGAAGATCACTGTAGGGGAAGTCGAAATGCCCACTGCGATCCTTGGAGACCCCACTTACCCTTTAATGCCATGGCTCACGAAACCCTACACAGGGAGCCTTGACAGCAGCAAGGAGCGGTTCAACATCAGGCTGAGCCGGTGCAGAATGACTGTGGAGTATGCTTTTGGCTGTTTAAAGGGCCGCTGGCGCTCTCTGTATGGGAAGCTGGACCTGGCCGATGACAGCATCCCTGCGATTATATCCGCATGTTGTACCCTCCATAACATTTGTGAAGGAAGGGTGAATGATTCACTCAGGCATGGAACTCGGAGGTTCAACATCTGGAGGCTGAATTTGAACAGCCAGAGAGCAGGGCTATTAGAGGGGCCCAGCGTGAGGCTGCAAGGATTAGGGTTACCTTGAGGAAGCAATTTGAGGCTGAAAGCCACCAGTAATGTCTGGTGCCCTGCACGGGAGTGGTTCCATGGTAGTGCTCTGCCTGCATGGCTACGAGTGCCTGGATAGAGTCCTCTTGGTGCTTCATTATGCTTATCAGCTGATCCGTGCTTTGCTGCCGGAGCACCGTGCTTTTGTGCTGGCGTGACTCATTCTGCTGGCAGATCCTCCTTTCACTGTCCCACCACTCCTGCACTTTTTGATTTTCATTACTTGAATGCTGCATTACTTCATGCAACATGTCTTCCTTGCTTCTACGTGGCCTCTTTCTGATTCTTTGGAGTCTTTCGGCAGGTGATAACACAGTCAGCTGAGATCTCAAGGTTGCATCTGTAAAGGCAAAATGCAACACTTGACAGAGGCAGCATTGTTCACAACAGACAGAGCAATGATTCCCCCGTATTTAAGGGCAAGCACAGTCTACACAATAGCATAATTTGCCCATCCCAAAGCAAGCGCACATAACCCACGGGAGCCCCAAAATGGTGAGTAAGCACAGGGTCAAGCGTGACTGATTGTTTCATGGCTGTACTGTCCTCTGGGTATCTGTGCCTTGTGGAGAGCCAACAGCGGCAGGGGGCCCCTATACTGAACACTGTCCCCACGTTTTCCACAGGAGTTCATCCTGGAAGATCTCACTGCTGAGGGTGACCTGGGAAGCAAGGGACAGTCTTCTACTGCAATGCGGCTTCTGCCCTGGCCCACCTGCAACTTGCCTGTGTGCAGCAATGGTCCTCCCGCCCCTCACGGCACAGTGGCATGGACAAGTTAGCCTTATTGGGACAAGGAATAAAGCGGCTCTCCCAAGAAACCTGCACAAGCACATTGCCCAAGTTCTGGATGAGACCTTTGAAAAGATCACTGAGGCCAATTACTACGATGCGAGAGAGCAAATCAACGCCCTATTCCGCATCTAGGCATGCATGCAGCCCTAACCCTCCTAGCCCCAAGAGCCCGCACTTTCTCCCCAAAATAAAAGCCGCTTACCGGGAACCTCCTCTGGTGTTTGTCCTTGTCCAGGCACCGGCCACTGCGACTGGCTACCTTCCTCCTGGCTTGAGAACAGCCCCTGGCTGCATGCATCTAGGGATTCTGGGGTGTCTTCCTCCACCTCAGCACCCTCGCTCCCCCTTTGCTCCTCCTCCTCCTGCCTTGTTGAACTGGGCTCTGAAGTGTCCATGGTGGTACTCAGAGTGGAAGTGGGGTCGGCCCCAAGTATCGTGTCCAGCTCTTTGTAGAAAGGGCAGGTCGTGGGGGCAGCACTGGAGCGGCTGTTTGCCTCGTGGGCTTTGTGGTAGGCATTCCGCAGCTTCTTCATTTTAACCCTGCACTGCAGTGCGTCCCGGTCATGGCCCCTTTCCATCATGGCCCTTGATAGCTGCCCGAAGGTATTGTAATCCCTACGGCTGGAGTGCAGCTGGGACTGGACAGCTTCCTCTCTCCCAAACACCGATGAGGTCCAGCACCTCGCCATTGCTCCATACTGGTGCTCGCGTGGCACGTGGAGGCATGATCACCTGGAAAGATTTGCTGAGAGCACTCCATGCCTGGCTGAGCAAACGGGAAGGGGATTTTCAAAATTCACAGAGAATTTAAACGGTGGGTCTGATGGTTGGTCACCTGAGGGCAGGGCAGTAGAGTTCAAAGTGATGACCAGAGTGGCTAGAACTGGCATTGTGGGACACTTCTGGAGGCCGATCAGAGCGCACTAATAGACCAGGGAGTCCACACTGGCACCATGGCGCTCCAGCGGGGTGCACCAAACGTTATTCCACTCACCGAGGTGGATCACCAGCAACACTGTAGCCGCGGAGTCGGAGCACTCTACGTGCCTTGCCAGTGTGGATGGGTAGTGAGCTAGGGCTCCCGGGGCTCCTTTAATGTGCTATAACTCACAAGTGTAGCCAAGCCCTGAGGTGTTAATTGTAACAATAGTAGGTAAAAAGAAAAGGAGTACTTGTGGCACCTTAGAGACTAACCAATTTATTTGAGCATGAGCTTTCGTGAGCTACAGTAGCTCACGAAAGCTCATGCTCAAATAAATTGGTTAGTCTCTAAGGTGCCACAAGTCCTCCTTTTCTTTTTGCGAATACAGACTAACACGGCTGTTCCTCTGAAATAGTAGGTAAATAATTTGCAGGAAGAGGTGCGATTTCCCTTGGGGCTGTCCCTTTTACATAGGGCAACAGCTAGAATCTCTTGTAATGTTCTAAGTACGACTTCTCTTGCTCCTGGACTGAAACGGCGACATTTGCCACAGTGCTGGCACACATGATACAGAATAGGTAAGGAACAGGTGGGTTTCTTGAAGGGAAGGATGCTCACTGTCAGCATGTGGAAATCATTTAATTTGATCCAACCTGCTTCTGAAATGTCAATAGTTATTTCTGCCTCATGTCTCCTACTGCACCCCCCAAAAACAAACTCTGACAGAGTCAGAGCACTCATTGGGCACGTTTTCCAGGTTCTCTGTAGCTCTTGGAGACTTCCACAGTGCTCAACAAAGACATACTGAGACACTTTCAATCCTGGTGTAAGTGGGAGCAAATCTATTCGCGTTAGGGACACTGCAGCACCATTCAGCAGGTCTGAATTCGGCCAACTGCTTTTATTGAACTGGCCATTGCACCGCCACTGAGGTTCTCCATTTTAAAGCACTGGGCAGCAACACATGAAGAGAAGGCAATTGCTATAGTCCTGAAGGTTTCTCTAACCAGATGGGGATGTCCCCTTTGGGAACTCCAGCTAGAGTCTCCATGGAGCGACAATATGCCAAAGGGATGAAGCAGCAAAAAGGGTAAAAAACATTAACTTGCCCTGACCCTGGCCTGATGTTGTACATTACAGACATCTAACAGCCCATTATTTAAGCTAGATACGCTTCAAGGAATTCTGTCCCAGGAGATGGCTACGAAACACAAAGGAATAAGACTGTTCTGTGTTCACGCGGGGACTCTTTCAGTCTGAATTTACAGAAATTTTCCACTACGTCCAAACTGTTAATTGAACTGGGAAAGCCTGGGTTTTGGGAGACAGCTTCTCTCCACTCAGGGATGAGGCAATCTGACCCACATTTTCTCCTGTAAATGGCTTAAAAGCTATTTAATGAAATTTAACCTTTTGTTTTTTTTAAACATTCCTATGCAATTTCAGCTCCTTAAGGAAAAGAGGTGTTTTTCTTTACATTTCAGATTTTAAACCAACTGAAGCCAGAAGCAGAGCAAGTGACCTGTATACTAAGTTTACATTTTGTAGCTTCATGCATTTCCCTTAGGGAAACACATTATAAAAACAGAGCGTGGAGTAAAAGTGATCTCTGAAAAGAGCCATGATACAGTAGTAGAAAAAACAAAGGAAATGCCCAAGATGGGGTTGAGTTTAAAGGTAACATTTTCTAAAAAGGGACATTTTTCTTTAATCATACGAGTGCGTCCACAAGCACTGGGCCTGACTCTGGAAGCAAAACTCCCCTTGACTTAAACAAAAGCCCACTCAGTCCTGTAAGCTTAGGCCTGGGTTTTGTGGGAGGTTAAATAAGAGCTTCTTTTCATTTTCATGAGAGTCCTGAGGGTGCTGCTGATTGGATGGGTCATGCACTCCACATGAAACCCTTGAGTTAGGGAGAGGGAAAGACAGCCAGTTGGCAACTTGGGAGGTGTTTTATACTTTGTTATTTAAGGACATTACTCAATGAAAGGAGCTACAGTAGAAGTCCTCGTTTCCATTCTGATTTGACACATCAATTACTAAAATCCAAGAAACCGCATGTTCAGTTGGCACCAACAAATCACAATGTACCAACCTAAAAATGTTAATTTGCCCACATTTTGGGGAGAGAGGTAGACTATTCGGCCACTTCCATTCAGATGTAGAAGTGTACGTTAACATAAGAATGGCCATACTGGGTTACTCCAATGGTCCATCTAGCTCAGTAGCCACTGTTGGGAGACAGGATGATACCAGATGTTTCAGAGCCAATGAACAGAACAGAGCAATTATCATCGAGTGATCCATCCGGACGTCCAGTCCCAGCTTCCGGCAGTCAGAGGTTTAGGGACACCCAGAGCATAGGGCTGCATCCCTGATAATCTTGGTGCCACTGATGGACCTATCCTCCAGGAACTTATTTAATTTTTTTGAACCCACATACATTTTTGGCCTTCACAATGTTCACTAGCAACAAGTTCTATATGTTGACTGTGCATTATGTGAAATACTTCCTTATGTCTGTTTTAAAAACTTGCCGCCTATTAATTTCACTGGATGACCCCGGTTCTTGTGTTACATGAAGGGATAAATAGTTCCCTATTCGCTTCTGTCTGACCTTCATTTGGTAGGGGGAGAACTTGTAGGTGACACACACATTGGTGATAGGACCTTTCCGGTCACACCAAAAAAATGCTATCTAAATTAGGGTCTCATAAAAACTCTGGGCAGACTTTGATGGACACACTCATTTGTTACGCCAAATCCCCAAGTCTTTACTCAGGCGATGGAGTTTTGGTTTCAGAAATGAGTAAAGACTTCATAATTTGGACTCTACTGGTGGTAGTTAGGACTTCAATTTTATTAGCTTTTAAAACAAAGATTTGCTTGAGTTTGTCTCCAAAATTACTTTTCTGCACTGAAAACAGTCTGTGTCCAAAGCAGCTCCTGTTGGAGGAAGAATCCTATTACAATCCTGATTTTTAAAATTAATTGCTGGAGAAAGTTCCTTACTCTCTTGAAGTTTGTATTCATAAAGATTTCCTTTAAAAACCCCAGCACACTGTGTAAGTTCAGTCTGAAGGCATCTGCAAACTTTCCCTGGGATGTAACTTTAGCCAAATCATACTCTAATGACATGAGTTTACTGGCTATCGCATGTTCCTTTCCACTCATTTTTAAAGCACAACATTGGGTTTCTCTGCATTGTTTTTATTGCAGGATATTTTAAAAACTCATTTTGGCTAGAACCCTAAAAACATCCTGTCTCTTCTGAGCAGCTGGATAAAATTTTGCTATGGATGGAATATTTTCTAACAAGAACAAATCACATTAAGTTTACCATCTGCACACTATACATTCTAAAATGGTTGTAAAAATCAAGGCTACTAGAAAAAAAGATTTTGATTTCATTACTTGTTTTTGAATGTGCAGTTTCTCTGCTCACTGAGGGAGCTGCATAATTATAGATTAATGCTGACATTAATCATGCCCCTCTGAGCTGGAATTTTGAGAAGCTGGTATTTCAGCCGTTATGTAATTTTCTGAAATTCCCCACCAGCTCAGACCTGAAGAGCTTTGTGTGTCTCAAAAGCTTGTCCCTCTCACCAACAGAAGTTGGTCCAGTAAAAGATATTACCTCCCCCACCTTGTCTCTCTACCAGTTCAGAGTAAGATATGAATGGCTCACGACCAACACTTATACACGGTAAAGAAACTGGATCCCTCCAACTTTGGGATTCCATTTCACTTACAGACCAACAACAACATAGGCCAACTACTTTTACAAATGAGCTAACAATAAACTTGGGAACCTTAAACTCAACTGGGCTAGACACTAAAAATCATGGTATTAATAAAGACACTGGATTTATTGCATATTACACAACAATCTGTAACCCACTAGCCTCCCTTTTTGTCCTGTGGCTGCAGGGTTAACCCTGAATGACCCCTAAGAATGCGTTAACTACCCATGCTAAACAATCTGTTCCACCTTGCATGTAGCATTGATGCTGGGAGTACCCTTCCCAGACCTGAAGAAGAGCTCTGTGTGGCTCAAAAGCCTGTCTCGTTCACAAACAGAAGCTGGTCCAACACAAAAGATATTACCTCACCCACTGCTGCAAATATCCAGCACTCATTTCCAAAGTAACAGAAGGCAGAATTCAGAGTAACCACTGTTTTAGTCTGTATTCGCAAAAAGAAAAGGAGTACTTGTGGCACCTTAGAGACTAACCAATTTATTTGAGCATGAGCTTTTGTGAGCTACAGCTCACTTCATTGGATGCATCCATATGGATGAATATCACCTACTCCCTTCACCCCTATACCAGGTTGGACAGTCAATGAGCTTATACATCGTTTTATGTCAGCAAATCAGATTTTGGTAAAAATGTGTGTCCTGAAGTGACAACTCAAAATCTCAGTTATCCCAAACAACAACAAAGTCTGCAACTTGGGGGGGACTGGTCACACTGAGGCCTTGACAGCCTGTGCAGCAATACAGAATATCCAGGGTTGTCAATTTTAGACAGCAAAGGTGAGTGTTAGGCAGACACAGAATTTCACTGATTCTGACTGAATACGTACTTCATGGTGCATTTAGCAGTGTCATTTATTTAGGTAATTTGTAACAAAACTGCACGATGTCAGGCGTTCGTTTCCTTTAGTTTAGCACTGGCAGGGAGTACCTGCTGTGTGCAAGATGGGAACCGAACCGCATGAACTAAATGTTAAGTCGTCTAGGGAGCCCATACCAAGCTCATACCGCAGACATTCTGCTTGCTTTTAAACCCACATGTGCTGCTCCATTCAAGCAGATTGGGTTGCATGCATGTAAATGAGAGGGAAACCGGCTCATTTAGTCTTTTTCTGCGGCATGCTTTCACCTCAGGTCAAGAAATGCTGCAAGCCTGACTCCCCACACGGCAAGGGGGAAACAACTTCATAAATGCTTATGTAAGCCCAAGTGCCCAAAAGGTGGGGGGGCCTGTCTGAACAGAACGCCCACAGAGCTCTGCCTCCAGCATCCATATCCCTAGAACCGGAACTTGCCCACAGGAGTACTGCAGTGTGGTCAGGAGACTGGGTTTCCTCGTTGACTATTTTTATAAACAGGAAACACACCAGGAACACAAGACACAAGTTAATTTGATAACTATGGTTAATGAAGTTCTCTTTTCTCAAGTAGATAAAACATATATTGTCTGCCTGAAACATGTCTATGAACTGTTTTTATCTGACAACAAGTAGTCAGAATGACCATTACCGCTCCTTGTGACAGGGACGCCATCCCTACGCATGTATAGATTACCTATTATGGCCTTGGAATCCAATGGAGTGGGATAATATTTCAAGATGAACATTTTGGCTCAGTTTTACCAAATCAAATCCACTGGGACCAGTCTAGCAGCTAGGGCGCAGCACCAGACTGATTTCTCCAACCCGGTCTGCCTGTCTCAGTCTCGTTTCTCTGGCCACAGACTGGGCTTTCCCTTCACTTGGCTCCCTAGCAACCAGACGGGTGTCATGGTGGTGTCATGACGGTGCTTCAATGCAACACTAAGAACGTCCAAAACATTTAAGGAGTGGCTTATCCCCTTATGCTTAGGGCTGGTCCTTTACCTTTTTTGATCTTCTCATGGAAGTTAATAGCATCCACAGAAGCTGTGACAATGTTGGTCTTACAATGGCGAGCAGCTACAATGCCAGCTACCTCATCCATTAACTTCATAGTGACACCTGCAAGGGGAGAATTACAGATTAGTGAACAAACTGAAGACAGGGTGATGTTCCTCGACTCAACGTTCTTCTGAAAAACAACAGCAAGATACATTTCAAAGAGGACAAATTGTAAATGAAGAGTTAGCTACTGCCATGTTTCCTGCACTCTGAACGGGCATTCACTCTACCCCCATTCTGCAGGAGGCTAAACTCACTCGAGTGGGTGGGGAGTCGTCTCTCTGGGGCACAAAGGGCAGCAGACTGCGCTCTCCTCTCCATTGAGATGCTGGGAAAAGCTGACCAGGGTTGGGTTTGGGTTTGGTTTGAAATGAGGAAGATGTGAGCAATAGAAATTCCACTAACTAAACTTTTACAGTCTGTCCTCCAAAGAGGCCAACATACACTTGGCTTTGGGAATATACTCACTAGCATCTCTGCATCGTTTATTAAGAGACTACTGTACCAACTAGACACTTCACAGAAGTAACCGACTGGCATGGCCCCTGCCCACAGGCACTTAAATTGTCAGTGTAGCCACGAAGCAATGTGTATGGTTGACAAACCCTAGAAAGGATGGATTGACAAGGAAGCAGGATAACAGGAATACGCCCCCACAGCCAGCCAGCCTGAAGGCACAGGTACATTATAATAAATATCTATAAACTGCGTCACTGACCCCTTTATTGCAGGCATCCCACAAGGCATGACTGTCCAAGAGGGATTCAAATGGTACTGGGTTGTGAAGCAGGTCAGCAAGGGCATTCCACAGCCGGTTATACTCTGCATGTAGCGCACGTCTGCACTAAAAACTTAAGTTAGCCTAGGTTAGGTTGACTTACAGCCACCACAGCAATTACTGCGTGGTTCACGTCCACACTACCCTCCTGTTGCTGGTGCACTTCCATTGACTTAGAGGGGCGGTGTAGGGGCTGCCCTGAGGCTCCTGGCTTCCTGCCAGGCTGTTGCCTGGGCTCCCTGGCCCCCGCAGGAGAACTGCAGCCGCTGGGGTTCTCTGCTCCTGTCCCCATGAGCCCGGCAGCCACCCAGCAGGGACCAGAGAGGGGCAGCCATGCTCCTGGCAGGGAGCAGAGAACCCTGGCAGCTGCGGTGCTCCCGGTGAGGAGCTAAAAGCCTCGGGGGACAGGCCCCTGGCTCCCAGCCGGGAGCCTCAGTGTGTCTGGGTTCCCAAGGGGAACGGGGAGCTAGGCCCCTGGGAGGCAGCCCAGCTGGGAGGGAGGAGCCTGGGGGCAGACTGGCTCTAGCTGGAGCCCCTGCCCCACCAGGCTTTCTTATCAATTTCACAGCTCTAGTATGGAGCCATGAAATTGACAAGAATGACAGCCCACAGCCAATGTAAGTATCCCGCAGTGTCTACCCGGCCACTGCATCGCCCTCCTACATCGACATAAGCCTTACACCTCTCGTGGAGATGGAGTTATGTCAGTTTAATAGGGCGCTTACACCGGAGGGAGCAAGGCTGCAGTGTAGACACTGACATAATTAGGTTGAAGTAAGTTGCCTTTTGTCGACCTAACACTGTAGTGCAGATCAAGCTTAGACTTCATTACTAAGCAGTTCAAGCTTTAAGGTCTCATGTGGCATAGTTGTATACTGCTCCCCAGTTATCAGAAATCTAATATGTTAAGAACACAGTCTCTGTTGCCTTTCACGGGCCGAGGGATTGTTCATTACACTCGCAAAAAACAAGTGAAGGAAGCACTGATCATTTGCTTGTCTACCCAATGTTTAGCCATTACAGACACCTTATTACGTAGCCTTTTGGCCTGACAACACGGCTTATAACAGCAACAGAGTCTGTGATTGAAAAGAACAGAGATGCAAAGGAGACCCCACCCTGCTAATGGATTACAGTTTATTTTATTAATTCAACTCGTATCAAATGTGACCTGTAGGGCTCCATTCTGTGGTGATAAAGGCAGACCACCACCCAGCTTCTCTAAGCACTGCTCCGATGTCTGCATACACCAGGGATATTCAGAAGCAAATGGTCTGTCCTAGAATATGCTACAAGGACATATAGTCTTTAAATCATAAATTGCAGGTTTCACAGCCATCAATTGCTAAAAATACTGTCGCGGTTTTGTTAAAAGGCACTGAGGCAAAAAAAAAAAAAAAGCGGTACTGAGCATCCTGAAATATATTTAGCACAGTCTTCAATCAAAGGTAACCTGCACTTCACCTCAAAAGCTCTTATTCCCACTATACCCAATGGATGCGAAAATGAAACTATCAATCTGCTGTTTATCTGCAAGTCGGGTAATTTATGCCTTTTACTTCATGTTTTCACACAATCAGATGACAGATTTGTGACCCAGTTGTACAGTACTGCAAAGAACGGGCAGAGAAAATTTTTCAGGTAATCCAAGCTGAATCTTCGAGTCACTGCCGGCAGAATAACCATGTGAACCAAATGACAGACAGAAAGATGGACCAATAAACATGGAGGATCTTTGTCTAAGGTATTTTGTGAGAGTCAGCACTGTGCTGCATGCTCATTTTGGGATAAAACTACAAAACAACCGGAAACTTAAGGGCGCAATCCTTTTGCCAGAGACCAATTACCAACGGTCACGGCTGTTCTCTGCTTTGGACACGGACACACTGGCATCCTCCGACTCTGGGGACAGAGGATAAGGAATTATTTGTATTACCCTGATCCCACTGAGCTAGGCCCTGTAGAAATACCTGCAGAGATCTCCTGATCTGAAAAGCTTGCTGTCTCACAACTGAATGGTTTATGATGATAGAATGGAACAACAGCTAGCAATGCACAACTGTTTGAAGTGCAAACTCCCCTAACCTTACAGGGAATTCAGCAGAACTGCTCAGTTTTCTGCTGTCCAGTGTATACTAATAGAGAGGGAAATCAAGTAATGAAGTAAAATGAACTGTACCTTTTCAGACATCACCCCCCCGCCCTGACACGCTCACCCCCAATCCCAGTGCTCCTCATGCTCAGTTCCAGGACATTTCTTCCTTCCTGCAGATGCTGACTGCTCTGCAACCACTTACAGTCTTTCCAGATGCTGGTGCTTAAAATAAATTGTTCCCAATGGATTTCTACCAAAATTCCATTCCTGCTCATTTAATTTCATCCAACACATCCCTTCCACTAGGAAGCTTTTCAAACACACCGCGCCCAGGAAAGGCCTAACAGCGTTTCCACTAAAAGAAGGTTGCCACTGGTGGCTGAGACTCCTGCACATTGAAGGAGTTGCAGAACCAAACTCTGGGGCACCAAGCTCAGATCCTTAGGTCTCTCTTTTAACCTCATTCCCTTGAGAATTCCCTCAATTCCCCATCTGTAACATGAGGATAATACCACCCCCTCGCCTCATGGTGGTGTTGTGAAGGTAAGTGTTTGCCAAGAACTCAGATACTATAATGATGAGTGCCATACAAAAAACCCTTGATGAAACTGATAATTCTGACTTCAGAGCAGGGCTTGAATACTACACAATAAATAAGGTGCGCACACTGAATCATGAGGATAAAACAAGATACTGAATATCTGCTCACTGGAGTAAGCACCATCCACCCTGTGCACTTAGTGAGGCAACCTTAATTCTTGCATCTCCTAAATTTTGAGTGCTTGATTGTGTAAGCTTAATACTGTTCTTTTAACAGTTTTTGCATCAGATTTCGTGGATTTTTTAAAAAGCAAACTGAAAAAAAAACAAACAAATTCCTTCATGTGGAATCATACCGACACACCCACATGGTTCATCAGCAGGGTTGGAACCTATAGATCCACTGCACAGACCTCTGCCACCTGAACTGAGTAACTGATAGCAGTAGTAGGCTGTCGCCCACTTTGTGTACCAGCACTACTGGGAGAGGAGACACTGCCACTGGGTCTCACAGATATTTTTAATAGCAGAGGAATGGAGACACTCAGGAATTTTGGGTTCCATTTCAGGCTCTAGTGGGGAATGTGCTCTAGGACAGACTTCTGCCCTTTCCTGCCAAGCTTGATCCCTCCTGCACCCTCCCCTCAAACCTCTCCAGTCTCTTCCCCACCCCCAGCTCCTTGCGCCAGTCCCATTCTCCTTGCCTACCCAGTCCCAGGCCTCCACTCCCAGCTCCCGGCCCAATCGGTCTCTCCTTTCCCCTCCCCTCTAATCCAACACTTCCTCCCCAGGCTTCTCATTCACTCAGTATCCCCTAAGCACATCCCCAGCTCCTCCCTTCTGGCTCCTTGCCTCAGACTCTTTGCCCAGCCAGTCCCAATTCTCCCCCAACTCACAGGGGGACATTCAGCCTGGGGCACACACAGGGCATGCCAAATTTCAGCCCAAACAGCTACAGTTTGCTCAAAAGTTATAAGCACCTGGAAACAGAGTCTTGTAATGGAAGGTGTCAGGCAACATTGAGAGGCAGTGGTACCAGCCCCTTCTCTAGCAGAAACCTGCTGCCACCCTATCTGTACTAACAGCGCAGCAGGTACGAGACATTTCCTACAACCCACTTCCCACAGATCAAGGCATTTAAAGCACGTTCCCCCTTCTTTCGAGAAATGAGCGCTAAAGTAATAGTGAAGTCGGACCATTCATTCTTCACGGCGGTCTGGATGTCTGGTGAAGGGAACTCACCTTCTGTGGATAAGCAAGCTGTTTTATACAGGCTGCATTTATCATATTCTATTGTATGTAAGATGCTATAAATAGCTTAAAGATTCACTAACACAAGGCAAGTCTGCCAAGTACAGTTTATTAAATATGTCATTTTATTCCACTGAGATTTAGCCCTGCTTGGCCTAAAGCAGAGCACATTGTAAGATTCCACTGACAGAATATCTAACGGTTACTAAAAATAGCACAGCGCTGCAAGCATGCGAAAACGGTGACATCCTCTCCAGCTCCTTTTACTGCTTCAAAGCACAGGATATGAGCTATAAAGTAATAAAATTGCATTTTTCTTCAAACAATAGTTTTTCTACCAAATATGGACAGTTCAGGGAGTAACATGGAGGTTTAACACCTTTATTTCCCCACCTCAGTATCTGCAAGCTTCTCAGCAGCGCTGCTGGAACAATTTGTATAGTGGGGATGCTGAAAGCCACTGAACCTGTAAATCCTGTATATAATGGAAACCACTTCAAGCCAGGGGATGCAGCAGTGCCCCCAGCACCCTAGTTCCAGCACCTATGCTTCTCAGAACAAACAATATTAATCCACATTCCTGACAGCATTGTGGGGATCTTTGACTAAGTGCGGAGGAGAAGTATTTGTGCCATTCCTCTTCTAGTCAATGAGAAATTCATAGGAGAACTCTCAGTATCTCTGATTAAGCACTAGACCAAGATTCTGAGAGAAACCCAGAATTTACTGTACGCTCTGTACCATAAGTGCTGCTATGTGAACTGTAAATGTGCGTGCAGCTGTAGATGTTTTAATCTGTTTTCCTATTTTGTTACGCACATTTGTAGAATGCTTTGGGATCCTGCAGGATGGAAGGTGATGTGTACAGTTACACAAAGCCACACACTGATCTATGAGCAGTCCCAGGATAGAGAAAGATTTTCCCCCAAGGCCAATATTCTTCTGCCCCAAAAATCTCTCTGCACTTTGGATTATGGAACCAGAAACCCAATATTATATTCCGCCCCCCTTCATACAAGCAAAATCCAGAAAGATACTAAACTACTTGCATCTCTGAATTTGACCCAAAGTGGAAGAGCTCTCCTTTTACATCCAAATTCAATTACATTCTCTATACCCACTGCTCTCATTACAACTGTCAAACCTGGTTAGAGCAGAAAATGCCATATCAAGAAACGGAGACTTAAAGAAAATATTTATTCTTATAAAATAAACAATCCCTCGCTATTTTTCACGTCTTCATTCTGGATCTTTGGCTTATGCTGCACCCTCTGTTAGTGCCAGAGGGTTGAGGGGTGTAGGCTGGATGTTACCTACGCTTTTGTCCACTGCAGTTGGTATTGATCTGACCTTTTTACAGTGTATTTGGGAACTCTTATCTACTTTCCCTTTCTGTACACACCTCTTTCCAGGTTCACACTGTAAATCCTTGCCATTTTCTTATTTCTCAGACAATGGATGCTGCCAACCAGGGGAACATTACTTCAGCAAATTACAGTAATTGCATGTTCTGTATTTATAATCTGAGATTTGCAACTTAAAAGATAACATAATTGTAGGATTTACATTACTCAAATGTTCACTTTGTTCTTTCCCACATTAAAAAAAGCAGCCGTGCTTGGCCTAAATGTGAATCCAAACATCTGGTACTGCAGATATTTTTGAATGTAACATTTAACTGTCTGTGGATCTTAAATTTTGACAGCATGTTGACTACCTTTGAAAACATTGTTAAAAATAGATCCTTAAAACAACTTTTCAAAGGCATCTGATGTATGACTAGGTCATGTTTTTCTACAAACAGGAGCTACTGGAGCGTTCTGAACTCATGAGCAATGCCTAACCTTAATTTGCCAACACAGTGAAGAAAATCTTCCCCTTTTACTTATCAAAAGTTGGGTAACTGATGAATTGGGAAGAGTGTGTCTGTATTATCTGTATTCTAGCAGTGCTTAGTCATTCCAGTCCTGGCCCTACAGTCCATGCTGCCAGGTGCTGTACAGACAGCACACAGTCTTGGTGTCAGATAGGAAGACAACACAGATGAATGGAGTGGGGGAAAAAGAGGTAACAGTGAACAGAGCTTAGTGGGGAGGAAGAGGGAGAAGTCTCAGCTCAGCACTTGCCAAAACAAATGCCAGATGGGAGTGATTTGGAGGCATTATGCCAGGGGTAGGGTTCAAGGAGAGAGAACGATCTAACGGTAAGCATTATAAGACTAAAGAGTAGGACTGGGAGAGGAGAGTATTTCATTTATTTTATTCCATTTTTGATTGAAGGGTTTAGTTTTTTTTAATTAATAGCCTGATCCAAAGCCCACTGAAGTCAAGAGGAACACTCCTGTTCATGTTAAAGGGGTTTGGATCAGGCCATAGAATAGGGAACAGCATGCAAAAAACCAAAATACCTGCCCCTGATTCTAACACTACACACCAAAAGGATTTCAGATTACTTTAAGGCACCCAAAGTGCCTTCTAGGCTTTTAATGGGTGAGTTAAATAAGCCCCTCTGAATTGGGGCTAAAAGTTTATAAAAAATGTAATTATATTTTATATATAGATATTTTTAAAGTTATCAAAATATCTGTATCAAAAGACTTCTTGTGAATTATATATAATTCACAAGAAGTCTTTTCTAGCATATTCTCACTGCTTGCATCTAGGGGGAATACTGCAGCACGTTTGTACCTGTATTTTACAATTAGGAGCCTCGCTGCACTTCTCTATAAAAGGCTAAGTGGTGCCTGTTCGTGCCATTAGCAAGCTGAAGATTTCTACTGCTACAGAGAGGCCACCCCACCAAACAACGGTTGGCAAGAGTGGGACTTGGGATTTCACTCAAATGCTGAATATCTAGATTAATTTATTCCAGGTTATCTCTCTCCCCTCCCCCCCCCCAACACACCCCTCCTCACAACAGGAGCTGCCATCACAAGATGGATTGCTAGATTGACTTAGTTTCATTTTGGTAAGTGCCTCCTTAAACTCAAACTGCCAGTCTGTAACTGGTTACACTGATACCCCCATTCTACACTTGTTACAGCAATGGTACAGTTGGGAGATTATTTTACCTTTCTTCAATAGCAGACCACCACAGTGGTTAGAGCTGGACTAAACCCAAGCTCTGACTTACTCTATAAATACCATCTGATTCTGCTTGAAGTGTATTATACTACTTGTCACTACACAGTGTCACTGCCATTTGCTGTGCATGATATTCACTGTGCATCCTCTTAACTTACTTTTAAGGGAGATTTGGGGGGGGGGGGAGGGGAGACTTTGCTGAGTTTTCCTTAAACCCAAAATAATCAGGAGAAGCATATTGATTTAGGCACCAAAGAGCTGCCAAGTGCTGACAAAGCTTTGGGCAGGAAAGCATTCTGTTGGGGAGAATAGAGACACGGTAATGCAGTTTTTACTTCCAGGAGATACGGAAGTCTTGTCTTCAGGCTTCCCACACATCCATAAAATGCACCAGAACTCAGCACCTCTGGAATGAAATATCAAGCCAGACACACTAAGGCCTCATTCAAGCGGCAAGGACATTCACTATGTGAGTTTAATTAAAATGGCTAACAAGGAGTCAAAGCCCAACAAGTACTTATACATGAAAGCTTCCAGGGAAACAGGTGGCCCAGAGACAATACATATGCATGAAGTGTTAGCTGGTTAAACAGAGGATAGTGTGTCTCAGGAACTGATCACACACACCACACTGTTCAAGAAGAATCTCCTGCACCAGATGAGACAGAAATGCCAAACTCTGCATATGCAGTCACTGAAGAAACCTATTAAGGAAATATGGTTGAAATTAGCAATTGGGTGGATTGCTGAGACTCACTGCCACTGGTCAAGTGGTCCACGGCAAGTGTGTAATGGAGTCTGTCTCCTGCGCTAGACAGGTGTCCATGTGCCACAAAAGCCACGCTCACAACTGTCACCAGAGGTGGCTCTTGTATTCAGGCTCTCCCAGCGTAGCTTGCAAGGATGAAGAGGGGTGTCATAATGATGAATGGCTTAGCACTACAGCTGTTTGCTTGCATCCCATCCTGTACACTGGAGTTCCAGTTATGAATTCGCTCCACTTCTCATGCCAAGTGATTTAAGTTCTCTCCCACAGAAACACCAGTGTTACGGGTATAGTTACTGATAGCAGCAGCAATGCACATGTCCTAGTTGTGGGAGAAGCAGATCCCCTATCCCACATTCTGGTTCTCATCTAACTAATCTCCTTGATCAGTCAGAACAGGCTTCATTTCCATAGCACAAGGATTGCTCTGGAGAGGGAGATAACAGTTTAGTACAGACTAGCTCTGAAAGAGACATATGTGCATGTCTCTGCTTTTCCACGTTAGCCATTATTGCTAGCCTGTCAGAGACAAATGAAATCACATTAACCCTGATTTAGAAGAGGGCTTTAAATGCAGCATCCCATTACTCTTTAGCTAAAGCCAATTAATCACACCCCCAAAGGGCCCATCAAGTCCCTTGTTCAAATCACAACAGCTACTTACTATGACCAGCTACACACAGAAATCTCAGCCAGCGCCTGTGTGCAAGCAGCTCTGTGTAAAATGGAGACACTGACACTTGCAGGCCAACAATGGCTGCACAGAGACAAGTGTTCCAAAGCTGAGCTTTGTGACGTAAAGCATTTACACAGTTTATGGGACGTCACTGACACCCAATACTTACTGTTCAGCCTCTTCAACCCCATCAAGGTTGGGGAAGGTCAGCATTATAAGACTGGACCCTTATTACATAGAAGTCTACATTGACTTCTTCTGTGTAGTGCAAAGCACCCAGCATACTGACCAACAAGGAATGGGTCAGCAGACCCCGCTTCTTCGTACCTGACAGGCCTTACTCTTTCCCTGATCACCATCAGCCCGCTCTCTTTTGACACTGTTAAGGAAGCTGTACCTGCTGGAGCCAGCACTTCCTCCCTTTGATTTCTAACAAAGTGGACTCTGATGGGGTCTGGCCAGAGTCTCAGCCACTCCCTATAGACATGGGATTTCCTTCTTCTAGGTGCTGGTGGAGTAAAAAGGAGATGTGTCCTGTCTGAAGGGGGCCAAATGGGCTTTATGCAGCAGTTTCTCCTCATGAGCAGGCTCCAAACACCAACAACAGGCAGGAATCTGCCTCTTCTCTCACAGTCCGAGGGACTAGCAATGAGAGAGACTTAACTCAGCTAGTCCATCTGCATGTAACTCCTCCCCTTTGCCCAAAGGAAGGCTATTTCCTACAGTGCGTTGGCTCGAGTTAGACCATCAAAGCAGCTAAAAAGTCAAAGTGCCCCCAAGCCCTGGTAATGATGTAAACCTTCCACTCGGCTGCCAAGAGATCGGGACTGCCTAAGCAGCAGGCTAGAACCCGTGTTTGCTGAGAAAGCATTTGGAAAGCAAGGTTCAATTTGTCATCGCTGTTACGGTTGAAATGTTCTTCAGGGATCTGGCCCCTGAATAACCCCCCGAAGGCAGGGGCTTAATGCACAGCAGAGTATTAGTCACTGTAACGAGAATGGCAGAATTCGGCTTCAAGTTTTGCTCTTTTCAGGGCTCCCTTTCCCCCTTGCTGACTACACACAACCCAGTCATATTAAAAGTATCCACAGGCAACAGATCATGTGAGGCCTCAACGGGAAATCAATATCTGTAATAAGCCTGGGAGACAAAAGCAACCAAAAGCAACTAGACTAACTCTGCCCAAGTTTAACTCGACTCCAAAGTCACCGTGCAGGGCTATCAACTCAAAGAAGCCTGGCAGCCTTCAAGCTATGCCTGCCCTATTAGAATTAATGTGATAATGCCTGCCCCTCTAGGAGCATCCCCTTTACTTTCCCCACTTCCCCCCCACCCTCCAAGGGTTCAGTGTGCAGCAAGCTCCCTGTGGAGGAAGCCATTCCACTGTGCTCAGCATGTCCGCCAGGGAGGTAAGGTCATTTAACCAGTATGCATTCTTCCCTTCAAACCTCCGAACTGAACCAACTGTTGGCATGGAGTTCTCCGTCACCATTGGCTGAAGAATAACCCGAGACCCAGTGCTGCACAGCCATAAGGCTGTCCCCAAACCAGTCCACCACGCACAGCTGAAGTAGCTGTTCTAGACTGTTTTGGGGGGTGGACAGAGGTAGGATGTTGCCAAGCTGTGTTACATCCTGAAGCAAGCAGCCACACAATAAACAGGGCTTTTAAAGGGGACCCTGACCTGCCTTCCCTTAAATGCCAACATAGTCACTTTATAGGAAGTGCTTGTGTTCCCCAGACTGTTTTAATTACATAATCCCAGGCGGCAGAGGAATGCTTGGTAATGACGAGTTACTATAGTAATCACTCATTTTATTAGCATCACAAATGGTACTGACTCACCTGCCGGAAGATACAATATTTCTTCCTTTTTGATTAAGGAAATCTCTCAATAATGGAACCACCACCACCACTGCTCTAATTGTTTCAACTTTTACATACACAACTGCAGTTGCACTGACGAAATCACAGTTTGATGTTAGTGACTCCAAGAGAGCACTAACCACTGTGACGAACACAGCATTAACTCGGTCAACTGCAGACCTTACAGTGGCTAACTCACTCTGTCATACACAGTCCAGCAATATTGCAATCCCAGTTTTCAAAGGAGTCATGATGCAGGCTCCCCCAAATTGATATTAGCTTAAAAAGAATTTTAAGTTTTCATTTGCCTTCTGTTTACACCTTTCAGCGTCCCTCAGATCACATCGTGAAGCTGGTCTTTACCACCAAGAGTGCTCGAAATGGACATTTTTAAAAGGAAAGCGGAGCTCCATCAGCAACATCGTTCTGCATGGAATGGTTATTTATTCCATTCGCCGATCGCTCCTCCTTGACATCAGGGCGGAAAGAAAAAACACAAACCTTGCAAGGGTTGGCACCACCACGTAAGGCGCCCAGAAAAATCAACGTTCCTGCACGCAGTTCCAGAGCAACAGCTCATTTCTCCACTAGCTACAACTGATCGTGCAGTGAAGAGTTACTCCTACAGAAGTGATTACACTAATGCTCTGTTACAAGCTCCCAGCTGCTCACTGAATGCTTTATATGTGTTCTCAAACAAGACTTCGCGTTCACAGCCCAACAGGGCAATAGAGGGCCCCTCGCTTGTCCCTATATGTAGCTTGTTGCTACTTATTTTGACTTCAGAAAGTACAGAAAAGAGCTATCCGTTCCCTGCTCTGGTCCCCTGTGCAGGCTTTCCTGAGGATTCCCATTACTCAATCCACTAATTCCTCAGCCCTTAAGTACATGGCAAAGGGGCATGGAAAAGGAGCCAATTGCTATGGTGAGCAGAATCAGAAGCAGGCATACGAAGGAACCCTTCTATTGAAGAAGCCAGCAAAAAAGGAGGGAAAGAGCACTGCCTGCTTTAAGTTAGTCTGGGTTCCAACTCACTCCCTTTCATCTGAATTTAGTTACTCCTTTGAGCCCTCAGAGCCCTCCAGCAGCTGGGCAGCATAGCTCAGTATTTCAGAAAATGGATGAGGACACCAGGACTGGTCAGACAGCGCAGAGCAAACCCTTGATTTCAAAACCTCCATGCTCACCAAGGCAGAGACTGGAGCAGAAATTCAACCTCCTATGGAAGTATCCAATTAACATTACATGGGACCCAAATTCTTGTTGAACAAGTGAATTGAGATCCAAAAACTCAATGGCATGTCTGGTTACCTAGCCATAATGCGATAACTTCTGAATCCGGTACATGATCAACTCCTGAGTACCAGGGAATGTTCTAGGCATCAATGGAAAGGAGCCTGTTGAGTTTGGTGACAGATTTTCATAGCTCCCATTTGATGCGGCAGTCATAGGAGCACTGGGAGAAAAGAATATGGCCAGTCACCACTCACTCCCTCAAGTTTGTTTGCATACTTCACTCCCATTTGTTGAAATGAGTCAGCAAATGAAACTGCAGGTCAGGACTGTGGGCTTCGGCAGCCGTGGGGGGCCGGGGTACAGGACTGGAATAGCAAGGCCTGCTTCAGATTAGGATCTACGTTGGCTGAGTAGAATAAGGCTGGAAATTTGCATGACGTCTCCCTTCATACTATGACTGACTTAAGCAAGATCATTTACCTTTCCCAGCACTAACATTAACACGGTTGCATATGAAAGAGAAATGAGAACCAAGTGCGGTGTTGGCTTTCACTCCTTTCGAAGTGTATGGAGATGTCTGACAGACAAAGGTAGAGTTAGGAAGGGGAAGCGCTTATATGACAACTTCTTACAAACAGAGAAAAGCCATTTCAAAAACTCCTCATTTTAATGAGCTTGGGGAAAATGCCTTCACTTCCCATCTATTAATTGAGTAAGAGCAGCAGCTGAAGACGTTTGAAAATGCAAAAGCAAATTAGAATGAATAAGTAAAGTTTCAAATGAATTTTAAGGCAAAAACTTGTAAGCACAGATTAAAGCTAGAGTTGAATTTAAACAAAGGTTCACACAGTACACTGAACATCACATTTTCACAGCAGACATCACTCCACAGCTTTAGTGGGATTTTTCCAGGACCCTGTGACTTACACGGGGTTTTAAATAGAACATGGTGCTGTGTTTGCTGCAGCATCTGTTGCTTTATGCCACTTAACCCTCACAGCTGCTAATTATACCTTGATTTCTGGGGATGATATCCCAGTTATATTTTTGTTTAGAAGAAGAGCAGGAAACTGGATACATTTGCCTGTACAACCCTTTTGAAATTGCAGGTGCTCAAAACTGAAGGCTTTCATTTCACACGTTCTGGAATCAGACCGTGTGCATCTTCCACAATGTGCTATCAGCAACACCATTCTGCTTGGAATGGTTATTTACTCCTGTAACACTTCCATATTCTCTGATTACTCTCGTGACAAGATCCAGAATGAGCAATGAATTGGGCCTGATTACATCTGCATACTGGAGAAAGTAGAGCCATCAAGTTGGTTTTGCTTACTAGCAGGTTGGACTTAAATTTGTAAACTCAAAAGTAAGGGTGTTGCTTTCTCCCGCAATTCATCCAAACAGTTTTATTCTCTCTTCCTTTACGTTAAGACAGATTTGATTTGCTCTTATGTGATCAGTATTTAAGGGCACACCTCTCAATTTAAAAACTAAACTCTGCTCTCATTTATTTCCCTGTCAGCTATCAAATTCTCTTCTACATGGGAGAAACCAAAAGTTTAATTATTCACTATTCACATCAATTGAATGTGGAGGTATGTCTGGCTGCATGTTTCTGCCATATTCTAGAGCTAGATGTTAGTCACCTCACCTTTGAGTTCCATCTATACAGATGGCGTACACATTTTAGATTACAGCATTGGCCGTACTATGTCTGGTTAAGACGTGACTGTGCAGAGCTTTTGTTAGCCAAAGGCACCAGACTGTTTCCCCCCCTCAGTGTATACTTCCTTTGCCAGAACCCTTATAAATTAATATGCTATAGTTTATATGCAGAGATTTCCAATGGACAGGCATTGCTGATGACACTGCGAGCGGATCTACCCATTATAAAAAGTTTTTAAACTCTGTTTAAGAGCTGTACAACAGATACTGCCGAGGGATTTGGAAGATGACACATGGCAGGGAGATTGCCCTGTGAGAGTTGTTGTGAAAGTAATTTTGACTTGGCTAAGTTATGACACACAGAACCCTATTACATAGCCAGCCCTGGTGACCCATTAAAATGGGGGCATGACCCACTTTTGGGGTCCTGACCCACAGTTTGAGAACCACTGCTCTAACCTCAATATACATAACTAAAGCTACTCTCTGGATGCCTGATTAACTAAAGAGCATATTAAAATGTAGTAGGAAGGTCAACAATAAGTGAGGCTAAGGGCTTCTCCATTTCTTCAATGTGGCTATGCCCCAAATCTTTAGGGCTGGTTCCAGTGGCTGCAACAGGAGGAAGACACCTGGTTCCCCACACTAGAGTGAGGTAATGAAGACATTTGCATAACATGACACATTAGCAAACAAAGAAGCTAACTGAATATCCCCATGCACTTTAAGACTTTACAAGGAGCAACGCTGCACTCCTTCCATGTAAATAAAGGGGCATGACCATTTAATGGCTCTGCAAAGAAAGCATTTATTGAATTACTGCTTCACTAGAGTGTCTGATTTATTTAGTTTCAGATTCCTTTGTAGGTAAATGAGAAAATTGCACCATTCCATTATCTTGAGACCATTACTCTGTTTATCCAGTCTCAATACTCCTGCACGGCATGCGCTGTTCTCTACTGTAGTAGATGACTGTGCTTGGTGTTATTAGGCACAGCTTATGAATCAATTGTATGTATCACACTAAACAAGGAAATGGTGCATTGTGAAGCTGCTGCTAAACAGATCCCAATTACCAGTTGAAAAGGGAGCATATGTCAGTAGAGGCTTTTTGCATAAATTGACAAAGATGTTGCAATTATAGAAAGTTGAAGTAATTTAGCATCTAAATATTCCTTTCTAGTCTGAATGTGAGTTAACAGGCACTTGAATGTTATTGATCCTTCCAGAATACCAACAGGAGTGGCTCATGCAGATATCAAACTCCGAACTAGTGAATAAGTTTCACACATTGGTACATTAAAGTTGCACTCATTTTTGCATGCAAATCACGTTATAAAACTACTGTTTGAAGTGAGCCGAAATCCAAAAACCAAGACGCACGAGGGTAAGGAGAAAGTGTCATGCAACAGCATCCAAAGCAACAGGGTCACCATTTAGGTGATTTTATTGCAGTTAAAGTCACTAAAACTGAAGTACTAGGAAAATCAGAGCTGGAAAACCAGTTCCTTCAATACAAGGGAAATACTTTACAGTACAGGCGTTAACAAATCCAGTTCCTATAGAAGTACATACCACACACATATATTTAATGATGTAGCAAATCTGTGCATATGCGTTTAGAATTGATGCAGCACCGTGGGTACGCAATATACTCTCCTTGGGCAGCACTTGCAGAGCTGGTATCACACATGGTTACAAGCCTCACTACCAAAGTAGATGGGAATTTAGACACTTCTCTCTGAAAAGTGCTCCTAGTATCTCAAACAATTCTCAGCACAACCTAATCTAGTCTGGCCTCACTGACTCACTTTGTATCTTCACACAGTGCCTAACATAAGTGCCTGGGCCACAACAGGGGCTCCTAGGTGCTACCACCCTACAAATAAAAAAAATATGATATTTTCCCACTTCTGTTCTTCTGTAAGAGCCCCCAAGGGCCTGTTTACACAGCCCACGGCAACGAGCCTCCCAGCCTGGGTCGACTGACTCAGGTTGGCAGGGCTCGCACTAGCGGTCTAAAAATAGCTGTGCAGACCGCACTTCGAAGCGGTGGCTGGGGCCGCAGCTCAGGCTCAGAAGCCTAGGGACAGGGCTAGCTTCAGAGCTCAAGCTGCAGCCCACAGCTTCAAAGCCCCATTTACAACAGTTTCTTAGAGCGCTAATGCAAGCCTGCCAACCCAAGGTTGCTGACCCAGGCTGGGAGCTCACTGCCACGGGCTGTGTAAACGGAACCCAAGTCAGAGTGTGATTACATTCAAGGCTCTTAATACCCAGCATAAATTTATTTCGGAGTGGTAGCCGTGCTGGTCTGCATCAGCAGAAAGAACGAGGAGTACTTGTGGCACCTTAGAGGTGAACGGAGATGCATCTGATGAAGTGGGCTTTAGCCCACGAAAGCTTATGCCGAAATAAATTTGTTAGTCTCTAAGGTGCCACAACTACTCCTCGCTCTCTCTTTAAATTTATTGTATTTTAGTTCTTGCTAAACAACGGCTGGGTGGTTGAGTTCTAAAGTTACACATCACACACCGATGCAACAGTGGTAAAACCAGAGCCACTCACCTCCATGTACAAATCCATGTAGAGTGCAGTCTGAGGGGCCCACCAGATGGATCAGGCTGGACTGGCTATAGCCCACAGTGTACGGTTCTACGGAAAGAAAAAACAGAGGTCAGACCTACTATATATAAAGGATTCAGACTCTAATCATCAGAATTCCCACTGACCTACAAGAATGCCATTAAGAGCCTGAACCAGACTTTTTAGCTCACCTTGTACGGGACAAAAATCTTTGTGCTACCTTATTAAAAACTGCGATGTACATTTAAAGTCAGCAAGTCTTTGAAAAGAGGAAATGGCACGTGACACACACAGGTTCACTGTGGTCAAATGAAACCTCTTTCTTTAAGCTACAAATTTGGCTTTATTTTTAGTCTAGATCTTCAGAATAAGCTAACATTTGAAAATCAGTAGTTTTAAAGTTACTCCTATTTCCGTTTGGCAATTGCATCCTGAGCGGAGCCACCTTAACCAAAGCAGCCCTGAATCGAGCCCATTCTTGCCTGCCTGCAGCCTCACAGGATACTCCTGCTCTCAGCCCAACCTCTACTGCCCTTGCTGTTCCACCAAACTGCTTCTTGAAAGGTCTTCCAGTTCAAAAGGGACCAAAGACCTGCAAAATGGCTTCCGCAGCCAAGCCCAATGTAGAAGGGATTAACTTCAACATTTCTAAACCTCAGTTTGGTGGGAGAGAACAAGAGATTGGGGGGGGGGGTGCCGCTGATTTCAGCGTGCGCGCGTTTGTTTCAGTGCCATAGATCATAGAAAGGATTCTGAAAATGTGCTGGGAAACCAATATGTTAAAGAACTCCGCTCGCAGCCCAGCATTAACATTTCCTAGTCTTGTACCCACTTGTCACTGCAGCTGCAACTGGTATCTGAACTGATCACTGGTGCGCCATACGCAGCTGCACTCAAGTGTCTAAGTGAAAGCTTTTGCCCATATACGCTGGTTAAAAAAATGGCTTTTCAAAGCCTATGTTCAGTGAGAAGTTTGTATGAACTTTGGCTTATACTGAGAAAAAAGTAAATCTGGTAGACAATTGCCTGCCATTATGGCCTTCAAAGGGAAGCTCGATAATTCGAGTAACAGAAGAACAAATAGAAAAGGAGGACTTGTGGCACCTTAGAGACTAACCGATTTATTTGAGCATGAGCTTTCGTGAGCTACAGCTCACTTCATCGGATGCATAGCTCAGGAAAGCTCATGCTCAAATAAATCGGTGAGTCTCTAAGGTGCCACAAGTCCTCCTGTTCTTTTTGCGAATACAGACTAACACGGCTGCTCCTCTGAAAGAAGAACAAATAGTATTTAAAAATCTCCCCTTAATGTGTATTTGCCAGCTACAGCCACACGACACAGCGTCAATTAACTGAAATAGCCTTACCTTTAGTCTGTCTATCTGTGAGGCAAGGAGAGCAAAGAAAAAGGGTATATAAGCAGCTTTCATTATCTAGGTACCCTCTTTTAGCAAACAGATATGGACGTCAGCCCCCCCCCCCCCCCCCAACGTGAGCTAGAACTGCAGGTCTGCAGAGACAGTTGCACTGTGACGTTGCAGAATTCTATCTTCATGGGCTCGAACAGCAAAGGAATTCAGTGTTGGTAACAGACACTTTATTGGGAGCCCCAACCAATGACGTCTATCCACAGAACAGTTACTGCACAGCAGACAGGCAGGCTTCTCCATGCCAGCCCAATGTGGAGGAAATGCCCATGAGTAGGAAGACAAGTCAGCCGTCCGCCTTCATGCCCATTCAGTTCTACATCTGTTTCAACTCAGGATTGTCAGTGTCTATTGTGACGGTGACGTCTAATGTAGACACTTATCCAATTTCACACAGGCAGCCAAATGATAGTTAATGGCTTTCCATCGCTGCCAATGTGGGCCAGATTTGAACCGGGGGCTAAAAAGCCTATTTCACTGTGAATCCCCTAATCTACCCAGCTCTTCACCTTAGACACTTTTTGGAACAGGTGTTGATACCAGTGTTTGAGCATGTCGCTGCCCAACTTGCATTTCCCGCTGCTGCCATTTGGGACAGGAGCTGCGGGGAGGGGGAGTACAAAGCCTGGGCAGGCCAGTTCCCCCATCACCTCCGAGCACAGGCAGATATCATTAGGAGTATTCAGGCTTTCATGCAGCCAGCTGCGGTGCCAACGTTCACACTTATTAAAAAGTTACGTTTTCCTGATCTTTATTGAGGAAAGCTTGTCACTGCTGTAAAAATTAAGCCATTTCATCTTCACCTGGATATAGACATGTGGCGTAGCAAGCGAAACGGTTTATAAAACCTTTCGGGCTCCGGAACGAGACCAAAGGAACGCAGTTGCCCCTTGTGACTTGTTGCTAGGCAACTACTGTCCAAACGCCTGAAACCTTGTACTGTTCTCAAATTTTAAAGGTAGTTAAAAAATTAACAAGCTGAAGAGAAAGAGCCTCTATTCAAAATGGCAAAAATAGTCTGCATGCCATCTCTTTCATAACTCCACCTCAGAAAGGGACTTACAAGTTTACTTGGTCACATGCTCTAGCAGCTTCTCAAATTAGATTTCAAATCTCACAGCGTTATGTTCGAGTACAGACTCTCAGCCAGAGCCCTTGAACAAAGCCAGAATTGTCTTTTCCAATCCACAGATGCACACTCTTGGATTGCACATGCTAGGCTACGTGAGGGCTATAAATAGTCGAGTGCAGCAGCTCAGCTCCTCAGTGCTCTGAACTTCCAGCGTCAAACCCAACAGCTCCCTGAAGACAAGCAAGGCAGACGGAGGGGCGGTCTCTGAAGGGGCAAACTCAGGAGGCCTCAGGCTACAGGTAAGTAACCTAGTTTAGTCTATTCGTTTTCCCACCTGGAGACTAGTGGTCTGGGAGACTGGAAACCACTGCCCTTTTACAGTGATGGGCAGACACACTCCTACCCAAGTGCATGGAGAGTTCTGGGTTTCTGATTACAAAAAAGGCATGAGTCCATGGAAAGTTTCCTGTTGGCAATAACGGAGGCAAGAATGCCAAGAGGATAATGGCTTCCTTAAAGTGAGCTCTCTCACCTGGGAAGCAGCACTTTGCAGGAGCGAGGAAACAAGCAGCTCTTATAAATCACTCACTAAGGACACAGCGGGGCAGAGCCTTTTAGAATGGCATGACAAGTCACCTGGGCAGCAAGAAATCAGACATGGAACCCAAAGCCGGCTGGCAAGTCAGAATTTCTAAGCCAAAGGGACAGCCAGTATGATCATGTCCCTCATGGAATGCCAGGAGAATTCCAGATGCTCTTTGACGATCTCCAGACACACCTTGACAACTCCAGCCAAGAGTATTTGATCTCATAGCTACACACTGGATCTCCAACACTGGTTAGCCAAGTCCAGGAGTTATGTTAAGTGGCATACAATGGATTTCTTCAGCAAGTACACGCAGAAGGAAACCTGATTCTCCAGCAACAGATGAGTAAGATGCATAAGTGAGGGAGGCCATTCAACCATGCTATGGGAATGCCCAACACACAGATTCAGACAGAAATGAAAGTTTTTCTACTGAAACCAAACTCTAGGTATTGCAATTCTCACGATTTTATGACTAGCAATTGTGGGGCATTTACCACCTGTCTTATGAAAACATGACGACAGACCCAACTCACGAATTTTCCAACTCACCAATACTAAAGGCGGTCACCATCTCCCATTAACAGGACTGGGGTTGAAGCCAGCAGGATGGCTGGCTGCCACCGCCCACTGATTTCAGTGACATTGAAGCCCTGGCCACAGGCAAAATGGCTGCCACTGCACAGTTCAGGCAGCGAACAGGACAGTCCGAGGAGCAGCAGACACAGTGAAAGATGAATGAGGCGCAGGGGACATGATGGGTAGTGGGGGAAGCTGAAGAGGGTGCAGAGAACAGTGATGGGATGGCAGCTCCCCCATCTTGGGGGTAGTGGTGGGGAAGGGGACTCCTCTCCAAACAGGCAGGAGAAGAGGCAGTGTTTCCAACTCTCAGGAACCGATTGCAAATCATGGGATTTTGGCACCTGCAGGAGACACCGTTACGGTGATGCAAGAAGCTCCTCAGATCCCACAATTTTCAGGGATGGGCATAGGAGCAGAACTCTGAATGACAGCCTTGTGGTGGAGCGGATAGATCTGCCCTGCCGGCATGCATGGCACTAGATCAGAGAGGGCCCTGGGGCAGCAGGAGGCAGGGGACTCAGGGCAGTGGTGCCCCTGGGAGACAGGCAGAGAAGACACTGGGCAGCAGGAGGTAGAGAAATGTTGTTGCGAGGTGAAGACAGGAATGTGAGAAGTCAGCTTCTCCTATCTTGGGGCCAGGAGGGGGTAAGGGAAGTCTTCATCTGAGCAGCCAGAGAGAGGTATGTATTTTTGTGCACATTAAAAGGTTGACTTTTCAACCTGAAATTCTCTCTCACACATCGGCAGAGGAATAGAGGAGAGTTAGAAGTCAAGATGATTTAAAAAAAACTCGTTTTTTAGTCTGATTTTTTGGGGCCAATCATGACTGATAGCCTGAGTCATGAGCTTTGATCTCTTGAGGTTGGCAATACCTTATCTTGACAATATCCAGGGAAAGATCAGCACATCCTGGTCTGAACAGCCTTTAAAAAGCAGGAGGAATGAGCAGGGAATCATCCTTAAAAGGTCAGGGTATGCAAGGAATAGAACTAGTAATCTCGAAGGTCAGGTACTGATGGGAATGTCTGGGGCCCGGGCTGTAAGAGGCCAGTCTGTCAGGCATAGCTACAAGTACATCTGAGTGGAATGGGCAGCCACAAGGCGTGTGATTAACACGTCAGGGTGGGAGCTGAACATGGTCTCTTACAACGCCAGCCTTGCAGAAACAGGAAGAGAATGAACTGCAGGGCTGCCCTTCTTGTAGCCTAGAACAGCAGCCTGTCTATTTGCAGGCATTCCCAGAGCACACATCACCTGCGGGGAATCACAAGGTAACAAGAAGGAATATGGAGCAGTGGTAAGTCCAGGGAAAGTGTTCTACGACTCCTGGGTTTATGGACTGGGAAGACAGGTCCCACCTGCAGTTTGAGCAGGATCTTACATGGAAAAAAAAAATCTATGAAGAACAAACATGCCAATATTAACCCTAAGAACCATTTTCCTCTATCAGTAAGTCATGGAAGAAGTTCCTCCTGAGCCCTTCTACCAGGGACAGGAGGATGAGGTGAGGGGAAATGGAAAGGTGGGATGAGGCATACAAGTGAGAGAGAGAGAGAGGGGGGCGGGGGGGTGCTTGGCTAGCCTTTAAAACTGTACTTCGTTCCACGCCCTCCGAGCTGGATACCTCACAGTCTGAGGAGGGCAGACAGTGTTGCCTAGTGGATAGAGCAACAGAATTTGACTATCCCTGGCTCTACCACTGGCCAGCTGGGTGACCTTGTGCAAGTCACTTAACTTCTGTGCCTGAGTTTCTCCACCTGTAAGATGGCAGATCTGATCCTTCCTCCTTTGTAAAGAGCTGAGATCAATGGATGAAAAGTGCTCTTTAAAGACTTACTGGCAATACACTGGGTAATGTGTCAATACACGTTCTAAGCAGTATGAGGGTAACAAAACAAGGCTGAAAATTCAGAGGAAATGTGGGTCCCTATCAGTAAAGTGCAGATCTCCACCACAGCCCAAAGTCAGCATGTTATAAGAACTTACAGAACAGGTTTTTCAGTTTCTTCCCCAGAGTCCTAAGTTAACTGCCCCACAGAGATGGAGGCCTAAGTCCGACTCTGGGGCTCTCATCCTGGAGTCTGCAAACAAGTTTTGGGGGTTCCAGCCAGTCCCACCCTCTTCTTTTAGGCAAACGGGAGTGGGACCCAAAACCTTTTTTGGTTACAACATGGAGTCTCGGGACGGACAAGGTGGAGAATTCGTGTTTTGGTGCAGTGAAGACCTTGTTCTACCAAGTTAATACTCTGTCTTATCCTACTAGTTTGGAAGCCTGAGATAAGGAGTGTGTGAAGAATTTTGCAAGCTAAATAAGGATTTCTTAAGAAATCACCACTCTGGCTGACTGCATTACCTGGATTGATTACAGGGAAGATGATGTCCCCATTTCTCTGTTTAGTTACCAGTCGTTCCAGTTTCTGCTCTTCGTAGCGTTTTTTTCCTTCCTCTTCCAGCTCTTTCCATGCATACTGAAGGGAAAGAACACACAGGTCACACAGTTACACCACAGAGGAAAGACCAAAGATGTGTGACTGGGGATCCACAGATGAACAGGTACTGACCTCAGTACTCAGCCAGATGCTGAGAGATTCCATGGCTGCCCTAGTTGTCACATAAAACCAGATCTGTCCAATTACTATTAGTGCAGGGCCAAAGACGCACAGCGCCATGCTGGTTTGTGAGGGGGGAAAATGGGTGTGTGCACAGCCATTCGCTTCCTCCTCTATGCCAGAATCTCTAGTGTTCATCAGTCACTCGCTGCCAGGCGTTCCTGCCCTTGGAGGTGTCACAGGTTGAAAGATTCAGCCACCTTCAACGCAGCCAGTCAGTTTAGTTAGCCCCTAACCGAGGCCATGCACATCTTGTTCACAGAATTCATTCGCTCCTGGGTACACATATACCTTGCTGGTTTTCAGACTGATCGACTTCCTTGCTTCATTTAGGGGACAAAAACTTTGCTACTTTCTCTAAAGAGGACCAAGGCAAGTAAAAAGGAAGCTACACCTGGTGTGCCTGCAGACAGACCACAACAGTTCATTTCTATAAGTTATGTTTTCCTAGGGTCTACAAAACAATGCAGCTGTTTCATTATGGTAACACACCGTCTTTGACTGAATCACTGACCTCTCCAAAGTACTGGAATAACCTGAGCACACCTTGTACATGTTCTAATTAGAGCTGTCGATTAATCAGTTAAATCAAGTGATTAACTCAAAAATGAATCGCAATGTTAAACAATGGAATAGCAATTGAAATGTATTAAATATTTTGCAAGTTTTTGTATATTTTAAAATATATTTCAATTACAACATAGAATACAAAGTGTACAGTGCTCAACTTTATATTACATATATTTGCACTGTAAAAAGAAACAGTATTTTTCAATTCACCTCATACAAGTACCGCAGTGCAATCTCTATCATGAAAGTGCACCTTACAAATGTAGATTTTTTGTTACTTAACTGCATTCAAAAACAAAACAATGTCAAACTTTAGAGCCTACAAATCCACTCAGTCCTACTGCTTGTTCAGCCAATCGCTAAGATGAACAAGTTTGTTTACATTTACAGGAGATAATGGTCACCTGAGAGTGAGAACGGGCACATGGAACTTTTGTAGCTGGCATTGCAAGGTATTTACATGACAGATATGCTAAACATTTGTATGCCCCTTCATGCTTTGGCCACAGTTCCGGAGGGCATACTTCCATACTGATGATGCTTGTTAAAAAAAAAGAATGTGTTAATTAAATTTGTGACAACTCCTTGGGGGAGAACTGTATGTCTCCTGCTCTGTGTTTTACCTGCCTTCTGCCATATATTTCATGTTATAGCAGTCTTGGGTGATGACCCAGAATGTTGTTCCTTTTAAGAAAACTTTCACTGCAGATTTGACAAAATGCAAAGAAGGTACCAATCTGAGATTTCTAAAAAGGTAGCTACAGCACTCAACCCAAGGTTTAAGAATCTGAAGTGCCTTCCAAAAATCAGAGATGAGGTGTGGAGCATGCTTTCAGAAGTCTTAAAAGACCAACACTCTGATGCAGAAACTACAGAATCCAAACCACCAGAAAAGAAAATCAACCTTCTGCTGGTGGCATCTGACTCAGATGATGAAAATGAACATGCATCGGACTGCACCGCTTCGGATCATTATCGAGCAGAACCAGTCATCAGCATGGACGCATGTCTTCTGGAATGGTGGTTGAAGCATGAAGGGACATACAAATCTTTAGCACATCTGGCATGAAAATATCTCGCAACACCGGCTACAACACTGCCATGTGAATGCCTGTTCTCACTTTCAGGTGACATTGTAAAGAAGAAGCAGGCAGCATTGTCTCCTGCAAACATAAACAACTTGTTTGTCTGAGTGATAGGACTGAGTAGACTTGTAAGCTCTAAAGTTTGACCTTGCATTCAAAAATAAAACCTTTTTTTGTGCATAATTCTACATATGTAAGTTCAACTTTCATGATAAAGAGATTGCACCATAGTACTTGTATTAGATGAATTGAAAAATACTTATTTTTACAGTGCAAATATAATATAAAGTGAGCCCTGTACACTTCATATTGAAACTGAAATCAACATATTTGAAAATGTGGAAAACATCCAAGAGTGTTTAAATAAATGGTATTCTATTACTGATTAATCGTAATTAATTTTCTTAATCGCGTGACAGCCCTAGTTTAACAAATTTTCAGCAGCACATAGCTACAAACAGTGAGACAAGTGTACCTTTCAGGAATCATTCATTGTTATAATGATGAAATTCTTAAGTATTTTGCTGCTGACATTTCATTTCAAAGTTGAAAGAGAATAAGTCTTAATTATAGACCTGTCAAGTACAGTTACTTCCAACTCTTTCCAAAGCGTTTACAGTACAGAACAAATAGTTATCCATTTCAAACAGCAAAATGTCTCTGTAAAATCCCTCAAGCTACATTCAAGCATTTTCCTCATTGCATCTCCCCCACCTCCCCCCCACAACTAGAGCTAGAAAACCAGCTTCTGACTGGACAGAATTAGAAGCACTATCAAAAGGCATTAAATGGAAGAGGCACCAGTACACAGACCCTGTTTGTGCCTCTCACACAATGCAATCTTAAAAGCACTGATAATGGGCTCCGACCTCTACAAGAGGTAAACAAACACTCCTTGCCTCAAAGAGCGTACAGCCTAAGGAGACAGGTGTACAGCATCCGGGACACAGGATGCGCAACTCCCATTACAAGTAATTCCTAAATCCCAATTGCAACGAGAAACTTGTTCTGAAGGCTTTACCCAACACGCACGGGCAAGTCAGAACAATCTGCAGCGGCCACTAGTTTAAAAGAGCGGAATGCTCTGGTGGAGTTTTGACGGAAAGCACCTGCAGTGTAGGACAGAGCTTTCAGCCAGAACTTTAGGGGCGATTTCCTCGAATGACACTATTTCCAAACACCTTCTCGTTACTGCAGCAAAGCAGCGGCAGCCTGCTAAGCATTCTTTCATTGTCAATGCGAAACCCTGAAGTACAATCTCTCAGTCTGTCGTTTGGTCAGATCTCATTCACGGTTTGCACCAAGACACTGAGGTGCTTCTGAAATCTATATTCCGCAGGAGAGCATCCTGGAGATGGGCTTAAACTCTGGCTACTTCCTGGAACAACTGCACATAAAACACAACAGTTGTCCTTTCTGGGTGAAGCAAGGATGCTTCACTGTCAGCTTGCTAAAGCCCCAATCCCCCCACAGGGGACACAGCGCTCCATAAAGTGGAGAATTAATATTGAAAGGGACAGTTGCTCCAAGCTAATTATACATTGTTGATCAGAGACTTAAATGGGAACATGAAAGCTGCCCTCTTTCAGGTGCTGTTCCTTTGCTTGGAAAGCTTTGGCTCCAGATGGCAGGGCTGGAGTCATACAAAATTTCTTTTATGTAGCTCCAGATGTCAAGGAAAGAAACAGGCAAATTGTTTTAGTACAAGGAAGCTGGCATGTGGGTTACTCATTCTCCTGGGGTCCTCTCCCCTCAGAGGAGGGGTAGCACATGTCACTTCTGAGAGTGCTACAGATGAAGCCTCATTCACACTGCTGGCTATTCCTTCCAAGTCCATTCCCCCAGCTGCCTCCTAGCACACTCTCAGAGGACTGTCCTGGCGAAAACAAGGTTGTTGGAAGGACTTGTCCCTGAATATTTTTTCATCCCCTAAAAGCAGACATCGGAGATTCTCTCAGGCTTTGCCTGCACTCTACGATCCCCAAGCAGAGTAGCTGTATCTGTGCCAATCACTAAGCCTAGACAAGGGCAAGCCAGGTTTTGCAGAGAGAGAGGAAGTAGCTGCTGCCATTGTTGTCTAAAGACATTAAGAACATGGTGGCCATATTGGGTCAAACCAAAGATCCATCTAGCCCAGTATCCTGACCTTCCGATAGTGGCCAATGCCAGGTGCCCCAGAGGGAATGAACAGAACAGGGAATCATCAAGTGATCCATCCCCTATCACCCATTCCCAGCTTCTGGCAAACAGAGGCTAGGGACACCATCCCTGCCCAGCTTGGCTAATAGCCACTGATGGACCGATCCTCCATTAACTTATCTAGTTCTTTTTTTCTCTGCAGTATGCTCATTCTGCTGCGTGCGCCAGTGTGTCTTGTTTTCAGAAATATAAGAGGTAAATGCTGAGTCAAATCCTGCTTGGCCACACCCACTGGAATTGTAGAAAAACTCCACTGGAGTTAGTGAACAACTGGAATTAATTGGATTTACGTCACTGTAACTGACCAGAATTTGGCCTACTTTAGAGTTATCGGGGGGGGGGGGGGAGAAAAAAAAAACCCACCACTCACTCAGAGCCTACCACTGATCTGACTAAATCGTCCTTAGCAGCTCCCAGCTGAAAAAAAAAAAAATTACTCCTTTGCCATCCCCTGCCCCACCTGCTCTGGTCTATGTGGAGACAAATGGGCAAACCTGAGCGACTGTTTACTGTTTTGAACACAGTGTATCTGGCTGTGTACAGATAAAGGAATGCACAGTCCCTGTGCTGGGGGTGAACATCAGCTGTTTAAGCTAGACTATTTAAATTAATATTCTTCACTCAGGACATTGTGGGGTGGTTCAGCATTTAAAAGCTGTAAGTGGCTTTTGCAAGGGAATTCTATGCCTATGTAAGAAGAGGGAAAGAGCATTTCAACTTTATATAATGAATAGCTGTGTTAGCTTGGTAATACTATCCCAAAATGTAGTTTCTATTTCACTTGAAAGCCTGGAGGATACTAAGCAGTGACATCAGTTAGCTATGTAGCCCTGACACTGGAGTGATGGCTTGCTTGATCATACACTCAGTATATTGGAATGACAAAACTCCCCCCATTAAGACTTTCTGCACATGACCCCATTTGCCCAGCTACTGAACTTCACTAGCAGTCTAGTCAATCATTCTTTGTGACAAAGAAATAAGATCAGTAGCTATCGCTCATAGGGTGCGGGTTGGGAGCTCATTACGGCCATTTCAAACAGAGTTGCCTGTCCCAGTGCTCGATAGGGGCAAAGTCCTATTAAACTAAAACAGTTTCTTTTCACAGCCAACCACACAAGGGGACAAGTGCTTCCCTGCTTTTGGTATTGCTCTCAATGCCTGGTGTGGCATACACTGCCGCATAGCTGCTGTGCCCCTCAACACATTGTACAGAACAACTAGGTAGTCTACTCAGTGCAGTGGGGCAAGCAGAAATGTCTCTGCATTATACATCTTGACCTTCTGACACTTACCTCAAAACGTAAGATTCTGACCATTTCCAAGGTTAACAAGTCTAGCTCTGCTCACTCAGCTTCAGCAGCTAGGATTCTTTGTCCATTTCAGTTACTAAGAACAGGTCCCCAGAAGAAGTGTAAGCGTGTGTGTTTTTAAAGAACAATCCCCTCTTACTGCATATTATGCTTCCCAACAATGCAGAAGTATCAGTTAAATCTTATGATTTCTGGTCATTACCTCCAGCAAAACAGATTAGTCCAGGGAGAAGACCCTTCCCCATAAGAAGCTATTACAGTAACTTTACTACACTAACTCCATTGTAATTAGCTTCATTCCAATACCTCTCATTGTAACTTTGGGTTTGGGTTCTAAGGCTAACCCTATGTCAAAGAGTTTTCTTCCCCTTTACCATTTTAATAAATGTTGCTCAGGAGTCATTGAATTCTCTCCCCAGGGAAGAGTTGAGCGAAGCTTTTAAAAGCCACACAGGCAAAATTATTGTTTGCCCGAAGACTGGAGGTGGGTTGTAGGAAGATTAGAGGATACATATGAATATATTAGGTCTGTTGTTCTAGTGCTGTCTAACTAGTTTTCTTCCCATGGTTCTGCTTCCCCAATGAAGTGCAAAGCCACTTTTAATCAGTGTATGAACTTCCTTTCAGCTAAATCGTATTTCCTCATAGAATATCATGACCGTGCCCTATCCAACAAAGTTAGTGCTTGTTTACAGGAGGGCAGCAGAATGGTCTTATTAGGTGTTCTCGGCTTGGGGGTGCTGGAGAAACCTGGTGAGTACTCCAAAGAAAGGTACAACCATTTAGCAATAACTGAACTGGCTTTGCAAACTTCTCCCAGCTCCCTAATGGTGGTGGTCATCTTGAAGAAGAGTGACATTTGCCATTCCCAGCATGGAAGAAAGTCCCTGCAAGTCTTATGATGTATCAACAGTGAGTTAACAGTAAGAAGTGTTTAATATTAAACAGTGTTCAGACAGGGAAGTGCTTCCCATTGTGAAGCCAGCGGGGAAACTGGTGCCCAGCCTCAGCCATTTGTCTCCAATGCTGCTAACATCAGGACATTCCCTTTAGTGCCGGAGGCAAGTGTTGGAGAAGGACAAGTAGTGGGTGGGGGGAACTAGAGTATCACAACAACAGGATTAGAAACTTTCTAATGGAAGTTTATGTGCTACCTAACCGAGTAGGTTAGTGAACAAGTGATGGTGGCCACTGCATTCCAGATCGGTTTGCTGGCTATAGTGGATACCAGCACAAGGCTCAGGAGCCAATTTCAAACAATATGCATTGTGCAGTGGGGTAGCTACAGCAACTACAGGTCCTATTATGCAGCACTTGATCCTGAGCAGAAAAACACACCTCTATAGTTGAGATGCCGGCAGCTGAACTTGCTCAATGCTAACATAACAAGGGGCAGTTCTCTGGCTCCTACTAAATTGCCTATGTAATCTTCCAGAATTTGCCCTAGTGATGCCCTGGACAGAGGAATTCCTGCACTTATCCTGAGGACTAAGCTAGGCTGCCTACGAGATCAACTTTTATCTCCATCATTTTCAGCAAACAGACCTACAGATGCCAGTCTAGAGCCCAACAGAAGCAAGATGTCTAAAGTCTTCGGCCCGAAGAGGGCCGCCTCTCCAGGTGGATGTTTGACTGCCCACCGCTCTCACATGGAAGACGTGCAGCACAGCAGGACCCTATTAGCTCATAGTCAATGCCCTGTACTCACAGTTCAGGTGTGCCGATAACTTTGGTCGGCACAAACAAATCAGAAAGTTACTAGAGAGGACTTTGCCCTATGGCTAGTTAGTTTAGCATGGCATTTTTAGAGACATGCGGAGAATAGATTTAAGTGTAACTTTCTCCATAAATTACACAATAGCAATGGCTCTGGAGAAGCCTGGTATCTTTGGTGAGTCAATGAGCATTAACCACATCATAAGACTAGAACTCAGAGGTGAGAACCTGGTGGAGTTACACATGGTGCTGACCACTCCTGAAGGAGTCAAGTCTGCAGCCCAAGACATATTAGAGTGGGTATCTAACAACATCTGCCACACTTCAGGGTACTTTCTTACAAGTCACTTTCCACACGCGACTTCCTGAAGCAGTCACCTTTTAGGTTGAAATTTTCCATGCTTGGTCTCCTTGCCTCTCTCACCCACCCGAAAGATCCAAATAAATAAATTGAGCAAAATTGCATCAGTACCAGTCCTGAAGAGAATACAGCTTAGGCAACAGCAGCTTCTCACCAGTAAAGAGAGTTTAAGTACTGGGTAGGCAGATTGTCCCTTGCCATTTTGATTTGGAGAGCACATTCATACATGTGAGGGGGAACACGTGAAAGGTAACCTAATGCCCTAATTAACATTTTGCTGGCAATAGCACATCTATTATCAGGCCAATATCAGACATAACAATGGCTTTTACTGGAGACTTTAATACATTATATTAACTCAATTAAAACCAAGACACATCAGCCAGCTCATTCAGACCTCAGAGGTGTAACTGTAAAGAACTCAATTAAGTTTGGATGGGGTAACAATGAAACCTCATTTATCATCTAAATGAGGCATCAACCTCTTGTTTCAAATGGTTATTTGGGCTCTGACCAAGACGACAAGTTAAGATGGGTTTTGAAACCCTCTAAAATGACCAAAGTCTGAGCTTGACAAATTGCATAAAAGATCACAGGAAGAGTAGGGTTTTAAGTCCTTTCAGATAGGGTAAGAGGAGAGGATGTTTGGGAAACTGACTCAAGTCCTTAGTACTCTGGAAGAAGAGTAAAATACCAGATAAATAAACTTATTCTGATCTGGAGGCAGAAAGGAGAGATGTGTTTGGTGTGAGATGTAGCTTGGCAGGGAAAATGCTGGAATCACAACTCTGTGCTCAACAAATCTTTTCCAGGTAAGAGGTATATGAATCCTCCATCCTGCTAGATGAAATATTGGTCACTAACATACTGGCAGGGGACTTCAAGGACTCAAGAGTTCCTGGAAGGAGACATCCAAGTACAGGAAGAGAGAGAATGTGCTACCCGAAGTCTGAAGCAAACAATTGCTGAGTAAAGAACAAAAATATCCCGCTTTAATCCTCATTAACAGGATTAACCTCTCTTGGCAATGCAAATCCAATGCACTCAAAAGTAGAGTAGCTCCAATTACTACATTGGCAGAGCCAACTGAAGAGCTGTGTTGATGTTTACAGTTCCCTTAAGACTCTGCTAGGCAAAGAATGAGTTTATGTCAAGGCGCCTGACATGCCAAAACATGGAAGATCATTTGGAAGTAAAATTATGCACCCAATCATTAGTTATGAAACACCACAGGTGTGCATGATTCATTAGGGACTGGAAGGAGAAAGGCCTCACGCTATCAGAAAGCAAAATGTAAGACCACCACCACAAAGGAAAGGTCACTTCACATGTAAAAGTAAGTGGTTTACTACATTTAGTATTCACCAGTGAATATAAAGACTTTGGCCAGGACAGGAAAGTCCATAAATCTCACTTTTGAGGCGACCTGCAATTTCACTAGACAATTACACCTGTTTCCCACACCTCTTTTCTTTAGTCTCACCTTCCAGTTTTTTTCTTACTATTCTTAACCTTTAAGAACCTACCTAAATTCTTCACCAAGAGCCTGATCCAACTCCCACTGAAGTCAATGGAAAGAATCCCACTGACTCAAGCAGGCCAAATTGGATCAGGCCTCAAGTCCCAATACTGAGCAAACCAAGTCAACGCTTTGGCAGAGAAGAGCTGGGAGTAGTGGAAAACCTTCCTCAAAACCTGTAGCCCCAGAGAACTCAGGTATTTCAAACTTGACATTTTGGTCACTCAGTCATATCTGACTGGGAGGGGGGGGCGGGGGGGGATATTATATATATTTTTTAACAGTAGAAGGGGTCAACCAAAAGATATTTTAGAGGACTGCATACATGTTAGAACTCCGATTGTAGGAGAAGGAGAATTACAAGACATATGGATGGGGTGAAAAGCTAATTCTAACTTGACAAAGTATTTTCTGTTTTGATGGGGTGCCTTCCCCACCCTGGACTCTAAGGGGTTAATAGAGCCCTAGGGAGGCTGCGCAGGAGGCAGCCAATCAGGACCAAGCAGGCCCATATGAAAAGGGAGCTGCAGGGCAGAGGAGTTCAGTTCTCTGCTGGGAGTCTAGGGAGGAAGGACTGTGTCTCTGGAGAGCTGAGAGAACTGCCAGCACCCTGGACAGAACAGTGCTGCGAGCAGGGACAGGGGGAGTGAGAGAGCGCTCCTGGCTGGCTGCTGCATTTGCAGGCTGAGGCCCTGAGACAAGGGCAAAGAGGACGCTGGGGCCACGAGGAAGTGTCCAGACAAGTTGCTGCAGTAGCCACTAAGGGAAGTGGCTGAACAGCAGACTGCAGGTCCACCTAAGTGTGTGGCACGGGCAGAGGGCTGTGTCGCTGAAGAGGATGATGCGGTCCTTGGAGAGACGTGGGCCCTAGACCAGGAGTGACAACAGCAAGACACCACCTGAAGAGGGCACAGAGCTAATTCCCAAGACGGCCAGCAGGCAGCACCACCATGGTGAGAGAACCCTGTTACATATGTACACTTAGCAGGTGATTCGTCTAGACTAGCTAGAGATATTTTCTGGCGCACACAGGGTTGTACAAAGCATTTCCCTGAACATATGTTTATTTAGAAGGAGAGTTTAGGATGAGTCACTCATTTATTTTTACATCCTTATCCTTAAGGATTTGTCACTCTGACACCAAAATACAGACTCTGTTTCATCCCTGCACTTTAATTACTTGAAAGCCAAAGAAAGTTATTCTAGAGTCATTTTGTTGCTCTTCAAAGCACAGCTATTTTATCCGGTAAGTTTAGTACCAGCCTTTTTGTGGGTTGCACACAGGTACTGAACCCCTTCCAGGTCTACGCATCTTGGTCGCTGTATCTAGAGAAAATAGAGCTCAAAAGTACAGTCTGTGGCCTCAGAGCATCTACAGATCCTTCTGGAAACAGCCAGTTTGAGTCCTGAAGAGCAGCATCCTCTCCTTCTGCAAAGCCAAGTCTGTCAGCTCTCCCACTTAAAGGAGAAAGGAGAGACTTCAATCGCTTAATTTATGCCTTGCTCTCTTGCATTAACTGGTTAAGTCTCACTTGGCTATGGCGTAAAGAAGTTCATTTTCTGTGGTGCAATATTTCCTGAGATCACTGCCACCTGCTTCAGTACCCTCAAAGTGGTGAAGATACAGTAGTTACATTAGTCAGAGCATCTTTTCCTCAAAGAGGAGTGAGGGGGGAGAGAGAAGAAACACAAAACTGCCCACACCCCTGAAATCGGACATCGTAATAGCAAAGCTAGTATTACTCCGATGCTGCACCTGCTCCGACTGGCCTGGAGGGAGACATGTCAACTTTTAGTTAGAAAAATGAACGTTAAGAGTCTGGAATAGAATACGCCCTACTCCAAATCTCTGCAAACGCATGCACTAAGTTCTGAGTGTAAGGATTCTGAGCGAACGTATAGGTAGCTACCTGAATAGGAGGAACTTCCAGGACTTTGTCCACGTTCTTTAGAGAAAGAGGCACATACCACAGAGTTGCCCTGTTAGTCACCCTCTTCGCACCTTGAAAAGAAAAGAGAAAAGAAGTGTTAAAAATACAGATACATTGGAAACACCTGGCAGTAAAGCCTGTGTAGCACTTTAGGAGCATAAATTCTGTACAAGGAAAGCTACGCTGAGGGTGATGGGTAACGAAAGCAAGAAGCCCAGATATAGCAGCTAATTTCCTGGAGATGCACCAAAGAGATTGGAGAATGGCAAAGAGCTGTATAAACCATTAATTAAGCCTCCCAAGGCCGAGGGCTTTGCTCCAGTTGATTATCTGGTGTTCCCCACATAGCTTCATGTCCTCCCTTCCCCATGCTCGTTCTATAGGAATACACAGGGAGAGCATCACTGAGGACACAGCCCACCCCCCACATCCCTCCCGGCCAGGGAATGGGCTTGAGGAGACTTCTCTGGATGCCATGTGCCAGCATCAGAGAAAGAGCTGAACAATGGCAGAGAACCATCATCATGTTTTCGCTTGTGAGCATGGAACGCTTGCTACAGCGGACCTCTTTGGTACCTGTCGTGTCTGAGCTGCACACGAGCAAGCAGCTGATCACCAAGTGACACTGTCATGGCTTAAGAGACTGAGGCTCCAGTATAACATTAGCACATGCTGTGTTCTGACCCCCCACTCAGTCTATTATGCCACATTGGGTCAGACTGAGGAATTCCAGGACTGGCAGAAATGCATGCGCCAACCGCTGCGTTCGGCAAGAGATGGACAGGAAGCTATCCTGCCAGCAATGCTGCTTGAACCTTCCAGAGCAGCCCTACAGACAGTTAGCGCTTTGTCCCTTAAATGTGTAAGTGTAGCACGTTGTTTAGTGACACAGGCCCTCTGACCGCAATGTTACTGCTAAGTGGCACCTTGACCTGCTAAGCAGGGTGACCTCTTAAAAAGCAGATTTAAATGCTAATGATTGCTAGAAATTAGCTGAAACAAGCATCCAGTATAATGCAAAGGAGCTGGATTTTATCAAGTGCTGCAGGGGCTCATTAGCTTCTGCTGAAGGTTTAGAATGCTTAGAATGTGCACTGTACATGAAACAACCACTGAGGTGGAAGATCACAGTTCGTGTTTAGAGCAGGGGTTGGGAATTCATGTGTTTAGTGTTTATTTGCACAATTTCTAAAAACTCGTGGTTTAATGAATCCTACCTTTGGGGAAGCATCTAAACACAATACATACAGGTATAAGATTAGCTGGTGGAAGGATACAGAGCAGATGTGAAAGGAGACCAGATGAGCTCTCGCGTTGTTCTTCAAAAAAAAGTCAAAGTCATGTTTTCAGTGCCAAATTAGCTCTGACACTGAATTTAAAAACTCCAAATATCTTGCCAAAAAACCTTATATAACAAAATGTGGAATTCCTTCTGACAGGATTATTTTATGTCTAAATATTTCCAGAAGTCAAATGGTCAATGACTCCAATGACATCAAGCTCAGAAACTAGCATCTATGGCGCGTGCAAACTATTCAGCCAAGACAGAGCTGTTAGCTAAATGGACGGTAATTCACCTCTGGTCTGGGCACTCAATCACATGCACTGGCCTGCTGTCAATACAGCCATTAACAAGCCAGCCGGGGGGGTGACGGATCCCGGGCTGACAGATCTTTAAGTCGGAGACAGGTGAGGCCCATCTACTCTAGCCCTGCTGAAGTTGGCTGTGCCATCTCCTTCCAATATTCCCAGCAGCAAGTTCTGCATGTTATAAAACAGGAGAGTTTGTGGCATGCCAGGCAAACTGCAGAGGAAAGCATACATCTAGAATCGGTAGCATTGTGGCCTCCCTGTGCAGCATGGGACCCTACATCATCTCTTCTTCACAGTGGAGCAAGCACCAAACTGTAGATGCAGATTCCCAAGTGGGGATCTCAGCCTACACAAGTGAGAGTCATTTCTATACTAGACAGCGAGGTTCTCATCTGTCTGAAATTTGAAGGGTCAAACTCCAATCGTCCAGCTAGCCCCCAAACTGCCCCACACGGCTCATTGTGATAAACGAATGCCTAAAATTCATTGGAAGGCCATGGGGGACATTAGGAGAGCGCACACTCTGGAGTCAGACACAAAAGAACTGGCAATAGGACCTGGCAGTGAGGCAGTGTCTGGGTGGGTGCTCGAAGCACAATCAGACTTCAAGGCACACCCTCCCCTTACTTTAACTACAAAACATCTGACTTTCATCATAACAGTTGCTGCTGACTATTCTTTTAATGCCTGCAACAAATAAGCCTGTCCCTGTAGCCTGGAGACTAGTCCAAGCCAGCACTAGGTACCTGTATCTCTAGTCCCCTGCAAGAGACCTACCTAAAAAAATTGGGAGCTTCAACAAAACGTCCCCAGTAAAGAAGAGGGTACCCAGACTTCCCAGGCTTACCTTACAAGCCTCTCAAACATCAGCTTGGCTTCCTCCAAACCTTTCCCGGCAACAGGAGGCTTTCCCTGCAGAACCCAGGGCCTGGTTTCACACCCTGAGCAGATCTACCACGAAAGCAGGCTACCCACACAAGAGCAAAATATGGGTACAAGAATGCACTGAGCTTGAATAGATGCTGCTAAATCACATTCATTAGGCCAGGTCCTGCCAGGGCTGCACATGAACTTCCTGTCACTAATAGAAATGCTGCATTTAGCTACGATTCTGCATCATTTTTCAACTACAGGCAAATAATATGGAAAACGTTTCTGCTGCACTTTGACTGAGAGTGGACTTGACAACACGCTTTTGGGAATAAGAATCACTGTTACACCCAACTAAAACTATCCTGACAAGATGGTTACCATGGCAACCACATGAGCAGACCCTTTTCAGGCCTCTGAACAATGTGCACTAAATTATGCAAAACAAGTTCATTAAAAAATCCCCCCCCCCTTCTTTAATAAAAATCATCAGAACTGTAATTCCCAAGGAGTATTTTAAGTCTCAAGAGCTGCACTTCTCTTCCAGTGTAATTCTCCCGCAATCAAATCCATATACGTTTACTATTTTGCTATTTAATATTACTGTTGCAAAGCTGACTGTGTTAAGTATAAAGGCATGTGCCCGAACTGACTAGTAAAATGGAAAATCCTGGCATTGTTAGTGCTGCAGGTGAGAAGGAGGGGAGAATTGGGAGAGGAGGCTCTCTTGCTTTGCATGGTATTTATTAGCTGACAATTTGTAGAAGAGGAGATTGAACCTGTAGACATGCCTCTCGCTAACAAACAAATATTTTCTGCAAAGGAATGGGCATGAATGGCCATCGCCAAGAGCAGCCATGCTGACCCCCAAGCCCCACATAAATTAAATGCCTACAGGGATAGTAGAGATACTCAAATTCTTTCTGAAGCTGGATGCAGGAACACATAATGGTCAGCTGTTCCTATGGCCGAGCAGCAACATTTACAGTGCCAAGTCTCCAAAACATCTCCCAACCCTCTCTTCCACTGCGTGGTTCATCACCATTATAATGGGGTCACTGACAATACAGTATGCTGCAGCAGCTCCCCGTCTTAGCCAGAATTTTCTTTGCGCCAGCAGCCAGCATTCAGACCTCTGCTGCCCCTTGCACACACTGCCACATCGACCTGCTGTTCTTAATGTTAGTGACGCTCTTGCCATTAAGCTGCTGCTGTTCTTGGGCAGAGCCTGGTTTACTGTTGCTTTTCCCTGCAAGTGCTGCTGAGGTGATTACCACGATACTCACAAAGTGACTCAGTCTTGTCATTGCCAGACCTGCTTTTACACCTGCCTTCTATTGGTGGTCTCAGGGCTCCGAGAACAGCAGCAGCTTCACAGGAGAGTCAATGCCCGAAACGCTGCGGCCTTGTAAAGGAATCCTCTACCCAGCTGTGCTTTTAGGTGATCAGTCTCTCGCCCCTCTTCTGAATAGCAGTACTTCGAGTTTGCATAGCTGGATCTACTTCTAAAACAAGGGGTTTAGGTAAATCAGGAAGATAGATGTGGCTTTCAAGGCTACTGCTATGGATACTCTAGGCAAATGTCAAAGCAAAATTGTTCCTCATCATGATGCTCTTGTATGAATGAAGCCACTGGAAACAAGGGTAGACTGTGTAACAAATTTGGTTAGATCTATAAACTCTGCTTTTGGATGCAAATCTCTGGGACAGCAAGCACGAAGAGACCTTTACTGCATAAAGGTAAGACTCCTATCTTAGGTGTGTGGCTTCCATTATCATTTCAGAATGCCTCAATCTTTAAAGCATTTATCCACCATCTCTGTGAGGCCTGGAAGTGCCATTATCCCCATTTTACAGATGGGGAACTGAGGCACAGAGAGATTAAGTGACTTGACCAAGATCACACAGGAAGTCCGTGGTGAAGGGCAGAACTTAAATTGAGTCTGAGTTCCAAGCTAGCACCAAAACCATCCTGGGCCTTCTTGCTGCTCAGTCTATTCTTCAGAAACTGTAGTTGCTGACTTCAAGGACACTGAGGCACAAATCACTCCAACTGTCAAGGAAATAATTACTATAAGGTTTATTTTACCAATACTTACAGTAGCATATCATTTAAAAACATCAGTTGAATTAGCCAAAGTGCATGAAGACAAGTGAGAAAAGTTGCTCTAGTAACTCTAGCCTGAAATCTTACATCACATTCACAGCAAAGCAAAATCACTTAAGTGTCAACAAACTCAAGAAAGGTAGGGTTTCATGACTGTTCCAAATACTGCAAGTCAACAAACATCCAGGCCTCTGGCTCATTGACAGAGCTGCGGGTTATTACTCTGGACTATTAGCCTCAGTATGGATGCCCCCGACACGGCTTTTCCTGTGTACCATTTCGTTAACACGGAGGCAGCCACACCAACGGTAGTGCAGGTGTAGACGAGGCATTGGCAGCTGGCGGCTTTCTTCCCTGAACCACGTCATCTAGCCTTGCTGGGAGCAAGGTTAAATGCACCGACAGGAACAGCAGTGCCTTGTCTATGCTAGAGGGCTGTGCAGTGGCAGGGAACTCGCAGGACATTTTCAGAGAAAGTGAGGTGTAGACACAGCCTTATACTCAACAGAAGGGGAAAACCATTCAAGACTATTGAACTAACCTGCACAAACCGTTCCTTAACGGTAATACCCTGTAATCCTAGAACAGTGGTTCTCAAACTTTTGTACTGGTGACCCCTTTCCCATAGCATGCCTCTGAGTGCGACCCCTCTTATAAATTAAGAACACTATCTATTTAACATTACAAATGCTGGAGGCAAAGCGGGGTTTGGGGCGGAGGCTGACAGCTCGCGACCCCCCACATAATAACCTCGTGACCCCCTGAGGGGTCCCGATGTCCAGTATGAGAACCCCTGTCCTAGCACATCTCTCACATGAGGCTCTTCAGCTACTTTTAAGACATATACTAGTTAGGATCCAGGTGAGCAGTATATGAAAATACATTCAGGACCTGATAGCTTAGGCCCTAAGTGTAGGCTACATTAATAAAAAGTTTAGTATTTATAAGAGGTTTCAAAAATTTTCCCTAGAAACAGTTTGGATGTAAACATTTTCTTTCAGTGTCTGCATCTCCCAGATGGCAGCACTGTGACAGAACAAGAAAAACAGAAGGTGAAAGAGAGTAATTTTTTTACACTTCTCTCAGACTGGTAGCGCAGACAAACTGCAGCAGTGGTGAGATAAAGCGTAGGGTTTTCAGATGCTTTTCACCCTGCGACAGTGAACACATTACTTTGCAATCCATTGATCAACCAAGCAAGAAACCCCTCTCAACACACAGGATGCTGAGAGGCTTCTGAATGACTTGCATTATGAAGGCAGCACAAGGCTAGGGAAACTGACTACACAGGTGGTCCACCGTCCCACTTCAGGCACAAGGGAAGGGGACAAGCCATGAACTGGATGATAACGAGATGCTCTAATATGCTGCATCACAAACAAAAAAAATCCATAGGTTAACATTGAATGAGAGAGGAAAACCAACCATTAGTTTCTCTTGATCTCTTTCACTGGAGGGACTGGTAGGTTCGCACAGGTCTGGAAGGGTTTGACATTAACAAAAGGTGTCAGTTAACAATGTCTGCTCAGATTAGCCGCCCAACCCCCACACTGGCTCAGCCCTCAGTGCTACAAGAGGCAACAGGAGACACAGGGTACTATACAAACAAGATTTATTTTCATCTAGTTGCTACCTTTAAGCGCCGCAATTAAAATAAAGGACATTTCTGCTTTGCTCAAGAGTTAGACAATCTCCTCCAGGCCTATTACTCAAACAGAACATTGCATCAACTCCCAAGCTCAGATCCAACACTAGTGTTTGTTCTCCGCAACCGTTCACATTACTAGATTGAGTAGCAATTTGTTTGCAAAAAAACTTGCTTAAAATGGAAATGATTTGACAACCTTTTGATGCAGTTTTTAGTTTAGTCCTTTGCTTCTCTTAAAATCAAATGATGTCAAATCTAATCTATTCGTTTGTTATGAATAGCTTAGGCTGAACTGCAATTTCCACTGGTTTCCTCATGTGAAACTGGGGATTTTAATATTTTTGCTGTTTAAAGTCACAAGATGATGAAACTTGAGGGCGAAACTTTTTTTAAAGTCACATTTTCCTGACAAACTAGACTAACAATTTAAAGCAGCAAAATCATTGTACCTAATTTCAAGTTTTACTCTACAGGATATATTTAGATTTTTTTTTTTTTTTTACCCTGACAGGAGTACAACGCACATGTCTGAAAAAATTCACTAGAATAAGTATCCACCTGCTAGAGAAGCGTGGGGGCTGCAACAACAGAGCAACTGACGCTAAATCATGGTTCTGGGAAGAGGGGGTGGCTCCGAGAGACAGGGCTGAAGGCGGATTAGTCAGACACCAAACTATGGCAATGAACAAGACCTTGTGCAAGCAAAAGGAAAGTGAGGAGAACAGGAAGACACTCCCTTCCAGATGGAGTTACTATGTCTAGCCACAGGGGGAGCCCAATGGGGATTGTAACTCTTCCCTTTCCTTAGCCCTAATCTGGGATGAAGGGGTGGTCACCCCCATTGGGCCTTCTTGCTAGCACATGCCCAAATCCACACAGCCCTGCTGCTATATCTCCTCAGTTATCTACTGTAGTTTGCAGACTGGGATGTTGTCCATTGTGAACTGTACCGAGATCACCAGCATTCCAGTGAGAAGGCCAAGAGGCAGCAGGTTTTCAAGAAAGCTGCAGACAAGCGCTGGTTGTACCTGTGTCCAGCAGGCCAGCCAGAGCCTTCACGGAGCCCTCTGGAGACAGCGTGCTCTCTTCGCTCCCCTTATTGCCCGCCCCCATGCATTCATACCGCTAACAGCCAGGGTCAGACCAACACTGAGGGTTGGAGAAAGCTAAGAAGTCTAGCCTGAGCCAGCAACACTTCACGTCAGGCCATTCAGAGTCCCCAGTGTACATGCAAGAGTCAGCAGTTTCCCAGGAACGTGTGTTCCATGTACACAGACCATAGTACTAGACAGAATGCAGGAGGTTCTGCACAGCGGAGCTCCTCCCCGCCCAGCCACCCCCCTTGAGGGCACGTCTTAAGGGTTTCAGCTTTCGGCGGGGATTCCGGGGCGCTGCACGGCACAATCTGAAGGTGGGGAGTTTCCTACGTAATGTTAGAATAGATAAGAGCACCTATCTACTCCCAGCCAGGTGCTGCGAGTAACAAGGCAGGAAGGACATGACTATCAGCACACAAGCTCTCTGCTAATTTTAATAGTTTTCCCTAGAAGCTTTGAGTGTGAAGGAGCCTTCAGCAGTTGGCTGGTACCAGCAGCTTCTGACATTTGGGTTTGAAAATTTTGGGGGTTTTTTTCCCCTTCTGTATTGGAAAGAGACCTGTAGGACTTTACCAGAGCACACATGTACCAACAGATTAGGCTTAACAGAAACCTTGGAATCAATTAGGAAAGTCACTTCTCAGAGCGCAGACACGCCAGGTCTGCAGCGCCGCTCTGCCGAGAGACTCTGACACAGGGAGTGTTGTGCTTATGTCAACGCAAACACCAGTTTAAGAGAAACGTAAAAAGCTTGTGCACGTAGCCTCCTGCCGTTGCCATGTGGGAAGATGAAAATGGGTTACCATGGTTACTACTGCCTGGGAAGAGAATATTCAGCTCAAACCAGAGCCAAAGGTTCATCCTATTAAGCTACAGACACCATCCTGATTAACTAAAGCCTGATGCTGCAGCCGAGTCTGCAAAATTAGTACTACGTCTAATGGATCAGAACAACCCTGCCTGAAAATTTAAATCAGCACACAGCCATTGTTTGAGTTCCAAAACCTAAAACACGTACAGGTATTAGAATCCCAGAGCATGGAGTGCAACAAAGAGGGAACGTGGTACCTGCTCCAAATCTAGTGTAGACAGAACATTCTGATGCAGATAGCAGATCAGATGCCAGGGCAACTTAGAGGTGGGGAGAAATCACACACCGTCATTAACATACAGCATAGATGGCAATAATTTTTTCTTTTTTCCTGCCCATCCTCTCATCACTATTAAAATGTAAAACTAAATATTTACTGCGTATGCTGTCAACACTCAGTTCTAATTAGACACACAAGTGGAACACTAAGAGCACACCACAATGCGGGGCTACTCTCTTCAAAGGAAGAGAGTACATTTTAAAGAAAATCATAGCACCACATTTAACTGCAGTCTTCTTTTGTGGCCATGCATTTAAACCTTCACTGCACTGAGAAAACAACTGCAACCAGAGCCAAATGGAGTTCTGACCATTTCAACAGCCCTGAAAGCGTGTATGGTGTTCACACACTTGGCTTGCCCTGAATGCGTACTTCCCTAATGGTTACATAAACACTGGTGCTACATAAAGAGCATCGAGCAATCCAACTACATTTAAAGACTTCAAGCAAACTTGTCAGGGCTAAAGACAGACTCGTAAGGCACAGGTATCACCCCCCACTATGCCCCTACTGCAAGTCAGGCAGGCTTAGAAAGGGAAACAAGGAAAGATTCCTTCTCCACCAATGAGAAGAAAATTCTGACCACCAGGAAAAAAGCCAGCATGAAATAGGAATTCAAAACCCGAGAGATCACTACACCTGAACCAGGCAAGAGGGAGAAGACAACAAAGAGGCAATCCAATCACTTTTACAGCAAAAGAAGGCTTTCTTCAGAGCTAAGTGTTTTGCAAAGCACTGCTCTCCTGCCACCCTGCTCTAGCTTGAAGTCCCAAGCTGCCTTCATCAGCCATGTTATCCTTGCCACATGGCCAGCATGTTCCACCAGAGTAACTCTCACTTCAAAGCCCATCTGTACAACTAGAGACATGGTAACGTCTCTAAGGTGCCACAAGTACTCCTTTTCTTACTACACATACTGAATCTATTTCCCTATGTTAAGTATCCTCACACCTTCTTATCAACTGTCTAAATGCCATCTTGATCATCACTACAAAAGTTTTTCTCCTGCTGATAATAGCTCAATTAATTAGCCTCTCTCAGTTGTATGGCAACTTCCACCTTCTCTGTATGTGTATTATATATATAATCTTCTTACTATATTTTCCATTCTATGCATCCGATGAAGTGAGCTGTAGCCCACGAAAGCTCATGCTCTAATAAATTGGTTAGTCTCTAAGATGCCACAAGTCCTCCTGTTCTTTTTGCGTCTCATTCTCCTTACCGTTGTATAATCACGTGTTCAGTTACTTCGCAGCCTGCACATGGAAGAGAAGGCAGCCAAAGGGGCTTGACTTGTGCAGCACATCTTTCTTCCCAGACGCAGCACTAAGTCTTAATCATCATGCAGACATTACAGCAGTAATGAAACTGAACTCTCTGCCACCCTGCCTTCTAGAGAGACAAGGGGGGTGAAGTAATAGCTTTTATTGGACAACTTTTGTTGGCAAAAGAAAGAAGCTTTGAGCTACACAGAGCTTTTCTTCAGGTCTGGGCCAGGTCTAGCCCTTGTGTCTCTAATATTCTGGGACCTACATGGTTACAACAAGACTGCAAACAACCCTGTCTTCTAGGCTTTTATCAATTCACCTGCTAGCTATAGTCTTAGATTGCATCAGTATCACTGGCAATCTAGCTAACAAGAATAGACTCAGGATGACCTTACAGCACACTGCTAGTGTCATGCTACATCCTAGTTCTTCTGTACCACTGAAGATCTGTTGGAGCCTTTCCCAGGAAAACGTGCGCCAGAGAAACTTAATACTCATTACAGAGCTTTCCCCATGGACTCCACTGGCCCACAGAACTCATTCGGTCTTGGGGCTATTCTACCACTAGGATTGCTCATACAAAATATGCCTTTGTTAGCTCAAGTATCTTCATTCTGAAACTTGAGGAGATTACGGAGGCAATGGCAGACGTGATCACTGGACAGTGACATCTCTGGAACCTTGGATAGTTCCAAGACGTTAGCTTGGCTTCAAGACATGGTTAAGGTTCCAGCTAGGCTACTGCTTGGCATCATGTTGTAACTAAGTCAGAGGACAACTACATATTAACCAAACCTCCTGAGGTGCATAGCGTAGGCAGGCCCTTAGGAGACCCTTTTACACACATTTACCCACCCGGTGCGGAGATCACAGAGCGAGGCAGGGAGAGGAGGAAGGGAAGCCACCAATGGGAATACGGAGCTTGCCACAGACCCCTATTTAAATTGCTTCACAGTCCACACAGATTCTACTGGCCAGAAGGAAAGGAAAGGAAAAGCCTTTCGCCTAGGGAACAGGATGGCACCAGTGCTGGCGTGCTGGGAGCACTCAAAGGAGGAAGAACTGGGCTTAGGGGATCACTCCCCTCCCGCAAATACGGACTGAAGTGCCCAGGAAACCCTGACTGGCGAGTTCTGGGATCTACTCAGGAGGCCTCAGCGCAGAACGTGGAGCGACGACATGAAGGTTACATGGATCCCAGCAAGAGTCTGCACAGGTGCGCTGAGCAAGACAAAACTGCCCTTTCACTCTTCGCTGAAATGGCCCAGCCACCTGGAAACCATCTCTGTAGCTATCATTGCACAGTCTCCAGGTAGAGGCCAATCAGGAGGCAGCTACTGCACAATGGCCCTCATCTCAGAAAGGGGAGTTCACCTTTCCCAGCACACCCAAGCACAGACTGCCACAAGCCATCCTGCTGGACTTCTCCAGAGAGGCAATTCCTGTTAGAGGACGTTAACTTAGCTGTTCATTACTGTCCAAGACCTGCCTTACCAGGCCATTCAGCCTTTGCCTATTAGTCTCCAGATTCATTCCCTAGGTTCCTCTTGCTCCAGGATCCCCTCCTCAAGGTGAGCTGCTTGGGACTGGCGTTTCGTATCTCACCACAGTGTTCAGAGTACAGCAAGGGAGAGTCCATACTGGAGGGGACTGGTAAATTATTACCAGCTACGACAGATTATCAGAGAAGGATGCTGTCAGACAGATGGAAAACCCGCGCAGCCAGCCAGTATTCAGTTGCTGATTGGTGGACAGACAGAAGCAACTGGGGAGCAGCCATCATTTTTATTGGCTTTCCAAATATGAAACTGAGGAGAGCTTTTTCGACTGCCCCTCAATACAGGGCTGGCAATCAGGCTCCTAGGACCCCATAAGGCAAGAGCAACTCTCCTGCCAATTAACCTGCTTCATGCTCTCCCGGGAACCAACTTCCCCAGAGCAAAGCAAACGGAACATGGCAGCCTCAGGAGTTACCTGTGAGGATGTTTTCCGACAGCACGTTGACTTGAACTTCCACGGAATGTTTGGAGGTGTAAGTGATTTCCGCACTCACGTGAGCCACTTCACCAATGCACATGGGCGAGAGGAAGTCTGTACGCTCCACACGGGCCAGCGCAGACACACAGTGCTCCTACAAATTGCAGACAAACCATGGTTAGACAGTGTCCAGTGCACCAAACCCAGAGTCACAACAGAAGTGCGTACAACCACCGCCAACCAGACCCAATGGCAGAGTAAGAGTTGGAATACCCCATAAAGGCAGAAGCTTGTCCCTCAAGCTTCCTAGCACACCGTATAAAGGTAGGACCACTAACTAACTAGGAGCTCTTTACAAAGTCCTGCACCATCCACAGTGCTGCTAAGGGCTCTCTGAGCTTCACCAATGCAGACTGGTAACCAGTACAGTATTGGAATTTGGAGTGGGGGCAAGAGACCCTCTGTTTAATTGAGCCAGACTTCCCACCATAAGAGGGACTCCACCTAAATTCCAGACTCATTTAATCTGATCTCCCATCATTATCTTGGTCCTGGCATAGTCCAACACTTTAGATCACAGCCAAAGTATAAAATCAGGCCTGGTTCAATTTTGGTGAGGAGATCTCAGTCCAGTAGAAGTGGTGTCGGATACAAGTGAAGCCTTTCACTCATTAAACACAAACATACTGTTCACTGTCCTGGGACTTTGCCAACCATTTTGTTGATTTAGGGGGGTTGGTTTGAGGGTGGTTTTTTTTTAAATTTTTTTTTTTTAATTCTGGCTCAGAGCTAGCTTTGAACGAAGATTTACAGTTGGATTACATTTGGTGGCTGCTGAATGAGATTAAATTAAATTTGTGGACTGTGCACACAACTCCGATTTTGTTTTGCCACTGCGTGATCAATACATCTATAAAAGAAGGAACTAATGGCGGGAACAGGAGCCCACTGTTCCTTAGGTCTTGTGCATACGTTTAAGAGGCTGCCGCATGCTACATGATTACCAGAGAGCTGGCTGATAGGAAATGCACTTAAACCCTTATTATTTGCATTGGTGTTAGGAGGGGTTTTTCTGATCACAGAAAATGGAAACTAAACAAGCCATGGAAATCAAGGTACTTAGAGAGAGACAGAGGAACACAGAGGCCTACCCCCAACGAACCAGCCAGGGGAACAGAGAAGAGTAATTTTGCTTTACTATTCAGGGTGTTTAAGTTGCCACAATTTATACAATAAGACATTCGTCCAACCTCAAGAGCCTTCCTGGATTATGCACGCATAGAGAGGAATTCAATTCATTGTTCTGGTTTTGCTCAAAAAGCCCTATTCCAGGAGCAAAGTGAGGGGCTGCAGCACCACCTGCTGGCAACTCAGTAAAGGAAAAGGATTTTGTAGGATTGACAAGATTTTTATTTGGCCAAACTGTAAGAAACACGCACTGACTGTGGGGTGCTAAAATGGAGACTCATTTTTCAGAGGTGCTGCAAGCCGGCAGCTAACATGGGCCCCATCTGAAATTGTGGGTGCTCAGCACCTCTGGAAGTCAGATCCTAGGTCTCAAAGGGGTACCCTAAGATTAAGGCACCCAAAGTCAGTAGATGCTTTTGAAAATCTGGATCTTAGAATTGTGAAACTGAACTCTCTCCACCTCCGAGAGCAAACTCAGTCACCGAAGAGTTATTAGCTAATTCTTATTGCCAACCTCAGAGTCCATCCTGCCCTGTGGCAAGGAGACCTTCGTTTCTACACAGCAGTTTTGCCTGCACTTGAATTATCAGTGTCGTTTACCTACAGCAACCTGGCTCCACATGCAGGCCTCCAGCCCCCATGACAGACACTCATTGCTCCACTAGATCCCGCCAGCACCTGCACTAAATGGGTTCAGCTACAGCCCCAGCGGCCCCTGTTAGTGCTGCAGAACCAGGCTTGGCAGAACCCCCCTTTTTTGGGGGTGGGGGTGTGCAATTGATTTGAATTTTTCCAACATAACAGTTTTTACAGTTGCAAGAAATTAAGAGGGGGAAAGGAGTCAGAGCTGGGGTTAGGCAGAGCTCGCAGCAGGGCTACAGAGGGCTCCCAGTACTGACAGCAAGGGGCTGCCCCTGTGAGGGAGGCCGCACTTGTGCTGATTGTTACCAAGTTTTTCATCCATTTCAGTGTGTGGGCTGAAATCGACGTTTATATCAAATCCTGCCAGGCCTCTAACCCCTCTCAGCCAGCGTTCAGAGCCACTCTGATTTCTGAGATTCTCCAAGCACACTGCAAAGGCAGCCTGCTCTCTGCATGCCTGGCCAGCGGTCTGTGGAAGCAAGAGACCAGTTAAGAGGAGCTGGTCAGGCTTTTAGGGCAAAGGTAACAGACCAATGTTGCTTAATGAAAAAAAAATGGTGAGTGTCACTTTTAATAAAACACTTAATGACATGAATAAAGCATCTCTAATATTAAACAAAGAATAAAGCAATACAACTATCAAATCACCAAGTTAGTTCTGATACTGGAGTGGAATTGAGCCAAAGTAATGCCAAAAATTATCAATCCTTATATAAATTTTAGGAAGGACTCTTCTGTGGTGGCTGACTATCTGGTTATAGAGCCCAACTAAAGAATGTTACCAAATATATAATTTGAATGGAAATATCTTAACACTGAAACCAAATCCCCCAATGTCTCCCCCACAAAACCAAAGAATTATAAAGCTTTCTTCTTAGACTTCATTTTGCATAACTAACACTGCCCTCCTATCCAACCCCCCACCACCCACCCATAATATAGTATAGACCAACAGAACATGCCTGATAAGAAGTCTGACAACTCATTTAGCAGACAGATTAACTGTCTGAGACTCGAGGTTGACACAGAACACACTTTCTTTATGAGACAATATTTAGGGCTGTTTAAAACCTGGAAACACTTTCAGGTGCTTGCCTGGTGTGGACTTTAGGGATGGGGTCACACAGACATGCACATAACCTTTTACTTCTAGGGTGTGGAAGTGACAAAAAGGGAAAATATACATAAGATAACAGGGAGTTCGGCCTCTTTAGCTCTCGCAGTTTCCTGGACACTCAGAGTGGGAGATGGAACTGCAGCCAAGGAGTGAGATGGTGATGTTCTGCTGGCACAGTGCTTCTTGCTAGAGGGCGTCCTTCCAGTGCATGGAGAGATGGGTCAGAGGCTGGCACAGCTTGTTTCATGTGGTGACTTCCTCTCCGCAAGGAGATCAGTCTTGGAGACAGATTCCAGAATCTCTCTCAGGTGTTGACTAAAAAGGCTTCTTGGCCTTACCCTTGATTCTTACAGTTTGCAAACTTCCCGTACAGCACCTCCCTCCAAGGCCTTCAGACAAAATCAGGTGCAAGGCAGACCTAACGGCCAACAAGTTGGTCTAATCAGGTTTGAATCAGAATCCTCAGAAAGCACCAGTTTGGAAAAGGCTTACTTAAATCAGCAACTTAAAAAATATTAAGGGTTTTACCAGACACTATGTCTGACTACACTCCCTCCCCTGCAAAAAAAACAAAACAAAAAATCCAAACACATGAGGCCACTTTTGAGGAAAGTGACAGAGTCTTAAAATGACACTATGTCACCAGTTTATGGAAGTTCAATATACCAATAGCTAACTGGAAAAATCCTAGCAACAAAGCCAGTCACTCAACATTCATTCAATCAGCAAAGTTCAAACTGATCAGTTTCATCATCTCTAGTTTCTTCTTCCACCTTCCTCTTGTAGAACTGGGCTGTACGTCAAACAGCTTATCTGAAATCTTCATCTCACTAGAGGAAAGCTACTTTGAAGTCTACCAAGATGAACACAACTTTGAAGTGCTATACAGGATCTGTATTCCTATAGAAGCTAGCTGTCCCCAGGGGAGAGGTATATTGAAAGTGCAGGGGGTCAAACCAAGTTGCTGTACATCTTTCAGAAAAAAAGGGCCCCATTCAGATGCAGCCTAGGGGCCTCCAGTCAGACTCTGAGCCTAAAATTGGAGCCATCCAGATAGACTCGTGCCCACCTGGAGCCCCTGTGAAGTCAACAGCCATGCAAAGATCGGCCCCCACGGATCAGATTGCAGGATCAAGCTCCATGGAGCAGGCTGCTCCACTGGCATCTAGCTTAACAGTTCTAGGTTAAGGGGTCTGCAGTTCCCAAACCTGCCTTCTGCCCGGAGTCGCCAGATCTAAGATTTGGTGACTAGGACATGTTGCAAGGAGCACCTTCTCCCTCTGCCCCGCCTAACAAGCTCTGGGGCCGGTGCACTAAGTGAAGGCTGGGGAGACCTTAGGTAGATGTTTCCAAATAAGGCTTTGCTGGGGCTGAGAAGGGTTTCTGGATGCTTGTTTGTAAGAATGTATTTTGTTACCATTTGTAGATTTATTTGTTTACACTTTGTTCGTATCCACAGGCCTCAGTCAGGACCAGAGCCTCATCCTGCGAAGACTGCATTCACAGGCAGAGAAGGGCCCTGACCTGAAGTAGCTAGCCATCTGCCTTGTATTAGCCGAGAACAAAGAGAAGGGAAGAGGGGCAGGGTTGACACAGGTAATTAAGAAGTCATTCAATTCCATAAGCTGGCTAAGATGCAACTGCTTCAGTTAAAGTCAGAGACAAATAATCAGCAACACCCACAGGAAGTCTCTAGCTGGTTATTCCAGACAGTGTTTCCCTTTGTTACTGATAGGCCTCTTAAACTTGTAGTTATTACTTTTCATAGAAGTGACTCATGGCCTCTGGTATACACAGTAGTGATCAATGCGACAAGACACTATAAGTGTGGCAAAGACTGTTGAAGGATATAGCATATTGTATTTGAGACCGACTAGGAACCTGGAGAGATGATACTGTAACACAAAAATAGGCAGAGTTATGGCATCTCAGACATGTCTACACAGAGACAACCAGGAAAGTTATTCAGAATTAACTAAAAGTATGAATTTGAAGTAGATAAATTAAACCACAATAAACCCATGTGAACACCTTAATTCCATTTAGCTTTTAATTGACTCAGTGAATTAAGCTACACTGAAGAAAATTAACCTAATGTAAAGAAGGGTAATGTAATTAATTTAAATTAACATAAGCTTATGGAAAATAGACCCTGTCACACTAGCTTGATATATTTTTTTGATGCAATTATAAGTTTGGTAGATAAAGGTAACAGTGTTGATGTAACAGGCTTCTGTAAGGCATCTGACTTAGTACCAGGACATTTTGATTAAAAAGCTACAGTGATATAAAGTTAACAGGGTGCACATTAAATGAATTAACAATTGGCTCACGGATAGGTGTTAATGTAACTGTAAATGGGGAATCACTACTGAATGGGCATGTTTCCAGTGGGGTCCCACAGGGATCGGTTCTCGGCCCTACACTATTTAACATTTTTATTGATGACCTGGAAGAAAACACAAGATCACTGATAAAGTTTGCAAACACAAAAATTGGGGGACTGGTAAATAATGGAGAACAGGTCACTGACTCAGAATGATCTGCATTGCATGGTAAACCATAAGCAAACTATGCACTTTAATACAGCTAAATGTAAACGTATACATCTAGAAGGAGAATGCAGGCCATACTGACAGGATGGGGGACTCGATCCCAGGAAGCAGCGATGGACAAAGATTTGGGGATTGTGCTGGATAATCAGCCGATCATGAGCTCCCAGTGCGATGCTGTGGCCAAGAGAGCTAATGTGATCCTGAGATGCAGAAACAGCGGAATCTCAAGTAGGAGCAGAGAGGTTATTGTACCTCTGTATTCACCACTCGTCTGACCGCTGCTGGAAACCTGTGTCCAGTTCTGGTGCCCACAATTCAGGAAGGATGTTGATAAATTGGAGACTGTTTCAGAGAAGAGCCACGAGAATGATTAAAGGATTAGAAAACCTGCCGTTATATTGACAGACTCATGGAGCTCAATCTATTTAACTGACCCCTTAACCTACTCTATTAACATGATGTACCTATGTAGGGAACAAATATTTAGTGATGGGCTCTTCAATCTAGCAGAGAAAAGTCTAACAAACCACTGGCTGGAAGTTGAAACTAGACAAATTCAGACTAGAAATAAGTTGTAAATTTTTAATGATGAGTGGTTAACCACTGGAACGATTTCCTAAGGGGTCATGGCAGATCCTCCATCAGTGACAGATATCATGCAGAGGACAGCAGACCACATGCACTCTGTAACAAGTTATGCAAACATCTCTGCTAACAGCAATTTAAAAGGATAGGAATGTACTAAATTCAACAACACTGCTCCAAGAGCGAAGATACACTACATTCCAGTGGCCAGGGCAGTGACCAACAGCTTATTTCCCCAATACCCACCTTTGAATAGTCCAAGTTTGAAAGGTGACAAAAGTAGCTTGAAGTCTAAGACAGCCCTTTAAAGACTTCAGAAGACAGGCCCTTTTGGAAAATCAATAGAAAGATCACAGATGTGCTGTAAGCCTTGGAAGGTATCAGTCCTGTCTAGCTTTGGGCATATCAATTCGCTGTTAGAGACAAAAACTTCTGTTTCCGAAGTGGGGAAAAAAGGGGAAGAGAAGAGACTGAGTGAAGTACAGTGCTTCTCTCTCCAGGAAATCTCAAACCTTGGGAGATAACTCACTAACAGAGTATACTCCCAGCCACTCGCAAGGTTTAGGTCTTCTGAACTTTAAGGAAGACAGGGCCATTCATTTTTAAATGAAATGGAAAGAGGGGAAGGAAATTGCTAGTTTCACCCCTAGCATGCCAATAGAAAGTGCTGACATCTGAAACTTCCGTGTTTTCCACTAGATGGCATTTCTAAAGAAAATGACACCAACGAGATACCAGATCAGACACCTATCTATGTACAGAGTTGAGGGCCAGATGCCTCACTCACATTTACTGCCTTGGGACTGATCATGCAAGAAATGGGAGCTAAGGCTGCATGACTAAGTGAAGAGAAGCCGGAAAGGCAAAGGTGAAGGTTACAACAGCAACATAACCACAGTAAACATCCTGTACAACACAGACAAACACCATCATCTACAGAGAACCACCACGGGAATGGGAAAGGCACACACGCTACTTGATGTGGGGACATGAACGTTGGTTGCTGCCATGATTTTCTCCCATCCTTGCGGTTCTCTTCTTGTGATTTTCAATGAAACATGGACAGACTCACTTGGGTCCTTCCAAGTTGTTGCCAAACAACATGGGGCTGGGCAGTTTTACATTTGACCCTGTGTCAACAGCTGCAGCTGGAATGGACGCTATCCGGCCGCAACAGTACGTACCCCTGCCTGGGAATTGCAATGTCGGGTGCTGATGATGGCACCTGCCTCTTCGATCATTTTCAGGATTGTCCCTCCATGGACATTCCCTGCGATGTTTGCATCATCCGGACGCATTATCCTGCAATGGATGAGGAAAGATATAATATCTCACACTTCAATTCTTATCCCATGCCCCCTCGCCTAGAGAGTTGCTGGAGAGCCAGCCAGCCTGAAGAACGTCACAGCACAGCTAATCCCTTCACTTCCAGTCCAACTCCAGCCACGGTGCCTTTCCCAGCAAGAGGGAGAAGTGCAGCAAACCAGCCCCTGAAGCGAGCACAATTTAACCTGAGATAATAGGACTGAAGGGAGTAATTCAGAATGCAGTGGATGGGGCAGGCCAACAGAGTTTCCTGTTAATTTCACTTTCTGCTTCTTTTACAACTAATTTAGTGCTGGTGAAAGGGGCCAGAGTCCCAGACAACATCCCAGCCCTCCTCACCCGAACCCCATTTGTCAGAGGATCTTGAAGTGCTTTACCAACTGTAATTAACCCAGCATGATCATTCAGTACAATCCCCATTTCACAGAGGGTTAATGAGGCCTGGGGCCCAACCCCATACCAGTTAGTGACAGAAGTAAGAGCACCCAGATGGCTTAACTCCCATTTCCCAATTGACCAAGCTCCCTTCCCAAAAGTTGGGAGGAGTTTGTTTCTGCTACGACATAATTCCCGACAGACTGTTTAGAGAAAGCAAGATCCCTCCAAAATAGCATAGCTAACAGGACAAGTAGCCTCTGTCAAAGCCTACAGGTCAGGTACACAGCTGTCAACAGACCTCCCTGAAAGACAATCTGTCCACACTAGGAGCGTGGCCCAAAGCAGACAATAGTCAACAGGACCAGCCACTTCGCCCCCACCAAGTGGTATCAAGAATGGCTTAATTGTGAGCAGAGGGGACCAAAAGCATAGTCAGCACCACATCCTACCAGGACTTGGCCTCACCCTCCATAACAAGGCAAGGTGGTTGTGACACACTGACAGCACAGCTCAACAAGCTGAGAGGGTCACGGCCAGCAGCGGCGCATTCTGAGAATGTGCGTCCTGTAGAAAGTGACCTATAGGTTTCACAGTGATATTTAGAGAGTCTTTGAAGCACACAAGCAACCCCAAGTGAGCAACAAACTTAGCTAGGTGCTTTTTCCATCACAGCTTTCAGATAGACCATATGTGCGGTGGACTAGTCATTTAATGAAAGCCACCCAGAATGCCACTACGTCACAAGAAAGCCCCTTCTCCACATCCTCCCAGGGAGGAGAATTCCAGAGAGTGGTCAATGTAATTGCCCCTGTGCTCCTGCCATCCAGATGGCAGTAGCGCTGTGAGGGATCACGACTGCTGTACCCATCCCTGTTCAATTGAAAACAATGCAAAGTAAAATCCATGGTAACCATATCTTTTCCCCTCCCTTACCATAACTATGGTTACCAAACCACAAAACCATGTTAGAGATAGCGTGTCAAACACAGTGATGGTTAGGCAGTTTGACACATACTCTCCGGCAGATATGATGAATCAACAATTCAGGCTCATTCCAGGCAGGAAGAGGTATGATGGTCTCTCACTATAAGCCAGAGTGAAGTCAAACGTGGCATCCCTTGCAGAGTTATGTGTAACGGAGCAGCCTCCCAGCTTCCTGTGCCATCACTCTCTTCAAATCCCACCTGAACGCTCACCTTTGTGAGGTTTCTTACACTGATCCTCTCACCAATGCTGGATCTGAACCAGAGGCCGCAGACCCAGGGGTGGAGGAGGCTAGACCCCCACTCTGGAAATACTGCGGGGACTCCGCTCCTGCATGAACTTGTGCATGCCAGAGAGGGGCAAAGGTGAAAGCAGGATCCAGAGGGGCTGGAGGAGCTGCCATAGCAAAAAGGAGTGAGCCAGGGAGCAGGACCTGGACAGACTGGAGAGGGCCTGGGAGCATGTAGGAGCCCCTGGGATGATACTCCGCCGCCAGGAGCCAGCAGCTTATCAACCACATACACCCAAGTCTCAGTACCTCCCACTCACCCCCCTTCCTATCCCTCTGGCCCCCATTCACAGGGAGTCTCCTCCCTGACTGCTCTGGACCGTCTCATGCCTGACCTGTCACCTCTCAGTCTGTTTGAAAGCTCTTCAGGGCAGGTCTGTTTTAAGGCACTGTGTCAGGCCATCACCTGCACAGCAGATCAGCTTTTAAAGACCCTGAAAAACTAAAGCTGTACCAAACACCCCTAGCAACTTCAGCATCTCATTCACTGATCAGACTTCTGCGAGACAAATCAGATGTAAGCTGCGGAAGCCATTTCCAGATAGCATTATCTGGACATACTATATAAAACAGAACAGGTATTTCTCTTTTTAACAACTGCATAGCTGGTAGCTTTATTAATTATTATTACTACTACTATTATACAAAATGGTTTCCAAAAAAAGTTCTTTTAAAAGAAAACCAATCCACTTGACTAATTGTGGATTACTGGGTTGATGGGTTTAGGAGGTGGGGGATCACCACCGGGCATGGCTGCGTTAGGCCTCAGGTGCAGAAATCAATTCAAGGTGCAGCTACTTCTCCGCAATTTGGGCCACATATACTGGAGAGACAGCACCTGAGAGGGATGGACCGTTGGACCAATCCGACCTGTTGCGAACACTTTCTGTATTCATAGGAATTAGCGTAACGTAACAGAACCAACCCACGAGCACAGTATTTGCTACTAGAGCAGCAGCTGGCGTGGGCACTGCTAAATCAAAGAGTTGAAACAAAGTGCAGAAGACTTCCAAACCCACAGCAATTGCATTCTACAGTTCCAGCTGGATTTCAGTGCAGGCAGTCGCTTATGAAAAGCTGTCCCCTTTGAGGGGGAGAGCAGGATGAATAACTGATTTTTTTTTTTATTTGCTATCAGTTCCAAAAAATTCAGGTCAAACCAAGTTCAAATGGTTTGGGAATTTTCAGCACATCAAAAACGATCTATTCTGGGTCGAGTGAAACAAGCTGGCTGATCCGAAACATTTTGTTTCTAGGTACTTTTAAAAGACTAGATTCACGAAACAGGAGGTGGTGGTGCTTGGCATATAACCTTTAGCCCAGCGGTTAGGGCACTCACCTGGGGTGGAGAAGACCCAGGTCCAAAGCTCCAGGCTATAGTGCCTCTCACTAGCCCAACGACTATTCATGTATTTGATATGAAGCACCCTCCCCACCCAGAATGCCCAATATCCTGGTGATCAGAGCGCTCACCATGTGGGGAAGGGGTGCCTACATTCAAATCCCTGGTGCAGAGGGAGATTCAAACCTGGGGGAGTGCCCTATGCCCTGGGCTAAAGGTTGTCAAAAGGGCACCACCACCACCATCTCCTTGTTCTCTGGCTGTGGTAGGGATGGCAACCAAGTCCCCTTGTTGCCATCTAGTTCCCCTTCCCACAACTATTCGGGAAATGTGTCAAATTCACAGATATCTCCAGGTCAACCAAAACTGTTTTACTGGGGAGCAAATAATCTTTTGTCTGAAAAAAACCTGCCCAGCTCTTGTGAGCACCTGGAACAACCCCCCCCCCCCCCCCGTATAGATTTATATGCAGCCTGACAGTCTAATCTGCTACAGCCACACGGCCTAGAGACAAGACTGTCACTGAGAACTTCCTCCTTGAGAGATCAGCTATAGCTAGACTAGCCCCAACTGCTTTCACTATTTTCTGTCGTCCTTGCCTAGGAGACTCGCACATTGTAGTTTTCATTCGTACTCCCAGTTACTATGCAGAATTCAGACACACACAGAGTATACAAGAGAAGCATAAATGTCCCATACCCGATGAGCTGACAGGCCATCCTTGTGAGGAACAGACCGAGTCTTTGAATCTGTGTAACTCTCCAGAGTCAGACCTGGGACCGGGCTTGGAGTTAGACTCATTCATTATTTGCATCACACACCACAGCTGGTGATGTCATTTCTGCTGCTCCAGCTCAGTCACAAATACCAAATTAAGAGCCTAGTGGCTTCCTGTGTTGCTCAATCAAATATAGGAAGATGGGTCCTTAGCCAATCAGAATGACGAGCTTAAAACTAGCTTGTGATGGAAAACCTTCTGTTATAAATAATTACAAAAGAGTCAGTCCCCAAAGCTGTTCCTTCCCACAGGAGATCCAGTCCCTACTGGGCTGCAAGCAGCTGGCTGCAGTGCTGAACACACTGCATGCCCAGGAAATGCAAACAAGGGCCTGACAGGCAGTTTGCCAGGAGTCCTCCCACCCATTTCCCAGGGCCACCCCCACTTTGCACCTGAGGTTTAGTCAAAACCCCTGCTACATTTGCTTCTGGGACTGCACTGATGGATGAACAGAAATCCCTGCTTGTGTCCCCGGTCAGCCAGCTCTGTCCTCAGCCCGCAGATCCAGGGAGAGGGGCGTGAAGGCTGCAGGACTACACCATCCACACTGGCGCCTCAGCACAGAGATCCGTGTGGAACAGGCTCCCCACATCCATGTGCACAGAGCACTGGATTCCTCCATTCCAGGAGTTATTCCCCCACCCCGGGCTATTCCTGCTACAGCAGTGGATAGTGCACCTAGACAGCAACCCATCCCAGTTCTTAACATCCAACGGGTGCAGGAGAGGATCGGGGGACGATCAACAACAGTAACATCCTTTAAAGGCTACACAGAGAGCAGAGACTCATAGAAGGGACCTGGATTCCTCACATCCTCCGTTTGGTTTGAAGTCCAAGCACTGCCCTGCCAGAGCAGACCATTGGCCCAACTAAGCTGGTACCTTGCCCCGGCAGTGGCCAATACTAGACAGTCACACATACATCACCACGTCAGTTTTACTATTCTGCAAGTTTCTCCCCTGGCCTTGTGGTGAGGCACTTCTGCCCAGAAGCACTAAATGACAAGTCTCCGCAAAAGAACTCACCCCTCTTAGACTGGGCCTGATCCTGCGTGGAGAGAAGCTCCTGCCACTCCCATGGCTGATGCAGATGTGCAGCCCCTCACAGGATCAGACCCTTGTGGGACAGAGGAGGAGCCATGAGGAAAGAACAGGTTTCCCTTTTCCTAGCTTGCAGTCACTTAGTTAAGAATTGCAGTCATTCAGCAAGAGGACCAATCTTTTGTGTTCAGCCACTAGTGAGCTTCCTTAAACCAGGGGTAGGGAACCTACAGCCCGCAGGCCGGATCCAGCCCTTTGCTCATTTTCATCCAGCCCGCAGGCCACACACATTCAACTCACCCGCCGCGGAGTGCTGGTGTGCCCTGCCATGGGTGGGAAGTCCCAAGTCTCAGCGCCCCCCTGGGCAGGTGAGTTGAATGTGTGGGGCCCACCATTGATTTTTTCAGTTGGTCAGTGGCCCAATACAAAAACGGTTCCCCACCCCTGCCTTAGATGACAAGTTTGGAAGCGAAGTTTATATGGGCATGGAAGAAAGAGACAGGCTTTTCACAGAGGCTACATAAAATGATTAATTTCCCTCTGCATCAGACTAACTGACCCTCCCTCCCCCAAAAAAATGATTTGTTCGTGCAAAGGTCTTGCCTAACTAGAAAAGCCGGCCTTGCCAGGGCAGGTGGAGTCATGACAGGTTTAAGGGCTTCATGTCAAACATTTCCTCCTTCCTGTCATTTTCTAGCTGGAGGAATAGCACTCCACGCCACACCTTTACAGTGGAACCAAAGCCTGGGTACACCTAACACTTAGGTCACCCTAGCTGCTTTGCTCATGGGTGTGAGACATTCACCCCCTCCCCCCCCCCGAGGCTAGGTCTACACTACAAGAGCTACAGGGGCACAGTAAGGGACACTTACTACAGCAATGGACGGGATTTGCCACCCCTTGGGAGGCAGTAGCTAGGTTGACAGAAGAAATTTTCCACTGACCTAGCTGCGTCTGCAGCAGGGGTTAAGTCACCCTAACTATGTCGCACAAGCGTGACATTTTTCTTAGCCCTGAGCGATGTAGATAAAGCCAACCCACGTTTTACGTGTAAACCAGGCTTGAGACATACAGTTAAGCTGACCTAAGCCCCGGTAGAGACATTCCGGGGGTTGATGGAAGAATTCTCCATCATCCCAGCTCCTGCCACTTGAGGGGTGGATTTACCAGTGACAGGAAAAACCCCTTTCGTCGCTGTAGCAAGGGTCTCCAGAGCCAGCGCTGTGCCACTGTAAAGTCTTCAGGTCCTCCGACCTAAGGAACGAGCTAGATTCCAGTGGAACACAGTACCACCTGCAGCTCCATCTCTTTAGAGGGTCTGGTCTCCGGAGTCTTCTCCGCTCTTCCCCCATGTCATGGGTTTAACCAAAAACCCAAAGAACTCCAGACTTTGTGAGAGCCCGAGGTATGCCTGAGATGGCAAGTGAGACGCCTGGACGCAGCTATGATGAGAAAGTCACTGGATTACACAGCGCTGCTCATTTGTTAATCTGTACCTCTCGCATGAGCCAACAATTTCAGGTTTTTGATGCTAGTGCAGATTGGTTGCCCTGGACAAGTCAGCAGGATGGAGTAGAGGAGTAAAACTACTTGTAAATACCTCAAGAGTCTCCATTTCACGAGACATGCGACAGCAAGTCTAGCATGAGCCCACAGGAAATTACCTCCTAATCTCACTGGTTAGAGTCCCTACCTGGCACAGCATCCTTGTCACAGGCAGTGACCCCTACTGCTAAATGCAATGGGAAAAACAAAGCATGGCACATAATCCCATCTCCCTCACCCACCTTGGGGAGAGGCCTGCTGATCTGATAGACAGCGTGTTGAATTAGCTAGCTGGAAGTCTGAGGGCAGCTGCACACAGCTCACTTTCTCCATCCCAGTTGTTCCAATCCTGCTCAACCATTTCAAAACCATGAATAAAGCTGTACAAACAATTGTACAACTACGCTAACCAGTTACAGTCTGCCATGGTCCAACTACAATTGCCATTTGAGCGCCTTCAAAAACAAATTTACAGTCACATTTTACATTTAAAAAGAAAAGGAGGACTTGTGGCACCTTAGAGACTAACAAATTTATTTGAGCAGAAGCTTTCGTGAGCTACAGCTCACTTCATCGGATGCATTCAGTGGAAAATACAGTGGGGATATTTATATACATAGAGAACATGAAACTATGGGTGTTACCATACACACTGTAAGGAGAGTGATCACTTAAGATGAGCTATTACCAGCAGGAGAGGAAGGGGAACCTTTTGTAGTGATAATCAAGGTGGCCCATTTCCAGCAGTTGACAAGAACATGTGAGGAACAGTAGGGGAAAAAAATAAACATGGGGAAATAGTTTTACTTTGTGTAATGACCCATCCACTCCCAGTCTTTATTCAAGCCTAAGTTAATTGTATCCAGTCCGCAAATTAATTCCAATTCAGCAGTCTCTCGGAGTCTGTTTTTGAAGTTTTTTTGTTGAAGAATTGCAACTTTTAGGTCTGTAATCGACTGACCAAAGAGATTGAAGTGTTCTCCAACTGGTTTTTGAATGTTATAATTCTTGACGTCTGATTTGTGTCTATTTATTCTTTTACATAGAGACTGTCCAGTATGATCAATGTACATGGCAGAGGGGCATTGCTGGCACGATGGCATAGATCACATTGGTAGATGTGCAGGTGAACGAGCCTCTGATAGTGTGGCTGATGTGATTAGGCCCTGTGATGGTTTCCCCTAAATAGATATGTGGGCACAGTTGGCAACAGGCTTTGTTGCGAGGATAGGTTCCTGGGTTAGCATTTTTGTTGTGTGGTGTGTGGTTGCTAGTGAGTATCCGCTTCAGGTTGGGGGGGGGGGCTGTTTGTAAGCAAGGACTGGCCTGTCTCCCAAGATCTGTGAGAGTGATGGATCGTCCTTCAGGATAGGTTGTAGATCCTTGATGATGAGTTGGAGAGGTTTTAGTTGGGGGCTGAAGGTGATGGCTAGAGGTGTTCTGTTATTTTCTTTGTTGGGCCTGTTCTGTAGTAGGTGACTTCTGGGTACTCTTCTGGCTCTGTCAATCTGTTTCTTCACTTCAGCAGGTGGGTATTGTAGTTGTAAGAACGCTTGATAGAGATCTTGTAGGTGTTTGTCTCTGTCTGAGGGGTTGGAGCAAATGCAGTTGTATCGTAGAGCTTAGCTGTAGACAATGGATTGCATGGTGTGGTCTGGAGGAAAGCTGGAGGCATGTAGGTAAGCATAGTGATCAGTAGGTTTCCGGTATAGGGTGGTGTTTATGTGACCATTGCTTATTAGCACCGTAGTGTCCAGGAAGTGGATCTCTTGTGTGGACTGGTCCAGGCTGAGGTTGATGTTGGGATGGAAATTGTTGAAATCATGGTGGAATTCCTCAAGGGCTTCTTTTCCGTGGGTCCAGATGATGAAGATGTCATCAATATAGCGCAAGTAGAGTAGGGGTATTAGGGGACGAGAGCTGAGGAAGCGTTGCTCTCAGTCAGCCATAAAAATGTTGGCATCACCGATGGATTGTAGTTTCCTCAGAAAGTCAGTGGTGTCTCAAAGATAGCTGGGAGTGCTGGTAGCGTAGGGCCTGAGGAGGGAATATACATAGCCAGACAATCCTGCTGTCAGGGTGCTAATGCCTGAGATGATGGGGCGTCCAGGATTTCCAGCTTTATGGATCTTGGGTTGCAGATAGAATACCCCTTGTCGGGGTTCTAGGGGTGTGTCTGTGTGGATTAGTGCTTGTGCTTTTTCAGGGAGTTTCTTGAGCAAATGCTGCAGTTTCTTTTCGTAATCCTCAGTGGGATCAGAGGGTAATAGCTTGTAGAAAGTGGTGTTGGAGAGCTGCCTAGCAGCCTCTTGTTCATATTCTGACCTATTCATTACAGCACCTCCTTTGTCAGCCTTTGTGATTATGATGTCAGAGTTGTTTCTGAGGCTGTGGGTGGCATTGTGTTCTGCACGGCTGAGGTTATGGGGCAAGTGATGCTGCTTTTCCACAATTTCAGCCCGTGCACATCGGCGGAAGCACTCTATGTAGAAGTCCAGTCTGTTGTTTCAACCTTCAGGAGGAGTCCACCCAGAATCCTTCTTTTTGTAGTCTTGATAGGAAGGTCTCTGTGGGTTAGTATGTTGTTCAGAGGTGTGCTGGAAATATTCCTTGAGTCGGAGATGTCGAAAATAGGATTCTAGGTCACCACAGAACTGTATCATGTTCGTGGTGGTGGAGGAGCAAAAGGAGAGGCCCCGAGATAGCCCAGCAGAAGAATCTGTCCTAAGAGTATAGTTGGATAGATTAACAATATTGCTGGGTGGGGTAAGGGAACCACTGTTCTGGCCCTTTGTGGCACGTAGTAGTTTAGATAGTTTAGTGTCCTTTTTCTTTTGTAGAGAAGCAAAGTGTGTGTTGTAAATGGCTTGCCTAGTTTTTGTAAAGTCCAGCCATGAGGAAGTTTGTGTGGAAGGCTGGTTTTTTATGAGAGTATCCAGTTTTGAGAGCTCATTCTTAACCTTTCCCTGTTTGCTGTAGAGGATGTTGATCAGGTGGTTCCACAGTTTCTTTGAGAGCGTGTGGCACAAGTTGTCAGCATAGTCTGTGTGGTATGTAGATTGTAATGGATTTTTTACCTTCAGTCCTTTTGGTATGATGTCCATTTGTTTGCATTTGGAAAGGAAGATGTCATCTGTCTGTATCTGTATGAGTTTTTTCATGAAGTTGATAGATTTCCACTCCATACGGCTAAATTCAGTGCCTTGCACAATGACAGGTTTCAGAGTAGCAGCCGTGTTAGTCTATATCCGCAAAAAGAAAAGGAGTACTTGTGGCACCTTAGAGACTAACAAATTTATTTGAGCATAAGCTTTCGTGAGCTACAGCTAACTTCATCGGATGCATGTAGTGGAAAATACAGTGGGGAATGAAGGACAACCCATCAGTCTCACAGATCTTGGGAAACAGGCCAGTCCTTGCTTATAGAAGACCCCCAACCTGAAGCAAATACTCACCAACAACCACACACCACACAACAAAAACACTAACCCAGGAACCTATCCTTGCAACAAAGCCCGTTGCAAACTGTGCCCACATATCTATTCAGGGGACACCATCATATGGCCTAATCACATCGGCCACACTATCAGAGGCTCGTTCACCTATCAAGTGAATGTCATTACACAAAGTAAAACTATTTCCCCATGTTTATTTCCCGCCCCCCCATACACACTGTTCCTCACATGTTCTCGTCAACTGCTGGAAATGGCCCACCTTGATTATCACTACAAAAGGTTTCTCTCTCCTCCTGCCCATCCTGCTGGTAATAGCTCACCTTACCTGATCACTCTTGTTACAGTGTGTATGGTAACACTCACTGTTTCACGTTCTCTGTGTATATAAAAATCTCACCACTGTATTTTCCACTGAATGCATCCGATGAAGTGAGCTGTAGCTCACAAAAGCTTATGCTCAAATAAATTTGTTAGTCTAAGGTGCCACAAGTCCTCCTTTTCTTTTTGCCGATACAGACTAACACAGCTGCTACTAAATGTAAAATGACAGGTTTCAGAGTAAGTCAAAAGACCAGACCACCCTATATTTTAGATCAAGTATCATTGGCTATATTAAAGCAGTCTGTACATTTCAGAAACAATCATTTGTAATCTTTTCTCTGTAGCTCTACCAGGCAACCCCTGAAGGGAGCTCTCACCTCAGCAAAACTAGCAGGAACCACAGAAAGCTGCTGTAGGCATCTCAAACAAGACCTCCAGGACCTGGATCTAAAAATGAAAGCTAGGTGCCACACCTCCCACTCACCTTTTGGGCTTCATGTTAATATGCAAAAGTTTCACTCCTTTCTGAAAGGTACGTATGGATAGCCGTACCTTCAGCATTCTTGCATTAGATCAGTGACTGATTTCAGCATAGGAAACGCATGCAAATGAAGTCCTAGAGAATTCTGTGGTTGAGCAGAGCCCCTATCTGCTTAGGAATGATCACATGAAGTTGTGTAGAGCATTCCAAGTCCTCCATGCAGACTATGTATTTAGAGAGGAATATGTTCTGCTCTCGTCAGAGATCTTGACAATACAAAGTGTCCTGGGAAGAGGGATTCCTCTGAAGCTACACAACAGAACTTAAAGCAACAACTAAATATTTTACATATTTATAGCAGGGGCGGGGGCAACGTTCACCATCTATTTCCTCGGGGTAGGAGGGGAGAGCAGAGGGGGTATTTAGACAAAAGTTTTTAAACTTGGAATTATTTGTAACCATTTCTTTAGACTACATAGAGAGATTGTCCCCCTCCATATCACAGCACTCTGGAAGATAAGCTTCCATCATTCCCGGAGAGAGGGGAGTAAAGATCCTTAGGAGCCAGAAGACCCTTCCAGAGTTTAACAATGTGTAGATCCATAAGTTTCAGGCATTTTGGTGTGTATTTTTTATGAAAAAGCAATCTGCAAATTTTTGCTCAAATGTAGTTTTAGGTTGTTTTTACACACTGGAATGAGAATTCTTAGTTATAGCCCAATAAGCCACACCCTTTTTTTCACAAGCATCAGATGAAAGAATGGATCATTATGTAGTGTTTTAGAAAACATGCAAGTTAAATCAATAATGCAGATTCCATTAGTCACTGGACTTTAAGATACTGCTTTTAAACTTCCACGTTGCTTTATACTGGCTGATCTCAAGTAGGACTGAAAACATTTTGTACTTCTGTAAATAACTATTAGTTTATCTTCAAAACAGTCAGTGCCAAGAGGTGCAGGTACCTTCTCAGTTATCTGCTCCCTACAGTCACCTCTACTCTCCAGGACTTGGCAACCCTGTTAGAGCTGCTAGAGGGCTCTGTATACGAGTCCTGAGGAGCTCGAAACATTGACAAATGCAATGAAGGGTTTGTGCCACCGCACCAATGGCCCCTGCTGGTCACAAAAGGGAGTGGCCATGTATAAAGTATCACAAAGGCTGCAGCACAGAGCATGTGTTTATCTCCCTCCAGTTGGGATCGATCAGCAACCTTTCAAAAGAGCAGTGCCACTCAGTCGGCCTATAAATGCTAGGCAGCGTCTGTCAGGGGCGTAGCCACAGGTGGCCTGCGGCCACCCACTTAGCATCCAGGCCCAGCCAGGTTGAGCAGGGGTGGAATGCTGCTGCAGCAGCCCGGCACATCACTCGGGCACCTAAAACGCAGGACGGAGCTCTGCGCCCGCCCTTCAGAGAGCTACACCCCGACAGCTCTGCCCTGCCATTGTCCGAGCCGCCCCATGCACCTGGCCCAGCTCAGCAAGTGGAGCCCTGTGCCCAGGAGCACCAGGGCTAGGAACAGGGAGCAGCATCAGGGGAGAAGATGAGCTAGCACAGTGTGTCATTGCCCATCCACCCAAAAGTTGGGGTCCCTCCAAATTTCCACTCCTAGCTACGCCACTGTATCTTTCACCCTTGGGGCATCTTATTAAAAATAGGGGGAAGTTTGTTGAAATAAAAGATCATCTAGAATTAAAACTACTTACCAAGCGAGACCAGCAGCAGCATGTGATCTGTTCCGGTCTAGGGCACAAAGATCACTTGTTGTACCACCCTGGACAGACAGGGCACTAGTATCCCGTACTGCAGCTAAAGAATTAGCTCAGCCTGCTTCCCCAGTGATACCTGCCAGGGAGGGAGCAGCCTCCCTCCACATGCAGAGTAAAATCAGAGTCGTATTTGTTGTCACTGCATTTAAGCCAACTGCCCGAGCAGCATCTATACCATTCCGAGGAACGGACAGACTACACGCTGAACCAGCGCGGCTTAATGCATCTCCCCCCACCGCCCTTTCCAACAGGAGATGAAGGTCTGGCCCTGGCCTTTTAACATAAATGCTGCTCCTAGTGTGGCCATGCAAATAAGCTAACCTGCAGGACACTGGAAGCAGAGATGGAAAGCTAGCCTCCTACTATACATCCTCACAAACCCCATCTGCACTCCTAGCAGGCCCTCTACTTTACCATCCTCATTTCCACCTAGCCTCCATCAGCTACTGCCATTGCACATACACGTCCAGTACGTGTCTTATTCCAACGTAAGATGCCCACCAAACCTGCAGCAAAGGGCAATAAGGGACTCAGGACATTTCGTTCCAGAGCCTACCGAAAGTCCTCTCCAAAACTAGCCAACTTACCTAATGTCAAACAGAGCCATTCATTTTGTTAAGAAGGAGCACTGCCAGGTTAAAAATCTCTTAAAAACAAGTTTGCTCACCTTAGACTGCTGAAATCAAGTTTTTAGGACAAGTCCTTTTCCGTTGTTTAGGACGCCACTGGTTTATGTTCTACACGTAACGCAGAGTTACCCAAGAATGCGGATTAGTTGGTTTCACTTTTTAGAGACTCACCACCAACGTTGGTGGGGTGAGTATTGCAGGGGACATTAGCAAACAGTTTTATTAAAAGTTATCGTGTATTTTACACACCCAAACCTCATCTGTGACTCGAAATGGACCCTGACCCTTTAACAGTACAATGCCTGTGTGTAAAGCAGCAACTCCCCTGAGATTTGTAATGCGCTGTAGAGACGAGCATGGTTTGGCACGGAGGGCATTAACCCAAGAAAGGCTTCTCCACCCTCCCTGCTTCTAAGAGCTATTGACAGGCTCCCCCTGCAGAGGGTTGATACAAAGTTCAACACCTGCAGCTGAAGCCTGGAGTCCAACACGCAGAGAATGTGCCAGCAGCTTAGTGGCTGCAAAAGTTACACTAGAAGTTTATTCACCTCCAATGCTCCCTGTGCCACATTGTCAATACCTGCAAGGAAGGCGAAAGTGCAGCAGGTACATTGCCACTGAGATACTGCTGAATTTCACCCATCCTGATCAGTTTCGTTCTCACTTCCCCAGCTGTGTTTGATCTGAAAACAAACTTATGAAAATACTGGATTCTTTATACCAGCAGGTGCCACTATAAAGATCTCAGCCAACTTCACTATCAACAACCAAACCTGTACCTCATAAGTTAATTTATACTCCCCAGGGTTCCCTTTCATTTGTATGACCTCACAGTCATTCATGTCTACTTTAATCAGAGAATTATTGGCCCACTCAGTTAACAGCAAAGTTCACTTATAACCAGTACTTGCCCAGCAGATGCCCTGGCTTCCTTCAATTGCATCAGCACTATATTGCTTAGGTTTTGTTAGCAATTGGGGCAGGGAGTGTCAGTCATTTTCCCAGCTCCTGGGAGCAGTTCAGTACATGACAGCCATCCCAATCCTAACCACTGGCATCTTGCTTCAGTTGTGCAATAGTCCACTGGTAAATAGGAATTAATGAAAGGATGCCAGGTCAGATAGGGCTCCCTGTAACAGGGAGAACATGTTTGTTTTTGATTTGGTTTAAAAAAAAAATCTTCCCTTAAAAACAAGAACACACAAATGTTGTAGTTTAACAGTTATCTTGATTATTCTACCAGGGAAGTGAAATGGCTCCACTTCCAGATCATGGAAAAAGAGAGCCCTGAATAGTGCCCTTCACCACTGTTGCACTAAGAAGAAACCTTGCAAGAGCAAGAAAGGGACAACGTAATGGAGCATGCTGAACTGGGTCAGTCTTTAGTGAGAAGCAAGTTCTATTGATCATGGTGGGCATGTCTTTTGCTTTAAATCTACCGCAGCACTCCCCACCGTAAAGGGCTCTCAAGAAATCCTCTTGGCAGGAACACCTGTAACCACTGCCACACAGATCTACACAATCCTGTTCACAGGGAAGGGAGAGAAGCAACCAGGTCTAGGAAACCAAGATCAGCTACAGGAGCATCCCCACGGGAGAGGTAGCATTGTTTTTGCTATAAACTGATGCCATTTAGTTGCCTGGCATTTAGATACCAAGACAAGAGGCATTTAAATCAAAGCTCAGCAAGAATGTTTATTTGGTTTTACCTTAGTCACCCTCAGACTCCTGCAGAGACCACTTCAGGAACACAGCTGCAAACCAATGCCTAAGGTTAGGCCACACTATGGCAATGTTACAGCAACAGAAACAAAACCATGCTCCAAACTGGGTCAACATCAACATATACCAAATGGGATTTAACTGTAAACACACAAAGTGAGACCATCTTACACAAAATGCATTTTCTTTAAGTACTACAGTCACGCAACTTCATCAAGACTTTACAATAGCAAAGGAAGTAGCCACGCCTTTGCCACACTACCCCCTCCTCCTTCCATCCTAGACAGTGAGCTAGAGAAGGTATGGTCTCAATCTGCAGTCTCTCGATACATTAGAGAGAACAGGGCCTCCTGAGGAATTCTGTTCAATAAGGGACCAAACCCCGTAGGAGAAATGTTATGCATCTAAGAAGATCAGGTATTTATTATTATCTAAAACTCAAAACCTTGCTAGGTGCTTTACAAACATTTAGAATAGATTTACAAACATGGATTTAGCTAGACCTCTTAATAGCACAAGAAGATGAAATCCAGTGAGTCAGCATAATTTAGGAGAGAGTGGATTACAACAAGCTATACCAGTGAGTTTCTCAACTGAATTCTGATCATAAGTGCATTTAGATAAAGGCCCCTGAGGAATAAATAGATTACTATACCCCCAAAGGATGCTGAAACCTCTTGCAGCCTGTTTTTAAAGCCTAATTATTCCCATGTGCACATTACTAAAGATGCCAGGAGACAGACGCCAGAGCAATTCAGATTCGTCCAGCTTGCGAGTTCCAGTTAGCAGACTGGGTCTATTGATCTGGCCACCGGGAGGGTTTTCATTGACAACGTTCTCGGCACACGCATTAGAGGCAGTGACCGCCTGGTCCCGGCACCCAGTCACTACAGACAAGCACCGCAGGGCAACGGAAGCGGTTTGTACCATTCGCATTCTGCGCTCACCAACACCTCCCATGCCCCTGCTCACCAGCACGGACTGGGCAAGCGGGGGGCAGAAAGGTGAACCGACTTGTCTGCAGCCACCCAGCTCATCGCCTGCAGAGTGGAAGGAACCACAGTCTGGTTCACAGCCACGGCTCCCCTTCCGCTGGAGGAAGGGCACTGGCTACAGGCCCCTGGCCCGCCACGGCCCGCGGTCTCCGCGGGCACCAGCGCGGCTCCCAGGGTTTCTGGGGCTGAGGGAGGCTCCGCGCCCCCGGGTCCCAACGCTTCGCCCCCAGGGGGCCCAGGCTAGACTCACCCCACTCCTGAGCCCGGGAACCATGGCCAAGGGCTGCCCCTCGCCCGTGCCCAGCCTGGGCCGCCCAGTGCCCTGGGCCAGGGTCTGAGCCACTGGGACCAGAGCAGCGGCTGTCCCGGACACACACACAGGGGCTGTGTGTGGGGGGGGAGAAGGGGCTGCCCCCCCCGGACACACACAAAGGGGCTGTAGGGGGAGGGGGGGAAGAAGGGGCTGCCGCCAGACACACATAGGGACACGGACACAGGAGCTGGGGGAGGGGGGAAAGGTCTGCTCCCCCCCCGCCAGACACACACCGGGGCTGCGGGAGGGGGGAAGGGGCTGCCGCCCCCCCCAGACACACACACCGGGGCTGCGTGGGGGGGGGGAAGGGGCTGCCGCCCCCCCCCAGACACACACACCGGGGCTGCGCGGGGGGGGGGGGGAAGGGGCTGCCGCCCCCCCCCCAGACACACACACCGGGGCTGCGCGGGGGGGGGGGAAGGGGCTGCCGCCCCCCCCCCAGACACACACACCGGGGCTGCGCGGGGGGGGGGAAGGGGCTGCCGCCCCCCCCCCCAGACACACACACCGGGGCTGCGCGGGGGGGGGGAAGGGGCTGCCGCCCCCCCCCCAGACACACACACCGGGGCTGCGCGGGGGGGGAAGGGGCGGCCGCCCCCCCCCCCAGACACACACACCGGGGCTGCGCGGGGGGGGGAAGGGGCTGCCGCCCCCCCCCCCAGACACACACACCGGGGCTGCGCGGGGGGGGAAGGGGCTGCCGCCCCCCCCCCCAGACACACACACCGGGGCTGCGCGGGGGGGGAAGGGGCGGCCGCCCCCCCCCCAGACACACACACCGGGGCTGCGCGGGGGGGGAAGGGGCGGCCGCCCCCCCCCCCAGACACACACACCGGGGCTGCGGGGGGGGAAGGGGCGGCCGCCCCCCCCCCAGACACACACACCGGGGCTGCGGGGGGGGACGGGTCCATTTCACGCCCGGGGTGGGGTGCGGTGCCCCCCCCATGGCTCCCGGGCCCAGGCTCCCCCCGCCCCGGGCCGGCGGCGCAGGGACCCCGCCCCCGTCACCTGCTGAGCTGGATGGCGGCCGGGCCGGCGCCCGCGGAGCCCCGCGCGGCCATGGCGGCGGATCTGGGCGCGGCCGCGGACGCTCGGGCGGCCGGCGGCAATGAATGGGGGGCGGGGCCGGCGCGGGCCCCGCCCACCCCGCGCGGCGCGGGCCCCGCCCCCGGCCGGCTCCCGGCGCCCAGGAGCCCCGCCCCGCGCAGCGTGAGGTCACGGTGCTGCGTCCCCCCCCGCCCCGGTGTGACGTCACCGCCCCGCGCAGCGTGAGGTCACGGTGCTGCGTCCCCCCCCCCGCCCCGGTGTGACGTCACCGCCCCGCGCAGCGTGAGGTCACGGTGCTGCGTCCCCCCCCGCCCCGGTGTGACGTCACCGCCCCGCGGGCGGGCGCCCGCCCGGCCCCTCAGGGGGGAGCGCGTGGCCGGTGGCGGGACCTCACCCTGGCCCCGGTCGTCTCCCCGCAGGGTGGAACCCGCCCCCCCCCGCCGACGTAGTTAAGGCGACCGAACCCCTGGTGTAGACGGCGCTGGGCGGCGGGTTAACCACGGGAGCGGCAGAAGCCCTCCCCCGCCCTAGCGAGAGGCTGTCCCGGAGCCGGGCCGCCGCAGGCCCGCTGCTGCAGGGCGTTCAGTGTCAACGTAGCCGCCGCCGCCTCAGGGGAAGAGAGAAGGGGGGGCCTCGTCACCTGGGCGCGCCCCTGCGGGGGTGTGATTCAGGGTCACCTCGATCGTTCCGTTACAGCTCGTGTTCTAATGGTAACCGGCCTCCCCGTCCGCCCCCCGCAGCCTGTCGGTCCGGCTAGTGGCCGTATCCGTCCCCCGAGCCGCTCCGGCTAAGGTAGCTGCCGGGGGTGCTTGTCCCTGCGACTTCCAGGCAGCAGTGTCCTTGGGGCTCTCACGCCCCACGGCCCACACGCGGAACAAAGACACGGACTGAGGAGGACGCAGACAGTTCTTCATGCAGGACAGCGAGGAGGGTGCGGGATTCTTCCCTGTGGTGTAAGTAGCTCCGACCCTGTCATAAATAGAAAGGGGAAGCTAACCACCTTTAAATCCCTCCTGGCCAGAGGAAAAAACCCTTTCACCTGTAAAGGGTTAAGAAGCGAGGATAACCTCTCTTATACTTTCCTCGACAAGTATAACCTCGACAAGATACTTTCAAAAGCTGGGAAGAGGGAGAACGTCAAAGGGTCTGTGTCCGTCTGGGTGAGGCTTTTGCCGGGGACAGAACAGGAATGGAGTCTTAGAACTTAGTAAATCATCTAGCTAGAGATGCGTTAGATTATGATTTCTTTAAATGGCTGAGAAAATAAGTTGTGCTGAATAGAATGAATATTCCTGTCTGTGTGTCTTTTTCGTAACCTCAGGTTTTGCCTAGAGGGATTCTCTATGTTTTGAATCTGATTACCCTGCAAGGTATTTACCATCCTGATCTTACAGAGGTGATCCTTTTCTTTTCACTGTTTCTCCTATTAAAGTGTTTCTTTTCAAGAACTGAATGCTTTTTTTTATTGTTCTAAGATCCAAGGGCTTGGGTCTCTGGTCACCTATGCAAATTGGTGAGGATTTTTACCAAACCTTCCCCAAGAAGTAGGGTGCAAGGGTTGGGAGGATTTTTTGGGGGGAAAGACGTTTCCAAACAACACTTTCTCAGGAACCCAGAGAAACGTTTGGTGGTGGCAGTGGAAAACCAAGGGCAAAGGGTAAAATAGTTTGTACCTTGGGGAAGTTTTAACCTAAGCTGGTAAAAGTAACCTTAGGAGGTTTTCATGCAGATCCCCACATTTGTACCCTAGAGTTCAAAGTGGGGAAGGAACCTTGATAGACCCATTAGTCTTTATAGCTGAAGTCAAACGTGTCAGCCACAATAGTGAAGGGAGAGTAGATCTGTGTCACACTTGGGTGACTGGGACTGTACCAAGTGACATGCGAGGGGCATGACAGCAGCTAACCAATTTACAACTAGAGCAGATTGGAAAATTTTCACTGAACCAAATTTTCATCAGATAAAACTATTTAAACAAAACCAGTTTTGTTTGCATAATATCTCCATCTCGCTGACATTTCCCACCAAACAGAAATTCCAAGTTTTGACCAACTCCCTTAGTAACACAAAATTGTCGTTCTTAGAGGGCGTCAAGTTCTGGCCCTGCTCTCCTCCCCCCAGTGAAAGGGTGGTAGTCACCAGTCTTTTTCAGACAGCGTGGAGTGCAGGAAGTGTGTGCATGCTGCTTCAGGTGATACGGTCCAACAGAGACACCTAGAGTCTGATCTCACACCTGTGTGAAATGTCACTGCTGCCATCTGACCCGTGCTCTCAGGATACGGAATGATCTCATCAGGGTGAAGCACAATGCTCTGGTTACAAGAACAAGAAATAAAAATGAATGACTCACTCTGGGTATTAAATTCCTGCCACACCAAGTTCCTCAGTCTTTTCAGGAAAGTCACTATGCAGCTCAGGGCTGCTCTTCTTAGGATTAACTTTTCAGATCACAAGTCAAACACTAACAAGCTGCTTCTGTCTTTTCTTGGAACATAGCAACACAACCAGAACCAAGAGTGGGAATTTAATGTTCTTAATTATCTGACAAAGAACGCTACTCTGTAGGAATTCCAAATTGAAAGTCATTAATTGCTTCTTCGTGTCTAGCTGACCTATTGTCATTTCATAACTGACACCAGTTTTCAACAACTAGGAGGAATAGCTTAGAGACTCCATTGACTTGAATGGGGTAATTCCAGTTTCACACCAGTGCGAGAGCAGAGTCTGTCCCTACGTGCACTTGCTGCTGAATAGTCATTGTTGAAAGTGATTGAAATTTGATTTCAAACTCAAAGAGAAGTCTACACAGCATCTCATATTTCTGCTAAGCATTCCTGCCCAAGGCTTAAATGTTTGCTAGAGACTCATACTCCAAACCATAACACAGGCAGCTCTAGAGGGATTCCGCATCAGGGAGCGGGTGTTGCAGGTGAAGACCAGAAGAAAGATTTTGTGTTTATATTTCCAGAATGATAACTGGCCCCAGCTGGAAAGCAATGTGAAGGACAGTAGTATTATGCTCTCTGGATCCTCAGACTGGCTGAATCCACTGTGACATCTTATACATAGGCACAAAAGAGACGCAAAAATCATCATTTTTCCAGAGTTGTAGTTTATATTACAATACCACTGGCATCAGCATTAGTTAACGGCCAATTCTGCAAGCCTGGCTGAGTCTGGGTAATGATCACTCTTACAAGTGAACTGTTCCACTGACACCAGTGAAACTAAGTGCTACTCACAGTGACTAACTGTTGCAGAAATGGGCCATAAGGTGACTGACTGGAACTTATTTTTAGAGAAATAATTAAATGGATATTTCCATCTAAAGCTAATGTCTCCTTCCAAACATTGCTGGGAACTCTCCCTTTCTGCTCATCTCACTCACATTAGACTCTTGTAACTGGACTATGAAATGACCCACCTTGATCATCACTACAAAAGGTTTTCCCCCCTGCTCTACTGCTGGTAATAGCTCACCTCACCTGATCACTCTCTTTGCAGTGTGTATGGTAACGCCCATTGTTTCATGTTCTCTGTGTATATAAATCTCCCCACTGTATTTTCCACTGAATGCATCCGATGAAGTGAGCTGTCGCTCACGAAAGCTTATGCTCAAATAAATCTGTTAGTCTCTAAGGTGCCACAATTCCTCCTTTTCTTTTTGCGGATACAGACTAACACGGCTGCTACTCTGAAATCTATTAAATGACTAACACCATTCCATCCCTCTTCTCTACATTTCTGGGGGCTTGGCTCACCACTACGTTACTCCAGTTTTACACCAATGTAACTCCAGTGGGGTACCACAGCAGTGAACCAGGCCCTTAAGTTAGAACATTTTACTTCTGTTTAACAAGTTTGATTCCTGCGCAGAAAAGAGACCAGGCTTTATGATTATTGTAAGCGGCCAGTTTATAAGTACTTACCCTCTGCAACTCACTTGCACCTCCCCGGCACAAGGTTAGCTTTCTTGTGCTATGCTGTATCCTCTGCAGCAGCAGCCATGACTTGGTAATCGGTCTCCATCTTGTGTTAAAACTGCACTTCTTTTCCATGTCTATTTGTGGATTTTTCTCTGCCTCATCTATTATTTAAGGCCTCAGTGGTTCTTTCATTTTCTAAAATGCCAGTTATTTGTACTGATTCACAGTTGGTCTGTTTTCATTTGCATGGTTTGCATTTTATTTAAGACTCTAAGAACTTCAGTGGAAAGATCCATGGGAAAGAAGCAGAACCTACACCCCTCGCAGTATATCTGTCTACCTGCCTGTCTATCTTACTGCTTTGCACTGCTTCCTATCACCAGAGTATTTGAGTGCCTTCCACAGGAAGTGATGGTTAAGTCCATGGAGCATGGAGTCTCCGACACTTCTCATCTTTGGGGTAAAAGCTCTGCTTGTGGAAGGTTGCATGATTTTGAGTTTGTACATTTTATTCATGTACTCTGGGGGGATTGGCTGGGGTTTTGGGGGGCACAAGGGGTCTTCCTCTCACCATTTCAGCTGAATGCCAGGAATCACCGTGGGGTCTCAGCGTGTCAGTCTCTTCCAACCCTGGAAAGGGGAGAAGCAAAGAATGAATGTGCTTAGTAACACACACTGCTCCACAAGCCATTGGCCTAACTTCATTCAGAAATTCAAGTTGCCTGAAGTGGAGGGAGTGAAAAGCTTCTGGGATTTGTAGTGACACAGGGAACTGGCTGGAATCCAACTGGCAGCCTTTGTGAAATGAGTCAGTGGTCTCAGCACACTTCCTATTGGGCAGCTGCCCATAACAGTAAAAACCCATTTCCACAGGCCTTTTTACACACTAGCAAGAGACACGGACTAAACGGCAGTGGAAAGAAAAGGAAGCAGCTGCCACCTGCAGGAATTCTGGCTCCAAAATCTAGTATTCCTCAGAGGGCCTCCAGCCCCAGTCCCTCAGTGCTCTTGTCTAGGGCGCCTGTGGGGGCTCCAGGCAGGGTCTTGCCCTTGGTTAGGCAGATCCTGAGCTAACCCAGAAGGATACGCATAACACATGAGAAGCGGGAAAGGCCAGTGTAAACAGAGGAGATGTCTCTAGAGTGAAGGGATACAGAATTTCTGGCTTGGGAATGGCAGGAATTAAATAAATCTGCACTGGAGAGGCAATCTGGAAATCTCCTGAGTCAGCAGCTGTAGGGAATCCAGGAGCATCTTAAAAGTCTAACTAGTCCTAGCAGCAACTGGAGACTGGTACTGTGTATTCTGGTTCATTGCCAGGCAGTCACAGTCTGGCATCAGGAGGGAAATCAAGAATGAACCGTAAGCTGGCCTGTGAAATAAAATATTTATAAGGAATCAGCCATTCCTCCTGAAAATAGGAAAACTGACTGACACAGTGCAGCTGATACGGTGCAGAGGGTTTAGTTAGAAGTATTGGATGGAAGTGGGGGTCCTGTATCTGCTTGGCAGCTATTGGGATTCATTGTGTGGTGGTGTGGTAGAGGGGAGGTCTTCAACACCTAAGTGCCAGGAGTAGAGGATATGGGTACTTTCAGAAACCCCTCCTTTGGGAGTTGACTCTCAACAATGCATATCTCAGGGATCAATCTGAAAAGCTGCTGGATTTCTTGACTTGATAGAACATGCATTATCTCACTAATCTACCTCACCCAAGTGTTCAGGGCACCCTACCATTGGATCTTCATTAGACTGAATCATAATGCAGTAGGATAAAATACACCTATCTATGCTGAAGTCATCTGGAGAAAAAAGTGTGGTATTTCTAGGCAGCATGCCAAGGAATCGATCAGATGTGGGCAACACACAGAAAAATATTTTTGTACTAAGATGCACCCCAACATAGGGATTGAATGCAATCCCTTTTGTGATTAAAGCAAACAGCTTAATTATAAATAAATGCCAAAAAAACCCCTTGAGTTGGGAAGGGGGAGGGGAAGTTCCAGAAATGGAAAGGTGAAGTTTCCAGCAAAGTAATTGGAGATATGTCCCATATGGCATGTGTTTCACTGGGGGGGGCTGTAGAACAAACAGTAAAACATTAAAGTACATTCTTTTTTTTAAAACCAAAAATCCCGAGAAGACATGTTATATGCACAACCTGGGTGAGTGAACTTTCCTCTGGGTTTCACAAGAAGATCTACATATGTAAGGAAAATAGGGGAAAGTAAGTGAGTTTCAGTGCAATACGGCACATTGAACCAAATGAGAATAAAGGGACTCTCTGCTAAGTCTGCAGCCTTACATGCTAAGTTGTATTCCGTCATGCCTTAGGAGTTCCCTGTCGGATTTTGACAATGAGCAGTGTTAATTTGCTGTAAAACATTCTACATAAAATGGAACCTGAAAAGTACATGTACAGTCCCACTGCAAATAAATGTAATTGAGAAAACCTGAAATACAATGTCTCCTAATACTTAAAGAAAGTCTCCACTGTGTGTACTTGCAAAGGAACATGGTGAATTCTGCAACCTGCTGAACCTTGGAAGTTCCACCTCCACCGTCCTGTGAGTCATGTATCAAATCTAAATAGCCAGGAGCTCTGGCAGATGGTTCTGTACAAATTGCCAGCTCTCTCTTCTGGCTGAATCACTTAAGGAGAAATTTTCCCACTAGTTCCACCCTCTTACTGGACATGGCCAGCTCGTGTCCTGACTGACAACACCTAGAGGCTTACTGGTTAGCATGCACCCAAATCCACTGTGACTGTCTGGACATGCAGACTTGCTCTTACACAAATTTTCCTTCTACAGGGAATGAAATGGCACCATCCAATCCTTTTAAGCAATTACCAGTCTTATTACATTTCACTGGTTATCAGACCATTCTTGGAAGGGCACACACTTACACTCAAACCCAGATTGTCAAGACTTAGTGGCCAAAGGTATTTGGCCAAGAACTCCACCCAGGAGTCCTGATTCCCAGCTCTGGCCCCTGCTCTACTCACATTCTATCCCTAGGTTATAATGCATTAGCACTTAGCAGAAAACCTAGCTTTTCCTCCAAACAAATTCTCAGCGTTGCTGTCACTGTTTCAGCTCTACGACTAGTATCAATGCTGGCCATGCTAGTGCAGACAGGGTTCCTACAGGTTTTTTTACCACCATGCTCAGGGAGGTAAAAATGCCAGCATCTGATCTGTACTAGGGCTCCCTCCAGTGCTACACTAGTGGAGCGGCATTGGTGGGAGCAGAAGGAAGAGGTGAGAGGGAGGAAAGCTAGTCTAGCTAAGGCCAAAGAGTCACTTACGCGCCTGCGAACAAAACAGGCTCAAGAATGATGCAAGCACAAAAGGAAAAGCAATCCATGTAATCGAGATTCTGGGGGGGACCAGACCCTGGTGGATCATTGCACTACCAATGCACACACTGCTTATCAAAGACACATCCCAGACCTTGATCTTTTCCAAAGCACCATTATTAGACCTGGCTTTATCTGCATTACAGGGTCCACTCTAGACAGGCAAACTAGGCAGCTGCCTGGGCAGGCATATTGTCTTGGGCAGGCTCTGACTGCATGACCGGAAGAAGAGACCATTACTGAGACTTTAAAGGAGATAAGTGAAATTTCTGGCCTACCCACCTTGACAGCGTCTCCCTGTCACTCATTCACACCTGGAAAACATTGTTAAAAGGAAACACAAGTGTAAGGTTCACTCTAATTTTCCCACGTCTCGCCTAGTGTTAGACGAGCAGAGGCAAAGTGTAATTATACAGTTTGAGTACCCTTAGGGCAAGCTGACATAGGCTTCGTGCACCAACTCATGGCAGTTTGAACTCCTGGAGGGATCTCATTTGTTAAAGCTGTTTGCATTGAGTTTCAGATGCATTAATGGATTATGAAAGACACACCAGACCGAAACTGTGATCCCAGCTCCACTCGCAGGCTCAGGGAGACGCTGTCAGGCTGCAGGGGTTATGCATGGAGATGGTGTGATGCTCATTATGGGAGTTTCCCTGGCAGAAGATTTCCAGGTCAGCTTCCGACTGTTCCTTTGAACTCCAGTTTTTTTTTTTTTTTTTTTATTCCTTTGCCCCGTGGCAGGAGCACCACTGATTTTCCTCCCCACACGTCAGGGAATAATATGGAAAAGGCTCTGGCTTAGCAATGGGAAAAGTTCAGTCTACTCTGGATAAGCACCCAAAAATTCCAACGCTTCTCTGAACTTTAGCTAAACTTCTCCAGAGTTGGCTTGGGGCTGGAGGACTCCTGAGATTAGGTTTCCTCTAGAGATTTCTGCCACTTCCACTTCTGGTCCAGCTGGAAACTAGCAGAGAAAACATCCCAGCATTTCAGACCCATGACCAAGGCTTGGCTCAGGTTTGGTTCTAAATGCCAGCACAGGAGTAGGAAGCAAATTTCACCCGACACACCTGTTCTCCTGCCCCTAGATCACTGGGATCATATGGGGATTGGGGCTCGCTCTCTCTGCATACCAGCCCAACCGTCTTCAAATGAAAGGCCTGCAGGAGGGGAAAGAAATCCTTGTGATGCTCCCTAGATCCTTCCCTCACAGGGGCTAGGTTCATATCTCCTGCAGAACAAGCAGGGGCTTCCATTCCTCAGAACCAGGAGAGTGCAGGAATCCTTGGGGACCCAGGCCATCAGCATGGGGACCCCAAAGCCCCTCCAGCTGCCTGGAAGTACAGCTCCATAGTGCTAAGGAACTCCCCTGCTCATTGCTCTGCAGGAAGCCACCCTTAAAGGGTGCTTTCCACAGCGGCTGCAGGCCGCATCAGTATTTCAGCAGTCACTGCTGCTCACTGGGCAGGAGGCTGGGTAGAGGGGCACATACATCCCTAGACCCATTTCTACACACAGATCCCTGGACACAAAGGGCCCCCAGGAATCTGGTCACAAACACAGGCCATGCTGTGGTAGCAGCTGGCTCCCCTGGCCCCGGGAGTGGATCCCGGTGCTGTGGGGACAGTCACCTCCCAGGTGTTCACAGACTTACTGGGAGGCTCTTGCGCTGTAGCCCTTCCAGGGAGCAGTAGTTGCAGTATCTGGAGCCAGGCTCAGACAGAGGCACCACCTGCGGCAGCCGTCTCTGCAGCACGTTGACCCCATGCCATGCAGAGCGGGCAGGTCCCTGTGGGGCAGGGTGCTGGGCTGGAGATGCCCAGCCGGCAGAGACACTGCACTTTCCAGCAGTGCTACTGTTGTGTGTGTTACAAGAGGACCGAGAAGCCCCCAACCCCAACGTGCAGACATATAGCAAGAGGCAATCCCCACTCTGAGTTTGCAGTCTGCGTAGCTCTTCGCAGGCCTGCGTCACGTGGCCTCTGCAGTCGATGCTAGATCAGCTGGGAGCAGGGGACCAGCCATCAGATCCACATCTGACCACAGGTGCTGGTGCATTGCCACAGTCTCACTGCGGTTTGCTTGTGCAAGGGGAGCTGGACCGTGTGATACTGCTCTGCCCTGGTGCTGCCAAGTGCTGCACTCACCTGATGCTTCCTGCAGGAGCCTGGTGGAAGTGAGACACGCTCACCCAGACATGTGCGTGTGTTGGGGCCAAGTCACCATGCTCCTTTCCCACGCTTGTGAAGCTATTATTGAAAGGCTTGTTACCAATCCCTGCGGTGCCCGAGGCGTGGCCCAGCACCCTGGAAACGTTGAGCGAAACTGCTTACTCACTGGGAGCCACTGTGGGTGGCTGAGCTGCCGGTCTCTGTGCTGCAAGTCTGGGCAGCTCTCTGGAGCCCTGCAGCGCTGAACAGAGCACCGCTCCCATCCAGGAGCGCCTGCAGCCAGAGACACCAACAGACACCTGGCAACAGAGTGAGACACTGACAGATTATCAGGCTCACGGAGGTGGACAGACACATGTGTACCCATCTTTTACAGAGACAGAAAGACAGCCCCAGTGCAGACTGGAAAGTTCTGGTTTGTCTTTACATCCGTCAGAGCTGTAGGAAATGAGAGAGGGTTGGAGTCTTCAGCATACAGAGGATTCCCACGGTCAGAGTGCAGACGCCATGCACATTCAGTCCCGGTGCAAGTGGGTGCAGCATCATGGATGTTGATTAGATGTCTGCAATCCCATTGCCCCAGGAGGTCAGAGCTGAATGGCTACAGCTTGCTCTCTTTCCACATACACAGGGCCTTTCCTTTTTAGGGGAAGTCCTGCATGTGGACTGAGCGCACTCCATGGGATTGCCGAGGTGGTTATACCTAGTGACTGACAAAGGGAATAGAGGGGGTTACATTAGGGTGAATTCAGAGTATCCCCACTGAAGGCAGCAAGAAACTGAGATAGAATGGAGCAGAATTTGCCTAGTTACCCCTCGTAATGAGCCATTTACCCATCTTACCCACACCTAAAGAAACTCATATTTTGACCTCTTCCTCCCTGTGCCAGAGTCAGGCTAACCAGTGCCAACATGCAGCGCGTCTGAGTGCTTGGCAGCCAGGGCTGCAGAGAAGCGGTTTCACTTGTACGTTCCGTCACAATCGGTTTGACCTTCTGGATCATTTGCGCAGGGAGACAAATATCTCAAGTCTTCAGATTAGGCGTTTGTGGAGCCCTGGGCCAGAGCAAGTGGGGGCCCCTCCCCACCCGTTCTGCCTGCAGTCGCATCCCCCCCAGTGCTCCTGCCAGGGAGCAGGGGCTTGTCATGCTCAGCCCACCCAGAGCTCCTCCATTTTTCTGAGGGGGCCCCAGGGATGGGCCCCGTGACTAACCCACCACTGGCAGGAAAGAACCGAACAGGAGAAACCCAATGACTGTCCAACATGCTGTTGACATGTGGTGTGTTCTGTTTTATATTCCAGCAATATAGTCCTTCAGTACAGAGCCCACATCACAATATTCCCTCAAGGGACGCAAAGAAATCCTGAGCTAGGAGCTGGGACTTGGTGGCTTCCTTTCCAGTGGGAGAGACAAAAACTCACCACAGGAACAACCCTGTGTAAAAGCTGGGTTTACCTTGGATGCTGAGTAAAAAGCAGGAGCCAGAAAAACAATAAGGCTGAAATAGTCCCTCAGAAACAGCTGCTCCCTGGCTTGGGAAGATTCCCAGATGTCAAATTCCAGGGGAGTATTTCAGATTCCCTGGGAGAGGCTGAACATTCAGCTGGGAATACCAGCCATGTCCCACAGGTCACAGCTTCAGGCAGAGTTGCCGTGCCGGCCGGTCTAGGCAGTGCGTTGGGCACTGGCCTGCTGCACAGGGCTCTTGGGCTGGTAGAATAAATGGGCTTTGTGGCCTTGCTCCAAATAATCGAAGCATTCCAGACACAGGTGACTCCGGGCTTGGCTGTCAGTGATGTCGCAACTGAGGCAGACACACCTTTGACCCCTAGCACACAGCTAGAGCAGACCTCTCTCTTCAGGGGCTTTGTATCAGCAGAAGAGGTGGCTCTCCCCACTTCTGGAGAGTAATTGGCCTTTTGTGCTCTGATGAAAGTTACTTGCCCTCAGCTCCAGGCCTTGTAATGCCACCTGAGGCCTGCAGTGGTGGCCTCTCCCTGCCATTGTTAATTAAGGGTTTCTATTGTCTGCAGAGACACCTGCACTGAACAAAACCTTTTGGCTCATGAGTCTGAACCCCCACTAGCATTTCATTGTCAGAGAGATGCAGCTCCCAGAGCAGCAACAGGAGCTGTCAGGCCTAGGGAAGATGGGCTAAAATTCCCCACCATTGCTCCCCTGGCTCAGCAAGGTTAAGCACCTAAGACCTGGCTTTCAGAGGTGCCCAGCACCTACCTGCAGTTCCTTGCAGAGTCAGCTGGAGTTTTGCTTATCCAGCCCCCCCTGAAAAATCAGGCTCAGCTTGGCAAGATCTTGAGCGTGGTATTTACATCGCCAGCCACAGCTAGTGTCCCCTCTGCACTAAGGCCTCCAGGACTGTCAGAGCTGGTGGTAACACTGGGAATTTTTTGTAGAATTTCTCCTGCAACTTAAGAAGTGTTTCTGTCTTTAACACTCAGGTGCCCAACTCCCAGTGGGGTGCAAACCCCAACTAGATCCATTTTACCCTGTATAAAGTTTACACAGGGTAAACTCAAATTGTTCACCCTCTATAACAGAGAGATGCACAGCTATTTGCACCCACCAGATATTAATACATACTCTGGGTTAATAAGTAAAAAGTGATTTTATTAAATACAGAAAGTAGGATTTGAGTGGTTTCAAGTAGTGACAGAACAAAATGAATTACCAAGCAAAAATAAAATAAAAACATGCAAGTCTAAGCCTAGAATAATAAGACTGAATACAGATAAAAATCTCACCCTCAGAGATATCCAGTCTGTGAAAGAATCTTACTGAAACACCTTCCTAGTCTGGGCACAATCCTTTCCCTAATGCAGCCCTTGTTCCAGCTCAGGTGGTAGCTAGGGGATTTCTCATGATGGCCACCCCCTTTGTTCTGTTCCACCCCCTTATGTGCCAAAGCCATAAGGTGGGAATCTTATGTCTCTGGGTCCCCCCCCCACCCCCTTCTAAATGGAAAAGCACTAGGTTTAAGATAGATTCCAGTACCAGGTGACATGGTCACATGTCCTGCGACAACCCCCCCCCCCCCCCCCCCCAAGCCTTCATTCCTCCCACCCTGACACACAGGAAGGCCTGCCTGCAAACAGAGCCATCCACGGTCAATTGTCCTGGCTGATGCCCCCCCATCTAGATTCCCAGCCACCATTAATGGCTCACACTTTGCATAAATACAACAGGACCTCAGTTATATTTCATATTTCTAGTTTCAGATACATGATACATTTATACAAATAGGATGACCACACTCAGTAGAAAAGCTTTGTAATACCTTACAAGAGACCTTTTGCATGAAGCATATTTGTTATACTATATTCACTCATTAGCATATTTTTATAAAATCATATAGTGTGCAACTTCACAGTAAGATTCTCTAAAAGCGGTCTCTTTGGTGTGAGATCTAAAATGCAATCAACGTGGGGTAAGTGCCTAGTGCTTTGAGACTGGGAGTAACCTGAATTATTGCTGTGAGCCTTGATGTAAGGGACCTTCTATCACAAAGGTAAGATTACCCCAAGTAGCAAGACAGACCAGAGTACCTCAGGGCACTGTCTGTGACGCATGGTTAAGCGGTTATGGAGCCTGAAGAGTTACACTTGATAATTGGTTGGTGAAATCTAAGTATAGAACTCACCACTAATTTGGTGTTTGTGCCCTGATTCTTAACAGTCTGCCCTGAGGTTGGTATTCATGCTCTTGAATCACTGCAGGACAGCTTGACAGTAGTACAAACTTTCTACTGGTAAACGGCAACGATCATTTCTTTACCCATATGTATTGCTGATCAGAGAACATTCAAAGCTTCTGAGAATTATAAACTCTTAACCAAGTGCTAATTCACATTAGAACCATTTACCTGTGTCCTCTAACACTAGGTAGTTGTTTTTTGCTTCAAAGCATTTTACAAACATGAACCCTCACAACACCGCTGGGAAGTAGGCAAGTCTCCTCATTCTCCTTTAACGGAGGCAGAACCATTAAGTGATCAGGACAACACCAGAGAGGGCATTGGTGTCAGAGCTGGGGTTAGAACGCCAGTGTTGAGGGCTCCCAGACCTGTGACTGAATGAGGAGTTTGCAGCATATCAGTAAGGAAGCTCAGCAGCAACCTTCTGTGTGGGCTGGATTTTTCTCCCCATCATGGATACATACACTCATATGTTCTTTACTGGCCAGGAGCCAATCAGTCAGAACTCAGTCTAAGGCGGCTCTGCATCTCCGGTGTGCCCAGAATGGGGGTTATCTTCAGGCAGACAGATTGTTTGGAGCAATTAATTGTTGGGAGTGGCTGACATCCTCCTCCTGTAGGCTGCTCTCTCTCTGCGTTTGGAATCATCTGTTCAAATACCCAACAGTCTAGTGAGCAAACAAATTCAGAGATGCCCATAGGGGAATTCTCCTGTGTCAGGGTCACTTTCTCCAGCCCTGCAAAGATGCCATTTCTAGGACATGAATGCTCTAAAGAGGGATATCATCCCACATGAAGTGAGGGTCAGTCTGCACAGAGAATAGTCATTCTAGCCTTCACCATGGTGCCCTGCTAGCCCAGCATTCAAACGGAATAAAAACCTTTCCTCTCAAAGGGAAGAACTCCTCTCTCATTGCAGAGCCAAGCCAATGCAAAGGCCGTCTTACTGGCCCTCTTATCTGATGGCACCTGCACTGAGCCCAGGTCGAATGGGCCCAGCTAGGGGAGATGGTTAGGGTCCGATTGTCAGAAGCCCGAAGCACATGTAACTCCACTTAGAGCCAAAGGGAGTCACATGTTCACACCTCAGGGGCGGGGGGGGGGGGGAAGAGTTAAATCAGACCCTGGAGCATCTGCCTCAGTTTCCCCTTGTTTGCCCATTAAGGAACAGCATCTCCATGTCAGATATAGTCGCTCATCTCTGGGCATAGTTTACATAGACCAGCTCCCCAAGCTTTTATAGTAACACCACTCTTGACAAGCCCACACTGAACACACAAAGGGGTACAGCAGTTCCTCCATTCACCTCTTCAGGGGCAATGCCTCCAGGTCACCTATCCAAGAGTTAATAGCAGCACTGTGTTCCCAGTCCCTTCCCCCCCAATCTAGGGCCTCACTCTCCAGGCTGCCAACCAGAGAGCAGCCACATTCTGGACTCTTACCACAACCCCCCAAAGTCAGGTCCCACAAGAGAGGGGCCCCACCCTGTTCCACTCCACAGGCCACCCTGCTGAGACTTCTACCCCTGCTCAGAGCATAGCCCTCCTCTTGCTCCTAGGCTCAGCTTCCCCCAGCCTTTTGTCCAGGGCCACAGGTTGAACCTTCCACTCATCAGGGGTCCCCAACCTCAGTCAGTTCTCACCAGCAGCTCTGTTTCAGCTCCCATCCAAAATCAGCTCCCTCTTCCACATCTCCTGAGCAATTCTCAGTAGCCCTCTCCATTACTTTCTGACTCCCCCTAACCACCAACACTCTTATCCCACTGAACTCCTCACCCTGCAGCCCAGATGCCCTCTTTTAAGGTCAATTGGAGGGGGGGGTCAGCTGACCAGTCACAGGTGCACTGGCCTCTTCCCCCTTAAAGGGCTGTCACGGAGTCCCTGGGCAATGCTCTGGAACTGCTCCCCATGAAGCCAGTCAGGACTCTGGGGCAGTCTCCTTTCTGTGAGCAGCCTGTCTTCAGGACACACAGCTCACACAGCTTCCACCTTCCTGGGTCTGACCTCGGAGCATTCAGCCTCCTCTGCCCCTCCGTGCGCTTCCCCCAGCGAGTCCGCTCAGGCGGGGCTCCTGGGGAAGCCAGAGGGTCCTGCCCCCCAACTTCACAGTCAGACGTGACTCTCAGCCAGCCAGTAAAACAGAAGGTTTATTAGACGACAGGAACATGGTCTAAAACAGAGCTTGCAGGTGCAGAGAACGGGACCCCTCAGCTGGGTCCATTTTGGGGGCAGTGAGCCAGACAACCACGTCTGCACTTCACTCCATGTCCCAGCCAGCCCCAAACTGAAACCCCCTCCAGCCCCTCCTCCTCTGGGCTTTGTTCCTTTCCCGGGCCAGGTGGTCACCTGATTCCTTTGTTCTCCAACCCTTCAGCTTTCACCTTGCAGGGGGGGAAGGGCCCAGGCCATCAGTTGCCAGGAAACAGGGTGTCGGCCATTCTCTGTGTCCAGACCCCTGCACACACCTGCCCTCTAGGGCTCTGCAATGATCATACACCCTTACCCCACCACCTAGATACTTAAGAACTGCATAGGGGAAACTGAGGCACCCCCACAATATTCGGAGGAAACATTAAGAACAGGCCCACTTCGTCACAAGGGCCAGTGTCACCCTTTGACGTCCCATTTGACAGGTGAGGAACTGAGTCCCAAGGTGGTGGGGTGACTTGGTGTGATGATCTGGGGAATCTGTCTGTACAACTTAAGATATTGTGCAGTTGTCCTTATGAAAACTGATGTAACATAAAATGCCTCTGTATCTAGATGTATCCACCATTGCTGACAAGCCTGAAAGCATGTTTCTCCCAAAGTAGATACAATGGAGAGTAGTTAGATGTAATGACTATACTCTGGCAGGTCAGTAGGTATGCTAAGGATGTTAGCTGGAACTGGGAAATGCCACTTCCTCCAGCGTCTCTGAAGGGGGGCTAGAATTTGGGGGGGGGGGGGAGTGGAAATTAACAGCGGCAGGACAAAGAAACCAGGTGTTGATGGTGGGACTCAGACAGATACAGGAAGCTTTGGGCAGGAGAGAAAGAGATGGAACATAGGGGTTGGATTTAGCTGTGGAACCAGCCAAGGTCAGAGAAAGCGAGTGGCCCTAAAGGGAGAAAGAGGCTCCCTGGCTCAGAACTCAAGCCATGAGCTGCAACAGAAGGGTCCTGGACATCTCAGAGGACGCCAGCCTAAAAAATGCTCCAGGGTGGTGAGGAAACTGAAGCAGGTAAATGCCCAGAGGACATAGATCAGTGTATTTCTTATGTCCTTAAAGCAAAAGTCAGGGTGTTGTGGAACGCTGTGCGGAGACTATCTGTTAGCCTGTGGACCCGCCTGGAGTGCTGAGGAAGGCTGTGTCTCAGCTATGGGGGGAAACTGAGGGTCTGCGCTAGGAACAGGAGCTAGGCAGTTGAACCCAGGAGGAACTCTGCACCCAGGGACCCTGCCTGGACTCGGTTCAGACTCCGCAAGACCCAGTAAGATGGATGCCCTCAGCAGCCTGGTGAGATGCCAAGAGGGGGCACCTGACTACATGCGTGACACTTGGCCAGGCTCACACAGGGTGTCTCTTGCAGAGCCAGGAACTGAACACACATCTCTGTCCAGTGTCTTAAGCACAAGGCCATCCTTCCCCACACATCGTTCCAACCTCCCCGAGACACCAGAGCGTCCAGACACTCCTTGCTCTCCGGGGCCACAATAATTTCCTTCAACCTCCCCTTGCACCTGGAGAGCTGAGCTGGTAGCGGGGTTGAGAGAGCTCATGAAGATCCTGACCCACAAGCTGGGTCTGCAGTATGGATGGGAGCAGCACAGAGAGGGGAAATGTTTGCATCCTGACATGCAGCTGCTACACCTCTTGCCCACAAGCCGCATGGGTGAGCGTTACATGGACAGACGGGGGGTGGGCAGGGCAGCATGGGGAGAGCGAATAGCCATTAACGGCCCTAGGAGCGTATGGCTCCAGTTCTGCTGCTTGGCCCTGACAGAGACACAGCTACTGCGCCAGCCACCCGCTGTTGTGGGCAGAGACAGAGGCGCTGTGCACCTGTGAGCAGAGAGATGCGGGCGGGCGGTGTCCGAACTCTGGCCTGTGCATGCCATGTGGAGTGCCCCATCTCAGCTCCACGCTGCTTGGGGGAGAAGGTTGGCACAAGAGGTTTTGGAGTCTTTCCCCTCACATGGGAGAGGAGGAGGTGATTGGACTGTAATTAGAAAGAGGAGGAATGACATGGTGGGTTGTGGGGTCTGCAGCTCAGGTCCCTTGCACCATGTGCAGCCCCAGGGTGAGGACTCTGCTGTGCCCCAGTGTAGGAACCCACAGCATTTGAGATCAGCTCCCCTGGTTTTTAGGTGAGTGCCTGGCTATGGGAAGGACTAAAAACTTCTCAGGCCTGGACAGAATTTGACTCAATCTCCAGAAACTGCAGGGTTTGGTGTAACTTTCAGATTCCCTCCCCCTCTGCCCTTGGGCCCAGCCTACTAGGGCAGGTTGTTTGTCTGGTTTGTACCAATCTACTTCCCCTCATAAAGAGATCTATAAGTGTCTGCCACCTCCAGGCCTGTCTAGCTGGAAGTGCTTGCATACCGAGGACCATGCTCCCCAAAGGAAGGGGTGGTCCATCTCCTCATAGCAAGTATAGCAGGTTTATACCACTGTCATGCCCCTGCCCTGCCATGGCCATGTATTTGCAAGGGTCCCCCAGGAGGCAAATTCAAGGCCTGAAAAAGGTTCTGGTTTGCCAACCTGCAAGGTTAGGGACAAGACCAGACATGACCTTAGTAGCTGAACAACACAGGAGATGCCAGAGCATTGCATCAGGGAGAGAGTTTGTGCTGCAGCATGTTGACGTAATTAGCGTGATGCCTGGCTGAAGCTGGGCTGAGGGGCAGCAGCTGCTCAGACACATTCGGGCAGCTATCAGGATGCTGCTGCTGTTCAGGGCCTTCTTCTTCGAGAGCAGGTTGGAAGCAGGTTTGCAGGACTGACTTTATAGTAAACGTGTTTCACACCTGTACTAGGACAGGCTAGGAATATTCTTCCCAAGAAAAGCATTCATTTCTCTGAACACAGATGCTGGGAATTTTAATCTGATTTAAATTAATTAGCATTTCCAGCCCCCCCAAAGCTAAGCAGCCATCTCTGCCACCTTTCTAGGCTCCTGGACTCCAAAAGGGCTAAAACTCACATTCGTGAGCCCACAAACTACAGAGAACCAAAACCAGTGAGCAGACAAACCCTTCAGGCAGGCAGTGTTTCACTGGAAACTGCCAGGCCAGTTTTTGGTTATAAAAGAGAAAACCTTGGGATTTCTGATTCATAAAAAAATAATATCTACAAGTAACCTCAGAGCTGAGAAACTGGACTTTAACACTGCAATAATAATGTGCACTGGGGGTGGGGGGTGTGTGTGCAGGGGAGAGGCAGGCTTGCATCCAAAGCACTTAAAGGTGAGTAAGTATTATCAGCCACAATTTACAGCTAGGGAAACTGAGTCAGATAAATGCCAACATTCAGTCAGAGCATTTTATTTGTATGAAAATATAAAGTGTCTCCCGCATATTAAACTCCAGTGACTCCAGAGCAAGGGCCAGTCAGCCTCTGGCCAAGCAAGCAGTGTGCAGTTCACAGGCCCAGGAGACACCCTTTGGGTTTCTGCTTCACCCCACTGCCTTGTCACCTGCATGGGGCCAAGTGCTGAGCTCTCCTGGCCCAGGCGGGGCTCTGGCAGGGGCTGTACAGGGATATTTACACCGGGGGGGCAGGGGGAAGAGGGCGATCAATGTACAAATAAATAGCTGGGCTCCCCTATGTACAGGCAGATGTGCGCAGAGTCCACCGCTCTACCAGGGCCTCCAGATGCTCGAGTTTGCAGCTTGGGGGTGGGGGGACGAGGCCTCCCGCAGCCCCCTGGCCAAGCTGGCTGGCCCTGCCCTCTGCCAGGCTGGGCACGAGTCCGTGGGGCTGCTGCAGTCCTGGCAGCTGCTGGGCTCAGCGCTGGTCCTTTGCAGGTGCTCCAGCAGGCAGCTGCCGGAGTCTCTGCCCAGGAGGTGGGACTTTGCCAGCAGGCTGGTGAGGCGGGACAGGCAGGCTCGGTATCCCTCGCGGTAACTCTCCGCTGGGTCTGGAGGAGAGAGACAGCGAGTCAGTGCTCAGCCGTGGAGCCAGGGCTGCCTTGGCAGGGGAGCTTGGCCAGCCCGTGGCAGGGAGAGGTCCGGTCCCAGCGGGTACAAGGGGAGCCTGCCCTGGCACGGAAAGGGGCCCAGGGCTGCAGCGGCAGGTCAATAGAGTCCGATCCTTGGCAAGGGATAAAGGAAGGGGAACTCCGGGGAGCAGGAGCAACACGTGGTCTGGCTGGGGGGGGTTCCCGGGGAGGGAGGGGATTCCCCAGGCCGAGCGATTTGAGGAGCTGGCCCTGTCCCGCGCTGGGCCCGGCTGCGCGCAGGTGTCTGGGCTGGGAGGAGCCAGCACTCACCTGGGGCGGGAGGGCAGGGGACCGGGATCTCCTTGAGGAACTGCACGGTCATCTCCAGAATATCCGCCTTCTCCAGCTTGGAATAGCGCGAGCTCTGCGGGAGAGCGACAGGTCAGGCGGCGCCCGGCCCGAGGAGCGCAGCGCCGTGCGGGCCCCGAGAGCGCAGGAGGGAGAGCGCAGGGCGCAGCGCGGTGCCGGCCCTGTGGGGGACAGGGGGTCAGGGCGCGGTGCCGGCCGGGGAGGACGCGGTCAGGGCCCAGCGCGGTGCCGGCCCTGGGGGGGAGCGGGGGATCAGGGCGCAGCGCGGTGCCGGCCGGGGGGGACGCGGTCAGGGCGCAGCGCGGTGCCGGCCCTGGAGAGGGCACAGGGGGTCAGGGCGCAGCGCGGTGCCGGCCGGGGGGGACGCGGTCAGGGCGCAGCGCGGTGCCGGCCGGGGGGGGACGCGGTCAGGGCGCAGCGCGGTGCCGGCCCGGGGGGGGACGCGGTCAGGGCGCAGCGCGGTGCCGGCCCGGGGGGGGACGCGGTCAGGGCGCAGCGCGGTGCCGGCCCGGGGGGGGGACGCGGTCAGGGCGCAGCGCGGTGCCGGCCCGGGGGGGGGACGCGGTCAGGGCGCAGCGCGGTGCCGGCCCGGGGGGGGGACGCGGTCAGGGCGCAGCGCGGTGCCGGCCCGGGGGGGGGGGACGCGGTCAGGGCGCAGCGCGGTGCCGGCCCGGGGGGGGGGACGCGGTCAGGGCGCAGCGCGGTGCCGGCCCGGGGGGGGACGCGGTCAGGGCGCAGCGCGGTGCCGGCCCGGGGGGGGACGCGGTCAGGGCGCAGCGCGGTGCCGGCCCGGGGGGGGACGCGGTCAGGGCGCAGCGCGGTGCCGGCCCGGGGGGGGGTGTCAGGGGGTCAGGGCGCAGCGCGGTGCCGGCCGGGGGGGACGCGGTCAGGGCGCAGCGCGGTGCCGGCCCTGGGGAGGGCAGGGGGTCAGGGCGCAGCGCGGTGCCGGCTGCTGGTACTCACGTCTTTGCCGATGAGCGGCAGGATGAGGGTCTTCAGCTGGTTCAGGCTCTCATTGATGCGGGCTCGTCTGCGCTTCTCCATCAGCGGCTTGAGGGTCTGCGGGCACACAAGGGCACGGGTCAGTTCCGGTGCAGCGGGGGCACAAGGCGGGCGCGCGAGTCAGTCCCAGGGGAGGCGGGGGCTACATGGGGGGTGCGGAGGCCGAGGAATGTGGGGGCGGATCCGAGGGGACCCCAGTGCTAGAGCGCGACCCTCGCTCACCTTCCGCAGCTCAGTGGCCTCCCCGGGTTTCCTGTGCGCCCCCAGCCTGGAGCTGTAGCTCCGCGCCGCCTCGGGCGCTGCGCTGCGTGGGGACATAGGTCCGGGGCAGGATCGCTGGGAGCTCGGTCCGGGCAGAGCTGCTGGAGGCGGAATCGTGCTCCCAGCCTGGGCTGGAGCTTTTTATGGAGCCGCCTCCGCTGGACCCCGCCTCTCGCCTTTGTTACAGGGCTGGGGAGGGACGCCCGGGGCAGGGCTGGCTCCTGAAGGAGGCCCCGCCAATTAACAGCCGCCCCCTCTGCTGTGCCCTGGGCTCAGGGCACTGGCTGCAGGTTAGCGTGCAGCCCGGCCCATCACCTGCCCGGCTCTGGTCTGTCCGCCTCGCGGGGTGCGAGTGGGTGTGCCAGGGGAACCCAGCAGCCCCATCCTGTCCCCACTCCTGCAGCCAGCGCCAGCTTTCCGGCCACTCTGCGGCGTGCATTACGCGCCGCCTGGGAAAGCGCTCGGGATTCGTGCCGGCCCCCCGCCCCCCGACGGAGGTGTGCACAGAAGTACTTGCAGACACAGGCCGGAATATTCGGGGGGTCCCTCTCCTGACACGTGCTACGCGCCCGGCTCTGAGCAGGCGTCTCCGCAGTTTAGGACGCGGGTGGACCTCGTGCGGGCACAAAGCTCCTTTCGGGGAGCCCCGCTGCCTCCCTCAGCTCAGCCCCGCCGGGGGGACGCCGGACACGCGGGGGCCCCGGCTGGGGCCGGTCTGCGGCATGTGGGAGGCTTTGCTGCGCGGCGCGTGTTGTCTCCGGCCCCGCGGGCGCAGCTGCCCGCGCCGCGCTCCGCGCACAGTGACCCGCGGGACCAGCGGCCGCTCCCTGGGCCGCCCCTCGGGGACGGCGGCGTCGCTCTCGGCTCCCCAGGCGCGGGCGGACAGGGGGGCACAGAGACGGGTGGTTTGCCCCGGCTCCCCCCGGCGCAGCCCCCGGCCCCGGCCGCCCGAGCTGCTGTCCAGGGTGCTGAGCGCAGGGCCCCGCACTCGCCTCCGGACGGGGCCGCCTCAGGGACCGTCTCCCGCCGCCCGGCTGCTGGGGCCGGGTGGTTCCGTCCCTGCCCCCGCTGGGAGCCGCAGGGAGTCAGCCCCGGTCACCCCCTGCCTGGGGAGGGGGGCTCTGACCCGCACCCCGGCACGGGCAGCAACGGGCCCTTGTGCGGCACCGCCGGGGTGTTGGCCTCCCGGGGCTGAGCTCGGCCCAGTAGGGCTGGCGGGGGGGCCGTTCAGCGCAGCTTCAAACCACCACCTGCTGCCCCGCGAGGGGAGGGTCCGGGGAGGGCGCTGAGCGAGGGCCTGTATTGCTGAGGGGGTGGACAGCTCCCCCAAGGACGGTTAGCGGCTGCAAAGCCCCTTAGTTAACTGCTACCAGTCAGCCGGGAGGGAAACGGGTCCCGCACCTGCAACCATGCAGCCAGGTGCAGGTGTCCCTTCACCCCTTCCTGCCAGGGACTAATCTTTACAGGGGAAACTCCTTGTCTGACAGTCTCTTATGGTACCAAAGTGCATTAACCGTCCTTCTGGGGGAAACGAAGGGGCTCTGAGCCGCTGCTGCGGCTGTTTGGCAGGCCTATCCTCTCTCTTTTAAGGACACAACAAGGCGGAGAGGGAGAAGAGACTCGTGAAGACAGAAAAGGCAGCACCTGTCTTGAGGGCTTTCTTTCCTGAGGCCTAGCTGCTGGAAAATGAGAGACCCAACCCAGCACAAGGGCCTGTCGGCCATTGGCAGCTCATTTTAAGGCCAGAAGGGACCATTGTGATCATCTAGTCTGAGCTCCTGTCTAATACAGGCCAGAGACTTGCCCCAAAGAAGCGCTGGAACAGATTTTTCAGAAAGACATCCAACCTTGGTTTAAAACTCCTCAGTGATGGAGAATCCACCAGGACCCTTGGTCAACTGTTCCAGTGATTAATGGCCCTCACTGTACAGAGCCTACGCCTTCTTTCCAGTTCTAGATTTCTAGTCTAGTGATACCAAGTCAAATGCCTTACAGAAGTCTAGGTATATTATATCAACACTGTCACCTTTGTCTACCAAACTTGTGATCTCATTTAAAAAAATAAGATATCAAGTTAGTTTAATAACTAACATTTTCCATAAATCCATGTTGATTTGCATTAATTATATTACCCTCCTTTAGTTCATTAGTAAGCAAGTCCTGTACCAGCTATGCCATTATTTTGGCTGGGATCATTACCAGGCTGACAGGCCTTTAATTACCCACGTCTACTCTTTTAAAAAATTGGCATTACATTAGTTTTCTTCCAGGCATCTGGAAGTTCCCCAATGCTCTGAGATGAATTGAAAAATCAACATTAATGGTCCAACGAAGCTCTCAGCCAGGTCTTTTAAAACGCTTGGTTACAAGTTATCTGGGCCTGTTGATTTTTAAATGTCTGCCTTTAGTAGCTTCTGTTTAACATCCTTCAGTGATACTAGTGGAATGGAAAGAGTATTATCATCCCCATATGATGAGACTATATCAGCTGTTTTACCCCAAGTACGGAGCAGAAATATTTATTGAACCCCTCTGGCTTTTCTGCATTGTTATTGATAATTCTACCACTTCCATCCAGTAATGGACTGATACCATTCTCAGGATTCCTGGTGTTCCTAATAGATTTTAAAACTTCTTATTCTCCTTCCCTTTGCTGGCCATTGATTTCTCCTTGTGTCCCTTGGCTTCCCTTATTTTCTACATTTCTTTACTTGTGATTTATATTCATTACTATCAACTTCCCCATTTCTTCTATTTGTTATGTATTATTTTTCACAGCAGCGTTGAGCTGTTTAAGGCGTTACATTTAGCTTGTCTTTCCATTCACATTATCACACCAGTGTTGCAAAAGGTGGCATTGTCTTGCTTGGCTAAGCCAGACTCTTATGGGACAGGAGACAGAGCATGTTAAACAGGAAAGAGCAGCCGTGTGGTAGGGAAGGGGACGGGGCACATCAAAGGGGCTCACATCCAAGTGCTGTTCAGGATTTTGCTCAGTCCAGTGGAAGGGTGATGTCATCTGGTTTCCTCTCTCTGGGCAGGATATCTTTGGGAATTACGACAGTTAAGTCTCAGTGGGGTGATGGCAGGTCCCAGGGCCAGAGGGCAGCGGCGCCTGGTCCCTGGGCTGGGGGTTCCCGGCCGCTCTCGGCTCCCCAGGCCCACGGGGGGGGGCACAGAGACAGCTGGTTGCCCCTCGGGGGGAGAGTTTGCCCAGGCTCCCCCGGAGCAGCGTCTCCTGTCAGCACCAGCCCCCGGCCCCGGCCGCCGCCCGCCCGGGCTGCTGACCAGGGTGCTGAGCGCAGGGCCCGGCGTGAGCCTCTGGATGGGGCCGCTTCAGCGACCGTCTCCGGCCGCCCTCGCCGGGTCTCTGCGCCGCAGGATGTGACCCACGGAGGCGGCCGGGAGCCACTCGGGCCTCACGCGGCTGCCGGCGGGAGCCCAGGTCCGACCCCGCCGGAGCCCCGCGCCAGGGAAGAAGAGCAGCAGCCTGCGAGGGCCGTGCCCAGACGGGACGGTGCGGGGATGGGTGGTTAGAGCTAAGCCCTGGCACCCGGGGGTGCCCCGGCTGGGCCCGGTGCTGGCTGCGAGGCTGAGCAGCGGGGTTTGGACACTAGCCCGGAGCCCTGAGCTCCAGCGTGGTACTTGGGACCCCGGGGCGGCCAGGGCTAGCGAAGGGGGGGCCAGGGCTAGCTAAGGGGGCATCCAGGGCTAGCTAAGAGGGGGAGCAGAGCTAGCTAAGGGGGCGGCCAGGGCTAGCTAAAGGGGGACAGGGCTAGCGAAGGGGGCATCCAGGGCTAGCTAAGGGGGCGGCCAGGACTAGCTAAGAGGGGGAGCAGAGCTAGCTAAGGGGGCGGTCAGGGCTAGCTAAGGGGGGACAGGGCTAGCGAAGGGGGCATCCAGGGCTAGCTAAGGGGGCGGCCAGGACTAGCTAAGGAGGCATCCAGGGCTAGCTAAGGGGGGGTCAGGGCTAGCGAAGGGGGCATCCAGCCTCCCAACAACCGCTGGGCTGGTGCGGCCGGCAGATTTGCTCCTGGGGCTGGGGCTGCCCGTCCGCGGCGGTGGAGGGGAGCCAGGGCAGAGAAGTCACCTCACCACGCTCCGGCCTGGCCCGGGGAGGGCGAAAGGATCCGCGGGCGAACGAGGTTATTCCCCGGGCGGGCCCAAGCTGCCAGAGCCGCCTGTGGCCGGGGGCAGCGCGGGCGTGTTGGATCACAGCAAGGTCAGGCCCAGCAGGTCCCGGGGTCACTGGAGTTAGTGCCCCGGCCCTGTGCTCGGAAGGGGCTCTTGGGAAGGGAGGCGAGGGTAGGAAACATGCCGCCATCTGCCCGAGGCAGCGGGGGGCCCGGGACAATAGCGCCGCGCCCAGACGCTTCCCTGAGCAACTGACAAAAAAGCTACAACTCCGGGGGGGGGCGGGGGGGCCTCCAGTGCAATAGCAGGGGGCTGCCTGGGTCTGCTGAGAGCCTGGGCCAGTCGCTCCGACCCATGCAGCGCAGTGGGGTGTAAACCCCATTGCTGGGGGAGGGGGTTGCGAAGCCCACCCCCGCTGGGGGTCTGCATGTGGCAGGAGGGAAGGAGCGCAGTGGGGCTCTCCCCCAGCAGACACCCCGCAGTTGGGGTCGGTAGTGGGCACCCAGTGCCGCCGCCTTTCCTCTCCAGCGGAGGGGGCCTTGAGGCTGCCTCGGGGGGCGATGGGCGCTCCGTGGGGCTGCCCGCCCCTGTCTAGGAAGAAGGCAGGGGGTCTCTGGGCAGGGAGGGGCAGGGACTGCCCCGGTGTGCCCAGGGCCGCGGCTTGCCTGTTCCGGCCCTGGACCCAGTGGGGGTTGGGCGGGATGCAAGCGCCGGCGGCTGCCTGGGGGACTCGTCTTTCCTCGGGCTCTCCTGAATTTGTGCCTCAGAAGCAACCCCGAAGAGCTGCCCAGGACCGGCTGGCTGCGCTCCCAGCTCGGTGCAGCGCCGAGCACTCCAGGCAGGGCAGGGGCAGTCAGAGGCTGCTGAGCTGTCAAGAGCCACCAGCGGGGGCTGCTGGGGAGCCACTTCCGTCCGGGGTTCGCGGCTCGCCGAGCCTGTGCAAAGCCAGAAGCTCCCCCTGGGTTTCTTTCCTTTCGCTCCTCAGCCCTTGCAGCCAAGCCCCGGCCGTGACAGACCCGTGGGCTGGAAGAGAGACGGGGCTGAAATCCGCGCTCAGCCCTTCTCTGCAAAGCCAAACGCCTCGAGCGCCCCGGGGGCCGCGATCAGCTTCATCCCCGTGCCCTTGGAATCGGTCCCAGGGCGACCCCCGCCCCAGACAGCCGCCGGAGCAGCCACAGGATGGGGGGCACGTCTGCTGCCCTAACTGCCGCGAGACAGACAGACGGACAGACAGACAGGCCGCGATCGCCTCCCCACGCTGCCGGACAATGGGGGGCGGGGGGAGGATCTGACAGAGAACCAGCCCCGCGGGGCAAGGCTGGCTGGGGTGGGATCCAGGCCGTGACAGCGCTGGCTACCGGGATAGATAGATAGATAGATAGATAGATAGATAGATAGATAGATAGATAGATAGATTAGATGCAGAATCTATCCATCCCCATACCCCCCACTCCCCCATCTAGCTGTCTGTCCATCCTCCCACTATCTATCATCTGTCTATCTATCTATCTAATCTATCTATCTATCTATCTGGATTAAGTATAAAGCCCATTACTTCCCACACAACTCTCCTAAGTGGGCCTGGGAAAGGCCCGGGGAGGAACCCAGGGCTGGAGAGGGCCTGCTGCCAGTGCCCCATTTGAACCGGCCCTGGAGAGTTACCAGGGCGGCAGGGCAGGGCTTGGCAGCTGGGATTGCTGAGCTGAAGCCCCAGTTCTGGCCCTGACTTTCTCTGTGGCCTCTCCATCTCTGAAGTGGAGATAGTGCTTCTCTCTGCCGAGGAATGTATACCCTGTTCCTCTCTGTTGTATAGAGAGATTTCTGCAAACCTACCCCGGGGACATCCGGCAATATCTGTAATGCCAAGTAAGTTCCACCTACTGTAAGTGCGAGGTCCTATGCTAATGCTGATGTATTCTATGTATTTCCAAGGGTCCCCTCCCTGGCAGTTTGGACAGACGTTGGCTCGGTACCTGGCATTAGGGTGACCAGATGTCCCGATCTTATAGGGACAGTCCCGATATTTGGGGCTTTGTCTTATGTAGGCACCCACCCCCTGTCCCGAATTTTCACACTTGCTGTCTGGTCACCCTACCTGGCATGTCCCAGCAGCGGTAGAGTTCTCCACTCTTTTCTCTTTTGTGGCTTCTTATCAGAGTGGTCAGACCCTCCATGGAGCCAGGAGACTCTGCCCATCCCTTAGGCCGTTCTGCTGTTAGATGCAGAGAAATGTCAATCCAGTGAGAAAAGGGAAGACATAAAGAATAAAATGACACAATCCTTCCTACACCTTTGTAGTTAAACTGTCTGGTGTTGGGCTTGCTGAGATATTTCCCACTCATCTTATCCTGAACAACCCTGTCCAGTTCTGGGAGAACACTTCATCCAGTTCTCTGGGCATCCAACAGCTCAACTCTGGGCTCCTCACTGAGGTTTCCTCACTGGCATACAATCAAACTACACTTGAGTTCAGGCTGAAGCGTAGGGGCTGGGTATAGGGTATACCACACATCCAGCGTACATACGTTTGTCTTTACACTTGCATTTGATACTATTGGTTAACACATCGTACCCTACACTTTATGATTGGTCTGCCAGTGTTTGTAACCAATCCCTGCACAGATCATGAACTGTCCACGGTCTGCAAAGCATGCTAGTGAGCAACGCTGCAGCTGAAAGCTCATCACCCCTCGTACTGGCTCATTATCTACTAACTACGTTATTCACAGGGCACTTGTAAGTTTATGCATTGTCCATTGCTAACCTCTGTGTCCTCATGTTGGTTTTCTTTCATTATTCATGCAAGGCCTACACCTGTTGAAAGGCCTAGGTCCTTCCCGGGGGCCCAGAGCTTGCATTGACGTTGGCTGCGGGGAGCCTGGGAGCTCACTTCAGTGTAAAGGGAAGCAACAGTCACTCTCATGTCATGTGCAACTAATGAGGTAAATATGTTCTGCTTCCCTTGTCTGTAGGCGGAGCTGAAACTATACAGTGCTGTCATTTCTGGGCACAAAGGAAGGCCAGTTCCCCTCACAATAGTCCTTGGCCAGCTACTTACTTACACATTCAGACTTTAATTTTAGAGCAGTTGCTTAGAAGATCAGATCAGATGTGTCCGTCCTGAGAGAGAGGCCTTGGTGGCTCTTGGCAGGAAGGAACAGGCTAGCTAGAGATTGCTCTCCTCCCGTCTTTGGAGGGCCAAAGATTACTTTACAAAATACAGTGCTGCAGCCGGGCTTGTCCGCTGGTGTGTGGGTGGAGGGAGAGCACATGTCTGGCCCCTTCAATCTCCACTTCCACTGGCAAGCGTATGCCTTAGAGCCCCACCCAGTGATTTACACCTTGCCCTAAAGAAGAGAATTCATTCCTGGAAGCTGACTGTGCAGCAATAGTCAGAAAACCAAGTGACACCAACAGAAATCCGTGACATTGTCCAATGTGCTGCCCTATACCGTGCGTAGGAAAATAATCTCATTAACACCCTTCTGTGACCTGGCGCTGGGGAGTTCACACTGGGTGTGTTTATGCCTGAGGTTTACTCCTTTGCTTTTGCTTACTCCTTTGCTTTTGCCTCTGTATAGATTTCAAGAGAGTTTTATTGCATGTTTGGAGGAAAGGGCCTTGCCACCACGAGAATGACACTCACGACACTCAGTATCAGAGCTTGAGAGGCTGCGGATTTACACAGAAAGGTCAGTGATGCTTGTGGATGGAGAAAATGGAGCTTTGATTTCTACCAGACAGATTTATACAGTGGTCACCAGGTTTAGCGCAGAGATGGGCAGCCAGAAGGAAAAGCCCTGAGCACTTGTCACATCCCCTGGCACCCTGGGACACCCTCATTTCTCCTCTGTGGCCTGGGGCTTGAGGGGGTTGTTCTGAGTTTTCAGTGGTTTAGTGGCTAGCACCATCTTGTGGTGGAAGCGTTTAATGGCTACATCTGGGATTCACCATGATGGGATTCAGGGGACTGTTCTGAGCTGCCGTATCATCGACGTGGTTCTGAGCAGACCACGTAAGTGCTGCTGGCCTAGCAGGGAGTGTGGTCAAATACGTCTCTCTAAAACATACAAGCAAAGGTTTATTAGAGACATGATGGAGGCAAGACCAGGGGCCTCAGCATGGGAAAAGCCTCCTTTTCCCCATCCCCAGCTGGAAAAGGCAGGCAGGCTCAGCAATGAAAGGGTCCAGTTCTGAGGTTTAGAAGGAAACCGAGTGATGCAATAATGATCATCTGCCTGGAGATTTAATGTCAGGGGCTCCTGGAGCGAGATTTAACCAGCGGGGCCCCGCGCTCTGGCCTGCCTCATTTGTTCCACATGACATTTCTGCAATGCAAGGGGCTGCTCCAGAGTCAGCTCCTCTGCAGCTCTCCACTGCCTCAGAGCTGGTTTGTGCTTGCGAGGAGAACATCCTGCTCCTGAGCGAATGACAAAAGGATCTCCAAGGCCAGCTCAGAACTGAGAGATGCCCAGCAAAGGCCTGCAGGCTTCTCTGGAGGGACTCAGAGGTCACACCTAGCCGCTGGGCTCTGCTGTCTGCAAAGCCAAGCCAGGTGCTGCCAGGCCGGGGCAGGATCAGAATCACCTTCAGCAGCTCCACAGCCAGGCCTCCGCAGCTCTGCCGCCCGCTCTCAGATCCCATGGGCGGTGCCATGACCATCTTCTCCATCCTTTGTGGGGTCTTTGCCGTGGCCAGCACCATCACCTCGCTCTGCACAGACTGTTGGCAGGTAATATGCACTTTGGTGTCCTTTCTGTCCCATCTGGGAAGGTAAATGCCACTGGGCTATGGAGACCTCCCTGCTGAGGCGGGCTCCTGGGCTGGTGCGTGCACTCACACGGGGCAATGCAGCATCCCTCAGCAAACTCTCCTATCTGCCCTGGGTCGTCATGCCTAGGAAATCCCCAGAGCAGCATGAAACCCCCCAGCCTCTGCTCTGACAAACATGCCCCATACATCAAAGAGGAGCTGTAAATTCTAGTCTAGCCAGGTTCTTACGCAGGGCCCATCACCGTGGTATCTGAGCACTTCCCTCGCTCTCCTGAAGAATGGGGCTTGTCGGGATCTACGCAGACTCTGGGTTGGTGTAATTAGCCGGCGCGCTCCAGACAGCACATTCAGAGCAGAACTAGGGTGGTGAAGTGGAGCGATGAGGCTTCGCTGCCGTGGAGTCACTCCAGCCCGGGTTATTGAACGAGCACTGCATACTGGGTACTGAGCTCTGCGGAAAATCTGGCCCCAGCTGGTGGTGCTGAGCCTCGAACTCTGGGCCCCACGGGAGCACATTATAATGACCAGTCAAATGCTGCTACTGACCAGAGCTGAAGAGTGTTGTTGGCAAACAGGGCCTGGTGCTTTCCGGAGAGCGTGGCATCTACCGCCCATACAGGTGCTAGAGCAGGCCCTGAGGGAGGCCAGGGTCTGAGGACGGTAGAGGAGAGAGTTAGAATAAAAGCAGGGTGTCTTGTATAGCGTGACGGGATAGTCAAGGGGATGGGGGGAAATGCGATAACACTTTCTTTCTCTCTCCTGGTGAGAGGAAACCCTGATGTTAAACCAGGCACCAGGCGGCTGTACTGTACGGCAGGATATGAAGCCCCATGACTTGCACCTTCTCCCCTCTCAGATTAACAGCAAAGGCTCAGTTGTTCTGAGCACCCGGTGTCGTGGCCTCTGGAGAGAATGTGTCTGGGACAAGTTTGTGAAGATCTGGACCTGTGATGTTTTCAACTCCTACCTGAATCCACATCCAGGTAACAAAGAGCGAGGCCCTGAGGCTGATGTATCAGAACACAACAAATGGTATATGAAAGGGCACTCAGCCCCCCTGCCCAAGGATTTAGACCACTCGCTAACTACCGGGGTAGGCTGAGCCCTTCCTGTGGGACAGATTATCTCACACCCACTGCTGCGTGGTTCTGCACCTTGCTCTGAGCACCTGGCACTGTTGGAGCCCAGATCTTTTGCTAGAGCGGCCTTGGGGCTGACCCACCCGCTGTTCTTGTGTTCCTACCAATAGCACCTACCCTCTGCGCTGTGGGGATGACTTTCAGTCAGATCAGAGTGCTGCAGACGGTGAAGTTCTACAAATAAAACTTCATTCTAGAGTCAGGGAAACTCCGTGCAAAATGGGGCTTTCCAGAGTCTCTTGACATGGGGCCCTTCCCTTCAGCCAGCCCACTGTCCCACTCCAGAAAGCTCCTGGTCATTTTCCTTTGGAGGGGCACATTCTTCCCCGGGACACGGGGCTGGGGAGAGAGGCAGGAGGGCGCCGCACCCAGCTGACTGTTCAGAGCAGGCGAATCCCCCTTCCTAGGGCTAGGTGGCACTGCGAGACAGAGGCTAAGCACTGAACGAGGAGGGGAGGGCGCATACGCGAGAATGCCATGGACTTCGCACGCCGAAGGCGGGAAGCAGAAGGCCGCGGATGAGGCTGCCAGCCTAGCAGGGTCTCTCGAATGGCTCATGGTTACACCTGAGCAGTTGGTACAAGCAGATGCGCGCTGGCAGCTCCCGATGCGGAGTGAGGCCTTGACTACTTCTCTGTGTTCCTGGCTCATCTGTGCTGCGCCGAACGCCATTGGTAACACATGTTAAAGCCTGCCAGCTGCACAAGTCCTTGCTTCCTGTTTAAATCCTTCAGCCCCACAGCCCACACACTGTCTGTCCCCAGCTCTACAGCTCATCCGAAAAATTCACAATGTTGGCACCCCTCTCCCCCTGGCTGGAACAACGTCCAGGAAATTGCCACTGATTTTTCCCATTTTTTGAATGTTTCATTCAGTCCATCAGCGGATACTGCACAGCAGTCACCACTGATCTGCAATGGGGTCAGACTGGTGGCCAGCACCGTAGCCCGTTACCACCCCCTGCACCGTCCATCCTCTGCTGGTACAGCCCTACATCCAGGACTGCACCCACTAGCCCCCCGTCTCTGGGCACGCTCTCTAGCCCTCTCCTGCTCATGCTTTGTTTGCTTCTTTTTATAAGCTGCAGTCATTCTCACACGGACGCTGCTGATCACTTCCAGCATCGCCAGTGCTGGGGCATTCCTCTGCCTGCTCCTGGGATCTGAATATCTCAGCTGCTGTCAGGGGCCTCTGGCTAAACAACGCTGTCTCCGCCTGGCTGCCGGACTCTTCTTCCTCGTAGGTAGGTTCTCCCCAAACTCTAAAATAAAAGCTGTTAAAACAAATGAACTCCCTCTAGGAGATGCAAAAGGAAAAGGAGGACTTGTGGCACCTTAGAGACTAACCAATTTATTTGAGCATGAGCTTTCGTGAGCTACAGCATCCGATGAAGTGAGCTGTAGCTCACGAAAGTTCATGCTCAGATAAATTGGTTAGTCTCTAAGGTGCCACAAGTCCTCCTTTTCTTTTTGTGAATACAGACTAACACGGCTGCTACTCTGAAACCTCTAGGAGATGCCATCCCAAGTTGTGAAGCTGGCTGGGTGCCTGAAAGGGCGTGCGAGGTCAGTCAGCTAGGGAAGACCACACACACGTGAAAATGCCCTCACACGGGTGCATGTGTGCCCATGCACCTGGCCATGTGGCCATTAGGGACGGTCAGGAAATAATTTGTTTTTTTCCACCATGAAAAAATTCAATTTTTGTCAAAAGTTTTCTATGGAAAATGTTAATGTAAAAAACAAAAACTTTCCCTTTTCAGTTTCCACAAACAAAACAAATAAAAATTTTAAAATCAAAATCAAACTATTTGAAAATGGTGTGTAGGGATAGCTGTATGGATATGTGTAGGGGTAGCTGTATGGATAGCTGTGGGGATACCTGTAGGGGTACCTGTGTATGGATAGCTGTTGGGGTACCTGTAGGGGATAGCTGTAGGGATACCTGTAGGGGTATCTGTGTATGGATAGCTGTAGGGGTAGCTGTAGGGGTATGTGTAGGGGGTAGCTGTAGGGGTAGCTGTGTATGGATAGCTGTAGGGGTACTGTAGGGATATGTGTAGGGGGTAGCTGTAGGGGTAGCTGTAGGGATATGTGTAGGGATACCTGTAGGGGTAGCTGTGTATGGATAGCTGAGTAGAGGTATGTGTAGGGATAGCTGTAGGGGATAGCTGTAGGGGTAGCTGTAGGGATAGCTGTAGGGGGTAGCTGTAGGGGTACCTGTAGGGATAGCTGTAGGGGTATCTGTAGGGATAGCTGTAGGGGTATCTGTAAGGATAGCTGTAGGGGGTAGCTGTAGGGGTATCTGTAGGGATAGTTGTAGGGGTATCTGTAAGGATAGCTGTAGGGGGTAGCTGTAGGGGTACCTGTAGGGATAGCTGTAGGGGTATCTGTAGGGATAGCTGTAGGGGTATCTGTAAGGATAACTGTAGGGGGTAGCTGTAGGGGTATCTGTAGGGATAGCTGTAGGGGTATCTGTAAGGATAGCTATAGGGGATAGCTGTAGGGGTATCTGTAGGGATAGCTGTAGGGGGTAGCTGTAGGGGTATGTGTAGGGATAGCTGTAGGGGGTAGCTGTAGGAATATCTGTAGGGGTATCTGTAGGGATAGCTGTAGGGGATAGCTGTAGGGGTACCTGTAGGGATAGCTGTAGGGATATCTGTAGGGATAGCTGTAGGGGATAGCTGTAGGGGTACCTGTAGGGATAGCTGTAGGGATAGCTGTAGGGGTATCTGTAGGGGGTAGCTGTAGGGGTACCTGTAGGGATAGCTGTAGGGGTATCTGTAGGGATAGCTGTAGGGGGTAGCTGTAGGGGATAGCTGTAGTGGTATGTGTAGGGCTCAGACACCAAGATCTTATTAAACAGACTAAGCCCGGGATGACTCCAGCCCCATCACACAGCAGGATGGAAGGTTATAGGGCCCTCCGCCGAGATGCAGGGCTGTTCCCCAGAGAGGATGGCTCTAGACTGTTCTCAGTGGTAGCAGAGGACAGAACGAGGAGTAACGGTCTCAAGTTGCAGTGGGGGAGGTTTAGGTTGGATATTAGGAAAAACTTTTTCACTAGGAGGGTGGTGAAACACTGGAATGCGTTGCCTAGGGAGGTGGTAGAATCTCCCTCCTTAGAAGTTTTTAAGGTCAGGCTTGACAAAGCCCTGGCTGGGATGATTTAATTGGGGATGGGTCCTGCTGTGAGCAGGGGGTTGGACTAGATGACCTCCTGAGGTCCCTTCCAACCCTGATAGTCTATGATTCTCTGATTCCCCTGACTTAGCCTGGCAGCTGGACCAGGTGTGCCCCATTAGCGCCAACCCTGGGCGTAAGGAGGTTTAAGCCTCTCTCTCTCTCTCTCTGTGGCAGAGGGAACCAGGGTCAGGAACAGGGGGGTCCTGCAGGGACCAGCCACGCTTGGGAGCAAGAGCGGACTGGACGTTTATGTTTGCTGTTATGAAAGTTGAGTTATAAAGAAACCCCAGGCAGCGTGTGTGTGTGTGTGTTCAGGGGGAAGCTGAACAAGTCTGTGTGTGTGTGTGTGTGTGTGTGTAGGGGGAAGCTGTGCTGTGCTGTGTGTGTGTTTAGGGGGAAGTTGTGCCATGCATGTGTGTGTGGGGGGGGGAAGCTGTGCAGTGTGTGTCTGTGGGTGTGCACACAGGGGTGTGTGTAACCATGTTAGGAGCAGAGTGGAATGCCACTTGCTTACAAATATCATAAGAAAAAGCTGGAACTCCCCACACACGTTTCTAAATGATCATTTACGACAAGATCTGAGGGTAGCTGGGGAGTGTCTCTTCTTTTCACCCTCTGCCCTTTCGAAATCTCCCCAGGGGCCCAGCACACATCAGGACCTACCCAAACTCACATGCCAGCAGACAGGAGGTTTTGCTCTCTGGGGTCTACCCCAAGCCTGCGGGAATCACAGAGTTCTCTGCTTTGTTTCAGGCATTTCAACCTCTGTTGGGGTCGTAAGATACTGCGTGTATGTCTACTCCCTGCACCAGTACGAGGTACTGTCACCAGCACCTACTGTTCGTTATTTACTGAGCCCCCCCCCCCCCCCCCCCGGTCACCTGGCACTTTACATATACGTAAGAGACACAGCCCCTGCCCCAGGGAGCTTACAATTGAGTTCGGAACCAGACAAGGCAGTTCAGACACAGGATCTGAGGGGACACAATGAGCTGGAGCTGCCATAGGAATAATGGTGTATTGGTCACTTTTGAAAGGCTTCACATAACGCTCATCCACCCATCGCTTTGATGAATGAGCTGGTTTTTGACTAACAGCTGTTTTGGTTTGGTGCTGTCAGCAAGAGATCTGTCTGGGAGGCTCCTACAGATCCCGTTCAGGTCCCATCCTAATCTGAACAGAGGGCAGACAGAGAAGTGTTACTGACCCCACTCTTTGGGAGAGGCCCAAGGGATCCAGGATCACTCTATGTAACACAGGGCAAGCACCATGCAATGCATTTCTATTTCCTTTGGGCCACACCACGCTCTCTTTATGCACCTGCACCCTTAGCCAGCTAACTAGGGCTGTGAGAGTGTAACTGGGTGCAGAATTTGGCCCTCCGTGAGTTCATCAAATTCAGCCAGTTGAATGAATGAGGAGCCTCACAAATATCGTGTATGACAACAAAACACCACGCTGGGGAAATGCTCCCTCAGCAAATCTGACCCACCTCAGGACCTGGGCTTTCTACCCTTGCAGACAGTTCGCCTGTGGTAGCTTTAACAATAGATGTCATTCACCACTTTTATGCTGGAGCGAGTGGAGTGACCCCAGGGTGACCATGACACATTTTCTACTGCTCACACTCAGTTGTCTTGGCATTTTGCTTTTGTTTTACAGGTGTCTCTAAAAATCCCAGGGTTCCCAAGCTTTGAATACGGCTACTCCCTATGGATGGCTGTGGGGGGCAGCCTAGGGGCTATTGTTGCAGCTGCTGTATCCTGCTATGAAGTCCTGTTTACAAAGGATCCCAGGGCAAATGCAGTGAAGGAAGTAGCTGAGAGAGGGTGCACTGCTGGCTTGGACGTTGTGCGTACGTATGTGTGAGCGGGAAGAGATTTCCTGAGCCTGAGGACATCAGGCTCGGAGGACACTGAAAGATTGGTGATGTTTGACACAACTCTGTGCTTGGAAAGGCTGGGAGATCTGCTTTGTGAGCGTTTCTCAGATACTGTTTCCCATGGATTAGGCTAAAGTAAGGGATACATTTGACATGTTTCCCTGCTAGATTTCTTTGGTATCTAAGGTCAGGTGGAACAGGCCATGCAACGTATCCCCCAGCTCTCCTGGCCTATGCTATTCGCGTATTGCTTTGGCCAGCTTTGCATGCGTTAAATAAGACGTCAAACTAAAGTTTGAGTCCAGGCAGGTAAAAGCTATGTGCTGCTAATTCAGTGCTCTGCGCTATCATATGAGCCGAGAGAGACAATGGGACGTGAACACTTTGTCCGTAGTGCCCAATATGTCATCACATTCCCTTTGGTTTAGCCTTTGAACACTCCATTTTCTGCCCTGCTTTTGGAAGTTTTCCCCTACTTGGCACTGGTGAGGCCTCAGCTGGAGTCCTGTGTGCAGTTCTGGGCAGCGCGCTTAAAGCAAGATGTGGGCAAACCGGAGCGAGTACCCTGCAGAACCACAACAATGGTGCAAAGTGTAGAAAACCTGACCCACGAGGAAAGGGTCAAAAAACTGGGCACAGTTAATCTTGAGAAATGACCAGGGGGGGACTTCCCTGGCGCTACCGCCGACCCACCGCAGGACAACTGGGCTGCGGTGCCCCCCCCTTCCCTGAGGCCCCCGCCGCCTCCTCCACTCCACCCCCGGCCCCCGAAGTTCTCGGCTGTTCGCTGTGTCCCTCCTCCTCGAGATGGGGGAGTGAGGAGTGACGCGGAGAGCCAGCAGCTAGTGGACAGACGAGGCTCAGCCAGACTCTGGTGGCCGAGGGATGTGGGGGGATTAGGGTCTAACTCTCAGGATAGTGATGCTCTGGAACAGGCGTCCAAGGGAGGTTGTGGAATCCCCGTGATGGAGGTTTTTAAGACCAGGCTGGACAAACCCCTGTCAGGGATGGTCTGGATTTCCTCAGTCCTGCTGCAGCGCAGGGGGCTGGACTTGATGACCTCTCGAGTTTCCTTCCAGCCCCACATCCCTATGATACACTTCATGGAGCCACACTGCTGTCTGGGGGTGGAGCCTGAGAAGACTGAGGGTCACAGGGTGCTTGACCTTGTTTAAAGGAAGCCTGATGCAAAGGGTGGTTGTTGGTCCTGGGTAGCGCGGGGAGCACTTTCATGTGGGGACATAACGTGTCATATAAATGGTGACACTGGCAGACCAGATGCCAGCTCATGCCAAGGCCCCCATGCCTCCAGGGAGCCCTGGCTTCTAAATAGCCGGAGCCAGTCTGGCTCACCTGTGTGTTCGTTTTGTTAATATAGGTACTAGCATGATAAGAATGTGTTTCGTGTTTCGACTTTATTGAATGCTTGCGAGTTGCTGCCTGAGTTCATCTCACGTACGACAGCTGTATCTCATACTGTACGGTAATATTCGAGCTGCTGTACTGAGAAAATCTACGTAAGTCACCGGACAGGAGAGAGACATTAACTAGTGTGGCGTGCTAATCTGCAACAAACGTGCTACATCCTGCCCCACGGGAAAGGTCCCTGGACTCCGGGTGGACAGTTTGGGAGGATAAAGAGGATAACAGATATTTGCCCTCCCCCACCATGAAGATCAGTCATGCAAGTGGATTTCTTCCGTCAGCTGATCTTGCAGCTCAGAGCACAAGAAAGGAATCATAGAATCATAGAATATCAGGGTTGGAAGGGACCTCAGGAGGTCATCTAGTCCAACCCCCTGCTCAAAAAGCTCAAAAAGCAGGATCCATCCCCAATTAAATCATCCCAGCCAAGGCTTTGTCAAGCCTGACCTTAAAAACTTCTAAGGAAGGAGATTTCCCTTCATCCACAGAACCAGTAATCTCATCATAGAAGGCGATTAGATTAGTCAGGCATGACCTTCTCTTGGTGAATCCATGCTGACTGTTCCTGATCACTTTCCTCTCATGTAAGTGCTTCAGGATTGATTCTTTGAGGACCTGCTCCATGATTTTTCCAGGGACTGAAGTGAGGCTCACTGGCCTGTAGTTCCCAGGATCCTCCTCCTTCCCTTTTTTAAAGATTGGCACTACATTAGCCTTTTTCCAGTCATAGAATCATAGAATCATAGAATATCAGGGTTGGAAGGGACCCCAGAAGGTCATCTAGTCCAACCCTCTGCTCGAAGCAGGACCAATTCCCAGTTAAATCATCCCAGCCAGGGCTTTGTCAAGCCTGACCTTAAAAACCTCTAAGGAAGGAGATTCTACCACCTCCCTAGGTAACGCATTCCAGTGTTTCACCACCCTCTTAGTGAAAAAGTTTTTCCTAACAGCCAACCTAAACCTCCGCCACTGCAACTTGAGACCATTACTCCTCGTTCTGTCATCTGCTACCACTGAGAACAGTCTAGAGCCATCCTCTTTGGAACCCCCTTTCAGGTAGTTGAAAACAGCTATCAAATCCCCCCTCATTCTTCTCTTCTGCAGGCTAAACAATCCCAGCTCCCTCAGCCTCTCCTCATAACTCATGTGTTCCAGACCCCTAATCATTTTTGTTGCCCTTCGCTGGACTCTCTCCAGTTTATCCACATCCTTCTTGAAGTGTGGGGCCCAAAACTGGACACAGTACTCCAGATGAGGCCTCACCAATGTCGAATAGAGGGGAACGATCACGTTCCTCGATCTGCTCGCTATGCCCCTACTTATACATCCCAAAATGCCATTGGCCTTCTTGGCAACAAGGGCACACTGCTGACTCATATCCAGCTTCTCGTCCACTGTCACCCCAGGTCCTTTTCCGCAGAACTGCTGCCTAGCCATTCGGTCCCTAGTCTGTAGCTGTGCATTGGGTTCTTCCGTCCTAAGTGCAGGACCCTGCACTTATCCTTATTGAACCTCATCAGATTTCTTTTGGCCCAATCCTCCAATTTGTCTAGATCCTTCTGTATCCTATCCCTGCCCTCCAGCGTATCTACCACTCCTCCCAGTTTAGTATCATCCGCAAATTTGCTGAGAGTGCAATCCACACCATCCTCCAGATCATTTATGAAGATATTGAACAAAACCGGCCCCAGGACCGACCCTTGGGGCACTCCACTTGATACCGGCTGCCAACTAGACATGGAGCCATTGATCACTACCCGTTGAGCCCGACAATCTAGCCAGCTTTCTACCCACCTTATAGTGCATTCATCCAGCCCATACTTCCTTAACTTGCTGACAAGAATACTGTGGGAGACCGTGTCAAAAGCTTTGCTAAAGTCAAGAAACAATACATCCACTGCTTTCCCTTCATCCACAGAACCAGTAATCTCATCATAGAAGGCGATTAGATTAGTCAGGCATGACCTTCCCTTGGTGAATCCATGCTGGCTGTTCCTGATCACTTTCCTCTCATGCAAGTGCTTCAGGATTGATTCTTTGAGGACCTGCTCCATGATTTTTCCAGGGACTGAGGTGAGGCTGACTGGCCTGTAGTTCCCAGGATCCTCCTTCATCCCTTTTTTAAAGATGGGCACTACATTAGCCTTTTTCCAGTCATCCGGGACTTCCCCGGTTCGCCACGAGTTTTCAGAGATAATGGCCAATGGCTCTGCAATCACAGCCACCAGTTCCTTTAGCACTCTCGGATGCAACTCGTCCGGCCCCATGGACTTGTGCACGTCCAGCTTTTCTAAATAGTCCCTAACCACCTCTTTCTCCACAGAGGGCTGGCCACCTACTCCCCATGCTGTGTTGCCCAGCGCAGCAGTCTGGGAGCTGACCTTGTTCGTGAAGAAGGAGGGAGATAGAAACCCCTAACAAGAAGGAACTGTGTCTCTATGTGGCTTGGACTCTGGGGGAGGAGGTCTCTAGGCATAGGCAAGAGATCCCCAGCTGCTCAGCCGGGGTTAGCCCTAAAAGTCATATAAAGCTTGCTGATTAGAGAAGTCACTATTATTATTTTTTAATTAAGATTGTAACTCGTTTGTGTGTGTGCCTTTACCTGCACTAACCTTGTCAATAACTCTCTTTTTCTTTTCCTACTTAATAAATCTTTAGATAGTTTATTATAGTACTGGCTATAAGCATTGTCTCTGGTGGGGTAAATGACTGATCCTTTGGGACTGGGAATAACCTGAATATTGCTGTGATCCTTGGTGTAAGGGACCATCTTTCACAAAGGCAAGCTCACTTTGGTTGTTAGACAGACCGGAGTATCCATGGGGACTGCCTGTGCCTACCTGATCAGGCTGTTAAAGTGCCTGAGGAGTTTACAGTGGATCATTACTTGGTGAAATCTAAGTACACAACTCACATCCATTTTGGGCTTCCGAACAGTCTGCCCTGACATGGGACTCGCTCTTGAGTCCCTGCGGGCAGGGTGACATGAACAAACTAGGGAGAGATCCAGTGGCCAGCAGACCAAACTTCTCTTGTGTAGCAAAGAGTCTTGTGTAATTATGCACATGATCCGGTTTTATCAAACCCCAAACAGCTGCCCAGTTTGGCCGTATCTCCTTCACAAGCAGGGTTCTGGTCACATTAGTGTTAGAGGAAGGCGCTCCTGCAATCACACGCAAACTAGAATAGGCCACATGCTCCTCTGGGTGTGCAGTGTCCAGCACATGGGGGCCCTGATCCTGAGTGAGGCCTCTGGATGCTGCTGTAACACAAATAATCACCATTATAATTACCACTAGTATCCACATGTCTTTATCCTGTCATAAAAGCTCTACGTTTGAGACAGGGAACATGAACAACAGAAGCCACCAGATGGCACCTGTACAAACAGCCTTCATCTCAGTGTGGCAGCAGTGCACAATCTTGGATACAAGGTTGTGTTGTTGTGAGTTTTGTGATGTGATTTTCTGGGGGGAGCTGTGGCAAACAGCAAGAGAGTTTTGCTCTCTGCTTTAATCGCTCTAGCCAGAGCAAATTCTTGGGGCAGAGTTGTTTCCTGGGAACCAGGCATTGGTGTTGGGCTGAGGTTCCTGGCGGGGGGCGGAGGGGGGTTGTCTGGTGCCGTTAGTGACTCGCTCTGTTCTAGGACTGGTGTATCTAGACTACACCAAGAAAAGACCCCGACTCCCCATCACTGATTCCTCTTCCAATGGGACACCCCTCTACAAGGCCCTGACATCTGTAACCCACAACACCGTGTGACTTCAGGGACCTCACATGCCACCGACAGGGTACAGCTGAAGGGTTGGGGGGGTTATAGGCAGGAATCTAATTGGGCCACTTGCAGAGACCAGGGAGGGTCAGTAAGCAGGGAAAGGGCCACAAAACCACTGGCTACATGATCCCCCCGCTCTAACTGGAGTAGGGCCAGCCCTGGCTCCAGCCAACAGCCATGCAGGACATGGACTCCCCTGCCAGAGGCACAGAGCTACCCGCCTGTGGGCCCTTCCCCACGCCCTGGGCCCTGCTAGTCACTGGGGCATTTCCCCTCCCCACAGCTCCTGCCAGCCCGGAGTGCAGGGACTCTAGCCAGGTCCCCCGGCAGCAGGGAGCCAGACAGTTTAACCCCTTCCTGGCCCTGGGAATTAGCAGTGGGGTGTCAGCAGGAGGAGCTGGGCGGGAAGCGCAGGGGAGGGGAAGATCACAGCGGTCCCTGCGATTCCCCAGACAGACACTGAGGGAAGGAGGAGCCGTCCTGGGGGTGGGATCGCTGCGAGCTCCTGCCGCCGCCTGGCTGCTGTTCCCCGGAGGCAGGGCGGGCTGCGGAGCCGGAGGGGAGCGGGGCTGCTGGAGTCTGACCGGGGGGACGGGAAGTGCCAAGACCAGGGGCCATGCTGCGCTGTGCGACTCGGAGTGCCCGGGAGCCCCAGCCAGCCTGACAGCCGGAGCGAGAGACCCCGCAAGGCGCAGGTCCCCGGGCAGGAGACACCCCGGGCAGCTCCTCGGGGCGCAGCGCAGGAGGGGTCCGGGGGCGCACGGGGCAGGAGAGGTCCCGGGGCAGGAGAGGTCCCGGGGGCGCAGCGCAGGAGGAGTCCGGGGGCGCACGGGGCAGGAGAGGTCCCGGGGGGCGCAGCGCAGGAGGGGTCCGGGGGCGCACAGGGCAGGAGAGGTCCCGGGGCAGGAGAGGTCCCGGGGGGCGCACAGGGCAGGAGAGGTCCCGGGGCAGGAGAGGTCCCGGGGGGCGCAGCGCAGGAGGGGTCCGGGGGGCGCACAGGGCAGGAGGGGTCCCGGGGCACAGATCTCGCAGTGCCCGGCCGGCAGCTCCTTCCCGGGGCTCGCTGGCAGCGGCCACCTCCCGGGAGCTAAGCGCCCGCCAGCGGCTCGGCGCTCCGGGCAGCCCTATGGCGCCCCCGGGCTGGTGAGGGGCCCGCGGCTCCGGCTCCCCCGGCCGAGGAGATGGCCCTGGAGCGGGCTCTGGTCGCCGCCCGCCAGGGCGACGTGGACACCCTGAAGGCTCTGCAGGCGCAGCGGCTGCTGCAGCCGGGGCTCCGGGACCCGCTGGGCGCCTCGCCCGCTCACCACGCCGCCCGGGCCGGCAAGCTGAACTGTCTGCGCTACCTGGTGGAGGAGGCGGCGCTGCGGGGCAACGGCCGGGCCCGCAACGGGGCCACCCCGGGCCACGACGCGGCGGCCACCGGCAGCCTGGCCTGTCTCCAGTGGCTGCTGACCCAGGGAGGCTGCTGCGTTCAGGTGGGCACCGCGCGCGGCTTCCCTCCCCCGGGGCCCAGCCCCACCCTGCCTCCAGGGCTCCTGGGGCCGCCTGCTGCGGGAGCCCGGGTGTGCCTGGGTGCTGGGAAGCTGGGGCCTCTCGCCTGGCGGGGCCCGGGACCAGCCCCCCCTGCCCTGGCCCTCTAGCTGAGGACGTGCGGGGCAAGCAGCGCTCCAGTGCTGGGCAGTGCCCCTCTAGGCGGGCAGCCGCACTGGGTACAGGGCACTGTGGGGGCTGGGCAATAGCCTGGCGCTCCTGGCGGCACCATGGAGCTCTCGGATGGCTGCAGGCAAGGAGAATGTAACCAAGGCTGGATTAAGGGGAGCGGGCGCTCTCCTGTCCTGAGCTTCCGCAGCGGCATGGCAGGCAAAGTGGAGACTGGCCCAGCTGGGGTGGGGGGTGTCTGGACACGGGATTGTTCACCTGTCTTTGGGGAATGGCGTCGCCTGTGTCAGAGAAGCTGGTTTCCACAAATGCAAGAGGCCTCTGGCAGGATGGTCCCATGCTGGCCTCCCCGCGCACCAAGTAGCTGTTTCCCCAGGGCCTGCTGTTGGGTCCGCCTTGCTGGAACACAGTTAGCTCCCTTGTGCGGGGCCTTGCCTGGAAGCTGACAGCCCTCCATGGGTAGGATAGCAGTGGGCTGAGTTTGGGGCCAGGGCCTCCCACACACAGTCACTTCCCCTCTCCAGGACCCCACTTCCTTCCCCCTGCCTCCCAGGGTGTCAGGGAGCTGCTGCAAAGGTGCCGTGTACACTAGGAGAGGCCCTGGACTTGGATGGTGGCTGGAAGCCCTGCTAGGCTCTGCCAGGCTGTGCCATGTCTCCAGCCCCACGCATTGCTAAGGTGGGAGGATGGTCCTGCTCCTCAGGCCCCACACGGTGCCCTTCGCTTTGGTGCTGGATTCCAGCCCAGACCTAGACAGAAGGATGGACGATGTCTGGGTGACACCTCATCATCACTGGTATTTCTGGAGGCCCTGGCCCCAGGCAGAGACAGCAGCGCAGGCCGGGCCCAGGAGCTTGCACTCTGACTAGCCACTGCAGCTAAAGGGTGGAGGGGAAGCAGGAGCACAGAGTGGGAAGGGAGCTGGTGCTGAGAGCCCCGCAGTCCCACAGCGTCCCACAGCCTTATCTTCCTCGCCTGCCTGCTCCCTTCCAAGCAGGAGTCCTGGTGCTCACTGGTGATGCAGCCTGCCCTGTGGACCCACGGGCTGGTCCTAACAACCAGACGTGACCTTTACCAAGCACTGTTCATCATCTCCACAGCGCTTTACAAACAGTCACTCCTCACTCGCCGCAAACACCCTCCCCTCATGAATGCAGCAAATTTCACCTCTCTCTTGTCTTGTCTGTGCGTTGTCCAGGAACAGATTGTGAGAGTTGCTGATTATCTGTTTGCTGAAATTATCAAATTATCAAATCAGTTTCACCCGCAGTTTGCAAAGTGCAGGTGGCTATGGAGCTCATGTCACTAACTGACAGCATCAATTCCAAATTGTAATCTTCACCGTTCACATCGTGTGGGTTAATTCCTTAAAACAGAACAGAACTAATGCCACCGGCCTGCCCAGCATGGTGCAAGCTGTGAACTGCCCATTTTACAATCCACGACACAGCCTGAAACGAGCTGCCTTCAGGGCATCAAGGGTTGATGCTAAGCAGCCGTTTTCGGTGGCCAGTTGTGCTAAGAAAAGTCAGGGCCGCATATGTTCACAAGAATCGAGCAGGGTCAGGCTGAAAGGTGCTTTGCAGCATGGACACATCCACGGGGTCAATTTCCCTCTCTGCTCAGGTCTGGGAAGCTGCTGCAGATGTGTCAGCTCCACTTTGCCAGAGCTGCGGAGGGAGGGCTGTGCCTTGCCCCACAGCGGGAGCCAGTGCCATAGTCACGATTGGAGCTCAGCAGTCTCTGACTCCCAGGCCTGTGCTCGCCGTGCTGAACCGTGAGCACAGGACTTTTATTGATCGCAGGACGGGACCAAGCTCTGTTGTGATCAGCAGTCCCGCCCGGAGCCACCCACGCTTGGAGCCGGTTAACCTGCACTGCCAATTTCAGGGCACTTCCCACAGTGCAGGTGTGTCAGGAGAACCTGAGCCTTTGTGCCTGTGTGAGGAGAGGGGACAGATGACCAGTGTCGTGCCTGGGCCACACCCCATTGGAAACCCTTTTAAAATGCAGTGGGGAGGAGTTATCCATCAGACCTTCCAGAGGGGGCATCCCAGGGCTTGCAGCTTGGGCGCTTTGGAAGCCAGACCCATAGAGGGTTGGTTTCTGCCATGCAGCCATGATATTCAGAGCCAGCTCGGAACTTTCCCTGTGTCCCCGGGTGTGTGGATCAGACGCATCGCGGGGGCAGTCAGCCTGGGCTGGGCCCCGGACACGGTGGGGCCTGGCTGGGCCAAGGGTAATGGGTTCTGCCCAGCTGGTTAACAGCTGCCTCTGGGCTAAGGAGGCGGGCAGGGGCGGCGGAGGGGGTGGGGGTGGGCGGGGGTGGCAGAGTGGGTGCATCAGCTAGAAAGACGAGGACAGGACAGGTGGCCCAGCAGGCGAGGCAGTTGATGTCACAGGCTGGAGGTGGGTGAGGGACTAGCTAGCACAGCCAGCTAAAACACTCGTTGGAAATTGGTGGCGTGGGTTGAAGTGGGGCCTAGGTCCCACGCAAATGACTTTGGTCCCAAGCTGGTCACCGGCAGGGACGTGTCCACCACAGACGCAGTCTGCCGGACTGGGCCGTTTCTACTCCGGAGAGGCCCCGGGCTGTGATAGCAAGGAGCTGCAAGGGAGAACGTGAGTGTGGAGTTACATTCTCCCGCACTGTGTGGAGAAGATCACTCAGGACTGGATGCAGCAGGACTTGCCCTGCCCACTCCTCCCCTCCAAACGCACACGATGCGTTACAAGTCCTGCCATCTCCAATAGCCAGTCTGCTGGAGCATCGCAGACACTGTCTCCTCCAGTGCCCCATTCAGAGGCACCAGGCACCTCATCGAAATTGTGCAACACTTGAAATTCCCTGCAGTCTAATGACCTTCAGAAACCTCGCCCTGGACCCAGAGGTGATCGGGAGGAATGTACTCGGCAATTCAGTGGCACAGGGGCTGAATCTAGTTTTTACGCAGCTCGTATTGTATTTACATACAGTGGCTCTTGCATATGAATGTTATTGACTTCAGCAGGTGTTTACTGGAGCCCAGACCACAGGGTTTGGCCCTAGTATATGCAAGGATAAAACCAAATAAAGTTACTATTTCCTCTAGGAGTTCAGTATCCCCAGAGCATCCGGTGTGTGATTGCTGGGGCTGGGTTACTCAGCTTAAGCTCTGTTTGTTACTGTTCTTGTCAGTCAGGCAGTCAAAGTTCAGTGATCAGATTAAAAGCTGGCCGCAAGGCTGGACCCAGTATTTCTCTGTGGCCCAGACATTGCTGAACCCACTGAAACTAACGACAAGCACCCCAGATTCCTTCCGCACAGCGTGGCACGGTTTTGGAGGCAGGAAGGCTGAAATGTAAATGGTTCATGCCTTTGGGTAGCACACTGCATTCTGTCTGAGTGGTTCTTTCACCTCAGTATGCAATCAGTGCAGACACTTGAGGGATAAGCTGCTTGCATGATGTGGGTTGAGAGGTGAAAACATGTGATGTTCCTGTGATTTAAAAAGCCATCTGAGGAGGGGGGAGAGATGATCAAGCTGGAAGGACAGGCTCAGCACAATTAGGAGCCATCTTGGACGAATTCCACTTGCTGTTCTACATTGTCATGAGCGCTGGTGACCGCAGTGGGGCTGTGCTGTAACCAAGGGACTGCATGCCAAAGCAGCCAACACAGCATTACTCTTCTGCTGTGGCCATGCAGTACAATGCCAGCTTTCCCTGGGGCAGGACCAATGGAGTGGTGGAATGCCGTTCCCATTAACAGGCAGGTCAGTGCCCAGGAAGAACAATCAGCAAATTATCCATTCACAGGCAGAAGTATCAGTTAAGGGGATGGCTGAACATACACTCCCAAATGTGCTCTCAGTTTAAATGTAACAAATTACTGGGTAGTAGGTCTTGAGTGTCAGTGGGTTGCACATACATTCCCATGTAACTCAGAGGTGCTGTCATCTCCAAAGATCTGTATGTTGCTATTTTTAAATAGCCCCTTCACTTTCACCTGGACGTGCTACAGCATGTGGAAACGACCCAGCTCATGTCTCAGCATTAATGGCTAAGTGCAGTTTTGCCAGCTCCCTACATTCAAGAATCATGAATCAGGCCCCAAAGATCATGAGGCCAGCTTTAAAATCATGAGATATTAAAAGAATAATATATGTTGGATTATTTTTCTTTGTCTTCTTGAACATGTGGCCTGAGTGCACCATAAAGGCCAGAAACCACTCATGCATAGTGACTTACCCACAACTGAGGGATTAAAGAACCTTTTTCATATGCACATGCTCAGATTGCCTGGCCACGTGGGCTGGAAACTGCCTTTTTGTTAATGAAAGCTCAGATCCTCGTATAATCACCTGACTCCAGGAGCTGGGTCTTTAAGTCAAACACCCAATATCATGAGTCTTGCAATAAAATCACTTGAGTTGGCAACACTGTGATTAAACACAGCAGGGAGAACTTGTTTAATCCTTTCTGCTCTGGGATTTTGATGAGAGTCAGTTTCCTGAGATCAATACATGAGGGCTGAGGAAAGGGCAGGGGCTCTGGTAACTTGTGCAGGGCAGAGCTGTAGGGCCAGGGCCCGGCAATCTGAGCATGTGAATATGAAAAAGGTTCTTTATTGCCTAAGTTGTGGGTAAGTCACTATGCACGTCTTACAGCAGCCACATCTCTCCTCTTCAGTAGCTTAGTCCCATTCCTCACCTTCTTCCGACTTTGGGGTTCTAGATGCCCCAACAGCATTTCTTGCAAGGTCCTAGCTTGTTGTCGGAGTTTTGTAAGTCTCCCCAAAAGCACTTGGGTTATTGCACTATGTGAAAAGTCACCAGATGAGAAGCTGGAAGAATTAACAGGCTCAGATGCTGGGGCAAAGCCAGTGTAATTGGGTCTCAGCAATGTTAGTAGTCATGGAACTTTCAACGCTGACTTTGTCCAACCAAGGCCTTGTTTGCAGAAGTGCACGTCCTTCGCGACTGAGCAGGCCTAGCGTTTGGCACAGGTTCAAGGTTCCCTACCTGTTCGGCTCATTTCTTTTTTGAAGTTTCTCAGGAGATGGCTAAGGTCCCAGACCTAGTGCTGTACTGGGCTCTGATGCCCTGATTCCAGCTCTAATTCACGATGAGTAGCTCTTACGCATGCAGATAGACCCAGTGGGCCGAATATTCCGACCTGGCGAGGCTGGGAAGGGAGAGCGAAGCTCTCCTATCCTGAGGCCCTTCAGAAGCTGCTTTGTGGTTTGTCCCTGCATGGCTTAGAGCAGCCCATGGTGATGCTCTGGTGCTGGGCTCACTGGACCACAGCCCTCGCACCCAGCCCTGTATACTGGTGGCTAAGGGCACTGCGTCGGCTCTGTGGGGTTCCTCTGTGTCGGGGAGTGTCAGGAGTGCAGTCACAGGGCGTTCTGTCTGGAGCAGCCCAAAGGGATGAGAGGTGGGAGTTCAGAGGGTCTCACAATATCCAGTGTTTGCTTCTAGCCTGCACGTTGTCTCTCTGTGCCCCCAAGACTGGCAGAGTGGCAACCACGTTCCTTTGGATACTGGCTGCTTTGCTTTGGGTTGCTTTAATAGCTTTGTGCTGCTCCCTCTCCCCACGCCCATCGGCTCCCATTTCATAGGTGGGGTCTCTCCTGCAGCTGTTCTTGCCTTCCGCATCTGTGAGCTTGGTGCTACTGAAGGCCTCTCTTTGTCCCCAGAACTGGTGCAGCCTCCCCCCCCACCCTGCCGTTGTGCCTGACCTCTGGCCTGGAGCGGCTGTCACACTCCACTCTAGCCCTTGGCCTCTCGGCTGAGTCTCCCAAGAAGGATGCTATTTATTTATTTAATACCAGGGGGGTGTGTGTGTGGGGGGGGGTGATGTGGACACCAGGAACCTGGCTCACCCCCTGACCGCGTCTCACAGAGGCCACTGACCATTCGTGCGAGACGCTCGGTGCAGGATGGCGCTGCAGTTTCCCAGATTTGCAGCCATTGATAAAGCACTGCTGCTAACCAGGGTCGGAGGATCTGCCACGGTTGTGTGCATCTGAGTGGGCAGTCCAGAAAACCTCGCCACCTACTCATTGAAGCATCGCGAGGAGCGGATCGTAATAGGAACTGTCTTGTTTCGTTTCTGCAGGACACAGACAATTCCGGTGCCACCATCCTGCATCTCGCAGCCCGCTTTGGTCACCACGAAGTAATAGACTGGCTACTGCGATTTGGAGGCAGTGACCCGATGATAGCCACGGACACAGGAGCGTTACCTGTTCACTATGCTGCAGCCAAAGGAGATTTCCCTTCATTGCGACTTCTCTTAGGGCACTGTCCAAAGTAAGAGAATTTTGTTTGTAGGGGATGGATTTGCAGGGAGTTCAGGTGGTTGGTTTTGTGTGTGTGTTGGCCTTGTCAGAGTATCTAGAGCAATTATAGCGTTTAGTTGTTCTTCAGCTTGTGCACAATAGAGGTAACCCAAGTCTTGGGTTTATGGAGTCCACACTGCTAAAGCTGTAATTACAGCACTGCTAACATTTCTGTAACTTTGCCCTCCCATCCTGTAGTGAAAATTAATGTGCCTGATCTTATGGCAAATTTGCACATTCATATTAAGATTCCCCTTTTTATACATTCGTACAATTTTCATCTGATGCATGGTTACAGCTAGTTTTATTTTTGTAAACCAAGCAAAGGGCTTTCTTACCCAAGGAAAGATTCCTTAGGATCTAATTCTCGAATCAAATCTAATTTTCCTTAGATTGTGAATTCCTCGGTGCCAAGACTGTTTGAAAACATGGTGGGCATTGCTGAGAATAAATACTAACAAGAACATAGTAGCAAATTTCAACGTTAACTTCAGATTCCAAGTCGTATGAGTTTTTCGAGTGTAGTGTGAGTAATGAGAACCCTGCAATGCCTGGATTGCTAAATCCATACGTGCGGATTCTCCACCCCGTGGGACCTGGCTGTAGCCACTTACACCGGTGCAAACTGCATGTAAAACACCACCAGGGAAGAATCCTTCCTACAGGTGCTGGAGAATCTGGCCCATGGTGTGTCTTGCACTGGTCAATTACATTACAATCCTTTTGAGTCTCTTTAGTCCTTTCTTCCACAAGTGGCAGGATACTGTGTAAAGTGCTTGCTGAACTGTATGTGCCCTGTGTCTTCTGCCCTAGGGCCCCATCCTGCCAAGGCTAGTGCAGGTGAGCGACTCTTTTCACAGGACTTGAGAGCTCTCAGCTGAATAAAGTTACTCACCTGCCTAAGCCTTTGCAGCATCTGGCCCTAGTGAGGCTCATCTGGCTTGGACACAAGGCCATTCAACAAACAGTCGGCACAGAGCCTGCTTTGGCTGCTAAAAGAATTGTTCTCATTTGTAAAACCTGGGCTTGCTAACAACATGACAGCTTTATCACAGTAGGAAGTCAAACGTCCGTTGTTTATTACCCTAGTAACAAAGGGCAAGAGGCTGGATTTTCACTTTTGATGGAAATATTGCTCCCTGTTGCAGGTGGGGCTGAGGAGGATTTGTTCCCTGCGCTTTTGGAACTGGGCGATAACACAGTCGCCTTTGTCCAGGCTATAGTTATGTAAATGGATTAGGCTGCCCTGCAGGATTAAAAAGGCTGTTCCAATGTGTGGAAAGACAAGCTTCCGCCTTGTTTAAGGAATGTAGACTTGTGAGAGAGGGCTGCGGACGTCAAGGCCCCTGTGTGTTTTCAGGTGACACATTGTGTGCATGGTAAAGTCCGGGAGTACTGGGGTACTTTTCATTGGTTATTACAGAGTAACCTCAGAATTCCAGGGTGCTCTGAAAACAAACCCGTTCCTGGGCCAGTGATAGCCAGCGCTGCTGGTTATGGCCTAGCATGGCCCTTCCATTCTAACTCCTGCTTTCTGGTGCTTAGAACTTGCCCAGATCCAAGCTCGCAATCAAACCCCATGATGTTGTCAGAAATTTGGGACAAGCTCACTGTTGACATGAGTGTGGCTCTGGTGATTTCCAGGGAGCTATGCCCATGTATGCTGTGTGTGTGTGTGAAACCCATCCTTATGTAGAGACAGCAGAAAGTGTAGGGAAGCCGTAAATTCCACATAAATCCTATAGTGGTGTCCAGACCTAGGACTGGCCCTCCACGGAGGGGGGAATTTCACTTGTGCTGATAATCTCTGTTCTCTGACCATGAGCCTCTCTCTGGGTTTAATGCTCCCACCTGGTGATTAAAACACTTAGACGTCTGTCCCCAAAATAGCTGCATTCTCTTTGCAGCTGGGAATGGGGGTCCCAGCTCTTGACTGGGACCCTATACAAGTTCTCCCATAGCCTGCTGGATGTGGAGCCAAAATGCTAGAAGGTCAACAAAGAGCAAATATAAAATGATCAGGGGTGAGAAAAGCAGGTTTCCCAAACATCATGGATCTGTGCACTGCAGATTACACAACTTCTAATCTTATTTTCCGTGACGGGCTGGAGGACGGGGTTATAAATACCCTGCAGCTCTTTGGGGAACGCGCATGGTAATTAACGGTCACTCACTCGGGGACTTTTCCCAGGAAGATTCTTAACAATGCAAACACACTTTTGACAAAGCGGAATAGAATCAAATTCTCAGTAATGACAACATCCAAAATGCAGCCACCTCTGGGTCTTTAGTGAGTATCAGCAAACCCCACCCTCCCCCCTGAACAGCTCCCACTCATGTAGCAGCAGAATGTGGGAGAACAAAGTAAGTCCCTTCCAGTGTAACTCCTGGCAAAAACACCAACCCCCCTACCCCACCCCACCCCACCAACTGGGCGCAGGGACCACAAGGCAGCAAGCGATGATTCTGGGTCATAAATAAGGCGCCAACAACTCTGATAACCAAGCACCATGATGAAAAGTATATGGTGGGCAGGGCATAAGACGGGCAGGGGAGGACAGCCACATGAGCCAGATGTGCTCTTGTGTGTCCAAGAGCATTGCACAAGTCTGGGGCCTTTCGTCGGCCGGCAACGTGCACTCCAGATCCCTTGGAGAGGGATGTCAAAGCTGGTTAAATCTACCCAGTTTTCCCACAGCAACATACAAATGCATTCGAGGCCTTGGCCAAAGCCAGTCTGCAAATCATGGCTCAGGATAGCTTTCAACTGATGCACTGTCCAAAGAGAAGTGGTGTGTTAACTCATGGGGTTGGCTGGGAACCATGTGCTGACAACCCTAGCATTGACTGGAGGTCTGAGAGCACCCACGGGACAGGATTCCTGCAGGAGGTGGGGCAGGCGTGTCAGCTATCGCTAGCTGCATTGATCACGGTGAGGGCCAGGACAGCTGTGTGGCGGGGCAGGATACCCTGGGATGCCCAGGGACACAAAACCCAACCCTTCCTTAGCGCTGGTAGCAGACAGAACTGTCCATTGCTTGTGCGATGGCTGCGATGGAAATACAGATAGACAGAGACTGTCTCTGTTTATTGATAGGCATTTCTATGGTACTCAGCACCAGCCTTCACTCTGCCCCTGTATCCTCACCCACCTTCCACCCGTGGGACTCCGTGTGTGTTGGGGAGGGGTCAGGATGACCTTTGTGCCACGCTGGTCAGGGGCTGCCACGTTTGTCAGCAGATGTTTCCCAGCTGATGGGCAGTGCAATGCCCAGGACTTAGACAGGGCAGGCAGAGGGGCCCTGGGCTCAGCATCTCTACCCCTTCAGATGACGCCCCATAGCTGATGAAAGCAGTGTGCTGGAAGGCTGCCGAGCAGGACACATCGACACCCCAGCCCCATCGTCCCTCCCTAATGGACAGGCCGGCAGACGTCTCTCCGGTGTTCCAAAGCCCATGGAACCCAGAACTGCCCCGCGCCTGCATTTCCCTGGGGATGGAGAGAGCTGCTGAAAGGGACCAGTGGAGACTGATGGGATGTGAACTCGAGCCAGGAGAGCTGGCCGGGCCTGTGGAGGTGAAAGAACACCCTTCATGGGGCGGGCAGGCAGTTGCCAGCAGAGCAGGAGGAATATGCCTCCTGCAGGAATGTTTGCAGGGGAAACCCTCCTCCTCTGCTGGTTCATTAAAACCCCTCCCGGGAGAGTTCGAAGTGGGGAATTTTCAGGGCAAGGGGGTTGTGTTGTGAAATATTTTGAAACCTGACGGATTTTGGGTGGGGTTGTGGGCGAAAGGCTCCTGCCCCCAGCCCTCTGCGAGGCCCCAATCGAATCAGGAGAGTCAGCCCCTCGGGTAGCGGGTGGGAGGTGGAAAGGGTAGGGAGGAGTGAGCCTGCTGGCACTGGGTAGCAGCATTGCCCTCTGTTTGGGGGCTGGCTGTCTCACCTGTGCAGTGCTCCCCCTCCCCCCGCCCTAGAGAAATGGGCCTTAGAATAAAAGGCCTCAATGTGGAAAACACAATTCCTGGGATGGCTGTGTCACTGCGGGCTGGCTGCTTCAGAAGAATCAGGCCTAGGTGTGTGCTGGAGGCTGGATCCCAGATCTGGCCTGGCCTAGCCAGCCCTCTGTCCCTCGCATGGCTGGCGGAAGGACGGGAGTTTCTGCCACAGGCAGACGCACGGAAAATAACAAATCCAACCCCCCACATCCAGGATTGTCTGTTCTGGGTCTACCCCAAAAGCAGTGGGGGAGAAGGGGATATTTGTGGGTAGGAGAGAGAGGCATGGCAGGGCTTTGGCTTCTGAGAGCAGAGGCAGGTGTCTGAGGTTAGCCCCAGAGTTATCGGTTATTCAGGCTGAATGTGAGAATTTGAGGCTAGAAATGCTCCCCATTTCACAAGGAGGAGATGAATCTGAACGTCATTTGGGTGTCACTCCAGCCTGGCCCTGTGAGAATGGCTGTAAGGGCAGCAGGAAGCCTGGCTTGCTCCACTTTTCCTGCTTTCACAGGAACGGAGGGAATTCTTCAAGTGCTGTGTAAGAAATATTTACCACTGGCGGATTTTGCAGCTGCTCTCTCAAAGGGACGTCCTCACTCAGCCTCGCATGCCACTGCAGAAGCTTTTGAGAGCTGTGTGTCCACCTCTGGTAGTGCTCAGGCAGGCAGGATCCTTGTGGGTGCAGCAGCTGGCGTGGGGGGGCTCAGAGTGCTTGAAATCTTGGGTCTGGGGGTGTGAGGTGATCACAGCAATAGCTAGGCCAGGAGAGGATTCTGACTGGCTAGGGGAAGTTTAAATAGCCAGGCTCTATGGAAAGCCAAGATAGCAAATGTAAAAGTAGCCCACGCCCTTTAAATGCCAAACCTCCACCCAACAGGGCTTCCTGCAGCCAGGTCTAATCTGTGCCTCCTATCAGCCAAGCTCCAGAGTGCCCGTCCCACTGCTCCCAGGCTCTGGCCCTCCTGGAAAGCTGCCTGCTGCTAATGAGGCTCCCTGCTGCCCCCCACCCTGCTAGCTAGCAGAATGCACTGGCTTTTGAAGAGATGCTTTAACCCCATCCCTGCCGGAGCCTGCTTGGGTCTCTGCTCCCCAGCAGATCGCTACAGCAAGCCTGACTATAGAAACTTTGTGCAGCCCCGGGCCTGCCTGCCAATGTGACAGGAGTGTGCTGGACTCCCTCGGGTTTAGCTGCATGTGACTCATTGGCTACATTCTGCGTACCCCTGCTGCGGAAGAATAAAAATCAAGAGCTCCAGCTCCGAGCCGTGCTAAGGCCCCTCGAGTGTTTCCATTCGGAAGCGCTGGCAAAGCCACATTGCACAAGCCTCATGAGGGGTTTGATAGCATGGGCTCGCTACGGCCGCTTTTTACATACGCAGGCTGGAAGAACCGAGATCTAGTGAGAGCAAAGCCTTTGCTGGCTTGAAGCTGACCCGTTAGTTGATGACAGATGACTGGTGAGGAGGCTGCTCTAGAACCCCCCTGTGCATTGTCCTCCCGCACATGGAGTCAGTGTAAGGTCTCGTACACAGGTATGGAGCCAAGCCACTGAGTCACTAAAGTATTCACTGAGGTTGGGAAGCGAACTAGGTGATGGGCCAGAGGACACACCACTCTGGCCCTGGGGACACACCACTTGGTCTTTGCTCTGCCGACGGATGGTGTGTGCAGAATCTCATCTCTGCACTGGGTGTGATTGTTATGGAGCAAAAGGAACACAAAGGCTCGTCAGAAGGTTGGTTAGACAGTCACCAGCGCACGTTCCTTGACAAGACAGAGTCGCTGGAGTGTCTGGAGTAGTTTTGCACGTTTTGCTGTCTATTATACACATCACGACTCTGTTTGTACAAACAAAGGAAAGGGCCAAAATATTTTTCTCTTTTAAATGAACAACAAAATGTGGTTTTAATGTTTCCACCCCACAAATTGGCTATTACAGCTGGAGAGCTTGAAGTTAAGATCAAGAGGGAATTTACCCTGATTGCTTTCCCATAAGCAGCAGCCTTTCCTTTGTGTATATTTTATATCCTTAATGAAAATCTTAACCAAATTATTGTAGTAACCATGGCAATTGCTCTCAGACGCCGTCACTGCTTTGGGACCAATGTGTGTTCAGGCAAAAACTTTAACAGGACCCTCTCCTGGTGCAGCCACCGCCTGCAAAGTCTTATGCAAAATGTGTGTGCACCTTTCCTTGGCTGCCCTGGACTAGCGGCCTGCGGATCAGGTTCATCCTGCAATCCACTGATCTGAGAGCAGCGCAGCAGCAGCTGCTGCTAATGCGTTGACCTGAATATTCCCCGAATTCCAGCTATAGTCAGCTCCCCTGGGGGCCGGAAATGGGGTCAGCGTGCAAACGTATCGGATTTTCACAACTGAATGAGTAGTGTCCTGGCTATGCCCATGCTATTGTGGGAGCACCAGAACGAGCATGACTTGCACAAATGCACCCCGTGCCCTTTACGTTTACATACTGTCTCCAGCACAGGGAATCAGACCCTTCCCAGCAGATTAACCCATACAGGTAAATACAAGTAAACTAAGTGGATTACAGTGTCTCAGGCTGCTGGCAGTGCAGAGCTCGCTGTGCAGCTTCTAGGCGAAACGCCTGAGCCCAGACAGGCGAGGGAGCACGCTAGGAGCCTGCACGCATGGTGCCCTAGTTAGGGACGGGGCAAGGCAACGCAGATGAGCTGGAAAGAGTCAGGGGCTCCACTGGGGCAGGGAGGTTGTTCCAGACCAAACTCACAAACTACAAATGGGAAGCTCGGCAGTGGAATCATTGACTGTCCATGTAGTAAGACTCCCAGCAAAATCCATGCAGGTGATATGGCAAAACCCCAGTTATCAGTGGGAAAAGACTTCACAGTCACCCCCCCAACTCACTCAACAGAAGAAGGGTCCCGGAGTTTTGCTAAGTAGGCTCTTAATTAAGCATTTCTTGGTCACAGCCCTTTTACATTTAATTTTATGCTTCTCCTGCAGTTACTTTTGCTGTGAGCACCTGCCGCCTTTAGTTAAGAAATCCCATCAATTATTTACTGCTGTGCTCACAGTTCTTCCTGCCAACTGCCCGATGGGAGGCTCCATTACAAGCCTTGAAATTCTACCTCTGGGAGCCGCAACACCAGCTAACGGGCAGGCTGCAGCGTTACAGTTCAAATGGGGAGGAACAACAGTGTGTTTGTATCTGTATTGCAGACAAAAGCTGTGCTGAAAGACCAGGAAAGGCTGCAAAGTCAAGCACCCAGAAGCTAGGAAATGCCAGAATTAAGGCTCCTTTTTGCACCTGAGGAAATCAGTAACTGGTAGTAGTAGAAGGTTTTTATCTTCTCTGTGGACTAGTCACGAGAGGGCAATGAGCCGCACCATTTGCCAGGCAGCAGGGGAACGTTGGGCCTCAGGAATCCTGGATTCCATTCCATGTTCTGGACAGGAGTGTTCTCTAGTGGCTACAGACCCTTTTGCCCCCTCATTCCCCCCCCCCCACACACACACAGACACACCCTGCCCCCTGCCCCCTCCAGTTTGTTCCTGTTACCCACCACCTGGCTTTACCTCTGCCCCCACCTTCTGCATTCACATCAGATTACTTCCTCCTTCTCCGCCATGCTGCCTGAGCTTTTGTGAACTGATTTTCCGAGCTCAGAACCTGGCCAAATTTGGTGGATTTTTACAGGGACAGGAGCCTTCCTGAACACAGAATAATAGCCCATGCTCACCCCCTGCCCTGCTGCTTTTCAAGGGCCTGCTCTGGAACGTGAAGCTCCTCAACAAAACAGCTGTAAAATTTTTTTTAACCTTGACCAAACAAACCATATTTTTCCTTTATTTCGTTTTTCATAGAAGTGCAGGACTGGCAGGGACCTCGAGAGGTCATCTAGTCCAGTCCCCTGCACTCAAGGCAGAGCATGGACATGGCTGAACTGATTTTGCTGAAATTTACCCCAAAGAAACAGCTTGAGGCAGATGCCTGGTCTGGAAAATTTCAGCCCAAATGGTTATAGCGTGACAAAGTCATAAGCAACTGCAAACAGGCACTTCTAATGGAAAGTGCTGGGCAACCTAACTACGCTAACAGAACGCTAGGAACCATCAGGAAGAGGACAGATAAGATGACAGTAAATATCCTAACGCCACTATATAAACCCACGGCACGCCCACACCTTGAATACTGCACCCAGGGCTGGTCACCCCATCTCAAAAAAGATATATTGAAATTGGGAAAAGCACAGAGAAGGGCCCACAGATGACTGAGGGTCTGGAACAGCTTCAGCAGGAGGAGAGATTAATACGACTGGAACTGTTCAGCTTGGAAAAGAGACGACTGGGGGAGGAGATGACAGAGGGCTGTAAAATCATGACTGCTGTAGAGAAAGTGAATGGGGAAGTGTTAGTTACCCCTTCACATAACACAGGGGTCACCCATTGAGATTAATAGGCAGCAGGTTTAAAATAAACATCAGGGAGTGCTACTTCACAATGCACAGTCAGCCTCTGGCCAGGGAATGTTGTGAAAGTAGACACAAAAGTATAACTTGGTTCAACAATGAGCTAGATAAGTCCATGGAGGATAGGTCCTCCAATGGCTATTAGCCGAGATGGTCAGGTACGCAACCCCACGTGCTGGGTGCCTCTGAGGCTACCCTACAGCGTATGTCGGCAGAATGTATGTGGCTCAGCGGGGTGAATAAATCACCCCCCTGAGTGATGCAAGTTACACCGACACAAGTGCTTGTGTGGACAGAGCTTCTCCCAGCAACACAGCTATCTCTGCTTGTTGGGGCTGGATTCATTAAGTCGACAGGAGAGCGGCTGATAGTTCAGAGAAGCACCCAGGCTCTGGGACGTTCTTCTGAATGACTCTTTACGGTGTGCCAATTGCTAGCACGAGTGTGTGGGACTCCCCGCCCCTCTGAGTGTCTGTTGCACCAGCCAAGCCACAGGACAATAACTGGTGGGGGTGGGTCTGGCTTTTCACATCTCATTCGCCCGGGTTGAGTGAGATGCTCAGGGGGGATGGGCATGAGCCAGCAGGCTGCTGGGTCAGCCCAGAAATGCTGGTTTCATGCTCTTTGCTCCCAGAAAGCCAATCCCTTGGGCTTCTACAGACTGAGCTACCAGGAGAGACTCCATTGCTGGGATGCTGGTGCCACCTTTCCCTCTACCTCCTGGCACAAGGGGAAGCATTCCCAACAAGCACTCCCTGGCCCTCCGAGCAATGGCTCGTTTCCAGAATTTGGCATACGTCTGAGCTCAGGTGCCAGAGTTCCTGGGTACAAGGTGGACCTGCTGGCCTGTCTGGCCTCACCTGCTGGCATGGGTGCCAATGAGCGGTCTGCCCCTTGTATTTCTAAAGGATCCTTCACTATGGGCACCTGCTGCTAAGTACCAATCTGACACATTGAACCCCGAAATGAACTATAGCTTCCAGCTGCCTCTGCCCCAGACTGTGGCGCTCAGAGCAGGACCAGGCCAATCCCGCCCTCTCTGCTGAGTTATTTCTGCACTGGGGAGACTGTATTCTAGGGCTGCTTATTGCAGCAAACAGTGAGATGTAAAGACCCCTAGGTTTGCTTTTGGAGACATTAGCCAGCTCCCGCCCACATGCTGTCCCCAAGCTGGGGCCAGCCTGAAGAATGCATTAAACTTTAACGATTAAATGAATTTAACTAGTATTATTAGCAACAGTAATTTAAGTTATTAATAGGCTGCTGCACTCCCGCCGCTACCAGGTTAGTTCCGTTAAGTCTCAGGACGTTGGATGGAGCTCTCTTGGTTCGGGCCTCCTAAGCCTGCCCCTAATCTGCACACTTTAAACCCGCTCCCTGCCACAGGCTCAAGCTGCAGGCTTTGTCTCGTTAATTCTTAATCAGCTTGGCTAGTGGCGATCGCTGGGAACAAGTGGCTGGTTTCCATCCCGCATTGTTTGCTGTGATCACTATGGTAACCGGCAGAGCGAACCTGTAGTAAGCTAACCTGGATGGAGGGCCAGGGCTGGCTCTCCTTCGCCCATGTGCCCCTGTGGTCTGGGAGTGGGCGGGGAAGGGGACACGGCCTACTCCCCTGGCAGAGGATAAGCCCTGATTATTTGTAGGAGTATCCGGTGCAATCCTCTGCCCCTCCCCTCCTTTAACTCTGCTCCCTGCCTCTCCTTAGCTGGGATGCCTACCCTGCCTCCTGGCTATGTAGCACCTCCCTTGGTTTTGCTCCCCCTTAGCGGCTACAGACCCCTCTGCTGAGCGGCTCAGATACAGGAGAATCAGGGGAGCAGCCTGAGGCAGGGAGGGATTATCAGCAGCCTGGGTGATGGTAGGACAAGGGTTCGTGGCCTGAGTGAAGGAAGGGAAAGTTCAGGGACAAGCTCTCTGGAGCACAGGAGAGAGGCTGCCCTCTTGTCCTGGGGAGCAGCAGGAGTCCAGCCCTTCCAGGCTTCTTGCAGGCCCTGGCCATGAGCCTGGGCCTGTCCGGGGATCGTGGCCTCAGAGGTTGTCTCAGTGCAGGCCGGAGGCAGTGGGGCAGCCCCCGGCGCTGAGCACATGGCACGTCTCAGCCTGCCACGCTGGGTTGGCGGAGGCAGCCTAGCATGAAAACAGGGAGAGAACGATGCCCACTGGATTCCCTTTGCTCCTGGACACGTGCTTCGCCCCTTGCGGGCGGAAAGAGCTGGAGATCCCTACTAGGATGAAATTCGCGCCCACGCAGAAGGACAGGACAAACTTGCACCACTTCAGACCTGCTCCAGTGGGAGTGGGGTGATGTCTAGGCCTGGGACCACTCCCCGGAGAGCTGCCTCTTTTGGTGACAGGAAACCCCCACTGCGCTGGCAGCTGCTCCCAAGCACTCCCGTTGAGCTGCAGCAAGGGGGGGCGGGGGGTCTCGAACCGCAGGCTGCAGCTACCCAGCTGATAATGACACTGCCCGTTACTGTGTCTGTTCCGGCTCTGAGGCTGCTGCTTGTCTCACTGTCGCCTCCTGGAGCTGGTGCAGAGCAAGCTGTGCTCTGCCTGGGGGTTGGGCAACGCCTGCCCAGTTTTGCCCCAGTGTTTCTTGCAGCCCCTAGCCACTTTAGAGCGACTCTAGCTATCGAACCCCCAGCACAACGGAGCAGGTCCCCTAAGCAACGATTTACCGCAGTCTGTTAGCCTGGCAGCAGGCCCAGGGCTGTACCTTGTGCAGCAGGCTCCTTCTGCTCGTGCAATGAGGAGAAATGGCGTATCTGAATGGCAGCAGGGCCCCTGCTGGGCTGAAAGAATAGGAGCCCCCAGTGGAGCGTGCCCTGAAATGCCCGAGCGTGATCAGCACTCAGAGCTGTTCATTCACCCATGGGGACAGCGAGTTCCAGGCATTCCTGGGCAGCGTCAGCTCCTCGCAGGGTCATTGGCACATTTCATCCCAGACGTAAAGTTGCCACTTGCAGCAAATGCCGTTTCGGGGTTTCAAAAGGACATTTTACCTTGTTCAAAATGGCAACACTTTGCTTCCGGGGCCCTTCAATTTCCCCAGCAGTCAGTGCAGGGGGCACCTTTCACCCAGGGTCTGGGAAGCAGAAGAAAGGCCCTTCCCCATTTGCCAAAACTTGGGTCATAATCCAGCCCATCCCCCAATGTTTTGCTGGAGTTGTTTTTTAGCCTGGAGTCTGTGAAGTGGAGCGCAGGGTTTGTACTTCAGATAACGGCTTGACCCCTTCCGCCTCCCGCTGGGCAGCGCCCGCCGCCAATCGGAACCGAGCAGTCGAGCCATGTGTGCACAGGGATGTTTCCAAAGCCAGGCCCAGGTTTCTGCACCTGAGCAGTGTTGCACCGTGTGCCCTTTCCCAGGTGCCCTTTGCAGAGGCCGCATTCACCCGAGTCCTTCCCAGCATCTCCACTGAACAGAGCTGCCGGTTCGTTCCTCATGCCCTTCTGGCTCTTGCGCCTGGATTGCTCACATTCTGCCCACGGGAAATGGCAAACCTGAGCACGCTCAGAACCAGCCCCAGCAAATGTGATATTAGCGCTCCAGAGCCAGATTCTGCTGTCACTGCCACCTGTGTAAATCAGGAGTAACCAGGCTGAAGTCAAAGGAATTGCACCAGAGGAAAACCAGCAGGTGGTCAGAGTCAGGCCCTGTGCAGGTTCACTCAACGCAGTGACCATGACCCACCCATCTCCCCCAAGAGGTGACCACACCGGGTGCAGCTCTGGATGATGGTGGGTTTAGCACAGACCGTCAGTGCTGCCAGGGTATTAAACAGACCGGGTGTCCCATGGGCAGACCAGACAAAGGTACGAGAGAGCTACAAAACCCAGCAGCTGGTGCGGAGACAATCCGGAGGTCACTGGCATATGGCAAAGCACTTCACTCACACATTCAATTTGCCGATAGGCCCAAATCATAGGCTGCATTAAGCAAAACTGAACCTGCACAGATTAACCCATTCTAGATTACTTGGGAACTGGCAATTATGGATTTAAAATGTGCCCATTCACATGATTAGCAGCTAATCCGGCCAAGTGCCATTAGCCGTGAGTTAATTAACAGATTTAAAATGTTAAAAAACAGAAGAGCACTTAAGTGCTACCCACATGTGGGCCCTTTGCCTGCACATCCATATGCTGCTCTGGAAGCACTGGCCAGGAAGCCTGCGACAGGCGTGGTGGTGGGCACCGGGTGGCAGGAGCTGTGGTACGCATGCAGGGGCGGCGGTGGGCGTGGGGCAGTGGGCACAGGGTGGCAGTGTGTGGGGTGGCAGGAGCTGTTGGCATGCAGGGGCGGCGTGGGGCAGTGGGCACGGGGTGGCAGTGTGTGGGGGTGGCAGGAGCTGTTGGCATGCAGGGGCGGCGGTGGGCGTGGGGCAGGGGGCACGGGGTGGCAGTGTGTGGGGGTGGCAGGAGCTGTTGGCATGCAGGGGCAGCGGTGGGCGTGGGGCAGTGGGCACGGGGTGGCAGTGTGTGGGGGTGGCAGGAGCTGTTGGCATGCAGGGGCGGCGGTGGGCGTGGGGCAGTGGGCACGGGGTGGCAGTGTGTGGGGGTGGCAGGAGCTGTTGGCATGCAGGGGCGGCGGTGGGCGTGGGGCAGTGGGCACGGGGTGGCAGTGTGTGGGGGTGGCAGGAGCTGTTGGCATGCAGGGGCGGCGGTGGGCGTGGGGCAGTGGGCACGGGGTGGCAGTGTGTGGGGGTGGCAGGAGCTGTTGGCATGCAGGGGCGGCGGTGGGCGTGGGGCAGTGGGCACGGGGTGGCAGTGTGTGGGGGTGGCAGGAGCTGTTGGCATGCAGGGGCGGCGGTGGGCGTGGGGCAGTGGGCACAGGGGGAGGGGTGTTGGGCGGAACATCCAATACTGATTGACTGCAAAGGGCTGGTTCCAGCCTCCCTGGAGGTGTCACCACCTGCCCGCCCAGAGAGGGCACGAGACCCTGCCCCTCCCGCTAGCTCCCCACACATGGAAGCAGTGACTGTGCTCCCCACAGGTCGCCCGAGCCCTGGGTCCAGGGCAGCCGCTGCACCTCAGCTGCAGCCTCAGCCCTTCTCAGAGTTACAGGGATCAATTATTAAGGTGCCTGGGATCTTTTGGATAACAGAGCAGAGTATTTATTGCTCTTCCTTCTTAAAATATTCAACAGGTTTTTATTGAGGGCTCAATAACCCAGCTCCCTGTGGCGAGCCCCAGAGCCAGCGTATTCTGGGGGCTCTGTAGAGACACTGGCTCCAAGTGCTGGTTTCTAATTGGCAGCCCCCCAGGTGTGTTCCTAGCGTGCGTGGCACTTGGGCTGGTCGGAGCTAGCACCAGTCGCTGCATGAAATCCAGCACCGGCCGGCTAGGAAATGAGTCTGGGTGGTGGCTGCAGATCCCATTGAGCAGGTCTCCACACCCGCGAAAACACCATCCCTGCTGGGCAGTGGGGCTGCGGTTGGCAGAGCGTCCTGGATACATGCACAAGCAGGAGGCACCCCTGTGCAGGGGCCCTGGCTGATCAGGAGGGCGGCTATGGGTGAAGCTTGTGATGCTGCTGCCCGCTGCCTGCCGCGGGTTTATCCTGAGCAGGCCGCGGTCCTCTCTGGAGCTGCTCTCAGCCTGGCATCCGTCCCGACCTGTTCCCTCAAACCCCATGCAGAGCGCATGGCAGTGACCCAGCGACCGGCTGCTTCTCTCTCTGCATCCCCCACTACCTTCAGTGCCACCTCCGGGGCCCAGTTCCCTTCCCAGGTGCCACGGCCTACAGGAGACCGTGCACCGACATCACATTCTGGTCTCGTCCCTGGTGTAACACCCAAGGCCCTAAAATAGACCCCACCAACAAGCAGCGGCTCAGTGGTGACAACTAGGGCTGAAGGGGAAATCACCAAATTCCTATTCCCCGGCTCCCCCAAGCCGTCGCCTCCTGCCCCTCCCTTCCCTCCCCCATACATTGGCCGGTTTTCTCTACCAGCCACACCGTGGCTTGACAGCCTGCTCAGTAGCAGTGCCAGGCCCCCTCCCTGGCAGGACGGGCTTCGCCCGATCGCTTGTGTGGAGCTTTTACAATCCCAGCAGCCCCCGGGCAGGGCGTGCAGCCGCACCGTGGCTTGACACAGGGCCAGGCCCCCTCCCTGGCAGGACGGGCTTCGCCCGATCGCTTGTGTGGAGCTTTTACAATCCCAGCAGCCCCCGGGCAGGGGGTGCAGCCACAGCCCATTTGCCCACCCCCCTGTTGAGACAGGGAAGCAGGCTGGAGTTCTCTGTCCTACAGCGACTTGCTCTGAGTTCCCGGACTTGAGGCAAGGCCTGGGCAGGGAAGCACCTGGCACCGCGGGCTGAGTCATGCTCGGTGCAACTCCACTGAATCCCAGGGATTTACATCGGCGATAGATTTGGCCCAAAGCTCTTTGCTTCTAATGATTGTGCAGAATAAATGTGCCCTTTTGGGGCCAGTCAGTCTATTTGCAAAGGCCACTTGCCTTGCAGCCATGGCTTGTGGCTGCAGCTGGGCGATGGATTCGCACCGCTCTAGTGCTGTCCTGTGGTGCAGGCTGTGAGCGCGTGAGTCTCTGCAGCCTTGGGGCGGGTAACCTGCAGCCATGTGCACTGGAGGGAGGAAGGAAGCCGTAGGAGAGCGCTGAAAAGAAATCCTCAGGAGCAATGGGCTGCAGCTGTGAGTTCAGGTGCAGGGGAGCTGCCAACTGTACGCCTAGCGCGGGGCGATGTGGTGCCAGACCTGGGCATGAGCAAGTGGAGAGAGAAAAGGGGCGGGGGACGGAGGGAGTGGGGCGCCTGGCGCCAGAGGACAGCCTGTAGCCCAGCTGAGTGTAGTTACCGCCTAGATACTGTCCCTAGGATTGTTGGCCACCAGTGGTTAGCAGCAGGCTACTAATAGCAGACCCTTGGTAGCCCACTGGTCTCGATTTATCCTGATGTCACAGGGCTTTCACTGGGGGAATTTCTTCCTGGTAAAGTGCTGAGCGCTGGGCACCTGCCTTCAGCAGAGCGGCATCCCGTGATCCCTGGGACCCAGGCTGGGTCCATGCAGGCCTGGCCCGTCGGCGTTCCCAGCCCCGACGCAGTGGATAGCAAGCGCGGCTTTCTCGGAGTTGGGCACTGCCCTAGGGAGTTTCACTGGCCCTCTGTGAGTGCTGGGGTAGTTTGAACAGGTCCCCGTGGCTTTCAGGCCGCTGAGCCCAGAGACCGCTCCCTGGGAGAACGGTGTTCAGAATAAGCTCTGGGTGGAGCGGGTGGGGCTGAGCAGAACACCCCTCCGTGAGCAGGTTAACTGCTGAGAGAATTGCTGCAGTGTGTGTCGGGAGGGGTCTCCCCCCATTCCTAGCTCAAGGAGGGCACTGCCGCGTGGCAGCTCTGTTCCCGGGCTGTGCTGCCGGCTTGCCACGTAGCCTCGGCCCAGCCGTCCACTCTGCGTGCCTGTTGGTCCCGCTCTCAGAGGAGGAGGAGAACTGTTCCCGCCACCCCGGCTCCGGGCAGGTGGCGCTGGGGAGACATTCTAGCGCTGGCAGGGAAAATGCCAAGGGTGGCACTGCCCTGCGCTGGGCCTGGGGGCCAGGTGTGCTCAGGGCATGGCCTGGGGAGGGGGCTGGAGTGAAGGAATTCTTTGTGCTTCATCGCACCCCACCCCAGCATTCCTGGTCAGTCCCTGTGTCTGCTGGTGAACTCGGGGGCACCGGGCTGTAGGCGAGGGCCTGGCTGGGCAGCACCTCCCATGCCCTGGCATTGCTGTGTCCCCACCTGGCATTAGCCCCCAGCAATAACATGTCATGGGATTGGTCAGCTCAGTGCCAGGCTGAACCCGTGGAGTGTGCTGGGGGATGGGCGAGGCCTGAATTTGGACCCGTTTGGATGAGCCCCCTGAGCTGCAGCGGGTGTCCTGCATTCATGGCCGGCTATCCCGAGGGATGCCAGCCATTGTGTGGTGCAGCTGCTCCTGGATCCCAGCTGAGCTCACGTCTCAAGAGCCCTTGCTATGGGAGGCTCCCCTCGCTGTGCCAGCTGGCGTAGGGCCTTCCCAGTTGAAGGGGCATTGCTCGCCGCTGCCTAGTGCTTGTGCCCAACGCTGGCATCTCCTTCGCTCCCCTTTCCCAGGGCAAAACTCACAGTTCTAGGCCAGCTGTCAGGGCCTGTCGTACAGCGGGCTGCCCAGCTGTCCGTGGTCTGCGTGATACTGCGCAGTGAAGGGCCCTGCAAAAGCAGCGTGTCCCAAAGTGGAGTCATACTCCATGCAGCCAATTGCTTCCCCTGGGGAGGGAGAACGGAGACCCGCCACCCTCTCAGCCCCTCCCCCCGCAGTCCGTACTGCAGGCAGCGGGAGCGGTGCTGGTGGAAGGAGTGTGGGATCTGGCCCTCATGCCCATGGCCACTGCCACGCTGCCGCTTTGCCCCACTGCACGGCAGGGCTGCACGGGGCTTCACTGCGACAGGATGGGGCTGGGGGGATCTGCGGGCTCTGAATACCGCCTGCCCATCGGCAATGTCAGGGCCGGGGCACCAATGAGACTGCGTACGGAAGTGCCAGAAGCCTAAAAAATAGCTCGTGACCATATTAGCACATCCCCGCAGAGCGTGTCTGAGGCAGGCCCTGCAGAGCCCTGCTCCGAGCCGATCAGCCAGGGACAGTGGTGGCCCTCAAACCGGCCCAGTACCGAGCCTGGACACTCAGGGCGGGCGGGCGGGCTTTGCCCCCCTCAGCTCACTCTCTGCTGCACTTCTGGGTCCCAGCTGAAAGGGAACCAGAGCTGTGAGCTGAGGGGGAGCCCCGCTGCCATGGGGGCCTCGCCTTGCACCCAGCCGGAGGAATCCCAGAGCTGAGGCGATTCTGCCAGCTCCTCTCGTTGCTAACACTCGGGTTGGGCGTATTGTTCAAGCCACCAGCCCAAGTAATTACTGTCATGGAGTCCCCGGGCGATGCTCGGGAACTGCTCCCTACGAAGCCAGGCAGGACTCTGGGGAAGCCTCCTCTCTGTGAGCAGCCCTGTCTGCAGGGCACACAGCTCACACAGCTTCCACCTTCCTGGGTCTGACCTCGGAGCATTCAGCCTCCTCTGCCCCTCCGTGCGCTTCCCACAGCGAGTCCGCCCCGGCGGGGTCCTGGGGAAGCCAGAGGGTCCTGCACCCCAACTCCGCAGTCAGACAGGACTCTCTGCCAGCCAGTAAAACAGAAGGTTTATTAGACGACACAAACATGGTCTAAAACAGAGCTTGTAGGTGCAGAGAACAGGACCCCTCAGCTGGGTCCATTTTGGGGTGCAGTGAGCCAGACAACCACGTCTGCCCTTCACTCCATGTCTCCAGCCAGCCCAAACTGAAACTCTCTCCAGCCCCTCCTCCTCTGGGCTTTGTCCCTTTCCTGGGCCAGGAGGTCACCTGATTCCTTTGTTCTCCAACCCTTTAGCTCTCACTTTGCAGAGGGGAAGGGCCCAGGCCATCAGTTGCCAGGAAACAGGGTGTTGGCCATTCTCTGTGTCCAGACCCCTTCACACACCTGCCCTCCAGGGCTCTGCAAGGATCATACACCCTTACCCCACCACCTAGATACTTCAGAACTGCCTAGGGAAAACTGAGGCAACCCCACAATATTCAGAGCAAACATTAAGAACAGTCCCGCTTCATCACAATTACATTGCTGGGTGGGTTCTTCATCATCCCAATTATTTCATTACAGCTTCTTCCTCTGCTGTGATGGGCAGGGCCGGCCGCAGTGTCTGTGTTTATTGGACGCCTAATCTGCTTATTTGAAAATACTGCGAAATTGCAGTGTCCAAAAACAGCCGAAGGAACGAGATTAGCCTAAGCACACTTATTAACGGGATGACCTCCTGTGGCGGCTGCTGCATCTGCACGGGGAACAAGGGAAACGCCGAGCGAGAGCAGAGCAGAGGAGTGTTAGCCTCGGGGGCTAACACAGGCGTAATGCACCCCCCCATGGTCACACATGGCGCTCCCTTCTGGAGGACGGCTGGGTGGGGGCAGTGCAGGGGAGGCTGCTCCCCCTGCCTGTGGCATGTGCTCTGCTGTCTGCAACAGGGCCCTCTCAGCCTCTCTGTCCTCCTGGCTCCTGCCTGCCCTGAGCATCTCCAGCGAGCTGCTGCATCCTTCCCTGTGCCCGGCCTGTCTGGGCATCACGTCATGCCAGTCCCCACAGGATCCAAGCGCTCAGCCCCTCACTGGAGATTTATCCTTTCCCCTCCCCGATTCGTGTTCCCCGGGCTCTGGGCCTTATCCTGGCCACTTCTCCTGCTGGGGTGCCTGTGTCCCTGTAGGCATCTCCAGCCCACGTGCCCTCTCTGCCAGCACGGCCAAGTGGTGTGGGGCGTGTGCATGTCCAGGCAGCCTGGGGCACGTGCCTGGGAGGTGTTTGGGAATCCCAAACTGTCTGGGAGGATGTGGCATTATTTAACCGGTGTGGAAGCTCTGCACCAACCCCTTCAGTGGCTTCCCCGGCAGAGCAGCGAGCATCCCAACGAACATGTAACAGCCCCTGCCATGGGTCAGCAGGGACTGAACCTAGGGCCTGGACCACTAGAAAGCTCAGCTCTCTTCCACCAGAACTACAGGGGTAAGTCTGGTAGCTGCTGCAGGCTTTTATCCTCCATGCAGACCAGCCCCTAGAGAGGGCAATTAAGTGATGTTGTGTGTGACACAAAGCACCCCTATAGTCACACCCTACACTCTATTGTAATGATCTTTGTACGGAATATGCTTTGTGAGGTTTCATTTGAAAACGAATAACTCTGATCATTAATATTTGTGTGTGAGGTATGTAGGTGGTGGGTGTAAGGAGTGGTGGCTATATGCTGGAATTATCACTAGAGTGCGTTTAAATCAGGCGTGTCAGGAGGAGTTGTCAACAAGGTTGACTAGACAACGGCCTGGTACACTACCGAGCTAGGGCGACACAAGGCAGCTTGTTGACCTAACTCTGTAAGTGTCTAGACTAAGATTTCGCTCCCGTCGACGTACCCACCCCTTTACACTGATGTAATAACTCCACCTCCACAAGTGGTCAGAGTCAACGTCAATGTAGTTAGGGGGATGCAGTGTCCGTGCAAACCTGCGTCGCTTACGTCAGCTGTGACTGTCGGTCCAAGCGCTCCGGGTGAGGATGCACGCTCTCGACACAAGGAGTGTAATGTGGACACTCAAAAGCCATTTCATTACGGCGGTGGCTCCATGCAGATGTACCTTAGGTTGACACAATTTTGTAGTGTAGTTTTACTTTTCCGAAGAATCCATTTCAAAGATTTACTGGTCTATAAAGATGAGGGGGAAGGGGGCTGGAACTCTAGTGATAAGCTATTGAATCAATGATTGTATCCCATATTACCGTACTACAACAGTGGATAGAGAGAGGTGTTTTCTGAACATTCATGACACGCTGGTGGCTGATATCTTTGGGACTTGTCCATAGTGTTGCTCTATGAGGAAAGAGGGTTACTGAATGATATTATGCTTTAAAGTCTGTGGCCAAACAGGGAGAAATCCCTCCCACAGGAGGGAAAGTCACAGCTCTCTACCTGTCTCCTGTGTAAATTAAGCAGGGTGGAATGAAAACAGTGGAAGCTCCATTGACACAGAAATCATACGGGGACAGGAAGCCCACAGAAAGGGAAGAACAGCATGAGGTCATCCTGCCCTTGAAACAAGTCCATTGAACTTTGGAAGACATAAGCCAAGAGAGAAGCCACCCTGGCATCCATCACTAGACAGATACCCTTGTAAGCTGAGAAAGATGGGTCCTTGGGCCAAGGGGGCTTAAAGTCTCTGGGAACTGAATGAGAAACCTGCTTAGGCAAAGACTGAACCTTGCTGAATGTGCTTTTGTGTCTTTAGAGGAATGAAGGGCCCCTTAGTTTCTCTGATCTGTCCAAGAGAGGGCTGGCTATTGCAAAGCACACGGTTTGGGGAACATTCGGGATGGGGAGTGTGTTGGAGTCACCTTGTTGGTTGCAACCAAGGCTGGAGGGAGCCAGAAGGGGATGGTGGGACTGTAGCCAGGCTGCTGGGGTCGGAGCTGCTGGCCCAGGGCTGTCTGCTACACAGACACTCAGGGCATGGCAGGGCCTTCCCTAGGGGGATGCGGGTCCCAGGACAAATCAGCCCCCACTGGCTTGGGTGCCCCACTCTGCATTGGCATCAGGGCCCCAGGCGTGGGGCAGCAGCAGATCCCCGGGTGTGCAGGGCCGGCAGCCTGGAGCCCGGGGGTGCTGCAGCCACACACCCGCCCCCTGCTCCCCTAGTTCCCACACTTATGTCTTCCGGGACCGACTGCACTGGCCCACGGGGCCCCCCAAAGTGCGGGGCCTGGAGCGGTCTCCCCGATTCGCCCTACCCAAGGGACGGCTCTGACTCAGGGTGTGACCTGCACGCTGGTAGGCTGGTTGGGAGTGTCCCAGGCTGGGAGGTGCAGCGGCAAAGCATTGTGAGGCACCCAGGGTTACAGGCAAGGGTTGACACAGCCTCTCGCTGGTCCGGACGGCACCTGGAAACCCGTCACAATGTGTCAGACCCACGGGGCGGTCACCCCATAGCAGGGCGCAGGGCAGCTGAGCCAGTGTGTTGTACCCGGGGGGCTGGGTCATGCCATAACAGGGCAGGAGGCATCTCCCCATCCCTGCTGACAACCGCCTGAGACCCAGGAACCCAGAGCAGTGTTTTCCCCCGGCTGCGTGACTTCGTTTGGGGCGGGGCAAAGGAGATTTAAAGCAACCAGCTCCCCAGCCTGCCTTGTTCTCATTTGCAGCAGTGTCAGTGCCCAGACCAAGAACGGTGCCACTCCCCTCTACCTAGCCTGCCAGGAAGGCCACCTGGAAATCATCCAGTACTTGGTGAAGGACTGCGGGGCAGAGCCCCACGTGCGCGCCAACGACGGCATGACCCCGCTCCATGCGGCTGCTCAGATGGGCCACAACAGCGTCATCGTCTGGCTGGTGAGTCCTTCCTGTGCCAGGCCCCTGCAGCCACGGCCGCCTGGCAGGCGATCGCACCGAGGGCGGTCTGGGCATGGGGTGGGAGGGGCTTTGGGGGCGGGGTTGAGAACAGGAGCTTTGCCTTGGCGACGCCGGTGTAATTGCACATGGTGCCGGGGGGCGCTCAGCCCCGAGCTGGGTCACGTCCCCATTTCCAGGCCCGTGGAATTTGCACCCAGTGTCACAGGGCGCGCAGGGAGCTGAGGCTGCTACAGATTAAAGGGCCGTGCCCGCGGCCGTGCGGGAACTCGGAGCCGGGCACCGCCCAGACCCTGTCGAAGGGCTTGTCTGAGCGGCAGCTCGCTCTGGGCTCGCTTGAACTGGCCTTGACTCTGCGAGAGTACCAGGGTCAGCACAAGAACAGCTGACGGGGGGCTGGTTACCCCTGCTCCGAGCAACTTGCGCTGAGCCCGGGCTGCCGCTCCTGCACCGGGTGCCTGCCACGCAGCCTCTCGCGCTGGTTAAGGCTCACCTTGACGTTCTGGTGCAGGCGGGCCCCAGTCGCCCTGCCGGCGCGCCCCCCCGAGCTGCCGGGGACTCCAGGCTCCTGCTCCGTTGGCCCAGAGACGCCAGGCACTGCTGTCCGTCGGAAGGCCATGCTGCTGGGGTCCTGGCTGCTGCAGTGTCACTCCATGGACAGGGCTTGGCCCACGCTGCCTCTCTCCATTTTACAGATGAGCTTCACCAGCATCAGCCTGTCGGAGCAGGATGACGACGGGGCGACGGCCATGCACTTTGCTGCCAGCCGCGGCCACGCCAAAGTGCTGAGCTGGCTGCTTCTGCACGGGGGAGAGATCACCACCGACCAGTGGGGGGGGACGCCGCTGCACGACGCAGCTGAGAACGGAGAGCTGGAGGTCAGTGTGGTGCGGGTGAGGCACAGAGCGAAGCTGCTGCAGGCTTTGCCCTGGGGGGGGCTGAGCTGTGGGAGGAAATGGAGCTGCCTCGGGGCAGATCTGATTGTGACAAGAGTTGGTTCTGCACTGGGAAAGCTCCAGTCAATGAAAATATATCAGAGGGTGAGGGCAGTGATGGCATCCTGCCACGGCACCAGTCCACACTGAGACAACACCGCCCTGCCACAGCACCAGTCCACACTGAGACAATACCGCCCTGCCACGGCACCGTCCTGCCACGGCACCAGTCCACACTGAGACAACACCGCCCTGCCACGGCACCAGTCCACACTGAGACAACACCGCCCTGCCACAGCACCATCCTGCCACGGCACCAGTCCACACTGAGACAACACCGTCCTGCCACGGCACCAGTCCACATGGAGACAACACCGCCCTGCCACGGCACCGTCCTCCCATGGCACCTGTCCACACTGAGACAACACCGCCCTGCCACGGCACCGTCCTGCCACGGCACCAGTCCACACTGAGACAACACCACCCTGCCACGGCACCAGTCCACACTGAGACAACACCACCCTGCCACGGCACCGTCCTGCCACAGCACCAGTCCACACTGAGACAACACCGCCCTGCCACGGCACCGTCCTGCCACGGCACCAGTCCACACTGGCACAACATTGCCCTGCCACAGCACCAATCTGCCACGGTATCACCCTGCCACAGTATCTCCCTTCCATGGTACCACCCAGCTATAGCAGCCCAACACAGTATCAGCCTGCCATGGCACACCAGCACAATACCATCCTGTGTAAGACCCTGGCATGGCACTGTTCTGACGCACCATACGGAGTGGGGTCTGGCCTCACCCCCTCCCTGCCACCCCAGTCCGAGTGTGGCTCAGGTTCATCTTGGGTCAGGTGTGTAGCAGCCCCTCCCTCGAACTCTCCCCCAGCTGGATCGTGCCTGAGTGGGATCTGCCCCTGCCAAACCCTCCATCACGCCTTCCTTGTATCTCCTTCCAGTGCTGTCAGATCCTCGTGGTGAATGGTGTCAACTTGGGGCTCCGTGACCAGGATGGCTACACGGCCGCTGACCTCGCTGATTACAACGGGCATAGCCACTGCGCCAAGTACCTCCGTACCGTCGAGAACATGGTGCGGCCCCGCACGCTGCCAGCTCCCACCACGCGGCCCCTTTGCTCTGGCTCCCCCATTCAGAGAGGCGTCCCCCGGGGCGGGCACGAGGAAGAGTGTGGAGCAGAGAGGCAGGCAGAGGCTGGTGTAGGGACTGGGGCACACGAGTACCAGGAGGGGCATGGCTCTGGTTGCATTTTTATCTCACGTTTGCTAAGTTCAGACACAGGGGAGCGGACTTCAGAAACCGCTCAGGGCTGGACATTCAGTAGCAGCTGGGCCAAGTGCCTTCTCCTAGCACCAATAGGCTCTGCCTCTCCTGCCAGACCTCAATCAGTGTCCCAAACTCACCCGTAGAGCCCAGAGCCAGAGAGCGGGGGATGGCCGGAGCCCCCCAGCCAGTGCCAGCCATGTACCAGTGGAGCCACCTGCAGGCGCTGCCCCTCCCTCCAGAAGCAGGGCCCTTCCCGTACACAGACACGCCCACTCCCAGGTCCCGGGGCCCCCAGCCCACTGGAACCAGGGCCCCTGGCCTCCCTCCTTGCAGAGCCCACTGCCGCGTTGCTCATTGCTGGATTTTCCACCAGCCCATTGTGCTCAGCAGCAGCTGATTTGCTGGTGACTTGCCGGCTGCTGCCGGGCCCCTTTGTTGCCCGTTGTTGCTGCGGGGTGGGAGCACCACACCCCAGCTCCCGAGGGACGCTGTGCCCAGCCACGCTGCAGGAGCTGAGCAGTCGTGGTGTGTTTCCCGGCCCCAGCTCAGCTCTGCAGAGACTCCAAGGACGCCATTCCTGGAAACCAGTATTACTTAGGCTTGCTATTTACGAGGGCCAATGAGCGCCTGGCAGCTGGACGTTACCCTGAGCAGCGGGCATAACGGTTGCCCGGGGGCTCCCTGAGGACCTGTGGCACGTGTACTGGCCCCGTGGCGGGAGCCAGGCTGCTGCTGGTTATGAGCTTGTGCCCGGCTGCTCCGTGAGCCTGTGCCACAGCGGGTGAGCGGGCCGCCGAGGAGGAGCGTCCCCAAGCCACTGGGCAACCATTAGCCCAGGCAACGTAAGCTGGGTCTCTGGGTGCTGGGGAGGGAGGGGCAGGAGGATGGGGGCTCCTTGCTAGCTCTGCCCAGTCAGTGCAAGTGTTTCTGCAGCCGTGCCAGGTGCAGCACAGGGTGCCAGGCCGGCCCTCAGGGGGCGGGGCTCCTGTGCCCCCTCTCAGGGGATGGAAACTGCACCTTCTCTCAGGGCCTTTTGCAGCGAGACTGAGGAGAGGCTGGGCAGCTCTCACCTCCCCGCACGTTAACCCTTTGCTCACCAAAGTCCTGTCCGTTGGCACATCCTCTCAGTGACAAGGCGGAGCTCTCCAGACCCACAGGTGCTGTTCGTTCACAGGGCCAGGACCGTGCTCACTGCCTCCAGCTTCCCAGAGCAGGAAGGGTCTGTGGGTGTGGGGCCCTTGCTGGCAGGGGCAGCTGCCGCATTGCCAGAGCCCTGGCCGGTGCGGGATTCAGGGAGCAGGAGATTCCCCTGAGAGCATGGTGTCCTCCCACATCACCACGTGGCCTGAGGCGAGGGGCTGGGGTCGTGTGTGGCACCCTGCTGGCTCTCAGCGGGGACTGGAATCTTTGGGGGGAGGGTCTGGCTGATCTGCGAACTGCACCCCTGAAAAATCCACACCCTGGAGCGACACAGTTAAGCCATCGAGTCCCTGTTTAGACAGCGCTAGGGCGACAAGAATTCATCTGTCAGCTGTCTCGTGGAGGTGGATTAGCTGAGCCGGTGGGAACCTCTCCTCTGGGTGGAGGTGGGGACCATGCTGGACCCCTACAGTGGCGCAGCTCTGCCGTCATAGCCTTTCAAGTGTAGACAAGCCCTGAGACGCTCACTCCGCTTCTGCCGCGTCACTCATTCAGCGGGGCAGCGGTTACGGTCTCTAGTCGTTAACCCACGGCGACACGGACACCTCCTGCTGCACCACACGCTGGGCACCTCGCCAGCCCAGTGAAAGGCAGTTGGTATAAAACGTGGGGAGCAAAGCGCCCCCCGGGGGTTTCTCTCCACAGCTCTGGCACTTGTGTCTGACCCGCTCACTGCAGGGAGGCCAAGGAGGAGCTTCCATCCCTGCAAACACTTTGTATGCCCCTTCCCTGTTAGCAAAGAGAGATCAATCCAGTTCTGGTCAGTGAAGGGCCAGGAAGTTCATGCTTTGGGGTCTAGTCAGTCCCTGGGGTGCAGGCCCCACAGAGGGGGGAGCTAGGCACAGTGCGCAGGTTGCCGGGCTACTCACTGGAGGAAATTTTTCCTCTGTTTTGGAGAACAGAGGCCCTGGGCCTGTGGATGCTCATGTGCCTCCCCCCGGAGCAGGTGTGAGCAGCACCGGGGGTCTGGGACAGGCAGTTCATTGGATCCCCTCCAGGATGGCACATCACGGGCTCGTGGGGCTTGCCCTGATGGCTCCAGGCAAGTCCCATTTAGGCAGGTCCCCCAGAGTTCAGCAGCTCGGGTTGGTGGCTCTGGGGTTCAGCCCATCTCTAGTTACGAAGTGTGACTTGGAGCCAGCAGGCAGCAGATTTGCTGTCAGCTAATAAAACTTCTGGGCGTTACGAAAGCAAGGGCCTTTCCGGGCGCGTCTCTCTGCGTGGCCCCAGGCAGGATTCTGCTGATTCCAACCGGTGCCGCTCAGTTGCCGGTTCTCTCTGGAGCTGGGTGCTGAGGTCCCACCATTGGCACAAAGTGATGCTAGTGAATTCCTGGCCGCAGTGTTTGCCTGTGACTAACCCCTGCGTGTGCTTGGCCTGCAGAGCATGGAGCACAGAGTCCTGTCCCGAGACCCCTCGGCCGAGCTGGAGTTCAAACAGCCCGATTCCGGTATGTCTTCCCCCAACACAACCATGTCTGCGCAGCAGGCTCACTTCGACCTCGGCTCGCCAACCAGCACCCTCTCCAACTACGATTCCTGTAACTCAAGCCAATCCAGCACTGGGGACAAGAGGAGCAGCCAGCCCGCGGGTGAAGGCTCAAGTAAGTCCGGCCCCGCAACAGGCTCCTTCTGCTCTCGCAAAGCTACTGCTCAGAAGCATCTGGAGCACAGAGTCTGGCTGCAAAGAGAAAGCAGCGGGCAGGGCTGGGGGCCAGAGCTGGGCACTGCAAAGCCCCCCAGGCCCTGCTCACATCCAGGCCTCTGCCCCTCTAACGACAATGGCACAGCCCTCTGGGCGTGGGTCAGAAGAGGTGAGGCTGGATGTCTCCGAGGGTCTGCACTGTCTACGCTGCAGTTAGACACCCGCGGCTGGCCTGGGCCAGCCGCAGATGTTAGCTGTAGTGCAGACATCCCCCGAGGGACGGGTAATGTGGGTATTGGTGCTAGCTCTTCCCTCGGGAGCCTGCCCCCTGGGTCGACAGGCCCCGAGGCTGAACTGCTTATAGGGCCAGCGATGGTGAATAAGGAACGGCGGGAGCTGCTGTTCTAGAGAAATGTCTAACGCTGCGTGAGACTTGGCTGGCCATGTGGCTGGTGGTTCTGGGCTGTAGCTGATCAGGAGACAAGGATTTGCACAAGGTTTCCAGTAGCTGTAGTGACCTGCCTGGCATTGTCTCTCGTCTGCGATGCCCCAAGAAGTGCGAAAGCGCTGGCCCCTCGTTCATGCCACTCTCCCGATAGGGGGTGCCACAGGGCAGCCCCGAGCTCCTCAGGTACATCACAACAACCAGAGCGGGTGCGGGAGCGCTCCGGCTGAGGCGCACGGCGTGAACGGGCCAAGCTCTCTGGAAGATGGCGGCGGGGGGAGCGCGGGTGAGGAGTTGGTGAGAGTTGGGGCTGGCTGGACGTTGCAGTGCCCCGGCGGTTGGACTCCGATGCTGCCTCCTGCCAGCCGGGCCCCCCGCTCATTTTTGCCAAGAAATATGGTGCTGAATCTCAGTCAGTGTAACTCAGATGGCAACGAGAGCTGCTCCTGATACTGGTATGTGGAGAGACAGGGACCTGTCCTGCCGTTCTGAGCAGCTGGAGGCGTTTGCCAGAAGGAGGGACGAGGTGTCAGGGGTGGGAGGACGCTTGCTATCTCGGCACCATTGCCAGCACCGTGTCCAGTTCACTGCCTGTGTGCAGCCAGGTCTGCCATGCGGGAGCGCTCAGTGTTTTGCTGCGGCTGAAATACTCAGGGTGGGCACTGACTTCTTCACTGCCATCTGGTGGAATCGCCACGCCTGCATCGTGCCAGGCCCGTCAGCTCCACTCCCCCGGCCCAGGGCCAGGAATGTTAAACCACCTGAACGCAACCAGTGCTGGGGTGTTTCCAGCCACAGACTCCGGGCTCCATAAATGAAGCTGCTCTTGGGCTAAGTTCTGGGGTCAAAAGTCATTTGTGGCCAGCGCTTGGCACGCACGGAGTTTCCCAGTGGAATTTCTGCTGCTGTTACTGATTAATGCTTCAGTGCCCTGGGGGTGATCTGCACTTTGCAGATGCGGTCCCTGCCCGGAGGCGCACACACACTCCCCAGGTGGGCCAGGGTCCCGCACACGCACTCCCCGCTGCAGTGCTGACTAGGGAGAGGGGCCCCGGAGAAGCATAACACCAAACCATACGGGCAGGATCAGCTCCAGGTCAGATGAGACAGGACATGACAACAGTCAGGGGAGGGGTGGGATCAGCAAGGAGACTTAGGCTTCGCTTCTGCCAAGGGACGCCCAAAAGGACCCCATTAACGAGGGAGCCCGCCGCAGGACCAGGCAGTAGAGGGTCACAAGGCCAGGTGCCGCTGAATTCAGTCGAGCGCATCGACACGGCCCTGGAAGATATTAGCTCTCTCAGCGGCTTGCCCCACTGATGCTGTTTAAAGGCATGCTGCTCTTCACTCAGCTTGGCCAGGGCAGACAGACCCGCCATTCCCACAGCTGCCCCCCACCAGTCACTCTCTGACAGCCACAGTCCAACCAGTCGTGGGTCCCCGGTGCTAGCCCAGTGGCCCCTGCTGAGGGCCCTTGGCACTGGAGGGGAGCGTTTATTGTATTAAAAACCTGTTTTCAGGGCCTTTATTTAAAGCATCCCCTGGTTCCTATTACTTATCAAACGTGGGTTTGAGCCGCATTGTTTGTGTGATGGACAGAGGGTGCCAAGGGCTGTGAGTAGATGAACCATAGCCCCTCCATGTCTAACAGCCACAGCGGTGGCCTCTCTCTTCTCCCTTTGCAATTTGCAGGCACATCTGCCCTCTGACTTAGGCTGGACTTAGGAAACGCTCCCCAGACGTCTCTGCCTCCGGGGGAGCCACAGGCAGGGCTCAGGCCGTTTCTCCTTTCAAACCTTCCCAAAACGTCTGTCTCCTGCCTGCCCACTGGGTTCTGAGCCCAGAGGTTCTCTGCAGCACAGGGGCTCCCCAGCTTGGTTGAGTAGAGCTTGTTCCCCTGTTGGATTATTGAGACACCCCGCAGTGAGCGTGGGCCTGGGCCCCAGCCCTCTCTGGGTGGCGTTCAGCAGCCTGCCAACAGGGCCAGGGTAGCTGGTTCCGGTGCTGGAAATGGTGCCCAGTGGGTTGGTGTTGGGTGTTAGGAAACAAGACGAACAGGACAGGGCTGGCTCGGGACAGCACGTACTGGCCGAGGCCGGAAGCTGATCCCCTCTGTGCTGCCCCTCATGCGTGCAACATGACCCAGCAGCATAGGCCAGGCCAGGCCGGGGGCAGGCTCAGACCACCTCTTCGCTGTGCCGCGCGGGGCTGGGATGGGAGCACAGCTCTCTGCTCGCTGCAGGGACCCTCTGCAGCGCCCGGGATCTTTGCTCGCGGGCAGGGAGCCGTTCAGGACACTCTGTGATCCAAGGCCTCAGAGTCCCTGCCTGTGAGCCGGGGCTGCTGCCCGGAGTGCCGGGGCAAGAGCTGTAGCCATGGCTGCCAGGCAGGCGGAGCGGCTTGCGGGACAGAGCCCCAGTGTCCGGCTGCCGACGCTGACGTGGTTCGTCTCTCCTACAGGGGGACGCGAGACAACAATCACGGACATGCAGACGTACATGGACATGCTCAACCCCGAGATTCGGCCGAGGGATGGCAAAAGGGAGGGCGAGGCGCCCCCGCCACCTCCCCCGAGCTTTCCCCCTCCTCCCCCACCCCCCAACTCCAAGCTTCCACCGCCTCCTCCCGGCTACCCAGCGCCAGAGCCCCCCGAGGCCCAGCACACGGCGGAGATGTATGTGCAAGCGAAAAACAACCTGCGCCACGTGGAGAGCGAGGTGCTGAAAAAAGAGGTAATTCCCGTGATGCTGCAGGGTCCTGAGACGCCACTGGGACAGGGAGGCACTTCAAAGGCACCTTTCCCCGCTGGGGGGCCAGACATTTCCCCCCTGCCGCAGGTGCCATGGCCTCCCTGGGGTTGGTGTACCGTAGTGCTGGGTGCGCCCGGGAGGGCAGCAGGGCTCAGCTGTGCGAGTGGTGATGGTCCTAGTTCCACGCCAGGGCTGCGGGCAGAGCTCCAATGCTCTGTGGGCAAGCAAGGCCGCTGTGCGGCCCCCCCAGGTCAGTAAGCAGGCCCAGGAAGCGCGCCGTGGTGTGGCGGGAGGAGGGGGTGGTTGATTCAGGTCCTAGGACACATGGAGAAGATGCCCCTGTCCACTCCCCCCAGAGCCAAGGGTCCATCTGCCATCCGTAGCCCAGCTGCTTGGTCCGTCCCAAGGCTCAGACTCCCGGTGGGAGGCTCCTGGGCAGTCTGCTGGCAGGGGTGGGAAGGATGCTAGCCACCCTCCCACGCAGTGGCTAGTAAAGCCCAGAGGTGTTGACGGCTGCGGCCAACAGCCCCAAGGAGGGGAGGGGTTGACAGGTCTGACCAGGGCTGCTGGTGGTGACAAACGGCTCCCCTGTGCCAGGGCGCCCCAGAGCCGCGATCAATCCGTCGATGGCACGTTCACTGGCTCTTGGGTGGGGAGGTTAGGGTTAGTGCCGCTGTCCCTGCCAAGCCTTTTCTCTAGGCTGGGGCCAGCACAGGGCAGGGCAGCAGGGCGCAGGGTGCGGAACTGGGCACAGCAGCAGAGCGAGAGGCCAGCTTCTGCCCCGTGGCTCAGTCCTGGCTGCAATGTGGCCTGTCTGCTCCGCAGGGCAACTTACAGCTGGTAAAATTCTGCCTCTGATGCTGGAGCCTGGCCCTGGGCATTTGTCTGTTGTCTGCCCTCTGCCCTCAGGGGGCTGCCACACCCTCCGTCAGAGCCCCTGGGAAACAGCCTTCGCCCACAGCCACGGCTTGCCCCCTTCCCGTTCCACGTGCGGGGACGCTCTTCTACCAGAGTCACCTCTGCACGATGGATAAAGGGACGAGCTTCTGTCCCCTGCTGCGGGTGCTCCCAGGCCTTGCTGCTGTCGGGTCTGGGCCCTGGCGGGGGGCTTCCCAGACCCGTATTGCAGTCTGAGGGGTTTCTGCTCCTCAGAAGAATGTTTATTAGCCAGGGATAAAAGTGGCCTCTAAGTCCTGACCCGGTATTCCAGGGAGCAGGATGAGCCCCTCACTTCCCGGGACATGGCTGGCGCTTTCCCAGCCTGCCCTCAGTGCCTGGGTATCGTCAGGACTCCCAGCTGTGGGCGATTGCAGAGGTGAGCATGAGGAGTGCCTGTCTGATGGGAGGCCGGGAGCCTGGGAACCACAACAGTAGCTCTTTGTGCAATTCCTTGGCATCCGCACCTCTCCCACAGGCTGCGTTTGGAAACGTGATGGCCGAGTTTCTAATTTGCCTAATTGCGCAAGGGCTCGTCCAGGCTGGAAGGAGGCGATTACAGCTCAGAAGGCAGCAAAAAGCTTAACCTTGCCCTTTGTCCAGAGCCATGCCCCGACTGCGCCTGGCCCCCAGGGACAGCACCCCCCTTTGAAGAGTGCCGCACGGCCAGCCCTGGAGGCTGACGTCCTCTGCATCCCCACCAAATGGCTCTGGCAGCAGCTGGTCCTGGTCTGTGTCCCTGAGCCTCGGCCCCAAGGACCATTGTCAGGGTGCAGCAAGTTCAGTCTCCCTGCCTCCTGCCCCCATGCTCTTCGCTGGGATGAGGCATGGCTGTCGGCACAGGCATGAACACAGAGGGTGTGAATGTGGTGCCCTTTGGGACTTCACGGCCATGTGCCTGGTGCTGTCTGCCAGCACAGAACCCGGACGGCAGGGCCTCCCAGTCAGGCCTGCTCCAGGGCAGCAGGGGCCTCAGCACAGACACCCCTTGACACAGACATCCCTGGGCTCTGGGACCCACCTGTGACACATGAGACTGACTGGAATGAAGCTGCCTCTCTGGCCAGGCTGAGAGGGCTCTAGTTCTGGTGCACAGCCCCATGGCAGGCCCTGGGATGCCAGGCAAGGGCCTATCTGGCGGTGCTCTGGGCATGAGGGAGTAGCTGGCAGCGCTGTCTGGTCTCTGACATGAGTGAGCATTCATGCAAGAATCTAGTCCTGAACTAAGGAAAGAATCCTGCTGCAGAGCTGAGAAGCTACAACCAATGCTCAGGGCCTCGCTGGCTGCAATAGCATAGCACAGATGACGTTGCTAGAAAATAAATACACAAGTGTCCAGTTTCTCTGCAACACGACCCCCTGGCAGCTTAGTGCAGAAGCGACAGTTCAACGCTCAGAAGGCTCCGGGGCTCCTGAGAGCCAGCAGCAGCTTCCTGTTCCAGTTAGCTCGAGTCCTGGCCCGAGGACAGGAGCGTTTCCTCTGGAGAGCCCTGGCAGGAGCAGGCTCTGGGTTGCTGGACATTAGACTGAAAGCCAGCACCTACCAGCCCCAGGAATGGCAGGTGTAATGGCACTCCGACAGCCTCACAGGCTCCTCTTGGGTGTGGGGACTGTGGGGCTGGCAGTGAGAGGCACGCGTTTAACTGGCAGTGCGTTAGCAGGGGACTTCTCGTGCCTGTTTCTGTTGGCTGGGCCCTGCGGGGTGGATGGGCAGCCTGGGTGGGTGGGAAACACCCCAGAAGGCACAAGCCAAAGCTGGACCACAGTCTGGAAAGCTGTGATCCCCCACCTCCTGGGTGATTGAGGACCCCCTATCCCTGCTCACCCTCCCTGTACAGGGGACACCCTTGTTTCCCGCAGACTCAGTGCTATTTGAGCAGCAGGTGCTGTGACAGTTCCTAGCCACACCGCCTCCTGGACGTGCCGCTATCCTCAGGCCATCGCGCCTGGGGGCACAGCTGTTTGGAGGCTGCCCAAGGCAGCGGATGTTCCAGCAAGCAGAGCAGAGCTGACATGCCAATGTGTTCTGAAATGAGCCCAATGGCCATGGGCGAGCCCAAGACCCTGCTTCCCTCGAACCGAACCCCGGTCTGGAGCTCCAGCTGCTATCGATGGGTCTTACCCTGATTGCAGACACTGGCCTGGGGCTAGCCCCAGTCCTGCAGACTGAGTCAGGGTAGGGCCGAATTTGGACAACCGGCCCTAGGTGGGTGTCCGGTGCAAGGGGAGTAGCAAATGGCCAGAAGTGGCCCCTGCACCACACTGTCCCTTTCACACACACAAATCCCCCCAGAGCCAGACAGCTCCTGTAACAGCTGAGCTGGAGCGCCCCCACGTGAGTCTCTAGCCCTTTACCCAGCTTTCCCATGGACCGGTGCCCCCTGAGGAGAGCCCACCCCAGGCGGATGTGCCGCTCCCGGGGGGAACATCCAACCAGGGAAATTGCCCTCCTGCATGGAGTATCAGTTGGTTGGAAATGTATCCCCTCCGAGGAAGCTTTAATGATGCCTCCCCTGCATGCTCCCTCCATGTCCAATGTCTGACTTAGCCCAGATAATGATCCCTGCAGCTGGAGGCTCATTAACTATTGAACACACAGCCCAGAGAAAAGAGAGCCCAGCAGCTGAGCCAGCCGGCAGAGAACGAAAAAGCCACTTGACAATGAAATAGACAAATAAGAAGAATAGGGCAAAAATGCCCAGGGCTGTAAGGTGAGACACAAACGCTGCAGGGCAGGAACCGCACGCCACTTCCAGGCATGGGGCACGTCTTCCCAGTGCGGGGAGAGCTGCCCAGGCTGTCTCCCTCCCAGCCGATGCTGCCCTCTCCCCTCTGCCGCACGCCGCCATCTGCAAGACTAGTGCCCACAGTGGCTTGGGCAGTTTTATTTTTTAATCTAGTAAAGAATCACTTTGAGTCCCTGGTGCCACTGGGCCTTATTGTACATTTGCAAAGTACATTTGCATGTGCCACGGAGGGCTCGTGTGAGCCGTTATGGATGAGGGAGATTCCGGAGCCACAGCAGTCGGGAGAGGTGCTAACCTCTGTGTGCTTCACCTTCTTCCATTGTTCATTCCTGGGGTGCATGGGGGACGGGATCCCTGCCCAGGAAATGGCCACTCGCGTCCCGGCCCCGTTACGCCGCCTCATGCAGCAGACGACACGTCTGAAATCCTTGGGACTAAATGGCTATTGCAGCGTGCACATCAGCCGGCTGGCATGCCACGTTCTCGGCTATTGGAGCCGGCGTCCGGCATGGCCTGGGGCTGAGAGGCCTTTCATGCAGCGTGCACATCAGCCGGCTGGCATGCCACGTTCTCGGCTATTGGAGCCGGCGTCCGGCATGGCCTGGGGCTGAGAGGCCTTTCATGCAGCGTGCACATCAGCCGGCTGGCATGCCACGTTCTCGGCTATTGGAGCCGGCGTCCGGCATGGCCTGGGGCTGAGAGGCCTTTCATGCAGGTGCCGGTAGCAGAGGCAGTTCAGCCCTTCCGTTGAGACTCGTGTGATCCACGGCTCCCCGCTCCCAAGGGTGTCCGTGATGGGGACCAGCCTGAGGGGTTCTGCCTTTCCTCGCGCCCCTGCCTGGCAGCTGCGACCAAACAGGATGGGAACCTCGTGCTGCCCCTGCGATGTGCTGCAGTCACAGCAATCTGTCCTGGGCCTGCTGGTGTCTTGCTCGCTCGATTGGGCTGAGAATCGCCGCAATGCTGGCCCACGCTCCACTCCGGCTGGCAGAGCAGGCATCGGGGCCAGTGACGGCGCTACGCTCCCTGCGGGGCTGGGCTTGTAAAATGTATCCTGCTGCGGGGCATAAGGGGCAGATCCCTCTATACTTGGGGGCCGAGGCGGGGGGTGAAACCCCAGTCAGGGTATAAGGGGCAGAGCTTGGAGGCTGGGGGTGAAGCCGCGCAGGGAGACCCAGCTGCCCTCTCCGGGAGAGAGATGGCATGAGGAGATGGCACTCTCGCCCTCGCCCCCTTTCTACTTCCAGGCCCGCTCCAGTAACTGGCCACCCAGGTTACAAGCCACCAGCTCCCCTTCCGGACGGGGGACCAGGTCTGATGTAGCTGAATGCCCCTGCCGCTCCCAGCAGAGAGTGCACGTTCTGGCCCGACTCCTGCGCTGGTCCAGGGCCTTTCTCCTCTAGCACTGGCTCCAGTCTGGCCCCATGAGCCCGATGCCCATGTGCATTCCCCTATGGCAGTCACGGGGGCATGTCTGGGCAGGGAGGCGTGTCCTGGTTACAGCTCCCATGCTCAGAATTTCCTTTATGGTGATGGACTTCTTGCTGGGTTTGCTTTTTGCCGTGGGGCTGGGGTGGGGACAACGTGCTAGCAGGATACTGGTGTGTTGGGGGGGCAGACGTACACCCAAGTGCAGTTTGCTTCTGTTGCTCTGAGCCACGTTACGCTGTGATCAGCACCAGCTTTTGTCATTTGTTAAGCCTTGTGGTGCCGCAGATACTCCTCTGGGAACCCCAGCTGTATCCTTCTAGGCTGCATCTGGCTTATCTCCTGCCACAGGGGACAGTGACCCCAGCCCAGCAGCCAGAGCTCACAAACACCCAGTGGCTCCCATTGTTCTTGGTGGGAGAGGGGTTCTCCTTTGTTCTGAATGAGAGAGGGGTTCTCTCAATGGGAGAGGGGTTCTCCATTGTTCTCCACTGAATGCTCACCATTTTGGAAAGTGAGGTCATTGAATGATAGATTCTTAGATTCCAAGGCCAGGAGGGGCCATTGTGATCCTCTGGTTTACTCTCATGCATACACTCCTGCCCCCAGACACCAGATCCTTTGCCCTAGCCCACCTGTGTACCAGCACCCCTCCTTCCATCACCATCAACTACTGGACCCACAATAACCTGTAAAGCTATATCTAAATAGATGTTTTGTGGCCAACTGAAGCTAGTTAAAGTGGGTGATTACAAAGTGGCAGAGTCTGCAGGGACTAGCGTGCAGGGTGCAGGATATTTTTCTCCACTTCCCATGCTGTGTTACTATCAGCTCCCCAGAGCTGTTCTCATTGTCTCTTGGGCAGCACAACCATAAGAGGCGGGTATTAGTCTAGCTGCTTTGAGATTAGCAAAGTCAATAAATACTCAGCTCGCCTGTGCACGGCGAATGCCTGTACTGCTGCCCAGTGGCTTAGCACCATTGTATTTCCTAGCGCACCCTCCATTCATGGGGTCACAAAGGCTCCCAGAGAAGCAAGGGTCGGAGGGGAGCCTCACACAGCGGAAGTGTCTGGCTCAGTGGGCGAGGGAGTCCCCGCTGCTTGCCTAGCAGCGTGGAGAGCAGCAGCGAGGGTGCGTCAGGGCGGCTACGCCAAGCGAGGTTTGACGGGCATGGAGCGGGTGGAGAGTAGTGTCATGCAGGCCTGTTTGCTGCCTTGGGGGAACAGACTGGGCTTCTCGCAGGATTCTGAGTTATTGGTATTACCGTAGTGTGTCGGAGTCCCAGCCACGGGCCATTGCCCAGGCACTGAACAGAAAGCTGGGCCCTGCCCCTGCCCCAGAGAGCTGACAGCTGGCTAGAGCAGAGAGCCAGCATTCCCTACCCGGCCTGCCCCCTGCTCCCAGCCGCCCAACGGGACCCAGGCCTTTAGCACGCAGACGGCAGGGGCTGCTCCACTGGGTCATTCGCAGACTCCTTGGGCAGGGCCTGTTTTGTCTGTGTGCGCATGTTAGCACCCAGCAATGCAGGGCCCCGATTCCCAGTCCAGGCCGCAGGCGCTGCTGCAGCGCAGACGATAAATACTGCATTGGAGCCCGGGCTGTTCTGTGTGAGGAACCCGCGAGCCCCGCCGCTGTGGCGCCCCACACATGCTCCCGGGGGCTGGGCCAAGCGCCCAGTGCGGAGAGGGGAGCGTGGCAGGCAGGGGCTGGGCCCAATGTAATGCTAGCCATGCCTGTCGCAGTGCTGCTGAGAGATGCCTGCCAGAGATGTGTCTGCACTTCGGGCCAGTGGGAGGGTGCCAGGGTAATGCGAGCTGGGTAGCGAGACGGTCAAACTGGAAAGAGCAGCATGGGGAGCCGGCAATTACCCACCCTGCAGAACGGGGGTTCAGAGCTCAGGGAAACGGGGCGCTGGCCCCCTCTGGAATAACAGAGCCCGGGGGCATCTCCCGCAAGGAGCACCAAGGTGCAGACATAATGGACGGACCCTGTCCAGGCTGGGACCAGCGGGAGTGTGGGCAGGGCCTGCCCTTACCCAGGGGGCTGAGTGAGGGGCGAGGGGGGAGCGGCTGGCAGAGTCCGAGCCAGGGTCTCTGGTGCTGATGGGCAGAGACAACAGGTGAGCAGCCCCCCACCCCCCAATTCCTCCTGCCTCTGCAGTCAGTGGGAACCCAGCTGTGGCATCGCCAGGGCTGCAGGAGCCGTCCTGCAACGAGCCAGCAAAGCCCCTGCAGCGTTAGCCAAAGGGGGCCAAGTGCCCTGCAAAGCCGCAGGGCTCAGCCACCTGGCGTGGGGACCATCACACTGCACTTAGCGAGGGACACAGGCCTGGGCGGGATCTCCCGGGTGACAGAGTCCAGCCCCTGTTGTCACAGGCAGCCCCGTCATCTAACCCCCTTCACAAACATGGCCAGCTCATTAGGGCCCCCGCTCCTGCCATTGGGAGGCTGATCCCACCCCTCACCCCTCTGACGGTTACAAACATTCTCATTTCCAGCTACATTTATTCCTGGCCCGTTCAGTCCCTTTGTCAAACCCCTCCGAAAGCAGAAGCCTCCTTAAGCCCCCCACCCTGCCCGTAGCGAGCATCTCTTCAACAAAGCCCGCACAGACAGGAGGGGCTTGACCAAACCGTGCACCGCTTCAGAGCTGGCCACGTTCGCGCCAGCTGGCCTGTGCTGGGGGCTCTGTGTGCCCGGAGGAAATTCACTGGCAGCAATGCAGCCATGCCATGCCACGCCAGCCCCCATCGGCACGTTGATTTAATTGGGGATTGGTCCTGCTTTGAGCCGGGGGTGGGACTAGATGACCTCCTGAGGTCCCTTCCAACCCTGATATTCTGTGAAAGCAGGGCAGACATGGCGCAGCTGAGGTTAGCGTTTGACCCACACAACAGCTGCACTCGTGTCATGATCCCACTGCCCCTTTCCAGGATGCGGACTGGGCCTGCCTTAGGTTGGGATGTCCTCAGGTCCGGGGCCGCCCCTTGCATGTGTGCGGAGGGCACAGAGATTGTGGGTGTTTCACAGACAAGGCCAGTGGCATCTCCTGGGGCTCGGGGCTCGCATTGACCACCCCAATGGTCCCGGGGGGCAAGCCTGGGGTGGGCCAGAACCACATTAAAGATACAGAGGGCAGGGATGCTGTGTGCAGAGCAGGTTTTTGAGATGCCCATTTTAAGGTTAATCTTTAGTTAAAGTTTTGTGAAGAGAAATGGGAGCTGCTGCCCCATGATTGGCTAGTGACTCTCAAGTGATGTCACTGCCAGGTGAGCCGATAGGTGTGGGCAATTCATTCGAGAGCTGCTGTAACCGGAGAGGCTGGCTCAGATATCAGCAGGTGTGCTGAGGCCAGGTATCGGGTGGCACTTTTGTTTCAGGCTGGCAGGTTCAGTGGGTCTTAGCCTCACTAGGCGCAGGTAAGAAGGGCTTTTACTTTACCCTACAGACATTGCCTGGGGGTGGAGGGTCTTTGCTGGGCTCTTTCCCTCTGCTTTGCACTCCCACGGACGCCCTGGTCCTTCACCCTGCAGCGCTGGGTCAGGGAGCGTTTGGTGCCCTGCTACAGACTGGGGCTGGGTTCTGCAGGATGGGCCCTGAACACAGCCAGGGCACTTCTGCAGGTGGTGGGTTGCATGGGACAGTGCTGGAGTGTGCTTATGTTGTTGCAATGACAGTGGCTAGTTGTGGAGGGAGCAGAGTGGGACTGGAGGAGGAGGACTTGGGGGGGTCTCCTGTTAGCACCACAACTGTGCAGCTCATGAGGGGGGATGCTGGTGTCTCAGTAAGGGACTCCTGGGACACTTTCCCCCCTTGTCTGTGACCCACCCCGTATGCCCCTGAGGAGGCAGGACTGAGGAGCCATCCCAGTCATCCCTGCAGGTATGGGGCTGATCCTACGGGGCTATCAACAATGACATGAATTCATGCCTGGCTGGCCTCTGTGTGCAGTGCCCAGCGAGACGGGAGGTAGGAGCTTCAGGCGCAAAGGGCTGTCCAGTGATGCAGGTGGCCCCTGTCTGTCTGTCTGTCCTCGTGGCCCCTTTCCTCTGGGGAGGACGCGTGGGCTTTGTGGCTGGCACCAGAGTGTTTAGCATGTTTGATTCTCTCCTTCCGTTTCCATCACCTGCACTGTTGAGCCGATGCATCCTCCATGGTTTTCTCCATGCCCCCCTGATATCGGTACGCAGAGTAACACGGGGGCGTCTGTCAGGGAGGAAGGGAGCACTGAGCTCACATGCTGTCCGGCCAGCTGGACCCTTGTCCCCCACACATCTCTTATCTCTGTGGGAAGCAAAGCTCTGTGCGGCTCGCATGAGGGTCGGTAGGGCTGCAGCAAGGGCCTTGGCTAGCAGGGCTCCTGCAGCACATCAGGCAATCAGATCTCTGTTCATCTGTGAGCCCTCTAGCTCACCAGTGCCCAGCCGGGCCACGGTACTGGAACATGCTGCCGCCCCGTTAGCATTTCTTTACTAGTGGTTTCCATCCTCCCCGGTCATTTATATTTTGGGAACAAAAAGCGAGAGATCTCCTCAATGCAGCCACCAGCCTGCTTGTTTGCAACACCCAGAGCGCAGGAGGCTGGCAAGAGTTGCCATCTTTAGCAGTTGCCCTCTTCGCTTTGCATCAGCTGCTGGCCAGAGCTGAGGCCTGCAGCAGCAGTGGATAGCGAGGCAGTCAAGGAAGCGTCTTTTCTTCACTCACAGAGCAGGACTTCAGAGCCAGTTGCCACTAGCCACCAAAATCTCTGGGTCCGTTTGGAGAACACAGCCCCTTGGCATTTGAGTGTCCACGCTGTGCATTCGCCAAGGTGTCATTGGATCTGTATTTCCTTGCTAAGGGCCACATTCTGACCTTAAAAAGAACAGGAGGACTTGTGGCACCTTAGAGACTAACCAATTTATTTGAGCATAAGCTTTCGTGGGCTACAGCTCACTTCGTGCTCAAATAAATTGGTTAGTCTCTAAGGTGCCACAAGTCCTCCTCTTCTTTTTGCGGATACAGACTAACACGGCTGCTACTCTGAACCCTGTCGTTCTGACCTCAGTTGCATTATTCTGGATTGTGATTGATTTAACTGAGAGCAGAATTTGGCTTTGAGTCCAAAGGAGACTGTGTGAGCAGCACGTAGGCAATTACCAATGCAGATTGGTCTGTTTAACGTTCCAGTCATACAAATCATGGCCATGCAAAATCGTATGCAAGGGGGAAGAGAGATGAATGCAAATAGCCTGGCCTCTGGAACAAAAAAGCTTGTGAGCTGGAGTCAGGGACTCTGAGATTCTCTAGCAAAGATGCAAGCAGCAGTTCTCAGCTGTGCTGTGTGTGCGAGCCCCAAGGCAGCAGTCTCTTCGGGCTGCCCCTGTCTGGTTGCAGGAAGGCTCACACTTGGGCAAGGGGAGACTCTTTGTGCCCCAGTGGCTTAGCACAAGGCCCCTACTGTGTTCCCAGCTCACTGGCTCCACAGGGGCAGAGATCTAGGTCTGGTATGTATCTGTCCCCCCTCGTCATCACTAATGTATTTACCCCACCACATCGGTGTGCAGCAGAGCAGGGCTAGCGAGCCCATTCCACAGAGGGGGAACAAGACACAGCCAGACTCACCCATGGAGTCTATGGCAGAGTGGTAACTTGAACCCTTGTCTCCTGAGTCCCTGCCTGGTGCCCTAACCATTGGGCAGTTCTTCCCAAGAGCACATCAAACCTGGCCTGGGGCAGCTCTCTTGTAGCAATGCAGGCCAGCTCCCCAAGGGCTCAAGGCCAGCCTCCAATTGCAGGTGCTTACAGCATCGTCCTGTGTCCCTGCAGTGTGATCACGGCATCCTCCCTACCCCGGCTTGAGGCTGTCCCGCAGAGAGCTGTCCCCGGCTCAGCACTCTGCCCCCTCGCCCAGCAGAACTGCCTGGTAACTGTCCCTGTAGCCATGCGCATGAGGAAGCACGCTCTGGAGAGTAATGAACCCTGGCTCAGGCTCCAATAGCCTCTGGAAAACAGCTAGTGCTGTTTCCAAGGATCTTTGTGCTATTACCTGCCTCATAAAAAAATCCAGGCCACTCGGCTGTTCTGCGCACAAAGCCCTTGAGATCTGCACCAAGGCGATTTAAAGCTGCTGCTCCCAGCCCCATTATGTAAGAACATGGCCACTGAAAGCAAAGTTTGGGGCTGTGGGAAGCGCCCGGCTCCGCTGGTTTTGCAAAGGGATAAGCTGCCCCAGCTAATCCGCAGGGGCTGGGATTGAGTGCTGTGGCTCCTAAACTCTCCCCAAAAGGGGTTACGAAAACAAAGATTCTACCAGGTTCTTAGTGCTGCGTGCAGGGCAGGTCTCAGGGCCCTCTGTGGCTTTATGGAATTGCATTCCCCTGCTCTCACCTCAGCAGCTAGACGCTAGAGAGATGAGCACACCAGGAAAACCTAAAACAGTCAATGAGATTTTTCAGTTCACTAGAAAATTACCCATGATGTCTCCTGCTCTGGGACCTAAACCTGCCACCGTCACAGAACGGATGGGGTATCTAATGCTGATAAATGTGGCATTTGGCTCAGCGTTCTGAATCCCAGCTCCGCACATGGAGTATCGGCCGGGCTGCGTTCAGCTACTTTGTTATTTATCGCACGAGAGGCACAGAGGAGCTCTGGGAGATATTAATGCAAACTACATTGCTGGCTGTGTGCTGGAAATGGAAATGATTAAACAACTGAAGAGCAGCTCAGAACCGGGTTATTTCTCCAGGTGTTCATCTCTCAGTGAGTGGCACTGGAGCGGTCAATGGACAATGGCCAGAGTGCCTTTTTGTTCGGTGTCTGTAAAGCGCCCAGCACATTGGGTCCAGAGCAATAACTGGGGCTCCTAGACCCTCCAATGATCCCAAGACATAGAATAGCCCTGGTGGCATTCACCAGCGCGCGGGGTGCAGTGCTACGAGGTGTGCCATGGAGCAAATGATGCCTCTGTGGAGGAGGGTCTGGCCTCAGTTTCCCTGCATGACCCGGGGCAAGTCACATTGTGTCTCTGGACCCCAGTTCCCACCCGTGCCGGGTGAAGCTGCTCCTTCCTCCCCACCCTTGTCTATTTCAAGGCAGGGACAGTCTCCCACTCCATGTATTGACAGCACCCAGCAAATGGGGCCCTGCTCTCATCAGGGGCCTCCCCATCCCTCCCGTGCAAACGCTGCTACCCCTTGTTGCTTGCAGTTATCGACACACAACAGCAGCCTGGAAGGCCTCCGGCGGGTCGACTCCAGCAGGAAATCTCGGAACTTCAGCAAGCAGCCCAGCACTGGGGATTACTACAAACACCTCGACAACAGTGTGGGGGAGCAGCCTGGCAGCTGGAAGATGGCACACAGCGAGGAGGTGAGCCGCTAGGGCCGTTGCTCCCACCATCCACCCTTCAGCTGCTTTTCTCTGGGGCCCCCAACCCTCAGGGCATCGAGCCTGAACTCCTGAGTGAGCTCCCGGCATCTGAGCGGGTCTGACTGGGCAGGGCAGGCCGCCAGGCAGATCCTGTTCGTACAGACATGGACCTGCCTGGCTCAGGGGCTGGGAAGCACAGACTCCCCCTCTCGGGGACCCGTCCAAACCCCAGTGCTGGTGACTCTCCAGGGCTTGTATGAAATGAATTGGGGGGTGAGGGGGGGGGCTCAGCCCAGTTCCCACTGCACAGATGGCCGCATCGCAAAGCCCACCACCGCAGCTGGCATGAACTGGCCATCTCGCCAGCAGCCTCAGCCGGGGCCCAGAGCTGCCTGGGGCCCAGCCCCTGCTGCGTTGCCCCAGAGCAGCGTGTGGGGAAGCTGCCTGCTGGCCCTGCTCTGGGGGGTGGGCTTTGGCCTCCATTGCCAGCTCTTCCCAGCAAGGGGACTCATCACAGCCCCAGCTGGGAGGCCCTCAGGCCCTGCCACAGGCAGCAGCTGGCAGGGTGACAGCGGGAGGGAGTGTTTAGCATCGCCTGACAGTCGCACTTGCTGGACCTTTCTTTGGCTGTTTTCAATGGATTTATTTGTTGGTTTGTTTAAGGCGTCTCTTCTTTCCAACGACGACAACGTGCACAATGGGAGTGCAGCTGAGAACAAGCCCTCTGGGGAGATGACGCCCCCGCCCCCTCCCCCTCCTCCTCCTCCTCCTCTTCCTGAGAACATCTGTCCTCCACCCCCACCCCCTCCACTGCCAACGGAGACTCAGGTGCCCTCTTTCAGCCAGCGCCGCTCGTCTTCTTCCACTGGAAGTAAGTTGCAGAGCTCTCTGCCGCACATTCGGGGCCTCCTCTGGCTGGTTTGACACCCTGGGCTCTGATCTGTGGGCTGGTAATGCAGCTTCCTGCCAAACGAGGGAGGAACCCAGGGTTGTCAAGTAAAATTGCTGGTTTGTTTTCAGAATTCCCCCCGCCCCAAGGGCTTCAAGAGCGATGTAAAATGAGTGGGAACAGGTAAGCTCATCAGAGCACACCCTGCAAGAGGCTTTAGCTCTGGCAGTCTGGGTGCGGCACCGTATGTGGGGCTGTTCTTTCGGACACACGCTAGTCCCTGTCTCTAGGAGCTGTCCCTCCGTGTGCAGAGATAACACACTGAGCGAGGGGGGAGGCAAAGGCTAACATACATAAGATTATGCAGGTGCTCTGCTGTACATGGTCCCTGCTATTTCTCTGCGGGGCACATGGGGACACCCGGCCAGCTTGCAGCCTCGCCCAAGCAGGTTTATGATTGTGGCACAAGGATGTTTGGGATTTTTCGTGCATGGAGGGGGACAGGTGGGCGCTGGGATCAGTAAAGAGAGACACCGAGTCAGCTGACATACCTCCCAACCAGCCTTACTGTAGCTGCCATTTACCCTCAGAGGCTTGAGACTAGCAACAAGCCATGGTTAGCTCTGTCGCATACAGACAAGGGAGGAGGTGAGTCCCTGCTGCCAAGAGCTTCCGTTCTAAGTAGGCACAGGACACGTTGCGGTTCACGTCCTGGTTCCTTTGCCTCTGTGAATTGGTGCCTAACCTTTGTCACCTGAACTAGCCGGAGGGCGAGCGGAGGGTACCGCTGCAAAGTGTCAGAGAAAAAGGGACGTGTCATTAACACTCAGGATGCTACACTTTGATCTTTCTAAGTGGTTTGTCTGAGTGACGCCAATTTCAGGCAAACCCAGCCCTGCAGCCCCCTTGGAGCTGGGCCCCATGGCAGCCAAGTAGGAGCTTCCTCTGTGCAACACACCTCATAAACAGTCTCCAGTTATTTGTTCCTGACCCTGCTTCCCTTCTGGAGCAGCTGCCAGGGTTTGGGTTTTCTCTCGGCACTGGGGGCCCTGCTGGGGAGCTCTCCCTGTGCCCCGAGGATGGCACAGCTGGAGATGGGCTGGCACATGCATACCGCAGCAGGGAGCCGGAGGCAGTGGGGTGTTCAGACTGAGCAGGCGGTATTGCTGACCTACTCTACCAGGCCAGTTGGCTCCTGTCCCCACTGGGCACTGTGGCTCTGGCTGCCACATACAGCACTTCAGGTGATGCGGGGTCTGTCTCTGAGTGGCCCGCGGGGGTTGGGATGTGGGAGCTCTTGGTAAAGACAGCGCTGACCCCTGGGGAGCGACACTCTCAGATCCTCACATGCCTCAGCATTCCCTCAGCGGATCGCCGGTGCCAGTGACCGGGGAGCCATTAGGTCTGTCCGCCCAGCCCATGGCAGGGGGTCCCCAGCCCAGCTCCCAGAGTGGGGCTCACGCTGGCCCGCTGACAATAGCGGTATAGACAGCGCTTTGAAGGTGCAGCTCAGACCCCAAAGCCTAGCGAGGGGGATGGGCATCCGAGCCCAAGCTACAGTCCAAACCGCATCTCGAAGCAAGCACTAGCCGGAGCCCAGACCGGCCTGATGAGGAGCTGCCGTGGCTGCCGGGCAGTGCAGAACGGCACCCTGTAGCCTAAGGCTTTATTCTGCAGCTGCCACTGGAGAAGCTGCACTTGGATCCTTCCCTTTGTACCCTCCTCTGGGAGCCTGGATGCGTCTGGAATGGGACCGCGCTCCTGCCACAGGGAGCCCTCGGGGACTGTTCCCAGAGCCCGGCTGAGCGAGCAGAGGGGCCCTGGGAAGCCGCTCTGCTGGGGGTCCCCAAACTCAGCTAGGGTTAGAAGAGGCAGCCTGGAGCTGCCTGCTCCCTAGCAGGGGATGCACCCGCCAGCCTGGAGGAGAGCAGGCCCCCAGAGAAAAAGGCAAGTAGCGGGTCCCTAGGCCCTGAATTACACAGCCCGGCTGGCAAAGCCTGCAGTCCAAACCCACCATGCGCCCCTGTGCCTGGCAGTGGCAAGGCTGTTTGCCTGCAGACCCTGTCACCAGCATGAGGGGCTGTGGGGCCAGCCCCTTCTGCAGGGTGTGTTAGCATGGAACAGTCAAACAGCTTGCCCCTCTGAGGGCCCCCCCCATTCCACTGCATAGCATCCCCCTCCCTTTCCTGCCAATATCAATCGATCCATCCTTCCTCCCTCCCTTTTGCTATCAAGCTCCCCAGCCTCAAACCTCCTCCTTTTGTAGAGCTGGGGAGGTGGCCCTAAGGACCCACAGCTGGCCCAGCCCTGGGCCCAATATCCCTGCACTCAGAGGCAGCAGCTGGGCTTCTTCCTCCAGCCAGGGGGAGAGGGTTAACCCTTCCCTAGCCAGCCACCAGTCAAAGCCCAGGGTAGCTGAACAGACAAGCCAGGCTGTTCAAGAGCCCCAGGAGTGGCTCAGCCGTGCTGCTGTAAAGCACCAGACCCAAGGCCCCCTCCTTGTCTTCGCTCGCAAACAGTGTGTTTGCATACGGTGAACGTCCTCATGTAGACAAGAGGAGGTGTCCCTTAAATCTGTGTGAGCTGGTCGCGGTGACCCCCCGGATCCTGCCGCATCCCCCATCCAGCTGCCCTAGGGCAGGCAAGGCCCCCTGACCCCCCGCCCCTGCAAGACTCTGCAAGGCTCCCCTGACCCCCCGCCCCTGCCCGGCCCCTGCATTGTCCCTGTGCCCAGCACTCATGCTGCTCTTCTCAGAGGGCAGGGCTGGGCTCGTCAGCATTGGTGGGGGTTGGGCTTGGTGCCCGCAAATGGGGGGGAGCTTTAGGCACAGACAGGACACAGGTGCCTGCACCCTCTGCATTCGGGGCCTGCCTGCTGGGCAGTGGGGCCTGCAAGAGTTTTGCTTTGTGCCATCGGGTCACAGAGCTGGGGGGCAGCTAGGTCACAGCCAGGGTGGGGGAGGAGACGCTACCAGGGCCTGCTGCCCCCGTCCCCGTCTTTGGGGGTGTCAGGTGTACAGTGAACAGTATTGATCGTGTGAGTGACTGTGGAGGGGGCAGGCAGAGGGGGGCCCCTACAGGCCAGGCAGAGAGGGGCCCCCAGAGGGGCAGGCAGAGGAGGCTCCCCTGGAGGGCAGGCAGAAGGGGGCCCCTAGGGTGTCAGAGTGAGGCCCCTCCAGAGGGGCAGGTTCTTTCAGAGGGAACCCCAGAGGGGCAGGCAGTCCCTGCCCCAAAGAGCCACCAGACGCAATAGACCAGACAGACACAGGGTGGAACGCACCAGCAGGGACCTACATGATGGCAGCAAACGGCATGTCAGTGTCAGGATTTATTGGTTTGTTTCTTTTGGGAAGGTGGGGGGGTTACGTAGGAGGGGATCAGCTACATGGAAAGAACAGGGAAGGGAGGGGCGGGGTTGAGGGAGACGAGGGAGGGGAGGGGAGAGTAAGGGTGCAGGTGTGGAGTGATGCTGAGGTGAAGAGACCAGGGGGAGCGGGGGCAGAGAAAGTCCAGTCAAACTGTCGGAAGGTCTCGGAATACCCAGTGGCCCCTGCTCTGGCTGGTTCTGGTCCTACCCGCTGGGGCTCTGGCTGGCAGCTCTCCACAGTTCTCCCCCAGGGCTACATAGTGGGGAGAAGGGCGGCAGCTCCTAGGTGCTAGTCCCCCCAGAGTGGGGTGGGGTGGGGGAAAAATCTCCCTTGCACAGTTCTGGGTCATACAGAGTCCTGGGAGAAGGTGGGCCCCCCAATATAGTTAGCCTGTGGAACTCACTGCCACAAGATATCATGGAGACCTACCACGGGCAGGACTAGCCAGGAGCTAGCCAGAGCCATGATAATGAGACCACCCAGAGCCACAACAGGCAGGGTTAACAATGTCCCATGATAGGAAGAAACACCCCCCATGGCAGGTTATCCAAGCATTGTCCGTTAGGGGGTTTCTTGCCCCATCCTCTGGCAGCTGGTGCTGGCCCCTGGGGGAGACAGGAGACTGGGGCCTGTGGGCTCCTGGTCTGATCTTACCTGGCAGGTCCCTTGTTGCTCAGATCCAGGTTGCCTGCAGACCCACTGGGCGCACCTGCCACCATCCATCAGCCCACAGAGTGCCCTGGGGGTGCTGTCTGGTGACCCCATGTGGCACTTTGCTGCCTTGGGGGCTCCTGTGCTCATCCAGTGGGCTGCAGGAGTTGAGTGTCACCCACCCCAAGGGGGATTAGCCCAGCGCTGCTCCTTGGCACCTGCACAGAGCCTGTGCTTGCTGGCCTCGGGAGAGCTTTGCCTAGTGACCATCTCTGGCATGTGTTAATTGCAATGCTCCTGTAGGGCATTAGGGATGTTTTTCCCTCTGCTCGCTCGCTGGCCTCAGGGTCAGACCCACAGAGCCTGCCCCACGTCCGTCGCATGACGAATCTCAGCCCGTCTGGCTGTGTCTTTAAGAGGCAGTGATCAATTGGAGCTGGCAGCCCAAGAGCAGCAAGCCACTGGTGTCCCAGATACCTGAGCCTGCAGCTGTCAAGATTGTCTGAAGCCAGTTACTCTGTAGGTGTGCCCTGCACGGTGCTATATAACCCCGCCGCAGAGCTGCTGCACTGGGGATTTCTGCTGCCCGCCACCCTCCTGACGGGACAGAGTCATGACTGTCACATGGGCGACACTTACGGAGATCTCCTCGTCCTCCAAAAGGCTGGCTCCCCTCACGCCTCTCCTGAAGAAACTGCTCAGGATTAATGGTAACTTTTGGCAGACCCTGCACCACACCCGGGAAACAGTAGCTAAAATAACAGCGTGTGCAGGCGATTGCCTGTAACGGTGAATCTCCTCCAGCAATACCGGCACGTTATTAAACCAAACAGAGCTTTAAAGAAAGGTATCCTTGCAGATCAGATATGCTTTGATTGAACAGTACAGAAGAATAAAGGGGACTTCTAAGAATAGAGACACACATGCAAAATCCAGCCAGAGACAACTGACAATGGCAGAGCAAACTGCCACTTAACTTAAACCTCCGAATGTGTCTGCTCGCCAGTACCCCCCACCTGTGCTCCGGTGCGGTGAGCCCTGTCAGCAAGGACTCTGAATCGCGCTTTCCTCTCGAACCCACTCTGCAGCTTTCAAGGCTCTCTTCCATTCGTGGGAACCTGCTATGACTGGCTCAGACCCCCAGGCTGGCAGACAGGGGAAATATTTCTTAACTTTTATTTTAAAATAACTTGAAAACGTTAGCGTAAGTGTCAGCTTATGAATTTACGCAGCCTTGCGTTGGTTCTCTGTGGCAGCTAGCAATGTTCCCCCTTGGCCTCACTCTCACTTGTGATTCTAGTTTTCCTTTTTTAACCTTAACTCCATGGGCTTGTCTGTCCTCTTCACTGGGGTCTGCGTGGTATTGCTCCTTTCTGCTCGTACCCACTTGTTCTCCCTGCTGGCTGCTTCTCTTCTCTGTCTTGTGGGAGCCAAATGCCTCCTCTTCTAACTGCACTTCTCTGCTTCTCTCTCTACCTCCTAGAAGGAAAAGCTTTGGGGCACAGGAAGAGACCGAGTAAGTCCTGCAGCTGTTTTACCATCCCTGTGGGAAGTCAGCAGAGTGCCCAGAGCGTGGGGGGGGACGAGGGAAGGGAAGTGCCCTGGCTCCTTTCTACTAGTCCCTTAATGGTCAGTGTCCGGTTTATTCTCCCCTCCTCCACAGGGAAGGCTGATGCTATTTGCCATTAGGATGGGGGCTATTTAATGACTTGAGGCCCGCTGGTGATTGCTGGGGCACACACAAATCTGATCAGCTGGGTGGGGCACGAATGGCGCTGCAGAGCCCTGCTGGTATCCTCGGGGCAAGGAGCTGCTGTGTCAGCATGGCCCAGGGCACCTGTCCGCTTGATCTGCTCTTGGCAACAAACAGCTGCTCCTCCGAGACCCTCAGGCTGCCAGAAAGGACCGGGATTTAGGCACTCAAACTCTGAATGCCTCCCATTACTTCTGTAAGGCCAAGGACACATTCCAGCTTCCCTCTCGAGCTGCCCAGCCAGGACCCAGCAGGGAATATCTCTTCTCCCCACTTTCCTGGGTTACTGTACCAGCATATAGGAGAGGGGAACATGCACAGAGGATCCAAACTGCAATCCCCACCCCCCTTTAAGCAGCCACTTTACTGTAGCCCCAAGGTTTCCAGTACAATTCAGCGCATCAACACCCCCAGGGAGGGCTGACCCTGAAGACAGGTCTCAGAGAATGTGTGGGGCACCCCTGCAAACTACATGTGGCTGTCAGGGGAATAGTTGTTTTAGTAAATTTGCTACTATGTTTTAGCCACTTAAATACTGATAGCAAAGTAACACACCATCCCTCTGCTAGTTACCTCTTCAAGCTGCCCTGTCGGGAGTCGTTTCCGTCCATGCATCGTTAGTGCAGGTGGAGGGCTTGTTCATGTGGGAAAGCTGCTGCTTGCTGCCACGTCGCCCTGTCTGGATGGCTAGCTGGTGGTTATTGTTGCTGGGGGGGTAATTTTCCCTTTCTGGATGTGGACTAGCCAGACCAGTGATGCAGCCGTTTGCTCTCGGCAGCTGCTGCTCGGGGACTTGGGTGCAGTTTTTACTTTCCAACACTACTTTCCAGGTGGAGGGCACAGGAGCTGGAACGAAGCTCGTGGCAGTTACTCACTGTTGCTACCATGAGAAACTGCCCCCCTCCTGTTGGGTTAGAACAGCTGTTTGTCAGCAGCTCACGCCTCTGAGCTTTGCCCCATGTCACTGGGCTCAGTCTCTGAGCCTTTGGAGTCCTTGTGTTTAACTATTAACAAATAACCTTGTCTCGACAAATGGCAGTGACATAGCAATCGCCAGTATAAGTGCTTCATTTTCTGGCGCAAACTAGATATTCAGCATCAGCCCGCTGTCATTTCCACGGCCCGCTCACTGCACTTAGAGGGTAGTAAATCCCTTTGCCTCTGCGTCTCGCTTGGCCTAGTGCTCCCTGCTAGAACACTGAGCTACGCTGCCTTAGTGCTCTGTTGCCCTGGGCTCCCTAGAACAGGGACTTTCTGCCCACCTGGTCCAGCTGCCTCTGCACAAGCTTTAGGACTCCAAGGGGCTCTTTTGCTTCCTGTTCCATGGAGTGGTGAGACTCCACAGGGGAGCATGGGCTGTGGCTACAGGGGGGTATCGTGCCTGTGCAGCTCCATGCTAGTACTTGCAGACAGACCCCGTCAAGAGAAAGGCCATAGGGTTTAATAGGTCTGCTGGCAGTCGGATTCTAGAGAAAGTGACTAGGTTTCTCTTGAAATTGCTCTGAAACCCCGTAGCATTTAATAAGGAATGAGATCATTTCTCCAGGCTTGTTTTTAGCCACCCTATAGAATTCCATAGCAGAGTCTATATAATACTAATGGGGGATTAGAAACCCTATGGAACAGTGACCACTTTTGGTGCCATTCTAGAGGCTTTTCCTGTAACAGACGGGTAGTTGTACCTAGCTGGTGACCCAGCCCTTCCCTCTAACTCTGCATGTGCAATTCTCTCCCAACTCTACTGCCCGACAAATATCAGCCACGCTTCAAGCCCCTGTGTGTAAAGCGAGGCTCCCACATTCAGAGGGAGGCATCAAGTTTGGCCACCAATGACGCATTGGTTTGAGAAGGACCATTATGTGGGACTTGATCCTCCTCCCAGTATCGTGAAAGCTCCCAGTGGCTTCAGTGGAGCAGGATTGGGCACATACCCAGCCCCATGTGCACTGTGCATGTTAGCAGATCCGGTCCCAGTGCCGAGAAGCTTACAGGCTGGATGGAGGGGAGCTCTGATGAGATGCACTGAGCTGATACCTCCAGATTAATCTGCTCTTTAAAAGGAAAATGCTGGAGCCAATTTTCCAGGCTCTGTCTCATGAACAACTGTCACGGAGTCCCCGGGCGATGCTCTGGAACTGCTCCCTATGAAACCAATCAGGATTCTGGGGAAGTCTCCTCTCCGTGAGCAGCCTGTCTGCAGGGCACACAGCTCACACAGCTTCCACCTTCCTGGGTCTGACCTCAGAGCATTCAGCATCCTCTGCCCCTCCGTGCGCTTCCCACAGCCAGTCCGCCCAGGTGGGGTCCTGGGGAAGCCAGAGGGTCCTGCCCCCAAACTCCGCAGTCAGACGTGACTCTCAGCCAGCCAGTAAAACAGAAGGTTTATTAGATGACAGGAACATGGTCTAAAACAGAGCTTGTAGGTGCAGAGAACAGGACCCCTCAGCTGGGTCCATTTTGGGGGGCAGTGAGCCAGACAACCATGTCTGCACTTCACTCCATGTCCCCAGCCAGCCCCAAACTGAAACTCTCTCCAGCTCCTCCTCCTCTGGGCTTTGTCCCTTTCCCAGGCCAGGAGGTCATCTGATTCCTTTGTTCTCCAACCCTTTAGCTCTCACCTTGCAGGGGGGAAGGGCCCAGGCCATCAGTTGCCAGGAAACAGGGTGTCGGCCATTCTCTGTGTCCAGACCCCTGCACACACCTGCCCTCTAGGGCTCTGCAAGGATCACGCACCCTTATCCCACTACCTAGATACTTAAGAACTGCCTAGGGGAAACTGAGGCACCCCCACAATATTCAGAGGAAACATTAAGAACAGTCCCGCTTCATCACAACAACTACAAGCTGGGTCCAACTGAGGACCTGCTTACTGACCTGTCGGGTAGTCGTCCACGTGCCCGCTTCTCCCACGTTGCTGCAGGGGCCTTGGTTTGTGCCCAAAGAGCCAGCGAAGTGGGTGCAGAACGATGAGTAGCATCCCCTCTGCTGTGAAACTGGCCCTTCCAGAGCTGCTGACAGGAGCCACAGCTAGATCGGGGGGGAATTCACCTCAGAGGCCAAAGGACAGAGTGTTTCTCATTCTGGCCGTGAATGTCTTCCCCAGCCCCTTTGGATACAGCCCCACTCCAGGAATACAGCTGTGCGCTACACGTCATGGGCCGTTGAGGACAGTGTCCATTTTACTGTGAGCATGCCAGGTACCTGCTGCCAGGGAAAGGGCCCCGGGGGCAGCTCCTCTGCCAGGGTAACTGGCACTGCACCACAGACCCATGCTGGCACGAGGAGCTGGCTGCCGCGCCTGGGGAAACGGACTGCACCTACTGAGGCTGCTAGTCCCACAAGCCCCCTGGTACCACCATGGTCTCTGTTCGGGGGGACCAGGTGACTAACCCCCTGCCATGCAGCAGGAGACAGGCAGAGTCAGGGGCCCTAGCCCCTAGCACCGTACTACAGAGACACACGCTCGTGCCATGTTAGGCTTGATTGGCACTGGGAGCTGGCGTTAAAGTGGCCAGCCTTGCTACTATGAGCAGCTGTGCAGTGCGCGAGAGAAGGCCCTGTGCCTGGCACCGGCCTTTCCACTCCCACCACAGCCCCCCTCCAGCTCCCCTGGCGTGGCAGTTTCCCTCAAGGAGCTTTAGCAGGTGGGGCACAGGAGTCCAGATGAAAATAATTGTGTTTAATCACCAGCCGGGGGCTGGTCTCCCTCTTCCGTATTGGAGCTGTTTATTTCCTAGCCCACACCTTCACCCTGGGCTCAGCGGTGCAAGGCGTGTGTTAGGAGCCTTGCCCCGTTCACATCACTGGGAGTGGGCTCACACACACACAGAGCAGCTTGGCTCTGGGAGTTTAGTTGGCCCAGGAAAGGCGGGGACCCCAAAAAGCTGGAGCAGCAGCAAGCAGGAAATATCTGCCTAATGCCAGAGGCTGCTCTGTTGTGACAGCAGCCTGGAGCTCCAGGGCACCACATGGAGAGGGGCAGTCCTCGCTGTCCTCCGGCGAGGAAGCGGCTGGCCTGGAGGGAAGAGCCCTCACTTGGCTCCTACAAACCCAAAGCAGCTCCCAGGGGCAGGCCTACAGCTGCTAGGAGAGCTCGTGTGCGTGTTTATTGGCAGTGGGTGACCGGGCACTGGCTGGTTAATCTGTCCTGCTTTGCGGTGGGTGGGGGCTGATGGCTGCGTTCCAGGAGCTGCCGTCTGATCCCTTCCGGACGGTGTAGGCCCTAGCTGGCCGAGGTGGGCCCTGCTGGCTCTAACTCTGTGCTGACTGAAGTGATGTGCTGCCAGGCTGAGCAAGGATAGGGTGCTGACACATCCAGGGAAAGCAAACAACATGTTGAAAGCAGCTGGACATTTGTCAAGCAGGAGCCGGCTGGTGCAGCTGTGCTCTGGGGCAGGAGGGTTTCTGGGCTCTCCGATGCCTGGGGGCTGTGGGGTCAGCAAGAGCCTGGTTTATTAAACTCCCTTTGACTGGCTAACAAGCTCTGTGTGTGCTGCGCAGAGACCGGCTCATTGCCGCCTGTGCAGGATCTGGGGTTCGGACGCTGGCGGGAGCTGGTCCCTCCCCAGGTGACGCAGGGGTGTGGTGGGGTCGGCTGACCTAAACTCCATTCTCCGCCACCTTTACCCGGGGCTGCACTGCCATGCTCCCTTTCCAAAGGGACAGTCAGCAGTGCTGGAAACTCGGCGGTTGGCAGCACTGGCTGGGGCAGCAGGACCTGGCCCCCCCGACCCAGCACCCACCCCAGCAAGTGGCAAGGAGGAGGCCGCAGGGCCCATTCTGTGTGCACCCCAACAGGGGCCCCAGTTGTGCTAATTGACTCGGCCTGGTTGTGAGGGTCTCCCCACCACACCCCACAGTTTAACACTCCTCCAGGACCACACAGCTTGGGGGCACCCCAGGGCAGAGCAGACCTGCCAGGGGTGTTTGCAATGGGCCAGCAGGACCCCTTTGCAATCTGTCTGCACATCCCAGCTCTGGGGAAACGGAGCCGAGCTCTGACCTGGGCACTCGCTGTCCCATGTCCAGCCTGACTGGGCCAGGCAGGCACCTTGGCCCCTCACTGAGAGTTTGTACGAGTCTCCTTCCCCTGAGCTAGCCAGGCCCAGAAGTGGGAGGGGAGTAAATGGCAGGGGACATAGTTTGTTTTAAACAAACACAAGTATTTGCAATATTGAAACACATCAAAGGTCCCACTTCCACTGCCCGGGCTGAGAGAGAGCAGGACGGCAACACACACAAGTAGGGTCGGGTTTTCCAAAGTACTCGGCTTTAGCCCAACTCTGCTCCCCTTGAAATCAGTGGTAAAACTGCCATTGGCGACCAGGGAAAACCCCTCCCTGAGTGCGCCATCAGCCTCGGTAATTTGGATGCTGGTAGCAGCGTGGGGCCACGATCCAGGTCGCGTTGCAGTCCAGGCAGCAGGGTCAGACTGGCGGGTGAGGAAATCAGCGTGACCGTCCCTTTTACTGAAATTGCAAAGTAACGGCTGGCCCCAGGGCTGGGCGCTCAGTGTAGCCAGTGCTGTCGGTACATGAATGGGACTGGGGTGCCTGGTGCAGCTCTCATAGCCCACACGCTGAGCTGCATCGGGAAGAGCAGCAGCAACTGGGCTGGTTCGAGCCCTGGCTCCTTAGGAAACCCCTAAAAGCTCTAAGATGAATCCCCTGCAGACTGCACAGTGGGGCCTTTGTGCGTGTTCATACGGCCAGCATTAGCTGGACACGTGAATACCACCATGTCTTTTGCCATCAACAGCTTATTACTGTTTACAGTTTGGCAGCCGTTCAGTGCTTGGTCTTATTACCACTGAATCCAGGAGGATTTGGGGGGCGCAGCAGACGCTTAACGACGTTTCATTTTCCCAAGTGGGCCATTAAAGCCAAACAGCCTTTTGTCCACTTGCGCAGCCTCAGCCAAGAAGGAAACGCGCTTCAGCCCATTCATTCGCTCCGGCAGGAGGACAGCTGGGAAAGCACTCTGCCTCCTTGCCACATACCGGCTCATTAGGAGACTCCACTCACATGGCACAGGACCTATGGTGGGTAAAAGGGCTGGCGAGTTTTGTCGACCGGAGCATTGGGGCTGCATAATACGCACAGCCGTAGACAAAGCAAAACAGGGCAAGTCTTTGCAAAGAGCAGCAAGAATTCTTAGCTCGCACAGAATATTAGTGTTTCCAACTGCTGTAGAGCTGTTAGCTAATTAAGCTGTAGCTAATGGTTTGCCTGCAAGAGCAGTGGGACCAGGTACTGCTGATAGGTTAGATGATCAGAACGTCCTATAGAAACAGGGCTACTTGGCTGCAGGGCAAACTCATCTCCCGTGTATGCTGAAGGTTTGCTTTGTGGGGGCTGAAGGCACCCAGCAAGGGGAGAATAGTTCTGTAGATACTGCCAGCAACCAACCGGACAGGCATCTTCAGGCACCAGGTGGCCCTGCTCTCCTCTGGGCTAGCCTGGCCCTGGCAGGGCTGCGCTCAGACTGGATTTCACTGTTTAGTGAAGCTCAAGAGCACTAGAAAGTTGGGCTTACCTGGCTGACCTTGTTCTGACCCCGCAGCTGCCGGCTTTATCCCTTCTTAACCTTACCTGACTGTTGCTTCACACATGGAAGGCAAGTATGGGGTTGGTAGCGAGGGATTGGGCGCGGGGCACGGGCTTAGTGGCACGGCAGTGCTGCTGGCAAAAGAGAAGCCCATTGCTGAGTCAGCCTGCCAGCAGAGCTCAGCGCTCGTGGGGCCATTAGGAACCGGGCTGCCCCTGGCTGCCAGGCTGGGTCCATTTCCTGACTTCCCGTGTGAGTGTGCTCGGTTTTATTCTTAGCCAGTACGTCTTTAACTTTGGCTGCAGAGTTACTGCTGAGGCTTCATTTCAGAAGTGACCAGTCAAGACAGGGAAATCCTGCTGCCGCAAAGGCAACAGGGCTGTCGAACGATTTCCAGGGTGTGCAGCTCTCTGGCGGAGCCCTGCTTCGCGGGCTGGAGGGAGGGGGCTGCACGGTGGAGATGCTGGTGGAGATGCTGGTGTTTCCGCAGGCTCTGTAGGATCAGCTCGTGAGGCACAGAAAGAGCTCTGGGTCTTAAGGGCAGCACACAGCCAGCTCCTTCCTTTGATTGCCTCCTTCTCCACTCAGCCCATTGGCGACTCAGTGGAGTTTGCACTCTGGAGGAGGTGGTGCCGTCTGGTTTCCTGCTTTGTGTTTTCTGGTATCTGAAAGGCTTGCAGACTTCCCAGTGCTGAGTCCAAGTACTGCCCCACAGCAGAGACGGCTCCCTGTGGCTCCGAAACAACCCCGAGCAGTGAGGGCCCTTCCCTCCCAGTAATTGTCTGGGGCCACACTTGTTCTGGATCTAGGAAGCCAGGATTTCGCTAGGGCAAGAGGAGATTTCTCCCCTGTGGATATTCCTCTGCGGGAGGGGGGAATGCTCCGGGAGCCCCGAGAGCTGCATGATTTGTCTTGTTGTGGTGTTTGGGGGCCCAGTCATGAACCCGGACCCCACTGTGTTGCGCTTTAACTACATGTGAGCATCTTTTTAAACTTCATTTTCCTTGTCTGCTGAGTAATTAGGTTGTAGCACTTGGTGTAGAATCAGTTGCATTTCCGAGGGGCAGCGCGTTGGCAATAGGAGCAGCCAAGGAAAGGAATTCATGAGAGATTCCCCGTTCCAGCCTGGGGAGAGGGGAGGACACCCCAAAGGGAGGTGTTTGGAGGTCATGCCTGGGCGCTGGCCCCGCTGGGGCTCGGGGTCGTTTCAGAGCAACAGGGAGCCATCTCCGTTGTGGGGCAGTAACATTGTGAGGAGGCAGTTGGGGGAACTATCCCCCCACTTGGCCAGAAGAGCCCTAGGCCCCAGAGCAGGATGATGCTGGGGCAGCAGAGCACTGCCTGGCTTCACCATGCCCACACCCCATGCAAGTAAAACCCCTTCCTGAGGACCCAGCAGGGGTGTGATTCCTGAGCCCTCTGCCCTGCACAGCCCACTTGAGCTGAGGGTGAGCTGGCCCAAAGCACCCGAGGCGCTAGGCTTAGCCAGAGGCAGGTGTAGGGGAAGCAGCTGCAGGAGATGGCTGAGATTAGACGGTGATTCATCTCCAGGTTCAGAGTTCAGGGTGGGCAGGTTCCCCAGGTGATTTCAGATGGCTCAGAGGGTGTCTTCCCTCCCATCTGATTGTGGCCGGGGGCTGTAACCAGACTCAGCTGTTGCAAGGCTGGGCCCTGCCGTCCATCAGCAGGCAGAATGCAGCAGCTCTGGGACCTGTGCCAGCTGCCTCGCACTTTCAGGGTTGGTTTTGACCTCTAATGCCCCAGGTGCTTGGGAGCTGCCTGCGTGGGCAATGCCTCTTCCCCGTCTCGCTGCAGGGGAGCTCAGCCGCAGCAGCGGGCCTGGAGCGAAGCTGCCCACAGGGCCCCTGACTCTGCGATTACTCTCCCCCTGTTCAAAGTGGCCCGAAACTGCTGAGCTCCAAGGTGCAGTTTGGGGCCACATCCGCTGGCTCGGGGCTCTGGGGGGCCAGGCCTAGCAAAGCCCTGGGGTGAGTTTGCTGTGAGTCTCCTCACCACATCCCCTCTTCCTCCTGCCAGGTTCCAAGTCGTTCAATATGATGTCCCCAACCGGTGACAACTCCGAGCTGCTGGCAGAGATCAAGGCTGGGAAGAGCCTCAAGCCGACTCCGCAGAGCAAAGGCCTCACCACTGTCTTCTCAGGCAGCGGCCAGGCAGGGGCCAATGTAGGTGACTGGCTGGCCCCACTCCACTCGGGCCCCGCTCAGCTCCACGGGACGGGGAGCTGGGTTAGGAACTGGATTAACTTTTTAATTAAGGGCGGCAAATTTGATTGGCTGCAGTTGTCACAACCAGCTGGAATCCTCAGCAAAATTTAGCATGATCCGCTTTGTGCTGTAAGCAGGGAGCCGCTGGGGAGGGGGGGCTGGGGGCCCAGGAGGGAGGGCACTTTCCACAGGAGACAGCCGCTGCTCCCAGCCCTGGGGAGTCATGGGCAGAGATCTGCCCTGAATGGGCTGGGTACTCCCGTGCTAAAACCCAGGCAATGGCAGGCCTCCCCCCCCCCGCAGCCCCTGAGCCCCCTCCCCACAGAGCGCCCTGGCCAGGAGTCAATGTAACCTTCCCCCGGGAGCCAAGCACCCAGCAAAGAAGGGGGCTTACCCCAGCCAAGAGCAGCTGTTCAAACAGGGACACCAGCCCTCCTAGGGAGTGCTGGGGTGGGGAATCCCCAGAGCATCCCCGGAGCTGGCTTGGCCCCCAGACGCAGGGCTGCCTGAGGCCGGGGGCCGCTGTGAGGCTTCCGCATGGACGGGTTCAACAGGTCTGACAGGAAAGAGGCTCCTGTCCCTGGGCTGTTTGAGCCCTCCTGTAGAATTCAGTTCTGGGTCTCACGCTGCACCCCAAGGCCCCAGGATCTGCTGTGCCAGGCGCTGTACAAGCACCGAGCGAGAGGCAGGCGCTGCCCCATACAACAGATGCTGGGTGAGGGGAGGAGAATGGCAAAGCTCAGCACCACTCCGGAATGGCTCAGACACCTGGAGGAAGGGGCTTGGTCCCCACGGCTCCCCAGCACAGAATGTCCCTGTCACGGAGTCCCCGGGCGATGCTCGGGAACTGCTCCCTATGAAGCCAGGCAGGACTCTGGGAAAGTCTCCTTTCTGGGAGCAGCCTGTCTGCAGGGCACACAGCTCACACAGCTTCCACCTTCCTGGGTCTGACCTCGGAGCATTCAGCATCCTCTGCCCCTCCGTGCGCTTCCCACAGCGAGTCCGCTCAGGTGGGGCTCCTGAGGAAGCCAGAGGGTCCTGCACCCCCACTCCGCAGTCAGACGTGACTCTCGGCCAGCCAGTAAAACAGAAGGTTTATTAGACGACAGGAACATGGTCTAACACAGAGCTTGTAGGTGCAGAGAACAGGACCCCTCAGCTGGGTCCATTTTGGGGGGCAGTGAGCCAGACAACCACATCTGCCCTTCACTCCATGTCCCAGCCAGCCCCAAACTGACTCCCCCTCCAGCCCCTCCTCCTCTGGGCATTGTTCCTTTCCCCAGGCCAGGAGGTCACCTGATTCCTTTGTTCTCCAACCCTTTAGCTCTCACCTTGCAGGGGGGAAGGGCCCAGGCCATCAGTTGCCAGGAAACAGGGTGTCGGCCATTCTGTGTGTCCAGACCCCTGCACACACCTGCCCTCTAGGGCTCTGCAATGATCATACACCCTCACCCCACCACCTAGATACTTAAGAACTGCCTAGGGGAAACTGAGGCACCCCCACACTATTCAGAGGAAACGTTAAGAACAGTCCCACTTCATCACAGTCCCACACACCGGACTTACTTTGTAATGACAGAGGGGACAGGACTCAAGCAATTTTTTAACTTTCATAACTGACGCAGCAAATCTAGAGGTGCTGGGACTCTGAAGTGCCGGGCCCAGAGGTGCCGGGGCTCAGCCCCAGCAAGCCCTAGCACAAATTAAGGACTGCCAGCATGGGGCAGAGGGAGTCCACGGATGACCAGGATCTTGGGCTCCCTCCCGCGGGGAGAGGGGTAGCTTTTCTCGGAGCGAGCGCCTTCTCACGTAGCATCTCCCTTGTGTCACGCCATTCCCTGAACTAAAGCCCTCTCCTCTTTCTGCCATCCAGCTAGAGACTGCAGCTTCCTCCCTGTCCCCCGCAAGGACACTCACCCCACCGACCACGCCCGACACAGCCTCCGTCCCCTGGGCCACCAGCTCCCCTGAGCCGGTCATCAACGGCAACTCGCCGCTCATGGCCTCGGGGCAGCCCAGCCAGCTGGACATCGAGTCCCTGATCCCCACCCACGACGAGCAGGGGCGGCCCATCCCCGAGTGGAAGAGGCAGGTGATGGTGCGGAAGCTGCAGATGAAGATCCAGGAAGAGGAGGAGCAAAAGCGCAAGGTAAGAGGGAGGGGGGCCCTCCACGTGCTGGAGTGCGGTGTGCTGTGACCATCCCCTGCCGTGTGCTGTGACGGGGCCGAGGCTGCGAGAGGGGCCTGAGGCAGCCGTTCTAACCGCCCTTGGGTTGGACCCGGCGGCTCAGGGTGACTCAGAAAGCGGGATGGGGAAACACAGGATGGCCAGCTGGGCTGCACAGGGCAGGATTTGGGCCTCTGGGACAGGTAGAGGAAAAACCCCTCATCCCTCCCAGCCGGCAAAGTGCATTATGGGAGAGGCAATCATCAAGGCTTGGTGCAGGCTAGCAGCCCTGGTGCAGGTTAGGCTGGTTCCAGGCAGCAGCTCCTGGTGTTGATAAAGCTAAACAAGCAGGAGTCATTACACGTGACCAGCTAGTAGAGAAGGGCATCCAACAGCGCCTGCGACTTTATCTCAATGGCTACAGGAAAAGCAGACAGCCCAGCGTCTAACCCATAAACCACCTGTTAACCCCCAGTTTCCCTTGGGCCTATAGGCAGGAGTTCAGGGTTTTGCACTTGCAGAAACACATCTTGCATTCTACTCAGCATTGCCCAGACAGCAGCTGCAAGCTGGTACGCCATCACATCCACTCACTTAGGGTGTTCATCAGAGAGTGCTGGGGTCGGGGTCTGACTCGACAGCCTGGCTCCCCCACACCTAGGCCCAGAGGGGCCACCCCCAGCAATGAGTGGAGAGGCTCCCACCTGCTCTGGCTCAGGTGCCAGCGAAGGGATGGGTCATGCCATCCTTGCTCACACCAGGGGGAACCGCTCAGCGAGTACATCAGTGAGGCTCGGTACGACAGCGGGAGGCCAAGGTGCACTTGTGCAGCACGGTCTGTCTGTACCCACGCACACCCTGCTGCGCTAGGGCCCAAGCAGCCACACTAGGTGTGCACTCATTACTGACACACCCAGACAGGCTTCCGTCCTTCCAGGCAGCCATGGTAGCCCTACAGCGGGAAGAAGGCTTTGTGATGTAAAACCTCCCCAGAGGCAAGCCGAAGCCACAAGCCATCCCAGAGCTCAGTCTTTGCTAAGCTGCTTCTTGACTGCGGTTCCCCAAGGGCTGCAGAGACAGGATCCATGGAAGGCAAGGCTGGCTGGCATGTCCTGGAGAACCAGAGCAGGGCCACATAGGAGCCACCCGCAGTTCAAGGCATGTTAGCATGAGAGACAGCCCCAGGCGGAAGGAACATGCAGTCTGGCTGACACCTTTGTCCAAGAGCAGAGGCAAGCGAGCGGCTGCTTTCAGCCCTGCAGAGACGCTCGCTCTCATGTCAGCCTGGGCTCGTTGCAGAAACCAAATGCGGAGCAAAGTGGGTAAACAGACTGGGCAGGGAGGCCAGGGGAAGTATCACGGTCAACCCGTATTTAAGACCTTTGCAGATGAGGTGGGTGTTCCACAGCATCGACTCGGGATTTTCTCGTTAGCATGGGAGGCGCAATAGCTGAAGTACAATGGTGAGGTGATGGGGACAGCGCCAGACCCTAGGAGACCCGGCCACAGCGCGGGTCCCTCTGGAGGAGTCCGACTAGTAGCATGAGCAGCAGCAATCTGGCTCCTGGCGAAAGGAAAGAACCCTTCCCCCAACTGCATGAACATCCGCCTTCGCTGGACAGAGCCCTGGGGAGCTGGGCCCCTCCCTCCACTGCAGCGACATTCCCACCGGAGTGTGGTGAGGGTTTGCACCCCACAGCACCTGTATCGACTCCCACCACGGGGCTCCCCCCACCCTGGCACAGCGTGCGTTGCCTTGCTCCGGCTGGATTCTCTGAAGAGGGAGGCTGGGCGGAGATTTCTGAAGCTGACCAGACAATTGATCAGTGTCCCACGCACGGCCCCCATCCAGGGTAATGGGGGTTAGTGCAGCTAGTGGGCTTTGAGAAATCTCAGCCCTGACTGATGCAGCAGGAAGCTTTTTATTAATGGAACGGGCTCCGGGGTAGGTAATCAGGACCACGGCTCAGCCCCAGGGCTGCTGTAGGAGCTGCCAGAGCATGCTGGGTAAGGGACTAGTGACCTGGCAACAGCCATGCCAGCTGGACTCGGAAATAGAGGGAGCTCACAGCCGGGGCAGTAGCCAGAACGGTCTGCTAGCCTATCCTGGCAGGACTTGGCCTGGTTGTGTCCTCATGGGGAGCCATCCTTCCTCAGACTCCTGCTCAAATGGATCTCAGCAGTTCTGATGTCAGCTCCATTTGGCTGGAGCCACCTACCCCTGGCAGGGCTCTTACAGCTGTGTAAATGGTCAGTTGTGAAGGATTCATTCTAAAGAAATCCATTAAAACCTACCATAAAACCCTGCCACTGCGCAATCCCTCCAGCCAGGCCATCTCAGCGCTGTTAGAAAGTGACCCTAAGAGTCAGTGATTTGGGGGTGCAAGGTATTATTGGAGCTCTCAGCTTGAAAAGTCTCTTTTTCTCCAGTTGGTTTCTGGGCTTGGATTTTCGTTTAGACACAGTTTGTTAAGGCCGAAGCCCAGTCTCCAGTGTTTTCCTTCTGGGCGTGCAATACGTGCCTTGTTCACACGGAGGACTTGCTTCCCTTCAGAAACGTTTGACCCGTTAAGATTTGTGTGTGCTGTGGAGAGTTCTGCATGAATTGAAGCATTCTGCATGAGGCTGAGCTCTTTGCAGTGCTCTGGTCAACTCTGAGATGCATTTAAACTGCAGTATTTAGCACATGCGGGGCTATCGAATATGAGCTATGCCTGTCACCGGAGCTGAAAGCTGATCACGTATCAGCCATTAACAGCTGGTAGAGGGTACCCACTCCATCCGAACCAACGATCGCCCAAGCTGGGCAGCGGGACAGAGCTGCCATTTTCTACTTTAAAATGAGGACCGAGGGGAGGTTTATGAACAAAGCCAAACCCCTCAACTCTCCCATTTCATACGGAGAAGATACTGCAGGTTTAAATGTCTTACATGGTCATTCAGTGGTGTAATGAGTGAGCGGTTCCTGGAAGCATCTGCTGCTGTATCCTTTGATCAGGGACTAGCAACAACATATTCTTAGCAAAGTTCTCTCTCCAGCAGAGCGTGCGCAATGCAAACAGTAAGGCTCTCTCCTCCAGCCTCATTCCCTCACTCCATTTGCTTTGTATCGTCTGCCTTTGTCTACACTCCCCTGCCCTCTCCTTGCGCTCAGTATTTCCAGCCTGCCCATTGCCATTACACCACTAAGGACATGTAAAGTCTAGAGTGTGTGCAGAGAAAGGACAATGTGGAGCTCTGTCCTGAGGGAGATGTTTTTTCCCCCCCTGCCTTAGCTTGGGACCGAGAGTTACTACAATCACGAAGGCTGGAGGTATTCCCATGCACACAATGGCATTCTGGGACCCTTCGGACAGCTGATGACTGAGGAGGACATAATCCGCATTGAGAAGCAAATCGAGAGCCTCCAAGTGATGCACAAAGTTCAGAAGGTGGAGACGGAGCTGGAACAGCTGGAACACGAAATGCAGCAGCTCCTACCACTCTCTGCTGCCTTGGCAAAGGAGCATTTCACGGCAAACCCCAAGCGCATGCAAGGCCAAGCCGATGACCTCCCGGCCTGGTGCAGCAAAATCTCCACTCTCCTAAAGAGCATGGCCATTCTCCTGGCTATGCTTGGGGGCAAGGCAGTCAACCTGGCAGATATGGTGAGCCCCGACACATCCGAGCACACGAGACAGGCCGCGAGCACCTCGCCCAAGGCAGCACCGCTAAAAGAGGGCTCTGCTAACATCGGGAGATCGCAGTCCTTCAGCTGCACTCGGGAGGAGGTGGAGAAGGAGATTGTGCAATATGGTGTGTCGGTGAAGAACCTGAAGGCCAACTATGAGTTGCACACGCAGTGCCAGCTGCTGGAGGCTGTGTCCAGCAGGGTGTACAAGCGGAAGAGGTCCCTGCCTGTGGGAACCATGCCATACAGCTACGGCCGAGAGCCCATCCTGGAGGAGGATTATATAACGAGCAGCGATCTGTTCAGTGCACTAAGCGAAGATGCTGCAGCGGATGGCATAGAGCCACCCAGGACGCTAGAGCAGGCTCCCTTGCCCTACTGCGAAGCTGGGCCCCGGCCCTCCAGAGACACAGAGACACAGAGTGCAGCCACGGAGCCTTTCGGGGAGGCCCTATTTAGTGCCGACCACCTGACCAGAAGCCTCCCCGTGCAGACGGAGCTGAGCTGCGTGCAGGATTATATTGACATGCGGAAGGAGCGGATCGTCTACCTCTTCCTGGAGCACTGGAAGAAGTGGACGTTCACCGAGTCGGTTAGCCACGCTCGCCCCAAGAGGAAAATGGGGCTCGCCGAAACGCTCGACTCAGAGGTCAGCGCCCCGCTCCCCATGGCGACCGGGAAGAAACCCAGCGAGGATGACCGGCTCTTGTACTTCATGAAGCAAAGGCAGGTGGTGGGGAAGCTGATCGCCCACTGGAGAACCATCATCAGCCAGGTCCCGACGCGGCAGATCCGCCGCCTGAGCCGTGCTAGCATGTTGTACTGGCCCGAGCACTTCCTGCCGCGCGTCTGTGGCTCCCCAGCAGCATACGGCAGCCTGACGCTGGACCTCTTCATGCTGGGCTACTTCCAGCTCCTGGAGATGAGCATGAGCCGCGAGGAGAGGAAGTTCCGGCACCTTCTGTGCTACGAGATGTTTGACCGGCTGGGCAGCCACAGCTGGGAGCTCATCCGCCAGTTCCACAAGGTGGTGATGGAGGAGATCGAGGCCGGGAAGCGGGACTGGCTGGATGGCTTCGAAGATCTCAAACAGGAGTTCTTTGGGGACAGCCTGGAGCCGGAGCCAGCGGCCGCAGCGGAACCAGAGCTCCCAGCAGGAACCCAGCCTCCACTGCTGCTCCATCAGGAATCCTCCCAGAGCTTAGTCAGTGATGCCCCACAGCCCGCTCCAGCGCCCGATGAACTGGGCCTTGCCCCTGCCCCTAAGAGCAGGGAGAGCTCCATCCAGCTAGTCTCCGAGCTAGGGGAGTTCAGCAACGAGGACATTTGTCGCTACATAGACCGTAGCTTCTCCTTCTGGAAAGAGAAGGAGGCGGAGATGTTTGATATCTGAGCGCCCCCCCAGCAGTGCCCAGCGCACGCTGTCTCAGAAGCAGGCAGGGGCCTCCGTGCCCTTGCCCCACACGGCTCACAAGTCGCAGGTAAAGGCGATCGCATCCTCTTTGAGGTGGGATGTTGGTCCATCTCATAGAGGGAATTGCTGGCTGAGAAGCAGCTCCAGTGACAGCAGGGGACAATCAAACGTGCGCCGGCCCCAGAGGACTTGACAAGGGCTGTTTGGCTCAGTTAATTAGTTGAGGGACCCATTGTATTTCCAAGATGAACTGAGCCCAACCTGTCTGAGCCCAAGACAAACTTTGGGGAGAGGCCTGTAATCATTTTATGTGATGGCTAGGTGAAGAGCTATAAAACAGAACAAAGAAACACATATTCCCCGGCTGAACCCAGTACAGGATTCTACTGGGCAGACTAGGGACTCTGAATAGAAACAATTTAGTATTCATATAAGTAGCGTCAGAGGGGCCCCAATCCTGCAGTTGTTACTCAGGCAGAACTCCCATGGGCTTCAGCAACTTGTGACCTCAATGGCAGTTTGGTTTGCATAAGAACTGCAGGATTAGTCCCAGAGTCTGCACTGCTCTGTTGAATCCTGAATTCCCTACATGGACCGTCTCAGAGTCCTTCTTTCTCAAGAGAAGCTTCTTGCGTGCTCCCTGCTGGCTGAACTGACCAGGGTGCGACTGTAACCATGTGTCACGTGACGCTGTGGCTGTTTGCCGTTTTCCGTAGGAGGTGGTCCATGGATTTTCCTCTCGAGCAGCGTGTACATTTGCTGTAGTTCTGAATTAGCTGGAGGAAGAGCTAATCCCTGACAAATGTACTATGACACAAGCTTCTCCAGTTTTCTGCATTTTACAGACACTTCTTTAGCTAATGTTTCCTTTAGCTGGGAAGAGAGTGATTTGGGAGTAGGAACTGGTATGAGCATCCCCATCCTTCCTCTGGCGAGGCGGAGGAACGCACCAGTGTTGCCCTGGGTCCATACTGAGCACAGGCTGAGTGCTGTACTAATTGGTCTCACAGTGCATGGTTCTGCAACCAGATTAGCAATTCCGTATCATGTTAAAGCCGTGTGGAGAATTCCCTTTGATGCTGTGTGCTTTCAAACTAAAGACCACTTGGACCACATTGTTCTTTGAAGATTCCCAAGAGTCCCAAGCTTGCCCTAGTGGAATGTGCATGGCTTGGAATGGAAATAGGACCAGAGTGTTTATTGTATAGACATTTGGAAATGAGGTTTGCTTTAAATGGGGGGAGGGTGTGTCTGTGCGCGTTTTGCATCTTCCCTGACACTGCTTGTGACAATGAAGGAATAAAGCTCTCTGCTCTCGGAAGGGAGTGTCGAGGCTGTTTCAGTGGGATTTGGGACCCTCGACACCTTGCTCTGGGGCACTGGCTGTTCCAAGCCAAGTGTCCTGCAAACACCCAAGGAATAGGGCCAGATGTATATTTGTCCTGGTGAATGTGGCCTGAAGCCCAGTGCCCAGCGACTAGCCTGGTTCCTGCAGCATCAAAACAGCCAACTTTAAAGAAAGGAAAAGATGGGGGGTGTGGGGGAGGGTGGCATATAAAAATCCTTCACCGTAGCTGTGCCAGCAGCAGGAAAGCCCTGAAGGACGGCACTCTTGCACTGTCAAGCAGCAGGTTGGTTTGGTGGTGAGAGCATGGCTTGGTCCTGCTAATGGGAGATTGTGCGGGCAGCCCCGTGTCTGACAAGCCTCACTTCTGCTAACACTGGGCTGTTGGAGCCCCCAGCCCAGGGAGTAGCCCTGAGGGTTCAAGCTTCCATGGGCCAGTAATCAGGCTAGACAGCAGGGATGAGTGATCCAAGCATAATGTGTGGGGAAACTTCCATCTGGCATGGCCCTGTGGGCCCGATCCTGCTGCCAGTGGTTTCAGTGGTGGCAGGGTTGGGCCCTGTCTCATGGAGACACACAGATGAAACCAGGACCAGCCTGAATGCTGCCCCAGCTCTGAGCTCGTAGGGCAGGATGTAGTTGACTCTAACTCCATCCCAGTCACATTTCAGGGCCTGGTCTGTTGCCAAGCCTGGTTCCAAAACCCGCTGGGACACGAGAGGGGCTGTTCTCCCAGCATCCCCAGCACAAGCCAGGAATTATCCAAGAGCTCGCTCCCATGGGACGCACCAGCCAAAAGAGGCTGGCAGACTTTCCGGGGCTGCGAGCGTCGCTCTTCGCAACCAAAGCAGGAGTTAGACGGCAGCAGAGCCATGCCACGGAGCGTCCCACCAGGTCACGCCCCCAACGCTGCCTGAGAGGCTGGGGGCTGGTGCAGGCGAGAGCTCGCTGACTCTTCTCCCGCTGATGCACATAAAAGCGGAGGCACGCAGTGGTGAGAACCGGCTCCTCGGAAACCATCAAGCGACCTGGGAAAGGGGGAGTTAGGGGAAGGGTTGCTCGCTCCACAGGTGCTGCCTCCGATGCGTGGCACTGTTGATTAGTCAGGACATGTGCCGAACCCTGGACTTCCCACATGGCTTTAGTCCTGCCCAGCCCTTCGATGCCAAGAGCTCGGCTGTTGCCTGCGTTGTGGTCAGAGTGCCCCAGAGAAGAAGCCATCTGTCTGTAGCCAAAGGCGACCGGTCCCACACCAGGCCGGGTTCATTCTTTCAGTCTTAGGGGAGTGGTTTGGTTGGGGGAGCAGTGATCGGCTGTAGGGACATGGGGCTGAGCCCCGAGAGCCGTGTCTGACAGCAGCCAGCGCCACGTGCCCCAGGGGAAGGCATAAGAGGCCTGCAGCAGTAGATCTGGAGGAATCTGCGCCCCCACACTGGGTCCCATCTTGGTCGCCCATCGTTAGCACTTGGCTGAAGACTGAGGCGTAAGGGCCAGGATCCCATCCTGTGGAGTTACTCTGCGATCACACTGCTGGGACGGAGAGCAGGCCTGGCCCTGCCCGTTCAAATCTATCTCTGGAAGTAAAGGCTGAAAGACGGTCCTGTTGGCCAACTCTTTGGTGGCCCGGGGGAGGCTGGTGCTTTTAGTCCCATTCCCTCATCAAACACTAAAATAACATCCCCTGGGCTAGCACTAACGGGCAAAGCCACCAACTGCCCAGAGGGAGGATGCTGAACTAACCTCTCCCATCCCAAAGGGGCTCTCCAAGGCAGGGTGAGGCAGAGTGCTGGGGAGACCATGGGAACCTTGCACTGGCTACTGCCTAGGCTGGACCAGTTTGGCCCTGGCTGCGTGTGAGCTCCCCTGCCAAGCAGTGTTGAGATCAGCCATCGCCAGCTTGCAGCAATCCTCCACCACTCTTCCTCTGGCTCGAGTTCACTGAGTCACACAACCCATCCCCTGCCGTGGTCCCGAGAGATGCCCCCAGCTGTGCCTGAGAACTGTCCTAGCAAGCTGGACAGAGGGGCTGCGGACACACCCACCCACGCACACACAGCTCGTGCAGCAATGGACAGCAATGGACTGGGAACGCTGGAGGGATTATTTGCGAAAAGGCCCATGTGGCGTTCCCAGCCAGCAGAGGAGCCCGGTGTGTAGCCAGCCAGAAGCAGGGCATGCATCTGCCCCTCCATGCGGTGCCATTTCTACTTTGCTCTTAGGCAGGCCCTAGGCAGGATGGTGCCCGTACAAACAACCCTCCAGCTCCTTCGAGGCAGCAACCTCTGCTGGCCGCAGATCCCATGTCCCGCTCAGCACGATGTCTCCTGTGAATTTCAGCCCTTCAGCAAAAGTGGAGCATTGAGCTCCTGGCCCCTTGCCTAACGGCTCTGCTAAGCTCTGGCCAGCCCCGGGTACCAGGAGCTATCCAAGTGTCCCTCCTCTCCAGTCCAAGCCGCTCAGCTGAGGAGATTTCTGCTGACTTTTGGCCAGGTGGGGGTGCGTGTGTTAGTGGGGCCTGGCCCTCCCAGAGCTGTCTGACTCTAGCCACAGCTACTCCCTGTTCAGGGCTTGCTGCGTCAGGGAAGTGGTGGTGCCTCGCTCTCCATTGCTGTGTTCCCTGGGGTGAGTTGCACACCCTCCTTTCTGGGGGCAACGGCCCGTTCTTTGTAACCTTCCATGTGTCCTCAGGGTTCTCCCCTGCCCTTGGCAATGGTGGCACCTCTGCCTTTGCCCACAGCCTCTTGGGTCAAAACTCCTCCAGATGCTTCATCGCCACCTGAGAGCCATGGAATTCCCTCTCCCCCTTTGGCAGCCCTGCCCAATCGACCTGCCATCTCCCCTCGTCGCTGCTTGGGCTGGTCCAGCTCCATAGGGCCGGCCTAGGCGAGACGTGCTCTCCAGCCTAGTCCAACCGATCAGCTCTCCTGTCCCTTCTGCCCTCTCTCCAGCTCTACAGGTGCTCGCTGGCCTCCTTAATGCCTTTTACTGTCTTACAGGAGAAGGAAGAAGAAGCTCGCTTGGCCACCATGCCAGCCTGGAGGCGAGAGATCCTGCGGAAGAAGATGGAAGAGGAAAGGTGAGCTGTCCCTGGGCTGGGGCATGACAGTGGTTGTCCAATAGCTGTACCGCTGGGAGCTAATTGTATTTTCTTTCTCCTTGTTTTCACAGAGAGCAAAAACGGTGAGTCCTGCTTCTCCATTTACTTCTCAAGTAGCCTAAGAACCCAGTATGTTCACTCCTGGCCAGGTCTTTGTACCCTGGCAGGGCCAGACTAAGCAGGCTTGTGTGCTTTGCTTTACTTATACCCTTGCTCCACACCGACCAGTTCAGCCTCAGGCGGCTCTTTGCAACCAACACCCCCATGTTTGTTTTGTTTCTAAACAGAAAAGAGCAAGAAAAATTGAAGCGAGAAGAGGCGGAGAAGGAGAAAGAGCAGTCAGAAAAGCTCAGGACTCTTGGGTACGATGAGACAAAACTAGCCCCCTGGCAAAGGCAAATCATCCTCAAGAAAGGGGATATAGCAAAGCATTAGGCGCTCAATATTCCATTGCTCCTCTTGTGAAGTTAAGAACTTTCTTCCTTAACGTGAGCTGTTCAGTAGGCCGAGGAGGGGCCAGCTGCTCTGCCCCGCTGCAGACACTACCAGCTGAAAAGTCATTTCCTACCTAATGGCCTAGTGTCCATCCCTCTAATGAAATAAATGCAATAAGTGTAACCACTAACATATCGCAGAGAACTCTGTCCCTGTCTAGCAACGCCCTGGTGTTCCACGTCCATAAACAACTTAGCTTGAAAGAGTTTTAGGGCATGGGTAAGGTTTTCAAAAGTGGAACTCACAAGTGAAATGAAGTCAGTAAGTAGCTGTGTATGGGATCAAAAGAAACGCCTCATGACTGTAAATATGGTCGACTCTGTAGCCTGTTCTGTTCCACATAAAACCTTCCCTTCACCTTAATACGAAACAGCATTCCTTTAAGTGTCCCCTTGCACAGGCTTTCCACTCCTTGTCAGTCATTTGTTTACCATAAAATATACTTTTACCAGGAATAGTGGAGATCCTACAAGGCTATGCAGACAGGCTGAACGTTGTGTGTACATAGAGTCAGTTGCTACTAATATATGTTCTGTTGGTGCCCTGTAGATGCTGGCGTATAGACCATGCTTGGGTGTCATTTTCATTTTGCAAAATGGACATTTTAAAAGAAAATTTATAGTTAAAAACAGTTCTGTGCCCCTGTCAGGCTGATGCGAGCCGTTTCTTCAGCTGCCATATTACGTCTAGCCCCTGCTCCCGCATTGGCACCATGGCCATTAGAACAGGGGGGGTCCGGTCTGTTTTCTGTACGTTTTTGTCTGGTGTTTCCTGGAGCTTCTAGAGGGAGATTTTCAGCTTGTTTCTGACCTAGAACTTCTACATCTTCACCAATAAAACACTAACCACCTCCCGGCATTTCCTGTTCCCTTCTGTGGTCCCCTCTCGCCCGCCACACAACGAGCTCTATCCACGCAGCCCAGGGCCTGCTCTCCGAGCGCCTGCCGGGTGTGCACCGGGGCATGAGGCCAACAGGCCACGGAGTGCCCTGTGCGCTTAACACCAGCCCCCAGCCGGCTGGGCCTCGTGGCATTCCCCCAACAGCCCCTCTCCCTTGGTCCCAGTGCCAGAGCGCCAGCCTGCGGGAGGAGGGGCAGTGCTGGGCGTGTGCCCTCACCGCCACCCTGGCCCTGCGCCTGGGGCAGCCTCTCCCCCCACAGGGAAGGGGGAGGCCTGTTGTGAATCCCTGGGGGCTCCCCTGCATCCATGCTGGGCCTGCCTGGATGCTGCCCAATGCAGTCTCAGAGCATGGCCAAGACATTGCTTCTCCCACCTCACTCCAAGGCTTACTGGCTGGGCCCAGCTCTCCTCCAGCCCCCGCCTCCCCGACAACCACTCTGCTGGCCCCTGCCCAACCCTCCCCTCCCCACGGACCCCTCCCCTGGGCTCTGCCCCCGCAACCCTCCCCTTCCCGCACTGGGTTCTGGCCCCTGCCCAACCCTCCCTTCCCTCCTCCCCGCCTCCTCCCCTGGCTTTCCAGGCCCATGCCCACCAAACTTCACCCCCGCCCCCAACACTCGCTGTGGGTCCGGGCCCTGCCTTCCAAGCCCTGGGCTCCTGTCAGTGGGTTTGTGCTTAGTCTGGGATCCTGGGCAGGGTGGGAAGCCCGCACTAGCTGATAACCCTGCAGCCAGCCTGAGCATGGGTGCCAGCCCTGTAAAGCTGCTGGGACTTTCCATGCCTGGTGCGGGGCTGGCTGAGCAACCTGCCCAGTGAGTCACAGCCTGTTGCGGCCCCTGCCGCATGGGCATCTGTTTGTTTTCAGGAAGAAGGCACCAGACATCCACTGATACCCTTCCCCCTCCAGTCCCAGGCCTGGGCAGGTTCCAGCGGGTCACTTCCAAGCCCAGAGGTGGGTGCCCAGGGCCCCAGCTTCTGGGATTGCCCACCCTTACTCCACCCGGGGAAAGCACGGACCAGCAACGCAGAGAGCACTGAGCTGCCCCTGCCAAGGAGTTGGGGCGGGGGCGGGGGTCAGTTCTGCTTTCAATTCGGTCACATCCAAGACTTAAATTAGCCCCCCAATATTCATTCCATGGCAAGGGCAGGAACAAGTGACCAGGGGCAGGACCCTGCCAGCACAGCCCAGCTGGGGCAGGCCTGCCCCTTCTCCAGGGAACTGCTTGGGCACAGGACACCCCCTGACAGCTTCTGCCAGTTCCTTGATTTTCTCTCTTGTTGACGTGGATTTTCTTTGGCTATGAACGTGCAGCACTGGGTACAGATTCCCAGCGCCGACCTGCTCCCAACGGACCGGACAATGCCTCTTCAGAGCAACAGACCCGCTGAGGCCAAAGACAGCTCATGAGCAAAGGCCGATTCCACCAGCTGGAAAATTGATATTATCTAAATATAGACTCTGGGAGAGGCGACAAGGACCAGGACTTTGCCCTGCTACAGACACAACCTCGAGTCAGCTCCCGCGGGGGTACCGACCTTTTGGTTCCAATTGCATCTGCCCCTGCCACGGACTCCTTCCAGAAGGCAGCATCCTTTCCGTGTCCTCCTGTGGCAGGGCAGCTGGGCCCTTTGCATTCCTGCCTCTCTCTAGTTAGCTACCCAAACTTCAGATAGAAAAAGCCAAGCGAGGGGAGGAGAGCAGGACCTAGGCAACCCGAGTAAGTGGGTTTGAATTGCCCTGAGCCAGCTTGCTAAATTCATTAAGGCAGCCCAGAGGGGAGTCTAGTTCATTTAACAGTAATTAGTTAGCAAATATTATCATTAGCTAAGCACTAACAAAATTAACCACGTGCATTGACATCAGCCCAGCCCTCTGGACTGCATTTCAAGAGCCCCCCAGCATCTGCTTGGTTCCTTGGTCCATGAGGTATTTGGGACTGTCCAGAAATAAGGGATTGGGAGCAGCTGGTTCTCCCCAAGCTCAGGGACGGGGGATTTCCCGGCCTCCAGCCCCTCCCAGAGGAAAAGCCACACCTGAGGCTGGGCAACACCACACAGATTTATTGTCAGTTACAGACACAGGGGAAGAGCCCTGTCCCCGGTCCCTGTCCCCCAGCTCTGCTGTTCCCTGCAGCATTCCAGAGCCCACTTTAACATGCAGCCCCAGCCTGCCGCAAGGCAGCCTGTGCTCCCAGGCCCAGCTGGAGCAGAGAGACTTGCTCAGGAAGGTGCTGGCTGCTCCTTCTCTGTACACGGAGACACGGCTCACTGAAGCCCCTAGCACTAGGAGCTGGGGCACCTATGGTCTGACCTCAGTGACACTGAGCATCTCCAGCTCCCCTGGGGCTCAGCATGACCTGCCCCACCACAAACACCCATCATTAGGCACCCTCTCCTTAGCAGAGACCCAGGCAGGGCTTCCCCACCCCTCTCCCCAGCAAGAGGGCTGAGACCCCTTTTCAGTTATGAAGCAGCAGCAGTGGGTGTGACATGTAACCAATTCTGATCGGTTTCCTCAAGGCAACATGGGGTATAAATAAGGTACAAAACCGCCACCTTTCCTCAGCGAGTGGGGAGAGCCCCCAGCTCGGAAGAGGCACCGACCTGTTGCAGCACAAGAACAGAACGAGTCTGCCCCTGCTACTGCAGGACAGAGCCAGCAATACAAATAATTGACATAAAATGTCTACAGAAGATAAGTAACAATACTTACTGGTACAGTGCTCCAATCCCCCCGCCCCAGCCCTCCCCCGGGGGCTGCTGGACTAACGCACTCACAGCTGAGCTGGCCACTGGGGGATTGGAAAACCTGCCCCCACCTGGGCCGAGCAGAGGCCCCAGGTGGCAGTAATCCAGCCCAGCTGCTTTTAAAGGCTCCCACGTGATGGGGGAATTTTGCAGATTGCCAACAAGGCAGGTCTCCTGGGCCATGCCACGCCACCCAGCTGCCTGTCCCTTTAAGGCTCTGTGCAGAGGTGTGTTCTTTCCGGGGGAGGCAGCATTTTTGGCGAGCATTTTTCTTCCTGAGTTTGGCCACACAGGCACGCACACAAAGTGCCTTTTTCAGCAGAGACGGCAAGCCCTGGAGTGAGGCTCCTAGAACAGCTGCCATCTCCCTGGGGTGGCTTAGAGTCACTAAGCAGGCTGGGGGCAGGCGAGGGACCCGGGTATGGGCAGTGGGGAGCCCCAGGGGATGCTGAGCCCATAGGGAGCACGAGAGGAGTCACCCCTCTGCTTCATCAGGTGCTCGTGTTGTCGGGTCAGCACTGAGCACAGGATGAGGCCCCTCAGCTCAACTCTGATCTGGCTTGGTCCTGAGCCCCTCCTCCAGAGAACCCTGGGCATTGACACTAGGACCAGCCTGTTGCTGGCAGCATCTCCTGCCCCCGGGGCTCAGTGAGCTCCGCTGCCCGACGCAGGTTAGCAGCATCCCACACAGGGAAATAGGGCCAGAGCGGTGAGCTGACTGGCCCAAGGTCATGCCCTGACTCAGCAGCAGGGCCCAGGGGACTGCCTGGTGCCCTGACTAGCCAGGAGACACGCTCCCTTCCTTAGCCAATGGGATCTAGGAAGCTGCCCAAACTACCAGCCACGGCTGGGAGAGTTAGCACTAAGCTGTCAGCAGGTGCTCCAGCCCTCCTGGGCTTCTCCTGCAGCCCCCGCACTGGGCTGCTCCGTGGTGCTCAGCCTAGCTATGGCTGCTTAATGCAAACCAGTGCGGGAACGCTCCATGCCCTGTTTCTGGGGCTGGCTGAGCAGGGTTTGATTTGCAAACCTAGCAGGATGGGGGAGGGGCTTTCCATCAAGCCCCCGATTCCCGCTTCAGAGGGAAAGCTGGGGTTCCAGGAGAGGGCCTGTTGCGTCCTGCCACTGGGCACGGCCAGGGAGGGCGCAGAGGGCTCTCCAGGGCCTGCGTCCTGTGGGGCGGGGGTTCTGGAGAGGCCCGTTTGGAAATGGAGCCCAGCTGAGGCTGAGGGCCGAGCGAGGGAAGCGTGACTCAGCAGCACAGAGGCAATGATGCTGAGACCGACCCTCTGCCTGCCTTGGTCGGCTGCCACCACCAAGTCTGTGGCTCCAGGGGTGCATTGCTCCCCCCGCTGTCCTTCGCAGGGTGACCCCCGGCACAGCTCTGCTGCCATCCGCACACCCGGCTCCTCGCGGGCGGAGATGTGAAGCCAGGTGGCACTTGCAGGCTTTCCTTACAAGGGGAGGGAGTGGTGCTGCCCGCTGTGTGTCCCCTCTCGTCCCAGTGCCGCCATTGTGCAGAGGGGCCTGTGCTGGCCCCGGGCACAACACTGCTGCGGGCGTTGAGAGACCTGCCCTCCCGCACTAGGGGCCAGGGACGCAGCTTCCTGGATGTAGAGCAGCAGCCAGACCTGCTCCTCCAAGCGCCAGGCCACAGCGACAGCAGGGCTGGCTTCACTGGCCTGGGAGAGGCCTTCTCCTTCCCGTCCCAAGTCAGAGCCCATGGAGGGGAGCCGGGGAAGCCAGCCCTGGCTAGCAGCCTCAGCCACTCGCTGCTGGGCAGGCTCACGGGCACCTCTGCAGCCGCTGCCTCAGCTCCTCAGCGCAGCCGGCCAGCTCCATGCGCTCCAGGGCCGAGAAGATGGACTCCAGCGTGGCGTTCTTCTGCTGGTACCACCTCTTCAGCATCTCGTACTGCTGGTCCCGGACGTGGGTGAACTCCAGCTCCACCACCTCGATCTCGCCGTCGTGCAGCTCCAGCACCCGCATGAACTCCTTCCAGCGCCGCACGGGCACTGTGTTGATGATGTCGTACAGCTTGCTGCCCTGCGGGAGAACGCCAGGGAGGGGCCCTGCGGGACAGCAGAACAGAGCGTCAGCCAGAGCCCGGGGCACAGCAGCCCTGCAGAGAAGGAGGGGCTGAAGGGGAGCCAGCGATGAGCTGTATGACATGCCTGTGCCAGCCCCGGTGCCCCGGGTGAGGGGCTTGGATGGTGGCAAGCCGCTGGGTGGCTGTATGTGCCGTGGCACAAGGCGCCTTTCTGCAGTGCGTGGCTTACTTGCTGTGTCCTGGGGCTTGGCGGGTGACTCCCAGGTGTCCTGGCTGCCGAGGGGCCTGACTGGACAGGCGTTGCCGTTCATTTGCGATGGCTCCGTGATCTGAAGGTGGAGCAAACCCTGCGACTCCAGGGGCTTTTCTGCGGTGCCAGACGGACACGCTGAGACCTGGAACAGAAAGAAGCCACTGTTTGCGAGGGAAGCCTTGATCTCTTGGCGGGCGGGGAGCCAGCAGCCGGGTGCGGCAGGGCAGGGGAGAAGTCTGCCGAAGGGGCAGCTCCCTACCGGGCCGGGGCAGGGGGTGGGGGCTTCCTGGCTGGGCAGACACCCTGGGCTAGGTTAAGTTGCTCTGAAATAAGAGGGAGAATGTGCCTCGTCCATTCAGTCCCCAGCCCCTCTGCTGAGGCTGCCAGTGAGGGGGCCTTGAGCGGGGGTGGGCACCTGCTCACTGGGAACTAGCTGAGACCCATCAAACGCATCTCCTCGTGCCAATGACCAGCCTGCAGGGGAGAACTACGGCCCTTCACCTGGATCCAAACTAGCCATAAATGGCTGCAAATGCCCCCAGCCTCCAGGTCGCAGCACGAGCAGGGCCAGCAGCCACGACCATCCCAAGCAGCGTGGGGGGGTGGGGGGCTGGGCGAGCACTGTCGTATGCCATGGGCAGCCAGACCCCGCATGGGCCCCGCCGATGGCGCAGGCAAAGGGTCGCAGTCAGCATGCTCAATGCATTTAGGCCCAGGCCAGATCCTGTGTGCCCGGCCTGGGCTCTCACCTGTTGCAGCCTCGAGTCTTTAACTGCTGCGGCCTCACCTGCGAGGAGAGAGACGGAGCCATTAGTCAACTCTGAGCACAGGGCCTCCCTTAGCCCAGGCCAGGGGCTCTGCTGTGCAAGACTCCGAGTCGAACGCGAGGGGAAGGCTAATCACTGAGACATCGCGGGGGTGGGTTACCAGCTGCTGGGGAATCCTTACTGAGCATCTTCCTCTTGCGGTAGATGACGAGCGCTCCCAGGAAGAGGGGCCCCATGAGGCCCAGCAGGACGTACTCCAGCCCGAAGCCTGAAACAAAGACGCAGGGGAGGTCCCAGCTCAGTTGCCTGCAGCATGCTCTGCTCACCTCCCCCTTGAAGCCCTGGCGCCAGGGACAGCCTAGGCAAGGCTGGGGTCGCTCCTGCCGGTGCAGCTGCTTTGGGGTCTTGCCCAGCAGTGCCAGAGTTCAGCCTGGCCGCAGCTCCCGGCACACACCGCCCTGGACACCAGCACAAGGGGCTGCCTGGCTCAGGAATCACAGGACACTTACTCAGACCAGGCCCTGCCCCAGCGAGCCGCAGGAGGGGGCGGGATGGAGCCGCAGCGAGGTTAGCTGGAGGCCGGTGACGAGCATGTGGGTTCCGGGGGCTCGATACCACTGCTCCTGGCTAGGCAATGGTGCGAGGAGGCAGGGCCTCCCCTGAGCGCTGAATCCCTGCAGTACCCGCCCCAAGCTCCCCCCGAGTAGACCTGAGTTCGCCCCTGTAGGCCAGGCAGAGCCCGCAGCCCCTTGAGCACATCCTGGCCCAGCGCCCGCCCCTGTCCTGACACCCCCCGTTCCTGCCATGCCATGCCAGCGCCTCCCCATGAGCCACCCTCCCACCTACCTTGGCTGCTGCCACCACATGGCCTGCCACACGCTTCGCCGCACTTCTCGGGGCTCTGGCTGCAGAGGGGAATGGTGAAGAGAAACAGAAAGTGGGCGTCTAACCTGTCCTTTCCCAGAGTGCCGGGAGAGCGAGCGCCTTGGCACTAGGTCCGGTGTGGCTCGGTCAGGGCCAGTGTCCCACCGCCAGCCCTGCCACGTTCCATGGGCGGCTTTGGAGATACCTTCCCACGCCCCCTGGTGCTCAACACCAGACAGCTGTTTGGTCTGACTAGGGGCTTGTCTACACATGACAGTCAATGCAGATTAAGGCAGGGGGTGAATGGCAAGTGTACTAGCTGGGCCTGACCAGCTCCATGTGTGGCCACTCCGATTCCAGACCAAGGAGTTGTGACGAAGTGGGACTGTTCTTAATGTTTCCTCTGAATAGTGTGGGGGTGCCTCAGTTTCCCCTAGGCAGTTCTTAAGTATCTAGGTGGTGGGATAAGGGTGTATGATCATTGCAGAGCCCTAGAGGGCAGGTGTGTGCAGGAGTCTGGACACAGAGAATGGCCGACACCCTGTTTCCTGGCAACTGATGGCCTGGGCCCTTCCCCCTGCAAGGTGAGAGCTAAAGGGTTGGAGAACAAAGGAATCAGGTGACCTCCTGGCCCGGGGAAAGGAACAATGCCCAGAGGAGGAGGGGCTGGAGGGGGAGTCAGTTTGGGGCTGGCTGGGACATGGAGTGAATTGCAGACGTGGTTGTCTGGCTCACTGCCCCCCAAAATGGACCCAGCTGAGGGGTCCTGTTCTCTGCACCTACAAGCTCTGTGTTAGACCATGTTCCTGTCATCTAATAAACCTCTGTTTTACTGGCTGGCTGAGAGTCACGTCTGACTGCGAAGTTGGGGAGCAGGACCCTCTGGCTTCCTCAGGAGCCTGCCTGGGCGGACTGGCTGTGGGAAGCGCACGGAGGGGCAGAGGATGCTGAATGCTCCGAGGTCAGACCCAGGAAGGGGGAAATTGTGTGAGCTGTGTGCCCTGCAGACAGGCTGCTCCCAGAAAGGAGACTTCCCCAGAGTCCTGCCTGGCATCATAGGGAGCAGTTCCAGAGCATCGCCCAGGGACTCCGTGACAGGAGTTAATCAGGAACAATGCGACATGTAGACAATCCCCATGTTATCTGGAGTGTAGCCCTAGTCTCTGTTCTCCAGTCCATCACCCTGGTGTCTGCACATGGCTCCATGTCTTGCACACACAGGCTCTGCTGGATGGGTCACGTCCGTTTCACACCAGGGGGTTTTGCGAACCCCAGGGACTGGTATTTGCTAGTGACAGTGTGAGTGGTCAGCCAGTCACCTGAGAGTGCTTCTGCTCTTGGATGGGATGACTGAACTGTGGCAGGTGAGCATCGCAGATAAGGCACTTCCCAGCCTGAGTTTGCTGACAAACCATCACTGTGAAGTTCTGGGGCTCATAACTATTGTCCCAGCCTGCTGGAGGGCCCCTGCCCAGCGGGAGGCATGGAGACCACCAGGGGCGCAGAGCTCGCCTCATTAACAGCTGGACTGGCATCTGCAGCCAGTGTGCTGAGATCTGCCGGGTGAAGCTGCCCTGCAAATCCCCTAGGATGGTGTCTAATGGGAGAGCTGTAGGGGGAAGCAAACCAAGAAAGCCCAGGGTAGTTACGTGGCACATGCTCGGCACTCGCTGCCCTCCAGGTAGAAGCCAGGCTGGCAGTCCCCACACTGGGCATCCTCCTCTGAACCTGAAAGACATTGCACATAGCTAGCGCCTGCCAGCGAGGAGGGGTGTGGCCTGGGGGTAAGGGAGGCAGGCCTGTCCTCGCTGGCAGGCTGCAGGTCAGCAGGGGCTCAGCAGCTGGCGTTCGGCACATGCTCCTGGGCTAGAGGGACTGGGTGCTGCTCAGTGTCGGCTCAGACACCGGGCGCTGAGCTCACACCACCAGGTGCTCGCCTAGGCAAAGCTGATCCCTCGCCCCTCGCGTGGGCTGTAGGCCGAGAGGGCGTCGGAGATGGCAGCCCACCACTGAGCAGCACTCCCTCAGCCAGCTGGGCCATGGCCTGAGGCCACAGCGAGCCTGGGGGGGGGGGCACAACGCAGCGAGGCTGGGGGGGGCAGGGCGGGTGTAGCAGCTTGAGGGGCAGTGGGGCAGCAGGGCAGGCGGAGAGCTGCTCGGAGGGCAGTGGGGAAGCGCAGGGGACAGCGCAGGGGGCAGGCGGGGAGCTGCTCGGAGGGCAGTGGGGCAGCGCAAGGGACAGCGCAGGGGGCAGGCGGGGAGCTGCTCGGAAGGCAGTGGGGCAGCGCAGGGGGCAGGCGGGGAGCTGCTCGGGGGGCAGTGGGGCAGCGCAGGGGGCAGGCGGGGAGCTGCGCAGGGGGCAGTGGGGCAGCGCAGGGGACAGCGCAGGGGGCAGGCGGGGAGCTGCTCGGAGGGCAGTGGGGCAGCGCAGGGGACAGCGCAGGGGGCAGGCGGGGAGCTGCTCGGAGGGCAGTGGGGCAGCGCAGGGGGCAGGCGGGGAGCTGTTCGGGGGGCAGTGGGGCAGCACAGAGGGCAGGCGGGGAGCTGCGCGGGGGGCAGTGGGGCAGCGCAGGGGACAGCGCAGGGGGCAGGCGGGGAGCTGCGCGGGGGGCAGTGGGGCAGCGCAGGGGGCAGGCGGGGAGCTGCGCGGGGCTCAGTGGGGCAGCGCAGGGGGCAGGCGGGGAGCTGCGCGGGGGGCAGTGGGACAGGGACAGCAGCAGGGGCCAGTGCCAGGATCCAAAGGCAGGCAGGCAGTGCTCTGGACACTCACAGTTCTGCAGGGTGACCCTGCCCTTGCACCTGCGGCATTCCTGGCAGGTGAAGTCTCTGCAGGTAGGGTCCGTGCACTGCCGGAAGTGGCCGGCCCCACAGCCGCACTCGATGTCGCTGGTCTCAGTGCAGTTCTTCAGCACGACCTGGGAAGCTGAACACAGGACAGGCTTCCTGAGCGGGCCTCTGTGCGGAGGGGAGGGGAAGGGGGCTGCTTCCTTCTCAGACTGTGGCCCACGTTCCCCAGGCTCTCTCCTGCCCCTCGAGGGCCCCGGCCAGTGGGGTGGGGAAGGGCTGGCCGAGAGGCTGGCGGCTCAGTGCTAGGGCGGCTGGGTTCCCGTCCCAGCGAGGGGCCTGCCCAGCGCCTTACCTTGCGCGTGGCACTCGGAGCACTTTCGACATTTCCGCTCCAGGTTCTGGAAGGAGAGGTAGGTGCCGTGCGGGCAGCTCTCGCAGGCCGTGTCATAGCCACGGCTCGTGCAGGGAGCCCTCATAAACGTTCCTGCAAACAACACCAGCCGGGGTGAGCGTGCGGGTTAGTCGCAGGTGCTGTGCAGGTCGGGGGTGGCCTGGGATACCCAGGGGCTCGGGCTGGCTGACTGGGTCGGCTCCTCCAGGCCAGCAGCAGCCTCTGCGCGCCCCGTGATTTGGAGCAATGCCCTGCCCCTGCCCCCCCATTCCTTCCTGGAGGGGGGTCCTCGTGCCGTGACGAGAGCAGGGAGCCCTGAGTCAGGTCCGGGCGCTGCCCGTGGCGCCTCTGTAACCTCAGCAAACCACTGGCCCAGTTCCCCGGCGCACGGGGCCGGACTCGCTCCTGTTTGCAGAGCGCTGAGCCGGGCACAGCCTTGGTGCTGGGCTGGGGGTGTGCTGAGCCTCACCTGCCGGGCACTTCTGGCAGCAGAGCTTGTCTGTCGGGTACCAGAGCTGGTCAGCCGCACAGTTGTTTCTAGCCACGTGTCTCTTGTGCCGCTGGTGATGGTGCAGCCCCACTGCAGAGTCAGCCGGGCTCCTCGCCCTCCTGGGCTCGCTGGCAGCCCCGGCCGCCCGTGGCTTCGGGGTGCCCAACAACGGGAACCCACTGCCCGTCAGCAGCAGTGCAGCCAGAAAGCCCTAGGAACAGAGAGGGGAACGTTGCCAGGGACTGGAGCTGCTGCACCCGCCAGCCCCGCGCCCTCTGGGAGCCCAGAGCTCAAACCGAGGGGCGGCCACAGGTCAGCAGCAGCAGCCAGGCCTCAGCTCGCAAGAGGAGCCTTCAGCTAACGCTTCATTAGCTGGCCCTGGTTTGACACTTGTAGCTCGTGCCCAGCCCTGCACCGAGCGCTGGGGCGCCGAGGGTGGGACAGGCTGACCAGAGCCCACTGCCTCATCCCACCCAGGCTCCAGCGGAGTCCAGAGCAGCAGGTGCTGTGATCGCTGCCCTCCGGGGGACCCTGTCGCATGGGAGCCTGGGGGAGGTGTAACCAGAAGGAACCTTGGAGCATCCCCCACGGCAGTGCAGGAGTCAGATGCACTCTCGACTCTCCCAAACCAGTGGGGAGGGCTGGGGCCTGGGACTGAGGGGGCCTAGGTGCTATTCTTGGCCCTTCCACACCTGCTGGGTCACCTTGGGCAAGTCACCGTGGAACCGGCTGCACCCTGTGCCTCAGTTTCCCCTCCCACCCTTTGTCTGCCTCGGCTCTATAGGGCAGGAACTGTCTCTCACTGAGGGTCAGTGCATGGCCTGCTATAATGGGGAGGGGGCCTGGGGGCTGATCGCAGCTGGTGCTACTGTTCCAGTAGTAAGTGATCAGCCCTTGAAACCAAACCCACTTGGCTTAGGTGAGGGTGCCCCAGCTCCTCCACTAGAGGGAGTCAGTGCATTGCAGCTGCAAGGGGCCTGTGTCCTGGAACAACCATGGTCCTGAACCTCACTGGGAGATGCGGCAGGAAAACCCTGCACCTGGGCCTGGGGCTAGCATGGTGCTTAGCCCACCCAGCCACCCTTGCTCCCACCCCCAGGCTTGCCCTGCCTCTCAGCCTGCGTGCTGTCAAACGCAGAGCCTGATCCCGCTGCAGGTGCCCAGCTGATGTAAGGGCAGGGCTAGCTGTCCTGTGGCGTAGCAGGGGTGCCAAGTACCCCACTGGGGACCACTCAGGGGGTCAGGAGAGAAAGCCGGGCTGGGGCCATGGGTGATACGTGAGCCCAGCTGGATTTAGGGCCTGAGTTTGACTGAAACATCCCTACGTCAAGTCCCAGCCACTGCAGCTGTGGACTGCAGTTGGGGCTTGTTTCCAGGCGCTGCCCCACACCCAGCAGGGCAGGACACTTGCTGGGTTTGTTACTGAAAGGCGAGCTGCTCAGCAGTCACTTGACTCCAGGAGCTGGAGCTTTAAGAACACACCAAATAGCATGAGGTTCGTGCTAAAATCACCCAAGTTGGCAACACTGCTGGGGCCAGCACCTGCATGAGCCAAGCTGCCAGCGAGGAGCACTGCACGGAGCCCTTCCTGGCAGGGCGGCTGTGGAGCACTCTGCATGACTAACCCACCAGAGCACTCAGTCCCCTCCCCCTGGGAATGCCCCCTGCCAGCCCCTGCTGGGTATTTTCCCCTGCCTGTGTCAGCCACTTGGCGTGTGGCATTTGCGCAGAGCAGCCTCTGGCTCACCGAGCCACTGCAGGGAACACTGGGTGCGGAGGTGCCTGGCCGGAAGCAGGGGCGACCTCAGGCCAGGCTCCTGCCAAAGGTACAGATTCTGGTAAAGGAGGAGAAATGGGCCGTGTGGTTAACACTGAAAGGGCACCGAAAAGTGTTGCATAAGCATCCTGGGGCAGTTGTTCCTGTAAGTGGCTCTGAGCTAACCACTTTCCTAGGAGTCGGCGGGCACGGTGCTCGTGGCAGCAGGCTGCTCAGCAGAGCGGAAGTGGGGCTCCCAGCCCAGCTAGCGTGCTGAGGCTGTCGGCAGGGCCCCGCCCCCCACTGCCGCGGCTCCAAGAAGGATGCTGTGCAGGCAGGATGCGACCGCCCTTCTGGGCCTCCAGCACTCCCCGCATGCCGCCCGACAGAGCCAAACTCAGTACCGGGGTGGGACCAGACCCATCTCCATGGGGGTGTGATATGGAGCAGCGGGGCAGGGTTGGGCACAGGCAGGACTGGGCTGGCAGCGGCCAGGCCAGGCCACAAGCAGCCTCCTTTCTGCTGGGAGCCAGGCGGCAGCGGGGCCGGTCTCACGGGTCCCATCCCAAGAAGGACTGTATGTGGTCTGGCAGCAGCCAGCTCCCTGGCGTGGCAGCGTACTGGAGCCCGGGGTGGGACGCTCCCGTGTCCTGGTGTGGAGACAGCCCCCTGCAGCGCCTGCAGGCCCAAGCGATGACCGGGGGCGCTGGCAACCCTGCTCAGGGATCCCCTCCCACGCACAGGGACACCACCCAGCTCGTCAGCCCCCGGGGTCCAGCCCCCTGTTGCCACAGAGCCACAAAGCCACTGCGAGAGCCCAGGGATCCCCCAGCGCAGGCCCAGGGCCTGGCCCATCCCCGGGAGGAGCCCTGGTGTAGGGCAAGCCCAGCAGAGAGCAGGTGGTGGGCCCCGTCAGGCAGGCACAGGGCCCTGCAGCCCCAGCTCAGGGCATTGCCAGCACCAATGAAGGCCAATGGCATTTTGGGATGTATACGTAGGGGCTTTGCCAGCAGATCGAGAGACGTGATCGTTCCCCTCTACTCGACATTGGTGAGGCCTCATCTGGAGTACTGTGTCCAGTTTTGGGCCCCACACTACAAGAAGGATGTGGAAAAATTGGAAAGAGTCCAGCGGAGGGCAACAAAAATGATTAGGGGACTGGAACACATGACATATCGGGAGAGGCTGAGGGAACTGGGATTGTTTAGTCTGCGGAAGAGAAGAGTGAGGGGGGATTTGATACCTGCTTTCAACTACCTAAAAGGGGGTTCCAAAGAGGATGGATCGAGACTGTTCTCAGGGGTAGCAGATGACAGGACAAGGACTAATGGGCTCAAGTTGCAGTGGGGGAGGTTTAGGTTGGATATTAGGAAAAACTTTTTTACTAGGATTTGGTGAAACACTGCAATGTGTTCCCTAGGGAGGTGGTAGAATCTCCTTCTTTTGAGGTTTTTAAGGTCAGGCTTGACAAAGACCTGGCTGGGATGATTTAGTTGGGGATTGGTCCTGGTTTGAGCAGGGGGTTGGACTAGATGACCTCCTGAGGTCCCTTCCAACCCTGATATTCTACCTCAGCAGCTTGAACCTAGCCAGTCTGAGCTGGGCATCTCTGGCTGCTCCTTTACTTCCTGGCCACCCTGCTCTACCCAGATCAGGGCAACCGGCCAGCGCCGCGCCCTACCTGAGTCTGTGGCCAGGCCACGCTGCGCGGGGCAGTCCTGAGACACAGCCTCAGCGAGTGCGAACCAGGCCCCATGGCTCTGCTTTAAAACGAGAACTCGATACGCTCCGGGAGGACAGGCCCATCAACGGCTATTAGCCAGCACGGGCGGGGATGGTGACCCCAGCCTCTGTTTGCCAGAAGCTGGGAATGGGCGACGGGATGGATCACTTGGTGATCACCTGGTCTGTTCATTCCCTCTGGGACACCTGGCATGGGCCACTGTTGGAAGACAGGATACTGGGCTAGATGGACCTTTGGTCTCACCCAGTCAGGCCGTTCTTATGTTCTTTCACCAGCAATGTGGTGCCATGCAGAGATGGTGCCCAGGCCCCTGCCCCTGGGGCACCATGGGCAGCTTCTGGGGCTGCTAGACTGCTCTCACATATGCCCAGTGTGTGCCACGCAGCCACAAGCAAAGCCCTGCCTTGGCCCCCCTTATTCCCCTGGAACAGGGCAGGGATGTGTGTGTTGCTGCCCTCCCTACAGGGCTGGAGAGCTGCGGGTAGCATCATGGCCAGGTCCTGCCCCAACAGCACTAAGTGCCTCACCAGGGACAGGCTTTGCCTCTCCCCAGGGCCCTGTTCCACTGGCATTGACTGCCCCCCCCCCCCCCCCCACGGCCCCATCTCCTCGCTGAGGCGGCTCCACCTCCCTGAGCCATTGGGGCTGCTCCCAGCTGTTCAGCTCACTGTGGCTGGAGCTAGAGGCACCCCGGGGCTGCAGGGGCACCTGGGGGGGCGGTCTCGTGCTGCCAGTGATTTCCCGCCCCCCCCGGGCGGGGGAGGTGTGGGGGCTGCTTTGGGGAAAGGGGGCCCCTGCAGCTCTGAGCTCAACCACTGGCATGGGACACTCAGCGGGAGTGACAGCACCAGCCTGCGCGTGTGCCTGGCATTGTGGGATAGCGTTGCTGGGCCAGCCCCCACCACACGGCCACTTCCACTGGCCCCAGGGCAAGGAGGCGTCGCCCCGTCGGCCTGGCCGCTGGCCTTCAGGGCTGGGCAGCAGGGAGAGCCCAGGGCCTCCCATGGGACATGATTGTGTCACTCGCTGTGCTCATGGGCTGGGGCATTCGGGGCTCCTTGCCTCGCCTTTCCCTGCCCCACCGTACCCAGCCCCTGCCCCAGAGCTGCTCTGCTGGGTTAGGCGGAGACCATGGCCGTGGGAGGGGGCCACGCTGGGGCGGGCAGGGCAGCAGAGGGTTAATGTCAGTCTCCTATTTAATCTCTGCCGTGGTGCTGAGGTGATTTCCTCCCTTAGAGGAAGCCGGGCCCAGCTCCCCCTCGCCTCTGATGGTATCGCACCAAGTACGTGCCGCCCAAGTAGGTCAGGGCTGCACACCACCTCCGGAGCCGCTGGGGAGCGCCACACCCTGACAGCCCCGCAGGGAGGGGAGCAGCATGCCAGGGCCAAGGCCACTGGGCCCAGCTGCGGGCTGGGCTGACCCCTCTGCGGGGCACCAGGGCACTGGTGGGTCTCGCGCCCTGGTAGTGCTCAGTGTTTAGTGCCCGGGGCCGCCCTGCGGCTCAGGGCCTGTTGTGCTGTGGGCTGCATGCACACACACGCACCCACACACACACATGAGCGCACAAGTGCACCCCCACCCCCACCCCCCAAGAGCTGACGGTCACCAAGCCCTCAGTGCGAGCGCCTCGAGGTAGAGGCTTTGTGTTGCGCAGGCAGAGCCTGGCGCAGTGGGGCCCTGACTGGGGGGGCAGAAAGGAGGGGGCTCCAGGCACTGCAGACCACAACACAGCCATACGAGCCAGCTCCACGGCGTGGCCCACCAGCTCCCTGAGTGGCTCCGGCGGGGCAGCCAGCCCACACTCCAGCACCGGCCGTGGGGCCAGCTGATGGGCTCTGGCCCTGACTCCCTTCCTCCTCAGATGCATGCCCAGCCCACCGGCCACAGCCCCTGACCCCGGGTAGGAGGGAGCCTGCCCCAGGCGAAGGCCACACGCCCGCCCCCCAGCCACCACAGAGCCTGGTACATGGTGTGTTGTCACTCTGGGCAGGGACGCCACAGACATGGGACAGCTGGGTCTGGTCCTGGCCCTGGCGCCCCTGGGCTGTCCAGCCCCGGGTCTGGTGCCGTCCAGCCCCTGGTCTGGTGCCCAGGATGTAACGCAGACCCTGCTGGCTGCCCACCCACCCAGCGCCTGGAGATGGCGGCTGAGCACAGGCCCCGCTGGCCCACGGCTCTCCCCGCCCACGCACCGAGCTCCCGTGGCACCAGGCAGGCCAGCGTCAAGCCCCCTTGCTCTCCCACGCACAGCTCTCCAGAGCCTGGCCCCCCAACCCCCGTGCCAGGGCAGGGGATGCCCTTATCCCCAGAAAGGCCCTCGGCCACTCCACAAAGGGGCTGCAGGGCCCTGCCAGCCCCGCCACGTGGGTGTGGATTCCTGGAGATTCTGGCCCGTGGGCGGAGTTCCGGGTGAAGATAGCCCCGATTAAAGGGCTGCATCATTTTCTCTTAAATCTGTCACAGCTGTGCTGGAACCTGCCCATGAACTCACCCATTTGCATAGCTCCATGATCAGATCGTGGCCTGGCGCTGGCAGGCTCGGGAGGAGGCCTGGGCCCCTCCTCCCGCCCCCCTCGCTGAGTCAGTGGTGCCTTGCTGAGTCGAGGTGCGATCTTCCCCCGGGCGGCTGCTGCGGCTCCCACTGCCTGCCTTCGTGTTTCCCCGCTGGGGAACGGGCCATGTGCCCGCTCGGTGAGGGACAGGGCAGGGCCTGCTCCCCCAGCCAGCTGCACCCATCTCACACGCTGGGCTGCCCTGAAAGGAGCCTCGCGCCACACGCCATGGCCACGCTCCCTCGCTTCTGCAGGCTCACACCCGCGCCCCCTGTGGCCTTGCAGTCCCCCCGTGGCTGCACAGTCCCATCCCTCAGCCCCGTCACCCCCTCGCACTCCCCACTCCGTCACCCCAAGGTGCTGCTCAAGTGAATTTCCAGCGGAGAGCCCCGGCCTGAGCTCTCACCCCACTGCAGGCAGTAGCAGCCCAAGGCCCCCACGCCCCTCCCAGCCGAGTGCTGAGGGGACGGGGAACCTGTCTCCTCAGCCTCCCTGCTGAGCTGGCGCCTGGTGGAGCCTTTTCGGCCAGCTGCAGCTGGCCTTGTCCTGGCAACGCCAGCCAGCTCGTTGCCCCACAGGGTGCCAGCATGTGCCCATGAATGAGCCACGCTGGGGCCCAGTCAGCCACTGTCTGTCAGAGCCAGGTGCAGAGCTGGGCTCCTGCTCTTCTCCTCGTTCCCTTGGGGCAGAGAGCTGCGGAGAGGGGAGCTGGGCAGGTGCTGCCCTTTTAAAGAAAAGCACTTTTGCCTAAGCAGGCCCAGCAGGGCGGCAGGAAAGCAACCGGGCTGGAGCAGGGCTGGGCGGAGGTGGGGAGCGGCACCTGTGGAAGGGACCTGGAGCGTCCTGCCCCGAGAACAGCCCTTCCAGGCTGGTAGCAGGGGCTGAAGTCAGTCTTTCTGTCCCCCCAGCGCGAGCGGCTGTGGGTCCAGTGCGCAAAGCAGGGAGGGGCTCCAGGCCAGGAAATGCAGCTGGTAGCCCCAGGCCCTATCGCCCAAGCAGAGGCTGGACAGAAGCACCCTGGGAAGTGAGCAGGCCCCAGCCACGTTCCTAGGCTGCTCCTACAAGCAGGCAGCCAGTGGGGCAGAGCCGGCTGCTTCCCTCCCCAGCCCCATGCAAGTGAGCCCAGGGCGGCCCCCAGGCTCCACAGGTACATGGCTCGGCTGGCACAGGGAGCATGCCGGCACCCGAGCCCGGCTGAGCGCAGCCCCCTGCACCAGCTGACCCCGGTCCCACCCCGCCGTAGCTTGGTCTAAAAAGTGACCTTTGAGCAGGACACTTGACGGCAGCCCTGCACGCAGCCCGCTGGCCAGAGGTGGCACGGGTGCCTGGCCAGGGTGTGAAGTGATGTAAAGCACTAAACCCCAACTTCCTGCCAAGCCAGTTAGAGCGCAAGTCCTCACTGCAGCAGGATGCAGGACTCCGCCAGGCCCCCCAGCACAGCCCCCTTTCTTCGTCTGTAAGCGCAGGACTCGGGCCTCAGCCCCTGGACTCTGACAACAGCAGCTGGGCTGCCCACGAAACACCCCATCCCGTGTCCTCAATAGCGCCTACGGTCTCCTTATTGCTCATGTGAACCATGATGGCACTCAGCAGCCAGGGCAGGATGGGCTGGGTGCTGTGCACACATATGGGGTGGAGACACGGCCCCTGCCGCCAAGAGTTTGTTCAGCCTGACACACAATACAGCAAGCTTTGCTCTCTGCTGGCTGGCTCAGTGTGCTTGGGCACTGTTCAAATGCTACCACAGCACAGCCCAGAGGCGGCTGCATTTTAGGGTTGGGGAAGTGATCCTGGCATACCTAGTTTGTAAAGAGCTCCAGAGCCCTCGGGATGAATGAATTTATGATTATTGTTAACTTGGGGCGGCTCCCCCACACTTTCATTTTCTCTCCTCCCTGTCTTCCCTTTCCTGGAAAGCCCCTGGGGCTCTAAAGCAATGCCTGCATCAGTGAATTCAGCTGCCTTCCTGTAAACTTCCCAAGATCTCATGGGGGCATCAGCAGTCCACTGACTGGGTCCCTCATGCCTGAGATACCAAGCAGCAGCTCAGACCGAGAAACCAGATTTTGGCCTGTAGGAACCAAACTAACCGATGCAGAGATCTGGCCCTCATCCCCAGCCAGATCTCCTGGCCTCTCCTACTTCCCCCTAGCTTCCCAGAGCAAGGCTGCACCAGCCCTGGGCGCTTCCTGCTTCACTCTAGAGCAAGTGAGGAACATCCCAGAGTGAGCAGGACTTACCCCAGCTGCCTTCAGGGCCCAGCTCTCCATCCTCGAGCCCTAGAAAGCCAGCTCATGCCGGGGCGGGGTACGGGGGTTACTCGTGGGAGCTGGTCACAACCCAGCGGCAGAGCGAGGCAGCAGCTAATCCATGCGCTCAGTAACCCCCCTGGCGACGAGTGAGCTCACACCCGCTCAGCTGAGGCTTTTACACCAAGCCCTTGTGGGAGGAAATCCATTTCTGGAAATGAGTCCGGGGGGTGTGAAACCACGACAGCTACCGAGGGCGGTGCGAATGCGGGGAGGGGCCTAGCTGGCATGGAAGCAGATGGGCAGGGGGAGGGGCGGCACAGCTGCAGGGGCTGGTGCTCCTGCCCCTCCCTGCCGGGAGCCAGCCCCCTCCCACATGTCCCATAGCCGGTGAGTCCCAGGCCCAGAGCCTTCTCCCAGCGGGGCCGGCCTGGGGCTCTCCTGCAACCCGCCTCTCCAGGGCAAGCACTGCCAGGTGGCAACTAAACATCTTCACAGCCCAGCCAGCCCCAGCCCCAGCCCCACACAGTGAGGGCCGACCCTGATTCCCAGAAAGCCTACGGACACCTCACCGTGGGGCTGTGGAGAAAGGGCAGCTCCACCCCAAGCAGAGGGCAGCGAATGCACCCGAACACTACCCCTCAGCCCAGGGCTCCAGCCCATCACCCTGGCTTCCTGCACCACAGCACGAGGTGGGGCCGGGGCCCAGCCCCCTTCCACCTGTGGCTTTGCTCTCCAAGGCCTGGCCTGGGTCCTAGCACGCCGGCCTCTGCCCGCCTGCCCTCACCAGCGATGGCCAGGGAGGGCTCTGGACCCCATTTTTGGCTGGAAACTTGGAGCTTTCTGTGGAATGCAGGCACATGTCACAAAAAGGGGTTGAGTTGAAACCCCAAATTTCAGGTGGGGGATGGGGACTCATACGAGGGCTGGGAGTTTTCCCAGGGAGCCATTAAACCCCCCAGGCCAGCACAACCACAGCTGCCCTGCCCCTGCCCCAGCAAGGGGCTCGTGCTGCCATGGAGCCAGGGAAGGGGGAGACTCTAAAACTCAAGAGAACCTGGCAGTTTTATCAGCCCGCCTCGTCTCATAGTCCATCAGCCCAGAGCCCTGGCCCCGTGCTCCCGCGCAGGACTGCAGAGAAGCAGCCGAAGGTTCATGCCCTAGCCTCTTGCCAGGGACGCTGGCACCATGGGTATAGTTTGGGGGGCAGAGGCATTGCCCCCCAAAACTGCAAGCCTTGGGCAGGCATGGAATCCCCCCCCACCACACACACGCATGGCCTAGTTGACCTGCCTGGTGCTGCTGCCCTGCCCCAAGGTTAGAAGTCAAACCACCCCTGTGGCTGGCACCTGGGAGCAGAGCCGTGGGCGGTCTTCTCCCGCAGCAGGTGAGTGAGGCTGACCCCCCGCACTGCAGGCCCAGCTGGCAGTAGCCACACGCCACCCCTACACCAGCTTCTGCTCCTTGGGCCTAGCGCCATGGAAAAGCACAAAGGCTCATGGGAGAACGGCTGGAACTGGACCCCCAGGCTGGGGCCTGCCCCATGGTGCCTAACCCCAGCTCTGCCACCTCCCAGCATTCACGGGACCCAGGAAGCTCAATGCCTGGTGCTCTGGAGCTGGCGTGCCCGAAGTAGCCGGGGCTGGATTCTAGCCATGCCAAGATGCCTTCTCACCCCTCTGACCTGTGGAGGATACGGGGCTGGAACAAGGCTCTGCACCTCACCCCGTGTCAGGGGCAGGGCTGGAGGGCATACGCGATGGCTGCTCTGGTTTCCCGGGGGGCCAGGTTGGCTGGCAGTGTTTTGCGTGGCCCCAGAACACAGCCAGCCGCCCGAGCAACTGCCAGCCAGCAGCTGCAGGGCCCCCACCGCACCCGCACCCTTGTTAAAGGACAAACAACAACTGAGCGCACACGCACTGTCTTTAATGGTTCACCTGGGAGGCAGTGGCGGCAGGACGGGACAGCACAGCGCAGGGATAATGTTCAACGGACAAGATGGACTAGCCCCAGAGCCAAGAGAGGACTCCTGCTTTGCACCCTCCAGGGCAGCCCGGGGCCCAGCCATTCAGCTACCTGGGGCAGGGAGGAAAAGGGGAGGCAACGCTGCTTCCCTGCCGCAAACCAGCCAGGACGCAGCTTCAGAAAATCAACACCAAGCTTAATAAATATGCAACTTTATATACACACATCCCTGGGTGAGCGTGCCTGCCCGCGGGGCTGGGAACGACCGGGCAGAGGAATCTGCCACCCAGCCGCCATGTCCCTTCCCACTCTCTGCTGCCATTCTGCAGCAGCCTCCACGGCCTGCTGGCAGCCAAGTGTAATGAACTCCCCAGCAGTGCCCTGCCCTCTGCCATCCAGGCAGTACTGGCCCCAGCTGCAGAGGGCCTAGGCTTAGTGCAGGGAGCCCAGCCAGGAAGGAAAAGTGGTCCCCCTCCCTGGGGCTGCAGTGGGAAGCGTTGGGGTAAGAGCTTATTGCCACTGGGTGCTCGCTGCACAAGCCTCCTGCTGCTGCTCCAGAGACCAGCTCTGGTGGCCAAAGCGTTGCCCAAAGGCAGGGGTCTGAGTGAGGCCTACGCAAGGCCCCCATGGCATTGCCCCCTCCCCAGCACCGTGTGCACTGACCAGTGTGGGAGAGTGGTCCAACGCTCCCTTCCCACCCGCGGGAACACTAGCCAGCACAGGGCCCTCCGTGGCCCCCCGCTCCCCACAGGCTCCTTTGGTCTCTCCCACACACCTCCATGCTAGCCACTCCATACACAGCCCTTCCTGGCCTGGCTGCCTGCCCGGGATTCCCTGTAACAGCCACCAGCTGCCCGGAGGACCCAGCCCCCCAGGAGGTGGGGAGCCCCCAGCCGCACCCCTGCAGGAGCAGCGCACCCTCAGCCGAGTAGGGCAGCCAGCAGGAGAGGGACCCTGCGGCCCAGCCCCCAGCACCACTGCCCCGCCTTTCCTTCCCGCAAAAAGTGAGGCCGGGAGCCCAGACAGCTGGAGCTGGGAGATGTGGTGCTGATGGGTCCAGCCATGCCCCTCCCCAGTCTGACATCACCCCCACTCCCTGGCCTGCCCCGGCTTCCTCCACCTTCCTAGCCCCTGTGACCTTGCCACGCCCATGGCCAGCAGGACACAGCGTCCATGGCAGCACCCCGCTGCCAGTGCCCCTCACTGTAGCTCTCCTCCCTCTTCACCCACTGCCAACGTTTGGATCCCTTCCTCAGTAAGCCCATCGCCACTTCCTGGAGCCAGTGCCTGAGCTACCCAGCCCACCGCCTCGGTGACAACGCAGCCCCCCAGGGCGTTATCCTCAGTGGAAAACCACATTTCGGGGGCTTTGGTCATGCAGGAAGAAGCAACTCACCCCAGCAGGGAGCCGACAGAGCAGCCGTGGTGGCTGGCGGTGGGCAGGGGCTGCCCAGGTCTGGCTCCTTGCTGCAGTGCTGGAATTTAAAGGGGCTTTTGCTTCTGGCTCCTGCAGCACAACCCCCTTCAGGACACAGCTGCCATCCTCGGGAGAGCTCCAGGGTGCCCAGGCCGCAGGCCGCAATGGCATGTGAGCTTAGAGGAAGGGGAAAAGTTCTGGCTATTCCCCTCTGCCCCTTCCCTTCCAGCTGTAGGTGCTGTGTGCTGCTGCAGGAAATGCAGCTTACCACAAATAAAGTGCACTCCGAACCCCCTGCTCCTGGGCCTTGGGCAGGTTTCACCCTGCAGCCCTTGCGACAAACAGCTCTCTGCAGAGACGGTTCACAGAGAAGTGGGAAGCTCGACGATGGGGTCCCAGCAGGCGGGAGGTCCCAGTCTTTGCTGTAGTGTTTGGCTTTTGCTGAACCTGATGCAACGTGGCTTGTGTGTCTCCCCCATTGCAACAGGCCAGCGGTGCATGGAAGGCTGCAGTCACACCTAGCTCACAAGCCCCAGCCTGCGCTGCCAGACCCTGGGGCGTGGGGTTGTCAGTTCGGAGCTGGCCGCAGGCCTGCGGCAGGACAGGCGAGTTCGGAAGCCCAGCAGAGCCCTCTGGACCAGGGGCGCTCCAAGGATGAGGTGGCAGCACTGGTCCCTGCTCACTGACTGCCAGGAACTCTCCGAGCACCGCCCAGGCCAGCAGTGTGGGGCTGGGCTACAGCGACCGATGTCTGAGAAGCACAGGTCCTGTAGGGGGCGTCCTCTGCCCAACTTCGGCTCCAGAGTTCTCAGGCGTGGCTGCAGGGGCTCCCGGGATTCAAAGTGCAAAGGAGCAGCTCCCGGCCAGCCCCGGTCCTAGGAAGGGCTCCCTGGCCAGCCCAAGCGCGTCCACCTTCAGGGAGGAACCCAGGCCACGGCTCCGTGGAGTCTGTCCCCAGGCACGCCACACTCCCATAGACGCACACACATGTACGCACTCCCCACACGTGCCCCCCCACACACGTACACTCGCATGCACTCCCCACACACACACTCCCCACACGCGCACCCACACACGTGTACATGTTCACACTCCCCACACACACACTCCCCACACGCGCACCCACACACGTGTACATGTTCACACTCCCCACACACACACACTCCCCACACGCGCACCCACACACGTGTACATGTGCACACTCCCCACACACACACACTCCCCACACGCGCACCCACACACGTGTACATGTTCACACTCCGCACACGCTCCCATAGACGCACACACATGTACGCACTCCCCACACGTGCACCCACACACGTGTACATGTTCACACTCCCCACACACACGTGTACATATGCACACTCCCCACAGAGACATGCATCCGCGCACGCACACCCTATGTCCACACACCTGTGCCCTGTCTCTCTCCCATCCACACGCAGCCTTGACACGCTCCTGGCCGCTGCTTTTGGGGCCTGCAGCCTAACATCTCCCAGCGCCCTGGGCGCTCATGCTCCATCGTCGGGGGTTGGTGGAACTGGCAGCCCTGCTCCTCTCCTGGAGCCCCTGCAGCTCTCAGACCTCCCTGCAAGAGACAGGCAAACAGAGGCGCTCTTAGCCGGCTGCTCTCGGGAGCACACACAGCCCCAGGGCACCTCCCCCCACCGCAGGGAACTGAGCTTAGAAACGCTGAGCCACGGGGCTGCCACTCAGGGAAGGAGACTGACGGGAAAAGCCAGACTTTGCCCCATGCATGTGCCCTGCCACGTGGGTGAGGGAGATCTGCAATGGCCCAGCCCCTGGGGCTGCTGGCGCCAGCTGGCTGCGGCCCGGCAAGCGTCCTTGTGACTGTGCAAAGAGGCCCATGGGCTCCCCGCACGCGCCCACCCCGGCCAGGCCAAGCGAGCCCCGTGACACTCACGAGGCGGTCAGCGTGGAGTTGAGGAGCAAGGTGGTCCTGATCCTGTACAGCTGAGCCAGGGTCAGCTTGCGATGCTGGGCCACCTGCGGGTCTGACAGTGTCCGGTGCGCAAGGGGCGGCTCCTGGCAGCACTCGGGAGCCCCCTCGGGCCCTGCTGGGGGAGCATCCTGCCCAGGCTCTGCAGGGGAGGCGTCGCTGCTCTGGGCTGGACAAGCAAAGCCCTTGGCGCACGCCAGCTCCTCGGGCTCGGAGAGCTCTGACGAGGAGCCACCGCTGCTGCTGCTGCAGGTGCTCGGGCCCAGGCTTCGGCAGTCCGACCGGCCACCCTGGCTCCCGGCGCCCGCCCTGCTAGTCCTCTGGCAGCCAGCCGGGGCCTCGCGCCCTGCACGTCCTTGGCTGGGGCCTGCCAGGAACGTGGCCGGGCCCGGAGCCGTGAAGAGGTCGCAGAGGCTCTTGCTCTGGGCAAGGAGGGGCGAGGCTGGGATCAGCTGCAGCAGGCTGGCCTCCGACTTGGACTTGAGCGCTTTCCCCTTGCAGGGCAGGAGCTGCACGGGCGTCCTGCGGCGCAGCTTGGGCGAGGGGGCACGCTGCGCCTGCGGGGGCCCCCCATCCTCCGCCCCTGGCTCCAGCTGCTGCGCCTCAGCAAACTCCTGGATGGAGGTGGGGGAGAGGGTGCCGTAGGCACTGTCGATGGACGCCGACCTGCAGCCGCTGGGATCCAGCGTCAGGCAAGTGGAGCTGAGGGGGGCGCGTGTCTCTGCAAGCTCCCCGCCCTCCTCCAGCAGTTCCCGGGTGGGGGTGGTGGACGAAGCGGTGGTGCTGATGGAGGTCTCGTCCGACTGCGAGCTGAATGGCCCCACTTCCAAGTCCGGGAAGGAGCGCTCCTCGCTGGCATCCACCACCACCACTGAGATGGTCTCCGTGGAGCCGCCGGAGGGGCTGCAAGAGCAAGGGGAGAGTCAGCCAGGGATGGGGGCTGGGAGGGACGGAGGGCTCCAGGCTGCGGCACACTGGGGCGGGGCAGGAGCGAGGGGAGCGGCCAGCACTGGGCGTGATGTGTGCTTGGGGCCCTGATGGCACGAGGTGCCAGGCTTCTCCTGCAGGGCCGTGCAGCACCTGGCATGCCGCATTTCCCGGCTGGACAGCCCCCTGGCCCGCACTGCGCGTGGCCCCTGAGCTCTGACGGGGGGGCGGGGGGGCTGTACCATTGTTGGGAGTCCAGGCTGTCGCTGCTCCTGCGCAGGATGGTGGGCGAGCTGGCTGCCGAGGCCCCACTCTCCCCGTCCTCTCCCTCCTCCAGGCTCTGCAGATGCTGCCCTTGGCTACGCTGCTGCTCCTGGAGACGCAGCTGCTGCAGCAGGTTCTGTGGGGAAGGGGCAGGACACAGAGTAGGAACGGGAGAACACGGCCGTCCCCAGCTGGGGCGCCGATCCCCATCCCAGACCAGGGGCTCCACACCGGTCAGGGGCTGTGTGCTCACCGGGACTGCCCCGGCAGTGGGCCCGGTTCCCAGCAGCCTGCACACAGCCTGAGACATGCTGCCCGTGCCCACACGGGTCTGCTGGCTGTGGAGCAGAGACGCAGCACTGCCATTGGCAGCCCCCGGGGAGGGGAATGGTAAAGGAGGGAGATTCACTGCAGGGCATGACAGCTTGCACCACTGGCCCTTCCAGGGGAAGCGTGCACTGTCCGAGGCTGTCTCCACTGCCAAAAGTGGTGAGACTGCAGCGAGATAACCAACGCCTGGGAGTGACTGTGCTTCAAATGCTCCTGGGGACAAGGTCACCCTGGGGGGAGAGAGGTGACACCTCGGGCAGCGGTCGGGCTGCCTGTGTCCCTGTGTGCACCCAGTCTCTCTGCAGGTCTGCCTGCTGCTGGCAGAGCTAGGAGTGCACAGGGCAGGCCTTGGCTGCGTCTCCATTTCCTTGTCTGGCCCCCTCTCAGAGAAGGGCACGCGCTCTGAGCTGGTGCCGGAAACCCCAGGCTGGTGCCGGCACTAGATGAAACGCCCACCGCCTCTCAGATTGGGGATGCTGCAGCGGCTCAGCACTGGCCTGGCGGAAAGGTGCTCTGCCTGGAAGGCAAGTGTTTGCTCCTGAATCACCTGTGCATTGTACAGTGCCTCGATCCAGCCGCGGCACAGGGACTGCCCGCTGGCCTGGAAGGTGTAGGCTCCCACGGCGCTGCGCAGCTCGTTGAGATAGATCAGGAGGAAGGAGCCTGCAAGGGGGACAGGAGGCAGCAACCAAACATGAGCAAAGGCACCTCCCATCGGCCCGGGCAAGTTACCGCAGACACGGTGAGTGCCCAGCACAGGGAAGCAAGGAGACACGCCAGCTCTCGGGACAAGGCCAGGAAGGCACCAGAGCAGCAGAGTGAGCAGGGCTCTGGCCATGCGTAGTCAGAAGGGGCCTAGTGCCCAGGCCCCAGGGACAAATCACGCTGCAGCCTCTGTCCTCGCCAGAGCCCTGGGGGCGACGGTGCTGTCGTGCTGCAGGAGGGCAGGGTGCAGAGGCTGTAACAGCCCAGACACGAAGGGCAGGAGCCAAGCCATTTGCTCCCCACGCTCCCAGCCCTGGGGTTCCTGGGGCTGGGAGCACTAGGGGGTCAGTCTCTGTGGGGATGGAGGGAGAGCCCTGTGCCCTGGCAGCCTCAGTCTGCCAGCAGGGAGCGGGATTCAGTCTCCTGCCCACAGGCTGGCAGGACAGGGGGAAAGAGAGAGAGAGGAAGCTCCTCCAGCTCGGAGGGGCTGCGAGGGGCTAGGGGAGATGCTCTGAGGAGAGGAGCCCAGGGGAGCTACACAGCCAAGGCCCGGCTCTTGGATCCCAGTCCCGCATGCTCACCGGGGTCCTTGAGCTCCCGGCAGACAATCTTGTCCACGAGCAGGGGCTGCCGGATGACCTTGGTGCGCTCAGCCTTCTTCACCGGCTTGGTGATGAGGAACAGGTCCGTGAAGAGGAAGCAGTAAACGTCCATCTGGAGAAGGCAACAGCACAGGGCTCATGGGATCCTGCTGAGCAGCCAGGCGCTGGGGCAGGGGGGCAGGTGAGACCCTGGAGGTCGTGTTACCGAGCCATGCCCACAGGAGCTGGTTCCCAAGACCAGCCAGCTGCGGGGCGAGGACGGACGCCTGCTGCACCCTCCACCCCCAGCTCATCAGGCAAAGGAAGCCCTGGCTGAGGTAACTGCTAGGCCGGTCCCGGGGGCTGCTTGGGAGCTCTGCTCTGGCCGCACTGCTCACCTTGCTGTCTTTACCTTCCTTCATTTTCAAGCTCCCCTCCAGGAGGAGCTGCCGTGTGTCCTCGGGGGAGGTGCCCAGGATGGGGGCCGTCAGGTCCAGGCGCAGGAACTCCTTCAGGAGCTGCCAGCAAGAGAGAAAGGACGCAGTCAGGGGGCATGGGGCAGGGGCCAGCCCGGCTTGCACGCCCCCTGCCCACACAGTCCATACCTTATCCACCTCCTCCGTGCTGCTGTCCACCACCTCGTAGGAGTCAATCCGGCTGAGGATGGCCACCAGCCTCTGCTGCTCCTGCCGCTGGCGCATCCGCGAGTTCACGTGATTGATAAACCGCTCCACGGAATTGATCTGCCACAAGGGGAGCGGTCAGAGGCGCATAGGGGAAACTGGTGGCTGGCAGCCCCTGGCACAGCAGGCGTGACGAGGAGCCCTGCCCCAGGCCCCGTGCCCCACGCCCTGGTCCAGCAGGCTTGGCAAGGAGCCTGCGGAGGCAGGAGGCAGAGTCTGGGTGACCCTGCCAGGCACAGCCAGCACTGGCTGCAGACTGGGGACACGGCTGCTTGCGGGGCACCGGCCGCCCCGGCCCTGGGGAAAGGGCGCACGGGAGCCCGCGGCCAGCACCAAGGCACGGCCGGGACGCAGGCTGCCCGCCCTCTGCCGCTGACTTGGCCGGCAGCAGCCTACCCGGGGAGGCACGGCCCATCCGCCCGCACTCCCTGGCAGGTTACCATGGTGATGACAGCGTCCCGGGTGCAAGGGTCGTCCGTTTTCTTCAGCACCGACTTGAGCAGCAGCGGGTACTTGGTGAGGCGCTGGTGTGGCTTCACCAGCATGTCGCTGAGCTTCAGGCGGTTGCATTGCTTGTGCTTCTCTGCCCACTGGAAGCAGAGACAGGGGCGCGTTAGCGGCTCGGGGGCGGCGCGGGCCGGCACCGGTGCGCCTGGCTCCAGGCCTTACCGTCACGTAGGCCCGGAAGAGGTCGCTGTCCCGCAGCTGCGTGCGCATGTACTCCAGGCAGGCCTCCTCCTCCATGCAGTAGTGGATGTAGGGCTTGAAGAGGGAGCCAAACTGCAAGGCAAAGCAGAGCGCCCGTCAGAGCCCAGGGCGCCTCCCCGCCAGGCGCACCCATGGCAGAGCGAGCGGCACCTGCGGCCTCACACCCACCATTTTGAATCCCTTCAGGAAGTCCACAGGGTCCAGCAGCGCCTTGGTTTTCCTGGCCTTCTCCAGGACGGGGGCCATGACATTGCCCCACAGGGCACGGTGCAGCTGGATAATCTCCTGGATGTTGCTGAACAGACGCTCAGCTTCCACCTGTAAGCACAGCAAGGGGTGCAGTGGGGCCCTGGTGACACCCTGGCGGTTCAGCCCTGGCAGAGCACACAGGGGCAGGGTTTGCCAGACAGAGTGGCTGGGATCCCCATGCAGCACTGGGATCCCCTGCTCCTGGGCCTCCAGGGCAGCTGCCCAGAGCGGCACGGCCCGCGTTGCCCTGCCCAGGGGAGACGGGCTCGCTGCAGGAGGCACTGGGCACATCGTCGCCACACGCCCTGCGGTGGGTGTGAGGCCAGGCTACCGCGCAGCTCAAGGACCGTCCATTAGCTCGAGCAGAGCTGCTGGTTCAGGGTCCAGAGGGCCAATTCCTCCCATTAACGCGCTGGGAAATCCCTGTGTCTCTGCTGCAGGCTCCCAACCTCGCCACACGACACCTTCCACCCTAGGGCTCCATGTCAGCCCCAGTCTGACAGCAGGGCGGGGCCACCCAGAGAGCTCCTCCCAGTGTGGGGCGGGGCCACCCAGAGAGCTCCACCCAGTGTGGGGCGGGGCCACCCAGAGAGCTCCGCCCAGTGCAGGGCGGGGCCACCAGAGAGCTCCTCCCAGTGTGGGGCAGGGCCACCTAGAGAGCTCCTCCCAGTGTGGGGCGGGGCCACCCAGAGAGCTCCTCCCAGTGTGGGGCGGGGCCACCCAGAGAGCTCCTCCCAGTGCAGGGGGGGCCACCCAGAGAGCTCCTCCCAGTGTGGGGCGGGGCCGCTTGGGGGCCGGGGAGCTCCTCTCAGCATGGGGCGCGGCAGCCCAGGGCCCCTCGCTGGCCCAGAGCGAGGGGCAGAGGCTGGGACTGGCTTATGCCTGCGAGGACCCTGCATGCGATGATGGACTTGCTGCCCCGAGCCCCGGGGGTAGCTGGGCCCTTACCTCACCCAGCAGCCCTGACTCCTGCAGGTTCAGCAGGCAGCAGAGGAAGAGCTGCAAAGAGAACAGAGAGCAGGCAGTGCAGAGCCGGCACATCCGACCTCCCTCTGCGCACGCCCATGCCCCACCGGGCCACCAGCGGGGGAGGATCTCAACAGGCTGCAGCTCTGGAAGGGGGTGTCCCTCCCTACTGGGGGCCGGAGGCTGCATGATGTGCAGGCCGTGACGGACACCAGTCCGACCCAGCCCAGCTCCAGGCTGTGGCTGCGAGCCGATGGCCAGGCACAGCTGAGACCCAGCCAGGGGCTCTTGGATGCTGCACTGGTGAGCGCAGCGTACAGAATAAACTAACTGCTCCTGGCAGAGACGGAGCCAGTGAAAGCTGCCCTGGCTCAGCCCTCTGCCCCCGGAAGGGCACGTCACAGTCTCCTGGCCTCCAAGAGTCACTGGCCTAACACCTGTCGTGCACCCCACAATGGCTTGGCAGGAGCCTGGCTCTGCCCGTTCCCAGGGCCATGAGGCGGGCAGGGCAGACTCACGTCTGTGATCACTTTCAGCTTCCGGATGTAGGTGGCTTCTGTTTGCAGCAGCTCCCAGACGGCCTCCTGCTGGTGGCACTGCCGGCGGGTCAGGGCCTGGCGAAGGGCAGAAGGGTCAGCACCATGGGGCTGCGGGGGCCCCTCAACACAGTGCGATGTTCCCACCGAGAGCAGGACGGACAGGGAGCGAGCCTCCTGCCTGCAATCGTCTCCCGCGCACGAGGCAGCCTAGCGCCTCCCCCAGCCAGGACGTGAGGAGAGGCCCTGTCTCATGGGCCCAGCAGAATCCACATCCCACAGGGCAACATCCCAGAAGGGGGAAAGAGGCCAAGGCACTGAAATGTGTTTGGGAGGAGGTCTAGCTCCCTCCTGCCTGGCCACCTGGGGGAACAGGTGCAGTGGGCCCCAGCCAGCCGCCCGCGGCGGGGAACAGGAGCAGTGGGCCCCAGCCAGCCGCCCGCGGCGGGGAACAGGAGCAGTGGGCCCCAGCCAGCCACCCGTGGCGGGGAACAGGAGCAGTGGGCCCCAGCCAGCCGCCCGCGGCGGGGAACAGGAGCAGTGGGCCCCAGCCAGCCGCCCGTGGCGGGAAACAGGAGCAGTGGGCCCCAGCCAGCCGCCCGCGGCGGGGAACAGGTGCAGTGGGCCCCAGCCAGCCGCCCGCGGCGGGGAACAGGTGCAGTGGGCCCCAGCCAGCCGCCCGCGGCGGGGAACAGGTGCAGTGGGCCCCAGCCAGCAGCCCGCGGCGGGGAACAGGAGCAGTGGGCCCCAGCCAGCCGCCCGCGGCGGGGAACAGGAGCAGTGGGCCCCAGCCAGCCGCCCGCGGCGGGGAACAGGAGCAGTGGGCCCCAGCCAGCCGCCCGCGGCGGGGAACAGGTGCAGTGGGCCCCAGCCAGCCGCCCGCGGCGGGGAACAGGTGCAGTGGGCCCCAGCCAGCCGCCCGCGGCGGGGAACAGGTGCAGTGGGCCCCAGCCAGCCGCCCGCGGCGGGGAACAGGTGCAGTGGGCCCCAGCCAGCCGCCCGCGGCGGGGAACAGGAGCAGTGGGCCCCAGCCAGCCGCCCGCGGCGGGGAACAGGTGCAGTGGGCCCCAGCCAGCCGCCCGCGGCGGGGAACAGGTGCAGTGGGCCCCAGCCAGCCGCCCGCGGCGGGGAACAGGTGCAGTGGGCCCCAGCCAGCCGCCCGCGGCGGGGAACAGGAGCAGTGGGCCCCAGCCAGCAGCCCGCGGCGGGGAACAGGAGCAGTGGGCCCCAGCCAGCCGCCCGCGGCGGGGAACAGGAGCAGTGGGCCCCAGCCAGCCGCCCGCGGCGGGGAACAGGAGCAGTGGGCCCCAGCCAGCCGCCCGCGGCGGGGAACAGGAGCAGTGGGCCCCAGCCAGCCGCCCGCGGCGGGGAACAGGAGCAGTGGGCCCCAGCCAGCCGCCCGTGGCGGGGAACAGGAGCAGTGGGCCCCAGCCAGCCGCCCGCGGCGGGGAACAGGAGCAGTGGGCCCCAGCCAGCCGCCCGCGGCGGGGAACAGGAGCAGTGGGCCCCAGCCAGCCGCCCGTGGCGGGGAACAGGAGCAGTGGGCCCCAGCCAGCCGCCCGCGGCGGGGAACAGGAGCAGTGGGCCCCAGCCAGCCGCCCGCGGCGGGGAACAGGAGCAGTGGGCCCCAGCCAGCCGCCCGCGGCGGGGAACAGGAGCAGTGGGCCCCAGCCAGCCGCCCGCGGCGGGGAACAGGAGCAGTGGGCCCCAGCCAGCCGCCCGCGGCGGGGAACAGGTGCAGTGGGCCCCAGCCAGCCGCCCGCGGCGGGGAACAGGAGCAGTGGGCCCCAGCCAGCCGCCCGCGGCGGGGAACAGGTGCAGTGGGCCCCAGCCAGCCGCCCGCGGCGGGGAACAGGAGCAGTGGGCCCCAGCCAGCCGCCCGCGGCGGGGAACAGGAGCAGTGGGCCCCAGCCAGCCGCCCGCGGCGGGGAACAGGAGCAGTGGGCCCCAGCCAGCCGCCCGCGGCGGGGAACAGGAGCAGTGGGCCCCAGCCAGCCGCCCGCGGCGGGGAACAGGAGCAGTGGGCCCCAGCCAGCCGCCCGCGGCGGGGAACAGGAGCAGTGGGCCCCAGCCAGCCGCCCGCGGCGGGGAACAGGAGCAGTGGGCCCCAGCCAGCCGCCCGCGGCGGGGAACAGGAGCAGTGGGGCTGTAGGAGAGTTGCTCTTGCCCAGCCTTTTGGGAAATCTCACCCCAGGACCACAGCACCCTGCTGGGATGTTCTGCACCAGCCAGAGCCCCCTCCTGACACACGCCCAGCATTACCTCCGGGCCCTCGATGATCTCCTGCCAGCTGTCTTCCAGGCACAGGCTGGTGTCGTCCTCCTCTTCCTCCCAGGAGTCCTGGTCAAAGCGGAGCTGCTGGGGGAGCTTGGGGAGGCCGAAGACGCTATAGCTGTGCAGCTTGCTCTCCAGCTGCTCCATCTTATCCATCTCCTAGCGGAAGGGAGCACAGCTGGCTAAGAGCGCACAGCGGTGGGCGAGGGGGTTGCTTCCACTCGGAGGGTCCCTCTCCCATTGCCAGCGCTGCCCGCTCAGGAGCTCACAGACCCAGCTTCCCGCTGGGAGAATTCCTCCCGCCGAGGGGCTGCAGAGCCTGCACCAGCGTCCTGGAGCACAGCACCTGCCCGGCCAGGCAGGAGAGGAGGCTAACGGGATGGGGCAGGCGGCTGAGGCCCTGGCATAGGGGATTCCCGGCCTTTGGCCATCACTGGGCCTCGTGCCAGGATGCTCGGCAAGGAGCCCCAGGCCAGGCAGCTGGCGTGCAGCGGCAGGCCCCTGCAGAAGGCCTGAGTGACTCACAATGGGCACCTGCGGGAGCCTGCCTCAATCCAGCCCTGGGGCTGAAGGCCACAGAGAGGACAAAGGGCACAGAGAGCTGAGGCAGACGGGAGGTTGCCACTCCCTCCCCAGCTGTGCCCCGGCTCAGCAGCAGCACCGAGCTCTCAGGCAGCAGCCCCTGGTGGGCTCCAGACCCCGCTGCTGCTCTGCTGAGCTCTGCCGCAGCCAACACACCCCACCCCACCCCACCCCACCCCTTTCCAAACCCAGGCAGCTCCTGGCTCTGCACAGGTCTCCTTAGCTGGGCTGAGAGCAGCCAAAGAATCCCACCAAGTGGCTTGTCCAGGAGGTGCCTGCCGCCAGCTCTGGGGTTAGGCCCATTTCTGCCAACTTCAGCAACCTCTGACCTCCTGTCCCAAACTAACCCAGCGCCCCAGCAAAGTGCATGGACCGGCCTTGCCCAGCGGGCAGGGGACACAGGCCAACACCTGCCAGAAGCTTGGAATGATGCTGCCCCTCCCAGACACAGGCGGTCAGCGCCATCCCCCCAACAGCCCACAGCTCTGCCCTGCAGAACCTGGCGCCCAGGAATTCCTCCCTGGGCAAACAGCCCCAGATGGCAGCCAGCAGAGACTATGGAGTGGGGGGGGGGGGGCGCTGCTCCGAATTCCACTCAACAGCAGAAATTTGGGAGCCAAGAGCCCCTGGCAGCAGGGACAGGCCCAAGCCTGGTGCCAAGCAGCTGACGTACCCGTCCGAAGGGACCGGTGCTAGCACCGGAGCCAAAGAAGCCACTGAAGCGACTGGCGGCCCTATTCTTCCACGTATCGCTTCCATTGCTGGGCAGGGAGCTGCTGAAGTGCTGCAGGGGGTCCTGGCCCGGGATGCTGGAATCGCCCAGAAACTCATTCATGTTCTTCCGCTTCCGCCCGGGGGCCTGGAATTCCAGAGAGACACACCTTAGGGGCTGCTGAGAGTGGGGAGAACTCACACAAACAGCCCCGGGCAGGGGCCAGAGCTGCCCCATCCGGCCACCAGCCTGGCCTCTGCACACCTCGGTGAGCCAGTAACCCTCCAGCAGCAGGTGAAGGAGGCGGACGGCAGCTCAGCCTGCCAGGAAGAGGGCGCAGTGCACAAAGCCCCCAGGGCTGCCCCAATCCCTCCCCAACCCACAGCAGGGCCTTGCTAGTCTTGGAGCAGGATGGCCACAGTGGGCTCCTGTCCAGTCCAGGTGCCACCTGAGTGACACCCTGGCTGACGGTGCACAGAGCCCTGCACCAAGGCCAGGCGCGGGGGCACCAGCCCCGAGACAGCCAGGCGTCCTGCCAAGCAGGGCTGACATGATCCCAAGGGCTCTGGGAAGGGGGCTGTGGCTGCAGCCCAGCGCCCTGGGACACTGGCTACATCTGACCAGAGCCTGCAGGAGCTGCATTCGCTACCAGGAATCCAGTCACCCACCGGGCAGAGAAACGGGCCAGAGAAGAAAGCCAGCCCCAGAGCTCTGCTGCCATGAGGCTGTGGGAAAGGACTGGGTGGAACTGGCCCTCCAAGGCAGGCAGCGAGACCGCTCACAAAGCAGAGCGAGGGATGGGTGAGCAGATGGGCTTAGGTCTGCGCAGTCAGCCAGTGCGTAGCTTGGCCCTCCGAGCCCCTCACAGCTCTAAGACCCCTCGGACATGGAGCGAGCAGCCCAGGGGCTGCACAGCCTCACCTTGGCCGGAGCAACCCTGCGCTCATCCCAAGGGTCTCGCATGCAGGACAAAGGCACCAAGTTCCTTCCAGAGGAGCAGCTGCAGCTATGCAGGCCAGAGAGCAGGTGAGGGGGAGCCAGCCCAGGGAGCTCTGAATGCCCAGCCCCATGACTTTGGCTGAGTGGGGAGAGGGGGAGGGCTGCTCTTGTGTCAACAGTATGCAAAAAGCCTCCAGTCGTCAGGAGCGATTGCATTGCTGAGTGGGGAGTTCGTGATGCCCCGGCAATGAGACATTCCTCTGGCGCGGCACCTCCTGGAAAGCCAGGGCCTGCAGCCATCTGCAGGCATAGGACAGAGGTGCTAGGAAACCCGTTTATCCCACCCCCCCAGTGCATTCTCAGCCTGCCTCTCAAAGCTGGAGTTAGCTCAGACCAGCCCTGAGCAATCATTAGCCAGAAAAGAGCTGCCAGGGCTTGTCTGTCTCAAGCAAGGCTCCATCCTGGCTATCAACTCCTAGAGATTATCCCCAAGGAAACTGCCTGGGGCCAGCCCCGGTAGGGCCCGGGAGTCTCAGCCGGCTCCCTTCCCCATGCCAAGCCATGTCTGAGCCCAGCTCCGCCTGGCTTTCCAATGCCCCCAGCAGGTTCCACTCCCAGCTGCAGGACCTGGCTACACAGGGGGGCGAGCTCAGCCGGAAATTGGCCCCCTACCCCTGAAAGCTCAGCTGGTTCCTCATCCTTCAGACCCTTTGAATGCCTCACTGGGGTGGCCAGCGGGGCCTTCCCAGGCAGCCGCTCTGCCTCCTGCGCAGAGCACACCCCATGCGCCCAAACAGACCTGGCCTCTTTCCCCTTGTCTGCTCCTGGTTCCCTCGCTCAGCAGCAGAGCACACAGGAGCCTACGCGCACACGGGCAGGGGCACATGCGTGTGTGCACAGAGGGCACGGGTGTGGGGCCACGTGCACACACACACACCCCCCCCAGTGATGCTCGGGTGGGCTTTGTCTGTTCCGTGCATTTGCTCCCACACCGGCTGCTCCTGGGGTACATCCGAGGAGTCAAACACTCATCCAGACCCTGGGCTATGTTTTCATCACCCTCTGGCAGCTCTGTTCTGAGCAGCCCAACTCGAGCTGCCGGGGGCCTGAAGGTGCCGCATGCCCGATGGCTGCCCGGGGAGCTGCAGGTCCTCAGCCCTCTGGAACCAGGCCCCAGACGGCTGGAGCTGGGCTCCAAACAGGCACCCGAAGGTCGTGGGCACGTGGGGAAGGTGGCTCCAGCTGGCTGGCTGTGTGAACACCCTGGTCTAGTCTGTCGTAGGCTCTCCTCACTGGGTCCCTGCTCTCAGCAGGGCGGAGACTGGGCGCTGCACCCACACTCCCTGGGAAGGGGGGCACTGCACCTCAGCAGCGCTTGCAGAGCAGGGTTCTGGGCATGGCAGGGACTGGAGCCTGGCCTTGGCTTTCTGCTCATCAGAGGAGCACTGAAAAGCCAGCAGCGTGGCGCATGGGGGGCTGCTCTGCAGTCCCCTAAAGCCCCACGGCAGCCATGAGCTGAGCTCCCTAGAGGGCTCTGCTCCCTGCATCTGTGACAGCCCCACGCAGTGCAGAGCAACAGCTGACAGCGAACCCCTCTGGGGCACCAGACTCCCAGCCGCCTTCCTGGCCCAAGGGAGACACCCAGAGCTCGCCGTCACTCCCAGGCACGCACAGCGGAGATGGCAACACTCTGGCAGGCTGCAGGCTCCCGGCCCTAGCACAGGCCAGGGGTTAGACACAGGGCCAGGCGAGTAGCCAGACACGAAGCCTCAGCCAGCTCAGATCAACCCAGCGCACTTCAGGCTCCTTCCGGTCCCGGCCACCTCCCTAAGCTAGACCTGCAGCTCCCCCAAGTACACAAGCTTCTCTATCCCCCTCCAACTCTCCCTGCAAAGCCACCGTCCACCCACCCCTTTGCTGGTTTCTTGCAGCTTCCAGCAGCCTGCAGTCCCTGCCGGGCCAGCCCTGGTATGTCTGGTGCTGGGAGGCCACAGGGGCACGATCCAGCCAAACGTCTTGCCAAGTGGGGGCCAGTTCACTCCTGGGGCCTGGCTGCCAACTGCGGTAACTGCACAAGCCCTGCTGCCTGCCCATCTCCCCGCACGCAGACACAGGCCCAGCCAAGCCCTGGATCAGCCCCTCAAACAGCAATTGTGACAGCAGACCCAGGGCAGAGTTCTGCACATGGGCCAACCCCCAATTTGGGGTGTTCAAGCCATGGCCCTGCCCATCAGGGCGGCTCACCCCAATCTGTGCCATTGCAGCCAGCCCGGTGTGAGCCTGGCCAACACGCCCAGCAAGGGGCATCGCTCAGCAGAGCCCTGCCACTACTCCACAGCCATGCTCCTGCAGGGGTTTTGGGGTGCCAGGGGAACCCGCCCCTGACGACAGCTGGCTGCATTTCCTTCCCCTGGGGCAGACGTGCCCGTCACCACAACGTCTGAGTGTCACCACAACCCAGCTGGGGCGCTGAGGGGCCGCCCAACGTCACAGGGAGCCCGGCGCAGAGCCAGGAAGAATTGTTTGTTTTGGCTAAGCCTGACCCAGGACTCCTTTGCACCAGGGGCTGAACACACAGAGATCCTGCCCCAAAGACCTTACAGACTAAGTAACCCAGATGTGCTGAGTCCCCAGGAGCCCACCCTCCCCCCTGGCAGTCCCTGAGCACAAGGCAGGGTTCCCGCTGCTGCTGTGTCTGGCTCTCCGCTGGGGTCACTGCAGCCCTGGACACTCTGCTGAAATCCAGGCAGATACCCAGAACATCAGCACCCTGCCTGCCTACCGCCCCGGACACTCACCTGGCAGCCCACGTCCATGGGGCACACGGACACAATGGCCACGTCCCTCTCACTCCCAGAACACAGGTGGGGCCAGCTCTTCCCAGCCATGAGTCGGCCAAAGGCCATGCTGATGCTCAGGGGCTTTTCCTTCATGCCAAGCGGTGTGGGGCAGGGGCAGCCCAGTCCACGCAGAGGGCCAGGCAGCGCAGGAGACGATCCCCTCTGGGGACCAGGGCTCCCTCCTTAGCACTGAGGCAGAATGGGAGGCCCAGGGAGGCCCTGAAGGGCAAATGATCCAGCCACAGGTCCACAGTGCCAGTCTCACCGGCAGCCCGACCCCACGCAGACAGCACCCACCCGTTCTGAGCATGAACTGCAGGGGCCGGGGCTGCCTCTGACAGCCACACCCCGTCAATCAGCCTGTTAGCCAGGTGAGGGACACCTGCCCTGACAGGAGAAGCCTCTGCTGCAGGGAGAACAGCCGCCCAGGGAGCGAGGTGCAGGCCTGGGCCTGCAGCGCAGCAGGCAGGGGAGCTCTGTCCTTTCTTGCTCTAGAATGGACCCTGGGGCAGCCAGGCCGGGGCGCCCCCGTGACCACAGCACTCCTGGCCCAGCAGCTTCTCAGCTGCTGCGAGGGCTGTGAGAGAAAGGATGGAGAGCCACACCTAGGCAGCATACAGGGAGCAGCCCCCGCTGGAATTTCCCAGCCTTCGGGACAAGTTGGACACACCGAGGCACCTGTCCATCCAGCCGCTTGCTGGCGGAAAGCCCATGGCGCATATGAATGGCACACACAGGAACTAAGATCCAAACCCCACCTCCTCGCCCAGGGATCAGGGAGGGCTGCTGCCTGCCGGTACACGGGTCTGTCACCGGGCAGCTGGCCCCCCACCACAGCACTGGGGCAGCCTGCTCCCCTCTACCCTGCTCCGCCCTCCCACCCAAACACATTCCCTACCAGAGGTTGCTCTACCAAGGCATGCAACAGGAGATCAGGGAGCCGTCCTGTCCCTTGGCAGGGAACGACTTTGTAACAGGTCACCCCAAAAAGCATGGCCCAAGGAACAGAACCAACCCCGTGGCCATGCTCTGAGCACACGGCTGGCACCGGGACACCTTCGCTCAGGCTGAGCTGAGGGCATGCCAGCTAGGGCACTTCTTAGCTTCAGGTGGCACGTGACCAGGAGTCCTCATCGAATTTGGTCCGTTGGTTGGATCAGCAGCTTCGCTGGCCCAGGCTGGGCACTGACGGGGAGCACGATGTGAACACTGACCCATGCCCCCTGCTCAAACCACCAAACCAGGTGTGGTTGTGTGGCAGGGGGCTGGCCCCTGGGTGCGGGGCCCTGGCACGTCTCAGCCAGAGTCGGAGCTCCTGACAGCACTGACAATCTCCACGCAGCTCGTGGGCGGGGTGCAGCTGGGCGGGGTATTCCTCGGGCAGGGACCACACTTCAGAACACAGGGGCGTGGCTGGGAAGTGGGTGCTGCAGGTGGAAGGGGAGCGCCAGTGATGTGGCAGGGGCGAGAGCAGGCGATGAGGATGCCGCAGGGGGAGCCCCAGCAAGGCGGCATGGGTGGGGGGACCTGCAGGGACCTCAGTGTGGACTCGGGGAGCAGTGAGCTCCCTGCAGAACCTCATTTAGGGTGTGACCTCTGCCTATCATCTCCCATGTGTCCCATGTCAGCAACTGGCCGCTGGCTCTTGCAGGGGATCCGTGCTCCTGCAGACACCCGGTGAAGGGGCCAGGACTCAGCCACCCGCTCACCCTCTGGCCCAGGTGGGCAGGGCTGGGTCCCAAGGTGGTCACTCACTTTCTCCATGCATCCTGGGGCCTCCAGTCCCAGGTGGCCTCCAGCCGTCCAGCAGCACACTGACTCTGGCCCTTGCATCTTCACCCTCCAGCCTGGCCTGGGGCTCTTGTTAGGGGCTTTGCTTTGGCGACACTCCAGCCCGGCCCCCTCCTGTCCCGCCAGCGCCTGGCAACGCCAGGCTGTATGTGGCCTGGCCATCGGCTCTGAGAGGTGAGCCTCCCCCAGCTGAGCATTGTAGTGGTGGATCCTCGCAGCCACGAGCCCTGGTGGCACAGCCAGCTCTCTGGGTTGCGGGGTCCGCAGTGGGCTGACGCGGGCGGGGTAGCTCCTCTCTGGCAGCTGGTCCTGGCCTTGGGCAGAGGGCTCAGCACGGAGTTAGGTGCGAGGGCGTTTTGCTCCTGCTGGTGCCTGGCCCCACAGGGAGAGGCAGGAGAGTCCTGTCGTGCCCAGACTGATGGCTCGAGAGAACGTGAGCAGCGCCTGGCTCACACACGCAGGGCTTGCCTGGGAGCAAGGTGTTTTCCAAAAAAGGCCCCAAAAACAAGCTGCAGAAACATCTTCAGGCTGAATCCATGTCCCCTGTGGCAGCAACCAACTAGCCGCTTGTGTCTGGGAATGGAGGGGCAGCACCTGGCTGGGACATGCTTGCTCGAGGGGGGACAGCAGCAAGCCTTCTGCACAGAGATCTCACTTGCCGGGGCAATGGGCTGGGAACGCAGCTCCACGGGTGCAGCTCACCTTTGATACCGAACCCAACCTTGGGAAAACCGGGCACAGACCTGGAGAGACAGTTCCTGTTTGCCCTGATCTACGTCAAGTCTCAAGACTCCGGGGCACGCCCACTAAGGAGAAAAGTCACAGCACAGGCCCGCAGCAGCCCCGGCGAGGCCAATGGGAGCTCAGCTTATCTCGCACACTGCGCGCCTGCGGCATGGCCCTGCCCCGGCAGTGCACGCTCAGCTTTATGTGGCTGCTCATTCGCATGCACAGAGGTTTACATAGCTCCACACACCGGTTTATGTGGCTGTATGCCATGAGCCATGCAGATAAGCTGAGCCCAGCCCACAGTGATGGTTGGGGCGATGAAAGGTGCTGAGTGATAGCGCATTACCCTGCAGGCTGAACTTAGAATCGTAGACTATCAGGGTGGGAAGGGACCTTAGGAGGTATCTAGTCCAGCCCCCTGCTCCAAGCAGGACCAACCCTGACTTCCACTGCACTCCCCTTGGGGGGGGTGTGGCCCCGCCACCGGGAGATGTTTTGTAATACCTGGGCCTATCAATTTAACCTCATTGCAGCTCAGCTGTAGAAAGGGAGTGAAAGTTCCTAAGAGGTCACAATAACCTGTAACAAATGTTGATGAGAAAAGGGAGACAAGGATGGAATTAGTCGGCTGCTGGCAGAACTCCAGGGCTGTGTTCCAGTCACGCCTGGTGGTGTGTTGGGAAGGAGATCGACCTGGTGACCAGCATAGCGAGGGGATGGTTAGTCCACCCACCCCTCCCTTCTGGAGCTCTTCAAAGAAAAGGAAGACTTGGGGGGTGGGGGGGATTAGCCCAAGGAGCTGTCTGCCGAACCCACTGCCGTGAGCTGACCAACCCCCACCCCCATCCCCGCCGCCTCCTGGGACCATGAGATTTCCCATAACACCTGCATCTTTGTCATCCTAATCCTAAGAAATGATTTGGCCAGGCCAGAGAGGGACCCAGATGACATCACCACCTCCGCTGGCTCCCACTCAATCCCGAATACCCCCTGGGATTTGAGACGGTCATTCCCACCCCCCACCCTTGTGTGTTCTGTTCCTTCCCACCTTACTTTTGTTCTCTCCTGTCCCCCGTCTTTTTCCTTCTGTGTAATACGAGTCCGGCTTAGTCAGCCAAGACTACATTTGGCACCCCGCAGCAAACCTGGGACCAGAGAAGCAAGTAAAAGCAATGCCCAGAACAGCCTGAGGCTGGTACAAGTTTGCCTGGGCTTGGAGTGGTGGATAAGGCCGTGGGCTGGGCCTGTGGTTTTCCAGCAGCCAGGCTGCGAGTGCAAATCAGCACCAGAGCCAGAAGCCGCGTTTTGTTTCTTTGCTGGACTTTTGTCTCCCCTTTTGCGGGTTTGTCTGGTTTGTCTTTTAGGAAATGGGAACAGACTTTAACAGAAGTGACAGCTCCAGCCCACCTCAACTAACTTCTCCTCTTTCCCCAACAGGATGGTCATCCCACCTTTAATGCCATCGGAGAGACTGCCAGGTGGGGGTTCCTTTAAAAGCTCTCCAGTTAACAGGACAGGGAGCCAGGGCTGCTGTCACAATGACCGTTTTATTTAACACTTAGCATGCTGAATGCTTTACCTCTTTTCCCTTCTGTATCTTTAACAAGGGCTAAAGGCTGTTCACTGGGGTGTTTGCCATGGGAGCAAGCGGCTGAGCTCTCCTGATACCAAACGCCAACCTAGTTTAACACTGTTTCATGTGGGACAGTGACTGGGTACGTTACCTCCTTTGACTATCTGGGCCCATTTACTCCATCGTATGTTCTCCCATTCCTCTACACGCAGCCCTGGGAATTCACTCTCTGATTTCCCCATGGAGCTTGCTGATCAGCGGCCCAGACGTAGCGTGGTTGGGGCTGCACAGAGAGGCAAGACCACCTCTCATGGCAGACTGAAGGCAGCCACTTCCCGTCACTCCCTGCTGGCCTGGGATGCACTGGAAGGGGCAGGCTCCAGTGCCATGCCCCACTTCCAGCCCCTCCAGGACACCCCGCCCAGAGGTTCCTCCCTTTACTTAGTACAAGCCCCTCTCCCTGCTCCATGTGACTTGTCTCAATAACACCCCAGAGGGGCATGTGCCTGGCCTGCTACCTGCTGATATTAGCTGCATGTGAACTGACAAACCCCTCTTCTCCATAGCCCCTTCAGCCTGCCCCAACTCCTTACACTGTATCCAATTCATGTCACTCACGGCTCCTCCCATGAAATCCTCCCTCACCCCCCCAGCCAGCAGGACAGCTCCCCCCTTGGGCACTGGCATCACACCGTCAGGAGCAGGCTTTGGTCCAAGGCTCAGGAGCAGGAGGCAGCCCCGTGCTGAGGTCAGGTGCAGAGCAGCCGCGGGGGGTGGGGGGGAGAGCTCGCTGGGGTTTATTCATAGGGCGATTAGGGGTGGGAAAGCAAAGTTCCCAGAATCAGGGCCAGCCTGTGCTGGGAAACAGGCCCCGAGCCATGCACCGTCCAGCGGGCTCTAGCCGCGTCACGCTGGGCTGACTCTCTCACCATCCTGCGCACGGAGACTCCAGCCCCCCTGGGAGCATGCACCTATCGCCGCTCCCGGGTGCAGGTTTCCCAGAGGAGGTGGCACTAGCTGGGGGGGTTTGCTTTGGACAGGGAGTGGGAGAGCCAGCATGGGGGCTGCCCCAGAGGCCTGAACCCCCACAACCCGGGGGACACCAGGCACACAGCCAGCTGGGCTGGCATGCAGAGCCCAGTCAGACATGCCCCTGTCACCGAGTCACACTCACACATGGCAGAAATTACACACACTCAGGTCTCAGTGTGGCCAGGAAGAATGGCTGGGACTGGGCCCCCACCCCCATCTCATCCGACTCACTCCTGAGCCCTCCCAGGTGCTCCCCCCACGGAGGCTGTGCTGGGAAGACCCACGGACCAGTGGGGCGCTGGCCTAGATGGTCGTGTGCCCCCGCACCACACAGTGCCGCACGGGCCCCAGGCTAGCCAGGAGGCAGAGCCCAGCCCAGATGTGGGGGAGACGGAGCTGCATCACCAAGCTCTTGGGGGATGTGACCACAGACGCACGCTTCCTCCTCAGCTTGGCAAATGCCAGCTGGGTTAATGCCACAGCTGAGCCGGGCTGGCTCCTCCCTGCCCTGTGCCCCAGCTCTTGCTGTTCCCCCCGCCCCACTCCCAGCCCTGCCCTCACCCTTGGAACTTGGGAACCTCTGCTGGCACTCACACTGGCCCCCCTCAGCCGCTCCCCAGCAGCGCCCCGACACTGCAGGGGGAGCAGGTGCGGACGCCTGCCTCAGGCTCCTCTCAGCAGAGCCTTCGCTCAGCAACCTGGTTCCTCCTGGGACTGTAACTCTGGCAGCAGCCAGCTTGGGCACTTGCCTCTCTGGGCTGCAGGGAGAGGAAGCTGCTCCAGCCCAGCTCTACCCCCGATTCCCAGCAGAAGTCCCAAGCACCTCACACAAACCCAAACATCCTCCCCAGCCCCAGCATGGCTGTCGGCTGGAGACATTATCCTGCCCCAGCAGGAATCTCTTGCATCGTGTTGCTGCTGCATCCCTGCCCAGAGGCAGCCGCATTTCAGGGCTCAGTGTGCACAGAGGCTGCAGAGGCCTGTTAATGACCGGAAAACAAGCCCATATGTCAGGAGGTGTCTGCGCCCTGGAAACCATGAGCTGATCCACGTGAGCATCATACCGCCTGAGCAGCACACACCTAGCATTACCGCTGGGAAGGAGATTTTCTCCAGAAGTTTTTCACCAGAAAAAGCTGATTTTCCTGGACAGGGTCAGGTTTGACGAATTGACGTTTTGAAACTGCTGAAAGATCCTGTCCCTATGTTTTCAAAATGAAAAGTTCTGGTTTTCAGCTCAAACTGACGTCCCGTTTCGAAACGTAAGTGTATTCATAATTTTTAAAGTGTTCAAAAAATGAAAAAGGTCAAAATCCTAGCAACCCATTTCCACCGACAGGCGCCACAGCCATTCTGACAGTCCATCCCGATTCCCACTGGGAACCTTGTCTGAAATCTCCAATCCTCTCCATTTCCTGCCCAGCTCTGCCTGGAACCCTGGGCCTTTCCCTGTGCCGGGCAGGGCCAGCTCTTCCCAGTCAACATGCAGCCCTGTGGGCCAGGCAGGCAGGGGACAAATGCTGCTGATTGCTGGATGGAGGAGCTGTTTGTTGACTGAGATTCCCCTTATCAGGCAGAAGGCTTTGGATAAGCTGAAACCTTTGCTTGCCAAACAAACAATTGCCCATCAACAGCTCCATTTATTGTCTATATCTGATCTTATCGGTTTGCTCCCTGATAGGGAGAGACATCCCCGAGACCCAGCTACAGTGCTCAAGGTTCAGCAGAGAGGACACAGCACCCCAGGCCCCAGGAGACAAAGAGGGCCCACCGTGATGACCTGCCCGACGCGGGCTGGGCCACTCCGGTGTTTCCCAGCAAGAACCCCACAGCTCTACAGAGAAGCTCCGTTGTCCACGGAGAGGTGAGCCCCGCCGTCTCAGTGTCCTGCAGCGTCAGCTCCTAGAATTCAGCTGCCCACTGCTCAGTACATCAGACGGACTAGTCTCAGCAAAGTGCTTGGTACGGGGCCGCACACAGTCACCTCCCCACCCCACCCAGGTCCCAACAGCTCCGCTGAGCCCCCCGCCCGGCCGCCGCCCAGGTGCCACAATGGCCCTCGCTGCTGGTCAGCCACCTCCCAACTCACCAGGATGTCCACGCTCTCCCGGCGGAAGGGCGGCTGGTCCAGCCTCTCGCCAGCGGGGGTGAAGAGGAAGGTGGAGGCGGAGCCTGAGGAGCGCATGATGGGCAGACTCAGCGATTTGAAGTCTTTCACGGCCTGCTCCACCTTGAGCTCATCGCCGGGTTTGGCTGTGAGGGGAGCACAGGGCAGGGGGTCAGCCGACGGGCACCAGCCTCAGCACCTAAGCGATTGCTATGGGTAGCGGAGCGACCCCCGTGGCTCCTGGCCCAAGGGGAGCACGGCTCACGCAGTGTCCGTGGCACGTGCCAGACGCGCACATCCTGGGCACACGGCTCTGCAGGCTGCAATGGCTGCCCAGTCCCAGCGGGTCCCCACCATGGCTGGGCGTGGCAGACCCTCCTACCTCCCCGGGGGCTGCAGGAAGCCCAGGTCTGTCCCAGTCCGTTAGCCTGAAGCCTAGCCGGATGGCAGCACAGCATGCCCAGCCCTGGCAGGAGCCCACTGGGCACTCGCCCTCGCTGCCACACAAGCAGAGTGCACTCCAGGGGGCTTCATCCTCTCCAGGTGCGGACGCTGGGGCACTGTTCAGACGGTGACCCCTGCTGGACACTGCAGGAATAACGCTATGCCCTGCCTTCCTCCCCGACTCCCCCAGGGGATATGGAATGGGATGTGCAGCCGGGAGCCACTTTGAGTGAGGCCTGGCCCCCTCCCCCAGGTGCAATCTCAGCCGCCCCCACCCTGCAGGCTGGAAAGGCTGCTTGCGCTGGCCCAAGGGAGCTCAGCACCGCGAGTCCTTCTCTCGCTCCCTGGGCAGAGGCTGGATTTGAACCACGCCAGCCCTGACTTGGGCTGAATGGGAACCTGCGTCCCAAGAGGGGAAGGTCCCAAACCCCATTCCCTATGCAGCCCAGGACGCCATGGACCTAGAGCCTAGAGGGCAGCAGAGCCAATTCAAACGTCCCCCCAGAGCCACTTCCTGCAGCGCCTCCTTTGCTGCAGGGCAGTGCGTGGGCTCTGCGCTGGGGGCATCCCCCCTCCCGCCAAGCCATGGGACACACGGGGCCGGGCGGGGCGCACCTTTCACTCTCAGGTAGTGTCCCCCAAAGCGGTACGCTTCGAAGCTGAGCGACAGAGGCGTGTTGGACTGATCCAGATAAATATCCACCTTCGCCAGCTCGATGCCTTTCCTCTCGAACCCCGGCAGCAGCACCTCCCTAGGGGCAGAGAAAGAGACATCGGCCCAACTTCCTCCCTGCCCTGGGGCTGGGCTCAGGGAAGAGGGTCCCGCACCCACTCAGAACAGGAGCGCTGGCCAGGCGCACTGCGTGGGGAAGGAGCTCGGCGGGCAGCGCTGGGGACACGCACAGGGCTCCTGCTGCTGCCACCACTCACCACCCTGCTGGCCTGGGAGCTCAGCGACGCTCTCCCCAAAGCAACCTGCCTGCGAGCAGGCCTGTGCCCAACACACAGCTCAGCTGGTGGCTGGGGAGCAGCCACGGCTCCCACACAAGGGCACCGCTCTCGGCTCTGGCCAGCAGCTACTCGGCCTCGGCAGCTGGCTAGAGCCACAGACACCCTGCTCAGAGCACATGGGAGGAGAAGCTGGCGGGGGACTCTGCAGGGTAACCCGTCACTGCTCCTGGGAGAGGAGGCTGAGGAGATGGCTCTGAGAGATGATGCCCATGGGGAACAGAAGGGTGGCAGGGACCCAGGTTGGGCACGGAGCAGGTTTCTCCATGATCGCGTGGCCAAGTCAAACACAGCAGCCTCCCGGGCACCCCAGACAGGCACAGTGGGTGACAACTCCCTGATGCAGCTCCAGGACACCCCCCAGCAAAGCTCCACAATGGGCAGTGCCAGTCCTGGGGCCCCTCCATTGCTCAGTGCAGGGTGAGCCAGCAGGCCCTGGGCAGGGCACCTATGTGCTCACTAGTCAGCAGCACCCGCCTGCGCCCAGGGAAGCCAGGGCAAGAGGCCAAAGCGAGCAGGGAGCTTCGGGGGGGCGTGGAGCACTGGGCAGTGCCAAGAGCACATCAGCTCCTGGATCAGGGTTAGAGTCCACAGCTGACCACCCTGGGACCCCGAGCCTCTGCACGGCACCCGGAGTCACAGGCCCACTCTTTGCCCCACCCCAGGAGCAGTCCCAGGGTCCCAGCCAGTCTAGCTCGGTGGCCACGACTCACCCCAGGGATTTCTTCTTCATGGCTGGGACGATCTCTGTTTCTATGTCCACATTCAAATCGAACTTCAGGGTGAAGCACTCTTTACTGGGGTCCTGGGGTAGGGGGCAGGAGTTAGCAAAGCCGTTGCCCAAGAGCCATGGACCCAGAGCCGGCCCTCCATCCTGCAGGGTCGGTGCCCCCAGCTTTCACCTGCCTGACTGTGACGAAGTGGGCCTGTTCTTAATGTTTCCTCTGAATAGTGTGGGGGTGCCTCAGTTTCCCCTAGGCAGTTCTTAAGTATCTAGGGGGTGGAGTAAGGGTGTATGATCATTGCAGAGCCCTAGAGGGCAGGTGTGTGCAGGAGTCTGGACACAGAGAATGGCCGACACCCTGTTTCCTGGAAACTGATGGCCTGGGCCCTTCCCCCCCTGCAAGGTGAGAGCTGAAGGGTTGGAGAACAAAGGAATCAGGTGACCTCCTGGCCCGGGAAAGGAACAAAGCCCAGAGGAGGAGGGGCTGGAGGGGGGTTTCAGTTTGGGGCTGGCTGGCACATGGAGTGAAGGGCAGACGGGGTTGTCTGGCTCCCTGCCCCCCAAAATGGACCCAGCTGAGGGGTCCTGTTCTCTGCACCTACAAGCTCTGTGTTAGACCATGTTCCTGTCATCTAATAAACCTTCTGCTTTACTGGCTGGCTGAGAGTCACATCTGACTGCGAAGTTGGGGGGCAGGACCCTCTGGCTTCCCCAGGAGCCCCACCTGAGCGGACTCGCTGGGGGAAGCGCCCAGAGGGGCAGAGGAGGCTGAATGCTCCGAGGTCAGACCCAGGAAGGTGAAGCTGTGTGAGCTGTGTGTCCTGAAGACAGGCTGCTCAGAGAAAGGCGACTGCCCCAGAGTCCTGACTGGCTTCATGGGGAGCAGTTCCAGAGCATCGCCCAGGGACTCCGTGACAACTGGTGGCAGCGGTGGGATGTACTGCACCCCGTGGATGGCGCTTCCTGCAGTAAGTGACTGGGGAGCAGTAACACGAAGGGGGATTGCCGAGGACCAGGCCTGCTGAAGGCTCAGAGAGGAGCGGTTTCGGGGGGCGGTTAACCCCTGGGAGTGTGTGACCAGCGAGAAGGACTGTGCAGTAATGGGGTCCCCCTGGGGACTGCAGTGAGCAGTCTCAGGGGCGGAGGAGCCTGCAGCTTGGCCCGGGGAGAGAGAAGGACTTTTGCAGTAACAGGGTTCCCCTGGGGATTGCAGCAAGCAGTCCAAGGGGCGGAGGAGTCTGCAGCTCGACCCTGGCAAAGAGGTGGTGACCTCGAGAAGGGCTGGCACACTAGGGGTTCTCCCTGGAAACCGTGGGGAGCTGAGAACACACGGGCCTGTGAGTCCACAACAACTTGGGAGGAGCGGAGTGATGGCCTGTCACCGTCTCCTTAAGAAGGACATTGTAACCCTGTGCAGAAAGAGAGGGTTGAGCGTTGGAAAGTTCACCAAAGCAGAGTTAATCGTGCAGCTGGAGGAGGATGATCGCTCTAAGGAACAGATTCCTGACCCCAACTGGGGCTATAGCAGGATCTGGGAGCAGCTGGAGCGGGAGCCAGGCATCGCCAAGACTCCTGTCCCCGACCAGACGGGGGTCTTCACGATCGGGTTCCCCATCGGGGGATCGAGACGGACGGGATTGGAGCGGAGTCTGAGAGAGCAAGAGGACCGTGGGAGACAGCGAGAGCCCGAGAAAGAGCTGCAGAAGCAGCAGCAGGATGAACTGGCGGTGGTGGGGCGGAGAGGCCGAGGGGACCTCCCCGGGGTGAGTGGGGATAGATCCCGGGGGGCCAGTTCCGCAGGGAACCTCGAGACTAAATTGCTGCCCCTAGTTAAGGGGGGGGGTGTGGATGCCCACCTCACTGCCTTTGAGCAGGCTGGAGATCTGAACCAGGGGGACCCTGCGGAAAACCCCGGTGTCTAGCTCCCTTGCTGGGTCCCAAGGCCACAGACTCCATCAGCCAGATGGGTGGGGAGGTGGACAGGCTCCCACTCCTGACCCCAACCTATATGTCTGTGTGGAGTTCCCTGGGGTCAGGCCCCTCGGACCCCCAGTGGGAGCGGAAGGGGATGGTCAATGGGGAGACATTCCTGGGGTGGCGAGATCCTGGGACAGAGAGAACTGGTGTCAGACCCTGGGTGGTGCAGCCTCAGAGGCTGAGGGCCTGTGTGAGCTGGGTGAGGGTCCCAGGGACGAAGCCCCTCGCCCTGCCTATGGCCCAGATCCCTGTGCAGACCCAGGAGGGGTGGGGCTGGCTGGCCGTTGGGGTGCCCCAGGACACCAGCTGCGAGACCCTGTTGTGGGGTGACTGTGTCTCTTTGGGACAGGATCCAGGCCCTGCTCCTGTAACTGCCGAGGGTTTGAATTTGAATCCAGGGAACCAATCGGTGGAGAGGGAAATGGTCAGTGAAAATGCAGATGACCTGGCTGGCAGCAGGGAGGAGCCACTAGGCTCAGGCTACCTGCCTGCCTGTAACCAGACCCCTGGGACTCGGTGGGACAGAGAGATGCTCCCTGCCCCTTGCACACCAGACTGGGGACTCTCGCTGGCTCTGATGCAGTGAGGAAAGCAGTGGCCTGCCCCCACTGGGACAGCAAGGGCAGTGCTGAGCACAGTGGGAGCTGAGACCCCAGCTGAGTGGGGGGAGACACAGGCAGGGCAGGGGATCTGTGGGGAGTGGCAAGGTGCTTGGTAAGGGAAGTTTGGATGAGCCTAGGCAGCCTTGTGAGCTGATGGCTGTGTCCAGTCAGCAGGGTGGGAAGGCGAGGAGAGTGGAAGATGAGAGTCCCTGGACCTTACCTGTTAGCTGGGTGGAGAATTGGGACAGTGAAGGAAATGGGTCTCTGTCTGTCAGGGGTATTGACTTGCCTATGGAGGGAGCTACCCTGATCTCCAAGCAGTTGTCTGTGACCAGCCTTGTGTGCTGGGACAAAGGGAATGAGATCCCAACCTGTGTGTCTGGTAAAGGAGAAAGTGTGTCCGGCTCTTCTTGGTCTGTGGAGCAGACAGAAGGGGCCTTTCAGCCTGTGATGGTTGAGGGTCATGCAGTTGTCTCAGAGCTGGTTCTGGATTCAGCTAAAGCCCAGGAAGGGAAGGGTCCTAAGTTTCTGTCTGCTCGGGAGAATGGCCCTGTAACTAGGTCGCATCCAGTTAGGGTCTATGTAAAATCCCCGAGACCAGACAATTCTGGTGCTTGTATTTTGCCTGTTGCTAGTGTGTTGTTGGAAAGGGTGTAGCAACTCTGTCTAATCAGGGTGAGATCCTAGCCAGGGCACAAGGAGAGCAGGAAGGTGATGTGATTGTGGAACCTACTGAGGGTGTGGAAACCTGTAGCAAGAAGGAAAAGATTCCTGAACTTGTGTGTGGCAAAGGGAAGGAGAATGCTTCTAACCTTTTATCTAGGAAGTCTGTAAGTTTGCATGAAAGGGGATTGTGTAGGAATCCGCCTGATGGGCCAGAGGTGATTCTGGATGTAAGGGAGACCCAGAAAGAGTCTGTAGTTGCTCAGGAAAGTGTTCCCCTAGAGCAAGCCCTAGGTAAAGAGGGTAAGAGCAGAATTTCTGGGAGGGGGTGAATTGTTGCATAGAAAAGCCCTCGGGAAAGGAATCCTCATGGAGTCTTTGCAAGCAGTTTACTGCCACTGAAGGGTGTGAAAGTGATTTAATCAAGAAAGTTTCAGTTCCTAACAGCCAGAAATTTTCTGTTGTGAATGGATCCACTGACTTTCCTGTTGAAAGATCCAGTGTGGAGAGCTTTGAGAAGGTCTCAGATGGAGTGAAAGCTATTAAGAAAGGTATACCGTCCTATAACCAAGTGGCTGTGTTTGGCCAGCTTGTTGGGGAGACAAGGTTGTTGGGAAAGGGATGTCTCCATGCTAGTTCTGTAAGTGAACAGTATGTGGCCCAGGTCAAGATGGGGGCCCTTAACCAAGAGAGCCCGAATTGCAGCCCTCCAGACTGGAGCTCTGGGAGAAAACCCAATCCCAGTTTGACCCCCTGGGGTTTTGGGGTGGCCAAAGGGCATGGGCTGCAGAAACCTTCCCACATGCAGCCTGCTAGTGCTATCGACCACCCCCGACCTAAGGGAGGGCGTGAAACTGGAAGGGCCTGGTGTAACTCCTACCAAGGAACGGGAGAGATGCTGGGGCATCCATGGGAACATTGGTGGCTTCAAACTTCCCCAGGTCACCGGGTAAAGTGACCCCGCTCAGTTCGATCTCGAAGGGGGGAGAGATGTGACGAAGTGGGCCTGTTCTTAATGTTTCCTCTGAATAGTGTGGGGGTGCCTCAGTTTCCCCTAGGCAGTTCTTAAGTATCTAGGGGGTGGAGTAAGGGTGTATGATCATTGCAGAGCCCTAGAGGGCAGGTGTGTGCAGGAGTCTGGACACAGAGAATGGCCGACACCCTGTTTCCTGGAAACTGATGGCCTGGGCCCTTCCCCCCCTGCAAGGTGAGAGCTGAAGGGTTGGAGAACAAAGGAATCAGGTGACCTCCTGGCCCGGGAAAGGAACAAAGCCCAGAGGAGGAGGGGCTGGAGGGGGGTTTCAGTTTGGGGCTGGCTGGCACATGGAGTGAAGGGCAGACGGGGTTGTCTGGCTCCCTGCCCCCCAAAATGGACCCAGCTGAGGGGTCCTGTTCTCTGCACCTACAAGCTCTGTGTTAGACCATGTTCCTGTCATCTAATAAACCTTCTGCTTTACTGGCTGGCTGAGAGTCACATCTGACTGCGAAGTTGGGGGGCAGGACCCTCTGGCTTCCCCAGGAGCCCCACCTGAGCGGACTCGCTGGGGGAAGCGCCCAGAGGGGCAGAGGAGGCTGAATGCTCCGAGGTCAGACCCAGGAAGGTGAAGCTGTGTGAGCTGTGTGTCCTGAAGACAGGCTGCTCAGAGAAAGGCGACTGCCCCAGAGTCCTGACTGGCTTCATGGGGAGCAGTTCCAGAGCATCACCCAGGGACTCCGTGACACTGACCATCAACCCCCCAAATCTGGGCAACTCCATGGCCCCCTCCTTAGTCCCGGCCTGTCTCCTTGCACAGCTGTGCCAGAGCTGGCAGGGGAATCCACCCCTGGTAGGGGGTCCCGCAGACAGCACGGTTGGCACAGGCCTAGCTATGCAGTGAGAGCCGCTCCAGCAGGAATCCGGGGGATGGAGCCCTCGCTAGAATTGGGGATGGGGGCCTGTCACTGGTGGGGTCACCCACACTCTGGCTCTGTGAGGAGCTGGGACAGACAGACAGACTGCAGGCAGGCTACGCTCCCCTGCTGCCCTTCAAACCAGAGCTGCTGAGCGTCGGACCTCACAGCATCCCAAACGGCTCTGGGCAGCAGCCAAGCGAGGCCCCCCTGTCCCAGCATGGGACACTTGCTCCAGGGCTCTGGTTCCATGCCCAGGCCCAGCAGCCCGTCCCCAGAGCCAACTGCCAGGGCCCCATGAGTCACAAAGCAAGAGACAAAGCCGGGCTCCTTACATCCGTGTGTCTGCGCCGGGCTTTCTTCTTGGGGAGCTTCAGCGCCGAGCTCTTCTTGTCCCTACACGGCACAAACACAGTTACAGGGATCACCTGGCACACGGAGCCTGGGCCTGGCACACGGAGCCTGGGCCTGGCAAGAGCAATGGCGGTCAGAGAGCCCCATCCCCCACCCCACGCCGGGACCCAGGGTCTGAGCAGACTCCAAAGCCCCAGGGAAAGCAGCAGCTGCTCCTCCCTATTACTGTCACTGGAACCCGACTCCCAGCCACATTACACCAGGCCCCTTCACCCCATGGTCACCCCAGCTACAGCCAACGGGAGCCGAACCTCCTCGCCTGGAGTAACGTCCCATACGGCCCCTGGCACAGGGCTCTGACCCACTGCGCAGGATCCACGAGTTAGGGATCAGCGGCAGCGAGAAGGGAGGGGGAGCAGGGCAGGGCAGCAGTTGGGGCTGGAGAAATGAGCAGAGGGTCTCAGGTGACCCCCTGCACAGAGATAGCCAGCGCTCTACAGTGGTTCATTCAGTCTTTGAGACAAGCCCCCGGCCCTGGGGAGGCATCAGCGCATCCAGACCATACTCTGCAGCCTTAGACCTGGTGTCTTGATTGTTAAGTGCAGCTGCCCAGTGTCCCCGTACCCAGGTCCCCCTGCCCCTTGAGCCCCGGCATCCGCTGCCTCTGGGACCCATCTTGTCTGCTGCCCAGGAGACGGAAGCACCACCGCTAGCCCTTCACATGAACATACTCACCCTTTCCCATCCACTAGCCCTTCGTCCTCCTCCTCCACGTCGGAGGCAGGGCTGGTGCGTGGGGGGCATGACCGTGTGGATACGTTCCGGGCCAGAATGGAACCTGCAACCAGGAATGACGGATGAGTCACCCAGGAGACCGAGCCCCGTCAGATCCCGGGCACAGGTCGACTCCCTAGTCCCTAGGCTCAGCACTCCTGCCCGGCAGCTCTAGGGCTGGGAGACTGGGGCCTTTGCAGCCGCATGGGGAAACCTCTCCTGCTGCCTCTGCCAACAGCCCCATCGCTGCTCCCTCCGCTGACAGGCCGCGCCATCCACGAGGATCCGTTCCCCTGCCTGGTGCTCTGCTGGCAAGAAGCCCTGCGGAGGGGCATTTGGCGTGGCAGGGCTTGAGGGGAGCATTCTGGGAGGCTGAGCCCTTGGGAACAGGCCCCCAGGACGAGAACAGGGCAAATCCCCGCAGCGGGGAGGAGGAGCCCCTGGGACGAGGCCAGCTGAGGAGGGAGCACCATCGCTGACCGTGCCCCACGGGGAAGGAGGGTTATGTTCACCAGGCCCCAGCCACCCCCAGGGCCAAGGCTCTCACCTTGGGGGGGCAGGTCGAAGCGGATGTGCCCATCAAAGTGCATGGTGCCGTGGAACTTGTGGTCACAGGCCTCACAGAGATTCAGGGGACTGCTGTGGTTCACCTGCTGGCACTCGGCGTGGTGACATACCTGCAAGAGGTGAGAGGCCATTGGACAGAGCCCTGACCCGCTACCAGCGGGCTGGAGATGCAGGGTGAGCCAGAGACCAGGCTGCCTGCTGGTTACACCAGGTCCCTTCACTGCTCCCTGCAGTAAAGGGGCTGCAGTGCCAATGGATCCAACCACTGGGATTTCCCCGGCAGGCAGAGCCAGACACCTTCCCTGGCATACCCCCGTGCCACCGCCATACGGGCCCCAGGCTATGACCAGAATGGGCTCCAGCTACCGCCCCCTCCCTGCCCGGGGGCAGGGCAGCCAGGCACAGCCCAGAAGCGGTTCTAACCCACAGCGTGGTCCAGCTCCTGGGCCTGGCAATGAGAGGGGAGCCCAAAGGCCCCTGTGGCTGCCACCTACTGCCACTCCCAAGGGAAGGAGCATCATGCCCTAGTGGAGCAGGGTGGCAGGCCTGGGGCCGGCCAGCCCTGGTTACTAGGAGCCACACCTGGGAGAGGTCAGGTGATTTCCCGACAAATGGGCAGGAAACTGCAGCAAAGGGGGAGTGTGCTCGGAACAAGTCAGGGCTAGCCGAGCCTCCTGGGAGTTAGGTAGGGCCTGGGAGTGGCCTGCCAAAGGAAGGGCCCTGACAGACACCTTGTTTGGGGTGGGCTGATGGACAGACTTGGTTCTGGGATTTGGAGTTAGGTTTGGGGTTTATTTTATATTAATCAACCCAGCCCCCAAGGATGGGTATTTGTGACCACAAAATCCTGGGTGAAGTTTTATTTGACGAGTCCAAGGGGGGAAACTGAGGCAGGCTGCCTGTAGCATGACCCGAGGGGACGCTCAGGAGGCCCACTTACACCAAGCTACAGGAGCTTTCTGGGCATCTGCAGTTAGTCATCTCAGCTCTGTCTGCCCCCGCAGCCTACACTCACATGAAGCCTCCCCCAGGGTCAGGTCGGGCTTGGCCAGGCCAGGCCACCTGCAGCCAGCATGGGAGATCAGGGCACAGCTCAGCCCTCTGCTCACAGGCCAGCAGGGACGACAGGCAAAGGGAACTTTTCTCTCTTGCACAGTCAAATCTCCTGAGCTGTTAGAAACTGCCCATCCATACGACACCAAGCAAAGGCCTGGGCCATCCCGAAGGCACTGAACCTGAGACAGATAGACAGACTGAGGAGCAGGGCATGGGCTGTCCCTCTACAGAGGCTAGAGCCTCCTGTAGCCACTGGACTAGGAAGTGACGCTGCCTGGTTTCTGCCCCCTCTCTCGGAGCCCCTGCTCCGCTCAGCGCTAGAGGGTGAGACCAAGGAGCCATCCCCATGGCCCAGCATCCCTGGGAGGAGAAATGTGATCAGAGGATGGGAGGGAGGCAGACAGACCCTTGCTGGGAAAAGAAGTGCTGGCCCATCACACTCTTGTCCTGTTGTCACGGAGTGTGGGGGAGTCCAGGCCCTGCACCCCTCTTCCTGGGATTCACTGAGACTCTCAGCCAGCCAGTAAAACAGAAGGTTTATTGGACAACAGGAACACAGTCCAAAACAGAGCTCAGTCAAGTCCTTCTGGGGGAGCAGGGAGCTTAGACCCCAGCCCTGGGGTTCCCTGCATTCCTCCATCCAGCCCCAAACTGAAACTCTCTCCAGCCCCTCCTCCTCTGGGCTTTGTCCCTTTCCCGGGCCAGGAGGTCACCTGATTCCTTTGTTCTCCAACCCTTTAGCTCTCACCTTGCAGGGAGGAAGGGCCAGGCCATCAGTTGCCAGGAAACAGGGTGTCGGCCATTCTCTGTGTCCAGACCCCTGCACACACCTGCCCTCTAGGGCTCTGCAATGATCATACACCCTTACCCCACCACCTAGACACTTAAGAACTGCCTAGGGGAAACTGAGGCACCCCCACACTATTCAGAGGAAACATTAAGAACAGTCCCACTTCGTCACATCTCTCCCCCATTCGAGATCGAACTGAGTGGGGTCACTTTAGCTGGTGACCTGGGGAAGTTCGAAGCCACCAACGTTCCCATGGATGCCCCAGCATCTCTCCCATTCCTTGGTAGGAGTTACACCAGGCCCTTCCAGTTTCACGCTCTCCCTTAGGTCGGGGGTGGTCGATAGCACTTGCAGGTCACACTTGGGAAGGTTTATGCGGCCCGTGCCCTTTGGCCACCCCAAAAGCCCAGGGGGTCAAACTGGGATTGGGTCTTCTCCCCAACAAGCTGGCCAAACACAGCCACTTGGTTATAGGACTGTTTAACTTTCTTAACAGCTTTCACTCCATCTGAGACCTTCTCAGAGCTATCCACACTGGATCTTTCAACAGGAAAGTCAGTGGATCCATTCACAACAGAAAATTTCTGGCAGTTAGGAACTGAAACTTTCTTGATTAAATCCCTTTCACACCCTTCAGTTGCAGTAAACTGCTTGCAAAGACTCCATGAGGATTCCTTTCCTTAGGGCTTTTCTATGCAACAATTCACCCCTCACAGAAATTCTGCTCTTACCCTCTTCTCCTAGGGCTTGCTCTAGAGGGACACTTTCCTGAGCAACAACAGACTCTTTCTGGGTCTCCCTTACATCCAGAATTACCTCTGGCCCATCCGGCGGATTCCTACACAATCCCCTTTCAGGCAAACTTACAGACTTCCTAGATAAAAGGTCAGAAGCCTTCTCCTTCCCTTTGCCACCCACAAGTTCAGGAATCTTTTCCTTCTTGCTACAGGTTTCTACACCCTCAGTAGGTAACACAATCACATCATCTTCATGCTCTCCTTGTGTCCTGGCTAGGATCTCACCCTGATTAGACAGACTTGCTACACCCTTTCCCAACAACACACTAGCAACAGAATTGTCTAGGCTCTGGGATTTTACATAGACACTAACTGGATGCAACCTAGTTACAGGGCCATTCTCCCTAGCAGACCCAAACTTAGGACCCTTCCCTTCCTGGGCTTTAGCTGAATCCAGAACAAACTCTGAGACAACTGCACGACCCTCAACCATCACAGGCTGAAAGGCCCCTTCTGTCTGCTCCACAGACAAAGAAGAGCCGGACACACTTTCTCCTTTCCCAGACACACAGCTTGGGATCTCATTCCCCTGGTCCCAGCACACAAGGCTGCTTGGAGACCAGGGTAGTTCCCTCCACAGGCAAGTCAATACCCCTGACAGACACAGGCACATTTCCTTCACTGTCACACTTCTCCACCCAACTAACAGGCAAGGGCCAGGGACACTCAGCTTCCACTCTCCTCGCCTTCCCACCCTGCTGACTAGACACAGCCCTCAGCTCACAAGGCTGCCTAGGCTCATCCAGACTTTCCTTACCGAGCACCTTGCCCCTCTCAACAGATCCCCTGCCCTGCCTGTGTCTCCCCCCACTCAGCTGGGTCTCAGCTCCCACTGTGCTCAGCGCTGCCCTTGCTGTCCCAGTGGGGTAGGCAGCGAGCTCGCTGCTTTCCTCACTGCATCAGAGCCAGCGTGAGCCCCCTCCGGTGTGCAAGGGGGGCGGGGAGCCCCAGGGGTCTGGTTACAGGCAGGCAGGTAGCCTGAGCCTAGCCGCTCCTCCCCCCTGCCAGCCAGGTCATCTGCCTTTTCACTGACCATTTCCCTCTCCACCGATTGGTTCCCTGGATTCAAATTCAAACCCTTGGGAGTTACAGGAGCAGGGCCTGGATCCTGTCCCAAAGAGACACAGTCACCCCACAACAGGGTCTCGCAGCTGGTGTCCCCAACAACCAGCCAGCCCCACCCCTCCTGGGTCTGCACAGGGATCTGGGCCATAGCCAGGGCGAGGGGCTTCGTCCCTGGGACCCTCACCCAGCTCACACAGCCCCTCAGTATCTGAGGCTGCACCACCCAAGGCCTGACAACATTTCTCTCTGTCCCAGGATCTCGCCACCCCAGGAATGTCTCCCCATTGACCATCACCTTCCGCTCCCACTGGAGGTCTGAGGGGCCTGGCCCCAGGAAACTCCACAGACATATAGGTTGGGGTCAGGAGTGGGAGCCTGTCCACCTCCCCACCCATCGGGCTGACGGAGTCGATGGCCTTGGGACCCAGCAAGGGAGCTAGACGCCGGGGCTTTTCCGCAGGGTCCCCCTGGTTCAAATCTCCAGCCTGCTCAAAGGCAGTGGGGTGGCATCCACATCCCCCCCTCCTTAACCAGGGGCAGCAATTTAGTCTCGAGGTTCCCTGCGGAACTGGCTCCCCGGGGTCTATCCCCACTCACTCCTGCGAGGTCCCCTAGGCCTCTCCGCTCCCCCACCGCCAGTTCATGCTGCTGCTGCTTCTTCTGCAGCTCTTTCTCGGGCTCTCGCTGCCTCTCACAGTCCTCTTGCTCTCTCGGACTCAGCTCCAATCCCGTCCGTCTCCGATCCCCCGATGGGGAACCCCATTGTGAAGACTCTCTTCTGGTTGGGGACAGGAGTCTTGGCAATGCCTGGCTACCACTCCAGCTGCTCCCAGATCCTGCTATAGCCCCATTTGGGGTCAGGAATCTGTTCCTTAGCGCGGTCATCCTCCTCCAGCTGCACGATGAACTGTGCTTTGGTGAACTTTCCAATGCTCAATCCTTTCTTTCTGCACAGGGTTACAATGAATGTCCTTCTTAAGGAGACGGTGACAGGCCCTCACTCCGCTCTTCCCAAGTTGTTGTGGACTCACAGGCCTGTGTGCTCTCAGCTCCCCACGGTTTCCAGGGAGAACCCCTAGTGTGCCAGCCCTTCTCGAGGTCACCTCCTCTTTGCCAGGGTTGAGCTGCAGACTCCTCCGCCCCTTGGACTGCTCGCTGCAATCCCCAGGGGAACCCTGTTACTGCACAGTCCTTCTCAATGGTCACACACTCCCAGGGGTTAACCGCCCCCCGAAACTGCTCCTCTCTGACCCTTCAGCACACCTGGTCCCCGTCAATCCCCCTTCGTTTTACTGCTCCCCAGTCACTTACTGCAGGAAGTACCATCCATGGGGTGCAGTAGATCCCACCCCTGCCACCAGTTGTCACGGAGTGTGGGGGAGTCCAGGCCCTGCACCCCTCTGGCTCCCAGCCAGCCCCAAACTGGACCCAGCTGAGGGGTCCTGTTCTCTGTACCTACAAGCTCTGTTTTAGACCATGTTCCTGTCGTCTAATAAACCTTCTGTTTTACTGGCTGGCTGAGAGTCATGTCTGACTGCGAAGTTGGGGTGCAGGACCCTCTGGCTTCCCCAGGAGCCCCACATGAGCGGACTCGCTGGGGGAAGCGCACAGAGGGGAAGAGGATGCTGAATGCTCCGAGGTCAGACCCAGAAAGGGGGAAGCTGTGTGAGCTGTGTGTCCTGCAGACAGGCTGCTCACAGAAAGGAGACTGCCCCAGAGTCCTGACTGGGTTCATGGGGAGCAGTTCCAGAACATCACCCAGGGACTCCGTGGCACCTACCCATCTCACCCCTCAGCACAGACCCCAGCCCCCCTCCCTGCCTACAGCTCAGCACACTCCTGCTACCCACCCCACCGTACTCACGGCTCCCAGCTGCTGGGCCAGGCGCCCCCCATGCTGCCAGCTGGACGAAGCCCTAGATCACCAGCCTCACTTTCCTGGGCCGATAGCTATTGTATCCCATACACCCAGCACGCAGAAGCAGCGGCCGGCTCGCTCTGGAAGCTGCTTTGTGTTTGAAATATCGGTGTCCCCATAGCAGGACTAAGGAAACAAGTGTCTGCAACGAAACAATGCTCGTGAGCCGACCCATTTCCTCCGATTGTGCGCTGGGCCTGAGCCTCCTTCGGGCCATGACACAGCGAGAGGGGTTATTTTTAAACACACGGCTGAGGCCTGACCATGCCACGCAGTCTGGGTCCCTCGGGGCCAGCGCTCACTTGCCTGTCAGCTGTGGGGCATGGCACCTAACACGCTCAACATGCGCTTGGGTTCAGAACCAGGGACTCCTCTGTGCGAGGACCCTCCTGCTGGGGGCTGTCCAGCGAGCATCCAAGCCTCCTCGGGGAAGCACCCCTTAGCCACTTGCCGGGTGTCCGTACTGGCCCAGCCCCATGGTTCCCCCCATTCAGCAGAGACAAGCCAGCCCGACCTGCCGTACATGGCATCTCTACTGCTCTGTGGGGCGGGATCTCTCCCTGCCCCCGCCCGCCCCACAGGGAGCAGAGCAGCAGGAACAGGCTCTCCTCCACTGGCCACAGCCTGGACAGCCCCAGCAGCATGCAGGCATGTCATGCCAGGGCATCCCACAGTGGAGCAAGGTGCACAAAGGGCTCAGGCCTGCACGCTGGGCGACGGGCTCATAGTGCTGAGCTCCCTCTTCCTGCCAGCAGCTGCAGGAACAGCCTCAGCGGCTGCAGCCAAGGGAGGCCATTAGCACACAACTCACAGTCTGCGGGCAAGGTCAGGCTGTCCGCGCAATCCCCGCTCAGCCCAGACAGCAGCGACAGGGGTAGGATATGGCTGGCGAGCCCCCAAGCACCTCCAGCCCCGGGCACTGCCCGAGAGACCGGTGTAGGGAGGCAGGCTGCAAGGGGCTGTGCAGAACATGGCCTGGGCTCAGGGCTGGGGTACCCAGCAGCACCCTGTGCCTATGGAGTTAATCCCTGGCACGCTGGTATATCCAGAGAGCTGCTCAGAAGAGAATCCGGTGGAGGGAGAGACTGGGCCAGGGGCCTGCCTGCAACAGGGCCAGGGGTCACCTTTTGGGCTGGTTGCCAGGTCTGGGACATGCAGTCAGGGCTTAATCTGTGCCAGGGCTTGGCAGGGCTGAGCCCCACGAGGCACCTCTCGGCTTGCTGCATTCGTAATGAGCCCTGGCACCTCTTTCATTACAAATTAACCTCTGCCTGTGGCTATGGCCAGTGCTGCACCCCGGCGGAGGGACCCCTCCCTATGTAGGGTTGGTCTGAGCCCCTGCAGCCCAGTTACCTGCACAGCAAGGAGGTCCCCGTTGCAACCAGCTTGCTCCCCTCCCCCACCCTAAGCTTGTCTGGGGGATCCCCCAACAGGCCTTGGGAGTGCCACCAGCTTTCATTTCACGAGAATTCACAAGAGAGCTGCAGGATTTTCACCATTCTTCACTACAACATGCAGATTTGACACCTCGGGGAGAGGAGTCAGGCAGTCAGAGGTGGAGTCTGCCTACATTCATGGCCACTCAGGACGTTTTTGGCCTCAGAGCCGTTCACGCTGGGGCTCCCGTCATGACAGCTGGAGAAGATGACACACAGCGAGGGAGGCAGGCCCAGGCAGGGGCCAGACAGAGGACACGTATGGCCCTTGGGAACACGGAGGATAGCAGGAATGCTCAGTCCCATCTTCCTGAGGCAGGACTCCCCGGGGGGAAGCAGAGGGGGCCTGTCGGTCTATGGAGTAAGGCAGGGGAAGAGTCCACCCCACACACCTCCAACCCCACCCCAACTTCCTGCCCTCCTTCCGATCCCGTAGGTTCCCACCCCACCCCCCACCCTCCCGCTGACATCAGGGCTGAGGTGCTTTCACGAGTCCAGAGGCTGGTGCTGTGACGAAGTGGGACTGTTCTTAATGTTTCCTCTGAATAGTGTGAGGGTGCCTCAGTTTCCCCTATGCAGTTCTTAAGTATCTAGGTGGTGGGGTAAGGGTGTATGATCATTACAGAGCCCTAGAGGGCAGGTGTGTGCAGGGGTCTGGACACAGAGAATGGCCGACACCCTGTTTCCTGGCAACTGATGGCCTGGGCCCTTCCCCCCCTGCAAGGTGAGAGCTAAAGGGTTGGAGAACAAAGGGATCAGGTGACCTCCTGGCCCGGGAAAGGGACAAACCCCAGAGGAGGAGGGGCTGGAGGGAGTTTCAGTTTGGGGCTGGCTGGGGACGAGGAGTGAAGGGCAGATGTGGTTGTCTGGCTCACTGCCCCCCAAAATGGACCCAGCTGAGGGGTCTGGTTCTCTGCACCTACAAGCTCTGTGTTAGACCATGTTCCTGTCGTCTAATAAACCTCTATTTTACTGGCTGGCTGAGAGTCATGTCTGACTGCGAAGTTGGGGGGCAGGACCCTCTGGCTTCCCCAGGAGCCCCACCTCAGCGGAGTCGCTGTGGGAAGCGCACGGAGGGGCAGAGGATGCTGAATGCTCTGAGGTCAGAACCAGGAAGGGGAAAGCCATTTACAACACACACTTTGCTTCTCTACAAAAGAAAAAGGACACTAAACTTTCTAAACTACTACATGCCACAAGGGGCCACAGCAATGGTTCCCTCAACCCACCCCGCAATGTTGTTAATCTATCCAACTATACTCTTAGCCCAGCAGAAGCAGCTGTCCTATCTCAGGGCCTCTCCTTCTGCCCCTCCACCCCCACAAACATGATACAGTTCTGTGGTGACCTAGAATCCTATTTTCGACATCTCCGACTCAAGGAATATTTCCAACACACCTCTGAACAACATACTAATCTACAGAGACCTCCCTACCAACACTACAAAAAGAAGGATTCTGGGTGGACTCCTCCTGAAGGTCGAGACAGCAGACTGGATTTCTACATAGAGTGCTTCCGCCGACGTGCACGGGCTGAAATTGTGGAAAAGCAGCATCACTTGCCCCATAACCTCAGCCGTGCAGAACACAATGCCATCCCCAGCCTCAGAGACAACTCTGACATCATAATCACAAAGGCTGACAAAGGAGGTGCTGTCGTCGTCATGAATAGGTCGGAATATGAACAAGAGGCTGCTCGGCAGCTCTCCAACACCACTTTCTACAAGCCATTACCCTATGATCCCACTGAGAGTTATCAAAAGAAACTACAGCATTTGCTCAAGAAACTTCCTGAAAAAGCACAAGATCAAATCCGCACAGACACACCCCTGGAACCCCGACCTGGGATATTCTATCTGCTACCCAAGATCCATAAACCTGGAAATCCTGGGCGCCCCATCATCTCAGGCATTGGCACCCTGACAGCAGGATTGTCTGGCTATGTACATTCCCTCCTCAGGCCCTACGCTACCAGCACTCCCAGCTACCTTCGAGACACCACTGACTTCCTGAGGAAACTACAATCCATGGGTGATCTTCCTGAAAACACCATCCTGGCCACTATGGATGTCGAAGCCCTCTACACCAACATTCCACACAAAGATGGACTACAAGCCGTCAAGAACACTATCCCCGATACTGTGACGGCTAACCTGGTGGCTGAACTTTGTGACTTTGTCCTTACCCATAACCATTTTATATTTGGGGACAATGTATACCTTCAAATCAGCGGCACTGCTATGGGTACCCGCATGGCCCCACAGTATGCCAACATTTTTATGGCTGAATTAGAACAATGCTTCCTCAGCTCTCGTCCCCTAACGCCCCTACTCTACTTGGGCTATATTGATGACATCCTCATCATCTGGACCCATGGAAAAGAAGTCCTTGAGGAATTCCACCATGATTTCAACAATTTCCATCCCACCATCAACCTCAGCCTGGACCAGTCCACACGAGAGATCCACTTCCTGGACACTACAGTGCTAATAAACGATGGTCACATAAACACCACCCTATACCGGAAACCTACTGACCGCTATTCCTACCTACATGCCTCCAGCTTTCACCCTGACCACACCACACGATCCATCATCTACAGCCAAGCTCTGCCATGTACATTGGTCAAACTGGACAGTCTAAACGTAAAAGCATAAATGGACACAAATCAGATGTCAAGAATTGTAACATTCATAAACCAATCGGAGAACACTTCAATCTCTCTGGTCACTCGATTTCTGAACTCAAAGTGACTATCCTTCAACAAAAAAACTTTGAAAACAGACTCCAGCGAGAGACTGCTGAATTGGAATTAATTTGCAAATTGAATACAATTAACTTAGGCTTGAATAGAGACTGGGTGTGGCTAAGTCATTATGCAAGGTAACCTATTTCCCCTTGTTTTTTCCTACCCCCCTCCCCGCCCCCCAGACGTTCTTGTTAAATCCTGGATTTGTGCTGGAAATGGCCCACCTTGATTATCATACACACTGTAAGGAGAGTGATCACTTTAGATAAGCTATTACCAACAGGAGAGTGGGTTTTGTGGGGGCGGGGGGGGGGGGGGGGGAGAAAACCTGGATTTGTGCCGGAAATGGCCCACCTTGATTATCATACACATTGTAAGGAGAGTGATCACTTTAGATAAGCTATTACCAGCAGGAGAGTGGGGTGGGGGAGAGAAAACGTTTTGTAGTGATAAACACCCATTTTTTTCACGGTCTGTGTGTATAAAAACATCTTCTGTATTTTCCACAGTATGCATCCGATCAAGTGAGCTGTAGCTCACGAAAGCTGATGCTCAAATAAATTGGTTAGTCTCTAAGGTGCCACAAGTACTCCTTTTCTTTGTATGAGCTTTGTGTCCTGCAGACAGGCTGCTCACAGAAAGGAGACTTCCCCAGAGTCCTGACTGGCTTCATAGGGAACAGTTCCAGAGCATCGCCCAGGGACTCCATGACAGGTGCATCCTGTCCGCTCCCTTCTATGGCACCACAGCCTGGAGCATCCCCTGGGCTTCCTGGACTATCTGGGTGTGCGACTCAGTGCTGGCCAGTCCAGAGAGCCCTGCCCCAGCAGGAGCTGCACCGTGCTCTCTACTGGGAGCTGCCTTTCTAAGGGCCGAGCTGGGCCATGCCAGGAGTCTTCCTCAGTGTTGGGCTGATGGGCAGGCCGTGCTGAGCTGGGCCAGGCCAGGACCCATCTTCCCCAGGTGGGGCATGAAGCCACATGGAGCTGGGCCAAGCCAGCAGCAGTCTCCTCCAGGCTGGGTTGGAAGGTGGTGCCATACAGAGCAGAGCCAGGCCAAGAGCCGTCTCCCCAGGCTAGGCCGGAGGGGAACGGTGCTGAGCTGGTCTGGGTTATGATTCAACTCCCTGAAGTCTCTTCCTCCAGCATGAACATCTGTTCCCGCAAGTTCTCCTTTCCAGGCTCTTCCAAAGCTCAGACCCTTCCCCGGACTCCGCCAGGGGCAAGCAGCCCCGTGCGGAGTGCGGCTGGAGAATCAGCTCTCCTGGCCTGCACTCCCATGGGTATAGCCTGAGCCTTCCCACACAGCTCCAATCTGCTCCCATGCCCTGAACCCCAGCTCCCATGCTCCCCACCCTCAGTCAGCACACCAGGGAGGCGCTCAGTTCTGGGGAGGTGCAGTCACAGAGCAGAAAGCACTAGGCTATCTCAGAGGTCAGTGCAGGCAGCTCGCAGGATGCTCCCTGCAGTGCACTCAGTCCCACCAGGGTCAAACCCGGGGCCCTGCATTCACTGCACTCCAGTGACGATGGGCTCATAGCAAAGGGACACAGGCCCTGGATCCGCACCAATGACAGGCTCAGAAGGGCTGTGGGTACCACTCCTGGGCCCGTGATCACCCCATGGTGCCACAGAGCCCACCGCTGCAGGGTGCAGATCCACCCTGAGAGGTGCTGCCACGTCCAGAGAGCAACAGGTCTAAGGAGGGAGGTGGAAGGGGGATGCAGAGCACTGCCCTGCACTGGGACACCCACTAGCCCACAGAGCCAGAGGCTGAGCCGGGGTTAGTAGTCCCGCAGCACCTGGGCCTCGTTCCCGACGCCACACTGGGGCTCTGGGGTGGGGCATGTCTCTCCTCGCCGAGGCACACAGCCCAGCAGGATCTCTGAGTACAGCTCGTCCCGTCCCTCCCTGCCATGTCAGCTCACATGGCTGGTGAGAGAGGAGCCGAGCAGCTCGGCATGTCTCCTGGGACAAGCCAGCCAGATGGCCTCTGCGGCCAAGGGCCTCTTCCGCGGCAAGCACACCTGCGCACCGCCTGTGCCGGGACTGGGAGTGCCTCTCCCGGATAACTCCAGCGACCACATGCACCCAAACAGGTGCCTGCCTCGCTCCCAGACGCGCCCACAGCCCGAAGTCAGTGGCCCCAGAGTCGGACTGCGAGTCACTGAAACCTCAGCCCTGGTAGTTTCAGATAAAAAGACCAAGCTACACACTGCGGTGACCAACTCTGAGCCTTGGGCAGGTCTCCGATGCTAAAACCAGAGAAAAGCAGCACTAGAGAAAGCGATCACAGAACTGGGGCCTGCAACCAAATGTTCAGCACAAGTACCTCTTCCAGCTGAGTCCGCCCGAAAGCCACACAGTTCAATGTAAATGTGTGCACCTAGACCAGAGACTGCCGGCCATGCTGACAGGGCGGGGGACTCTACCCCGGGAAGCAGCGACTCTGAAAAGATTGGGGAGGCGGGATAATCAGCCGAACATGAGCTCCCCGTGCGATACTGTGGCCAGAAGAGCTAATGCGACCCTGGGATGCAGAAACGGGAATTTCAAGTAGGAGCAGAGAGGCGATTTGACCTCTGTATTCAGCACTTGTGTGACACTGCTGGAATAGTGAGTCCAGGTCTGGGACCCACAATTCAAGAAGGATGTTGATAAATTGGAGAGGGGTCAGAGAAAAGCCACAAGAATGATTAGTTTCATGGTTTGTATGTATAAGAACATCTTCTGTATTTTCCACAGTATGCATCCGATGAAGTGAGCTGTAGCTCACGAAAGCTCATACTCAAATAAATTGGTTAGTCTCTAAGGTGCCACAAGTCCTCCTTTTCTTTTTGCGAATACAGACTAACACGGCCGTTACTCTGAAACCTAAGAATGATTAGAGGATTACAAAACTTGTCTTGTGGTGATAGACTCAAGGAGCTCCATCTATATTGCTTGACAAAGAGAGGGCTAAGGGATGACTTTGATCACCATCTATATGTATCTACCATGGGAAACAGAAATTTGATAATGGGCTCTTCAGTCTAGCAGAGAAAACTGTAACACAGTCCAATGGCTGGAATTTGAAGCTAGACACAGTCAGACTGGAAATAAGGTGTAATTTTTTACCAGTGAGAGCAATTAATCAGTGGAACAATTGACCCAGGGCTATGGTGGATTCCCCATCACTGGCCATTTTTAACTCAAGACTGGATGTTTTTCTAAATGATCTGCTCTAGGAATTGCGTTGGGGCAGGTCTCTGGCCGGTGCTATCCAAAAGGTCAGACTAGAGGATCACGATGGTCCCTTCTGGCCTTGGAATCGATGACATCTCAGAAGCATCAGAGCCTGGAGTTAGCCAAATGGTATCCACAGACTGCTGAGCCTCCTGTGTCCTGCTGGACCAGCCTGGCCCACAAATGCAGCTCCCAGCAGGAGGTGCTGCATGTAAAACACCCCTCTGGGATGGTCTGTACACGGTGTTTGCATCAATTTGGGGGAGGAAACAGTTAAATTGATGCAAAAGCTGTGTGTAGATCAGGCCTGATTGGTCCCTTGGAGACCAGCTGGAAGGGAAGTAAGCTAGGCCAGCGCTAGTCAGTCAAAATGCCATGCAATACAGAGCATGGGTGCAAACAGAGCTCCCAATCTGGATCCCTACGTATTCAAAGCCATAAGGGTTTGGCAGCTCTTCCTTACTGAACAGTTCTGTTCTTATGCTGAACCCTTGCAAATAAAGAGCAGGGGACTTGCCTCAGGAGCTCATCACATGCTGTCTGGTGCGGGGCTGGGCTGTGAGCAGATCAGCACAGTGGAAACCACAAGCACAGAGGCCCAGCTGGGCTGCTGATCTGGTACTTTTCCCTGGTGGCTGCATTTTATACTTCAGAATGTAACATTTCATTCATAAAAAATGAAGACTCAAGCCCTCAAGGTTGTATAGAAAACCTTCAAAATGTGAACTGAATGCAAACTAACCCAGCCATATCTACAGAAAGCCTACTATGAGAACTGCCTCTATTTGCCTCAGTGTTCATTCTGAAGACTAATGATGGCTATTATAATGTCAAATTTGTTAACTCTTTCTCTGCTGATTGAAGCAAGAAAGGACAATCACTGTAAGAAGATCTACACAATGAAGATCTACATGATTTTGGCATCATGAATGGGTGGAGCTTGGATAGTGGGCAGAGCCTGGGAGAGTACCACCATTTACTTTTCCCCCCGCTAATCTGATGCCAGGGTCACTGGCTTGTGAGTGTGCACACCAGTTACCTCCCTATACACACAGAGTTACACTGGGGGCTGATGTACACACCCATACACACACAGCTCACCTGGAGCTCACCTGGTGATACACACACACAGAAACACACACACACACACACACACACAGAAACACACACACAGTTACCGGTGTGCATGCTCAGGGATCTCCTGCCCCTGTAGCCTGCTCAGGGCAGCACTAGGGGTTTGCAGTAGCAAGAGGAAACCTGGACATGGATAAAGCACAGGACTCCTGGGTGATATTCCAGGCTCTGCCACAAATATCTTGTGTGCCCCTAGGGAAGTCATTTAAACATTCTGCCAAAAGGGGACCATCCCCACAGCACCCCCTGCCCACGGCAGCTTCATTCATTAATGGTCAGAGCGCTCTGAGCTCCTGGATGGAAGTGAGCAGAGACTGGCAGAAGCTTCTCCTTATCTAACTCCCCCCTTCCATCCACAGCTCAAAGCCCAGGTGCAGCCCTGGGAAGTACTTTAGCCATTGCAGATCTGGGGATGTAGCTCTGTGCCTTCCCCGCATCCCGGCCACAACTTTCCACAATCCAAAGTCCCCCAGACACAGCCAGGCTCTCTGCCATGCAGCCACAGGGTTCTCATAGAGTGGACCAAAAAAAAATAAAAAAATCTGTCTGTCAGATGCGAGACCCGGGCTGCACCTGCAGCTGCCGCCAACTTCCCAAGACAACACAATCTCCATGCTCCAGGATGTCACCAAGAGCCAGGCCAGGCATCTGGCTGGGGTCATCAGAGTCAAGGGGAGTCAGCCCAGCGAGCAGCTATGTGACGATGTGACTCAGCAGGGAGGGGGGAGTGTTGACCTGGGAATGTGCCCTGGGGATGGGAGACCTGAGAGCCTGTCACCTGAGCCAGGAGGGGGAGGGGGAGGTAACACCTCTGCCCAGGAATGTGAACAGAGGCTGCAGCAGGGAACCTGCTGGGTGGATTTAGTTGGCAGTTTGGAGGCTGGGGGGAGGAACACAGGGAACCCCAGGGCTGGGGTCTAAGCTCCCTGCTCCCCCAGAAGGACGCGATTGAGGGGTCCTGGTTGTACCCACAAGCTCTGTTGTGGACTGTGTTCCTGTTGTCCAATAAACCTTCTGTTTTACTGGCTGGCTGAGAGTCTCAGTGGATCCCAGGAAGAGGGGTGCAGGGCCTGGACTCCCCCACACTCCGTGACAAGCTAGGAAGCCACATTAGCCCTGATCGGGCTGACAGTTTGGTGGCCAGGGAACATGCAGTATTTGCAGCACTGAACGTCTCCACACAGATGGAAGGGAGTCAGGGAGGGAGGTGGCCTGCTGTAGGAAGTGAATGTGAGTTTGAGTGCGGCTGGGATGTCTCTGCAGGGGGGCCAGACACACACACACACACACACACACACACACACACACAGAGGAAGTGATGGCAGCACACAGGTGTCACCTCCAGCCAAGAGGGTGGAGAGCACAGATCTGGCACAGTTCACGGCAAGTCTAAGGCCTCTGAAACTCAGAGGCAAGCACAAACCCCGCCTGGCTGAAGCAGGGGGAATGAGGCAGCTGCAACTCCAGCTCATTGCTGAATTTTTAAAGCTCGCAGCAACTAGGAAACCTAATGCCAGTTGCCCCTGGCCCGAGCAGCAGGAGCAACCAGTATCCTTTGCCAAGGCAGACTCAGGGCTCATGGAAAGACAAACTACTAATCCCCTGGCTCCAGACTCACCTCTGGCCACAGCAGCCAACAACAAACGCAGCACCTTCAGCTTAGCCAGCAGCGACCACCCCACAGGGAAGCTCCACGATCCACAGGGCCGCCTGTCTCTTCCAGAGCCGGAGACTTTCCTGCAGTCCCCCGAGCCAGCCAGACAGCCTGTGTCCTCCGCGCAAACCCCACTGACTCATCTCTCCGGGAGGGTTGGGTGGAATCTCAGCCATGACCGAATGGTGACTAAGCAGGTGAGGCACCTCTTGGATTTGAAATGAGTAAGATTTTCAGTGTGCTCTCCATCTGCTCTTCCTTGTTTACCCAGACAGGCTTCCACTCCCAGGCCCACAGCCCAGCCTAGGTACGGTACTCTCGCTGCATGTGGGGGGGTCTGAGTCTCTGCCCCCACGCCCTCCGCTGCTCCAGCTCTTCACTCCCTCTCACCCCTGTCAGCCTGCACTCACAGCTGGAAGGTCAGCCTCGCAGGCTCCTGCCAAGCGACACCTCCTCCAAGGAGAGCTGTGGCCCAGTAACTACCCCGTGAAGACCGGGTTTCTGACACACTCATCTGCGTACGACAGTCAACGCTGCAGCGCAGCCGCATGCATGGCAAGTGTCTGGTTTGCTGTGCAGTCTGAATGTGGCACCCGCTCCTAGACTCCACTGAGTGGGATCTGGTTACTCCTCGGTTCATGGCCTCTGTGTACAAACACCCGGCGTGTTCATGCCCCAGAGAACCGACAGCCTCACCAACGACCCCGAGGGGAGCAATTTCACCGGAGGAAGTTGAGGTCGCCTCACTTTGCACTGGCCCTGAGCCTGCTGTCCTGGGGCGCTCTACACCCTGCAGCCCTGCTCCCAGCCGGCTGCAGGCGTATGGCCCGAAGGAAGAGGTTACAGCCAGAACACACAGTCCCGCCGCACTGAACCCTGCCCACAGACAGATGCTCTCACTCCACTGCGCAGCAAGGACTGAACGAGAGGCTGCAGGGAGCTCGCAGGGCACCCCCCGCGGTATAGTCCCCAGCTCACAGCCCGGTAACTCGAACCAGCCGGAGAGGGGAAAACGTAAACTGAGCCCATTTTGTGAGAATTGTACTGGCCTTTGCACAGTCCATTCGACTAACTGACCTGGAGCCCCCCAGTCATTAGTGAGGGGTTGGTTACGGGAGCAAGGACTGCGTGTGCATTTGATTCGGGCCACGGTCTCCTAACGGCAGACATGAGTGCAGGCGATTGGATGATTTAACTGGGAATTGGTCCTGCTTCGAGCAGGGGGTTGGACTAGATGACCTTCTGGGGTCCCTTCCAACCCTGATATTCTATGATTCTATGATTGAGCCTCACTGCTAACACTCCCGCTGCTCACTTCACCCTGACACCGGGCAGAAGCAGAGCGCCGGTCCGCTCTAGCGAGACAGACACGTGTGGAGACAATTCGCTCTTGTTGTTGGGCTTTCTAGGGTTTAGTTAGTAAAGGCCAAACAGCTGAATTTTAAAGACCACCAATATGGGGAAGACACCAGAGAAATAAAAATCTATGAGGCAGAGGTAACTGATTTTTGACAAAATTATGTCACCTGCAGCCTCTCTGAGCCTGGTATGTGCTGGGCCTTCCCCCGTCAGCCCCCCTTTGCCGTTAGATTTAGCTGCTCCACAAATGCATCACATGCTGCCAACGATCACCAAGGCCCTGCCACTGCCAACACTCCGCTCCCTGTGGTCGGTACACAATGGGATCTGTCTGGGAAGTCCCCACAGTTGGTACTGGAGACCACATCAATACACCACTGCCAGAAGGAAGCCGCATACCAGCATACCCCTGCCCCCAGCAGCCAGAACCTCACCCCCACCCCAGCACAGACCTCACCCAGCTCCTGGGGCCCTTGGAAAGCAAACCCTGAATTGTATAATGCAAATGGGCAAAGCCAGTGGGAGCCTTCACATGAATTCTCCCTTTTGGCTCACAGACCTAGCCCGACAGAGCTTAGGTGGGAGCCTCTGGCTGGAGCCCCAACGGGAGACCGTCCACCTCCTCTCCCAGGCACCCATTTCTCTCTCAGTTGTGCAGGTTCCATGCCCACCCCCCCTTTCCGCTAGCTGCTGCACCAAGCTTTCCCCAGTGCCAGCACAGGAACCGTTCTCCCAGCAGAGCCCAGTGGTTGCTGCAGACGCTCACACTGGCTCTCCTTCCAGTCAGCACACTGCCTCCGAGTGCTGGGAGCACACAAGGGTCCATGGGATGCCAGGCTGGGGGGCAGGGAGACTTGTTCGTTCCCTGATAATGCAGCATTATTCCAGCTGTGGCTCGTCCCTGGGCGCTGGGGAGTCACCCTGAACTCACTAAGCACTGACCTGTTTCTAACAGGGGAGGGAAGTCGGACATGAAACCCACCCTGCCCTCCCTCACCTCCAGTCACTTACCTTGCTCTGCAGGACACCCCAAGCCCACGAGACTCCCCTCCCTGAAGCTCCTACAGCCCTTGGGGAGCAGGGCACTGGCTGCCCCAGCAGGGAGGTGGCTGCAAGAACAGCAGCAGCAAGGCCGTCTGCTTGCCTTCCTTCTGCACCCGCCTGTGCCAGCGGGCAGCAGCTCACCTGCACCCCAGGGCTGCCCCAGCACACCCAGCCGAGGGATCAGGACACATCAGCTGGCGCGTCTCTCTTGCCAAGGCCTTTTGCGATTCTCCTTTGCATCCACAGAGCAGCTTGGCAGCTCTGAATGCAGCCCCGCACAATGGCCGGGAATCCTTGTGGAGCGGCCCCTCCAAGAGATGCCCCCCGGAGGCCAGGCCCCATCGCAATGCCTAGACCTGCTCCTCCAGCAACTAACCAGCCACTGGAATTCAGCCTTTCACGCCCCAGCAGGAGCCTCACATAGCCATTGCCATGGAGATGCGCAGGGCAGCTGCTGCACATGGTGCTAAGGGCCAGGCCAGCCGTTGTGAGACCAGCCAGATAAGGGCAGCAGGAACCACCTCCCCCCGCACACCCACGCAGCAAAGCCAAAGCCCAGCTGTGCCCCACTGCCATGGCCTCAGCGCGGCCCAGTGGTTCAGAATGGGAGCCAGGACGCCTGGGTTCTGGGTAAGCTCTGGGAGGAGTGTGCTTTGGTGGTTACAGCAGAGGCTGGGACACGGGCACGTGGGCTTGGGGCCTACACTGGGTACTCCCCTGCCCCCTCGTCCCCCGTGAGGCTCAGCATCCCCAGCTGGAAGATGTGGGTGATTTCACACCTGGGTTGGAGGCTTTGCTGATTAATGCCCATGGAGCTCACCCAGCTGCTGGACACTGCTGACACGTTACACACAGGGCAGCCCTCGACTCCAGGCCACGCCTGCCCCTCACACAGCAGCACCCCAGGCGGGAGCTCTGCAGGTTCCTCTGGGACTCGAGGGTAGAAGCAGGGCCATCTAGCCCACCAGCTGTGGGTTTCACCCCAGCCCAATCCCCTGGCCCTCCGTCAGTGCTGCCCCCAGAGTTGCTCAACAGTAACTGTGTCTGTGGGGCTGAGCCAAGCTGGGGCTGCCCCTGCTGCAGAGACACAGAGAGAAAGTAGTTCACATGGGTCGAGGGGGCCTGCGCCCTCCTGAGCTCTGCAGCCATCTGCCCTCCTGGTACCTGCGTCACTGTCTCCCACGTGGCTAGACACAGACAAGGCTATATGCTTGGGAGCACCTGGATTCTTGCCATGGGCAGCCTGCTCTGCTAGTACGTCACGGCCGCCTTGCGTGCCAGGGCCTACTCCCAGCGCTCGTCATCCTGAGGGGGTGGTGGCTGTGGCAGGTAGCAGCAGCCCCTCCCTGGCCCTTAGGGGCTGTGCTGCGGGGGCAGAAACGTGCCCCTGTAAGCAAAGGCAGGTTCCCAGAGGGGGGCTCTCCCCAGGGACAAGCCCGTGGCCAGCAGCGTCAGGAGGGGAGCCTGTGCCGTGGCCTCGGTGGGAGCTACCCTCGTTAGGGAACAGGGACGCCGCAGGCCTGCAGCTGCCTAGGTGTTTGAGGACATGGACTCTGGCTTCGCCCAGGTCCCTCCACGCCCACAGATCAGCACCCCCATTGCTGGGCACGCTCAGGCCTCTGTGCCTAGCCAGCCTTGGACACAGACCTCTGAAAGAGAGCCCCGCAGAGCGAGGACCCCGGGCGTCAGGTGAGATCTGACACCACAGCCTCTCCAGGCCAGAATCCCGAGGTCCAGCTCGGGGGCCCGCCCCAGAGCCCTGGCAGAGCCCAGACACGCTCGTTAGTCCCTGCTCTCTCTGAGTCACCACAAGCATGTTGTAACAGATACCGCAGGCCAGCCGGCTCGAGCTGAATGATAAACCCACAGCAGGACGGCTGGGGCTGGGAAGCACCCGTCCCAAGAGGCGCTCAGCTCCGGCCTCAGGAGACTCCCCCTCTGCTCCGTGTGGCCTGAACTGCTCTGGGAAGGAGCTCCACGCTGCTGGCATGGGGCAGCTGGCCAGGCCTGTCTGTGCGAGGCTGCTGAGCGGCTACTGTGGGCCTCAGCCCAGCTGTGTGCATTGGGGCAGAGCAGCTTGCCCCACCTCCGATAGCACTTACCACCCATCCTTCCCTGCTAAAGGGCTCAGTCAGCTTGTGTCCCTGCCTCCTGGGGGTGCAGATGCTGGGCAGGTGGGGCACTTGTTTGCTGTCTGCCGGAGCACCCTCTAAGGCAGAAAGAACGAGCCCCAGATAGGTTACAACTGACCCCAGGGCTCAGCCAGGCCCCTGCTCAGGCGAGACTCGGCCCCCCCTCCTCCTCACCCCAAGGAGAGGCCAGACACAGCCTGAGGATGGCGGGCAAGGCAGCCCCAGATAGCAGTGCTGGCCAGAAGCAGAGACAGAGCAGGGGGCAGGCTTCACACCACCAGTGCAGTTACGTCCTGAGCTACAGCACCCCACTGTGCCTCGCCTGCCCCCAGTGCACCCCCCTCCTCTAGGGACCCAGTGGGCTTTGCACGGGCAGGGACTAGCAAACCCTCAAACTTCTCTCCCGTCCCCCTCAGTCTGGACTCAGCTGACGGAACCAATCTGAGTTCTATTCACTGGCTGCGCTCTGAGCTCCCAGCTGTGGGGCGTGCGCCCTCCCATCCCTGCGGGTGCCTGGGGAGGGACGTGGCTGGAGCCCAGACTGGGCCTTGCAGAGCCCACGCTCCCCAGCCTCAAACCAGCAGGTGCCCCCGCGGGGCTCCGCCCCTGAGGGCTGGATGCACTTGGCCTGGCTGGCTGAAGGCAGCCCAGTGTCCCTCCGCCAGCGCCCCTTTGCTGCACTCCGGAAGTGGCCACTGCACAGGGCGGTCGGTAGGAATCCCCTGCACGGCCACTCCACACAGGGTGCGCAGAGAGAGACACCCGCCACTGTGGCCTCAAGGACACGGGGTCCAGCTGGACAAGGAAACGGCTGCTCCAGCCTAGGCTGACAGTATCCAGCCCTGTGGACAGCTGCCAAATGGGTCAGGCTCTAGAGCCCCCAACAGGCTGCTCTGCTGTGCAGGTGGCAGCTAGCCACCGTGTTCACCATCAACAGAACAAACCGGGCCCTCCGGCACCCTGCTGGGACTGCGGCATCTGCCGGGGGGAGGGGGGGGGCAGCCACATTCTCTTGGGCCAGCTGGGAATTAGAGATCGCAGCGCCAGCCTGCCCTCCAAGTGCCCACGTCAGCAGCTGTCACACTTTGTGCATGAATGACCCAGCACACAGGAGGAGCTAAGGGGCCCAAGCGATGGCCCGAGGGTAAACTGGCAGAGGGAGCACATGCCTGCCAAGGCCAAATCAAAGAGCCAGGGATGGGAAATAATCCCACTGTGTGTGAGCGGCTGATACCATATCCGGTGGTGGAAAGACATGTGCAGATCCGTGCTACATGGAGAGAGAGCCATGCATGTCCCGGGGTGTCCCTCAGCACTGCTCTGCTCTAGCCGTGGGTCCCCTCCATCCTTCCCCTCTGACATGCGGACAAGACACCATCTCCAGCTTCTGCACCAGTGAAGGAGAGCTGTGGATCCTCTTGGCGCACAGTCCCTCGAGCCTGGCCCGGTCCCCTCCCCACACCGCAGGTCACAGCTGGAAGGAAGCTGCTCTGGAGCTTTGGCTGTGTGCAGGAAGTGCGGGGGCGGGATCGCCCCCATCCAGTCCCAGCGTAGGGCTCGTCCCAGTGACCACAGATGCTGGGGGTTAGGAATGTCCCAGCAACGGTAATTTGCGGTGATTCCTGCCTGTTCTCTCAGGGATTAAACACGCCACGGTTGGGCTGCATGGACAGTTACGTCACCCCAGGGACTGACGATGGGCATTCAGCATGAGCCCCTTTGGAAGGGTGTGACGCAGCGGGGAGAGGGGATTGTTGACCTGGGAATGTGGCAGGGGAGTTTCATTGGGGATGGGAGACCTGAGAGCCTGTAACCCAAGCTGGGGGGACACCTCTGCCTGGGAAACTGGACAAAGGCTGCAGGAGGGAGCCTGCTGGAGAGGTTTTGGTTTCAGTTTTGGGCTGGGTGGTGGAACGCAGGGAACCCCAAGGCTGGGGTCTAAGCTCCCTGCCCCCCAGAAGGACTTGACTGAGCGGTCCTGGTTGTACCCACAAGCTCTGTTTTGGACTGTGTTCCTATTGTCCAATAACCCTTCTGTTTTACTGGCTGGCTGAGAGTCACAGTGATTCAGAGGAAGAGGGGTGCAGGGCCTGGACTCCCCCACACTCCATGACAGGGGTGCAGTGCACAGGTCAGGCCCCTTAGGGCAGGGGGCCACCTCCAGCTGTTTACCAGTAGCCTGCATTCTGGGCATGCCCAGGGAGGCAGTGGGCGGGAGAGCACACTCCCAACTGGATCCTGTCTGTCTCTGAGGGATGCTTTGCTGCAGAGCTGCACTGCATGGAAAATCTCCATGGGCAAGGTCTGCACGGTGGGGCTCAGCGCATCAGGCACCCTGCCTCGTGTGTAGCCTGCGCAGAAAGCAGCGGGCAGCAGAAGGGGGAGGAGGCTAGTCTGGGCACAGCATGGAGACCTGGAGCCTCTGGCCGCAGCATGCAGCAACCCCCATCTCTCCCTTCCCCCAGCTGTAGGAGGAGCTGTTGGCAAGAGCGACCCATCAGCATCCAGGAATGCTTCAATGTGCCTTGTGGCCGTACTGTGCGAACTCCCCCGAGGCAGCGGCGAAGCCTGAAATCTTGCATGAAGCTGGGGGAACACACGACTGGCAGCTTTGCAGCAGGGGCTGGCTGTGCCGAGCTGGGTTCTGGGCAGAGGCTGCGGGCTCGGTGCCCTGCTCGTGGGAAGCGCGCTCCCTGTAGCTCTACAAGCATTGCCTCGCTTTACCCTAGTGCTGCCGCGTCTGCTGCCCACACGGAACCGGCGCCAGCGGGTCAGAGCAACTTAGAAATCAACTGCTCAGGCCCCGAATTCCACCCCCACACACACACAGAATATCCCAACAAGCAGGTCAGAATGATCCCAAGAAACCAAATGCAGCTGGTCATCCAAACTGATCCGTACACACCCTGCCCTCCCCGCCCAATCGCGAGCCTCTCTCCTGCAGTCCGGCTCTGCGTCAACGCTCTCCACGCACACAAGGTGTACGGCACTTCCCTCCTGATGCCAGCACACAACCCACCTTGCTAATTCCAGAGCTTCCTGAGGACCCCTGAACATGCCACTGCTGAGTGGCAAGAGCCAGTTGTTGTGTTTGCACCTTGAAACAAACCCTGTAAGGGAAAACCATCGGCGCTGGCCTTGGGGCCAGGGTCTGGTCCAAAGAGCAGGAGCGCCTTGCAGCGACTGCCTCTTTCACAGTTCACCAGTCTCTGCATCAGACTTTTCCAGTGATGAGATTTATAAACACATCCCTGGTGCTAAGGTAGTGGACCCAGTAGAGAGGGATGCAACCCAGGCCTGTGTAAGCAGATGCAGATACCCACGGGGGGTGGGGGTTGCAGTGGATGCAGCTGTGTGTCTGAGCTGTATGACTTGTCTCCGACCGCAAGCTCCTCGGGGAGACCAGAGCTCCACGGTACTACAGCCAGCCCAGCTGTGTGCTCACCAGCCCAACTGTCACCTCTTGCATCTCATCTCTAAGAGCAGCCTGGAAAACGCCCCTGAACATCCAGCCAACCTGCCCAAGGTGCCTTATGCCACAACACACCGAGAGTGCTGGAGACGACCTGCCTGATAAACCCAAGCGCAGCCCAGGGAAGCTTTGTCCACAACAGGCTAGAAAAATAAGGAGTCGGCTGTTGCCAAAGGTTCTGAGTCCAGCTGGAGCTAGCTGCAGCTTGTCATTTAAATCAATTGTGCACTTGGAACCAGACCCCGTTGTTGCTAATTAGTCAGGAGGATCTGCTGAAAGGAAGGTGGAGAAGGGAAGGGGCAGTCTGGGGACCGGGGAGAGCCCTACGGAAACGCAGCATCCTGCTTTCCCACTTGCTCGGAGTTTGCTGTCACCGACCGCTGGCAGGAAGCAGCAGATTGGTTTTATTCTCTGCAGAGGCTGGATTTCCAGTTACGGGGCTAAGGCAGGAGAATCCACAGCTCAGCTGATGGCAGCCCATCTGGCGGTTGCCCTGAATCCGCTGGACTGAACGTATGTTTCACCCACATTTGAAGTCCCTCCCAGCCACAGCCTCCAGTGTTAATATTTACTGAGCCGGGGCTCCATGCTCAGCGGGGTGCTCCGTGCTCAGCATTCAGCCCCATGGCTCTTGGGGGCCCCAGGCATTGAATCTAGTTGGTCACATTTCCTTTGCCCCAGCTTTGTGGTGTTAGCCAAGGCCCAGCTTACCCACCTGCCAGGGGAGGACAAGGACCCAGTGCCTAAGCCCTGGCTGCTGCATGTGTCAAAGGAGCTCCCTCCTGCATGGTGTGCCTTGACCCTGGAGCTGACCCGTTCTGTGTGCTGCCCAGGGATCGGCTGTGGCAGGGATGCCCCCCAGCTCCAAGGACCCACTCTCTGCCCTTCCCACACGCCAGCCGCTTGGGAGCCCCACAGAAAGCCCCGTGCTCCAGCCCCGAGATGAGTGACTAACACTGGCCATTCAGAGACTCACCAGTCCAGTGGGATCCCGAGGGGGGAGTCCCTGGCTCCTGCCCTCCGAGCAGGCCCTTGCATCACTCACGCTCTGCCTCATCACAGCCCTGTGCTTTGCGGCGTCTGGCAGGCAGCGCTCGGCTCGCTGCCGACCCTGCGCCGCCCCCAGGCAGCTGAGTCCGGAGCGGGGCTGAGTCCGGAGTGCCGGGGCCAGTGCTGCCCTGCAGCGGCTGGCGTCCCTGCATCCCCTCCCTCAGACGCACCCGGGCGTATGTGCAGGGGAAATCAGCGGACACAAAGCCATGCTAAAGCTGGCAGCCGGATAATTAGGGCGGTCGGACTCTACCACCCCCTCCCAGGAAGAGGCAGACAGCTGGAATGTACCATTCATCCGCCGGCATCTGCCCGCGGCACAATGACAGGGCAGGAAAGAGACACAGGCCCGTGTCACAGAGCGAAGTCAAGTCTGCCAAGCGGAGCAGCCCTGGGCCCGGGAGACACAGAAACGCACAGAGAGCCCAGTGTGCATTGCCCAGAGCCACCCCCACCCCCGGCTGCAGGCAGGGGAGTGCTGGACTCAAAACCCAAGTCCCTGGGCCAGACGTCCCCTGCAGGGAACAGCAGCCACAGCAAGCGCTGTGGCTGGAGTCGGGGCAGAGGGCAGCAGGAGGGGACACCCAGGCTTCCCCCGGCCCATTGCTGTTTGTGTGGTAGCAGCATCCAAAGGCCACAGCACGCCAGGCATGGTGCACAGTGCTGGACTCCTATAGCTTCAATCAGTCACTGGGGACGAGCCCCAACTCAAACCCAGCCCCAGAGCTTTGCCCCGGGCTCACAGCCAACCGCAGAGCTTCCAGCCACCCCGGGGTCAAAAGTCACCTGTTGCCCCAAACCCACACAAGGTTGGCTTGGAAATATCTTTAAAAACAAATGCTGGGGTTAGTCACATGCCTCCTGGAGCTGAAGCTTTAAGTAAACCGCCACTGACTATCAAGCAACTCGTCCTGCAATCTCAAGAACTGCCTCCCCCCGCCACCCCCTTGCACGCTGCCTGGCATTATGACATGTCAATTACCTGGCTTCACGTTCCCTAGGCCAGCAAGGAGCAGCTGAGCCCGTGCTTGCGAAAGCCCCCTCCCAGCCCGAACGGCAGCCCCGAGTGGCCCAATGGGGATGCAGTCCAGCTGCTGCACTTTTCACTGCCTGAGCTCTTCACAGATACCCGCCACCTAATGCTCCCTGGCCCTTCGGCACAGCCACCTTGTCATGACGAGGCAACCAAAGCCCCTTGCTCCCAGCCCTGTGCTCAGCCACTAGGCTGGGGCTCTCCCCCCTCTCCATACCACGGCCCCTGTCCCAGAGGGGCCTCCCAGGTCCCCTGCCATCCAGACAGGTTCCCCCGCCCCACATCACCTGGGATGGGCAGGAGAGCTGCGCCCCCAAGGCAGAAAGCCCCTGCACTGTCCCTGGAGATGCTGCCATGCCCATCACTACAAGGAGTAGGAAGCAGCTGAGGCTGGGTTGGTCAGTGAGTCCTGGGAGGCCCTGGGATTTTACAAGGGCACCAGACGCAGCATCCAGGCTCATGCCCCATCACACTGCAGTCGCCATCTGGGGGGAAGAAACCTGTGAGCGAGGGGCTCCATGCTGCTGGGCTGGGAGATCCCCACCCTCACGCCCCCCTGGAAGGCTGTGAAAAACCAGGCACACTGAGAGGAGAGACACCAGCCCGTGCTAACTACCTGGCCAAGTGCCTCTTGGGGTGCAGGAGTCAGCCTCGTGCTGTGGGCAGGCAGCCCACGGGGATCACCCCAAGCACCCTGTGCTCTGGGAGGATAAACAGCCTGAAGTCAGGATGCCTGCTGGAGCTTCTGAGCTGAAAGTCCACCAGAAGCCATTCCCGTGGGAATTCCCGAGGTGCCTGCTCCTGGAACGGCCCTTCTCCCAGCAGGACATGCAGCTCCTTGTCCCTGACGCCCATTGTATCTGCCCCCTGCCCCGAGACGAACAAACAGAGACGATCTGCTGAGCTTCCCCTGCAGCATGGGGGCAGCAGAGGCAGATTACGGTTTTGTGGGGCGCTGGGCAGGAGTAAATGGGGGCCCCTCCCCACCCCTTCCGCCTGCAGTTCCCTCTGCTCCCCCCGCACTCCTGCCGGGGAGCAGGTTGAGGTGGGGGGTGCCCATTTTTCCACGGCCCCCAGGCACGGGCCCCACTGGCTAATCTATCACTGGGGGGGGCAAGCACTCTGGGCCTTGCAGCCACACAGGTTCCCTGGCCGCTTTGGGATCCGATTGCAGAGAAAACAGCTTCCCCTGTGCCCAAAGCACAGCCTTCCCCGTTCGGCGCGGTGCTCATTCCAGGCTGCTCCACCCAGCGATGCTTCCCGGGGGGAGAATCTCAACGCAAGAGAGGTTCTGTCATCCCCGTACCGCTGCCTCACTGAGCTCCCCACCACGGCCACAGGGATTTTACTGCAGCCAGACCCATCCCCATCCTGCAGCCAGGAGCCCTGCTACCGCGCTGCTTGACTGGGACTAGCAGGCAAAGAACCTGCTGGTTAGTGACTCCACCTTCACCCCAGCTTCTCCCCCTGCCCAGCTCCGCTCCTGCTTTCTCAACCGTGTCGCTTCCCCTCCACGCCAGGGAACTAACCCACTACCCTCTGCCAGTCCCCTGTCGGCCCCGTTTCCCCAGGACACTGCTGGCAGAAGGGGCTGCAGTGTGTCCCTGGGGAAGTTTTGGTTGGGAGGCTGACTGGAAGTCACGTCTAGTTAAATCCATAGCAAACTAACTCCCGCCCCAGTTTCTCCTCAGACAGGAAGCTGCCTGCAGCAGGAAGTGCATTTCCCAAGTGTTGTCAGTGCCTCACACAATGGGGTGCGGACACGGACTAGGGGCACGGCTGCGACACAAGCAACGGGGAACATCTCCAGTCTCCTGGACACGTTGGCCAAGCCCTGCCTAACCCCTGCAGGAGTTTCTGGTGCTGTCCAAGTTACAGGAGAAACATGGAAGCGAAAGAGAGAGGAGGATTCTAGTCATGTCCCCGGAGCAATGCAGGATCGATCCCTACAACCGGCAGGGCTGCAGCGTGAGAATGCCCCATTGCAGCCGCCCACCGGCAGCCAGGAACTGGCCCCACGCCGTAGGGAAATCAAACCCCCCTGGGCAGCAGCACAATGGGGTGTCTGCCATGGGAGAGGCAGGAACTCGGCGTTGGTGGCACCGAGATGAGATCAGAGTGAGACAAGCCCAACCTCCGCCCCCCAGAAGCACAAATTAGAGGGCACAAGCCATGAAGTTTCAGACTAACGCAGAAAAATTCCAGTGCCAGCAAAACGCTTCCCTGAGCTCCGTGCACCTCCCTGCAGCCAGCCCAACCCCAGACAAGGAAACTCCAGGGGCCATGTCACCAGGGCTCCTCGCAGATGGGGCAGCACACGTCAATGCCCTGCATGCCAGCTGCTAGCGAGCGCTGCCATCTGCTGGGATGCTGCTGGAAATTCATTCACTGAGCTGCAACAGGCCTCATACTGCATCATCTAGGAGCAGGCCGAGTCAGCGGGGACTCCTAATCCTGCCGAAAAGTCACAAGGGGCCCATAGGACCTGTCCTGCCAACCAGCACAGAATCATCCCTCTGCTGCACGAGGTTCTTGTGAACCACATTCCCAGCTAGTCCTTTTTCGAATCTTGCAATGAGTTCCGGTGGGCAGTTAGGTCCTGCCGAAAAGGTATGTTCATTGATCAGTTTTACATTTATTGGTTCTCAATTTCAGCAGCTAGCAGGGAGTTACGTGCCAGGAGCAGCGTGCATCTGGCACTAGCTGCATGGACAGAAGCCATTCCCTCCCTGCAGAATGAGCAGGCTGTGCTCGGAAAAATGCGACGGACTGATGGGTGCTGGTCCTGCCATGGCAAAGCAGCTCTGTGCATCATGCAGGACACAGCTCTGCCAGGCTGCCGTGAGGATACAGCCCCTGGGAGGAGCTGCCGTCCTAGGCTGGGGATCGAGTTTCTAACTGCTTAGCCAGGACAGATGGGAAACTTTCCATGTAACCCTCCCCAAGGCCGCTCAAGCCAAGCGCACAGCGACAGTGCAGGGGAATTAGGGCGCCTTTAATCTCCATCACTCCAATTTGAGCTGGAGCCCAGGACACGTCAAGCTGAGTTCTGTAACCTCCACTGAGCCCTTTCTGCCTCTCTCGGTCCCAAGCATACAACCACCCTGGAAGAGTGGGGCTGGCGGTCTGTTCCGCGCCAGCCAAGTGGTCAGCTCCTTGCGTAACCACTCTGAGAACGAGTTCACCCATCCCTATTGCTGGCTCACCCGGGGCACAGTGCCCCACTGCCCAGCCACCACGGCCAGGCTTGCTCCTAAGGGGTCCAGGCAGGCGACGCGGTGCACACAGCAGCCAGCGTAGTCAGAGTTCTGTCCTTCTTCTCATCTGGAGCCGCATCTCCTGCCTCCACCCCAGGGTACCCAGAGCAACACGGGGCTCCCACTGGAGGGGCAGTACCCTGTGTCCACTACAGCCTCCAGCAAAGAAACCGTGGGCCCCCCCGTCTCCTTTACTGCTCTCTGCAGGAGAGGAGCTCGACCCCAGCGTGGCCACCAGCCTTGGCTCAGACCGTGGCAGTTACAGGGGCCTGGGACAGTCCTGTCCGCCCTGAAATGGCCCCTTCCTAGGGCCTGTCACCTGTGGGTTACAAAGCAGGGCTCCACACCCCATTTTACACATTGGTAGCCGAGGCTGCACATGCCCCAGTGAGTCAGTGACCTGGCGTCTGGGCTCCCAGGTCCTATCCTAACCATAAGTATGGCTAGGTTAGGTCCCCGAGGTCATGGAAGTCACAGGGGCTGCGGGACTCCAGGGACTCCAGCTCACAGCCAGCGGGGGCCTGGCAGGGTTCCAGTGACAGGCAACAAGGGGCCCCCTGCAAGGTTCCAGCGATGGGTGACAGACTCCTGAGGGGGCCCTCCTCAGGGCTCCAGGGATGGACGACAGCCTACACCTCGGGTGAGTGGCTGGGGGTGTCCCGTTTTCTCTTTGGGAAATATAGTCACCGTACAGCTCCCAGCCGCTGTGGGCAGAGAGGGAACCCCAGAGCTCCTGGGCATCACAGTGGTGGCGGAAACTAGGGAGCTGCAGCAGCAAAAGTCACAGACAGGTCACGGCTTCCATGAATTTTTGTTTATTGCCTGTGACCTGTCTGTGACTTTTACTAAAAACAACCATGACAAAATCTGAGCCTTAACCATGAGACCCCCAGCCTCCCATTAGGAGAAACGTCCAAATGGTTTCACCAGGTTGCACAGTGACCCCTGAGCCCTATCCTGTCTGTGCATGCCACCTGTGCAGAACACATGTTTCCTCCTGGCAAAGAGGGCAGGACTCTCCAGAGGTTCTCAGTACAAATCCTGTACATCAGATGGGGACCTTGGACCATCCTTCCCACCCCTCGACTCTCCAGGGCTGCCAAGTTCCCATCACAGATAATTCCTTCAGGACCCGCCTCGCTACAGCTCTCGGCTCTTTATCCCTGACAAGTGACACAGAGAATTTGCCTACACACTCTGCAGACTAGGCCCAGCGCCATCTGTAAAAGCCCCCCAGTGTGGTCCTCCCCGACTTATTTACATCTCCACACCAGCAATATAAATAATGATCATCACATGCCCCTCTGGAGTGAAAGCATTCTGGAAACTTGCCCTTCACACTCCACAAACACAAGCGATATATGTTATCTGGGTGCCCAAATTAAACAGTGGATACTTCTGCAAACTCTTAATTACCAAGTCTCGTAACAACCTTGTTCAGCACAGCTGGTGAAAAACGACCACAGGTCTGCAAGCAAATTCTAGTGTTAAGTAAACAATTACTTGGGTCAGCATTCTTCGGGCAGATTAATTCTTAGCCAGAGATTTGGTGCTGCAAATCATGTTCTCCTAGTGCTACTTGATCAAGTAACTGTAGGATGAGTAATAAAGGGGCAGGGTTATTTCACTTATCCTGATGTTAGCTCCTGGAGGAGACTCGTGGGAGGCTACTGGAGTAGCCTCTCCTGAGAAAGGAGCAGGCCCAGAGGCCTGAGGTGGCACTAGAGGCTGGTCTCCTCAGGTTTCTGGCACCAGCACCTGTTCTCCAAACCAAAGAACCTCAGCCTAGGCTGGCCCAGGCTCTAGCCTCAAGGCCGACGAGAGCAGAGCCCTGCCAGGTTAGTAACTAAAGGTGCTTCTGTAGCCGAGTTCCCTGGCACAGGCTGGTAAGGAGCCCTCCTGCATTTTGCTCTGCACAGAAGGGCAGCATGTCACACAGAGCAGCTTGCATTGTTGCTCCCCGTAAGTCCCATCTCCAGAAGCGTCCAGCACTTCCATGCGGGTATAAACAGAGCCCTGTTGCAACCTTCAGGTGGGCTGCTCGCTCAGCCCCCGCACGCTGCATCACGTTGGTGCCCAGCTGAAGATGCAGAGAGAGTCTGGAAAGGGGCGGATACAGAGTGTTGCGGGGGAGCCTTTTACGTGTCTGTGGCAACTAATCAGCTGTAAATCCAACTGCCAGGAGCAGCCTCCTCCCAGGCTAGGGCAGGCGAGAACATTGGCAGCCGCTCACTCAGGCTCGTGGTCTCAATTGCTGAATGCAGCAGAGTACAACAGCCTAACTCAGCTGACCGCTGTGCCAGCGGCCCACACCTCCTGCATTATCCTTTGAGCGCTGCCTGCCAGGGGACAGAGTGGATCAGCCCAGATCCCAGATCCCTAATCCCATCCGAACCGTATGCTCGCTGCGTGCTCCCAGCCCAGGGTCGCCATGGACCCATGCAGGTGCAGTGAGACCCGCAGCAGGTCAACCAGTGCCTCCAGTGAACCGCAGCAGGATTTGGTAGGTCTTTGTCTATTATGAGCCTGGCCTCCTAGCCTAGAGGTGCAGAACTCACTCTGCAGTGGTGACAGCAGAGTGACGGGCCAGCCCTTCCCCGCTGCTCCTGCTGCCAGTGTGACGATGTGACTCAGCAGGGAGGGGGGAGTGTTGACCTGGGAATGTGCCCTGGGGATGGGAGACCTGAGAGCCTGTCACCTGAGCCAGGAGGGGGAGGGGGAGGTGACACCTCTGCCCAGGAATGTGAACAGAGGCTGCAGCAGGGAACCTGCGGGGTGAGTTTAGTGGGCAGTTTGGAGGCTGGGGGGAGGAACACAGGGAACCCCAGGGCTGGGGTCTAAGCTCCCTGCTCCCCCAGAAGGACGTGATTGAGGGGTCCTGGTTGTACCCACAAGCTCTGTTGTGGACTGTGTTCCTGTTGTCCAATAAACCTTCTGTTTTACTGGCTGGCTGAGAGTCTCAGTGGATCCCAGGAAGAGGGGTGCAGGGCCTGGACTCCCCCACACTCCGTGACAACTGGTGGCAGCGGTGGGATCTACTGCACCCCGTGAACGGCGCTTCCTGCAGTAAGTGACTGGGGAACAGTAAAACGAAGGGGAATTGACGGGGACCAGGCGTGCTGAAGATTCAGAGACGGTTTCGGGGGGCGGTTAACCCCTGGGAATGTGTGACCAGAGAGAAAGACTTTTGCAGTAACAGGGTCCCCCGGGGGATTGCAGTGAGCAGTCCCAGGGGCGGAGGAGTCTGCAGCTCGACCCTGGCAAAGAGGTGGTGACCTCAAGAAGGACTGGCACACTAAGGGCTTTTCCTGGAAACCGTGGGAAGCTGCCCGGCCTGCGAGTGGCCAGCAGGGAGATGTACGCTAAACGCCTTAAGAGTGACCTGGTGGAGCTGTGCAGGCAGAGGGGGCTGCGCATCGGGAGGTCCACCAAGGAACAACTGATTGCCCAGTTGGAGGAGAGGGATCGCTTGGATGACCCGATCCCTATCCCTGAGGGGAGCCGCCCGGCAGACGCAGCGTGGGCCCTGGGGCCTGACCGGGCTGGGAGGGGTCAGACTGCTGCCGAGGACATCCCGAGACCCTTCCTACCTATGTCTGGGGGAGGGGTTGGGGGAAGCCCAGCGAATACCGAGGGCACCCTGACCCCAGCACCCAGCAGGGGATCCTCCCGGCGGAGCTCCCCATCCCTGGAGCGGAGGCGGCTGGAATGGGAGAGGGAGATGAAAATGAGGGAGCTGGAGGATCATGAAAAACAACGTCAACATGAGCAGGAGGAGAAGGAGAAACAACGTCAACATGAGCGCCAGGAGAAGGAGAAACAAAGACAGCACGAACTGGAGCTGGCCAGGCTGAAGAGCAGTGGGGCCCCGGCTGTGGTGAATGAGGGGGGACCCAAGACTGCAAGGAACTTTGATAAGTGCTTCCTGGCCCAGCGTAAGGAGGGGGAGGACATAGATAGCTTCCTGACGGCCTTTGAGAATGCCTGTGAGCTGCACAGGGTTGACCCTGCAGACAGGCTCCAGTTTCTCACCCCCTTACTGGACCCCAAAGCCGTGGAGGTGTACAGCCGGATGACAGGGCCGGAGGCAGGGGACTATGAACTGTTCAAACAGGCCCTGCTCCGTGAGTTTGGGCTGACCCCCGAGATGTACCGGAGAAGGTTCCGGAGTCAGCGTAAAACGCCTGAGGTCACCTACCTACAACTGGCCAACCGGATGCAGGGGTATGCCCGCAAGTGGACAGCGGGGGCCCGAGCTAAAGAGGACCTGCTTGACCTAATTGTACTGGAGCAGCTGTATGAACAGTGCCCTTCCGACCTGAGGCTGTGGTTGGTGGACAAAAAGCTCGAGAACCCCCAGCACGCAGGGCAGCTGGCCGACGAGTTTGTGAACAGTCGGTCAGGGGGTAGCCGGGAGGAGTCCCAAAAGAACAGGCCCCCCCCGATGCAGAGAGAGAGTCACCAGGGGGCCTCCCAGCGGGGAAATAGGGAGAACCCCCTCCCAAGGGGAACGCCTGGCATCGGGCCCCTCCGACCCGCTCGAGGGGACCAACGTGACCTGAGCTGCTATCACTGTGGCCAGAGAGGCCACGTACGGTCCCAGTGCCCTGGGCTCAGGGACAAACTGAGCAGACCCAACCTACCCAGGGTTAACTGGGTAGGGACCCAGCTGGACGAGGGGCAGACGACTCAGGCAAGGGGGGCTGCCAGTTTACCACCTGCCCCGGAGGGAAGAGTACCCCAGGCCAGCTCCACCAGAGGGCTGGAGGCTCTGGACTCAGGGCGCTCAGTTTACAGGGTGGGCGCGGGGCTGTCCCTCCGGAGAGAGTGCCTTGTTCCCCTGGAGGTGGATGGGAGGAAGGTCAATGGATACTGGGATACGGGTGCGGAGGTGACGCTGGCCCGGCCCGAGGTGGTGGCCCCAGATCGGGTGGTGCCCAACACCTACCTGACCCTGACAGGGGTGGGTGGGACCCCATTTAAGGTGCCCGTGGCAAGGGTACACCTGAAATGGGGGGCCAAGGAGGGCCACAAGGATGTGGGGGTACACCACCATTTGCCCACTGAAGTTTTGATGGGGGGAGACCTAGAGGACTGGCCAAGCAAGCCCCAGACCGCCCTGGTTGTGACCCGTAGCCAGAGCCGGCGAGGGCCACTGCTCCCTGACCTCGGGGAGGGTACCGCACCGGAGGCGCAGGACCCTACCCTGGTGGGAAGGGAGGGCCGAGGGGCACGGCTCAGAGAGGCTGAGGCTTCAGACCTGGCCACTGAGGGGGAACCGGTCCCCATCCCTTCCCCAGCTGCTGAGTTCCAGGCCGAGTTGAGGAAAGATCCCTCCTTGCGGAAGCTCAGGGACCTGGCCGACCTCAGGGTGGTACGGACCATGAGGAGAGGCTGCCAGGAGAGGTTCCTGTGGGAGAAGGGGTTCCTATACCGAGAATGGGCTCCCACAAGGGAAGTAGAGTCCTGTGGGATCAGGAGGCAGCTGGTGGTCCCCCAGAAGTATCGCCGCAAGCTCCTGTACCTGGCCCATGACATCCCCCTCGCAGGGCACCAGGGAATCCGGCGCACCCGGCAGAGGTTGCTACAGAACTTTTACTGGCCCGGGGTCTTTACCACGGTCCGGCAGTATTGCCGATCCTGTGACCCCTGTCAGAGGGTGGGGAAGGCCCGGGACAAGGGGAAAGCGGCTTTGAGACCTTTGCCCATCATAGAGGAGCCTTTCCAGAAGGTGGCCATGGACATCGTGGGGCCTCTCAGCAGGACGACCCGGTCGGGGAAGAAATACATTCTGGTGGTGGTAGATTTTGCCACCCGCTACCCCGAGGCAGTGCCCTTAGCTTCCATTGAAGCAGACACCGTGGCCGATGCGCTCCTGACCATTTTCAGCCGAGTGGGGTTCCCCAAGGAAGTCTTGACAGACCAAGGCTCCAACTTCATGTCGGCCCTGCTCCGGTGCTTGTGGGAGAAATGTGGGGTCCGGCACGACTGGGCCTCAGCTTATCACCCCCAGTCCAACGGGCTGGTGGAGAGGTTTAACGGGACGCTAAAGATGATGCTGAAAACCTTTATGAACCAGCACCCACAGGATTGGGACAAGTACTTACCTCACCTGCTGTTCGCGTACAGGGAGGTGCCACAGGAGTCTACCGGATTTTCGCCTTTCGAACTGTTATATGGAAGGAGGGTGAGGGGCCCCCTGGACCTGATGAGAGACGAGTGGGAGGGGAAGGCCACTCCCGATGGAGAGTCAGTGGTGGAGTATGTCCTGATCTTCCGAGAGAGACTTGCTGAACTCATGGGCCTGGCCAGGGAGAATCTGGCCAGAGCCCAGAAGAAGCAGAAGGTCTGGTATGACCGCACGGCAAGGGCCCGTGCCTACGCCACCGGGGATCCGGTGATGGTTCTCATCCCAGTGAGAAAGAACAAACTACAGGCCGCCTGGGAGGGCCCTTTCAAGGTCGTCAAGCAGCTCAATGAGGTAAACTATGTGGTGGAGCTGTCGAACCGGGCGCACCACCGCCGGGTGTACCATGTGAATATGATGAAGCCATATTATGCCAGGGGGAATGTGGTGTTGGCCGTGTGTGGACAGTGGGAAGAGCAGGGAGATGACCCTTTAGTGGATCTATTCCCTGGGACTAGAGCTGGTTCCCCCCTGGAAACAATTCCCCTCTCGGATCAGCTAACCCCTGCCCAGCAAGATGAGGTCAGGGAGGTGCTGCATCCGTACCGACAGCTGTTTTCCAACCAGCCTGGACGCACTAATCTGACTGTCCACCGGGTGCAGACAGGGTCGCACCTGCCGATAAGATGCTCCCCCTTCCGAGTCACAGGGAAAACTGCTCAGGACCTGGAAAGAGAGGTCCGGGACATGCTGGCTTTGGGGGTGATCCAGCCATCTGCCAGCCCTTGGGCCTCGCCGGTGGTGCTGGTCCCCAAAAAGGATGGGTCGGTCCGGTTCTGTGTGGACTATCGGAAGCTCAATGCCATCACTGTATCTGATGCCTACCCCATGCCCAGGCCGGACGAGCTCCTAGACAAGCTGGGAGGAGCTCGGTACCTTACCACCATGGACCTTACAAAGGGCGACTGGCAAGTGCCGCTGGATGCAGATGCCCGGCTGAAATCGGCCTTTATCACCCCTCTGGGGCTCTGTGAGTTCCTGACCCTGCCTTTCGGCCTCAAGGGAGCGCCGGCCACCTTCCAGCGCCTAGTGGACCAGCTCCTGAGGGGGATGGAGAGTTTTGCCGTGGCGTATATTGATGACATCTGTGTCTTTAGCCAGACCTGGGAGGACCACGTGTCCCAGGTTAGACAAGTGCTGGACCGACTCCAGGGGGCTGGGCTGACTGTAAAAGCGGAGAAGTGCAAGGTGGGGATGGCGGAAGTGTCTTACCTGGGCCATCGGGTGGGGAGCGGCCGCCTAAAGCCGGAACCAGCCAAGGTGGAGGTGATCAGAGACTGGCCCGCTCCCCACACCAAAAAGCAGGTCCAAGCCTTTATTGGGATGGCAGGATACTACCGAAGATTTGTGCCTCACTTTAGCGCCATAGCCACCCCCATCACTGAGCTATGCAAGAAGGGGAAGCCAGACAAGGTGGTCTGGACCGAGCAGTGCCAGGAGGCTTTCCGGGCGCTGAAGGAGGCTCTGGTCAGTGGCCCAGTTCTGGCAAACCCAGACTTTGACAAGCCCTTTGTGGTGTTCACCGACGCCTCCGACACGGGACTGGGGGCGGTGTTAATGCAGGAGGATGAAAAGGGGGAGAGACACCCCATCGTGTACCTGAGCAAGAAGTTGCTACCCCGGGAGCAACACTACGCAGCCATCCAGAAGGAGTGCCTGGCCATGGTGTGGGCCCTCAAGAAACTAGAGCCCTATCTCTTCGGGCGGCACTTCACCGTGTACACCGACCACTCGCCCCTGACCTGGCTGCACCAGATGAAAGGAGCCAACGCCAAGCTCCTGAGATGGAGCCTGCTCCTGCAGGATTACGACATGGACGTGGTCCACGTGAAGGGAAGTGCCAACCTGATAGCGGATGCGCTGTCCCGGAGAGGGGGCCCCGAACTTCCCCAGGTCACTGGTCACAGTGACCCCGCTCAGTTCAGTCTCGAAGGGGGGAGAGATGTGACGATGTGACTCAGCAGGGAAGGGGGAGTGTTGACCTGGGAGTGTGACCTGGGGATGGGAGACCTGAGAGCCTGTCACCTGAGCCAGGAGGGGGAGGGGGAGGTGACACCTCTGCCCAGGAATGTGAACAGAGGCTGCAGCAGGGAACCTGCGGGGTGAGTTTAGTGGGCAGTTTGGAGGCTGGGGGGAGGAACACAGGGAACCCCAGGGCTGGGGTCTAAGCTCCCTGCTCCCCCAGAAGGACGTGATTGAGGGGTCCTGGTTGTACCCACAAGCTCTGTTGTGGACTGTGTTCCTGTTGTCCAATAAACCTTCTGTTTTACTGGCTGGCTGAGAGTCTCAGTGGATCCCAGGAAGAGGGGTGCAGGGCCTGGACTCCCCCACACTCCGTGACAGCCAGACAAGACACAGTCGAGCTCTCCATGGATGGAGGAGCTGGGAAGAACGACCCACATAGCGTGGAATCCCCAGGGCCTGGAAACACACTCCGCTCCCAAAGGAATCCCATCGCTCCTCTCCTGGCACTTCTTCTGGGGTCATGGCATGCCCAGGAAGCCTAGGGCACTCCTGGGGGTGAGGCACAGCATCCCCAACACTTCTACACAGAGCAGAGGGAGCTGCAGCTGGCAGTCGTGCCGATCCACAGGGTGGCCCAACCAGACCTTCCCATATCCCCCAGCGACAGCACTCTGACTGCTCAGGGCTGCCATCACCTCACCCTTCCATCTCAAATAGCATACCCTGCCTGCACCCTCCTCCAGCGCCCTGGCAGCCCGTCACTCAGGCCAACACGTGATCAATTCACTCTCCAGGTCTCACGTCTGAATCGTAAGGAGACATGACGAGAGACACTGAAAAGCTGCAAAATCCAACCCATGTCCCCACTCGACCAGCCAGCCCCACCCCTCCTGGGTCTGCACAGGGATCTGGGCCATAGGCAGGGCGAGGGGCTTCGTCCCTGGGAACCTCACCTAGCTCACACAGCCCCTCAGCATCTGAAGCTGCACCACCCAGGGCCTGACAACAGTTCTCTCTGTCCCAGGATCTCGCCACCCCAGGAATGTCTCCCCATTGACCATCACCTTCCGCTCCCACTGGAGGTCTGAGGGGCCTGGCCCCACGAAATTCCACACAGATATATAGGTTGGGGTCAGGAGTGGGAGCCTGTCCACCTCCCCACCCATCGGGCTGATGGAGTCTATGGCCTTGGGACCCAGCAAGGGAGCTAGACACCAGGGCTTTTCCGCAGGGTCCCTCTGGTTCAAATCTCCAGCCTGCTCAAAGGCAGTCAGGTGGGCATCCACATCCTCCCCTCCTCAACCAGGGGCAGCAATTTAGTATCGAGGTTCCCTGCGGAACTGGCCCCCCCAGGTCTATCCCCACTCACCCCTGGGGGGTCCCTTGTGCCTCTCCGCTCCACCGTCACCAGTTCATGCTGCTGCTGCTTCTGCAGCTCTTTCTCGGGCTCTCGCTGTCTCTCACAGTCTCTCACAGTCCTCTTGCTCTCTCGGACTCAGCTCCAATCCCATCCATCTCCGATCCCCCGATGGGGAACCCCATCGTGAAGACCCTCGTCTGGTCGGGGACAGGAGTCTTGGCAATGCCTGGCTATGTCACGGAGTCCCTGGGCGATGCTCTGGAACTGCTCCCCATGAAGCCAGTCAGGACTCTGGGGCAGTCGCCTTTCTGTGAGCAGCCTGTCTTCAGGACACGCAGCTCACACAGGTTCCACCTTCCTGGGTCTGACCTCGGAGCATTCAGCATCCTCTGCCCCTCCGTGCGCTTCCCACAGCGAGTCCGCTCAGGCGGGGCTCCTGGGGAAGCCAGAGGGTCCTGCACCCCAACTTCGCAGTCAGACGTGACTCTCAGCCAGCCAGTAAAACAGAAGGTTTATTAGACGACAGGAACATGGTCTAAAACAGAGCTTGCAGGTGCAGAGAACGGGACCCCTCAGCTGGGTCCATTCTGGGGGGCAGTGAGCCAGACAACCACGTCTGCACTTCACTCCATGTCCCAGCCAGCCCCAAACTGAAAACCCCCTCCAGCCCCTCCTCCTCTGGGCTTTGTTCCTTTCCCGGGCCAGGTGGTCACCTGATTCCTTTGTTCTCCAACCCTTCAGCTCTCACCTTGCAGGGGGGAAGGGCCCAGGCCATCAGTTGCCAGGAAACAGGGTGTCGGCCATTCTCTGTGTCCAGACTCCTGCACACACCTGCCCTCTAGGGCTCTGCAATGATCATACACACTTACCCCACCCCCTAGATACTTAAGAACTGCCTAGGGGAAACTGAGGCACCCCCACACTATTCAGAGGAAACATTAAGAACAGTCCCACTTCGTCACATCTCTCCCCCCTTCGAGATCGAACTGAGCGGGGTCACTTTAGCCGGTGACCTGGGGAAGTTCGAAGCCACCAACGTTCCCATGGATGCCCCAGCATCTCTCCCATTCCTTGGTAGGAGTTACACCAGGCCCTTCCATTTTCACACCCTCCCTTAGGTCAGGGGTGGTCGATAGCACTCGCAGGCCGCATGTGGGAAGGTTTATGCAGCCCATGCCCTTTGGCCACCCCAAGAATGTCTCCCCATTGACCATCACCTTCTGCTCCCACTGGAGGTCCGAGGGGCCTGGCCCCAGGAAACTCCACACAGACATATAGGTTGGGGTCAGGAGTGGGAGCCTGTCCACATCCCCAACCATCTGGCTGACGGAGTCTATGGCCTTGGGACCCAGCAAGGGAGCTAAACACTGGGGCTTTTCCGCAGGGTCCCCCTGGTTCAAATCGTCAGCCTGCTCAAAGGCAGTGAGGTGGGCATCCACACACCCCCCCTCCTTAACCAGGGGCAGCAATTTAGTCTCGAGGTTCCCTGCGGAACTGGCCCCCCGGGATCTATCCCCACTCACCCCGGGGAGGTCCCCTGGGCCTCTCCGCTCCCCCACCGCCAGTTCATGCTGCTGCTGCTTCTGCAGCTCTTTCTCGGGCTCTCGCTGTCTCCCACAGTCCTCTTGCTCTCTCAGACTCAGCTCCAATCCCGTCCGTCTCGATCCCCCGATGGGGAACCCGATCGTGAAGACCCCCGTCTGGTCGGGGACAGGAGTCTTGGCGATGCCTGGCTCCCGCTCCAGCTGCTCGATTAACTCTGCTTTGGTGAACTTTCCAACGCTCAACCCTCTCTTTTTGCACAGGGTTACACTGTCCTTCTTAAGGAGACGGGGACAGGCCATCACTCCGCTCTCACAAGTTGTTGTGGACTCACAGGCCCGTGTGTTCTCAGCTCCCCACGGTTTCCAGGGAGAACCCCTAGTGTGCCAGCCCTTCTCGAGGTCACCACCTCTTTGCCAGGGTCGAGCTGCAGACTCCTCCGCCCCTTGGACTGCTCGCTGCAATCCCCAGGGGAACCCTGTTACTGCACAGTTCTTCTCGCTGGTCACACACTCCCAGGAGTTAACCGCCCCCCGAAACCGCTCCTCTCTGAGCCTTCAGCAGGCCTGGTCCTCGGCAATCCCCCTTCGTGTTACTGCTCCCCAGTCACTTACTGCAGGAAGCACCATCCACGGGGTGCAGTACATCCCACCGCTGCCACCAGTTGTCACGGAGTCCCTGGGCGATGCTCTGGAACTGCTCCCCATGAAGCCAGTCAGGACTCTGGGGCAGTCGCCTTTCTGTGAGCAGCCTGTCTTCAGGACACGCAGCTCACACAGGTTCCACCTTCCTGGGTCTGACCTCGGAGCATTCAGCATCCTCTGCCCCTCCGTGCGCTTCCCACAGCGAGTCCGCTCAGGCGGGGCTCCTGGGGAAGCCAGAGGGTCCTGCACCCCAACTTCGCAGTCAGACGTGACTCTCAGCCAGCCAGTAAAACAGAAGGTTTATTAGACGACAGGAACATGGTCTAAAACAGAGCTTGCAGGTGCAGAGAACGGGACCCCTCAGCTGGGTCCATTCTGGGGGGCAGTGAGCCAGACAACCACGTCTGCACTTCACTCCATGTCCCAGCCAGCCCCAAACTGAAAACCCCCTCCAGCCCCTCCTCCTCTGGGCTTTGTTCCTTTCCCGGGCCAGGTGGTCACCTGATTCCTTTGTTCTCCAACCCTTCAGCTCTCACCTTGCAGGGGGGAAGGGCCCAGGCCATCAGTTGCCAGGAAACAGGGTGTTGGCCATTCTCTGTGTCCAGACTCCTGCACACACCTGCCCTCTAGGGCTCTGCAATGATCATACACACTTACCCCACCCCCTAGATACTTAAGAACTGCCTAGGGGAAACTGAGGCACCCCCACACTATTCAGAGGAAACATTAAGAACAGTCCCACTTCGTCACAGGCTACCACTCCAGCTGCTCCCAGATCCTGCTATAGCCCCATTTGGGTCAGGAATCTGTTCCTTAGAGTGGTCATCCTCCTCCAGCTGCACGATTAACTGTGCCTTGGTGAACTTTCCAATGTGTAACCCTCTCTTTTTGCACAGGGTTACAATGTCCTTCCTAAGGAGACGGTGACAGGCCCTCACTCCGCTCTTCCCAAGTTGTTGTGGACTCACAGGCCTGTGTGCTCTCAGCTCCCCACGGTTTCCAGGGAGAACCCCTAGTGTGCCAGCCCTTCTCGAGGTCACCTCCTCTTTGCCAGGGTCTAGCTGCAGACTCCTGCAATCCCCTGCAATCCCTAGGGGAACCTTGTTACTGCAAAAGTCCTTCTCTCTCCCAGGGCCAAGCCGCAGGCTCCTCTGCCCCTGAGACTGCTCATTGCAGTCCCCAGGGGGACCCCATTACTGCACAGTCCTTTTCGCTGGTCACACACTCCCAGGAGTTAACCGCCCCCTGAAACTGTCACTCTCTGAATCTTCAGCACACCTGGTCTCCATCAATCCCCCTTCGTTTTACTGCTCCCCAGTCACTTACTGCAGGAAGCGCCGTCCACGGGGTGCAGTACATCCCACCTCTGCCACCAGTTGTCTCGAGTCCCCGGGCGATGCTCTGGAACTGCTCCCCATGAAGCCAGGCAGGACTCTGGGGAAGTCTCCTTTCTGTGAGCAGCCTGTCTTCAGGACACACAGCTCACACAGCTTCCACCTTCCTGGGTCTGACCTCAGAGCATTCAGCATCCTCTGCCCCTCTGTGCGCTTCCCACAGCCAGTCCGCCCAGGCAGGCTCCTGAGGAAGCCAGAGGGTCCTGCCCCCCAACTTTGCAGTCAGACGTGACTCTCAGCCAGCCAGTAAAATAGAGGTTTATTAGACGACAGGAACATGGTCTAACACAGAGCTTGTAGGTGCAGAGAATCGGACCCCTCAGCTGGGTCCATTTTGGGGGGCAGTGAGCCAGACAACCACATCTGCCTTCACTCCATGTCTCCAGCCAGCCCCAAACTGAAACCCCCTCCAACCCCTCCTCCTCTGGGCTTTGTCCCTTTCCCGGGCCAGGAGGTCACCTGATTCCTTTGTTCTCCAACCCTTTAGCTCTCACCTTGCAGGGGGGAAGGGCCCAGGCCATCAGTTGCCAGGAAACAGGGTGCCGGCCATTCTCTGTGTCCAGACCCCTGCACACACCTGCCCTCTAGGGCTCTGCAATGATCATACACCCTTACCCCACCCCCTAGACACTTAAGAACTGCCTAGGGGAAACTGAGGCACCCCCAGACTATTCAGAGGAAACATTAAGAACAGTCCCACTTCGTCACACAGATGGCCTCAGTTAGGTCCTGCTTTTGGGGGGTTGTTTTGGAACCCACCTTTCTGGGAAAGGACAATGTTGCTGACTGTGCAGTAGAGCGAGGCCTGTGCAAAGGGGCGCGTCCTGCATTGCTCTCTGACCACCAGACACAATCGCAGAGGGCAGTTTGTTTCCTAGCAGAGAAGTCCAAGCATCCCCTGCAGTTCTGGTCATGCCTGTGTCCCCTCTCTGGGCTCTGCCGATACAGCACCCATCTGGCTGTGTTAGCCTAGCTTAGATACTCCCATGGCCCTCATTAAGGAGTACCTGAGCACCTCACAATCCACTGTAGAACATGGAAGGAAGTACTGATATCCCCATTATGCAGATGGGAAACTGAGGCACAGACAAACTGATCTGCATGAAGTCTGTGGTGGAGCAGGGAATTAAACACAGGTTTCCAAGTCCTAGGTTCATCCCCTAACCACTGGGCCATCCATCCTCTTGTTTGCCATCCTGGGTCTCTTGTGAGTAGAAACAGCCAGTCCTGCCAGGCTGTGAGGAGGCAAGAGGACGAACATGGGGAAGTTGTGATCTTCACACTTGTTCCACTCCTCAAAACTGACTCTGAAGTGAATGCTGCGAAGGTGAAAGGCCAGGAACCTCTCCAAACCCTTGCCCAAATGCTGCTTTACTAACGTAACTAACTTCCCCCTTTAAACTCATCCTTAAAAATAGCTGGGGAGTGAAAATCCTCAGAAATCTGTGCCAAGAGCAGCTCCCTTTAAGGGTCATTGCTTCATTCTATTCGTCTTGCTCCTCTCAAAATCCAGCACCTAATTCCAGCAAACAGAGCAGCCCCACACGTCTGCTTAGAACAAAAGTTCCTAGTGGTGTTGCCAAGGTTTTAAGACTAAACAACAATATCTCTTGTGGCTTTAAGAATTTTCACATCTCACCCTTCCAGCAAAGGGCAGGAGCCACTGCAAATGAGCCGCAAGCCTTAGTGACAACAGATTCTAGGCCCCTTGGAAAACCTGGGTGCTAATTGCCGGGGAATGTCCTGAGCAGTGAATTGTTCCATCACCTTCAGGGGGACATCACCCCATAAATCATCCGAGAATCCAGGAAATTCAGGATGTAGCGGGAGGGAAGAAGGAGCACTCGGCAACACCGCATCAGTAGCAAACTGCCAGCTGCTCAAGTGAAGCATTAGCCAGGGCTCCCTAGAATGCATTTATAAAAACCTGCCACACTTACCTGGAATAAAACGGTCACCAGGAAATAGCCAATGTCTGAAAAGCCAGCGGAAATTTTAGCTGCCTGTAGATTCAGTGCAGAGGGGGAGCAGAACATTCCCAGAGCAAGCTCCTGAACCAGCAGAGCTGGTTGATCAGTAAGAGATAAGATGCCCTAAATCCACTCAAGCTTTACATTAACGATCAATTAGATTAGGAGGCGAGATCCTCACTAGAACTATTTCTGTGCATGGGCATGTGGAGATCGACGCACTGACTGGGCTGGCCACTCTCCCAGACCCACTTGGATGCGGGACCAGTAACTCATGTGTTCCAAAAGCTGCTGATGAGAGCAAGTTAAACGTTTAAATGTGTAACACAAACTCCCACTGGAGAGAGAGAGAGAGGGAGGGAGAGAGGGAGAGAGAGAGACTCCCCCTCTGCAGCACAGTGACATAGGGTCAAGGAGACAGGGCTGTGCTGTCCCAGGCTGAGACTTTGTACCAGGAGATGGAAGAAGAATGCAGAGCTGCAAAGTCATAAACCGTCTTGCGTGGCATGCACTGTATCAAACACACCCAGTTAGCGGTGACTCTAGGTCCCAGCAGGCAGCAGCCCCATTCACGGAGTTGGGAAACGCTCAGGGAGTGGTGATGATGATGACGTGTGTAAGACACACTGGGATAAGTTTCATGGTGAAGACACTTCCACAGTTAGCGTCAGCTGTTACACTTGGCCTCCACTCTGCACTGCACAAAGGCAAGAGCAGTTTGCCTGTAAACTTCCAGGAAGCCATTCCTAGACATGCAGCTATGCAATTCTCCTGGCCAACAGCCTATAAGGGCCTTGCCTCTGGGAGAGGTGGATCTGAGGAATCATGAGCTGTAGAGAGGTTAAAGCCCTTGTCGCTCACTGTGGCTGTGTGCATCTCAGGTTTGGACTGAGAATTCCTTGAGACTTTCTGGGGTGCCTTAGGGAAGTGTGACAGGCCCCTGGAGTAGGGTCACCATGAAGGATGGGAATGGTTGGGAAGTTGGTAATGGGCTTTGGAGCTTTTCACTCCCAGTTCCCCATCTGTTTCTGAGGACACTTCTTTCTGGTGAATACCTAACAACACCATCTTCACTTCTCCCCACTGTCTGGGCAAAGGTCACTGGCACATTCAGAAATAATTTTGCAACTTGCCCAAATAAACCCAAGAACTAAACACAAATGGGGAAAGCAACAAGCCTCAACATACCATTTAGCTCTGCTGCTGACAGAGACCCTTGCCCCATCAGCAATTCTCTCCCACACTCCCAGAGCAGGACTCTGCCATCTCAACAGAGCCTGGCAGTCCCACACCAGCTCCGCTCTGACACGCTGCATGAACACCTGGCCACTACGGCCCCATGCCCCATTTGCACACAGACATGGAGCCTATCTAGACAAACACCTGTGATGTCGCAGACATGGAGCTGCATTTCTGCTAACTCCAGACCCCTTGTGTGATTCCAGACTCCCGCTGCAAGTGATTGTAACACTCCTGTGAATGGGTTACAGCTGGCAGCAGCCCAGACGGTGGCCAGGAGGCTGGAACAATTTGTATGGTGGGGGTGCTGATGATGGGAACCATGTATTTGGTGTATGTTATTACTACTTCAAGCCAGGGGCTGCAGCACCCCCTAGTTCCAGGACCACTGGAGGTGGCATGACACCATGCAAGGCAGACTCCTGCACCTTGCACCCCATTTTTAGTCTGCCAGGGGGCACCACCCTCCCAGAGGTCCCTCCTCTGCAGGCTGTGTCAACATGCAAACTAATTCTTTCCCTGCAACTAAACAGGATGAACAGGCTCAATTAGATTAGCTTGAATTATATCGGATCAGGAACAGCTGTGATGGTGAAGTTAAATCCCAGCTGGACTCTCCTTGGGCTGCTTGCTCTAGGGAGGCTGGAAATCACTGAAGAGCAAGCACAGCCCTCCAGTGCCTCTAGGGACTGCTGCCTAGGCATCTCCACTGGGCTCTGGGGTGACAGCATTAACACAGAACTCCCAGCCTGTCCCTAGAACTGAGCGCCTTCCTCCCGGCCAGGCTCAGGGGTGGAGCGTCCTGTGCAGAGAGCAGATGACCTCATCTCACATACTGTGCCTTTGATTGCTGCCCTTTCCTTTGTTCTTTGGTTAAAACTCGCACACTGTGCTGAGCAGACAGTCTGTGGATAAATGGAGATTTCCTGTGCATGCTCGAAAGACGCATTAGCTCATTTTCCAGTCTCTTCTTTAGCGCTGCTGTAAGTACCAGAGCAGAAGCAGCAGCCCTCTGCGAAAGCTCCACCTAGCCCCGAGGGAGGGGCCCTGGCTCTCACAATAATCCCATTGTGTGTGGGAGCCTGCGACCTAGGGCTCTGCTCCCCGTGTGGGGGGCTGCACAGAGCTTGGCACACCTGGAGCTTTCCCAGGCACCTCTTTGGGGACTTGGGAACAAGCTCCATTCATGACGAATCCATGCCAGCCACGGAGCTGCAGGGCCATGTGCCATATTAACAACCCACCGGGAGCCCAGGAACTAAGGAATGGAAAAAAAATCACGATCATTCTGCTATGCAGAATAGGTTAAAAACAGGCTTCACTCCCATGCCCACTGCTCATCCAAGACAAGCAATCGCCCCACCCTGCCGACAACAGAGACAACCCTGCCCATCCCCTGACACTGCTGCACACAAGCCCCGCAGTGCTGGGGGCTAGGGGCCTGAATTCACCGGAGCAGGAAACCCACTTGCTGACACATTGCCAGCCCCATTGCATGCGCCAGGCTCTGTAAGAGCTACTGGAAAGCTCCTACTGCCAACCCGCAGGAAATCACAGCCATTGGTACCCAAACCACCCCATCTGCCCTGCAAACTCCACCTAGGGAGGGACACACTGGCCCCAGGTCTTTGAACTCTGCTGCTGGCAGCCGCCCCCCTCCCTCCCGCTGGGAAAGTCAGAGGCATGGATCTGTGGACCGTAGGGAAGGCAGCGCGGTGCGCTCCATAATCAGAGCGCTGCTCCACGCTCCCCTGCCGGCTTCCCTGGGCCAGTGTAGAGGAAGGGCTCACAAACAACCATGGCAGAGTGTTCAGGCCTTCTCCTCAAGGGACATTCCTCACTGCAGAATGGCACCCTGGCCCAGTCACTAAGGGACAGAGCACTCCTGCCCTGCAGGTCACCAGACAGACAGACAGTGCAGCAGCTGAGATAACCACCTCTGGGTTCCAGGAAGGAGAGCAGGAGATGCAGCGTCACCCCTGGCAGGCAACGGTCCGTGCACACTCAACGCCCAACATCTGACTATTGCAGTTTCCCATCCTGGGGCAACGCTGTAAGTGACACGAGGTGGGCTCTCGGCTCACAAGTAGTTGATTGTGTACAGCATTCAGCAGCACTACAAGGGAGCTTGGCAGGGGATTTATACGGGAGCTGCTGACACTGAACAGAATCCGCTGCTACCCCAGATTGCTTTCAGGTTCCAGAGAGAACATGCAACTCAAAGCTCCCGGCAGATGGAGTGTCTGAGAGCTGGAAGGCCAGTGGCTGGCCGTGTCGTGCTCCTCGCTGAGAGGGTAAAATTAGCAGCCTGGCTGACGTTCCCTGTCTGGAACACCATTTGTTTCCAAGGTAAGTACCGTAAAGGCAGTCTGTGGTCTCAGCAGCCCCAGATCCCCAGCCAATGGCCTGGCTTTATGCTTTCAACTAAATGGCTAATTTATAAAGAGTCAGCAGCTAGCTGTTAAATGGCTTCTGGCCAGTCAGCTTTACTCCCCAACTTTACTAGTATAGTGAGACTTAAAAGAGCCAAAATGAAAGTGCAGGAACTGATGTCTGCCCCTCGTTGTGGAGAGTACAGACAGACACAGCCTAGGCTACACTGGGGACAGCACTACAGACCATACAGCCGTTAAAAATCTCTCCCCTTGTCACTTGCAAAACCCACCCCAAGGTGGAAAATGCCCATTCCCTGTGTACGAGCTGAATGCCCAGCAGGACATTTCCAGAGAGCAGGTATCTAGGGGCAGGGAATATTTTCAGACACAAGAGCATGTGCCTGTTGCCCAAAGCCCTCTAGACCCAGATGCAACAATTAAAACCAGCTCGCCAAAGTGTCTGCCTAAGAAACTCCCCAGACTCACAACTCCCACTGCCAAGAGCACAGAGTGGCGTCCCACAAGTACTAACCCCAGGCACTGGAAATGCTGCCATGCACCCATTCTAGCCAACAAACAGAACCTTCCGTCCCGATACCCAGAGCACTTCAGGATGCCCAGCTACTTAGATAGTGTCTTGCCCCAAGGAGCTCATCTCCTCTTTAGTGGCCAGTCCCAAGAGAGAAGAGATGGCTGAAAAAAATGGGAAAAACATTGCCAAAAAAATTCCAAATTGTTTCTGGTTTGCAGAGGTAAAGTGGACGCATTTTTCACAATATTGTAACTGAATTTTTTATTGAAAGTTTTTGACATTGTAATTGAAATTTTTCTTTATCCATAAGCATATGGTTTCAGTAAATGAAACATTTCCACAATAACTTGAATAAAACGGTTGATTAAAAAAATGCAGAAAATTGTATGAAAAGCAATAATGTCAACAATTTGTTGTGCTAGGTTTTGCTTTAGAAAAGAGCCCATCTTTGGACAAAAAAAGTGTGTGAAAACACACACACACAGTGCTTGTCCTCCACAGATCTCACAAACACACACGGCTTGTCCTCCACAGATCTCAGAGCAGCGCAAGGGTGAGGAAGATTGGTATCACTATCAGCATTTTGCAGATTGGGAAGGTGATTTGCCCAGGGTCACACAACAAGTTAGTAGCTGAGCCAGGATTACGTCAGGGTCTTCAGACCCCCAGCCAAGATGTCTGCACTGCCTCTCTCTGTTTTATTCTGATTGCTAACCCCAGACAGGGTTCCCTGCTGCAGGCAAACTGGAGAGCACATATGAAAAAGCCAACCTGTCCCTGCTCACATGTGGATGCTGTGCCAGTGGCCCATACCAGAGCACTACACCAGTTTTATGGTTTGAGGCAGTTTCTCTCTCATTGCAGCAGGGGCCCCAGGAGCAGAGAGAGAGAGTCCAGCTGTTGCCAGACACTCAGGCTGGGCTGAAGCAAGCCGTGTGACCTCAGGGTACTTGTCTCATGCACCTGCTCCACCCCATTCTCCCGCACACGCTGCCATGGCAGAGAGACATGTGTCACATGAGTCGGCATCAGACAGCTGCCAGGGAGACGTGGGTCTCCGCAGGTAAGTACAGCAGCAGATACCTTGGAGCTACTGTATTTTCCACTTTCTCTAGGATCCCTGGCTCTGCACTCAGACCCAGCTACTCACATGGGGTCAAACAGCTCCATCACCAATTTTAGAGAAGGCACCTTAAAAGCGAAAGCAAAAGGAAAATGACAGCCGGCCCCGGTGCGAACATTCTGTGGGCCCCTCTGGCTCCAGCCAGAGAGGATCCTCAGACAAGGAGCCAAAGAAACTCAATAGCCCATTTGAAATGACTCATTTGCCAGCTGCCAGTGCCCGGCTCCTGTGACTGTCTGGAAACACGATTCTGTTGGCAAGGGCCACAAGGAAGAACAAAGTGACATAATGGGGCTCACATAAAACTCACTGACATCTTGGTTTGCAAGGCAGGGAGAGGGGGTGGGAAAGGGTGGTAAGTGCTGTCTCCCCAGACTCCTCTTTGCACTCACTGGCTATAGAGACAGACACTTCCCTCTGTCACGCTGCCAAGAACACTTAAGCTCCGTAAGAAGCCACTGAATGATCTGGCAGCCCTAAATCTCCGTGGAGAAACCTCTTCCTGATAAGATGGCTGGGCTTTGCTAGCTCCTGGGAGTCATTCATCCAGACGGAACTGGCGGTGTCGTCACCATCTCTGGGAATGGGAACGCCGGCCGCACGCATAGGTGCCCACCTCAATCCAAATGCTTGTGTGGCCTGTGACTCCACCCTCAGCCCACCTCGCCCAGGAGGGGCAGGAACAGCTCTTATGCTGGGGATGGGAGATGAGGCCAGATAGCCAGCTGTGTCTTTAGCACCCACTTTAATAGTTATGGAGCATCAAGGCAGCTCTGAGCTAGAAATATTCCCTGCCTCCCGGGGAACCCCCCCGAATCCCCAATAAAACCCCCCAACGCACCCACCCACACACCCCAGCCATAGTACCTTGAGAGCCCGCCTCTTGTCAATGCAGTCAGGGTTTTGGCAGCGCAGAACCTTGTCCTCTGTTAGAGTCCGATCATCTGGAGAAGAAGGAGGAGGAAGTTAGCCATCACAGAGCGGGGTGGAAGGGACAGCCAATGGGCAGTGCTGTGCAGTCATTCCCAGTCTGGATTAGAGCTGGTGACCCCCAAGGTCACGGTCCCTGGAGCCAGCCAGCCCCAAGGGTCACACTGCTCCCCTGTGGACAGCAGATCTCTGCTGGAGAGAGACTGTGCTGTGAAGCCCAGCTCCCGTGGCTCTGTGCTGCAGTGACTAGGCAGAATGGCTTTAAACATAGGCCGAGGTTAGACCACCGTTTGCAAACTAGTTCCAGCAGAGCCTGGCTCCGTTCACTGTGGCCAAACCCAGCGACCCACGCCCTTGGCAGTGGGGGCGCCCACACTGGGTGCAGTCCTGGGGGGAGTGCTTCACACAATGGAGCTAGAGCCTAGCATGGGAAGCACCTTATGCTTCTCGTTGGTCACTGCTCAGAACTGGGAGGAAGGGAGCAGAAACCCACAGGGAACATTGTCGGAAGAGCGGAGCTGCAGCAGCAAACCTCCCTGAACTGGCTGACTGGAACAACGTGTAACAGTTACACACCCACACGCTTCCTAAGGGCCCACGGCCAGAGGCACCCACACTCGTGGGCACATTAGAAAGTGTAGGCTTACGCCATTTATTTTCAAGAGGGAGGGGGTGGGGGCAGCTGAAGGAAGGGGGAGAAAAGGAACCAGACGCACGAGTACACCTGCCGGGGAGCTCTGTTCCTCATCACCAAGCAGTTTGCAAAGTGGGGCAGGAGCAATGGAAACTATTATCCTGCCTTATGAAGTGCCACTTCCCAACCCGATAAATGACACTGGAGACCCTCCAGAAACTTGAAACAACTCGGTCGGCTGCTCCTGTATTCGGAGCTCAACGTAAGGATTCTGAGCTGCCTTTAGCTACTGAGGTGGATCAGAAAGTGTCCACAAAGCACAAGTGATCCCCAAACCTGGACAGTTATAACTTCAGGGATAGATTTGTGCTAGTGGGACTGAGCCTGACTTCCAGCAGGGAGCCGACAGGATGGGAGTTCTCAGCTAATTAGGTATAACTGCAGCCTGTGCCTTCCCAAACCTTCATCTCTGTCCATCACTGTAGCACAGGGTACTTTCATACCACCCAATACCCAGAAGTGAGCCCAGATTGCAGCTCCTGGACTGTGCTCCAAAGGCAACTGTTGTCAATGCACTTACTGGGGAAAAACAACCCTCCCCAAATTCATAGGGCAGAGATTAATCCATCTTTCGCTCTGAGCCTCCAAGATTGGCAACATGCAGAAAATTGAAGCCAAGTGGCAAAATTTGATCAACATGGCAATGGGCTGACAGGCTGCACCAGGTCGGTCCCTCTGCGGTGCTCTTTGGTACTGGAGCATGATCCAGCTTATAACCCTCAGAATTCATTGCTGACTGACTTCAGAGACTTTACTGGCTACAACACTAAGCCCCTGATTATACAGAGACGAGATACCATAAACAAAGAGCGTTTAAAAGGCCATTATCCTCGGTCCACAGGCAGCGTCAGGCCAAGCAGCCGATTACGTCTGCTGCTGTTTTGCAAGGACTGACACGCCACAGCTCCTCTCCACTTAGAGCACTGACCGTGGCCAAACGGGCTCCCATTTAAGGAGTGAGATGAAGTGTTGACGCCTTCTCCTTTTAGCCCCATCTCTGGGCTTAGTGCTCCGTTCACCTACTCCGCAGTGCGAGGCCTAGCCCCCAACATTCTCCTCACGCCCCACAATCTCCCCTGCCAGCGGCTTCGCAGCCAGCTTTCCCGCTCAGAATTCCGTTCTAGGTGGAGGTTGTATCCAAGTGGCAGGCTGGGAGCTAAGGAGCAGTGAGTGCCCTCTTCCAAGGGAAAGTGGGTATCTTGACCAGCAACTTCAAGAAGGGCGAAGGGGGCCCTATGCTTGTGTCTTCAGGAAAGCCTCTGCATTTGGTCTATCGTCTCTTTCTGCACATTGTCACTAATCTCTACACAGCCACTCACCTTTGCTTGGGGTTTGTGCTCTGCCCTCTGCCTTGGTTAGCCTAGTCCTTCTGCTCTGCCACCAACATCTACTGTCAGACGTGCCTGCCCTCTCACTCGGGTTTGTTGCCGAGTCAGGCAGGGGTTGCGTCCTTGCCACCTGCCTCAAGAGGACGGTTTCTGTGCACTGGGGTGGGCAGAGACCTCATCCTTACTGTGCTCTGGTTCATTTCAATGCGTGTCTCTGCTCCCCCCACACCCCAGCTGCAGAGTCCCCTGTAGAAATCTGATCTTGCTGAAGGGTGTAGACCAGCAGGTAGATCCCGAGGTCAGAGGCCTTAGAAACACCCTAGGCAGATCTCTGTCCCTGCCAGTCCGTTAGGTGGCAAGGATGATGGTCGCACAGCCAGGTGCTCCAGCTCTGTTCCAGATCTACCCCTTCCCCCAGTTACCCCTTCTGCTCTCCCAGAGCAGGGAGGGCTGGCCTCTGTGCGGGAGCAGAGACAGCCCAGCGAGATCGCAGCAGCAGTCAGGGTGCCCGGCACAGCTGCGGACTGGTCAGGGCTAGGACTGAGGGCACATGCGTAAAGCTTCATGGGACTCAAAAGGCCGCTCTGACCAATGAAGCGCGCTAGGTCCATCAACTCCTGGGAGTGTGGGGGAGTCTGAGTTTGTGCTCAACTCCCCAGAACACACCAAGGGGCTAAGCAGCAGCACTGAACCCTCCAAGCTGCAGGCTGGCGCTGTGCCAGGAAAGGTGCCACCTTACAGCTGCTGGTCAGTGGTTAACGATGCTCCACTGTCCAGAGCAGGTCACCCCACTGGCGCGCCTGGCAGAAGTCACAGAGCTTCGCTATAACCCACTCCAAGAATGCCACGGGCTACCTATGCAATGACACTGCCAGCTCAGCCCCGGCGCAGTGCGCAGCCCAGACCCGGGAGCTCACTCAACCCCGCACCCTGGGACCAGCGCAAGGAGATTTCCAAACACACAACAACACGACCACCTCTCAGCGAGCAGCCTTTGCTGCTGGAAACCGCCCAGGGCAGCAGCGTGTCTTGGACTACACAGGATTGGTCTCCTGTAGGACAGACAGACGCACTGGGCATTTGTGACTGTCAGACATTTTCAAGTAATGACCGTTCTTTACAGATCCTCCACAGAGATTTGGCCTCTGAGATTCAAATCCTGGATTATTACCCATGGCTAGTACCCAACTCATCCTTCGGACGCTCGTTTAGAGAGCAAACACACTCTGCTTTTAGGCATAATGAATCTTTACAGATAAATCAGACGGGGATGGAACCCAAGCGTAGGATCCAGGGAAGGGTCCCCGGAAATTTTATCTGATACCATCTAGGCAGCTCTTGTGCTAAAAGCAACTCCCTGCTGCTGTACTGGTCCTGGGCCCCAGTCAGAGAAGGGCTGCAGGGAAGTACAGGCAGGCAGGCATTTCGGTCACTCACCAAGACAAAACAGAAACCCTCCTTTCACAAACCTTTTCCAGAAGGCGCTCCAAGCTCCAGGAGGCTGCAGCTCCCCTGTGAAGCACCCCCATAGCAATGAGATCATTGGGTGGGTTTACGAAGCCAGCAGAGAGAGACTTTTTTCAAAACTGTTTTGGGGACTCGGTACTGTGCCCTGAGTTTCTCCAGTTGCGTCCCTTTCCCACAGAACCTCCCTCAGTGGAGGCTTTGCAGGGAATAAGGCAGTAGCAGCTTCTTATTCAGCGTGGTTTGCAGTTTGTATTGTTATACAAACGTGGCAGAGGCAGCCAAGTGTCAGCCCCAGCAGCGAGGGCAGATCCTGTCTCCTCCTCGGGAGGAGAGCTGCCACTATTCTGTTTCCAGCCCTGAGGAAGAGCCCAGCACTCACCCACTCATGAAGGAAGCCGTAGGGATGGGGTCTTTCCTGCTCCATTTGATCCAGGGCACTGAGTAGGAGCTGCAAAGGAGCAGGAGGAGAGTTTCCAAGCCGAACACGTCAGGAAGGAGGAAGCGGAGCTGGGAGATGCAGACACAACAGTGCACTGAGGAAATGTGTTTATCTCAGACTGCGCCTGGGAACACAAGAACTAAGCAGCAGGAACTGAGCCACGGCTCCCCGTGCAGCTCTGCTGGGTGACAGACCTGGGGAGGAAGGCAGCAAAGGGAGGTTGTGACCTCAGAGGAGACACCAAGCTCAGGCAGCTCCAAAAGGAGCCACAGAGGCATGCGTCAGAGAGGGAGAACAATGACCAGGCTTTACTATTACTAACAATACGTTAAGTCCCACCTACAAGCTCCATGATCACAAGCCACAAATAAAGCCAGTCCCTGCCCCAAGGCACTTACAGTCCCCGCTCCGATCCTGCAAACACGTCCACAGGGGAGTAAGGTGGTGCACACAGTCACCCCATGGAGCCCAGTGGGACTGCTCAAATGCATCCAGCTTTGCTAGGTCTGGGACTAGAAGACAGGCCTAGAGGAGACAAGCCTCCCTGGGAGAGGCAGGGGAGGGCGGGGGCAGTTGGTCAAGGCAGCAGTCTGTGGAAGATGAATGGGAAACCCTAATTTATCGCAGACAGAGACGGGTGTCTGGGAATGCAATGCTGGGCACTCTCCTGCCACCTCTGCCTCAGCGCTGGAGACCTGCCCGAGGAAGTGACGGGGGTTACGGGCAGGAGAGAAAGAGTATCCAGGAGACACAGCTCAGGGGCTGGAACTGCTCCCGCCGGGGATGGGAACACTGGACTTTTCTCAAAGAGCAGCAAGATACTGAAGACCATTTCTCCCCGAGGAACAAGGTCGCGAAGGAGTCAGCTGTTAGAGACAGTAAAGCTGGTGACAGCAGGGCTTGCCCACCCTGGGTCCACAGCAAGACTGAGCATGAAGCTAGACCTATATTAAATCCTACTTCCAGTCAGGGCTCCTGGGCACCAGGGTCACAAGTGGGAAGGACCAGATCTTCCTCCCCAGACCCAGTGCTAGGCTCAGGTGAGCTGCTCCCATTTAGCTGGCCAGCCCCATCCAGCTATGTCCTGTATCAGCAACGCATGGAGCCTCCCTGCAGAGACCAGACCTTCCTGCCAGGAGCACCAGGAAGCGGGATTCCCATGGAACAGGTGGAGGTATTGGTCCAGACAGCAGGACAGCCAGCTGGCATCACGGCAGAACCCGAGCAGCGGGCCCTCCCCGCCCCCCCGTCAGCACCAGTCACGGACCACGAGAGCAGCAGCATAGTTTCTGGGCTGGCTTTTGCCACCTGCTTCAAAGAAGCGGCCAGGCGAGTGCCCCCAGCTGTTTGACAGGGACTCACACACCCCTCAGGCTTTGCACACCAAACCCCTGGTGCTCCCCCGGGGGAGACAGGAAGATCATTGCACTGCAAATCCCAGATCAGCTCCTTGTAAGCTGCCTTCTACAAGGATTCCACTTTCCCAGCTCACACAGGGTGCCTGAGCACCAGCTGCCCGAACGCATGGCCTGATGCTCTAGGGTTGCACCATCCCCCTGGGATGCCGCAGCCCCCGCACCGGCCTGCCCCCCACACAGCGGAAGCTGCCCCGTGGTTTCGTCCTCCCATTTCACCCCAAGCAAATGGAATGCTTAATACAAGCCCGCTTGACGCGGCTGAGTCGCAGCCTGCAGGCGCGTTCCTCGGCTGAGGCTGTGCAGTGCCTGGCGCCTCACCCACCGTCCCTGGCGCCTGCCCACACTGCGCCCGGCTCCAGCTAGTGCCATCAGCAGCGCCCTCAGCGCTTCGCCTTTGCAAAGGCTCCAGCCTCTCCGTGGCGAGACTGGCCGCTCAGGCAACCGGCGGAGTGAGCGCCGTTCCGCTGCAGAGTGCCAGGGGCTAGCCGGGCTGCGTGGTGCTCAGCACAGCCCCCGAGTTCCTCATTTCAGACAGGCCAGCGCTTCCGTGCTGAGAGCAGAGCTATCTGTTTTATTCTCCTGGACGAACAGGCCCCAGCCCCTCCGCTAAAGGGCCATCTCACTGGCACCTGCTGCCTTCCCTTCTCCCCAGAACAGCACATGGGAAAACCAAGCCTCATCCGAGCTCCCAGACTCAGGCTGGCGTGCGAGGAAGGATGCCACAGAACCACACCCCGCTCTGGAAAGCCATGTCACCCTCCCACTGCTGCTGCACAGACAGCCTGTGTTTAGCTGCCACACGGCGAGGCTGAGGTAGGGAGAGGGATGGTTAAATCACTCTCAGACCTGGGGGCAGGGCCTATGCCTGGTCACTGGGACCGTAACACTGCAAAGCCCTAGGAAATATCCCCTTGGCCACTGGGAAATGGACTGGAGGGGCCCTTCCCATCCCTGACATCTCTGGTTCTCCGCAGAGAGTCCTGTGTGAATGCACCAGGGTGGCTCTTCTCAGCCAAACTCCACAGCTAGGCACTGCTGGCTCAGGGCTCAGTGAGCAGACAGCACTGCCCCCGAGCCATGTGGATGTGTTTGAGAGGGGCATGTGGCCTTAGTTGGAGTCGCGTGTCTCCTTCTTCCCTAGCACAGCCCAGCACCTTCTGTTTCTCACCCGGTGCGTGCGGGAGGTCACAGAGTTTCAGTTATCAGGCAGCAGGACCTTTGGGGCAGACAGAATTACCCTGAGGTGTGAACAAAGTGCTGGAGGTTGCGACAATGCCAGTCTGGGGGAGATGCGCTGTGTTGGATGCCGCTCCCCCTCCTTGCCCAGCGTGGACTGGGGAAGGCAGCCAGAGGCAAGGAGCCTTCAGACTGGAGAATTATTCAAATCCATCCAGGTAATCTGTCCTTCCCCTGGTCCAACCTACCGAGCTGCTGCATCCACTGAAACCCACTAAACCCGCCCCTGATACAACTCAGCTTCCGAGCTGTGCAGTGAGTGGCTCCTGGGAACTGGGGGCTCTTTTAGTCTGGTTTTGTATTTTAGGGTCACCTGTAGGTGCCTGATTCTTCAGTTGAGGAGAGTTTCTGCAAAAATATGACTCTGCATAGGGATGTGGCAGCCAGTGGCTCTTCGCTGGTTAGCTGGATCTGGGTTTGTATCTTCCAGAGACCACTAGCCTCCTGGGCACTCTGCCTAGATGTCCAGGCTCCGTTTGGCTGAGAGAAAGGCCAGACGCTTCCTTTGAAAGCACGTTACACAGAACAGAGAGAAAGAGGGTCCATGTAACTCCCAAGGGAGCGGTAGGGCCTCCATTCGCGTGCAATTTATCCTGTTTATGAGAGTTTTATATACACATGTGCATGGATAATCATCATAGAAACAAACAATATGGGAACAGTAGGAACAGATCTAAAGGGACTCTCTGAAATGGAAAGAATGGCAGTAAAAGAGAAGGGAAAGGAAACGGCTGTCTGGAATCTGGTATATCTGTTATACAGTCCTAGACTATAATGAGTATTTGCATGGCTCTTCCTCATATGCATCATTTCTAAAAACTCCTCCCAGGTCTCCTGGACCTTTGTCAACTCATCAGCCCACAAGCATCTCACCACCTCAAAAGCAGCAAGATTTCCTGTGCACTGAAACTAAGCTTTGAATATCAGCGGAGTCAGACTGCAATTTACAATACAGACTAACAACCAGAGTGACTGGAATTGGAATTCATGCTGTATTTCCATTAATCCTTTAGAGGCTGCAGAGTCGAGAGATTGGCATGCTAAGGATTCATTTGCTGGCAGTCTGGGGAAAGCCAGTGATTTAAGGGTTAAGCCAGCAGTCTAAATCTAAGGTTTTTCTACAGAAGGTTTAAGTTGAGGTTTAAGAATTCTAAGAGGATGTATCAAATGTTGATCTAATTATTCCATGGGGGAAGCCAGTCCCAGAACAGTAACATGGACTCAAAGGGAATCCACCTCCTGTAGAGACAGTCCCACAAGGTCTCTCTCCAGCTTGTGGCAAACCCAGAGGTTGTGCAACTAGAAGAGTGGCATTAAGGAACACTGAGTGTCTTCTGGGTGAACCTCCCCAGGGAGAGCAATACCAGCTCGCATGCAGAACTGCCCAGGGTTCATACATGGCAGGGTTCCAAAACCCAGACATCAGCTCCCTGCTCCTCTCCCACCCCTGGGCCCTGCCAACAAGACAAACAAATACGTTTCTTCTCCTCTCAAGCTGATGGTGGAGGAAATATCTGACTGCAGGCTGAAAAACTGTTTTTCAAACATTTTGAAGTAAGAGGCCGAGAGGAGCAGAGCAGAGAAGTCCTTTCCAACTCCCAGGGGGAACTGCTGGCACGGAGCTCGGTGAGCCGCAGTGCGTCGGAGCACACAGGGCTGCTGTTTGTACAGATGGCAGCGCTGCTGCGTTCAGGGCAGGTTTGTATTTAGCACCTAACCAAGTGTATTACAGCCTCTCTCTTCCTGCCAGCTTCACACGGGGTACACGCAACTTGACCGTAGCTTGGATTTCCCTTTGACCTGCCGCTCTGGGCCCCAGCTCCAAAAATGTCCAATAATCTCAAACACAGCAATGGGCCAAAGCTGCAAACCTTCCCTAGCATGGAGATTTTATCAATGGGTCGCAGAGCAGTGGGAACCACAGCTCAGTACAGAGAATCTGTATTTACTCACAGGTTAAGGAACACAAAGGAGCCCCGAGAGAACGAGACATGGACATCCTTATTGCAAAGGGACGTGGCCAGTCAGCCGTGGTCAAACGTGGCTCAGGCTGCAATGTGAAAGTGGACGCAGTGCCAGCATCCTTGCCAAGTTCCAGCTCAGGTGATTACACCCTGCTGACCTAAATCCCTTTTCACTTCTACTGGATGCAGGAGTCTTCACTGCCTGTCATGAACCATCACACAGTGATGTTGTGCACCGTCAAACAGCTTCTGTGTTACGCCACAGAGGTGACTTTAATTCAGTGGCATATCCCTTACCTACCTTGCTGGGAGGCTCAGCTCATCAGGGTTTGTAAAGAGCTGTGAGATCCTCAGGTGAAAAGCACTAAAGACAAAGGCTTATCAATGAAGCTGTCCCACTAACAGCAACAAGCTCTCCATATGAATCCACTTGTGCCGGGCAATACACAAAGCTGGCTCTGCAAAGGGGAGCATGTCTCCATGGGTCTACTCTGTCCCCTTTCCCCCAGCTCCAGGCTTTGAGACGTCCACCCCCACACCACATCTCTGCCCTTCAATGGGAGAAATGCTGCTTCCAAAGACATGCAGTCTGGGTTACACTCACTCGCCCACATGTCGCTTGGAAAACGACAGGGAAGAATGGCCCATAACAATGGGCCTCTAACCAAACCCTCGATGAACACCCTCCATAACCAGAAGCTTTGCTCCAATTCATCATCTCATGGGACCCCTGAATGCACAGGAGACTCATTGTCATCAGACTGTCACCACCTCGATGAATCTCTCGCTATCTCCCAGCAAAGGGCTGCTGGAACCACCTAGGCACATGCTGTCATTTCTGGCCAGGGCAGAGAAACCAATCCTGAGGCTGCAGCTGCCCCGGTCTGAGACCCCAGACAGCTGGTCTCCAGGAGAGACGGGGTGAAGAAGTGGAAGCGACTGATTGGTTTCAGCTACTAGTGAGATGGTCCAGCGTCTGCGACTAGGGAAGGTGAGGTGAAGAGCCAGGCTGCTGGAAGGGAGTTGAGCCTGGCAGAGACAGGCAACGCAGAACAACAGAGGCCAGAAGAGGCCCCAGAGCTGTGTCAGCCAGGCCAGGAGCAGACGGAGAGAGGAGTAAGCACTGGGACAGCGACAGAGTTGCGGAAAGCGCTTTGCTCATTACCAAAGGCTCTGGTGGATCTCACAGGTTTCCCCTATGTCCCAGGACAGAATCCCCTCCTGCCAGAGGACTAAGTGTGTTCAGGGGAGGCAGCATCCCTAAAATTTCCATGTTCAGCTCAGATACACAAAGCCAGCACCGACCCATTCAGAACGGGGCTTTCCTGAGGGTCCTCTTGACTTTATCACCCTGTATTCTATGGCCCCAGTGGTGTGCTGGGCAGATGCAAAATAACACAGCCCCAGCTGCCAACAGTGAACGATCTAAACTCAGACGGGATGAAGAGGAGGGAGCGAGGGATGGGGAGGGAGGTGAGATCATCGCAGGGTTACTCAGATGGAAGCAAAACATGGAAAAAGTTAAAGTTAAGAACTGTAAAAATAATAGCTCCTGCCCCTTGTTGTGGGCACCGCACAAAGAGTGACCATCTGTGAGACTTAACAACAGAGAGAGCAGGGAACCAGGCTATAAGACAGGCTCATCTGGAATGACCTTCATCGAGTAGTCAATAAATACAACAGGCACTTTATATGTAGCACTTTCCATTCACAGAGCTCCATGCCCATCAGGGGGGTTAGCACCAACAGCCCATGTACAAATGGGGAAACTGAAGCCTAGAGTGACTGGCCCAAGTCACACAGGGAGTCAACTGCTGAAACGCGACTAGAACCTAGATCTCCTGAATAACAGTCCCGATTCCACTGGACTGTTCTGCTACCCCACTGGCATAATTCCTTCCAGCCCAAAGGGATCCAAGAGTTTTATACTGCTGGAAAAGGGACTGTGGTTTGTACAGTGCTTTGTGTTGCTAGGATGAAAGGCGCTCTGGCAATGCAAAGCAGATACAAACGGAGTCTCGTTACTTGGCCAGACTGGGATGTGCCTGCCCTGAATACAGCTACCAAAGCAGACGGGGTGGTGGAGCTCAGGAAATACTCGGAGGGATCTACCTGCTGCCAAAGTAATAGTTAAGTAAATAATGAAACCAGCTCCTTAAGAGGGTCAATTCACATCAGGCCTCTTTCCTTTCTCCATCTGTCCCTTTCATCTCCCTCCATCCCTCTTTCCTCCCAGCCCATGACCTTCTCCTGCCAGGAACCAGGAGCCACAGAGCAATTGCCCAAGAACAAACAACTGCTTGTGCCACTGTCTGGACAGTGGCGATTAGCTAGTAACAAGCAAGGAAGTGGGCTAGCTAACACTCTGGGAAAACGCAGCTCTTGTGTCTGCAAGATGCAGCAGGAATCAGGGCCCCCCAGCCTCTGGTGGAAATCTCTTCAGTGAGTAGATTCCATGGGGGCTCCCAGGTAACTTGCTAGAATGCAATTCTCTTGGCCCAGTCCCCAGCCCAGCCTATGGGCTGCTCAGGAGGCAGCCAGGCTTTGCTGTCACATTAGTTCTGGAGGAGGAGAAGAAAACAAGCTTTTACTCACTTAAAGCAGCTTGGGAGGAAGTCAGGAAAGATACCGGCACAAAGAGCAGAGGCCAAGCACGCTGGAGGATGCCAGCACCCAAAGGGCTAGAGAGAGGCGCACAGGCACTGCCAGGAAGGAGCAGACCTGTGGCCCATCGAGCCCAGAATTCCACCTGTAAAATGGCCAACACCAGGTGCTTCAGAGGTAGGGGCAGGAAACCTCCTACTCCCTCGTAGCTAGAGATTGATTGAAGCCCTGAAGCAGGAGGTTTGATCTCTGGCAAAATTCATGCTTTCATTGACTCTGGTTATTCTCGTTATCCCTGGGCTGGCCCATCCCTGTCAGAGCCGTGGGGCAGGCGGTAAACTTCCCTAGAAGTTTAGGTCACACAGCAACTCTTGTAATCTGAACAAGTCTAGGTCATGTAGCGACATCTGTGTCCCAGGGCTGGGGCTCTCGCCTGCAACTCAGACCCATCCGGGCTACCCCCTGGGCTGTACGGCACCAGCCCACCTACCAACTCAGTAAATGCCCCAGCATTCAGAGGCCCAGATACTCTTGAGATAATGGTACAGAGCCAGCGGGAGATTTCTGGAGGAAGACTTGGAGACTTTAAGGCCAGAAGAGGCCAGTCTGGCAGGCCACAGGGTTTCATGCTGAAGGGGTTGGGGTGACCTGGCATCAGTGCCCACGCACTCGGACAGGTTTCAGCGCAGCTTCAGCATTTCAGCCCTCTAGCCCGCTCTCAAAACGGCCCGCATTCTGCGAGGGCTTGGGCAGGCAAAGGACCTTTCCCAGGGCTCCATGGAGTCGGCGAGCAGGAATCAAGCCCCTGGGGGCAGCCCTGCAGCCTTGGTGGCACTGCCATCAGAGACATGGCTGTCAGCACGCGGGACAAATGGGGATGTCGGAGGGGGCTTCGCGCTGCCTCTGGAAGGTGCAGGGAATAAGGGAGTCAGACACTGGAGCAGAGACCCACGCACAGTTCTGATGGAAGAATTTCACCACCAGGAATAAAGCCTGGGTAACACAAAGATTCCTAAATCCACTGGCAAGCGAGCCCCAGAATGGGTTTACAATCTGCTTTAATCCAAAGCAGTTCAACTGGTCTTTAAGACAAATCCTATTGTGAAGCTTTTCTTATGCGCCATGATGTATAGTTTTAAAATGGCAGCTCTGTGGTTGTTCATTCCAAATAAAGTTGTTTCAGACACTGAAGCAGGCTGCCCCTGGCTCAGCTGGTGCCCAGACACTGGCCAGAGGTGAGTGGGTCAGTGGGAGGGGCAGGGGGATGCACAATATTGCTCAGATCCTACTACCACGGATCTGCGGCGAATTAAAATGATGTGTCTGTGTAATAGCAGGGCCCTGCCACATCCTGACAGCCAGCCAGGGTACCTGTCAGCATCAGCCTTGAGGCTTATGCTAACATGGGTTTAGGGCAGGCTGGAAGAGCAGCGGCAGCTCATAACAAGCAGCTGGCAGCGCCAGCATGCTGCCCTAGCCAACCCCAGAGGACCTGAGAAGGCCAACGTCTCAGCTGCAACCCAGAGCACACCGGGATCGCTCCCCTCAATCCTGCCAAGCAGAAGGAACTGTGGCGTCTCATGGCACTGCTGCTGATGGGACAGCAGGAAAGCAGCCCAGGGGGAGTTGGGGTCACTCAGTGGCCATGTGAGATGACAGGATGTGGCTGGCAGGAAAAGGAAGCCAGAGGGAGAGAGATCCCAGTGCTGACAGCCTGAATTCCATGCTCGGCAGGCTCTGCAATGAAGAGCCAGGGTTGACATAGCAAGAGCTAGAGTAGGCCAGGATTGATGGCACCGGCGGTGGGATGCAGAGGACACAGTACTGGAACAGCAAGGTGTGCCCTGGGCCAGGCTGGAGCCTGAGTAGCGCCTGCCCACACGCTGGTGGCTCAACCTGCCCAATGCTGACAGTGTTAGTGGAGGTGGAGAGGGTGCAGGCAAATCTCTCCTGCCTGCGGCAGCAGGCTCCTCAGGGCAGCAATGTCACATAACCAGCCTTCCAGGGTCAGAGGGACCCCATTCTCTGCCACAGGGCTTTGCCTCTGGCTTCCAGCAGCAGAGGATTTCAGGGGCACGCCTTATGCCAGCGTGGAGGGGAAGGCGGGCCAGTGGCGTCTCTTGGAAGGGGTCACATACTGCAGCACCGGAAGAGCGCTAGACGCTCAGACCTGTTGTCAGGCGGGCCGCATGCCAGCCACTTAGGGTTATTAGGCACAATCTTAATCTGGGCTGAGCTGATAAAGTTAAACTGCCTGCCCAGAACTAATCACCCTAAGTAACTAGCCGTGTCACCGTTACTTAGCCGGGATCACACAGAACAGCGCCGTTTAATGAGGCCTTCTGTGAACCAGGTTGCGCTGCCTGACAGGTATGGATTGGGGAGGCTCTTCCCCTTGGTCTTTCCTCCTCAGCTGCTGCCTCTGCGCGGCACTCCCTGCACAGTGCCCACGAGTGTGTTTGCAGTGCCAGGTTTGCCGACGGTGCTCACAGAGGAAACAGTAACAATGGCAATAAGTAGCAGACCTGGGAAAAGCTAAATACAAAGTGCCTGTCTCATAGCAAGAGGGAGGGACAGGTTCTAACCTCAGTGCAGAAATGTGGACCTGATATAGCAACCACAAAGGTGGGACCCAGTCTGACTCCCACTGAAGCCAGTGGGAGCTTTGCTGTTGACACGGAAAGGGAGCAGGATCATTTGAACATACCTAACCCCCTGGGAAACAGCGGGGAGAGGAGCCAGCAGGAAGTTCATGTGGCAGGATGAACTCTCTTATAACTCAGCCGAATGGCGCAGTGGAGAGGACTCCCCGTATATTTTGTTTAGTGGGGTGGGCGGGAGGCACCAGCCCCACACATTGCTACAGATCCCTGTTCTGTTTCAGTTGACAGGCACAAATCTGACCGTTTTTCTGGGGAAAGGGCCCCCTCCAATGCTTATTCGGGCAAGTCCTGCTCCTCCAAGAGCTGGAAACCTCACACCTGTACTCCAAAAAGGTACCAGTCCCCTCCCACTTCACACATCCCATACCTGGAGACCTCTCCATCTGTGCAAGCAGCTCTCTCCTCTCTAAAGGGAAGCAGCACCCCAGAGAGGCATGGGATTAACTAGTGTCAGTTAACACTGAAGTAAGTATTTGGGGACACGGGCAGCAGTTAGGACAGCCTGAAATTCTGCAGGAATTCCGGAAGTTTGCTGGGATTTCCCCTCTTTTGCCTATGTTGCTAAAACACAAACTCCTCGTTCACCTTCATTTTCACCAATAAAACCAGGACTCTGCATGAGCCAAGAGGGAGCGGGACACGGGCCAAGACCGGGGGGAGATTTCATCAGCAGAAAAACTGCCTTTTGTCCTTTCAGAATATGCACAACTGCAACCAAAGGCGGCCACCATTCCACTCTGTATGAAGCCAGTAAAAACCCGAGACTGCAGTTTCCACTAGCAGGATCCATCCATCCCCCCCACCCCCACCCCCCACACCCCTGCCTTCCAACAGCTGTGAGACTTAGATAAAATCATTCATTCATCATTCAGCCCCTGAAGTGTGAACAGACAGAGGACTTGTGGCCCCAGGGCTGTGAATCCAGCACTTGTAAATTCTCTCAAGAAAGAGAAACCTCTGGGAGCTATGCTGGGAGTTAAGGGGAAATGTAACAATGAATACTCAGGAGAGACAAGCTGTGTGCCTAAGTTCTGCAGAAGGGGTAGCCCTGCTGGCTGCACACAGCTTCAGAAATCGTTGCTAGGTATTGGTGCGGAAGAGACTTTACAGGCCTGAACCAGCCACCGATTCCAGATGGAAAATTAAAATGTATTTCTCAAAGGGAATTTGCTGCCATGACTGGGCCTTTTCCAATGGGAACAAGTAGCCCCTTCCTATGGAGGGAGCCACGCGGGAGTAACAATCATTGTCCACCTAAGCCAAAAGACTGGCATAGTCAGTAGTTAAAATGCATGAACCAAATGCCCTGCAAAAGCATAATTTTCAGGCTTGAAAGGGACAAGAAAGCTCTGAACTCTATGGTTCCTGTGAGCAAGTTTCAGCTCGTTGCTATTAGGAGCAAGTTCCTCATTTCATTGGAAGAAAATGATCCACCACCTTTGCACACCTGACTCCTTCCAGAAGTCGGTCTCTGCAGGAACAAAATCTTACCTTGGCTCTTTTCCTATTGCTGCCTCTTGGCCCCAGCAGTCAGCCAATATCCTGGGCCTTGCTGAGTTGTTTCCATTAGGAGGAGAAACAGATTATATGAGTCAGATATTTCTTTGGTGCCATCCTGTTTAGTTACAAAGCATAGACATCAAGTCCTTTTTTCCTGGACACAGTAGGAACACACGGCAGCAAGGGGTTTCCTTGCTCAGAATCCCATGCTGCCTTTCCAGCGAATAAAGGGCCCAAAAGAATCCCAGCTTCCACGTTCATCACTACGACTCTACCTCATCATCTCTAGGCTTCCTTATGTGTCTGTCTCTCTTTCTATCACAGAAACAATGCCGCAGCCTCTGCACTTGCAATCAGTATCCAGGGAAACCCCTTAGCTTCTTGTTCAGGCCCTGCCATGTTGGCCCATGCCTTGGGCAGTGGCTTCTATCAGTTATAAAGGGGTATTTATTTGCTCCTTCATTTAGCCTTCATCATAACATTATAAAGTTTGAGGGAATCGTTGATGCTAACGAGAGAAGAAACAAGAGAGAGACAATGTCCTCCCGAAGGACTGAGGTCTCTCCAGAGGCTGCTAGGAAAACGGAACACAAAAGAGGGTGACTAACTCCAGGGCCAGCAGCTCAGAATTCCTCCCACTCTCTGCAAAGGGAATTGCATCTCTCCTCCAACAATTACTCCAGTGGCCCAGAGCAGATACATTTATGGAGCAGAACTGAGCTCCTAGGCAGCTTTCAGTGGGCTTGCGGAGAAGGAGCCATTGCAATCAGTGATGGCATGACTGGGAGGAGAGAAGAATGGACTCAGAACAGGCTGCTGGGACAGCCTACTAGAGTCACAGGCCACAGTCACTCCCGTGAGGGCACCGTGGGGAGTCTGTGTCACGTATGAAAATCCTTCAGCTCAGCTCCCTGGGGGTGTGGTGGTGCTGGGAGCAATCTTGTCCTCCTAGAAGGGCTTTCTGAGTAACATCACGCAGCCTGAATCCCCTGGGACCCCTGTTTGAGAGGCAAGGAGCAAAGCCATTTCTGGCCACACACAAGGACCCAGTTTGTTCAGATTTACAGAGCCTCGTACTAAGTTTCAGGAGGGATGGGAAAGCACAGTGTGTAGGAACGAGTCTGGGATGGACATGGGAGCCTAGCTCCCAGCTGGGTGCCTCAGGAGGGTCAGACTAGCATGATTACTGCTTGTCTAGAAAGGGGTGGGGTTCATAAACCTGGCTGATATCTAGTGAAAACCAAAGGCCTGCTCCCCACGAGCTGCCATGGCCACGATGAAGCAAGAGGAAACATGTCTCACAGTAACATCCTGCCCAACACTGAGGCACTTACAAATACCTGAGTCAGCTGCAGTGCAGCACAGGCTTGCAGCACTAAGTCCACAATTAGCAATAATATTACTGTGCCTGCAGGAGATAGCTGGACAGCATGCACCTTTCCGGTTTAAAGGGCAAGCTGCCCTCTGCAGCAGTGGTTGTCAACGCACGCCTGGGGGTCCATCGACTCATCTAGAGATTTGCCTAGTTTTACAACAGGCTACATAAAAAGCATTAGCAAAGTCAGGACAATCTAAAATTTCACACAGATGACTTGTTTATACTGCTCTATATGCTATACACCGACATGTAAGTGCAATATTTATATTCCAATTGATTTATTTTATAATGACATGGTAAAAATGAAAACCTAAGTAGTTTTTCAGTAAGAGTGGGCTGTGACACTTCTGTATTTTTGGGTCAGATTTTGTAAGCAAGTAGATTTTAAGTGAGGTGAAACTCAGGAGGCACGCAAGACAAACCAGAGTCCTGAAAGGGGTACAGTCACCTGGAAAGACTGAGAGCCCCTGCTCTGCAGGACTAAGCTGGCCACACCCTGATCCCAGGCTTTTGCCCAGCCAAGGCCTGCTTCTAGGACTCCAGAGTCCTGTGTCCATTTTGTCGCAGTGGGAAGAGCTTGTTTACGGTTTCCAGCCTGGGGCAGCAGGGTAACATCACAGACTTGAGTCAGGAGACCAGATGTCCCGATTTTATAGGGACAGTCCCGATTTTTGGGTCTTTTTCTTATAGAGGCTCCTATTACCTCCCAACCCCAGTCCTGATTTTTCAAACTTGCTGTCTGGTCACCCTAGAGCCGAGGATGGGTCCCGATTCCAACGAGAAACCGTAGAACTGGAATTAATTTGCAAACTGGACTCCATCAGATTAGGCCTGAATAAAGACTGGGAATGGATGGGTCACAACAAAAAGTAATTTTCCCTCCCTTGGTATTCACCCCTTTTTGTCAACTGTTGAGAATAGGCCACTTCCACCTTAATTGAATTGGCTTGTTAGCACTGACCCCCCACTTGGCAAGGCAATGCCCATCTTTTCATGTGCTATAATATATATTCTGCTTACTGTATTTTCCACTCCATGCATCTGATGATATATTATAGAATATATATTATTTTAGCCCACGAAAGCTTATGCACAAATAAATTTGTTAGTCTCTAAGGTGCCACAAGGACTCGTCGTTGTTTTTGCTGATACAGACTAACACAGCTTCCAACCTGAAACCTATCAGAGAGCTGAGAAACCTATTTGCATCTATAAATAAGCCCAGACAATTTGCTTGCAAGGTGCAGCAGGAACTCCTTTAGCTTTGTCTGGGTTTCAGGTTCCTTCCCTCACCTGTTAGCTCCTTCAGAGAGGCATCCTCACATAGAGATCCCCCACAGCTGAGGGGAAGAATGCATAAACAGAACCTAAGCACTACGCTCTTCTTGTCAGAAGCCAATCCTCTTTCTGCAAAATTCAAACTGTAGCCCAGTGGGCCAACTTACCTGTATTATATTCATTGCTTTGTTATTCTGCTTTATTATATTTAGTAGTAATGCAAGGAACCTACAGGCTTTTATCCTAAAGATTTTGCTTTAGTAGACCGTGAGGCTTGAGGCCTATAACTTTTGGTGTAGATAAAGGCAAGTAACTCGTAAGTTATAGGGAACTGAAAGTAGCATGCATGAAAGTAGAGGGGGAATTTTGTCTAGAATACCAACATCAGCCACCCATAGAACATAGCTGACACCAGCATCTGGAAGGTTCCGGACAGAACGTCCAACCACAAAGGCGTCCATGGCAACAAATTGAGGTGTATGCTAATAGGGTAAAATCATATATATACTAACCTATAGAAAACGGACACCTTAAGGGGAGGAAATACAAATAAGGATTTCTATTGAATATGCATTGGACATGGTAACGTCAGCATAACCTACTATAAAAGTAACATCCCATGGGCAGCAAGTAGCGAGATGTAGACCTTGGGAGGGGCAAGAATGATAGCCACCAGGGAAGAGGAGGACGGTGATGGTGATGAGAAAGATAATAGTTAACATTCCGGGGTGGAAGAATGACAGTCCCAATGTACTTTCTGTATTATCTCTATCTGCCTTGTTGAGTTTAAGTGTGTGTATAACTTTGCTAAATTATTAATAAATCTTTATCATAGATTTATATATATAAAGAGTTCCTACGGTGTGAGTGTTGCACCTGTGCACCTCGGGGTTCCCAAATTATATGTTAATTTTACAATAATCTAACTGGGCCTGATCTTGGGACAAGAACCTGTTAATCCTCAAATTACATTTGTATATACCCAACTTTGGGTCAGACTACAAAACAGGATTTGCTGGCTCCCGCCAGCAGAGGGGCACAGCGTCATGCTCAGGTCACAGATTAGCAGCATACTCTCTTGGGTGCTAGAAACTGGCGGTTATGAGCCTTATAGAAACCAGAGAGGTAGTTAGTTCCCAGGCTGTGGAGATGTAACTAATCAGCCTAGGGAAGGTACTACAGCATGGACTATTGATCATTTTCTGACAGCGCCAAGCCCCACCCCTCTCAGCGGCGACCAGTAGAAAGCATGGGCTGAAAATGGCACAGAAATGACTTAAGTTCTGCAATGGAAAGAAAGTCCCTAGGGACCCAAGGAAAACACTGTTCTGAAGAGGCTTAGCAGCAGGGTCAGCTCAGGGAAACAAGGAGGCTGACACATCTGGATGCCAACAGGCAGGGTTTGCTTTGGGTGTGGAGAGGTTATGTGCACTGTTAAGCGGAATTGCATCTCTGAGATGGGACTCTTTGTTTGGAAGAAGTAATCTGGGGCATCTTCGCCCTTGGCCCGTAGCAGTGGTTCAGCCTAAAGCTGACCCATTCCCTACAGCGACGGCACCAACTCCCCTCTGCACCCAGAACCTGCCCTGCTCCCTCTAGTCCTCAGAGCTCCACATCCTCAAACCAGAGCCCAAATATTTGTTCCATCACAGCAGAACCATCACCCATCGGTGGCTACTGGAGGGGAGAGGAGGGTACGGAACACACAGGAGTGGCGACAGGAGGCCAGTGGACGTGCCTTGGGGCTCTGGAGTCAGGACTAGGGCCAGCAGGTGCAAAGCCCTCAGTGCCAAGCAAACACGAGACTGCTGCTGAGGGGGCCCGGTCCAATTGCTGTATCTGAGAAGGATGAGAGAAATGTGTCTGTTGTGAAGCTTTGCTGCCCACACTTTGCAATCATTCCCCGGAGAACACAATAGCCGCTCTGTGCACGCTGCATCTCCAGGCCCTCTGACAGCCTAGTAACAGCCTCTCCATTGGCTGGCCCACCGGAATTACCATCTCACTTGACCTATCAGGAATAGCGATGGGAGCAAGGCAGGAATCCTTTTCTATGGCTAAGAGAAAGTTGCTCAAAAAACAGGGAAAACTTGCAGCCCTGGGATAAACAGGGAGACTCAGAGACCTGTTTTAACCCATCTCTGCCTTGTGAGCAGGAGAAAGGAAATTAAAGAGTTTCCTTCCTGCATCCCAGCCACCTGCTGCCCCAGGGATTTAATTCTGCTGCTTTACAGGGAACAGAGGAACTTTGACTATTAAACAGTTTAGAAAATGAATTTATGATCCCAAGTCAGCAGGATGAGCAGGGTGCAACCAGGACAGGGCGTTACACCCTAAAAGTCAGCTCCCTGCGTCGGTCACATGCCAAGTTCCAGTCAGGAGTCCCCAGCAGAGGACCTCTCAGATCCCAGACAGCATCCGTAGTCCCGGTGGCTGCTCGTTTGTTGGTTATCATAACGAACTGTTTCAGAGCTTGAGCAGAGAACCCCAAACTCCGGTCTTGGCAGGAGAGGAGGTTTTCCTGGTCCCCACTTAGAGCCCCTCACCCAGGGTGATACAGACAAGCATGGCCACTGGCTGCGGGCAGTTCCCTAAATACTAACCGAGGGCAGAATGCGTCCTGAGAGCACAGTGAGCTGGAAAGCATTTCACCATCATACAACTCCTGTCCCAGGGATGATGATTTTTCACCTACTGTTTGAAAGCCCAATGGCTGTTTATTTTATCACACCCCTGCTGGCTTAGTGACTCAGCAGCGAAACGATGGTAGGGCCACTGAGCGCCAGGCCCTCCGCTGCCCTGGGAGGCAAAAGCATTTGTCACGACCAACTTTATTTACATCACAGCACACAACAATAACTTACTATCAGCTAAATATTTGTTTGAACCGAATGCGAACATTTATGCAACAAGTTGGACGGGCACAGAGGCCAAGAGCAATCTGTCTCTATTAACAGTAGCCAAGTGTGGGAATGGCTGTGTTTATCACTGCCTCTGGAGAGAGGTCTGTGCCAACTACGTGGCATCGACAGTGAGAAGAGGATTGGAGGAGTGGGGACACAGCAAGGGCAGGACAAGGGCCTGGAGGTGGGAGCTAAGAAGAGCAGCACACAGACAACCTACAGCACACCGGGAAAGGTGCAGTCCCCGCAGCTTGGAGACTGAGGTTCCCCATCTACCACTAGAGGAGGCATTGCATGGCAGGTACTGCAGCTTTCCCCCGCCGTCCTCACCCACCACCAGGGAGTAACACTCGCCCGTGGTTGTAGGCTCCTAAGTCACTTTTGAATATGGGACAAGGAAGGGTTTGAGAATTTTACCCATGGTGCTTTTGCCATGCAGGACATCTTTCCAGCTCAGACACTCCAAGTACTTTCCTATAGGCCACACAGACACTGGCTTCTAGTCACTATGGACCTGGTCCGGATTCAGATCAATACTCAGGTTAGTCCATTTTCTGATCATTCCCTTTTCCTTTGGGCTTTGCCACATGCTCTGGAGATAACATTCTTTATTTGCAGTTGAAACGTCATTTTGAAAACCCTATAGACCAAGATCGCTCCATCCAACAGTATCTATAGGGTGCCTATCATGCCGCTGCACACCAGGTCACCTTCAGCGCCAAGCTGGATCCCGGGCAGGAGTTTCCAGATTCCAGGCTGCCTGAACCCCAGCAAAAACTCGCGAACTCCAGCATGAGTCTGCTGCCTCATTTCATGTTCTCCCTTCCCCTCCACCCGCCGAACCGAGGCCGCCTGGCTAGCCCAGCATTGCCGTTTGAGGCTGCGCTGCCCAGGGCTGGAAGGGAGGACTGAGGAGACATGATCTGAAGCATTCTGTGCCCACCGCACTGAGACTCATGAACAGCCACAGCTGCCACCACACACCAAGTATGTGAGATGTTTCACGGAGAAACCGCTTTAGGGCCAAACCCGCACCCTTCACACAAGCCATCCATCAGTCCATTAGAAGGCAACGATTGCCTCGACCATCCTGAGCCCAGACTGGCTTTAAAGACCTAGAGGTGAAAGGCTCCATATACAACCCTCAATGTTAACGACCTGCATTGGGGAGTGACCTTTGCCCTCCCCAAATTATAGCACGCCCAACCCTTCCAAAGCTTCAGAAGATGTAAGAGTTGGGAAGCAAGCTGCAGCCACACTTCTACACCTGCAGAAAGTGAAGTGAATTAGTAACACTGCCTAGAGCTGGGACAGAAACTCCTGGGCTCACCACCCCATCTCAGCTTACGGTCTCTAACAGCCTGAGTATTCCCAACATTAGCCAGAATTCATGCAATCAGGGAGGCAGATCTTGCTGCATCACCACAGGAGTAGAATCCCTTCTCCTTTGTTTAGTAACATGAGCCCAGCAACCAGCTTGTTTAGTTTTAGAACTTTTCACCCCACTACAACTGCACTGAGACACATCCTAGAAGGGGAAAAGCATCATTACTTTTCAGCCTGCCCAGTGATCTTTTCATCTGTGAGCTGAAAAAATGTCTGCACAGTTGCTGGCTGGCTGTGCACAATCAGAACAGCGGTGCACACACTTGCTGTGTGACCTCAGCCCCTGCCTAGCATGAGCCTTCCACACACACAGCAGATTTGACCTACCACCAAGATCCTCAGTAATATCCAGAGTGGAGCTCCAGGAGAAACGTTCCACTGCCCCATACTCCAGCTCCTTCAGAGCAGTTGGCAGAGTTTCCAGCTCATATGCGCCCCGCTTTTTCCAGTACAGAAACATACTGGAGAGAAACCTGGAGGTCTGCTGAAGCAGTCAGTATTTCTGCCTTTACTGCTTGGTGACCAGGAGGGGGTTAGCGCTCAGCTGCGTGGAACTGTGCCCGCAACATGTTTCGTGGGATGAGCAGGAGGAGGCCAGGCTTCAGCTCTGAGGAGCAGGTCCTGGTATAAGGACAAGTGCCGCATTCATCCTGAGCAATGGGAATTCTGGGGTGGCGGAGGGTGCTCCTAGAAACAGACCAATGCTCTGGGAAGTGGGGCAGACAAAGGGCCTTTCTTGAGCCTCCCACAGACATTTCACAAATTTCACTTTCCATCCTCTATGAAAGAAATTCAGCTGAGGAGACAAGACACATTTGTGATTATTTTAACCACTAGAAAGAACAGGGCTGTTCAGCAATTCTGCTGTTACAAAAAGTTTTCAAAGGGAAGAATGTGTCCCCCCCAAAACCCTACTACGGCACCTTCCTTCCTCAAAGGAAGCTCACTCTACAAACCCAACAGTATCGTCATCGCCTGACGGGCACAAACAACGGGAGCTTTGACATCCGCTTCACTGCAAAAAAAAAAAAAAAAATCACTGATAATTTGCAGCGATTTGAAAAGTTGGTCTGGTGCCAGGCTAGTGGACTGCAAGCAGTAGCTTATATGACTAATGGAAGCATCAGTGACTGAAATGGACAGATTCCCAGCAAAAGGGTTTTCCAGATGGAGACAGCATGCTTAGCCTCTGGAGAGAGAGAAAGGGGTTCTAGCATAACTCACCCTCTGGCTCATCCCAGAAGAATCAGCCACTAGCTGCTCTGGAGACCTGCCCCACCCTGGCTACAAGGAGGGTGCCTGGGATCAACCGGAATCCAGACATGCAGAGAACGTGCCCGTGACCTCAAGCAGTGAGGCAACTGAACAATCAAGGGGACAGGCCTGCTTTTCCACTCCGGTGAACTGGTTCCATGCCCTCTTCTGGTTGTGCCTTTCTCTCCGCAGCTCATCTGAGCAGTTAAAGCACCTCAGGAAGGATCTGAGAGGGAGGAGGGAGCATAGCCTCTTGCTTTTGTTTGGTTGCTGAATTTTCTGCTGGACCATGAAGCTCAGCAATACACATTTCCTAATGGCTCCTCAGAGGCAAGGGGGGCAGAGTCATGCGGAGTCCCAACCTGACAACATTCCAATTTACACCTCTTTGGTGAACAAGCGTGAGGCTGACACCCTTACAACTGGGGCTCAGACACCATGGAGATGAGCTTGGCATACAGACTGGCACAGAAACAGACCAGATCTGTCCTTCAGCTTGTCTTTCAGAGGAGAAGCAGTGGGCCTTGAGCTCTAATGACAGCTGTGCCACTGACTCCCTGCGTGACCCTCGGACAACTCTGTGACTTCGGTGCCCCTCTGTAAGATGGGGCCACGCACACAGGTGTCAGGAGTGCACTAAGATTTACCTCATGAGGCTCAGACTTTCCAGACAAGCAATTAAGGAATTGCACATACAACACATTAGGATAAATAAAACTGGATATTCCAGAATCTTATCGCAAACTACAGACTATTTGCATTTTAAAAAGAACAATTCAGTTGTAAGGTACCTTTTAAATATAAATTTACATTTGTTCCAATTAAATAAGTGTATAGGAATTTTCCATTTTATATAAGCTGTATCCCATAAAGAGGTGCATATCTAAGAAGAAATGGAAGCTCAGAGGCAATCCCTGGTGCAGGACTTGCAGAGGAGAAAGCTCTTGCATCGAAGTCAGAATGTGCAGAGAGGCAGACAGCAGGTCAGTACTGGACCAGCAGAGACAAGGGCTGAGAGATCTGCTGGACCAAGTGCAAGGAGGGTCTGAAAAGCGAGGAGAGCCGTTTTGAAATGGATCCTGAAATGAACCAGGAGGCAGCAGGGATATCTTAAAAGAGAGGGTGAGGTGCTCCCATTCCTTTGAACGTTCAGTAAGGTGAGGCAGGCAGCAATATGCGCACACGCCGGAAGCTACTGAGAAGGGAGTTTGAACAGTCAAGGCAGAAGAGGCGCCTGTCAATGGAGCCAGAAGATTCCTACTCCCAAGGAAAGGGAAGAGCTAGGAGACTCTCAGACACAAGGCAATTAAATTCATAGCTAGAATATAGCACACACATACTGTAGCGTGAGAAATAGCAAGCCAAGCTGCCATCTGATTCAATTTGAAACAGCTGAGTCCTAAATCCCTCAAACACGGGTTCATGGTGGAAAAAACTGACAATCCTTAAGTCATAACTGCCCAAGTAGGCGCCAGGGCATTGGAAGAGCTCATGGCAATGCGAAGCTGCCCCAAGAAAAACATTGGATGGAAGATCCAATGGGTGAGGTTATTTCAAATAACCACTTTCAGCCGTGATGACGGAAAGGCAAGTGGCAGGCACAGCCCGGCACTGGGCAGAGATGTGCAGGTTTGCGAGTCACTGTCAATGGGGAGAACCCGGAAGAACAATGGTTAAACCAGAGGCTTTGGGAGCCAGCAAATGTCACCAGCGCTCCTGATGCCCACCCTGAACTCAGACACCTGGTTACGAGAAAAGTATTAAGACTGTGGTAAAAAATTGTTCCAATTCACCCTGGTGCACACAATGGAATTCCCCCACCCCCACCCGAGCAAACAGGAGAGGTTTGTACAGGGTTTAAAAACTGCAGCAGCAAAGAGAAAAAGACTCAGGTCCACAGACTGCAGCTTTCTGCAGGGAGACCCCCTGGAAAGTGACAAGGCAAGGCAATAAGAATCCCAGGTCACAGGGTCATTTATCTGAAGATGCTCAAATGGAAATTGAGAGGTAGGGTCATTTTCACACTTAAAAGCCCTTGACTGCCCCTTAGATCTCTGGAGTGCCTGAAGTTTGTACCCTTCCCTTCACACCTAAACGTATTCTGTACCACTCAATGCTCCAGAAACATCTCGGAAAAGCAATTTAAAGAAGCGCTCTAGAGAGCCCCTCTGAGCATGTGATGGGGTGGAGCAGAGCTGGGCGGAAAGCATAGCCCCAAGAAGCCAGCATACCTTTCAAAATACAGTTCCCATGTGACAGATTCCCTAACACTGCCCCAACTCTGGCTGTGAGCCTCTCTCAGGGGCCTGTTTCAGAGTAACAGCTGTGTTAGTCTGTATTCGCAAAAAGAAAAGGAGTACTTGTGGCACCTTAGAGACTAACCAATTTATTTGAGCATGAGCTTTCGTGAGCTACAGCTCACTTCATCGGATGCATACTGTGGAAACTGCAGAAGACATTATATACACACAGAGACCATGAAACAATACCTCCTCCCACCCCTCTGTCCTGCTGGTAATAGCTTATCTAAAGTGATCATCAAGTTGGGCCATTTCCAGCACAAATCCAGGTTTTCTCACCCTCCGCCCCCCCACACACAAACTCACTCTCCTGCTGGTAATAGCCCATCCAAAGTGACCACTCTCTTCACAATGTGTATGATAATCAAGGTGGGCCATTTCCTGCACAAATCCAGGTTCTCTCACTCCCTCACCCCCCTCCAAAAACCACACACACAAACTCACTCTCCTGCTGGTAATAGCTTATCCAAAGTGACCACTCTCTCTACAATGTGCATGATGATCAAGGTGGGCCATTTCCAGCACAAATCCAGGTTTTCTCACCCCCCCACCCCCATACACACACAAACTCACTCTCCTGCTGGTAATAGCTTATCTAAAGTGATCATCAAGCATTGCACTGTACTGTACCTGCTGCTCCATTCAACGGTACAGTCCTCATAGCTGGGACCTGTAACACAGGCTGTTTGGCTCACCTCGCCCATTGTATAGCAGCCAGCTCACCAACGGTCACAGACCTGGGTGTGAGCGGTCAGGCCGAGTGGTCAGCCAGCATCGAGGGCCAGAGTCAGGAACCAAGCAGGGGAGCAGGGCTGGAGCAAGGTTTGGAACAAGCCACTCACAGGAGCAGTGTAGCTGACAACGATTAAGAGCACTTTTCACTGCAAAACTACCCTGCAAAACCTGAACTCCATCTACAGCCCCCTCCTAGCGATGCCGTGATGGGAATAGCTTGTCAGTGCAATGACCAGTTCCGCACGTTGCAAGCATCAGTAGCTCCCTCCTAGGTGGGTGTGAGCAAGGAACGCATAATCGGACAGTGCACTTGGCCTGCACCTACCCTTTCACAATAGCCATGCCCTATGTCTGGCAGCTGGCTCACACATTCAGCAGGGCTGTTGCTGGGCATGCTGGATTTCCCCTGGTTTCCCGAGTTTCACTGTCAATGCAGATTTTAAACGTTGCCAGAAGAAGAATAAATGGTTTGGTAGGCATCACTGCTCGGGTCAGAGAGTGGCTGGGCCATTGGGAGGGTGCCGCAGCAGTACAGAGGGAACAGGCTCCACAGGGCTGTAAGGGGCAGGGTATTTTGCAACTGATTCACTCAGCTTTACCTCTCATGCACAGGGTCAGCCTGGGATCTAAGGCAGAAGAGGCTCCTGTCAGTGGAGCCAGAAGACTCCTGCTCCCAAGGAAAGGCAAGAGCTAGGAGACTCTCGGACACAATACCAGCTGGGTGCATTGTCTGGGAAGGACATCGAGGCATCTGACAAAAGGGCTGAGCAGTTCAGCAGAGCTCAGCACCAACTGCCAGGCCGCTAGAACTCCAGTCCCGGCTTAATGAAAAGATATTTTTGCAGATGCCTACCCGCCTACAGCTCCATATTGCAAGATTTACGAAGGGTCACAAGACAGCCCTAGTGCAACAGAAAGCAACCGAGCAACGTGTGTGTCTTCGTGGTACAATCGCCTGTGGGGCGAGGGGCGATCAGGATAGTACAAGTGCAAGGTGAACACCCCAACTGAAGAGAATACTGTGCTGTATCACAAGGGCTGGCGCGTCCCTGGTGTGCAGACACCCCTGAGCAAAGCTTAAAGGATTCGTGAGCATATCCAAGGCCTCCAGGACGTACGTCTAGAGCGTGATGTGCGACGAGGGCCCGCTTGGTTGTGACCCACTATTGGATGGAGGCCCTCCAGCGCTCAAAGCATGAGCGTCGACAGCTTGAGCTCCAGGAGGATGTCCTGTAGCAGGGAGCTGTAGCCTACTCATGTCCTCCGTGGACTGGCAGGCACAGACGGACACGTAGCACGTACCGACATCCTGCAATCGTCACTACTGCCCTCCCCGCTCCTCTCCAGCTGCTCTGCCCTCCGGGGTGGCCACAGCCCTGTTCAGAGAGACTGTCTTGTACTAGTGACACTGCACATCGGGACGGTCAGGCCGCCTTGCAGCCAACCACGCAGAACCAGCTCTCTGCTCCGTCAGTTAGTGGTCGACCTGCAGCAGGGCCTGTTCTGAGCGCATCCTTTGGAAGGGAAGTTGGTGCAAAGCACACGTAACCGTCTATCCCTGCTAGTCCCAGAAACCAAGGCTGCAGCTGAAGAGATGCTCCAAGACCAGGGTTACCTAAAAATGTAGCTCATGGGCCAGATGAGGCCCACAGCTGTCCCCTCCTTATAACCACGGGGCAAATACCAAGCTGATTAAGCTGTAGCTTTTTGCTGACCGGGGACTCAGCCAACAAGCAATTTCTATCCAGGAACAAGGAAGCTCACATACAAGCAAATGTAGTTATTCGCGCTCAAGACTATTATGCATATACATGTAAATTAGGCACAGACCTCTGGCTTCTGGCAAGCTGCCAATTCAGCCCTCAGTGCCAAAGTCTGGGCATCTCTGCTGTGGGCCAACCATATGAAAAGCAGGCAAAAAATACAAATTCCTGGAAAGTTTCAGGTGGGAAGAAGGCCAGTTTTCCAAAACAGCCTTTGACCTAAGAATATCAGACCATCCTGTCACGACACCTGGGCAGAGCTCCCCCCGAACCCATTGCCTATGGAGCTGAAATGCTTGCAGCTGAACTTAAGTCACACTTCCTTGATCTTCTCTGTTTTTCTCATCGTGCTGCCTGTAATGTGCCCCAGTGTCTGTGCCAACTCCAAACCCTCACCTTAGAGAAAGTACATGGGACCAAAGGCAAGACTCTGAATGCTACTGGGCAGGTGAATGGATTTGCTTACCTTCAGCTGGAGGGAGTCAGACACAAAAACAACCAAATGTTTAAAAAAAGAAAAGAGCCTCCCCACTTCCATCTTTGCACTGTCCTTGTTTCGGCACACCCATCAGCTGTGCATTACACTGCTGTCCTGGCTTGGGGAGCCAGGGTATCACCAGGGTCACTCCCAGACAGCCATAGATTAGTCGCAGTTTACATAAGTCCCAAAGAAAGGACACACAAGGTGTCAGCTTCAATGAGGAATTAATTTGGTCTCGGAGGCTAATCAGCTCAGCCGAGTTAGATTTTCCTTCACTTTTAACTCCTCCACATGCCCTGCACTGTGCCATCTCAGCCCAGGGTAAGGAAACTTCCTCTGACAAAGTGAGCCAGACACAATACTGTACACGAGGCGAGAGCCAAGCACCAACCCGTGCAACATACAAGCCACTTTGGAAAACAGCCGACACTTCGTGCTTAAGACTCAGATCAGTTCTGACAAGCATCCCTCCTCCCCAAGCCAAGGTCGGTTCTGTCCTCACCTGTACATTTGCTAATATCCCTTCTCAGGTCTCACTAGGCCTCAGTCTAGCAGGATAGCCAGCTATGGTCTTCACTGTTTGTTCTCCAGCACTCCCACAAGGCCAGAGTTTGCACTGTATTCTGTGACCCAGCCAAGCCCAAGGAAGCCTGAAAGCACAGGAGGGTCTCAATGGCCAACAGCCCACAGCGACTCAAAGGGAAGAAGAGAGGACTTACCAGACCAGAGGATGTGCCGGGGGGAGTTTGGGGTGTATTAGAAAGAGATCCCCTAAGGTCTGGGGTTAGTATGGGAATTCTGGAAGGTGTGACTCTGAGAAGCCCTGCACAGTTTACCTACACTCCTAACAAAACCTCTCCCCTTCCATTCACCGTCCCTTCCTTAAGCTTCCCACAATCCGGCTCTCTTACTTCCACCATACCATGGCCTGGCTGCTTCTGAGGATTTTTCTATAATCACCTTCATATCCCTTTTCTGGTCAGCCATGCCGCATAGCTGTTCCATTTAAAATGTACTTGATTTCTGGCTTACTGCCCCAGACTTCTTATTGTAGGTTTGTCTCCATCAAACCACATTTTCCATATACAGACTCAGCCACTGAAAAGAGCCAAATCCCTCTCAATTCAATCCGCCTAGGCAGACTTCACAAGCTTTTCTTTTAGCTTGAAGTTCTCTATTTGTTAATTGTCTCAGCCAGTCTTCAGGCCTTTGTTTGGGGTGTCCCTTGTGTAAATTCAAGCATCTTCAAATTCCTGGAAGACACAAACTCAAGGGGTTCAAATACCCAGAAGGACAGAACCAAAGTACAAAGCGACCAGGAGGAGTTAGGCAGAAGCAGAGTAACAAGGGAAGATCCTGAACTAATTAAGGTGAAGCCCTACACCCAGGAAGATGAAAAACAAAGTACCGAGGGGGTGGGAAGGAGAGGATAAGGGAGGACATGATAGCCGTTTTCAAATACTTGAAAGGCTGCCATAATAAAGATGGAGAAAAGTTGTTCTCTCTTGCCACAGAGGGCAGGACAAGGGGAAATGGGTTAAAACTACAGCACAGCAGATTTAGATGAAATCTCAGGAAAATCTTCCTGACTGTAAGACCAGTCGGCCAACGGAACGGACATCTGGGGAAGCCATGGAAGCTCCTTCACTGGAGGTTTTGGGTGGGTGGTGGGTAGCCATCTCTCTGGGATGGTTTAGACACAGCAAATCCTGCATCTTGGCAGGGGGTTAGACTAAATTAGGGGCGGGCAAACTTTTTGGCCTGAGGGCCACATCGGGTTTCGGAAATTGTATGGAGGGTCAGTCGGGGAGGCTGTGCCCCCCCCATCCACCCCTCCTTGCTTCTCGCCCCTGATGGCCTGCCCCCCCCCCGGACCCCTGCCCCATCCAACCCCCCCTGTTCCCTGACAGCCCCCCCAGGACCCCTGCCCCATCCACCCCCCCCGTCCCCTGGAACCCCTGCCCCTGACTACCCCCCACCACCCCATCCAATCCCCCCTCCTTCCTGACTGCCCCTCCAGGACCCCTGCCCCCATTCAAACACCACCCCCGTTCCCCAGCCTCTGACCGCCCCAAGCCCATCCACACCTCCGCCCCCTGACCACCACCCTGAACTCCCCTGCCCCCTTACCGCGCAGCACAGAGCACCGGTGGCTCCGTGCCGCCCAGAGCCTTGCGCCGGTGTACTGTGGTAAATTGCTCTCCGTAACTGCTACCAGTAGCACATTCCTACACGGAGCAGGTTATTACACTACACTGGCAGCATGGCGCGCTGCGGCTGTGGGGGAGGGGCCGGGGGCAAGCCTCCCGGGCCAGGAGCTCAGGGGCCGGGCAAAAGGGTCCCGTGGACTGTAGTTTGCCCGCCTCTGGACTAGATGATCCTTGCCGTCCCTTCTAACCCTGTGGTTCTAGGACTCTCCCCAGCAGGCACACTCACTGCGTTAAATGAGTTAGTGTTCAGCTTGCAGTCTTCTGTCCTAGCCTGATGTAAGCCCGTAAACGAGCCCTCTGGCTACTGCTGAGAAGGTGTAGGATCAGCAGGGAAATGTTCACAGCTGGATCTCCATTTCTACGGTCTAGTCCAAAATCGGAGTTTGATGACCACAGGTCTATGCTACTATTGCAGGGGCACTAACCAAACTAAGGCTATTTGCTTACCAAAGAGAAGACTAATGTTAAGCAGAGAGCCCGTCCTGGAGTTTGGTCCCCACTCTCACAGCTGGATACCTGGCAGGACAGTACTGCTCTGGACTGTCGCCAGTTCTCTGTGAAGTCGAGTCCCAGATGGCTGTGACTGGCCAATGTACGGGCGAAGCTGTTAACTATGAAACTACAGACTGTGCGAGTTTCACAAGGAGAAACTGAACTAGGAAGAAGAGGGGAGGCAGAATATGACAAACTGATCACTACTTCACAGGAATTATGCCAAAGTCCCTCTCAGGGGACAGAGATGTGAGTTACCCACTGTGACCACATAGGAAGAAGAAAGTATTAAATTCAAAGTGCCTAATGCAGCCACACGCCCCCTGCCCAGGAACAGCCTCCTTCAGAAGACCTTTAACTTAACTGCGTAGAACCCTACGCTCAGCAGTTTCCAGTCTGGGCAACTCCACTGAGCATGTCCTTGCTCCATCAGCGCGCTGGCAGGGTTCAGGATCAAAGAAACCAAGGTGAATCACCACATTTAAGCAAGATAAGATGATGGAAAACTGTAAGTGCCCTTGCATGGGAGCTATAGACTAGAAACGTATACTCCTGCCCTGGCCTCTCCTTGAGGGCAGGCCTGTGACCAGTCAGCTGCCCACAGACTGCACGGGCAGAAGGGACCATCGTGATGCTAGTCTGACCTCCTGGATCACAGGGTGATAGAACTTCCCCAGAGCAGAGTTCTAGAGAAACACCCCAGCTAAATCAGATCAATGGGGCTGAACACATTCGTAATGGCGTCACCAAGGAAACAGAGGCCAGCTGCACCTGGCAGACCACGTCTGAATGAAAAGGACTCTCCCAACTGCACCTCCTCAAAATAAATACTCCCAGTGCTCATTCTGACCCCCAGGGGCTGTCCCATCAATGTAGTATGGAGGAGGACGGCCTAGCTTCTGCAACAGAAAGAGGCCCTTTGCCAATCATTCAAGTTATTCCCTGAAGCAGATTCTCTGTTGGAAGCCAGACATTGCATTTCTTCGTGCTGGTCAATGCTTGTTTCTCACTCTCAAGATTATCCTTTAAAAGGAAACTGACAAACCCCTCCTTTGGGCAGCCTTTATTCGTATTATATCAACATGCTGACGCCTCCAAAGCCAAGTGGGATAGTCCGTCTGTAAGGGCAGAATTGATCCTTTACTATTTAACTTTCAAAGGTTACCAGGCACTGGTCCACATCAAAGACAACTTCTCCCTGAATCAGAGATTCATCTATTGCAAAAGGCTACAAATCTCTTTTATCTGCTTCAGAACAGCTCCTAGGCCGAGAGTGATTGTTGGCTTAGGAGAAAGAGACCATTGCCACCAAAAAAAGATGAAGGGCAGTTATCACAAGGCAACAGTTCACTCGGACACCCACTTTTTTTTCCCTGTGGCATTTCTTCCCTCACCACCACCAGACATCCAGCTGTGCCCCCTCCTGCTCAATCTGAGAAGCAGTGGGAGCTCATGGTTACAGCAGTGAACTTTAAGTCAAGATTTCTGGGTTCTATCACAGCTCTGCCATGTGGGAAGCCACTTCTCCCTGCCTGAGAGTTTGCCTCTGTGGGATGCTTGTGATTATATGGAGGGTTGTGAGGCTTCACTCGTTATCATTTCTAAAGTCCTTGGAGACCTCTGGCGTGCCAGAGCGTTGGGATGAGACAGCGGTGTCCTCTACCACCCAACAGGCTGGGGAGTGCTGCAACAATTGGAATCAAAACATCAGAAGGAAACTGGATGCTCTGTGGCTCTCCGACACCCCAACATACCTCTTCCCTGACAAAGGTGTTAAAAAGTGGAGCCATTCGTCCCCAGGATTCTTCCCATCCGTTTTTTTTCCAAGCAATAAAAAATTCCAAAGAAAAGCAAAATGCTTAGTGTAGCCCCTGTACAACTAGGCTGTGAAAATGGTCATGAAGACTCTGGTTTATGCATCAAGCCACAATCTGGACAAAATATTGGATAAGGGGATTTTTTTTGAGTGAGAGAGAGGGGGTGTGGAGAGTTCTCCAAGAACTGAGGAGGACACCAGGGTGACAATAACGTTTGCAGTTATATAAACACACTCCATTGGTATTTGTAATTATATAAACTATGGTTTCCTCAAATAAGCCCTTCTCCTATTTACACAAAATCCTCTGCAACGAACAGCCAGCTTGACATCCTCACTCTCAGAAGGGCTGCAACGCAGGAGAAGAGAGGTACTGATGGAAAATGCATGCAGTTCTAACAGCAGAGGTTGAGTTTACTGGGAAATGCTACAGTGGTTTTAAAATAAAATAAAAACCTTTGGCCTACCTCCATCAAAATCAGCCTGAGGGAACCCTGCAGCAAGGGGTAAGCTAGACTCATGCAGGAACTGCAAAGCCTCCTGTTTCCTAAACACCAGACTTGTTCCTTTCTGCCCAGGTTACCTAACACACAGCATGAAAACACCCTCCAATGTGACAAGCGTCTCTAGTCTTCCTGTCCTCCTTGCCTCAGAAGCCTGATTTAACTGAACAAGGGAAAGGGATGTTTCAGAGTGACAGCCGTGTCAGTCTGTATCCGCAAAAAGAAAAGGAGGACTCGTGGCACCTTAGAGACTAACCAATTTATTTGAGCATAAGCTTTCATGAGCTACAGCTCACTTCACCGGATGTCACCTGTTATCCCCAACTGGGTGTTACCTGAACTCCCCATGGGACACTGAAGGGACTTGCTTCGGTGAGGGAATTCTCTGAGACACTAGTTCAGAGAACAGGGAATTCTTGTAGCTTTATGTATCTGCATGAAACCATGTTCATTTACAGTGTCCCTCCGAGGGGGCAGAAAGGGGCTTTGTTCACTGTACATCTTACGAACCAGCACCTTAGGTCTGACTGGTGATAGGTCAAGCTGGTCAGAACTTGGGATTTTCTCTCCAGAGAAATCTCGGCATTTCAAGTTCGTGTTCTAACTGGAATAAAAACCCGGAACATTCAGAATTTCTTGAAGGTTGAAATTTTTGAAAAAAGTTAGTTTTGTGTCAGTCAAAGAGTTCTATTTTGATACAAGCCAAATGTTTCATTCTGATTTTGACTTATTTTAATTTAGAACATACGTTTCTAAATAAAAAGACATTTTGAAATGAAAAAAAACCAACCACCACTCCATCCCAGTGTAGTTCAATTGCTCCATTTTGATTTACTGAAACACGTCAATATTTTTTCTCAAAACAAAATTCTGTCGAAGTCACCACATTCCCGTGGGACGTTTAGATGAAACACCATTTCCCAATGGAACAACTTTATGTTGGGAAGTTCTGATCAGCACTAGCATTGGCTGCGTAACTAGCTGTGTGGCTGAAGCAGTAATCAGCAGCTCTTTAGGCCTAAAGGGTGGTAGGAACAGCCTTAGGCCTCATTTACACACGGCAGCTGCACTGGTTTTAAGTCAGTTTAAGGACTAATATAGCTAAACTGGTGCAAGACCCGGTGTAGATATATTCATCAGTTTAAACCTGGATATATGTGTGACGAAGTGGGACTGTTCTTAATGTTTCCTCTGAATACCGTGGGGGTGCCTCAGTTTCCCCGATTATTTCTTAAGTCTCTAGGTGGTGGGATAAGAGGGTGTAATTGTTGCAGAGCAAAGGGCCAGTGTACATAAATGGCCGACACTCTGTCTCCTGCAAAAAGAAAAGGAGTACTTGTGGCACCTTAGAGACTAACCAATTTATCTGAGCATGAGCTTTCGTGAGCTACAGCTCACTTCATCGGATGCATACCGTGGAAACTGCAGTAGACATTATATACACAGAGAGACCATGAAACAATACCCCCTCCCACCCCACTGTCCTGCTGGTAATAGCTTGGCCCAACTTGATGATCACTTTAGATAAGCTATTACCAACAGGACAGTGGGGTGGGAGGGGGTATTGTTTCATGGTCTCTGTGTGTATATAATGTCTACTGCAGTTTCCACGGTATGCATCCGATGAAGTGAGCTGTAGCTCACGAAAGCTCATGCTCAGATAAATTGGTTAGTCTCTAAGGTGCCACAAGTACTCCTTTTCTTTTTGCAAAGACAGACTAACACAGCTGTTTCTCTGAAACTCTGTCTCCTGGCAACTGATGGCCTGGCCCTTCCCCCCTGCAAGGTGAGAGCTAAAGGTGTTGGAGAACAAAGGAATCAGGTGACCCCCTGGCCTGGGACAGGGACAAAGCCCAGAGGAGGAGGAGCTGGAGAGAGTTTCAGTTTGGGGCTGGCTGGGGACATGGAGTGAAGTGCAGACATGGTTGTCTGGCTCACTGCCCCCCAAAATGGACCCAGCTGAGGGGTCCTAGTTTCTGTACCTACAAGCTCTGGTTTAGACCATGTTCCTGTCGTCTAATAAACCTTCTGTTTTACTGGCTGGCGGAGAGTCCCGTCTGACTGCGAAGTTGTGGGGCAGGACCCGCTGGCTTTTCCAGGACCCCACATACTCAGGGTTCAGATGATCGCCATATTTGGGGGCGGGAAGGAATTTTCCTCCAGGGCAGATTGGAAGAGGCCCTGGGGTTTTTTCACCTTCCTCTGCAGCGTGGGGCACGGGTCACTTGCTGGAGGATTCTCTGCACCTAAAAATCTTTAAACCACAATTTGAGGACTTCAATAGCTCAGACATAGGTGAGAGGTTTATTGCAGGAGTGGGTGAGTGAGATTCTGTGGCCTGCATTGTGCAGGAGGTCAGACTAGATGATCATAATGGTCCCTTCTGACCTTAATGTCTATGAGTCTATGAGAGCATAGCTGGGAATCAATACCCTGCTGCAGTTACAGGCTGCTGCTCACCTCACTATGTTGGCTTATTTCCTTTCTGGTCAGCACGGAGGAAGCCATTCTGTTCCTGGAGTGCTTACATCTTGGAGTGGCCTGGAGGACTCTCTGGTATACTAGAGCCAGAGGGCACACCAACTAGTGAGAGGCAATTCCCAAAAGCTTTGATTAAGCACCCCAAAGTTTGGATGTTTACCTGAATTTCTCTAGCCTCCAAACCTTGCTAATAGCCTCCTTCAGGCATGTCAGTAGCACCAGCCCGGCCAGAAAATGCAGCTATGAACACTGAATATGTTGTAACCTTCTCACACACCAAAAAAAGAGTTCAAATCACATGTCCGATTTCACCTGAGCTGGTGCATTCATCCCTAAAGAGAGGCTCTGTTTTCTAGTACCTGGTGAAGGAAGCACTCTCCTAACTGCAAGGCTTAAGTGCATGAGTCAAACCTCCCTGGCCTCTTCCAAACTTCCAGAGCAGTAGAAATGAAAGCTGATTGGTCCTGCTTTGAGCAGGGGGTTGGACTAGATGACCTCCTGAGGTCACTTCCAACCCTGATATTCTATGATTCTATGAACAGCACAAATGGCCCTTCAGTGTTTTGCCTTTTTGCAAGAGGAATGTCTGGCGCCAGCTAGGCCAACATTACTTTTAAAATGGAAAACTTCTAAATTATGCATCTTGCAGTACAGCCGTATCTGCTCTGAGCCTCCTCTGGCTTCAATCTGTAGGACCCTGGACAGATTTAGTGGCCCAGATTGCACAGCTTCACACAAACATGAATGATTCTCAACCTTGGAAGACCTTATTGTATTGATTTGGTATTATTTTTGAAATGTTTCCATTCTGAAGACTAACACAGCATCTTCTTATTAAACAGCTTTGCTCCATGTGGGTGAACTCAGAGGCCTACCGGCTGAGGTCAGTGACCATAGTCAGTTTTTACTGCTTTTTAGTCCATTAATCCTTGCCCAAGCCTGGAAGCTACACAGCAATGAGGCAGCCCCAGAGCCCTAGCCGGAGTTGGCTGGCACGGGCCAGCTGTGGGTGTCTAGCTGCTGTGTAGACACATCCAACACTGACAAGCATGCGGAGCTGCTCCCCACAGCAATGCCACCAGGGTCACTAAATCAGCCACTGGGGGGAGCTGTTTCCAAACTGTCCAGTTAAAGGGGCCAAAGAGCTGTGGAAATTTACACCCAGAGTTAAAACAGAGGGTTTGTTTCGGGTACAAAAGGTTGAAAGGCATTTGCAAGGAAGTCATGGAGTGATATGGGGAGGGGCAGTGCCTGGAAGGTGAGTTATGGTGCTTGCAAGGGTCAGAAAGGCAAAGATTTCCAAAAGAGCTTTTACGTTAGCAGCAACAATAACTGAATGATCCCTCCCTCTGCAGTGCCAGGAAATCAGCGTGGAGAAAAGATGTGCTCTCCAGAGAGAGTCCAGCCCCGGAGACTGGTTTGAAAAGGAAAACTGGGAGACCAGGGCTGACCTGGGTCACTGAGTAGGAGTGAGGCTCTGGGGACATTTAGGGGAGAGGTAAGTAGCCTGAAAACAGGGCTGGGCTGTTTCTATCCCAGCTGCAAGCCCAAGGAGGACACATCAGTTAATTGCCTCAACTCCAGCTCCGAGGAAAGTAGACAACGAAGCCAATGGAAATGGGCAAAAGGGAGTTTGGGAGAACACTGAGGTAGCTGGGACCATGGTGTCAAGGCTTGTCTAGACAAACAGCAGGCGGGGCTGTAAATCAACTCCCACAAGCCCATCGGACACTATCTATCTATGTGGCACCTGCTGTCACGCACTCAAGAGTTCCCTAATGTGCACTGATCTCCTCCCCTTTGAAACAGTGCACACAAGGGAACTTTTAGTGGACAACGCACAGTCCACATAGTGTGCGGCACAGTCAAGCGCCACAGATTTACACCCCATCTTGCCACACCCTGTTAGTCTAGACGAGCACCCAGAAACTAAACTCCACACAGCACCAGGCCCAGAGCAGAGATTCTGGAGCAGCTTCCAGCGCAGCATGCATTACAAACAGGAACTGGCATTTCCACCTGAAAGCCATTTTGGATTCCGGCTGACAGCTCTGCTCCTCCACTCCGCTGCGAGGATGGATTAGTGAGAGACAGCGATGTTCTATGCCCGTCATCCCTGAACCATCAAGGAAGAAAAGGCAGAGCTGCCAACAGTGCACAAGTAAACAATGTGTCAGACTTTTTTCTTCTCTTCCCAGTGGTGCGAGTAAGCCGGTACGGTCAGGTACACTGCACCATTGAGACATTTACTGCCGGTACGCCATACTGGGAAGACATTCCTTATCTGCTGAACACCGCAGGGCTCTCCCAGGAACCGCAGTGGCGAAAGGAGCAGAACATGGGGCCGCTGGGCAGCCCCACACCAGCTCCTCCGGCAGGCTGTACTGCCCCCAGACAGGAGAGAGGGTTGCGTGGAAGGGCTGGGGGCAGTACAGCCACGCCGGAGGAGCTGCTGGCGTGGGGCTGCCCGGCGGCCCCACGTTCTGCTCCTTTCGCCGCTGCGGTGTGGCAGATACCGATTTCTATCCGTGGATATCCGCATCCGCAGGTATCAATCTGTATCCGCGCAGGGCTCTAGTCACAGAACAACTTTTGTGAAGGAGGGGAGGGGCACAAAGGGCAAGTGCCCCTCCCCAGGCTCAAGTGACCCCACCGGCCCAGGCGGGGAGAGGGAAGAGTGGGGCCAGAGCCTCTCCCCTTCCAGCCACGCTGCCCGGTGCGGTGCCGTACTGCTGCGCTGCACCGGGCAGCATCCAGGAGTGGCTCTGGGGCCTGGCCACTAGGAAGAGCAGCCAAATGCCAAGGGGAGCCGGTGCAGTGGGAGGACAGTGCCCCCCCCTTTAGCTGGTTCCCCCCTTTGTGTCCCTCCCATGAGTCACCGTGCTGGTAAGAGTTAAATTCTACTTCCACCACTGCCCCTTCCCCATCTAGGGTGGGATTGCTCCTCTCGTCTGTTAGTTATTCTGAGGAGGAGAGCAGCTTTGCTCTGCAGGCTGCAGCCAGGAATCAAGATGTGCTCTGGGTGGGTGATGCTGACAATTCGATTTAAAGAATAAAATAGTGGTTCTCATTTTTAGCTTATCCACCTGCTAGTTAAAACCAGATGGTGCTGCTTTCAATTCCTGCTCCCTCTCCCCCACCCCAGAGGGCAAGCACCGAGAGCCGTCTGCAAGCTGGGGAGGGGGCTCTGCGGAGAAAGTGGCTGCAGTTGACAGGAGAGATCAGTTCGTCTATGCCAGGCCCCAGAGACCTTGCATGAGAAACATCTTTTCATGCGAAACTGCAGGGACCTTTGTCTTTTTTTGCTTGTTAAAGAAGGGGCAAACACTTCTAGGTTTTGCTAAAAGATCAATTGTCCCATTCTCACTGCTACAAATTAAACTCCTGAATCAAAACAAAAGCCTTGAAACAACAGAACACACCGCGAGGGAGCTTAAAAAATGATCCAACTTGTAACTCGACGTGCCTCCCGGTTGTTGCCTGGCAAAGGCCCAGAGAGAAGTTTACTCTATTAGTGTTTAAGGAACAACATTTGAAACATTGCCACAATCTGAAAAAAAAAACAAAAAAAAAAAACACAACATCCCTGAAGCAGATCATAACACCACTGAAATAATTCTTCCCACAAGGACTCTAGAAACAAGTTCAAACAACATCAGTCTCTCCTTGGCAAAATTCTCTCTGTCCTAGCGTTCACATTGTTGGGTGTTCGCAGTTTGTGCTAACAGAAGGTAGACACACACACGTATAAACTAAAGGAAAATTTCATTTTTTCCTATTTTGAAATCGCTAAAAGGAAGACATTTAAGGCAACTGGATTCCTGAGTCACATTAAAAACTCTGTAGCTCCCTAAAATAGGAAAAAGCCTGGCAGGAAAAGTGGGATGGGCGAAGAATGTTCCAGTTCGATAATTTATCAGTGTCTCCACTGTTTTCTTTTGAAACAACACATGCTTGGAATAGCTTTGTTGTTCTGTCTGTACTGTTTGACAAAAGGGGAGCCCAAACTTCATCACTATCCACTTTTATTTCTCATCTAAGCTTAATATATACTAAAATATTTCACACTGATTAGTTTACTACACCACAGAAGTTGTTAAAGTTCGAAATGATCTCTCTGTTTTATTATAAATGTGTTGAACCAAAACTTGATGGAGAGCCTGACTGAGGTACTAACGGCTTAGTTTTTGGGGATTTTTTAAAATTAATAAATGGTGCAAGAGAAAATGTAAAGATCATTAAGTGTCTGAAAATTACATCATTGCAAGCTCTTTCCATTTCCCTGGCTACTGCCCACACATCTCCTGCCCCATTAGCAGCAGCCAGGTGCACAGGGAGAATATACACCTGGACCATGTCATATTTTCAGCCCTTGCAAAGAGCATCTTTTCAACACAGGTTGTTATGAACACAGAAAGAGACACCAGAAAGTTTTATTCAGATAAGAAAAAGGACTTAGTTAAGCAAAGGCAGACTATGGATAAAACCACATAAACTTACATAATAGCTAGATTATGTGTGGCCATTACTAACTCCTGTCACCTTCAAATCAGCCAAGCTAGCTAGTGTTCCTGACTGCACATTAATTCAGTAACACTGCCCTACATTTCATCTGTGCACTTGTGAGAGTTTGCATATACTCACCCAGCATCCAATGGGGAAAATGAGTCATTCTGTAGCATATTCATATTGTCTCATCAGCATTTTTAAACTTTTTTTTTTTAACCTTGACTAACCACAAGTTAACATAAGTCAATGTCCAGAATGGTTTCAGGTTTCTAAGCTTTGGAATAGCAGGTCTTTGCGTTTCTGCTTATATATCCGCTGGCTAATGATTTAGGGAGAATGACATGGTGAATTAAATGCACAGTCCTTAGCCAAGCTGTGTGACGAGAGACAGGGTTACTGCATGTAAGAACTCAGAGGAAAACACCGAGGAAAGGAGAGGAATCACTTCATAAGGTGGGCACAAACGATATGCATTTTAATACAAAGAACCTCAGTTATGAACACCTCGGGAATGGAGGTTGTTTGTAACTCTGAACAAAACGTTATGGTTCTTTCAGAAGTTTACAACTAAACATTGATTTAATACAGCTTTGAAACTTTACTATGCAGAAGAAAAATCATGCTTTTAGCCATCTTAGTTTAAATGAAATAAGTATTTTCCTTACTTTGTCAATTTTTTTTTTTAAAACTTTCCTTTTTTTAGTACTTTATGTTAACACAGTGCTGTCCTGTATAGTATTTGCTTTTGGGGGGGTCTAATGCCTGACTGCATACTTCTGGTTCCAAATGAGGTGCTGGATCAGTTTGCAACTCTGAGGTTCTACTATATGGCTAAATGTAAATGGATACAAATGGAAACAAAGAGTGTAGGCCGTACTTTAAAGATGGACATCTCTATCCTGGGAAGCAGTGACTCTGGTAAAGTTTTGAGGTGGTGGTGTATGGTTAATCAGCTGAACACGAGTTCCCAATGTGACGCTATGGCCAAAAGGGCTAACGCAATCCTGGGATGCATCAACAGGAAAACCTGGAGGAGTAGACAGTATGCAGTGGTGTTGTAGCCATGTCGGTCACAAGATATTAGAGAGACAAGATGGGGATATTTTTTATTGGACCAACTTCTGTTGGAGAGAGAGAAACAAGATTTCAAGGAGAAATTACTTTACCTCTGTATTTGTCACTGTTGCAACCGCTGCTAGAATCCTGTGTCCAGTTCCGGTGTCCACAATTCAAAAAGGATGTTGGTAATTGAAGGGGGCTCAAAGAACAGCCATGAGATGAGTTAAAGGGTTAGAAAACCTGCTTTTAGCAGGGGTTCTCAACCTTCTTCTTTCTGAGGCCTCCCTCAACATGCTAGAAAAACTCCAGGGCCTAGCGGTGGTGGAACACTCGGGGCTCCGGGCCATGCGTGGGACCCTGAGGCATAGGCATAGTTTGACTTCTATTTTGGGGCAGGGGCAAGGGCTGGCGGGGCTCTGGCCAGCTCTGCACACCGGGGTCCAAGGAAGCAGCACCACCTCCACCCCCTGGCTCACCTGAGCAGACCACCCACCTGTCTGGGGCTATGTGCCAGTGACTACTCCCGAAGGGCTCTGCTGTGCCCAGAGCTGCCCGGGCATCTCTGACTGTCTGCGTGAGCAGTCAAAGGGGGCTGGGAGCTGAGGAGCAGCCACAACCCCGGGCACCAGCAGCAGATGGGGGAATGCCACGGCTGTCCACTCCATGGCACCACCAGCCAGAGGAGTAGCTGCCCCACACTGCCTGGCTCCAGCTTTCTGCCTAGGACCTGGCCAGAGGGTGGGACCTGAGGGTGAGGAGGAGGATGTGGAGGAGGACTGCCCCACTCTGGGTGAGGCACTGCAGTTTGGGGGAGCAACACCCTTTTGCCCCCTCAACTCTGCCCACTGGCTCAAGGTACCTTCCCATATCAGGTTTTCAGCCCTCCCCACTCCGCTCCTGGCTCGTAGAGGGGGAACTCGGGGTTTCAGCCCCATGCCACTCCAGGCGGCAGGGAAGGGCAGGGGGAGAGCTCGGGGCTTCAGCCCCACTGAGGGAGAGGGCGCATCGGGTCTTGGGGCTTCAGCCCCACACTGCTCCTCGCTTCAGCCCCACTCAGGGCACCGGGTTTCAGCAGCAGGGCTCCGCAGACCCCCTGAAAGAGCTCACGGACCCCCGGTTGAGAACTGCTGCCTTATAGTGACTAAATTCCTTGAGTCTAGCTACTCAGCTTAAAGCGAAGGTTAAGGGGTGACTTCATTATAGTCTATAAGTACCAACATGGGGAACAAATATTGAATAATGGACTCTTCAATCTATTAGAGAAAGGTCTAACTCAACCAATGGCTGGAAGTTGAAGGCATAAATTTTTAACAGTGAGGGTAATTAAGCATTGGGACAATTTACCACAATCACAAGGAGTAATGGTCTCAAGTTGCAGTGGGGGAGATTTAGGTTGGATATTAGGAAAAACTTTTTCACTAGGAGGGTGGTGAAACACTGGAATGCGTTACCTAGGGAGGTGGTGGAATCTCCTTCCTTAGAAGTTTTTAAGGTCAGGCTTGAGAAAGACCTGGCTGCAATGATTTCGTTGGGGATTGGCCCTGCTTTGAGCAGGGGGTTGGACTAGATGGCCTCCAGAGGTCCCTTCCAATTCTATGATTCTATGGTGGAATCTCCACCACTGGCAAATTTTAAATCAAGATTGGACATTTTTCTAAAAGAAGATCCGCTCTAGGATTTCTGTGGGAGAAGTTCTCTGGCCTGTGCTATACAGAAGGTCAGACTAGATGATCATGATGGTCCCCTCTGGCCTTGGAATCTATTAATTATTGAAAGTGCATCTAAGAAGGTACAACTAGGAGCAAAGAGATGAAGTGAGGAATGGAAAACCCAGGCTCTGAATTTTCCGTTTCCTGAGAGGCCTATTGGACTTCAAATCAGGCCCGGAAGGAAAGTACTAGATGCTGCATTGTTCAATCCAATTAGAAACAGTAATGGAAAAGCACTTGTGACGACACTGCAGAAAACATTCTTACATGGGCTGGAAGGCGGATGAAATTATCGAACAGATCTTCTCCACTGGTAGCTCCTGCTGGTTTTCAGAGTTGCAATGGACACAGCAACTTAATCGCAGGTAAGAAAGTTCAAGATACAGGACTGGGGAAAAAAACCCTGAAAAGGACAAGGAGTTAAAACTGAGTGTTGCCAGAGTCCAGTGGGCTGGGAAACAAGGGGCAGTCCAACGTTCAAATGCTATTCCATGGCCTCACCACCAAAATGTACACATCCGGGATTCATACATTGCAGAGATTATCCACACACAACACACCGTGTCTCAGCTTTCATTAGCAATACTATTTATCCCAAGCATGAGGGAGGCCCTTACCTAGATGCTAACATCTGTAGGCGGCTACATATAATTCCAGCTTTTACTATTCCAGACACAGTGATGCCAGTGAAACATGCAGTAGAAAGGTTTCAGAGTAACAGCCGTGTTAGTCTGTATTCGCAAAAAGAAAAGGAGGACTTGTGGCACCTTAGAGACTAACCAATTTATTTGAGCATGAGCTTTCGTGAGCTACAGCTCACTTCATCAGATGCATACCGTGGCAGTTTCCACGGTACGCATCTGATGAAGTGAGCTGTAGCTCACGAAAGCTCATGCTCAAATAAATTGGTTAGTCTCTAAGGTGCCACAAGTCCTCCTTTTCTTTATGCAGTAGAAAGTTACAGAACTCAACTTCCACCAAGGAGAGAAGCCCTACATGGAATTGTGGCCTCACGCACCATGCGCCTTCATTACATTTTCCATTGCACAGTTAAGCTGCAGACTATTATTATGGGTTAGTTCCTTGCCAAGTACCTTTCTCCTCCCAGCAATTCTGGTACTAATGCAAGAACGTTTATGTCAAGATAATGGGGACATTTTTTTCACGCTCTTGATACTCAACTTTTTTAAGTCACCTTGGGGATAGACCAAACCTGGAAAAGTTATAAGCACCTGAAAGTGACTGAGTTAAAACAGAAACAGACCGACGGACAGTGCTACCAACATGCAGCTACTCGGGGGGGGTGGAGCACCGCAGCTGACTAGCACAGCACCTGCTACATGCCAACAGAAGGAGGCAACGTTTTGGCTGAAGTCACTGGAACAGACCCCTCCTTTTACGGTGCCCTACAACAGTGACCATCCACAAAGAGCAGGCAAGACCTTGGGATTCCCAGAGCCCTCACCCCACGGTCAGTAAGAGTCACACCTGCAGACTGCTGTTACCGCTGTCTAAGAGATGGATCACTTTCTGCCACTGAAAGAAAAGGGCCTGGGTTTTGTTTTCTTCTTTAAGGTCTCCCTGGAACACCCCCCACAGAAAGCTGCAGGGAACTCCAGGGCAGCTGCCATGGAGCCATGAAGGGCAGAGTCTGTCCGGCCTGGAGGACTCCTTAAAAACAACATAGGGGGGAACATTATTACAGAGCATGAATCAGGCTAATGGGCATGAAGCAGCCCTGCGAAGAAAGGCTTTAGCTTCCAGGGTTGAGAATTGGTTCCATCCATTATGCTCAGAATGTGCTGAGAGACTTAGGGACTGGAGATAAATTGCCAACAGTACTTTCATTTGGAAAAAATGTAAATAGCAGCATTCACTTCATTTTGAAGACTGAAAAAGCAATAATCCCTAGTTCTTATCTAGCACTTTTCATCAGTAGATCTCAAAGTGCTTTACAAAGGAGGTCAAGATCACTATCCCCATTGTACAGATGGGGAAACTGAGGCACAGAGCAACATGACTTGCCCAGTGTTACCAGGCGGCCAGTGACACAGCCAGGATTTGAACCCAGGTCTCAAGTTCCCATCCAGTGCTCTATCTTCTAGGCCAGTGGCACCCAAACTTTATTGGTTCACATCCCATCTTCTTAAACTACTGTTGGGAAGTGAATGGATGGAACATCAAGCTCACGTACCACCAGTGGGATACGAGTCCCTACTCTACACCACTCTAGATACCTAATGCAGTATTTTATAAAGCTTGAGTTGACCTCAAAAGTTAAAGAGGGTTTCCCGTTAATACCCCCCCCCCCAGATGTGGGACATGGTATGCAATGGGAGGGCACTATTATTCACGGAGAAGACTTTTAAAATGCAGATAATTCCTGCATTAGCGTAAGAACAAAAAGGGAGGTGCCTACAAGAGCAACTGCAGAAGCTAGATTTTAGCTACACTAGCCCAGGGGGCTTCTGAGACTGAAGGGTTTCCTCATCTGTGCTACATTGATGACATCCTCATCATCTGGACCCATGGCAAAGAAGCCCTTGAGGAATTCCACCATGATTTCAACAATTTCCATCCCACCATCAACCTCAGCCTGGACCAGTCCACACAAGAGATCCACTTCCTGGACGCTACGGTGCTAATAAAGCAATGGTCACAACCACCACCCTATACCGGAAATCTACTGACCGCTATGCTTACCTACATGCCTCCAGCTTTCATCCAGACCACAGCACACGATCCATTGTCTGCAGCCAAGCTCTACGATACAACTGCATTTGCTCCAACCCCTCAGACGGAGACAAACACCTACAAGATCTCTATCAAGCGTTCTTACAACTACAATACCCACCTGCTGAAGTGAAGAAACAGACTGATAGAGCCAGAAGAGTACCCAGAAGTCACCTACTACAGAACAGGCCCAACAAAGAAAATAACAGAACGCCACTAGCCGTCACCTTCAGCCCCCAACTAAAACCTCTCCAACGCATCATCAAGGATCTACAACCTATCCTGAAGGACGACCCATCACTCTCACAAATCTTGGGAGACAGGCCAGTCCTTGCCTACAGACAGCCCCGCAACCTGAAGCAAATACTCACCAGCAACCGCACACAACAAAAACACTAATCCAGGAACCTATCCTTGCAACAAAACCCGTTGCCAACTGTGTCCACATATCTATTCAGGGGACACCATCATAGGGCCTAATCACATCAGCCACACTATCAGAGGCTCATTCACCTGCACATCTACCAATGTGATAGATGCCATCATGTGCCAGCAATGCCCCTCTGCCATGTACATTTGCCAAACCGGACAGCCTCTACGTAAAAGAATAAATGGACACAAATCAGGCATCAAGAATTGTAACATTCAAAAACCAGTTGGAGAACACTTCAATCTCTCTGGTCACTTGATTACAGACCTAAAAGTTGCAATATTACACAAAAAAACCTTCAAAAACAAACTCCAATGAGAGACTGCTGAATTGGAATTAATTTGAAAACTGGAACCCATTAACTTAGGCTTGAATAAAGACTGTGAGTGGATGGGTCATTACACAAAGTAAAACTATTTCCCCATGTTTATTTTTCCCCCCTACTGTTCCTCACACATTCTTGTCAACTGCTGGAAATGGCCCACCTTGATTATCACTACAAAAGGTTTCAGAGGAACAGCCGTGTTAGTCTGTATTCGCAAAAAGAAAAGGAGTACTTGTGGCACCTTAGAGACTAACCAATTTATTTGAGCATGAGCTTTCGTGAGCTACAGCTGATGAAGTGAGCTCAAATAAATTGGTTAGTCTCTAAGGTGCCACAAGTACTCCTTTTCTTTTTACAAAAGGTTTTTCTCTCTCCTGCTGGTTAATAGCTCACTTTACCTGATCACTCTCCTTACAGTGTGTATGGTAAAACCCATTGTTTCATGTTCTCTGTGTATATACACATCTCCCCACTGTATTTTCCACTGAATGCATCCGATGAAGTGAGCTGTAGCTCACGAAAGCTTATGCTCAAATAAATTTGTTAGTCTCTAAGGTGCCACAAGTCCTCCTTTTCTTTTTGCTGATACAGAAAGTATGTATGTGGCTCCATCTGTCCCTTAGTCACTAGGCACCATATCTGGAACAATGGCCTCAATAAAAAGGCTATCAAGGGGGAAGCAGTAGGATGAAAAGGGGCCCACCTGTTCTTAGCGCAGGAAAACATTTCATATACACAATTAGATCCCACACCATTAGCTTAGCCAAAAGCTTGTGTATCCCAAATCTATGGTCAGGCCTGGGTTGTAGAGAAAACCCCACCATGACTCAAAGACCTCTATCCAAAGGCCTTTGTGGAGAAGTATTGCATTGTACACCGCTCTCCAGGCTGTGCAGAAGAAACCCTTGATATGACAAGTCAAATAACTAACCTTAGTGCTGCCCCAGTTGCTACACGGCTTCAGGATACTGCTTAGTCCATTTGTAGGTCACATTTCATTTGTGTTCCCAGTTAGATGGGCTAGGATGAACGTCCCAATGAATGGGTAGGTAAGAGTGATCTGTAGGTCTGTTCAAACAGGTTTGCCCCAGGTAGCCCTTTCATCAAGGAAACATTCACATGCAGTGGGTTCGTGAGGGTCTAAGCAAAGCTTTGCCCCCTTCCCCCCCGCCACTTCACTGATCAGAATGCCACTTGCAACTTTTGCACATGAAGATCTGAATAGTCTGTGCTTTCCTAGAACTTTTAAGCACAAAACAGGTTGGTAAAGTGCACGCAAGGATAGAACTAACCAGGCCATCTGAACAACAAAAGTGAGCTTCTGTCAGTTATTCACCCTACTGCTATTCTGATTCTCTCTGAATCGCTACCCCTGCCCTGAATCCAAAGAACGTCGAAGTTACTGACCTGCTAAAGGCAGATGCAACTGCCACCCATGCAAAGAAAGAGACCCTCCAGCAAGATATATCATCAGTAAAAGTGATATACCAGCCCCAGCCTTTCCTTAAGGGCAACCATTTTGGCTTGTGCTCATGCAGGATAAGGCCCAGTTCTCCCTTATCATAGAATCATATCAGGGTTGGAAGGGACCTCAGGAGATCATCTAGTCCAACCCCCTGCTCAAAGCAGGACCAATCCCCAATTTTTGCCTCAGATCCATAAATGACACCCTCAAGGATTGAACTCACAACCCTGGGTTTAGCAGGCCAATGCTCAAACCACTGAGCTATCTCACCCCCCATGCATTATCTGAGAAGGTTGTTGCATCTTAGTCCAAGGTCATTCAGGAGATGAGCCAAGAGAATTTGAAACATTTTTGAAAGATGTTCTATATTACAAAGGCTCCCAAATCTCACAGCTTTCCCCCTTGTTCCTTTGTATGGATTTCCCTTGGCATGCGGACATGGGGCCATATACTGGGTGGCTGGGAATTCAGCTCTTCCACTGAACTGTATAGCACTACTCATTGACAAGGCAGCGCCTGCCTTTAAGCACCAACAATTATGGTTTGCTTTGTTCTCTCCCTAAGAACGGCAACAAAATCAGCGGTCTTTGCTTCCCTCCTTCCTACTGGAAAAGTTCTCCATAATTTAGAGCCAGACCTTCTCATTAGCACATCACTGCTAATTCCCTCTCACAGTCCTCTGAAGCCCTGCAAAGCTCTCAGCTCCTACACCATTAACTCATTACCACACTGATTAACAAGCACACCTTTGGAGAAAACTGAGCTATTAGCAGCTCACTGATTAGTTCACCTCTGTCCAAGCTGAGTATTACTGAGAATGGCAGCTCCCTGCCTTGTGCTGCTCACACGGAGCATATGTGGAGCTTTGGGTTTTGGTGCAGAAGAGAATTTACTCACTCATCCCCAGGCGTAGATTGAGCCAGCTCCGAGGGGGGGGAACCATACTTGGTCAATACCGAGTTCATAGTCTTCAGTGTGTGGCGGGGCAGCAAGGGACCCTGGCTGCACGCTCCAGCAGTTCCTGCAGGAGAAAGGACCCCCGTTAACACAGTAAGGGGTACTGCACACAATAGACTCCTCGAAGCAGAGCGGATGCCCAGAGAGCTGCTCAGTGATCTGCTCACTGCAGGAAGAGTTCACTCCACTGCTCTCCTCCCCAACCCACACTGGAGAGAGCTTGCTTTCTTGAGCTGCTCCACTGACATGAAAAGCAACATGTGTTTGGCCTCTGCCAGTTCGTTTCTTCCCAGACCTGGAGCCCCTCGGGTGCTGTATATTTTAGTGTCGGCTTCTCAGAGCCACGCACTTCACTTGCCTTCTCATTTGGGTTTCCTGACTTCCCTTCTCCACCAGTTGTAACGCCCCCTCCCCCCACCGTTCTCTCCCCCTCTGCAGTTCAGCCACCATCAGCCTCCAGACCGCACAGCCTCCCACCACTTGCCAGGTAGGGAGGATTTGACATTTCGCAGCTGAACTTCGCCAAACCTGCTCCCCCCAGATATTTTCATCCTCCACTGAAGCCCCTTTCAAAAACCCAAACCACAGACCACTGAGCATCACAACAGCAGTAGGATGGGTTGCCACAGCAACCCAGCTGCTCAGAGGCAGAGAAGCAGCATAGTGCCCCTTGTTCCACCCTCCCTCCATTCAGACATGAGGCTCTGTCAGCTCTGACATCACAGACACAGAGCAGACGTCCCTTTCACAACTGCAAGTTTGTTTCCTTTCTGCTCCCCTGCCCGCCCTTGTTTTGCTAGCAAGCCTTGGCTATACCTTTAACTTGGCAGGGTCGCTCTGAGGGGGCCCTGTGCTTCACAGGAGATTTTTTCCCTTGCTGAACAGATGGCCCCCATATTTGTTTTAGCCACTGTTCAGGCTAGTTTGTCATCCAAGTCTTTCCTGTACTGCCAGACCCAGCCATATGGGGAGAATTAAGACTGGATTAAGTTAAAGCTTTAACTCTTTAACAGGCAGCAGCTCAGCACAGACTGTCCCAGGCCCTTTTCGGATCCATGTTTTCCAGTAAAATCAATCCCTATTTCATTCACAGGTACACACACATTTCGGAAGTGTTACTGTCATATGTGAATTTCCTAAAGAACTAGATGAAAGCATTTCTTGAGTTATTCATAGCTGCTATGTTATCACAGCCCAAGAACCTGAAACTCTGAACAATACCACATCCTTCCTCCTTTAGGAGCCTAAGTGTGACCTGAGTCAAGAAGTTTGCAAATCGGATACAAGTCCCAAAGATTCCAGATTTTGCTTCTCAGAAAGACAACTTAGTCTCACTGAGGTCACATAGGACTGGAAGGCACCTCTTGGGTCACCAAGTTCAGTCCCCTGCTATTGCCCATAATCCCCTCCTTTAATCAATGTATTGTCTCCATGCTTCCCAAACACCAAACCGAGAGTTAGGAGGAGACTGTGGGCTTGCCTGCACTGGGAAGTTTACTGTTGTTACCAACAGGTTTAAGCCAAACCAGTCCTAAAAACAGTTTAACTGCAAATGTAGACAGGGCCAACCTGTCTTCAGCACCTTTTGAAAAGATGCAGTTGAAAGCCACAAGCAATTTTTTTAGTGTAGACAAATTAAGACCCCATTTACCAAAGATTGTTCCTTAGACACTGTTTCTAGATCCAGTAAACAGCTCTCCAAAGTGAGATGACAAGTTACTAGCCAGCATTTAAGCTTTTAAGTCTACTGTAACCAAACCTTTACTCAACAATCTGAAAGAATTAGCACCCCAAATTGAGGACTATGAAGTATTTACTCTACCTTCAAACCATATCATATTCCACTAATTGCCCATGGTCCAGCACTTCTCAGAGGAAGCAGAACTTAGCGGGACAACGTTGTTACCGCTAGTGGTACATGTACATGACAAGTTTATCCCTATTCCATTAATATTTTAGCCTCCAACATCACCAGTTGATTTAGAAAGATGTGGGTAGTTAGATGCAGTAGAATCAAATCTCTCCCCAAAATACACATTTGGATACTTTCAGGCTTAAGTAAAAATAATACCCAGGCACCAAAGACAGGACAAACCAAGATAAAGGTTATTGTTAACCAGAACATTTTCTCAATAGTATTCTAGAAGCAGTAAGTCTATTGACATTGCCTATTGCCACCAGAACAGTTCCAGCTTTATCCTGGAGTTTCACTGGATTGGAGATGCAAGCTGTCTACACTCTTAGCAAGCTTAGGTGAAGTCTATTAGTCACTTCTCTCCCCATCAGGTTTTCTATGGCACCCACCACTAAGTGCCCTCTCAATCTGATGTAGCTTTAGCTATGACAATTCAAGGCCACAACATTTGACAAGTGACCCGACCCCCTCTAGTGGCCTTATTTGGAAAGTTATACACGGTACCTTGAAAAGCTACAGAAGTGTTTACAAGATGATACTGTTTTTCGTATAGAAATGATCCAATTTAATAAAAGACATGAAATTAGTATCCATAGGGGGATAGTTAAGTCACTGCAAACTCCAGGACTAAAGATCAGAAAGTTGGGATGCCACTAACTTCTAAATAAGCAATTAGGTTGAGATCATCAGTACACTGGAATTAACCAGAGATTTAAAAAAGTATCTTTCCATGGCATCCTCTTCCTATGGCTCACAGTACAATGGAGACACTTACTCAGAGCACATCACCCTCAGGATAACTAGGACAGAGTGAGCCCAGCTATACATGGGTCAGTGTGGGATTTGAAAAAGAAACTGAAACTGAAGTCTTTAATAGATGTTTACTATAAAACACAAAGGTACATAATGGAAGTATAAAAAGTAAGCGGTTGGCAGGTAAGCACTACACAATTTGCACCGGATGATAAATGCTCTTCCTCACAGTTCTGTGGGACCTTTGCTGGTTCCAAGAATGTGCCAAGTTCTCTGGGAAGCTCCCTGGCCCCTTATTATGAAACAAACCCTGTAATTCATTCTCTCAGAAGGCTTTAAATGGAGATTATCTACTGTGTTCTCTTCTCTTGAGGTGCTTCTTCATTTTCAACTTCCCAGCTCCTGAAATGTCATAATTGTATTCAGATGTCACATAGGGGATCTCCCCTTCAGTTCCCTGCTGAAACACACAAAGACAAACTGAAAGACACTGCCAGTCTGAACATTACTTTGTTCTGTTTCATTTATGCAGACTGACAGAATTTAGCGGTTTACCACTGGGCAGCTCTGAGAATCATGTACTGCAACACACAAGATTTTAAAAAGTAAGTTTAAAATTGAAAATAAAAATCGCCACTTAATTAGTTTGTTAATATATATAGAGAGAGCATTTAACCAGCTTATGTACTGAATACAAAACGTTCCTATCTTGGAGCCCTAACCACCAGTTAATACACATAAGCCTCCCAGCTCACGCATGCCTTATAATACAGCTGATTTAATACAAGAAATAGATCTAATACCTTCTAATTAAAATACACGTCACCCTGCTGTGTAGGTAGAAGCGGTCTGAAGATCTTCATAAGTCACCCTTACCTGGTTTGTAAACACACAATCTGGAATGGTGATATTTCCCAGCAGCAGACAGTTTACAAGTCTTAAGTTTTCTGTAGGTACTGGAGTCAGAATATGGTAAAGCCTCCTCTCCATGTCAATCCCTCGGATAATTCCTTTAAAATATATTTACAGTTCAGTCTTAAATCCTCTGAACTATGGAAGGATGCACAATCACTGCATAGTCGAAATTCTTTGCATAGGCTAGTTATTTCTTAAAGTAGTGTTTTAGGTTTAAGCAGGAATCATGCCCTAGACAGAGGCTGAAATATGATTTTCTTGCTACTCTTGTGATTTGTCTCCCCTACCCTCCATCCCCTTTTGGTCATGAAAAACCCAAATACCCCAGATGTCAACTCCAGGATAGTTTTTTCCAGGAGCAGCAACAGAACCTTCAGATTTTCAAGTAAAATTGCTGTGTGTTTTCAAAACAGATGTACAACACACATTAATGCAATGTGAAGTTGTATAGCTAAAAGTCATTAGAGGCAATGCAAATATTTAGATTCAAAACGGCAACATCTCCTGCTATGGTTTGTGATAAAATGGTATTTGTCATTAAATGTACATTAAAATAGAACTTTTTTAAAGAGAGAACAAAGGATACGTGCATAATGCAGTCAAGTAAAAGTTGCAGGGGAACACCACTCTTTGCACTTCTGGACTGATTTTCCCTGTGCGACTTTAACATGGCTTCAACTGTTTAGAGAACTCCCCCCAACACACACTCCTTGTTTGTGGCTATGCTCCTGCAGAGCTCCAGGGAACCCTGAATGCTCAAGACATAGAAAGCAACTGAGAATTGTTGCATCAAAACCAGACTTTTTTCAAATTAAGTAGAGATGAGTGCTTAGTGAGGATTAGGCCCAAGGTAAGATTCAGACTTCAGGCGACTTTTGCTGTAGCCCTGTTCAGAGAAGTGTACTTATTTCTCCCCCCTACAATAAGAATATTTTACCCCCAATCCACACAGGTTGAGACATCCAAATGGATTTTGAGCACAACTTCCTGAAGTTGATCTTAAACATCTGAACCCAAAGGAAAATAATGTATCAAGTTATGAATAAATACAAAGACTACAATGGAAACTGTTTTGCGATCTTAACTAATCACTAATTTAAGACAGAGGGCTCACAAGCAAAGGTTATAATGGAAAACAAAACCTGTAGAGAAGAAGCAGATGTTTATTCTTTTACTCTACTCCTATTTTTCAAGTTACCTTTAAAAGAGTGATTAAAAACGGTGATTCCTTTATGCTGCAGTTTCAACATATGATCAGACGGGACAATTTAGTTTACGCAATGCTAAAGTCTCCCCAGGATTCACTCACCGAAGCCCAAGCAATCACAGACTGGTGTCTGGGTAAGCAAGACTGGCCCATCAGTCTGACATCTGACCTCATCCAATATCCTGCAGAGACCGACCCAGCTGGCATTTACTGAATACATGATGTGTGTAGGAGCAACATCAGTGTGAATAACCCTGAGCGCAACAGCATTGAAAGGTACCTACAAAATAAGCCCCAGATCATTAGTTCAACTTGAATTTAGTTCTGAATTGCAATAGACACATACTTTTAGTTATTTCTATCATCACTATATGCAGTGTTTTTGTAGCCATCGCTGTACACAAACTGAAATCTGCTGTACGCTGTGTGCCTACCTACATCAGTGACAACACAATACTGTAATCACAAACGTCTGACCAAGAGACATGTAAAATCTTTGCTATATACATTTCAGGGAGTGCTGGCGTAAATGTTAACCTGATAGAGATGTTTTACAAGTGGGTTACTACTGCTCCTAGCATTCGGACAGGGTCTTTTTGTTGACAGTTCCGTAAAACATTTAGAATATAGCAATTTAGATTACTAACAATCAGCTTTCTGAATCCAGTCATCAAAATGGCATCTTCAATTCTTTCAGAAATGGTTAAGTTACCTGATAGGGAACCAAACTATGTAAAGGAAGTACTGATTTTGTTTCCAGAGGCTGCAGCTGGCCAAGGTAACCTAACATTGCCACATCCCGGAGGATACTGCTGTGGACCCGTCTAGAAAAATAAGCAAACAAATCATGCAGAGATGAAAAACAATCATGTTCTAATTCAAACATAAGCACTTACTCAGACATTTCAGAATTTGCAGTGTGATATTTTTATATTCACTGTTTTAGAAGGTTTATTTTAAAATTTCTGTTGTTCAGACCTATTTAGAGCTATGTTTTATTAACCTTGTGGTTCTGAGATTCCACAGTTCAGTTGCAGGATGATATTATAAGGCTGCTTGCTTTAGGCAGCAGTCACTTTTTAGATTCTGGCTCTCTTCTCCAGTGCTGATAGCCAGGAGAATTTTCCATTCGCCAATTGTGACAAAGGAGAAGAAATGATGGTCTGAGCCAGTGACCCAAGTCACTCTTTATTAAACAGTTCTTTAGTGAAGGTTTCTGGGTGAAGTCAAACACCCATGCATACCCCCAATATCAGAGAAATGGAAAGCAAGTGCCAGGATGAGAGCCAAGGAGAGACAGTTGCTGACGCACGCAATCTTTAGACAAATATTGGTTATTAAGTTTGCCCTTAAACCATCGTAGCTAAAAGGCATATTGAAAAGCTTCAGGGTTTCTTCCTGTCCACAGCTCTACATACTCCTGGAGAAATTACGCGCTACTGCATATGTGCATAATTAATAAGCTGCACATACTTTTATTTTTTGTGCAGAAAAAAGCTTCTGCCAAAATGTGGCTTCAGTTCCGCCTTTTGCCCATCAGAGGGCGCTGCGGCGCAAGAACAGCAACAGCTCCCAGCAGAAAATAACTTCTGCAGTTCTGCCTTTTGCCCACCAGAGGGCCCTGTGGTGAAAGAACACAGCAGCAGCTCCTAGCCAGATGGGGAAGAGAAAGAGCCTGCCTTCGTCACAGCACCTGTCAGGACAGGTCAGGAGACAGGGCCTATGGGGAAACCGACAGCATGGGGCTGCTGGGGGGGGGGTCAGACAGGGCCAAAAAACATTTCCTGACTCTTTTTTGTCGTCTGTAGTTAGACATACTTGCTGACAGGTATTTTGAAATAATGACCAAAAATAATTGAAACTGGTGTGATTATATTGTGTTATTTTGACAAATAAAACATGCAGAATTTTAAAATATGCAGAATTTTAAAATATTGTGCGAAGAATTTTTAATTTTTTGGCGTAGAATTCCCCCAGAAATATTTACTATATCAAGATTAGGGACACTGTTCACTCTAATTTTTCCCACACATGTGCGGAATTAATTTTATTACGAGCACCAAATATGGAGGTGATGTGTGATACATCACCTCTATATTGGTGCACATAAGAAAATTCATGTGGTGGGGTGGGGCCGAGGGGTTCAAAGTGTGGGAGGGGGCTCAGGGCTGGGGAAGAGGGTTGGGGTGCATGGGTGCAGGCTCTGGGGTGGAACTGGAGATGGAGAGGCTCAGGACTGAGGCAGAGAGTTGGGGTGTGGGCTCTGCGGTTGGGCTGAGGATGAGGGGTTAAGGGTGCAGGCTGCCCCAGGGCTACAGCAGGGAGAGAAGACTCCCCCCAGCTCTCTCCCGGCAACAGCACCTGGGCTGTGGTGTGGGCCGGGGGAAAAGGCACCCTTCCCTGTTGCGGCAGCTCTGGTGCTGAGTTGGGGCACCCCTCCTCAGCAGACGGTTGGCCCTCCCCTGACCAGGTGGGTTCCCTGAGTGCCCACGTGGCACTTAATAGTCTGTTATGCGGCCACACAGCTTACAGGAAACTTAGTCCTGCATGGCTATTAAATAGTTTCAGCAAAGCAAAAGGCTTTACTTTGCCATAAGTGCAGTTCTCTGTTAAATCACTAGTGAAGGTTGTTCCAGAAACATACACAAGGCTACCATTGCACTATCAGTCTTGCACTTCTCTCATGAACTGATAAGCAGAACAGGATGAAATATTTCAAAACAAGTTTTTCATCCAAAAATGGCTTCTGAAATTGACTTTTTGCAAAAAAAAATTAGCAGTACTGTCAATGTTTTAATTTTTCATGAAAAATGTAGTTTGATATTTTTCAAAATCAAACGATCAAAATTATTAAATAAAAACTGGTAGTTATTCCAAGGTTTTAAATACCATTTTTTGAAAAAACTATTAGAATGTCCATTTAATGGATTTTAAAACCAAGAGAGACCATTATGATAATCTAATCTAACCTGCATAAAATATGCCACAGAACCATGCCAAGTAAATTCTACATGACAGCCACAACTTCTGTTTAAGCTATGGATACTTAAGAGATTCTAGTCTTGATTTAAAGATGTCAAGTGTTGACAAATCCATCACATCCCTAGGTAAGTTGTTAGAATTGCTAATTATTCTCACTGTTAAAAATGTGGTTTGTTGTCTGAATTTCTCTAATGTCCATTTCCAACCACTGGATCTTGTTATGCCTTTTTCCACTAGATTACAGAGCCATCTACTATCAAATCTCTTCTCCATGTAGCTACTTGTAGGTGCTTCGACACTACGATGACTGTGCCATACAAGTACCTGAACAGATGCAAGTGTGGCTCTGCGAAGATAACATCAGATAGAGAGCTCTGCATTGTGCATTTACTTTCAAAATTTAGTGACTATGAATGACATGCTGAAATGCAGACAAACTGCTGGAAACACATACTCCATGGCAGGAGCAGTGGCTTTTGTACTTACGCTTCACCAGCATTCCCTGCTCCAGGAAATTTTGGTTGTACGCACAGCAATTTATGCCCTGTAGTCGATGTTTGAAAGTCGCTTTCTCCTTCATACTGCTTCCAATCCTCCATTCCACTCACGTCCATGCTCTTACACTTGCCCTGTAGTTTGCCTTTTGTATGTAGGCCAGCAGCAAGATTAATATATTCTGGGGTAAAGCGAGGCATATCCTTAAAGTCTTCCACACTGATCTGAACAATGTGACTGGGTGACAGCAGTCGAATGATATCAATCAGAAGCAGCAATCCAACACCTTTGGGAATGGGGGGGGAGGGAGAGAAAACACAGTTTGCACAATGTAGTGCAGTCACACCAGGTAAGCATCTTGCAGAGCTGAACCTTGGTTATTAGAGACTCAGGAGTGTCTCTCAATGGTTGTTAGAGACTTAAAATAAACTCACACAGAATTAGAGTCATATTTCCCAGTCTCAGAATAGCTACAAAATGTGCATTATGGCACATATACTGTTAAGATATAGTATTAATCTTCTAATGCATCTCCAAAGACTAGATGTACGCTGGCTTACCTTTCACCCATCCCATTGTATTGATGACCAAAGGCACTTCTTTCTTGTAGGAGTTAAACACATACTTTACTGTGTCAATATATCTTTCGGTATCCTGATCACAACTAGCTTCTCCATAATACACCATTTTACGTGGCATTCGCTGATGAGTGAATGGTGGCCCTGAAAAAAGACACACCGAAGATTAACAGTAAATACTTGGGAGATTCAGTAATTCAAAGAAAGCGGCCATAAAGAGTTAGCAAAACCCCCAAAACTCCTGAAGCACACATGCTCAATCCTTTTCTATACTGATGGAAGTTATTCTTCCAGTTGTTTCATCTTTTTTGGAAAGACTTGTGCTTTAAGATTTTCTCCACTTGCTACCAATGAACCTTCCTCTGCCCTGCAGATCATTTCCTTTCAACTCTGAGTATACAGTCAAAGACAGTCAGTCTGGACGTCTGGGTATCAGAAACCTGATAAATCCACTAATGTGGTATGGAACTATACAATTCTTAAACGTATGAGTTTATAAATTAATTTAGATTAACTACTATTCTAGAAGACAATCTGAGCAGGGTAGCAGTTTTTGGTCAGGAAGTAAAAAAGGAACCCTAAATTGGAATGACAAAAGGACTGTGTGCATTACAATTTAGTAGTGTAAACACATTCGTTTTTTTCCTCCATGATGACAGAGCAGCCCAAGGCAAGCAGCTGATCCAAATAGTAGACCACATCATTTGGTGCCTGGGAACCAAAGCTCTTTGGAGACATCCAAGGCCATACCTATTAGCAGGTTTTCAAAACTTACAACAATATTCTTCCCTCTTTTTCCCACCCCAAGCTTAACAACTTTACAATTTAAAACCAGGGTGAGATGTTGAAACTTTTTTTTTAAAGCACAAACCCCAGAAAGTTCTAGGGCCTTTTACATTTTAAAACATGTACTTCTTTGACCCACACCACTATCTGCATATCTCAAAAACATTAATAAACTTATCCTAAAGTTTCAGTGAGGTATGCAAGTATTATTCCCACTTTCACAGATGGAGAACTGAAACAGAGATTAAATGATTTGCCCAAGGTGTCACATGAAGTCTGTGGCAGAGAAGGAAAACTAACTCAGGTCTGCTATATCCCAGACCAACAGCATATATAAAAGATCACCCTCTCCACCCACTTCCATAAAATATGTAAAAACCAACACGGGAGAATAACTTGCCTGGTAGTTCTGATTTCCTAGAGATAGCACCTTGGAGGATTTCACTCCCGGGTCTTAGCTCCTTACCACAAGATTGGCAGACCTCCTTCACTTATAATGTTTTTTGAACTGTGAGTAGAGGTAATATGGTTCTGTTAAGACACAGGAGTGAGAACCCTGCATAGTACCTTTAGAGAATAAAAATATATATATTTTTCTGGTGATAAGAATATAGCAAAATACATACCAAGACATGGCTCTGACACATTAATTAAGGAGACACAGCCAGGTGGTGTAAACTCTGTCTGTCCCAGATCACATTCCAAATATTCAACACAAGGAAGGCTACAATAAAAGAATAACGATATTTTAAGAGGCACTGCATATTAGCATCTGTGTAAATAAAACAGGACAGCATTTTACTTAGAATATATCAGGAAAAGAATCCAACTCTGACAGCTTTAAACACAATTTTGAAAATCTCAGACACTGAATAAGATCACTAGCTTTCTGCCTCCTCCCTCTATTTGACAGACTGTAATGATCAGGCAAGGACAAACTATAACTAGGACTCCATGTGCATCACGGAGGTCGCAGATTCCATTACTTTGTGCAACCTCCTTGACTTCTGCAGCGTCCAGGGCCAGCTCCTCAGGTGGCCTTGGGGACAGCCACACCAGCCGCTGCTCGGGCAGCTCCTGGCAGCTGTCCCCGGGCAGCCGGCTGGAGCAGCTGCCATCTGCTGGTCCTGGGCACTCCTGGACAATTCCCCCACCTTCACCCCCCCCACAAGCAGCCGCCCCCGAAGTTTTAGTCACAGGTATAAGTCATGGACAGATTACAGGCTGTGAATTTTCGTTGACTGCCTGTGACCTGTCCATGACTTTTACTAAAACTACCTGTGACTACTTGTGTAGCTTTAACTATAACCAACTACAACACCAGGCAGCATGCATGGTCTGGACCAGCGACAGCCCAATACCATTCCAGACTTGAGCAGAGAGACTGCCAATCAATGCCAAATTGCACAAGTGGTACAGACAGATGGCGACTGCCAATTACATCAAGCAAAAATTGTAATTTTCAAAAATATCCAAATTTCCAGTAATTATTTACAAATAATCCCATCAATTTTTTCTTGCCCAGATCATAGAAGATTTGAAAATTTGAGTCTTATAGGATAAAAAACTCACTGATTCAGCAACAGGTTAATGAGATATCTGTTAAATGTTGATTTTCCAATACTTTTTGGGCCACACACCAGAATGACAGGACAACCATCATCTTCCTCTGGAAAAATAAACATACCCTGATATGGACCATTACTACAAATTAATCTCATGCATCCTACTCCACCAAAGTTTACAAAAATTTAATCTCAGGAGCTGAGCATTTTCATTGAAAGAGCAGTTTACATAACATGGGTTTATATTTGCACTTGGGAACCGAACAAGATAACTGTGTTTAAAGGTGAAGAGGGTATTGACATATATAAACACAAAATAAAAAGCTTTCTAAGAGGGCGGACTCCAACACAAAACCAAAACCTTGCAAAATTCTACTGGCCTATGGGAAATTATTTGGGGGGTGGGGGAAACTGATACCCGCCCAACCCCCACTAAAATCATCATAAAGGCACATTAGTCTTGGTGGCAGATCAGCAAGGCAGCAATAAGCCTTATGGGCGAGATAAACACTCCCTCCTGCCCTCTAAGTACATCAAAATGGGGTAACTCACACTCAGTTTGGTTCAGAAACTCCCCCAAGACTTGAAATTTGACCCAAGCTTTTCACTATTGTCAGGGCATGGTTTCACAAGCATGAACTTAGGAAAAAAACTCTGAGAAAGGAGCTTTTGCTCCTGTTATATCTCTGCAAAACTTAACATATTCAGTTCCATCAATTTAAGATACTCACCACAACACGCTTGTATTAACTCTTCAATTGCCGAAACTGAACTCTCTGAAAAAATCAGGCCGCTTTCAGGATCACGTTTTCCAATACCAGTAGAAGCTAGAGCTGCATCTTCTGGTGTGAAGCAAGGACCCCTTTGTCTCTAGAGATCAGCAAGCATATAGCAGAGAAAGGTTTTAGCAAATTCATACATAACAATACAAAATAACCCCAGAATAACTCCTACTGTCTTATAGCCTGGACAGTGGTACCAGGACAGAAGGATTTAGTCACACTATCTTCTCTGTTCTAGTTCTACAGAAGTCTTAAGTCCAAGTGAGAGGAAGAAAGTGATAGGAACAAGGTCTTATCTTCATTGACATTCTACTTACTACAGCAAATGGCACCTTATAAATACCACAGACAGATATGTCTAAAATGGGAAGAATGATAACTCCTTTATAAAGCACTTGGAGCTCTACTAGGTATTATTATATACAGGTCTACAGCGCTCAGACCATTATAAACCATGGGAAACCAGCCTTATAATTCAAAGGCATGGGAGCACACCTGAAAGTCACATGACAGACATAGGATGATGACATGATTGGAACATGAAACAAGGTGCTCTGGAAACAATAATGGGGCTGGGCCAGTCAAGTGGAGCTGCCACCAACTGCAGACAGAACAGGAAACACTAGAGGGCTGGGGAGTGTGGGGAGAAAAGTATGGGAAGACAGTAGCAAGAAAGTGACTGGAACAAAGGACTAAGAAGGATAAGTAGTAAAAGAGGAAGTGAAGTTCCGGCAAAGGATAGATCCATGTGTCATATATATAAAAGAATGAATTACAACTTATGTACACGGTTATAATTCCATCACTGATTCAGCAACAGGTTAATGAAATAGCTGTTAAATGTTGACTTGAATGACTACATACATGATTCAAGCTTTGGTCTTATGGTAAATATCCAGAATACTTCTATGGAACGGTACCCCCTTAATTCACAATTCCTGGAAATTAGTCTGAATTTTACAAACATAACACATGCTTTTTTTTCCTGACCCATATATTTATTGCTCCATATACCACTGATCTTCTCCTGAAGCCATGCACATTTTTCTTCCTCATAAAACAATTCCCATAGGGTAAGCTTGAACAAATGCAAGATTTCCATTAAGTAACCAAGTGGAAGACGCATTTCACCTTTACTCTGAAGATATGGGAGAACTCTGGGTGATTAAGAATGAATCTTGTAACCGAGGTATCCAGACCATCCAACAGCACCACGGAACACAAAGGGGCAAAATTTTTCATCAGTTTAATTCTAGCAGCTGCAAGATGACAACAGTTAGTCTTAAAACACTATATTTCACACAAATTAGAGTCAAGTCCAAAACTGATACAATGGACAAATACTTTTTACATTATCTGACCTTCATAATACCTGTGAGGTAGGTATCTCCCCATTTGACAAATGTGAAAAGAGAAGCAAACATCTTATGTGATTTGCCAAAGAAGTCAGTGATGTGCAGAACTAGAACTCATGAGTTCCTATTTTCCAGTCCTGTACTTTAAAAAACAAACTACAGAGCTCCATGGAAAATGAGAAAGTATATTCGTATCCTAAAGTAAGGCAATAAACAACACTCAGTCATTTTCATTGCCATAAAAAAGTGATAAAGACGATCTTGAGAGTTTGCCAATTACTACGTGTACAACTATAGACCAAATATTTGTGTGTGTGAATTTACTGTGGGACAGATGATGGCTGGACAGCCCTAAAAACTGTAGTACCCACTGGACAGATACAGCATGAAACACATCTCTCCCCTCAGTCCAGGTGATCATAATAGCTCACCTAGTCTGACCTCTTATGTAAAACAGGCCCTAGAATTTCAAACAGTGATTCCTGCTTTTAGCTCAACTTGTGGTTGAATAAAGCACATCTTTTAGAAAATCATCCAGTCTTGATTTAAGGACTGCCAGCAATGGAAAATTTACGACAGCATTTGATAATCTCTACCAATAGTTAACTACCCTCACTGTTAAAAATTTGACTCTAATGGGAAGTTATTCTGCTTTGCCTCTACAGAAAACAGCCAGAAAAGGCATCAACAGCAATAGTGATGATGAGGACATGTCACTAGACTGGGACCACCCTAACTCAGTTCACAGAAGCCACTGAATAATGTCAGGTGAAGATGACTTCTGATCACAACTCTAGTCTACATTCAGAATGGTGACAGAGAGATAAAAGGCTTATCTCACTACAAGGTCTCTGAGATTCTTCAGTCTGCCCCAAAGCAATTGGTAACAGGTAGCCCTACATGTAACCAGCCCTAATAGTACGGCTCTTCAGCCCCCCAAATAGCAGACTCCTCACCAAAGCACACTGCTCAGCCCATGCTTACCACGTGGCACATGATGGGCTCTGAGCATCGCCCTGGCTGATATCCTCATCTCCTTTTTCGATTTCTCCAGCGTCTCGTAGATCACTGCTTCGATGGTCAGGGCAGAGTGGGTCTGAGGGGAGAAGAGGTCGTAGGGAGGCTGCTCCTGAGTGATAGTAAATCCAAACACTCGGACTGCACCATAGAGGCAGGTCAGGCGGCATTTCCCAGTGAAGGTCAGCTTCTGCAGTGGGGAAACAGGAGACGAGATACTGACCAGGCTTGAAGACAGGGCGGTGCTAGACAGACAAGGGAGAGACAGACCCTGCCCTGGCTGTTCACACACAAGAGGCGCTGAGTTTCCCACCCCGCCCAGGAGCTGCCCCCCCCCCACCCACCCCATCCCTGCTCCCGCACTGGGCTAGGGCCCAAAGCCACTGCACATCTTCATCCCCCCCAACTATTCCCAGCTACCCCACCAACAGCCCTCCCGCCCAACAGCCGCCCCCCAGCACCCAACGGCCGCCCCCGTCCCCTCCAACGGCTGCCCCCTCCATCGCCCCCAACGCCCCCCTGTCCCCTCCAACGGCTGCCCCCTCCACCCCCCCTCGTCCCCCCCCCAACAGCCACCCCCGCGCCAGCCCTCCCTTCCCCTCCAACACCTGCTCCCCCGCAACAGCTGCCCCCTCCATCGCCCTCCATCCCCCCCCAACGGCCGCCCCCGCGCCAGCCCTCCCTTCCCCTCCAACACCTGCTCCCCCGCAACAGCTGCCCCCTCCATCCCCCCTCGTCCCCCCCCAACAGCCGCCCCCGCGCCAGCCCTCCCTTCCCCTCCAACACCTGCCCCCCCCACCAACCCCTTCCAACGGCCGCCCCCAGCACCCAACGGCCGCCCCCGTCCCCCCCAACGGCTGCCCCCTCCATCCCCCCCCAACGGCCGCCCCCGCGCCAGCCCTCCCTTCCCCTCCAACGCCTGCCCCCCCCACCAACCCCCCCCAGCGGCCGCCCCCAGCACCTGGGCGCGCGGCAGCAGCAGCACCGCGGCGCCCTCTGTGGCCTCCACCGCGGCGAGGCCGCGCGCTGCCGGGGCCGCCTCCCCGCCGCCCGCCGGGCCCGGCGCCTGCAGCAGCCCCGCGCGCACGAAGGAGGCGGCGTATTCCCGCCACGCGTCCCGGCCGGGCCGCTCCCGCCACTTCCGGGCCGCGGGGCCCGAGCCCGGGCCTCCCTGCCGGCGGCCGCGGCCCAGGCGCTTGCGCGGAGGCTGCGCCCGGCGGGCCGCGGGGAAGCGGCGGAGAGCGGGCGGCCGGGGCATGGCGGCCTCCACAGCAACTCTCGCGAGAGTCGCCCCAGCCGGCGAGAATCGGGCGGGGCCCTCGGGATCGCGCGAGACCCGACTCAAGCGCCCCCCCGCGGGGTCAGAGGGGGCGTCCAGGCGGGGGGGGGGGGGGGGGCAGCGGGGCCGCGACACGGTGCCCCTCCCCCCCTCCGCGCGCGGGGCCGGGACACGGGGCCCCCGGCCCCTCCCCCCCGCCGGGCTGCCACACGGGGCCCCCGGCCCCTCCCCCCCCGCGACACGGGGCCCCCCCGCCGGGCCGCCACACGGGGCCCCCGGCCCCTCCCCCCCGCCGGGCCGCCACACGGGGCCCCCGGCCCCTCCCCCCGCCACACGGGGCCTTGGCCCCTCCCCCCCCGCCACACGGTGCCCCCGGCCCCTCCCCCCGCCGGGCCGCCACACGGGGCCCCCGGCCCCTCCCCCCCCGCGACACGGGGCCCCCCCGCCGGGCCGCCACACGGGGCCCCTCCCCCCCCGCCACACGGGGCCCCCGGCCCCTCCCCCCCCGCCGGGCCGCCACACGGGGCCCCCGGCCCCTCCCCCCCCGCGACACGGGGCCCCCGGCCCCTCCCCCCCCCGCGACACGGGGCCCCCGGCCCCTCCCCCCGCCGGGCCGCCACACGGGGCCCCCGGCCCCTCCCCCCCCGCGACACGGGGCCCCCCCGCCGGGCCGCCACACGGGGCCCCTCCCCCCCCGCCACACGGTGCCCCCGGCCCCTCCCCCCCGCCGGGCCGCCACACGGGGCCCCCGGCCCCTCCCCCCGCCACACGGGGCCTTGGCCCCTCCCCCCCCGCCACACGGTGCCCCCGGCCCCTCCCCCCGCCGGGCCGCCACACGGCCCCCCCCCCACACACACCGCCCAGACCCCGTAGACCCCTTCCCTGGCCTGGGGCACTAGGCGTGTGTTTGTGCCGAGGCTACTCCTTGACCCAGGGAGATGGAGCCGCAGGATGGGCTCTTGCATCCACACTAGGGGAGAGGCCAAGGCTGGGCCCAGCAAGGCACGGCCCGTGCAGCCCCACTGACCCCCACTCCCTCCTGCTCTGCGCCGGGGCTTCTCCACCTGTGTTCCTTTGCGCACCTTTAGCAAGTCTCAAGTGGCGGTGCAGACAGCTGTTGTCTGTATCTGTCCTTGAATCCTGTTCAGCGAGTTTTCAGTCTAAGCCTTGTGCGGACCCCTTCGACGTAGTCCACTGACCAGAGACTGAGAACCACGGCTCTATACAAACCCAGAGCGAGGGAAGGACACCACTGTGACATGAAGCGCTCTCTGGACTCTTCCCTGCACCTGCTTATTAGTGCACAAAGTCTCCAGCCCAGGGACGGTCTGTACTGACGTGTCTTGTATGTTGTTGGCACCAAAAAAAGAAAAGTCCCAGCTGCACGCTTTCCCCTCCTCAACCTGCACTCCCCATTTTCTGCTCTTCCTCAGAGTCCACCCCAAAAGGGGAGCTCATCCATAAGCATCTGTTAGACCTGTCATAAACCCCAAAGCTTATGGTCAATGAGCAGCACTTATTTGTCAAGTGCCGGCAGTGAATGTGTCCCCTTCCCCAGCAAGCTTACTGTCTCGAGCAGTGGTTCTCAAACCTTTTTTTTTCTCCACAGACCACTTGAAAATTGCTGAGAGTCTCAGCGAACCACTTAATGATCTTTCCAAATGTTGTTTGTACCGTTAGCTAACTATGGTAAAGCGCTTTGGATAAAAGTGCTACATAAAAAAAACCCTTAATAATTAAATTTTTTTGTTCAACAAATAAAAGCACACAACTCAACTTTCTAATGTGATGGATGTGCCCTCTCTCCCCCGCTGCAGCAGCCCCTGCGCAGGGGTTGGGAAGGAGGGGGTCACTCCCTCTCTCCCCCGCCGCAGCAGCCCCTGAACTGGGGCTGGGAAGGAGGGGGGTCTCTCCCTAGCAGCTGCAGCCCTGGAGCTGGAGAAAGTCTCCTCTTTCTCTGGCCGCTGCAGCCCTGCACCTCCCAAATTCCCCCCACCCCCTCTTCTCACCCCACTGCCCTCTCCCACCTACCCACCATTTCCCCCAAGGCCACCACCTCACCTTACATGTGCGTCTTCTCCAGGGTCCAGGCACCTAATTAGTGGAGCCATGCTTGCATAGTTCCACTAATTAGGTTGGTGGCCCTTCATTCTCTTGTGTGCAGCTGCCCAGGCGTGCACCTTAAAGGGAACGATCTGCAGACCACCTGAATGGAGCTCGCGGACCACTGGTAGTCTGCAGACCACAGTTTGAGAACCTCTGATCTAGAGAATACACATACCATATAGAGGAGGACACACAATGGTAATTTATCTTTTATTACCTTTGTGAGCCTCACTGAAGAAGTAGTTCATTAGCAGAGATTCTGATGTACATCACATACTGGCTTTCTTCTCTTTTCCCTCTCTATTACATGCAGAACATAGTGCAACATATATAGTAGTTATATAAGAACACTCCTAAATGCCCATAACAAAAGCCCCACACAGCCCACTCTACTTCCTAAAACACTCCAACATCAGCTTGTTGAATGAAACTATAAAATAACTGCTCAGTTTAACGTGAGAGGGAGGTGGTAGAGAACAACTCTAGAGAGAGTATCCTCCACGAAGATCATGACCTAGTTAATTCATGCCATTTCCACTGACCACAGGGTCTGGGCTCACCTGCAGAATATTACAATAGATAAATCCCTGGTTGGTTTGTTATTTTTACCTCAAAGCAAAACTTCCTCCCTTCCTGGGAAAGTGTGAAGTCCTAGTTCCTGGGTACATGTTGTATCAGGGGCATTTGCGTATGTGTAAGCTGTCTATGTAAATAGTCCAAGGTACTTCAGGATCTGAGATCCTAACATTGTCTGAGAGGCAGTAAGTGTTGTGTCCATTATACGCTTCCCAGCCCCTTCTCCAGAGAGCTCTGTGCCAACAGCATGATGCTTTCTCCTCCATTCATTTTATATTTGTATCTCTTGGCTCCATGTTATTGGGCTTTCATATGCCAGAACACGGGGCCTTCTTCTAACTTCAGGATGGACGGAGATTACACGATTGCAGGATTTTTCCGACTGCATAGCTACTCAACAACAGTGAAATCTAGACCGGAAGTTGACATATGTGACAGGTAAGTGAGAAGGGTAGGGCTTGGCGCTGCAACAAATACTATGTATCAGTACCTAGATACTACAGTTAGTATGTCCAAGCAGGGGGTATGCTGTAATCACTGCTTAACATGCTGTCCAGTATTATCTCATTGCTTCCTTGTACTTGCGGTCTGTCTGCTAGATCCACCTGTTGCCTCTCATCTTAGCCTTAGATTTTAAATTCTTGGAGCAGGGCCCGTTCTGTATTTGTACAGCAGCTAGTACAGTGGGGCTCCTGCAACCTAATACAATCACAGTGACCAGAGCTTTAGAAATGTGGTTCGCCTAGATTAGACAGACACAAAGAAGAAAATCATATTTAGCAGGAATAGAAACAGGAGGGGAAATGAGCAGGAAAAAGAAGTGGAACAAGAAGTAGGAAAGCAGATATTGGACAAAGAGACCCACTGCAAATAGACAGGAAGCTGCAACAGAGAAGACCCATGGTGGGCTGGGAGTTGGGGCATGCAAGGCTCACCTCTCATTAATAAAATGACAATAGTCCAAAATATCGCAGCTTAGCTGGTGCAACTGCGGCCATTACTGAAGAAAATCTCTGCTACAGCCAATATCCACTCTGTGCCATCAGAGATCTGGGGAGATGCAGGTGGTTTCTCCTCCTCTTGTGCAACCTAAGCAGGAGAAAGGGAGCAGAACAGGGCAGTGAATCTGCCCCATAGGATATTGCATAAAGAGTTGCTGAAAAGGAAAAGGACCTAGGGGTGACAGTGGACGAGAAGCTGGATATGAGTCAGCAGTGTGCCCTTGTTGCCAAGAAGGCCAATGGCATTTTGGGATGTATAAGTAGGGGCATAGCGAGCAGATCGAGGGACGTGATCGTTCCCCTCTATTCGACATTGGTGAGGCCTCATCTGGAGTACTGTGTCCAGTTTTGGGCCCCACACTTCAAGAAGGATGTGGATAAATTGGAGAGAGTCCAGCGAAGGGCAACAAAAATGATTAGGGGTCTGGAACACATGACTTATGAGGAGAGGCTGAGGGAGCTGGGATTGTTTAGCCTGCAGAAGAGAAGAATGAGGGGGGATTTGATAGCTGCTTTCAACTACCTGAAAGGGGGTTCCAAAGAGGATGGCTCTAGACTGTTCTCAATGGTAGCAGATGACAGAACGAGGAGTAATGGTCTCAAGTTGCAGTGGGGGAGGTTTAGATTGGATATTAGGAAAAACTTTTTCACTAAGAGGGTGGTGAAACACTGGAATGCGTTACCTAGGGAGGTGGTAGAATCTCCTTCCTTAGAGGTTTTTAAGGTCAGGCTTGACAAAGCCCTGGCTGGGATGATTTAACTGGGAATTGGTCCTGCTTTGAGCAGGGGGTTGGACTAGATGACCTTCTGGGGTCCCTTCCAACCCTGATATTCTATGATTCTATGATTCGGAGAGGGGCAGTGGGGATTTGAACTAATAGGTAAGATCTGATGTGTGTTGTGTAACAATAAATAGCGGCAAACTCAGTGTAAACGTACAAAAAGAAAGATGTTTGTGCTGCTGGTCTCCTCATGAATCCCCTGTGAGCAATGGTACATGTAGCAGAGGGGGGCACAGACAGGTGAAGTGATTTGTCTGAGGTCACCTAGTGTGTCAGCATTAGAACTCCAGGCTGCCTGGCTCTTGGACCACATTGTTGTTATGCCAGGCATTGCCCAGGGTGCATCTCCAAGATTCAGTGAAGCCTTCACATCTCTCTCTTGCCTCTGCAATAACACTTGTGTTTCTGCAGAGCAGCCTCTGTAAACAGCCATGGCTACCACCTGTTCCAAGCCATGAGACTCGCCATCGAGAAGATAAACAACTCCAGCAGTCTCCTCCCCAATGTCACTTTGGGCTACGAGATCTACAACACATGCTCAGAATCTGCCAACATGTATGCAACGCTGAGTATCCTTGCCCAGAGCAGGCAACACCATGTGGAAGTGCTCAGCAACTTCACACACTACCAGCCCAAGGCTGTGGCTTTGATAGGACCAGACAGCAGCCACTTTACCCTCACCACTGCAGCTATCCTGAGCATCCTCCTTATGCCAGAGGTAATCAGTAGCTTGTCTGGAGCAATGCCAAATATATGCCGTAAGCGATACGTTATCTGTGGCAGGGTCAAACACAGGAGCTGATTAGGGTAATACTGATTAATCAGAAGAAGGACAGGAAGTGGGCTTGTGGTTTGGAGTGGAGGTGGCTGGAGGATCAGTGCTCCAAGCAGGTGTTGCGACCCCTATGGTCCTTTGTGGCATGTGGGACTCAGTCTCGGTGTGACTCCAGAAGAGGTTAGGCTCATTCCTAGCGCTGAAAACGACATGCAGCATTGCTGCTTACTTGGTTGTTTTTTGAATGTGTGTTGCTGCGGCTACCACTTCCACATGCCCTCCAAATACCAATCCCCTCACGCCCACAAGAGTCACTGCTGACGCTGGTTCCTCCTGCCGGTATCGTTGCTCGGTGCCAATCGCCCCCCTGCTCCTCGGGTAATCACTGCTCAGCACTGACCTCCCGGCGGTACCAGTGCCCATCCCCCTCTGCGCAGTTTCCCAGCTGGAGACACATCCTTTCCCTGATTCCCTTTTGCAGATTAGTTACGAAGCCTCCAACGAGTTGCTGAGCCTGAAGAGCGCCTACCCCTCGTTCCTGCGCACCATCCCCAGCGACAGGCTGCAGGTCGAGGCACTAGTGCTGTTGCTGCAGGAGTTCAGGTGGAACTGGATTGCGGTGGTGGGCAGTGATGATGCCTATGGCAGGAACGGGATAAAGACCCTGAAAGAAGTGGCGGCTAAGCATGACATCTGTGCCGCCTACCAAGGAATCATCCCCATGAAGGGGGGTGCCAACAGCCCAGAGTTGAAGGAGATGCTTAGAGTCCTTGTGGAGACCGGTGTCAATGTCACCGTCGTCTTCTCCAATGTGGACAGTGCTACAGACTTCTTTGACATGGTGGTTCAGGAGAACGTGACGGAGAAGGTGTGGCTGGGCACTGAGGCCTGGTCTCTAGCCTCAGAAGTCTGGAGCATCCCCGGCATCCACAGAATTGGCACGGTGATTGGGTTGTCAGTCAAGCAGGCAAAGCTTCCAGGATTGGAGGAATTTGAATCTGCCCATGTGAATTCAGAGAAAAGTAATGTAGCCATGTGTGCCCCTGATTTGGGTGCTGAAGGGAGCAGTGGTGGGAGCAGCAGCAATGAGAGTACCAGCCAAGGCTGCAATCAGATCTGCACAAGGTGCCACTCACTCACTTCAGCGCCCCAGACGTTTGACATTTGGGCTGCCTTTAATGTGTATTCGGCGGTGTTTGCTGTGGCCCGTGGCCTGCACAACTTGCTGGGTTGCTGCTCGGGAGCGTGCAGCAAGGACAAAGTCTATCCCTGGCAGGTGAGTGGGTCACTGGGAAAGGCCCCCTGCTCTCTTGTAGACTCTTGTGAGAGTCTCCTTGTGTGAAGCTGCATGGGGGCAGCCCAGAGCTCAGGGCAGGTTTGACTATGCTGTAGTGAGAGGCAGGGGACTGGAAGTAGAAAGGAGCAGAAGTATAAGCATCTAGCAGGATGAGCAGGTGTCCAGCAGCTCCAAGATCTACCTGTGAGCTGCATGCTGTCAGAGCACCGATAAGGTTTCAAGGCTGGTGAATTGAGTCCCAGAACAGGCCAGCACGGCTCTGCCAATGGGCCTCACCCTGCTCTGGAGAGACCATCCCTAATTAGAAGAGAGGATGGATGGTAGCTGGGGGCCTTGGACACCTGGGTTCAATTCTCTGCTTCCCTATAGACTCCATGTGCCTTTGGGATGCCACTGACGATAAAATTTTCAATAGCCCCTAAATGACTCAGATGCCTCCATCTCTTGAAAGTCAATGGGACTTAGGCATTTTTGAACAATACACCACTAGTCTCTGTGCTTCCGTTCTCCAGCTGTAACATGGGGATAATAGCACCACCCTGCCTCCGGGTGGTGGGGGAATTCATGAGGAAGAGGAAAGCAGCAAAGACTTGAACCCTCCCACCCCGTTAAGGCCCTAACCTATCCCTGACTGGGGTCTTTGCCCAAGTGGCTGAAGCTGTGTGTGGGAATCTTGGGTCTTTTCTGTCTGTGGCCTTTTTGTTTTCCAGCTCCTGGAAAAAATCAAGCAGGTGAATTTCACTCTGCAGAATAGCAAGGTGCTTTTTGATGCCAATGGGGATCCCCTGACAGGCTATGACCTCGTCATGTGGAAGTGGACTGGCCTGACCTGGTCTTTTGATGTGATTGGGTCTTTCCTCCAAAAGCCAGACGGACTGAACATCAACCGGGATGGAATCCTGTGGCATACAAAGGATAATCAGGTACCACAGCATCTGAGCTGCATACTGGGAAAGGAGTGGCCTCAGGAGCTTCGGGCAGTAGCACCAAACGGGGAGTTTCTTAGCATTACAAACAAAACGAACCTCCCCTTATTCCTGAAACTTGACCCTGCATAAAGCTCTGTGTCCCCGGGGTTGGGGAAGCAGAATCCTGCAGGCCGGGAGGGGCCCGCCTCACCACTCCTCCTTCTGCACTGAGTCACGTTTTCTGGTCATGGTCAGGTCTGCTGCATCTCCACGGGTCTTTCCCTTAGCAGGGTGAAGCTGGGGCGCTTAGCATCTCAGGGTGCAGGCTCTGCAACAATCAGGGCTGGCAGTACTGGGAACAGAGAGCTGACAGGCTCCTACTTGCATCTTACTTTTCAGAAAAAGCTCTCTCAGGAAGAACCACCCCAGGTATGCCCTTGTGCTGCCCCTGCACACTGCCCCTGCATCCCACCCGCAGTCCCGACCCCTTTCCTGGACATTAAGATGCCTAGAAATATAAGGAACAGCCCTCTGGTGAGCAGCCTGCGCTGGTCCCAGGAACTCAGCTCTGCTCGGTCAGTGCTGTTTCCTAGCGGGCCCTAGCTGTGATGGGGGCTTTCTCTTGGCAGGCCTGACCCTTGCTGTGCTTTCATGTAGGTGCCTATGTCAGCTTGTTCAAAGGTCTGCGTAAAAGGAGAGAAGAGGATGCAGGTGGGGCTTCACCAATGCTGCTTTGACTGCGTGGCCTGCCCCGCAGGAACCTTCCTGAACAGCAGCGGTCAGTAGAACCTGAGGCAGCTCCTCACAGGGGTCACAGCCAGGGCAAGCTGGTTAATCTTGTTCTGCCATTCCAGTGTTCCTATCCTGTGCACCTGGCTCCATGCTCCTCTTGGACACGCTTACTCCAGCCCTTCTCTGTGCTCCTTGCTTTCTCCTTCTCCTCCATCCTGGCTGCAGCAGTTTTCTCTTCTCCTTCTCCCATTCCCTTCCCCTTCCTCTTGCGGGGCCTGACGACGAGCGTTTGAGATGCAAATGGCCCAGTGCAGCTTGCGCTCTGGCTTCTCCATCTGAATAGCTCTCAGAAGGGCTGCTGTGCTGGGAGTATGTAAATTCCGGGTCTCCCCCGCCCTCCACCCAGTGCTGGCTCCAGTGCACTCCTGGATAGTGCTGGGAAGCTGTGGTTTCAGATGGTTGCCGGGAATCAGATGAACAGGTGAGCTGAAGCTGCCTGACTCCTCTCACTGTGAGCTTTGGGTGGGGGGAGGCAGGTGTGACAGCTGCTGCCTGCCCTGGGAGGAAGAGCCTGCCCACTGTTGTCTTTGTCCTGTTGATGGGGCAGGCAGACAGACAAACCCAGAAAGAATGAGCAGCCCCAGGTGGCAATAAACACCAGGGTGGAATTTGGTTAGTGGCTAGTCGATGGTGCTGGAAGTGATATGAAAATGCTTGGGTGCTGGGGGCCAGGTGGTGCCCTGGGCTGACTGCAGGATTAGCTGATCCCCGCTGTGCCAGCCACAAATGCAAACCTATAGCAAGAGAAAGTCTTCAGCCCCTTCACTCTCACTCAGTAGATGCTAGCAAACTCCACGTTCCACTAGAGCATGAGCTTTGTGCAACCACCAACAGTGAAGAGCCTCAGGAGTAAGTTACTCAGTGGCCTGGCTGGGTGAACAGCCCTGCACCTAACTAGCAGTTGGAGGAGAGAGCAGCTGCTGCAGACATGCCAGCCTTTGTGGGGCTGTTGCATCTGCTGGAGCCCACATCACACATCCCTGCAGACTAGCTGCATGAGCTGTGTACTTTACCTCAACCAGGACTCCAGCTGGGACCCAGGTGGTCTGTAAGCCTTAGTTCACTCAGCTAAGCCAACAGCAGCTACTGCCCCTGACTAAGCTGGGGGGAGCCGTGCTGAGGGAGGCCACTCTATAGACCAGAGCTCTCCCATTCCAATTCCTTTCCATATCCTGCCACAGACACCCCAGTGGTCTCATAGGACCATTAATGTCACAGGAATTGCACCCACTCACTCTAGGGCTGAGGCCTTAGGATTTGTCACCTTTTATACTGTCTCATTAAACCTTGTTTGGAGGTGGTGCACATTGATCCCAGGTCATTAAAGACCCTAAGGCACTTTACATAAGGGCTGGGTTGTTATCCCCAGCATCTGTGCTCCACCTCAGAGGTAACTGCATCCCAGTGGTGAGTGATCCCTGTACACAGCTTGTTAAGTGTTTTGGGATCCTTTCAGGCATGAGGTGCTATAAGGTGGCAGATCATTATTACCATAACCAGCATGGTGTGTGAGCAGCATCTCAGCTCTTCCATTCCCTTCCTCTGCAGACCTCTACAATTGCCAGCCCTGTGGGACAGATCAGTGGGCCCCAATGAAGAGTGAAATCTGCTTGAATCGGACCACCGAATTTCTGTCCTGGGCTGACCCCGTCTCCTGGGCCTTGCTGACTGCCATCACCCTTCTGCTGCTGCTGCTGGCAGGGACAACTGCCCTCTTTGCCCAGAACCTCACCACGCCAGTGGTCAAGTCGGCAGGCGGCAGAATGTGCTTCCTCATGCTGGGCGCTCTGATCTGTGCCTGCTGCAGCCTCTACTGCTACTTTGGGGAGCCCACCTGGCACACGTGTCTGCTGAGGCTGCCCATCTTCTCCATTAGCTTCACCATTTGCCTCTCGTGCATTGCAACCCGTGCCTTCCAGATCGTCTGCATCTTCAAACTGGCGTCTAAGTGGCCTGCCTTCTATAGAGCCTGGGTGAAGCACAACGGACCCAACCTGTTCATCGGAGCCTGCACAGTCACCCAGGTGGCGATGTGCCTGGTCTCGCTCAGCATCAATCCCTCAGTGCCCAGGAAGGACTACACGACCTTTGTGACGATGACCATCTTCCAGTGCTCGGAAGATGATGCTGTGTGGGGGCTGCTCTACAACACAATGCTCAGTATCTGCTGCTTTGTCATCAGCTACATGGGGAAGGACCTGCCTGAGAACTACAACGAGGCCAAGTGCATCACCTGCAGCCTGCTTATCAACTTAGTCAGCTTCATCTGCTATCTCACCACCTACATCTTCTACCATGGCAAATACCTGGTGGCCATCACTGTGCTGTCCAACCTGTCCACCCTGTCTGGGATCTTTGGAGGCTACTTCCTCCCCAAGGGCTACATCATCCTCTTCCGAGCGGAGCTCAACACCACTGAGCACTTCCAGATGTCTATCCAGAGTTACACCAGGAAGAGCAGCTCAGACTGAGCTCACAGGCGGGGGAGCAGGGAGACTTTGGGATTTATATGGGGTGGATGGGGGGAGGTCCCTCACAGCTGTTGAATTCTGTGCTCTCAGCATCCCACTGTGGAGGAAGAGGGTGTGACAGAGATCTGTGCAGGGAGCTGCAGGGGGGCTCTAGTGGGAGCTGGGGATGAGATGGGGGGTGCGGAGGGGTGGAGTGAAATGAGCTCAGGCCTGTGACTACCTGCCACCAGTAACTGATCCTGCTGGGCTGCGAGGTGAGAGTAGCTGTGTGGGAGTTGGGATGGAGGGGGTATTGGGCAACATACCCTGCAGGGGGCACATGGGAGCACGCAGGCCACATGGGGTCTGTGCTGTGGGAGGTGGCAGCAAGAAAAGACAGACTGGAGAGCTCCCATGTTTCAGTTAGAACAGGCGTTGACAAAGCTGGGCCTGGGGCCTTGCCTCACTCCCAGCCAGCCTGTGGGGTCAGGGACAACTCATCTGCCATGCTCTTCATCTTCCTTGTGAGTGGAAGGCCGGCCCTGTGACAGAGCCATGTGCAGGGGGCCTGTGCAGGGCACAGAGGTTGTGACCCCAGAGCCTAGTGGGTGAGGGAGTTTAGGGGCAGTGAGGTCAGCCCGGGGCAGTAATGCTTTGCTCTCCCCTTTCGTGGCTCCTTCCCACCTCCAGCCCTCCAAGGGACAGAGCTTCCCAGAGCCGCATCCACACCAGTCCTGCTGCCAGCACCAGGGCTGCACTTTGTGGCAGCACAAGACTGGCTCCATGAGCTAGTGCACATCCTTAGCCAGGCTCCATGGCTCCAGCATTTCAGGAGCACTAACTCCCACTGTTACACCCTGCATGGAATCCTCATAGCCGCAAGATGGCAGCCCTGCATGCCACCTGCCCAGCTGCAGCGTAAGTTGCAGGTCACAGATCTGGAGACAACAGTAGGTCCCAAGGGGGCCACATCCTCCAAGACAAGACTGCTGTAGGGCATGGGGAATGGAATGGATGACACAAGTCATTATACTCTATCCTGGCTCTTAAACACCTACCCTCAAGAGACAGATCTGGGCTTCTCTTTTCTCCCTACTAAATGGATGGAATACCTGGTGAGTGGGGCTGGGTGGGGGACGGGATCCCCATGAGCCCAGCACCTCGGAACAGGAGGCTCTTGATGATTTGCTCATGCCCCTGGAACTGAGTGGCCCGATAGTCTCTCAGGCTGGTTACCCAAGAGACGTGAGAACAGCTTCCTGGGAGGCTTGGACCACTGGCTTTGTCAGCTCAAGGTGGAAAAGGAGGGGCTGAGCACACTGGCCAGCCTAGGATAAAAACGCCCCTTTTCTCTCGGGTGCTGATATGGGTAGAGAGGGGGGCTGGGAACATGCTGCTGCTTCTCAGCACCAGGCACCCAGCACCCACGCACAGGCTCATTCCCTCCCACGGGACACTATGGGACACTGAGCAGAGGTAACTTACATAGCGGGCACTCAGATCCAGTCCTCATGCTCTTCTCCCTCAGCATCTGAAGCCATTTCACTGTGCCCTCAGCCCCTCCCTCTCACCTGCCCCACAAAGTTCTGACCTTAAGTACTATTTTGTCAGATAATTTTTATTGTTAAACTGCCATTAAATATAACACAGGAGAAAAAACACAAATGTCTCTCCAAAAACAGGTGGCAACAGCACCCAAACGGCCAACAACAGTCAATCAAACTTCACTGGAAACTCACTCACTGCTGCATTACAGCCCATAGTTAGCCCCGCTCCTACCCCTGGGGAGTTACAAGAGCCTTTGCCAACAGTGGCATGGTGACTGGCTGCAAGCTGCAATTCCCAGGGTCTGCTGGATTTGCCCAGGGAGGCTGAATGCAGATTTTTGCTCCTCTTTCAGGGTGAGTCACTCAGTTGTCAGTTTCAGCTGAGAGCATCCAGGGGCATAACATCTGCCGCCATGTGTATGAGGTTCCCTTCCAGCCAAGTATGCCAGCAATGACCAAGGGGATGGAGCTGTTCTGCCTGGAGCAGTTTATAGCCTGTCCCTCAATGACAAGGGGCTCTTTCTGCCAGGGCCTCCAAAGCCCCTCTGCGTTCCCTGCGGCTCTGGGACAGGCTCCCACCCTGCACTCAGCAGTTTGCTATTTGTTGCCTCATGCTCCCCGAGTGATGCAAACTGCAGTGCCTCCTGCAAACTCCAGGCCTAACCTCCACTGTGCTGGGAAAGTGCTCCCCTGTGGATGGGCAGGAAGCCAACCGAGCTTTCTGAATGAGATACGCAGGCTGTTTGTCTTCCTTGGATGCCCAGAGCACACTAGTCACCTCCTTGCTCCAAAGAGCTCCTATTCTTAGCTCAGTGACACAATAAGGTCATCACCAAGGTCTGTGGTGGGAGGGAGCCTGGGGAGAGGAAGGACGATGATGCCAATAACACAGTCATGCTGGGATGCAGAAAGATGTGCACACACAAGGAACGGGCTACTGAGGGAATTTGCACAAATATCACATGCTCACCCCCCCATTGCACACTCACCTCCCCCATTTCACACTCTGCTCACTCACATAGGTCAATGGGCTACAGGGTGTCTCTCTGGCTTCACGGCCAGGCTTATGGCTTTTTCAGGGAACAGTTTTATTCTTCACTATAAAACCTAGGCCAAACAGCAAAACCCACCAACCCCCCCCCCCCCTAGTTCTGGCCACCAGGGGCTCCTGCTCCCAGAGGCTTTTCCCCTGGGGTCTCTTAACACTTAGAGGGAACAACACAGCCTTCAGCAGAAGCCCATCTCCATCCTTCCCACCTGAGGCAAAGTCTTCACTGCCACGTCAGTGTAACTTTTTCACATGTAAGTTACACCTAAGCGCCGGTGTGGACGGTCCTATGTCGGCAGGAGAGCATCTCCCAGTGCCTCTCGCAGAGGTGGATTCATTGTGCCGACAGGAGAGCTCTCTCCCGTTGGCCTAGAGTGTCTTTGGCAGGCGCACGGCTGTGGCTTGGTTGCAGCTGTGCCGATGTAGTGCTTCTAGTGTAGACTAGCCCTGAGTCACCTGGTGGCTTGATAATCCCTTACTCCCTTCCCAGATGGGCCTGATAGTTGAACAGGGCTACTTAGCACAGGTGCCGACTCCGTGGGTGCTCCGGGGCTGGAGCACCCCTTGGGAAAAATTGGTGGGTATCCTGTACCCACCGGCAGCTCCCTGCCCCGCCCCAGCTCACCTCCGCCTCCGTCTCCTCCCCTGGGCGCGCCGTGTCCCTCTTCTCCCCCCCTCCCTCCCAGCGTTTGCCGCCGCAAAACAGCTGTTTCCTTGTAGAAGTTCCTGCTCCTAGTAAGTGGAATTACTGAGCCCTGAGACTACCAGAGCAAGACAGGCTGCAGATTTTATACAATGGACCAGATTCTGAGACTCCCACTTGTATTAAGTAGCACCTTACTCAGCAAACAGTCCTACTGACTTAGATGGGCCCTGTCATGGAGCGAAGTGCTACTCAACCTGAAATAGGAGAGCAGAATCTGGCCTAATAGCTGCACAGATTTTGGAACAGTACCAAGCTCATCACATGGAAGGATATTTTAATGACAAGTCCTTGTAACATACTTAAAGGCTCCCCATGTCCAGCCCAGAACCCTTGGCAGGAAGCTTTCTGCTCTCCCATAGCTGAAGCTTATTTTATTCCTTGTCTATTAAGCTGTCATTGCTAACTGTAGCTATTGCAAACATTCCTGTGCTGCAGAATGCAAATGGTGGGTTGTTACAATGTTTCATGAGCTGCCAGACTCAATAAAAAGAAATCGCTAATGACAGCCCGTTTAATTACAGATTCTCCTTTTTTAGGTCACAACTGAATATTCACTGAGTCAACCAGAGGGAGCAGGGCTGCAATAACTAAGTCACAGCAAATACCAAAGGTGGTCAGTCCCTCCATACGGACGTCAAATGCTAGCAAGTAACCGACTCTCCACGAAACAGCTCTATGCATAGGCCTGGAAAGGTGTCCATGGTGCTAAATGCAGGAGTCTAAATAAAGCCTCCAGCTGATTCCCTGCTGATTCTCCTTAGCAACAGAGACCCAGGTCAGGCAGATGCTATAGCATGTTGCGCTCAGTGAGAGGAGAGTTTGATGCTCTGAAGCCTCTGGCTTTTGAGACACACAAATCCACGTTAATTAATATCCACATGAAAAATGACAGCTATTGTGATAGGAGTCCCTGTGAGTGATCGAGGTCCTGACATGGCCTTCGTGCCTGCCCATCTGAGCACCTCAGAGTCATTCATGGATCTTTATACTCACTACATTGCTGGGAGGGTGTGGAGCATTAGCCCCGTTTACACTGGGGTAGATCAGCACAAACAACAAGGAGTCCTTGTGGCACCTTAGAGACAAACACATGTATTTGGGCATAAGCTTTCATGGGCTAGGACCCACTTCATCAGATGCATGGAGTGGAAAATACAGGAGCAGGTATAAATACATGAAAAGATGTGATTTGCCTTACCAAGTGTGAGGTCAGTCTAACAAGATAATTCAATTGACAGCAGGATACCAAGGGAGGAAAAATAACTTTTGCAGTGGTAATGAGAGTGGCCCATTTCAGACAGTTGACAAGAAGGTGTGAGTAACAGTAGGTGGAAATTAGTATTGGGGAAATTAGGTTTAGGTTTTGTAATGTAGATTAGGTGACTGCTCCCAAGTGGCTGAGCTGAGAACTGAAGTCAGGTCTGTTGTGTGGCAGGTCAGTGCCCCATCCTCAAGGCATCCTTCCTAAATGACACACAGCACCATTCCCCAGACTTAATAATGAACTGTACTGAAAACATGCAACAACTTCTGGCATCTTCACCAACACCAAAAAAAGGGCTCAATTTTTTTTTAAAAACAGTGATTTCAGCCAACAGAGATGATTGCACAGAAGGGTCTCCTAGCACAGGGCCAATGCCACACAGACTGTGCAAATCAAGAGAGGTAGAAACTTACATAAATGGCCCCTTCTGGATGAACAAAGCAGGCATTTTGTGCCCAGACCAGTAATAGCGCGCACAATAGCATTCCCATATCACCATTCAGAGAGTGCAATTTAGACAGCAATGCTTCAAAGTTTGGCCCAAGCAGAAGGGAGAAGTCTGACAGGAATATACATAAGAGTCAAGCACTGGAAGGAAAGGGCTCCTGAAGGAGAACCTTGACCCCAGAAATTAAAAAACAAAAACTAAAAGTCCTGGACCAGGGCAGTCATGCCCCATAAGAGCTGCCTTGTGGAGACTTTACTGGCCCATTGCAAAAACACTCACCAAAGACCCACCCCAGGCAGCACTGCTCACTTTGCTCAGCTGATACCAGTCCTTCTGAAAGCAGAGCTGGAGGCTTTATAGTACACTGGCATCCTAAAAGGAGGCTCTTCCTGACTCCCAGGATATCTGAGAAGGTAAAAAAAAGTCAGGGATGGGAAGGGCTTTGGCAGTGCAGTGAGAATCCTCTGCCCATCTCTGATGCCCTCCACCCGAGGATCTCAAAGCAACTTATAAGTATTAATTAACCAACACTCCCAACCCTCTCTAAGGCCATTGTGGCTAGCATTACCCTCCCCCTTTCACAGATGTGAGGAACAAGACGGAGAGGTTACGAGACTTGCCCACAGCCAACAACAAGTCAGTGCTGGGAATAGAACCCAGGCTCCCTGACTCCTGGTCCTGTACTTTAGCTAATAGAAGATACTTCCTCTCTGAATAATGTACCAGGGACGAGGACAATAAGCACACACAATGCCCTCTCCTCTTCAGGTGACAGTAGCCAGAGAGGCTGTGTTCACATGCAGCATACTCTAATGGAGAAGCTGTCTAGAACACTCCTTGATTTATTTAGTGTTGCTGGCAGGACCCCGGCAACAGGGAGAGAGAAAACACCACAGGCTGTTCACAGGCAACCAAGGCATCCAGGAGTGCCAACATAACTCTGCCTGAGGCCTTGCATCAGTTTAACTAAATGGGTTTAATATCACTGACAATATGCTGACAAGATCTAAAGTGGAAGCCTGCCATTTGAGAGAGACATCCATTATCATACATAAATAAAGGAGAACAGTGGCCCTGCAGGATTCCAGCCAGACTCCAGAAAGTTGCTGGGTTTCCCTTGTGACAACAGCTCTGTGCATTATTTCACTGAACTCTTTGACGCAGAAACACACACACACAAAGCAAAAGGTAATTCTGATCCATATCAGAGGTCAGAAGACAGTGATTCCTTCCAAACCTTTCAGGCACCTACTCAACCCACAACAGCAAATGAGTGTTCATTCTTCCCACAGCTGAGAAGATGAGGGGTCGGATTAACAGCAGCAGTGAGCAGCTCAGGAGGCTCCTGCACAGAGATACCAAGGACCAAAAACCACATCCTCAAACTGGAGAAAGGAGACATCCTGATCGTAAAGTGAAATGAACCATCAAAGCTATGCATGGGTCTCATTGTCTGTTGGTGAGAGTTGGTGCAGCTATTTTGCCTTCAGTGGAGCTACACCAGTTAACACCAGAAGAAAATTTGATCCCAGAACTTGAAACTTCAAATTCTGGGCCGTCCATACTGGGTGTCACACAGCCCTCTCTGAAAAGATTCTCAGCCTCAGCTACACTGTGGTTTGCAGCCTCTCGCTAACACATCGCTAAAACCCACTTCATCGGATGCATGGAGTGGAAAATACAGGAGCAGGTATAAATACACAGCACATGAAAAGATGGGAGTTGCCTTACCAAGAGGGGGATCAGTTGGTAAGGCAACTCCCATCTTTTCATGTATTTATACCTGCTCCTGTATTTTCCACTCCATGCATCCGATGAAGTGGGTTTTAACCCACGAAAGCTTATGCCCAAATAAATGTGTTAGTCTCTATGGTGCCTCAAGGACTCCTCGTTGTTTTTGCTGATACAGACTAACACGGCTCCCACTCTGAAACCAGAAGCCTTTTAGATGGTCTCTGGGGAATCGCTCCCTGGAGTTCACACTTGCTCCTCTCTTGTGCTTTCTGACAAATCCCAGGAGCCATGGTCCTCCTTTAAGTCTGGTTCCCTTTCAGTGGCATCGAGAGCCAGCACCCCCCACCCCGCCATGAACCTGCAGGAACCTCGAGAATTTGTTTGCTCTCCAGAGGGGCCAGGGCTGTGATCACTCAGGGCTTTCTTCCAGTGGAGAGCAGGGTTACATCGTCCGCCCTGCTCAGGGGCTCTGGGCACAGCACTAGGCCAAAGCCAGCTGCCACAGGCACGGCCAGCGGCTCCCTCCGCCATCGCCCGGCAGGAACAGCGCAGGGACCACAGCGAGCCCGGCTCCAGCACCCCCCAGGGCACGGCTTGCTGCTGGGGGGCGGGGGGGGGCAACGGGTTTGCCCCGGTCATGGGGGGGAATTGGGGACAGGACTCAGCTGTGCCCCCCACTCACAACCCAGGCAACCCCCATGAGCCTCCCAGGCCCCGCGCTGCCCCTAGCCCCACAACCCACCCCCCATGACCCCTATCCTCGCTCCCCCCTTCAGTCCCCCCAGACCCCCCCGTGACCCCTATCCTCGCTCCCCCCTTCGGTCCCCCCAGACCCCCCCGTGACCCCTATCCTCGCTCCCCCTTCAGTCCCCCCAGACCCCCCCGTGACCCCTATCCTCGCTCCCCCTTCGGTCCCCCCAGACCCCCCCGTGACCCCTATCCTCGCTCCCCCCTTCGGTCCCCCCAGACCCCCCCGTGACCCCTATCCTCGCTCCCCCCTTCGGTCCCCCCAGACCCCCCCGTGACCCCTATCCTCGCTCCCCCCTTCGGTCCCCCCAGACCCCCCCGTGACCCCTATCCTCGCTCCCCCCTTCGGTCCCCCCAGACCCCGTCGGGACTCACAGGCCCCGCCCCGCCCCGTCACGTCACGTCACGTCCGGCGCTTCCCCAAGATGGCGGCGGCCCGGCTCCCGCAGTAGCCGCGCTCGGTTCCCTGTCGGGGCCCTCGGGCGCCCCCTGTCCCACGCCGGTGCCGGGGCCCGCCCGCCCGCGGAGGTGGGGGGACCTTGGCGCGGGGCGGTGTCCCCCCCGGGGTGGACCGGAGGGGTTGGCGGGGGGGGAGGCGATTTCCCCCCCCAGGGGCGGGCCGGACCGGACCGGACCGGACCGGAGGGGTTGGCGGGGAGGCGATGTCCGTCCCCCCCAGGGGCGGGGTGGGGCGGACCGGAGGGGTTGGCGGGGGGGGGAGGCGATTTCCTCCCACTAGGGGCGGCGCGGACGGGAGGGGTTGGGGGGGGAGGTGATGTCCCCCCCAAGGGGCGGGCCGGGGTGGACCCCGGAGGGGTTGGTGGGGGGGGGAAGGCGATTTCCCCCCCCAGGGGTGGGCCGGGGCGGGGCGGGGCGGACCGGACCGGAGGGGTTGGGGGGGAGGTGATGTCCCCCCCAAGGGGCAGGGCGGGGTGGACCGGAGGGGTTGGCGGGGGGGGGAGGCGATTTCCCCCCCCAGGGGCGGGCCGGACCGGACCGGACCGGACCGGAGGGGTTGGCGGGGAGGCGATGTCCGTCCCCCCCAGGGGCGGGCCGGGGCAGACCCCGGAGGGGTTGGCGGGGGGGGGGGAGGCGATTTCCTCCCACTAGGGGCGGCGCGGACGGGAGGGGTTGGGGGGGAGGTGATGTCCCCCCCAAGGGGCGGGCCGGGGTGGACCCCGGAGGGGTTGGTGGGGGGGGGAAGGCGATTTCCCCCCCCAGGGGTGGGCCGGGGTGGGGCGGACCGGACCGGAGGGGTTGGGGGGGAGGTGATGTCCCCCCCAAGGGGCAGGGCGGGGTGGACCGGAGGGGTTGGCGGGGGGGGGGGGAGGCGATGTCCGTCCCCCCCAGGGGCGGGGTGGGGCGGACCGGAGGGGTTGGGGGGGAGGTGATGTCCCCCCCCCCAGGGGCGGACCGGAGGGGTTGGCGGGGGGAGGTGATGTCGTCCCGTCCCCCCCAGGGGCGGGTTGGCGGGGGGGGAGGCGACGTCCCCCCCGCAGGGGTGGGCCGGAGGGATTGCGGGGGAGGCGATGTCTCTCCTGGGGTGGACTGGAGGGGATGCCTCCTGGGGAGGGTGACCTGGAGCCTCCCCCCCCCCCCCCGGCTGCTTTCTTTTCTGCCTCCCCTGGCAGCCCTTGGCCCAAGCGCCGCTGGCTCACCCCCACCTCCTCTCCTTGCAGACCATGGATGGCTCCTTTGTCCAGCACAGTGTCCGTGTCCTGCAGGAGCTGAACAAGCAGCGGGAGAAGGGCCAGTACTGTGATGCTACCCTGGACGTGGGCGGGCTGGTGTTCAAAGCCCACTGGAGCGTCCTGGCTTGCTGCAGCTGCTTCTTCCAGAGTTTGTACGGAGATGGAGCCTCCAGCAGCATCATTCTCCCTGAGAGCTTTGCGGAGATCTTTGAGCTCCTGCTGGACTTCTTCTACACTGGACACCTCGCACTTACCTCAGAGAACCGGGAGAAGGTGCTTGTCGCTGCCAAGGAACTTTGTGTCCCTGAAGCTGTGGAGCTGTGTCAGAGCTTCAAGCCGAAATGCTTTGATGGCAGTGATCTAAACAACCGGTGCCTTCACGAGAAAGGTCCTAGGGAAGATCTTAATGGTCACTTAAAGCAGCCAACAGACTCGGACGGAGAAGAAGCTATCAAAGCCTTGTCTAAAGCTAATGTTGCTAGTGAAGCCAGCCCCAGCTGCTGCACTAGGAGAGCCAAACTAACCCAGGGACCAAGTGGGAGCCCGTCTCTTCTTAGGGAAAGGCTTAAAAGGGCTGTTAAAACAAATGCATTGAGCAATTCAGGTGAAGTAAAGAACACCCAGGAATGTAAAGAAATAAAAAGGCCACCTAAAAGAGGAGGCACTGAAGACAGAGGCATCAGCAATGAGGTGGTGCGTGGAGCATGTCCTAACAGGGTTTCTTTTATGAACTAAGAAACTACTCTCCTTAGAACTAAAGGTTTAAAACTTAAGCAGGGAGAGATTTGCTCCTGAAAACTGAGCATCAAGCATATAGGATGTCTGCTAATCTCAACAGAGCCAGTGTGATAAGAGGGCAAGGATGGTGGTTTAAGTACAGGAGTGGGACTCAGGAGATGTGGGTTCTATTCCTGACTCTGCCACAGAATTGCTGTGTGTCCTTGAACAGGTCACTTAATCTCTGTGGACCTTAGTGTCCCCCCATTTGTAAAAGAGGGAAAAGGTTGACCTATATCTCAGGGAGACTGAGGCTTAATTGACTACTATTTGTAACTACTTTGAGCTCCACAAATGCAGGCTATTACAGAGTACAAAGTATTTGATACTTTTCATATTAATTGGGTTAATTACTTTCCTAGAGCAAAGCCAACACACCTGAAATTCTTAATGAGTTTGTGTATTCAAAAAGGAAGAAACTGGACATCTTAAATTAAAGAAGTACTTTGGCTCAAAGACATGATAAAATTTCATTATGAAGTTATTTTAAGGTCAGGAACTTCAGAACCACTGAACAGAAATACCTTCTTGTGCAGTGTATATTGGCCCTTTGAGAGTCAGTATTTCAGGAGGCTAATGAGACACACTGGCTGGAGTTTGAAGAGGGCTGGGTAACTCTTCGATGGCTAATAACTGTTTCTATACGAGCTAAGATAATGGGTTCAGGGTGTTGTTGGCAAAGACAGGGACTGATTCCTGTGTACAGCAACAGAGTTTAGTTTCGTTAGGTTTTAAAAAAATCAGACTAGCCAGGAAGCAGTTTACATCAGCTGCTGCAAAAGATGCAGAGATACTTGTCAGGAGGCGTGTGACTGGGTGAGTGTTTGCAGGGTGGGAAAGTTATCCTCTTACAGCACTAGAACAAGCTAAACACGTACAGTAGACAAGAGTCAGACTCTGCCCTGTGGGAGTTATTGGGAAATGTTCTTAGTCAAATCCACTGAGTTTGTTTTATTTTCCTGAGAGCGTCATGTCATCAGACAATGGTGCTGTCCACAAGCTCCAGAATTTAGCTGACTTCTAAGATATTGCAGTACCGCTGTAGATACGATTTCTTGTTCTGTCTAAGGTGCTCATTGAGTTAACGTAATGGCTCCCTGTTCCATCGCAGTGGGAAATGCAGGTTGTTCAAGTCTCTGATGATGTGGCAGCAGAAGATGATGGAGAAGTTCATGAGGAAACAGGTGAAGATTACATTCCTGAGAAAAAGACCCTGAGGACCAGAAAGAAATCAAATTTGGCAAAAAAGCCTCTCAGTTCGGAGCCTGCAGGGAATGCTGGGCTGGTAGAGGCTGGGACTCCTGGGAACAGAAAAGGTACAGCTGTGCCGGTTGAATGCCCCACATGTCATAAAACCTTCCTCAGCAAATATTATCTAAAAGTGCACAACAGGTAAACATTCTGATTTTTATTCCTGTACCTTACCCACAGTAAGAGGGACCTGTGCCCTGACTGGCTTCCCGCAGGGCTGGGCTATACAGAGCAGTCGTGCTGAGTAGCTGAACTTGAGCTCATTTCTGAACTTAAACACACGGGTTTAGGCTATGAAATAATAGTACTGGGAGGCAGGCGAGACCTGAGAGAATAGTCTCTGCCTGTAGGAGTCTTTTACTTGTTCAGAGAAAGCTCCAGTTCCAGGATGGAAAACCTCCTGGGGTACTGAGGATCTTTGCTAGAGGAAGCACCTAGTCCTAGCATTTCCCAGCTGCCTTTTTACGTTTTGCTGGATCACATTTCCTGTTTGCAGTTGGCCAGGGGCAGATACCAGTAAGACCCTCCGTATTGACTCTTGGAGTCACTTTTTGGCATTGTGACCCTTTCAGCACTGACTGGGGTACTGAACCCAGCTAGCTGTTAGGGCTTCAGTTGGGGGTGAGAAAAACAACTTCTTGAAATGTGCTGAATTTATGAGTGTCTGAAATGTCTCTAAAGCACATCCAGCCTGCCATCTGATTTAATCTGACACTCAAGCTCCCACTGGGGAGCAAGGTCTGGGGCTTGATCCGCTCCAGCTGGGCAGTGGGGTCGGGGGCCGCTCCGTTCGCACGTGCTGCGACTCCAGGAAGCAGCAGCATGTCCCCTCTCCGGCTCCTACGCGTAGGGGTAGCCAGCGGGCTCCGCACACTGCCTCCGCCCCAAGCCCCTCCCCTGCAGCTCTCATTGGCTGGGAACTGTGGAGCGGCGCCTGTGGACGGGGTAGCGTGCAGAGCTGCCTGGCTGCACCTCCGCATAGGAGCCAGAGGGGAGACATGCCGCAGCTTCCGGGAGCTGCTTGAGGTAAGCGCTGCCTGGAGCCTGCACCCCGATCCCCCTCCTGTGCCCCAACCTCCTGCCCCAGCCCATCCTCCAAACCCCTCAGTCCCAGCTTGGAGCACCCTCCTGCACTCCAAACCCCTCATCCCCATCGCCTGCACCTCAGCCAGAGCCTTCATCCCCTCCCCTCGCACTCCCCAGAGCCCCCTCCTGCACCCTGAACTCCTAATTTCTGGTCCCACCCTAGAGCCCTAACCCCCGGCCAGAGCCCTCACCCCTTCCTGCACTCCAACTCCAATTTCATGAGCATTCGTGGCCCGCCATACAATTTCCATACCCAGATGTGGCCCTCGGGCCAAAAAGTGTGCTCACCTGCTCTAAAGGTTTGAGTAAATAACTCCTCTCAAGCCTCTTCCACTCTCTCAAGTCTGGGCTGGAGATCAGTATAGCTCGAACGGAGATAAGAGCTTGTCTGTGTCGAGGGGCTGTTACAGGAGATGCAGCATCTGGGAGCAGATCTCAGCGCAAGTGCGGAGGAACTGCCACCTGTTAAAATTTGATCAGCCTCTGTACGTGGAGCTGCCTAGACTTGCTTGTTGTTAAAAACAACTTTAAAACAATCCTAGAGCCGGAGGGTGAATGGAGCTCTTAGCCCTATAGCAACAAGGGAAAAATATGGTGTAGGACTTCAGAGTGGTAACTAATGCCTAAAGGGAGATCTAGCCCACAGTAGCCGCAGGAGGAGGGTGCTCCAGGTTCCTTCTTTAAAATGCAGACAAGGTCTGTGACAGTCACCTTAGTTTCACAGGTCAGCATTTCCTACCTTAAACTGCAGCATGTTAGTGGGGGACAGAGAGCATGACTGAGATGATGGCTGTCTTCTGGAGAAGCCAAGGGTGAGTATTCTGCAGGAGAGCCTTGGTGAACTGATGCTCTGAAATACCATGGGAGCAGCAAACCGGCTTCCTAAAGGACAGCATTCAGAAGGGTCTCTTAGGATTTTAAGCTGTATTCTAACAACTTTGACCACAGATAATGTGTTGGTGTGAACAACATTTAACTATGTCTGAGTTTATAAAGTTTTTATTGTCCCCTGGCTCCAAATAGCTGGCTGAAAATGAGCAGTGCTTCACTAGCCTCTTTTAAACTAGGCTATGATGGGGAGTGTGGACCTAGAAATGACACTGAGTCGAGTGAAGGTCCTGTAACTGTTCATGAAGCCTCTCAAGCCACAGGACAGATTTGGTTAATTGTGAAAATAACCCATTGTCTCTGTGAGTCTGCTTCTCCAGTGTAAAACAGTTCAGACTACTAGCATCCTGGCTGTAACTTGCGATCCTGTTGTGTGAGTGGCTCCCTAATCTGTCCCAAGGAAATATTTGTCTTTGCTATTAAAGACTGAGAATTACAGATACTCTGTTTGTATTCCTTTTAGGAAACACACTGGAGAAAAGCCATTTGAATGTTCCAAATGTGGTAAATGTTATTTTAGGAAGGAGAATCTGCTGGAGCATGAAGCTAGGAACTGTATGAACCGTTCGGAGCAGGTACTTCTGGGAACTGTCAAGGGAGGAGCAGGAGACAGCAGCTGTTAAATTGTTAAAGCAGCAGCTCAAACATAGCATGTCTACAGCCACTTGCTTTGTTTGCTTCTTGCCTAGAGCTGTAACCTGAGCTGTCTATCCAGAGAAAGACTTCTCTGGGGGTGCCATGTGGTAAGAGTTTGGGTCCAACACTGGGAGGCTAGAATAAAATAACTTCTGTTTAGATTAAGGAGTTTCTATAAAATGGGACATTGTGTGCATTGATGCTCTGTGCAGTGCTGGGTCTGTTACATCCACTGCCTTTCTGTGCTGATGGGAAGTTAGACAAACGCTGGCTAGTTTAGAGAAGGATGTGTCCCTCTGGCAAACCAAGGCCATCTCACCAGGAAATAAACACTAGGCATAGCAGTAAATCCTGTGAGTTTGTCCATTTTGCTGGGCAGTTGGGAACATGAGCAGAATTAGAGCCTCCACTGCAGCGTCCTAGAACCAAGATCAACCTCAGCCATTGAAATTCAGAATAACATTGAAACTACTTCATCTGTCCTCTGCTGTCTGCCAGCTGAGCTTCCTGCGGAAGCGTGTACCGGTCCCGTGTGGGCCGTGGACAGTGACTTGCAGCAAGAAAGCGAGGGTTGGTGCAGCATGTGTAGTCCCCACTTGCTTTGGTTTGGGTTTTTGGGACAAATATTGGAGTTTGGTATAACCCGAATATTCTGACTGTGTATTATAAAGAGGACATAATGTTTACAGGTCACATGCCAAACAGTGTCCTAACCGAGCTCTCAAACTGTGAGGAGTCTGCATTCTGATATGCCCCTGTTTCCTATGTCAGGTTTTTGCTTTATCTTCTGTCCCCTTTGCCTGTGTCCTTCCTTTCTTGCCTCTCCATAAGCAGAGCTGCTTTTTCATAAGGGTCTCGCTGACTATCTCCTCTCCTCCTGTCTTTCAGGTTTTCACCTGTTCAGTCTGCCAGGAGATATTTAAGAGGCGAATGGAATTACGGCTGCACATGGTGTCACACACCGGGGAAATGCCTTATAAGGTCAGCACAGTGGGCCCTTGAGCATTCCTGGAAATGACTGAGAGATGCTGTCATGAAAAGAAAGAGGGGCATGTGTGCAAAGATGCCTTTCTATTCTGGGGTTGAGGGACTGACCACACCCAGCCAGGCCTTGCACTGAGAGCATGCACCACCTTGTGGCAGTGACTCCAGGAATTTGGGCTGGTGCTGTGGATGTGCATAGGTCACTGGGCTGCTGCCTACACCTTAAGAATATTGTTTTGGTTTATTCCCTTCCTTTTATGGCAGCTGCATTTATCCTGTGTCTTAAAGTACTGATCCCACCGATCCCTTCTTCCTGTCGCCAGACCATAGATGTGCTCCACGTATCACTCATCTCCTTGATAAAGGGTGTGTGTCTTGGAGGGGAAAATGCAGCACAGAGCCCAAGGATTATAGCCTGGGTGTGAGTGCCAAGGATGCACCTGGAGCTTTGGGGGCTTGCGTGTGGTTACATGTAGGCAAGTGGAAAGGCATTGGGGAAGGATTTTATGTCTTGCATCTTTTCTCTTCTTTCTCCTTGGCCAAGCTCCTTTGGCCTCTCTGCATTAGTGAAACCGTAAGCTCTTCTAACACAGTTACGGTAAATTATCTGGAAATGGCCAGAGGCTGACTCTTGTCTCATGTATTTCAGTGTCCCTCCTGTGTACAACAGTTCATGCAAAAGAAGGATCTTCAAAGCCATATGATAAAGTTACATGGTGCTCCAAAACCACATGCGGTAAGGAGGGGCAAGACTAATGTGGGGTGGGCAGAGCTGACATTTTGGGAGTAAAACATGGAATGGGTCGATGGCAATCTTGAATTATTACAGAGGGAGGAGGGATGCTAGTGCAGTGGCATGAGGCAGTGATGGATAATCAAAGGATCCTAACTTTCATCTGGTCCTAGTGTGGTGGCGTGCCAGGCAAAGAACATCAGCTGGGTTGACTCTGTAATTTAGAAGCTGGCAGCCTCTAATCCTCATCTGGAGGAGACCTGTGTCCACCAGAGGCTTGGCCTGGGCCTGGCGCTTTTGCTCTTGGCTGTAGTCTCTGGGAAGTCAGTTCCCTGAGCGCGTGACAGAACTCCTGCTGTTGGCCGCTGATCCTAATCCCTCCCTGTGGACTTGTAGTGCTCTGCCTGCTCCAAATGTTTCCTGTCTCGAACGGAGTTGCGCCTTCATGAGGCATTCAAGCACCGAGGAGAGAAACTTTTTGTCTGCGAGGAGTGTGGGCACAGGGCTTCGAGTCGCAATGGCTTACAGATGCACATCAAGGCTAAACACAGGTAAGGCACAAGCGTAGGCATATCCTTCAGCCCCATCAACTGTCTGTCTTCCTTGCCGACCTGCTGATCTCTGGAACACATTGCAGGGACCAGTCCTGCAGAGGCCAGGAGATGGACTAGGCGAGACAGGGATAGGCACCACCCCGTTGAGTGGTCTTGGCCCTGGAGGGCAAATTATAAAGGCTCCTTGAGAAATAGTACCACGGAAGGCCAGCACTTGGTTCTGCAAGAACTGGCCAGCACTGCCTCTTCCCCCAGAGATGTAGCTTACCCATATGCTGTTTGCAGTTTGTGTGGCTTCCGTTGGCCCAGTCTGTTCATTGTCTTTGGAAGCTGATCACCATGAAGCCAGATACAGTAATTGCCTGTTCTTTAGGTCACCGACACATTTCAGCACTGTTTTGTTCATGCTCCCTGTAGTATGGGTCCCTAGAACTTGCTGTAACATCTGAGGGCTAAGAGACTCTGGCTTCTGCTCTTCGTACCTATCGACTGGTCTAGGATATTAATCACAGTTCTTGGACCTCTTCAAGTCCTTGTTTTGAGGGAGGTTTGAAACAGGATTGAATTCGGGAACTTTGGAACAGCGGTGAAAGCTGACTTAACTCCCAGGGGTCTAACCCTTCTAATGGAGAGCTGTGGGTCGGGGTTGTTTCCCCAACCAAAGAGACTCTTCAGGACAGGAACAAACTGAACACGGTTCTCATTGTCCTTCCAGAAACGAGCGCCCTTATGTGTGTGAGTTCTGCCATCACGCCTTCACCCAGAAAGCCAACCTCAACATGCACCTCCGCACGCACACGGGCGAGAAGCCTTTCCAGTGCCATCTCTGTGGGAAGACTTTCAGGACACAAGGTACAGACAGGATCCTTTGCTTGGCTTGCCAAGCTGGCTGTCGTTACAGCTCCTCCTTCCAGCCCTTGGAGAGCTGCAGCACTTGGTGCACATTATTCCACTGCCAGGGCCCAAGCACTGACTGTGTTGGTCTTAACTCCAGCCCTGAGTGTTACCTGAGCAGGGGGTGTTCTAACGGGCCAGACCACAGGTCCATCTGGTACTCTGCCTCTAGCAGCATCAGTACCTGATAGCTTCAGGGGAGGGTCATAGTAAGCAAGCCCTAGTGAGACGCTGTACAATTCTTTCCTGCCCCCTTGGGGCTCATACTGTGTGATACTGCCTCAGGAATAAGAAAAGGAAAACATAATAAAAGCTAAAACCTCTTACCAGCTGGGAGGGAGGGAGAAGTGGCCTGTGGTAGCCAGACAGTATGGCAGCTGCTTTTTTCCCAGACTTAAGGCCAGCTACCAGAAAAGCATGCTGGGAAATAGCAGCTAAGGGAAGAGTTGAAATCCCCCTCCCACCTTTCTGGATGTTGAAATTCTAGGAGGGAAAATGTATCCCAGTGTTTTCAGAGCTGAAACCTGGTATATTTGAAGACTTTTTTTTTTTTTTAAACGTATCAAAAGTAAAATGTTCAGCTGTTTTCCAGACATCAGCTGTGTCCTCTGCTCAAAGTTCACTGCATGTCATGGCAGTGCTGAAGTAGATTTTATAGGCCTATCCTAGCGCCTAAATAACTTGTGCAGATTTTTTAAGATGTTACATATTTCTGTCCTTTTTGAAATACAACATTTGTCTCCTCCCGTCTGCCCGTGCAGTGAGTTCCATAAGTTACTGCACGAAGCTAACAAATTAACTTACTTATTTCATTGAGCATCCCCTTATTCTTCTATGCCTGGACACTGTGGAGGAGAGAGACTGACCACTCTTCCAGTTAAGGTATTGGGAACCATAAAACAGTGAATTCCCATTTGCATCTTTTCTAAAACCGTTAAGAAAATAGTGTCTGAAGGCTATGCAGGCTCTGTAGCGGGCATAAGAAATGGCAGGAACTCTGTGGTAAAGTTTCTGTACACGAAGGATAAATTTCTTGTCTTTCATCTGTATAGCAAGTCTGGATAAGCACAACCGCACACACACTGGTGAACGCCCCTTCAGCTGTGAGTTTTGTGATCAGAGGTTCACGGAGAAAGGGCCCCTTCTGAGGCACATTGCTAGCAGGCATCAGGAAGGAAGACCACATTTCTGCCAGATCTGTGGGAAAACATTCAAAGGTAATGCCCATTAAAGCAATGCTGCTGCATCCTCCTGCACAGGAGTTATGAGGCCTCTAATTTGCCTTGAGCCTCTTTGTCTTAATTCATAGTGACCATGCAAGTGCTTGTCAGGGAATTGGGACATTCTGTTTGCCTGCTGTGGCAATCAGAGGCAAATACATGTCCGACTCTTGAAACTGATTGCAGAACAGAAGTGGATCCAGTATTTCTGTGTTTTGTCGAACATTGAGTCTCTTGCAGGGATTCTTACGTCCATTGCTGATGCAATATTCAGCAAAACTGTGTTAGTGAAAGCAGAGCAATGGATGGGCAGGAAGGGGAGAGAACCCTTCTCCTTCAAGCTTTCCTGTGACTTAACTGGCCAAGTTTGAGGCTTCAACTCTTCAAAAAGGAATCTCCCTTTCACCATGTCCTGAGATAGCAGGATTGTCATCATGTCCCTTGCCAGGGTAACATTTCCAATGTAGCTCAGGCCTATGATGGTTTAACTCAAGAACTCTTTGTTGCAGTGTTCAGACCATGCATTGTTGCCACGTTCAGCCAAGTGGCTAATAAATGGTTTCTAACTTTCCCTTCTCAGCTGTTGAACAGTTGCGTGTCCATGTTCGCAGACACAAAGGAGTGAGGAAGTTTGAATGCACTGAATGTGGTTACAAGTTCACCCGACAAGTAAGGGGTTTTCCTAATTCCACTTGCAATGAGCAAGTCTAAGCTCGGTTGAGTCACCAACTTCCTATTTGCAAAGAGATGAACAGAATTAGTCTTATAAAGTGAAAAGAAAAGGAGTACTTGTGGCACCTTAGAGACTAACCAATTTATTTGAGCATGAGCTTTCGTGAGCTACAGCTCACTTCATCAGATCTGATGAAGTGAGCTGTAGCTCACGAAAGCTCATGCTCAAATAAATTGGTTAGTCTCTAAGGTGCCACAAGTACTCCTTTTCTTTTTGCGAATACAGACTAACACGGCTGTTCCTCTGAAACCTGTCTTATAAAGTGGTGTATTTCTTTGGGAGGGAAAACACGGGTCCTAAACTGAAGCATGTTCACTGTCCTTTGTAGACAAGAATGAAGCAGAGCAGCACTTGGAGTGTCTGAGCTGCCGACTGCTCCGGCAGGGGTGAAAAGGGCAGTGCCAGTTAGTACCCTTGTTCCTTTGACTAAGTTTTCCCTCTGTAACCCCACCAAAATCTCATCTCATTTACTAAAACCAAAGTCCTTGGGGAGGGAGAGAGGAAGCAAAGGAAGAGATTTCCATGGACAGGTGACATCACACTCAGATTAAAAACCCCAAAAGAATGAAATGCTTTAATAAATATTTGAGGCAACCATACTATGAAAGCAGGTCACTAAACCTAAATCTAGTGTGAAATATGGGCCTCTGCTTTTTGCTCCCAGCCTGGGTAGTGGCTGTGATGGATGATAAACTAGTGAGGATTGAGTCCCTGCTAGAGCAGCCTGGAAGACTTCAAAAATAGGACTTTCTTTCCTCCTAGCTCTATCTGCCATTCCCTCTGCACAGCTGGAATCCTGCTCCATGGCACTGCTTTGCTGCCTTAAAGAGAAAAGACTAAGTTACCACCTTTTCTCTTCTAGAGGAAGTGTTAGAGACAGAAGTTTCTATGGAAGAGCTACTCCAGCCTTGTCTTCTTACCTGTTGCCATTTCCCCCCCTTCCTACAGCCTTTTGGGAGGAGGGGGTCTGTTCTCCTATAGTTGTGAATTCACTGTGTGCATTTATTTCCCTGTGTGCTTTCTCCACCCCTAGTGCTAATTAGACCCAACTTCTTATACCACCGACATTCCTGCACCCTGGACCTTATTCCTCACCAAGAGGAGACTCTGCTGTGCATGTTTTAGGTGGGTAATGATGGACTTTGATTGCTCTTCTTTTAAAGGCCCACTTGAGGCGCCACATGGAGATTCATGACAGGGTTGAAAACTACAACCCCCGGCAGAGAAAGCTGCGGAACCTGATCATTGAGGATGAAAAAGCTGTTGTGGTAGCACTCCAGCCCCCCCATGAATTAGAGGTGGGGCCCGCAGAGGTCATTGTGGAATCCCTCTCTCACAGCTCCCTGGGGGAAGCGATCCCTGTACAGAGACTATGTTCAAATGAGACCTTCTCTATGACAGATGTTATTGAACAATCTCTTATCATTACTACAACGATCCCTGAAGATTGTGAAACATAGCACTTATGTCCTTGTACACACCTTTCCCTCTCAAAAGATAAATAAAATGAAGTGTTAAGTTGGACTAACTGTTCACAAGGGCTTGATGTCTGTGTTTCAAAGCCTACATTCTCAAATGCCTCTTGCTTTAAAAATATCATACTCATACTGAGCTTTAAGGGGTGGGGAATAGTGTCTAGCTAAGTGCTCAGCTGGCAGAGGGGCACAAACTAGGGACTTGACAGCTTACCTGTTAATGAACCAAATGTAAGTGAGCAGAATAAATCTTCCCAGGTTGACAATTTTGTATTCCCTTGTGCCTATTACTGTCAGCTACCTTTTCAAGAGAAGAACCTGACTTTTGGAAAGATGTTGCCTTTTACAGACTTGTTTAGAAAAGTAGTTTGCTTTGGGGGGAAATGCAGCCCCCCCCATTACTCCAGCACTGTGGCAGTAACAAGCAGAATGCCTCCCGTAAACCATCCTTCTGGTAGGCATCAGTAGATATAATGAAACTTCACTCCTTACAACTGCCATACTTGATGTTAGTGTCTATGTATTGGTCACACTTGCGTACAAGTCCATGGCTCTTGATCTCCCTGAGGCAGCTGGGTTGAAGTGTGGCTTTATACAACCCAATACCATGAACAGCATACCAAACTTAGCCTTCATGTAAGAACTAGGTAAAGTTGTTTAGTAATCCTATTTTTGCTAAGGTGACTCCAGCACCAGCTTTGGATAGTTTAACTGAGGCTGCATTTATCAGAATCACCTAAGCAAATTAAGTACCCTGATCCTACAGAATTTTAATTGGAATTAGGTATCAAGCTCCATTGAAAAATCACAGGTTTAATGACTAATAAAGGAACAGCAAATGCATGAAAACTCAAAGCTAATCAGTCTCTCCAAGAGTGCACTTACTTTACCACCACTGCCTTGTTAGATCAGTAATGCAGAAAGACCCTCTAAAATGTTCGCTCTCTATGGAGAGATGAGCCTAATACCTGCTATGAATGAGATTGCAGGAGGAAAAGTGTGATTGTGTATAGTCCATGTATGCAATATTGTAGCTGTGTTGGTGCCAGGATGTTAGAGATCAACTTGTTGGTGAGAGAAACTAGCTTATACAGAGCTCTTATTACCTCACTCCCCCCCCTCTCACCTATATTCCACTATCTCCTTGGCCATTAACTTTTTATCTGGCTTGGAACCATATGCAGGCATGGTCTGTGAGCCTGTACTATAGCTACAAGCTGTCATTTTGGTCAGAGGAGAATCAGGCCAGGAAAGGCACATCCTCCTGCCAGAGCTACTCCCTCTCCCTACCCTGCTGGTGACAAAGCACACAGCTGGGGCTTTTTTACACTGCTGCTCTCATTTTGGGGTGTTGGCAACCAGCACAACTTCAGAGCTAGAAGGGAGAGTGGGCCTGGCTCACACTAGACAACATGCAAGGTAAGGGTTTAGCTCATCTATCACTCTGAGAAAGTCCTGGAACAGACTTGGCACAACAGCTGTTTGATTGCTTCATGTAAGGGCAGTTCGAAATGTCTTAAGTGAAGGCTTGACATTGTAAATCATCAGCAATTTCTTTAAAACAGGTGGCTTTTACGTGCTGGTGCTTTTAAACTCAAAATCACTATGTGTACTGATCAGGGACAGACAGTTGAGATGATTTAAGTTATCACACCTCTATCAATACTGAGTTACTCATTCCAACCACAAAAGGATGCATAAAGTAAAAACCCACCAAAAAAAAAACAAAAGTTCTCAGCTGTTTAACAGTTATGGTACGAGGCCGATGAGCAACTTTGCAATCTAGCCGTACTTTGTCTACAGGGCTTGTATCCTTAAGATAGGCATGGTCAACTTTTTACACTGAGGGCTGTCTGCACAGCTTGTGAAAAGTCATGGTGTGTGCTTAAGGGTACCAGACTCTGACCATCTCTGTCCATTAACTACAGCTGTTGACAAAGCACCTAAATTTAAGATGCAAGTTCTCCAGTAAGAGATACCTAGTACATCAGCTGTGAGGCAATTTAAGGGAACTGAGAATTTCAATAACTGGACTACTCGAAGCCCTTGATTCCTTTATAAAAAGCTTTTATAAAGGCTGAAAGTTGCTTTGGCTCTGAAGTAGATGTAGTTTAAGAAGTCTGTCAGTGCACAAATCAGAATTCAACCAATCTATGCTCGAGTATTTCACAAGCAGCTGATTGGATTCCAGAATGGAGTACAGATGAGAGAACTAACTCTTCCAGGGTTCGTTCTTAATTGACACTATACAGTACCTTGACCCCTCGGCCTGAGTTTCTGGTTATCGTAAACTGCTACTCTTAGAATACTAAATTACTCAAGTCACATAAAGTGGGACCATATATGGCAGCGGGACCATGTAAGTGTCTGCAGTATGAGCAGTACTCAGCCTGTGACAGCCATGCAAAAGACATTTTAGAATAGTTCATTTGTGATAGGAAGGCAGGAAGCATTCTAAAAATGGTAGTGGAACAAAAATGGGATGTGTTATAAGTGTACTTAATAGTGACTAACAAACAGCTTGGAAGAGAACTCTTAAATCATACTTCCTCTATGGGTGAAGTAAAATTACCCTTCAATGTCTTCTCTTTGGAAAGTGACTATTTAGTTTAATAAACATGCATCAGATAGAGAGCCACCACAGGCAAATTAACCCTATCAGATCTAGAACCCTCTCTGCAGTCACAGAGCTGAACAAAACCTTTACAATTTTACATGTTTTATTTAGCTTGATCATTTCAAAGAAGTTTAAAAACGAAAGTATGAGAATAAAAATCCAAAATCTGTCAAAAATGTAAAATGCCTTTGCTTCAAAGGATGGTATTTAAACAGTATTTAAAGGTTTGGACACAATGAAAGTCTACAAAAAAGTTAAACACAAATCTAATTATTCAGCTGGTTTTGGAACGTCAAGATGGCAGGTCCAGCAGAGGCACTACAGTAGGAGAATGTTCTACATAAATATACTTTAATAGTTCAGCATAAATACTTTACCATTCTACTATGCAAATTAAGTTATACTAAATTACAACATGTAGGCAGCAGTGCTCCACATCTTAAGATGGACTTGAATACATGTCTTAAATAACTGGCACCCTATTGAGCACCACATGGTTGTGTGTATCACTCCCATTACAATAACTGCACAAGCTCAGTGGAAGAGAGACTGACTTGAAGTTTCAGTTTAACTTTTGTGGGGACACAAATTGCTTGCTGGCATAGTATTCTACAGCCAGAAGTGAAGAAATTGCATCAATTCACTGCATTCTTCCAAGGAAATAGGCAAGCTTCACCAAAATGAGCCCTGTATCTTGCTTAACATTCGCTTGAGAACTGAGCACAGGAGCTAAAAGCATATTAAATATATTTTCAGGAACAAAAACATGTTTATAGAGCTGTAAGCCTCAAATAAGAAGCTATCCCATATTCTTGCTTGCACATCAGCTAAACAAGAGCTAAGGGAGAGGGGAATACATAACAGAACTATCCTTTCTTTGTAGAAACAACGAGGGGTCCTTGTGGCACCTTAATTGTTTTTGCTGATACAACCTAACATGGCTACCACTCTGAAACCTCTCTTTTTAGATTTCCAACTGGTTACTATAAATTTGTGATACTAAAAAGCCTGACTGAAATAACAAAATGGTCCACTGATTGGTATTCCCAACTCCCAAGTAGGAAACTCAGTGAGGTTACCAAAACAAAACAGGTTTCAGAGTAACACGTGTTAGTCTGTATTCGCAAAAAGAAAAGGAGTACCTGTGGCACCTTAGAGACTAACCAATTTATTTGAGCATAAGCTTTCGTGAGCTACAGCTCACTTCATCGGATGCATACCGATGAAGTGAGCTGTAGCTCACGAAAGCTTATGCTCAAATAAATTGGTTAGTCTCTAAGATGCCACAAGTACTCCTTTTCTTTTTGCAAAACAAAACAGAAGTTAAAGTTTGCCAAATCTATCAAGTTGATTTATTCAGTCACTTTGTTCCACCCACTGTGAAGTCTTGGTAGACTGAAGTCTACCAACACAAACTAGTTGTTCTATAACCCTGTCTTAAGCTACATTCTGGTAAGGCACTGTCAATTACCTGTCAAAGTTTAAAAGTGGTCCTAATTCAGGATAATGGGAAGAATCTCTGCTGAAAGTTTGCAATAGAGAGAAAGGTTTCAGAGTAGCAGCCATGTTAGTCTCTATTCGCAAAAAGAAAAGGAGTACTTGTGGCACCTTAGAGACTAACAAATTTATTTGAGCATAAGCTTTCGTGAGCATGAAAACTTATGCTCAAATAAATTTGTTAGTCTCTAAGGTGCCACAAGCACTCCTTTTCTTTTTGCGAATAGAGAGAAAGTGTTCCAGAGAGAATAGACTCAAGAGCTCAAGAGAAAATGCTTTCTCCCTTGGGAACTTAGGACATTTCAGTGAGTTAGGATATCCTACAGCATCTTCCAAATGAAGAAGCCTAAAGATTTGTGTGATTTAATATCTGGGTTTGTCATGAGTAGGTGAAGTTTAAATTCATACAGTTTTCCCACTGAGAAAGTGCACAGCTACAATCTTACCCACTGTTTCACTTCATCATGCTTTCCTAAGAGACATTAATGCTTGTTTTCAACTAGATCATGCAGCATTTTGAAATTTAAGAGCTCTGTAGCAACAGCCAGACATTCAATCAAAAAATTAGCAGGAAATTTCCTCTTCCATTGAAATCTGCTTGCTCAGGTTAAATACAGGAAATAGAATTAAGCCTGCCAGATCACTTAAATCTGAAAGCAGAACTTACTGATTACAAAAGCAATAGAGATCTAAAGAAAATTCAGTCTCTGTGAACTAACTAAAGGCCCTGATTAGCATTTACCAACTGCTCAAAAATTCCAACAGCTGCTTTAAATTATTCTGATGAAGGTCAATTCTCATGTGTAATATTAACATTAGTAGGTTCTATCACTCAACAAATTGATCCATTATAAACCGTAAATTTACCTTAGCTTAGCCACAATACTTTATCAAATGTTTGAAGCAGCATAAAATTATTTTTCTATATACCAAATACTGTGTAATAAATTACTTTGCTCAAATCCATGGGACAGTTCCCAAGGAAGCTCTTCTATACTTCCTCTCTTTAAATAAGTTCTCCCCTAAAAATACCATTCTCATCTACTTCCTTAGTGTCTAAATGGTGAGAATACACCCTCTGCATTTTACAGTGTCCCCAACTACTATCCAGGGCCTATCTGCTCAATCTAGCACAAATTTTGCCATTCTTGATAAAAAAGAGTCAAGTTAAAGTCTTGAGAGCTTATGGAACATCAATAATGAATAGCAAATAACTTCACGAGACAAGACCACACTGCAGAGATTTCTCTGCCAAGTTCAACTGCAGACTAAACAATTTGATAGAAATAAAAATGTTATCCAGATTTGAATGTCGATGGAGGTTCTTCTCCAAGAGATCTTTGACATGAGCCCCCAGCCTCTAAAGTCTCTCCCCACTCTTCTTCTCAGATGGATATTTGCTTAAAAAAAGAAATTGAAATGTATTTCACATTTCCCTCAATCTAAGTTTGTGAATGTGAATCATTTTTAAAATGCAAAGTTTCTAAAGAAACATTTTTCTAGTAAGGACCAATAAAAGCACAAGCTGCTTGGAGTAATGAAAATTCTGTATAAAAACTTACAGTACTGTACGGGTTTAACAATTAATTTATCACACATTTAAGGTAGCGGGGGAGGGAAATTTCAAACTTCATGACTCTCAACCTTAATATCCTTGCACTGACCTTTTTAGCAATTTAATAGGTTCTTCATGAAAGCATGAAGAGTGACCAAACTTTATTGTGGCTCTCGGCATATTTAGGGCTAGATATTTATATCCTCATATCTGCACATCTATAATGAACCCAAACTTTGTGGGTGGAATTTTCCCTCAGACCATATTGGCAAGGACCTGGGCAAGTGGTCTATCTTCCTCTGGAGCACCGAGCGGAGTATTAGATCTGAAGGCATATCTTACCAAACCAATCTCTCCCCTTTCAGAGAGCCTCTGGTATTAGCAAACTTTGGTCCTTCCTCTCTGCTATGTTCCATAAACCCCTCCACAAAGAATGGAATTTGGTGGCAAATATGAAATGTTATGATGTGGAAAGATGCTGACTGCAGGGTACTATTGACAGCTGTCTGATCAAAAGCTTCGCTACGCTGCCTGCAATAGTGGTGCTTGAGTAACAAGTGATTCTTTAAAAATATCTTTTTTCCAGAGTTCTCATATCAGAGCTTTTCTGTGATTAATGCTGCACCTTCTCCATCCACAGAAAAGTGCTGAGGGACAATGCACCCAAAGGGGCCTGTAACTTTCTGCCAACTATGCTTCCTACAACAACATTTTAATCTTTCGGGGTTTTTATTTCCTCCTGCTTGCAATTACTGATCAATCCATTTCAGAGTTTCCAAGCACCAGTTTGCCTCCTGCCCTCCCCCAAATTGACACTGGTTAATTGTAATGAATTCACTTCAAACCATAGAGATAAGTTTTTCTACTGTTAACGTAACTCATTAAGATTCTGATTATGCAGATTCTGGCGCTGCCTGTTTAGGTTAATGGCATTATCCAGAGCAATACTGTCGTCATCTTGTGTAGTTTGTGGCATGAACTGTCGGAATATGCTGACACTTCCATGCCAGAAGGTAGGTTCAGGCAGCCGTCCCACTATGCTCCACGTTCGAGTTTCTGGATCATAAGCTTCCAGCACATCCGAAAGTTCAAATGTGTTATCGTAGCCACCAGAGACATAGAGCTTCCCACCAAGCACAGCCAAGCTCCCTCCAACGTGAACCTAGAATTAAAAACATGTTATTAGAGAGGACCACCCTGGCTTAACAAGGAGATCTTCAAAGACCTGAAACTCAAAAAAGAGTCATACAAAAAGTAGAATGTAGGTCGAATTACGAAGGAGGACTATACCAAAAAACAACAGAAGCATGTAGGGACAAAACCAGAAAAGCCAAGGCATAAAACAAGATAAAACTAGCTAGGGACTTAAAGTGTAACAAGAAAACCTTTTAAAAATACATTAGATGCAAGAGGAAGATCAAGAATAGGGTAGCTCCATTACTCAATGAGGAGGGAAAGACAATAACAGATAACACAGTAATGACTGAAGTGTTAAATACCTTTTTTGTTTCAGTTTTTACCAAAAAAGTTATCAATGATTGGAAAACCAACATAGTGAATATCAGTGTAAATGGGGTAGGATCTGAGGCTAAAATAGGAAAAGAACAAGTGAAGAATTACTTAGACAAGTTATATGTCTTGAAGTCAGCAGGGCTTGATGAAATACATCCTATAATATTTAAGAGATCTCTGAACCATTAGCAATTATCTTTGAGAACTCATGGAGGATGGAAGAGTTCCTAGAGGACTGCAGAAGTGCAAACATAGTGCCTATCAATAAAAAGGGGAATAAGGACAACCCAGGGAATTGTTCTCCTTAACCAATGAGGACAGGACATGAAGTAATGGGTTTAAATTGCAGCAAGGCAGGTTTTGGTTGGACATTACAAAAAAATTCCTAACTGTCAGGGTGGTTAAGCACTGGAACAAATTAGCTAGGGAGCTTGTGGAATCTCCATCACTAGAGGTTTTTAAGAACAGGTTTTACAAACTCCTGTCAGGGATAGTCTAGATAATACTTAGTCCTGCCTCTGTGCAGAGCATTGGACTAGATGACCTATCGAGGGCCCTTCCAATCCTATATTTATATGATTATGCCCATTTAGGTAGGTACGCTGATATCTAGCCTAGCAGATCGTCCCAAATTTGTGGGTCCTCTGCTATTGCTGGCAATTGCGGCTCTGAAACAGGTATAGTGCTCACAGGCCCCAGCAGGTGACACAACAGACACCATACCGTCTCCAACAGATTTTCCTATCACCTTATTGAATTTTGCTTGTAATACGCTGCCAACACAATTGTAACAGAACTGACAAGTCCCAGCCAAATGGTCAGCAGCATTAACTCCAACTAAAGGAGCTATAATCCAAGAACCACAAAACAACAAGATACAAACAAAGATCTCTGCTAACCTATGCAGCTGCACCACATGATGGTTTGGGCACTTATGGCTTGTCTACACTGTGCATTAGTCCACAATGGAGAGGAACTGGCCCACGTGGACCCTGCTAGCGTACACTAAAAGTTCCCAGGTGCATTAATGTAGTATCGTATACTACATTATTGCACACTATACTTTTAGTGCAGGCCAGTTAGTGCGTGACACCCTAGTGTGCACTGGAATTTATACCCTTCTAGTGGCACCTTAGAGAGTAACCAATTTATCTGAGCATAAGCTTTCGTGAGCTACAGCCACAAGTACTCCTTTTCTTTTTGCGAATACAGCCTAACACGGCTGCTACTCTGATACCCTTCTGGTGTGAACTAATACACAGTGTAGACAAGCCTTCATCGTTCTCTATTTGTTATCTAAACTACAACTGCTCTGAAGCAAGGACTACCTTTTGCTGTACATGGCTGAACATATTGTTAGCATTCACTGAGTTTATTTTGTGTTGTGTCAGTGCTTAAAAAATTAAGTCACTCCCCTACCCAAAGAAGTTTATAGTTTCCAACGGTTTTTTAAATGAACTCATTGTCAACATCCTACCTGAAGCATAGGAGGGATTTTGTCCCATTCATTCTTCATTGGATTGTAAACATCCACTTCGGCAGAGTCATCTCTATAAAAGAAAAAAGGAAACCACTATTCAGAGAGCTGTAAAGGCTCCCCCCATTTCATCAAGCACAGGTGAAAGTAGTCCAACCAAGTGTCTGAAGTGCTACATTAGCACTTTTGCTTCCACCCTGTTACATTCACAAACCCATGTGCACACTGATCAAATTGCACTTGCACCAAGACATGAGATATGGTGCACACTTCAGACTCCTACATGTGGCTCCTATAACGCAGCATCAATGGCCAGCACAGAAATCAATGGATCTACATAGCCCCAGGTGCTGAAGAGCTATGTATTAGAGTGGGCTGCATCATTATGCATAGGAATTCTCCTCACTACTTGTGAACTGGTGCTTGTGTCCAAAGAATGTGAATAGCACTTCTGTGCTTCTCCAAAGTCAAAACTACACTTAAAAAAATAAATTCTGGTGGAATGGATTTTGAAAAGATTACCCAGCTGGACAACCTAGTTGGGTGCAGTGACCCATACACTGGAGGCAGAATGAACCCAGAACACTCAGGCGGTGTTTCTGCCTTCCCCTGCCTACAACTGCCTCATGGTTATTCAGCCCTGGTGCCTGCCCAAGACAGGATGCAAAATTATTTGTATTACAAATAGTACCTAGAAGCACCACTGTGCTATGCTGATAACTGCTGGCCAATCCTAAACATAAAATTTGCACTTGTGGGTCCCACTACAGATAAATTTACTGCAAATTTGTACCTGATAAAATAATCTGGCTTTGGTGATACGAGTGCACAAGAACATCTTAGAAAAATAACTGACATTTTGGGGTGACTTAAACCTCTCCCCACCTAACATTAACACTAAAAGGATCCATGTTGGATTGAGACTTCAGCCAATGCCAAATTTAAACCGGGGTGGGGGTGTCAATAAAGGGTGGAGAGAGGTCTGTAATGGAAGAACTAACAGCAGCACTATAATCCCATAAGGCTTCTTTTACCCATTCCACTCATGAGACAGGAGTGTGACAGCAACAGGTGAGGGATTATTGTGACACAGAAATGCAATTTGCTGGCATACGAATGTGGAGATTACAAGGTCTGGGTAGTCATAGCAGTACTTAAAGTAAATCCAAGAAAGTACTATCAAGAATGAAGTTAGAAGACTACCTAAGAGTACAAAAGAATCTTCTACTTAGTTCAACCACTAATTAATTTGAGCTTCCATTTTAACTGAATCAGTCTCAAGAACTAAGTTAATTGAATTTAAAGTAAAAACTATGTACTGTATTAGAATCCATTTCAATTGGTATAGACATCTTTTATTGGATAATTCAATCTCTGGCTATAAAGTCCTTTGATTAAAGTTAAAAATTTGAATGAGAGAAGAAAAGTGAGTCCAAGACAATTAAAACTGAGTATTGTATTTTTCAGACATTGTTACTGACTTTCCAAGAACTACCATGTCCTTTGCAATCTACGACAAGCACTCTAGTGATGACAGAGAAAACAAAATCATCTGCTTATTCCAATCAAAGCGATAGCAACAGAGTGTCTCGAAATAAGAGGAAAGTGAAATAAATAAGAGTCTTTGCAGACATCCCAGAGCACCACCTCTCCTGATGGCTATTCATTTAGAAGCCATCAGGCTTATGAAAGGGTCTGCTTAGTATACAGCAAAATCCAGGTTTCTGAACTATAGTTATAATTAGTTAAAAACAGGATGGATTTATTTAAATCAATGTAATTTAAATACTTGATTTTAATCACCAATCAGGAAACCTTGATTTAAATCAAGGATTTTAATCTTGTTTTGCATTTGTACTTTAGTTATTTTCTTAAAGAAAGTTGATTCTCACTGGTTGTTAATGATTAAAACATTGGATTTGCAACTGAATATAACCTTTACACTAAATTTGGTGCTTCTTTTTGTTAACCAGGAGGATACACTATATTGATACACTTTAACCAAATATAAAGCTTAACTTACATTTATTCAGACTCTTAAATTTTACTTTTTTATTATGTTAGATCATTTTTTACTTGTGAGTTAGTGTCAAGCTCAATTTGGAAATTCTGATTCAATAAAGAAGTGCACAAAAATCAGCACTTTAATTTTTGTATTAGTTAAGTAAAATTACCTTAAATGTGCAGATACATAAGAAAAAAAAAGTACATCAAAACATGTTCTGCATTTACTGATTTATGAAAACAAAGTGTTATCTGTAGTTAGTGAATTGAACTGATTATTTCTGGTCCTCATTGTCCTTCAAGAGTTTGGAACTAGTTTATCTCAACCTCTCACAACCAGTTTTTATGTATAGATTGGAAGAAGAAAGCAAGCTTTTCTCCTTTTTCCAGTGTACATTTTTTCCCTTAACTTTGACTGAACTAGTTATAGAACTGATCTGAATATACTGAAACAAAAAAATATTCTTTGTGTATCTGCAGAAGATCCTACTACTGTCAAAAGCTGATTAAGCATGTCAACAAACTCTGGTTATAGGTGCTTAGCCAGTGACTTTCACCAGTTCAGTGGTTTAATTTTCTGTAAAACTTCAGCAGCAAACATGTGCTGCTTATTATTTTAATTTAATACAGTTTTAATATATTATTGTAAGTTTAGACCTTAACATAGGTTGTTAATTTCAAAGTTTATTTTTTAAAAATAAGCCTGTATTTAATTTAAACAAAAAACCCCCTCAGATTTAAAATTAAAAAAATCTGATTTTTAAATATTTTCAAATCAATTTTTATCCACTGTGATTTAAAAAAAACAATGAATAAGTTTCCTTATGGCTCCCAAGGTACATGCTTCATAACCAGTTTCCTTAGTTTGAACTACTTTCGGAAACAATCTCGGAGCAGAGGTGTCTATGCAGAGGAAAGATGGTCCATGGGAGTCAAGCATTTAAAAATCACACTGGTTTAATTCAATTCTATGAACCTGAAGATTCTAAACATCTTAAATACACAGAGATCTCTTCTTCCACCTGTTGTCTACCTCAAACAGAGCATTAATAGGAGTTTCAGGAATTCAAGTGAAGAGCGAAGACAACCCTTTTAGTGATACTGCTTTAAAAATCCTAAAGTTGCTGTCAAGTTACAGCAGAGAAGTTATCATAGTTTACAATGTTTGTTGTCACTAACAGTGCTGCATGAGGCAAATACTTCCAAGAATGAAAGTGAAAACATACTGTTTGCAGGCTGGGAGGGAAAACAGGAGCAAGAATGATTCCACATGCTTGTCCGCATAAGAACAAGGCATTCCCATTTCAAGGTTGTTTCTAATACAGAAGTAACCCAAGAGACTAGTTTTGCTGTGATGCCATATTTATTACTGTAACTAGGGTTGGTTGTAAAGAAGAGAGAGAGATTTTATTCTCACTTGAAGAAAAAACCCACCTAAACTGAAAGTTAGCAGCTTTGGTTAGTAAGTCACCCTTTGATCCCATGTATATGACCTATTGTTTTGAGACTGTCCTCATAAATTATCAGAAAAATATCCCTTTTGCAGCATTTTTTTGGGGGAAGCGAGGAGGGGGTGAAGAAGAGGAAGAATTTTCCCTTTGCTGTGTCAGGTAATTTTCTCAGCTACTTACCCAATGAATCATCAATGACTTCCTACTGCTGCAGTACCCCCCCGATAGAGGTGTGTATGGGCCAACTACTCAACTGTTAGAAATTCTAAACCTTGACCTACCAGTCTGCTGAAAACAGCAAGTAAAGCTGGCTCTGGAAGCGTACAGGATGGATATTCTGATGAAAGAACCTTTTCAATATTAGTTGAATACTGAAAGAGGGAGAGGAATAACGTCAAACAGCTGCTGGAAGCCAAGATGTTGGACTGAGCACGAACAAATCCAAATGCAGCAAATAAAGATCTTGGATACAACTTACTGCTTTAAGGAAACCCAAAGGTAATAAAACAAAATTTCTGGGGACTATTTTTAATGTACATTTGCTCATGCACAAAGACAATACACTCCACTAGATGAAGTGTTTCAGTGATGGAAAGCCTTTCAGTTTATTTTTTAAGTGGATAAGTATTTGAACCATTAGAACTCAACACATAATGGTAAATCCTGGTTTAAAAAAAACAAACCATTTCATCTCATGTTCTCTTATCATTACACATGTGCTATCCGCTGTACAATTTAATATTTTCTTGGAGCTTATTCATATGTGTGTGTGTGTATTTAAAGTAATAGTAGAACTGAATTAAAGCCAATAGAACTCAAGGATTCTACTTTAAAGTAGATTTCTCCTCAGTCCAGATTTGTAAAATTGCCTCCGTTTCCCAAATTGTGGATTTAAATCCAATCCTTCTACACTATTTCTCAAAAAAAAAATCATTCTATAGTGGGATGGGGTGGGGGATACATTATTACTTACCTTATAAAGTATATAAGTCCATTAAGAGTCACAGTTTTTGGTGCAAAAGACCACGGAGGCAGCTGTCCACAGTTCACGAGGGACCAGAGGTCAGTTTCAGGGTCATAGCATTGTATAACCATGGATTCTTTGCCTGCTAGAGAGCCAATAGCAAAGAGTTTGCCACGACAAGATGTGGTAGAACAGTTGTCCATTGGGTACAACATAGGCTGCAAAGCCTCCCAGGCGTCTATGGAGTGGTCATAACGTTCTGTGCTGTCTGAGGCTATAATATACAACAGTCCATCCAAGACTGTAGAGCTGTGGTATTCTCTTGCTTTCAACATTGGAGAAACTTCTGTCCACTCATTCACACTGGAGTTGTATCTCCAGACACAGTCATAGAGCCTTGACCCATCTGATCCTCCTACAGAAGAGAGCACATTTCATAAGTAAATATTTTGCAATATAGCCCATTGGGGGGGGGGGGGTGGAGAGGAAGACAGACTAGGGGTTTTATGTAATAACTCAGTCCTTTATTAGGAATTCAAAAATGTTATTACTTTCCAATACTATAACAAATTTTGCTACTTCCCCAGCCTACTTGTTATTAAAATATTCAGGTACAGGAGAAAAATGGCAGTTTGTTTCACAACAATTTTAAGGCTAATGGTACCACTCAATCTCAAATTTGTTTGGAAATTTCGAAAATGGGCCTGTAACTTTGTCTCCCATTTACTCCCAGAATCTCAGAGTAGATTCCCTCATGTGATGCTCAGACGAAATCTGATGTATTATCAACTCAAAACACGTATCCCAGATTTGGCTAACTTCCTAACCATTTTCTCCCTTCCCTATTTACAACCCTCACCATATCCCTGATGAGAGGGCTTGGAGCTGGTGACCCAATACAGAGCAACTTTCAACAATGATTAATTAGCCAGCAAGTACTGATAAGAGTCCAACTAACACTTCTATAATAGTTGACAATGATATCAGTGGAGCAAATCTAGCATGCAAGCTCCATAAACTAAAGAACAACCTTAGACACCTGACCCCACTTCACTACTGCCTCATACAAAAATCTGCTTCTAAGCTTTTCCTTTACATCTCTTTTCCTCTGAGCTACAACTGTAATGCGAAATACAAAACAGTTATCCATGCATCTTCAATGACAACAGACCCTGTATGCAAGTACAAGACTCTTGGAAGAAGTCAGCAATCACAAGGTGTATGACAAAATGCTTGGCATTCAGAATTCCAGGTCAATCAACCTTGCATTGTTTTTGAATACTACCATATGTGACTTTTTCTTTGGATGCAGAAATAATACAAAAGTATTCCATTTTAGCACATCATCATGTTTATGACATTACTTAAATCACAGGCATGCTTTTTGTTAAGTCAGAGATTGAACAGCTTTCTGTTCACTTAGGCCGGGTCTACATACAACCTTTATCGGTATAACTATGTCTGTTCAAGGTGTGAATTTTGTTGACATGGTTATACTGGTAAAAAGGTACATCATACAGTATAGCTTATTTCTGTTTGGGTCCCCTTACACTGGTATAACTGCACCCACACTGGGAGTGAGGGTGAGATGGGAGGTCGCTGCTTTATACTGGTATAGTTAAAGTGGCAAACTGGTATAGTTAAACTTGACAAACTGACAAGAGCCAGGGAGTACACTAGAGAAAGAAACACAACTTTTGCCCTTCAATACCATAAACGCACTGCTGTGCCAAGGTTAAATGACACTGAGAGTCATTGAAGTCCAGAGTATCAGAGGACTTTCTGGTATGTTTCTACCTTGAGCGCTGTGACGAAGTAAGGATTTTCCCTTGTTGTGTTGTATGCGAGTCTTACTATTTAGCCTATGTGAGTTTTACTGTTTTGCATGAATATTGAGAATGCTTCAGTTTCCCTGTGTGCTGCACCAATACCTCAGTGATAGGAATAGGGGTGTGTGACTTTGGCTGAGACCTTAGGGGCAGGTGAGGCTGCTCTAGCTGCCTGAACATATGCTATGACCAGTGCCCTTCGTAACCGGAGACCCAGGAGGGGGATGCAACCAGATGACACTCTGCCCAGGAAGTGAGACAAAGACAAGGAGGAGGAGCAACGGGGATGCTGGCAGTCTACTTGGGTGGACCGGAAGAGGGAGAGTCCAGGGCTTCTGGCCCAGGACTCCCCAAGACGGACTTGGCTGAAAGTCACTGATTTCTGTGCTAACAAATTCTGTTCTACGCTGTGTTCCCGTCACCTAATAAACCTTCTGTTCCAGAGCATCACCTGGTGACTCTGTGACAAGCATACATGGTATACTTTGTGTTGCACCCTGTTATTTACTTTTCTCTAAGTTCTGCTTTTCTTAAGTGTTCTCAACACAGCAGGAATTTGAAAATGATCTGAAATCAGACTCCTACCCTGTTGTCTTGGGAAGTTACACCAACATGTGTCCTGAAATGCTGTCTACATACTCACTAGTATTAGTCATTATGAATCAGCTGCCTGTCTGAGATCAGCTACTAAATCCATCCCAAAACGAGAATAACTACAGAAAAGGAATCCCTGTTGCAAAATGAAAACTCGCATTTATGCCAAACATCTGAATAGAACTTTAGACATGGTCCATTTGTGAAAAACCAAGAACCACTGTAGGAAACCTAAATATTTTCATTACACATTTAAACATTAATGTAAGCACAAAGTGGAAGAGTCTCCTGGATGATGGACCCCACACATTAAAAATAAAGTGTTCAGGAGGTTCCTTCTGCAAACACTCAAGTAATATATAAAGTTGCATACATATTTATTTTCCTGTTCACTTCTGAGTTCCAAGCCAATTAGCACAAAATTAGAACAAATCTGACCCATAAAGTAGCTTATAACCCCAAGCAGAACAACAAAACCATTTCAGGTTTACCAACACGCTGCACTAGCCTGTACTTAGAACCAACCACAGAGCCCTGAAGTCTGTCACAATAGAAGTGTATACAAATACCTTTACACAGACTTGTACACAAGCCTCCGCACAGAACAAAGTGTTACTGCACTGTGGAGAAGCCAAAGTCCCTTTGAAACGGGCTGTTGGAATGCGTGTCTGCTTACAACGTATGCAACACACTCGTTCAACATTTTCACAGAAGCCAAGGAATCATTTCCCCTGGCATTTAGCAGAACAGAATGGTTTCTGAGTCTTTGCAAGAGACACCCTAATTATGAAGGCAGATCTCATTTCAAAGAATCATTACTCTGCGAACCCAAAACAAGCCATGCTTAGCCCATCCTGGGACTAATGGCAAAGAAAAGAGGGAACTTTTTATAAAAATACTAGTGCTTTGAAAAGTCAGGGATCTCATTTCTGGCCTCTTCTACAGCTTTGCCGATGCCCCTTGATCTTTAAACCTAAAGCCGTCCCCCCATCCCTTGACAGACTTGGGCTCCCTCCAGAATAATGCCCAGCTGTGGCCCTTTCCCCAGACAACACTGCTCAGGGCATCAGATCCAACGTGCCCATCCTTACCTGTCACGTAGATGTCATTGCCCAGCGCCGCTATGCTGTAGCCACCACCCAAGTGCTCGGGAAACTCAGCCAGGTAGCGCCAGTGCCCCGTTCGTGGGTTGTAACAATCAACGGTGACCAGCTCATCGCAATCACGGTCGCAGCCACCAATGAGCACAAGGATCTCTGCCAGGCCGGTAGAGGGTCGTGGCCGCATGCGAGCACATGGCCCCTGGTCGTGCCGGTCATAGCGAGCAGCCTGGAAGTCGCGGGCCTCCCGCAGGAGGCGCAGACAGGGCTGACAACGCGCCACCAGGGGCTCGCCCTCCACATGTGCCAGCAGGTAGAAACGGCGCACGAAGGGCAAGCGCACGTGGGCCAGGAGCTGCGGCAGCAGCGGGGCACGGGCAGCTAGGTCAGCACGCACCCAACGCAGTGCCAGCTGGAAGGCGGCCTCCTCCTTGGGCACACACAGCTCATCGTCCTGCAAGTAGGAGATGAGCCGCGCCAGCGGCAGCCGCTCCAACTGCGTGCTCAGCTCACCCACATGGCGCAGCACAAACCGGTGAGCGGCAGCCGCGAGGGCTGGGCAAGCAAAGGCCTCTGCGAAGTCCTGCATGTCCAGCGCGTTGGCCGGCTCCAGCTGCCGGGCCAGCCAAGTGCCACACGCCTCCTTCACGGCCGGGAACTGTAGTAGGTCGGCGGCGCGCAGCAGCCGCTCCGCGATGTCGGGGCCCAGCTGCCCCACCCGACCAGTGTAGGCAAAGTCGAGCAGCAGTGCCAGGCACTCAGGGTCCACCCCATGTAGCCGCACCCGCTCGGCCCGGGACTCCCGCAGTGACCCGCCGAACATGGCACGGAAGTAGCCAGAAGCTGCAGCTAGCACAGCTCTATGTGCCCCAAACTCACAGCCGCCGGCCACCACTGTCACATCAAGCAGGCTCCGCTCAGAGCGCAGGGCACTCAGACCCCGCAGCAGTGCCACTGCGTGCGCTGGTTCGCCTGGACCCCCACCTCCTCCTGCCGGGCTTGGTTCCATAATATGCCTGTGGAGGAGGCAACACACAGCAAGTTAGCATGAGGCTTCTCAGGCACTCACAGCCCCCGTAAGGACCAGACCCAGCCCACACCACACGTGGCTCCTGCCCCCACCCCCTGGTCATCCACCCCTTTAACTCCTAGAAGCCCAATGGGCCTAGGCGGCAATCAAGGGCAGAGCCCACAGGTTAGTACACCCCCTCCCCCACACACTCATGTCAGGGACAGCTGCTCTAGTTTAGAATATTCCCATCAATAGGGGGAAGGGGCCTCCCGAATGGATTCCATCCCAGCAGGGAGACTCAGTTTATACAGGGTTCTGTAGAAACCACAGGGATTCGGCAAGCTTTCCTCTGTGGTGAGGGGGTTGCTTCTGGAGAATTGCTTTGCAGTCACAGATGCACCTAGCAGAGCCTCACACTTGAAAATCAAGGCAGGTGAAAAGACCCGTTGTGACCTTTTTTTAAAAAAAATATTGAGGATGTCCAAGATTGTTTGAAAACAGGTCTGGCACGTAGTTTTCAGTTTATCCACACACAAATGGTCTCAATTTTCTACACTACAAACTTCGCTGGGGAAGAAGAAAGGTTAGCAGGATAAACGCACAGCACATGAATTTATCACTTCTAGTAGCCTTTCTTGGTTTCAAATAAAAGTTTTGCTCAAATGTAACTAATTTCTTTAAAAAGAAAAGGAGGACTTGTGGCACCTTAGAGACTAACAAATTTATTTGAACATAAGCTTTTGTGAGCTACAGCTCTCTTCAACAGATGCATTCAGTGGAAAATACAGTGGGGAGATTTATATACACAGAGAACATGAAACAATGGGTGTTACCATACACACTGTAATGAGAGTGATCAGGTAAGGCGAGCTATTACCAGCAGGAAAGCGGGGTGGGGTGGACACGACAACACGACGACCTTTTATAGTGATAATCAAGGTGGGCCATTTCCAGCAGTTGACAAGAACTTCTGAGGAATTCCAATTCAACCCAACCCACTATCTAAAGACACTTTTGGGGACTGGTTGTTATTGTCAGAATTTAGTAAAGGAAGAAATAAACATTACAGTAAGTAACAGTTATTTAAATGGGCACTGAAAACAAATGGAATGTTACAGAAGAAAAAAGTGGGGGAATTTCTTATTCCATTTAGAGAGAGCACCTGCAATCTGTACTTGCAAAACACTGCAGTCTACAAAATTGAATATTTTACTTTACTTCACAAAATGGACAAGTTGCAAAGACAAACTCAATTACAAGATACAGTTTCTCACTGAACTGTAACAATAAAGCTATGTAACTACAGGTCAGCACATACTGTTTCAGTTGCTTTTATAAGTACTCTGGTACAAGTCATACAAGCAATAAACATTTTAACAGAATCAATGAAGCGTGCTATTGCCTACAATAATGGCAATCCCATTACTTGACAAACATTTAATAATAAAATACAGAAAGTCAAGCTTGAGCAATCAAAGTATATTACTCATCGGTAAGGCTACGTTTTAGTCATGGGTATATTTATTAAAAGTCAGACAAGTCACAGGCAGTAAACAAAAATTCACAGTCCATGACTTGTACTATACACCCCTAACTACAGATTAGGGGGGTAGCCCTGGGAGGTGCTGTGGGGGTGGCATGCAACCCAGAGTTGTGGGGGTGGTGAGGGTTGGCGGGGCTGGCAGACCCCCCCAGGCTCCGCACAGCTCCCCAGAAGCAGCCGGCATGGAGGGAAGGCCGGGGGGCTCCACGCACTGCCCCCGCCACGAGCACCTGCTCCACAGCCAATGGGAGCTGTGGGGACATGCCAGCGCTTCCAGAGAGCCCTCCTGAGGTAAGCGCCACCCTGCCCTGCAACCCTCTGCCCCAGCCCTGAACCCCCTCCCACACCCAAACTACTGCTCCTGCTGGGAAGGCGTGGTGGCCCAAGATTGCCCCAGTAGCGGCCAGCGTGGCTGGCCCAGGGGCTGCCTGAGCTGCTCGGACAGCCCCGGAGCCAGCTGCACTGGCCTCTGCAGAAGTCATGGAAGTCACAGAATCGGTGACAGACACACAGCCTTACTCACTGGCAAATACATTTGTTTTCTTATTTTCCCCATTCAAACCTTCCATTTTCCCTCTTTTGGGAAATCCCTCTTTTCCTCATTTGGGGATCTCTGACAATCTAGTAAGAGTTTTTTGAGTGCTCAGTTGCAGGTTTACAAATGGGATAATAATATATTCTTAGGAAATAAAATAAGGAGTTCTGTATGCATTCTACTATCTGCACTGCAAATGTATGCTATTAAAATTCCTTGCTAGATTCATTCTGCAGGACAAGTATTTTCACAGAACTGTAACAAAATTAAACCTTTAAATGCCTGATGCTGCATTCTTTGTGCACTCCAAACACCCACTGTAGTCAGGGAAGTGAATAGCTCCCTTCACACCAGATACTCATCTACAAGGACTGCTGTGCACATGCAAGAACTAACACAACCCACAGAGATTTAGTATCTTTCACAAAATGCAATGTATGGTCTTCATGGGATCAAAGGGACAAAAGCCCACGCTAGACGCCTTGGGGTGGCACAGCAACAACTCCTTGTTCTGGCTTCAACATCCACAACATACCGCAAATGGGAATCTATCTTAGGACATTAACAAATAATTACAGCCATGTGGCAAAATGTCTCCACAAATGAAGTCCCTCTCTGCAAGAATTCTAAATACTACACAGACTAATTAACAATCTAGTCTATGAAATAATGTCTTAAAATATAAATATAATTATAAAATAGCTTAGTTAGTTTAAAGAAAAGGAGTACTTGTGGCACCTTAGAGACTAACCAATTTATTTGAGCATGAGCTTTCGTGAGCTACAGCTCACTTCATCAGATGTTTACCGTGGAAACTGCAGCAGACTTTATATACACACAGAGAATATGAAACAGTTAGTTAGTTTACTCTTTTCTGGATCTAAGCAGGACTATAGTAACTATGGAACAACCTTAGGAACAATTTAAAGAAGGGGGGGGCAATAAAAGGTTCATCAAACGGAAACTGTCCTCAAACCAGGGAAACAGGATGAGATGAACAGCCTTTAAACATTCCTACCTACATTCCTCAAATGTGGAGCTTTAGCAAGATGAATTACATAACGTGCTATCAAACAACTGCTCAGTATTTTCTACACTTCAGTCTCATAATAGATATTTTAGAAAGAGAATCCAGATTTAAAGTTCATAAGAATAAGACTGAACTGGATTTGGACTGTATATTGACAGAGCAGGGTGTATTGATTTAAATCAAAGCTTTAAATAATTGATTTTAATCTTGTTTTGCATTTGTACTTTTTAGTTATATTCCGGACAAAAAGTTGATTAATTGCTTGGTAAGAAATAAACACGTGGGTGTGCAACTAGATATAATCCTCACACTAAATTTTGTACTTTCTTCTAACCGGGGGGTAAATAAGCGTGTACATGTAGTGTAAGCAATTATATAGTTTAACACATTTATTCCAATTAATGTTTGCATTTTGTATTATGTTAAATGATGAATGATACATTTCTTATTTACCAGATGATTTTTTTTACTTGTGATTTGTGTAAAGCTCGATTTGGATGCAAAAAGGACATGAAATTTGAAATGCACAAGAACATTTTAAAATGGATAGATAAATAAAACTAGCTTAAATGTGCTGGATATATGAGAAAAAATTAAGTATCAAAACTTGTCTGGCACTTAAAAATGATGAAACAAAGTATCTGTAGTTAATGAATTGATCGGATTGTTTCTGGTCACTTTTGTGGATCTGGGTCCATGTCCTTCAGAAATTTAGATCTAGCAGATCTCATCATCTCATACCTCATTTTTAATCAAACTGAAAAAGGAAAAGAAGCTTTTCTGACTTTTCAGTCACAGTCGGCTTCTCAACTTGGAAAGAGCTAGCAACTGAACTGAACGGGATGAATAAACTGAAAATAAAATATACCCTCTGCACCTGCAAAAGAGGCTACTGCTATGAAAAGCTGGCTTAGCACTTAAAATCTGGTTCCAGATGCTTAGCCAGTGATTTCCTCTAGATCAGTGGTTTGATTTTCTTTAAAACTTTGGCAACAAACGTGTATTGCCTGAACTTTTTTTTTTTAATTTAATGTAACCAATTAATAGATTTTAGTAAATTTAGATTTAACACAGATTGTCAATTTCAATGTAATTTCAAATATTTTTTTTAAAAAAGTATTCAATTTAATAAATCTGATTTAAATAATTTTTTTTAAATTACTGATTTTCCCACCCTGTTTGAGAGAGCATATGTACATAAGCTTCATAATTTTATAAATACCACTACCTAGTCCTGCATCCATGCCATCTGGGGCTGGGATTTTGTCAGGTATCATATGTAAGCAGTATTAGGCCTGGTCAATATTTGCATAGGAGACCACCATTTGCAGCCAAAGCAAAAATCCAAGTGATGGCAGAAGTGATATGGGTGCTTTAGTATGGGATGCTCTTTCCTCCAACTCGGTGGCTGGGGTCTAAGCTCTATGGGGCTGTGAAACTGTCAGCTGGAAAGGCAATCTCAAGCTCAAGACCCTGATCACTTTTAGTCATTGAAGGCCTGTGCATTTTTTGCACAAGTTAAGGTGTTAACCCTAAAGTCCTGGCTAAATTCCAACTCATATTTACATTGTCTTTTTAAATCCTCCCATGTGTATTAAATTTGTTTTTTCTTTACTAAGAAAATTCAGCTGTCATACAATGGCTGCTGCATTCCACTCTGGCGAGTTAAGTGATCCCTATTCATACTAAACCTAAAGCATCTTGGGATCTTTCTGGATAAAAGGGTCCTATATAATGTATAGCATTAAATATATTGCTTATAGGATACAAAAGTAATTAGGATGCCTTTAAACAAACAGTATACTAACTTATTATTACATTAATTGAAATGCAGCAAAAGCTTAGAAAATAATTTAAAGGAAGGAAAGTTAAGTTCCTACAACTTAGGAACTGCAATTTAAGATACAAATAATAATAAAACCCTGCTCAGATAGGAATCCTAATGGATATCAGGGCCACATTATGCTAGGCACTACACAAACAAAGGCTGACACAGTCTCTGTCCTGAACAGTTTACAATTTAATAGAAAAGATAAAGCATGGAGAGGAGAGAGATATAACAAACCAGCAGAGTGAACAATATGATGTTCCACAAGTGTCATGCTAGCGCCACAATATTTTTTGGGGGGTGGGGCAGAGGGGATTATTGGGAAGGAATCAGAGAGAGACACAAAGGAAAGGAGAGAGGGCACCGAAGGGGGCAGGGATAAGTGAAGGGAAGAAAGGGAGCATTGGGGGGGCAGGTGGAATAAGGTTGAAGTAAAGAGACCGAAAGAAGGAAATGGACAGTTAATAAGCAAAGCAGAAAAACTGTCTAGAGGATTTTGATGGAGGCATTTGAGGTTGTTCGTTAAGGGTGGTGGGCTCATCTAGGATATGCTATTAAGTGGACCATATTGCAAAGTGGTTTGGGCAGAAAACGGAATCAAATATTATGGACATTTGTGTTTTTGCTATGTTTTACATATTTTTAACATCTTAGATCGAGGTCTTTAATACATTTAATGAAAAAGACAGAAAGCCATGTCTCCTTTACACAGGAATTGTTAATCAGTCCAAAGGAGGAATAGCGGTAATATATAGAATGATGGTAACTGATAGCGGGGCATTAATGCAGGGGTAGGCAACCTATGGCAGGTGTGCCAAAGGCAGCATGCGAGCTGATTTTCAGTGGTACTCACACTGCCCAGGTCCTGGCCATCGGTCCAGGGGGCTCTGCATTTTAATTTAATTTTAAATGAAGCTTCTTAAACATTTTAAAAACCTTATTTACTTTACATACAACAATAGTTTAGTTGTATATTATTAACTTATAGAAAGAGACCTTCTAAAAACATTAAAATGTATTACTGGCATGCAAAACCTTAAGTTAGAGTGAATAAATGAAGACTCGGCACACCACTTCTGAAAGGTTGCGGACCCCTGCATTAATGCAACAGACTCTGGCACTAAAACAGTTTTTCTCCAGCTCCCATTTGGCAACAGACTTGGTCTCACATTAGAAGAGATTGAACGTATTCTGGAAAAGTCTATCAGAGTAGAAGATATGACTGTGTAGAGCTGGCAAAATAGGAAATGAGACAAGTCAAACAGCAAAAACATTTTAAAATAATAGCACTTTCTCAGTATTGAACTAATCCCAAAGAATTAGAAAATTAAAAAAGAACCAGTGAGAGAAAACATCTTACAGAGTTACATAAAACAGATATGTTGATAGTTTTTCTGGAAGAAATTGAACCCTGCAGAAGAAAAGCAGTGGAATTACTAAATGGGCTAGCCTGGAAAAGTAAAGTAAAAGGAAAGTGTGGTGCTTCTGAGTAGACATGGACTGAGTGTTCATATCTATATAATATTTAACAGAGTGCAGTTTTGTTTCCTAATTTAAAATGGATTGTTATGTAAATGGAATTTTTTTATACCTTCCTCTGGTGGTTCACAGTTTACTCTATCATCCTAAGAAGATAAATAAAACAATTAAAATAGCCACTTGACGATTGTTGTATAGCAACTAGCAGATACGGTTTTCCAGAGCTGTGCATATTCATACACATATGATCACTGTAGTTTGCCCAAGTTCCGTTCCAAGGGGAATCCCCTTTCCCCCAAAAGATGATAGAGGAATTCAGCCTTTACGGCTCATTCAAACATTGATCCTTCTGCAGACATTGCCAACAGAGAGACCAGTTACTAATAAAGTTTTGGTTTTTTTTCCATCCTGATATCCACAGTGGGAACACTATTGTGACCGCCAGCTCTTTTGTTTCAGGCCACCATATACACATCAAATGTGAACTGCTTTCAATGACTACCTCAGCTTTCTTTAACAGAGAAAACATATAATTTCAGGTGTAAGATGCTATCTTGCTCTGAATCCTGAAGTTTCAGAGAACGAACTTCAACTAATAAGACAGCTGTAAGAAAAGCTGACAGTGGCAATAAACCTGAGCCGATGTTGCTAGATTTAGGATGTAACCCCATGTAGTTTATCAAGACCAGCAGCACAAACTTTCTCACCTAAAGTATACATAAAGTTGCTGTACTTGTGATGGAGCCAGGGTCAGAGGTCCTCTCCAATCAGCATGGCATAGCCAGTGCACTGAGGGTATTTGCAAAAAGAAGAACGTGAAATAATGTGTTTCTTTAAAAAATGTAAGTAGGTTTTCATCATGACTCAAAAGGAATCAGTTGCCTTTTACAAACAAATACTAGGATATTTGTCACATCTCATTTCTAAATTAAGTTATTTTTCAAAAGTACTTTGGCACAAGAGTGGATTCTTCAACAATATCTGTACAGTAACTATTGATCAAAACTCAAGTTGCACACAATGCCTGCCTTTCCTCCCTGATGATCTTACACATTAATTACTAGACTCACCACCTGATTTCCTAAATTCCAGAGCAAGGCAAACATGCAGGTACACAGGCAAAAAGGCAGTACTGTTCCTTGCCCATAGATGGGCTGGACACACAGCTATTAGCAGCAGCATTCCCAGCTCTAAGTAGGTGCCGGCACATTACTGTCACAGACAGGAAGTGTCAAGAAAGCTAGAACAGTCTGGAACTTAAAGTGCAGAAGGCTACAATCATACAAGCTTACCGCTCAGAATTTCACATAAAATTTGAATGATACATGCAACATGACTCAGCGTCTGTTCCTCATTAACGTTATAATTTAGTACTACACTAATATGATTCATTTGCTCTTAAAAAAAAATTGTGTAAGTGTTTTGAGAAAGTTTGCCAAAGCTGAAGAAGTCTAAAATTAGACCTATCTGCTCTGTTTTGTTTGGTGAGCAATCAATCACATGCTCCTTGTGTGTCCTCTCTTCTCTGCCCACCCCTTTCTACTGAACAGTCAAAGGATTCAAATGTGCAAGAAAAACTGAGGAAGGGGCTCCTCATCAAGCTTCAGATACAGAAAAGGAAAAACAATGAGGAGTCCAGTGGCACCTTAAAGACTAACAGATATATTTGGGCATAAGGTTTCGTGGGTAAAACACCCAGTTCTAACTCTGCCACTACAGGGGAAACGGATTGACTTAAGGAAAAAAAGAGCAAGAAGATTTAGTTTGACACTTTGAAGAAAGTCCTTCTAATTTAAAGTTTTGCTGTTGAACCCTGAAGAACCTGTTTTGCACCACTTTATTTTGTTGTTCACAGATTACTAACACCAGGGCATGGTTCTCAAGAGACTGGTTTGGTGAGATTTTATTATATGCCACTCACTTTGTGTTCGGTTACAACAGGGAATTTAATTTGTTTTTATTACAAGTAAAAGTCAAATTCTTTAAAAAAACAAAAACAACTATTGAAAACTGTGTGCTACAGATGCTCATTATCTCCACATAAAACAGGGGTCAACAACTAATTAGTGTTTTGGAAAAGAGGTATCTATACATTAATAACTCACAAGAGTGTTCCTTAAATCCTGGATTATATTCTGGAATAATGACAGGTTTCAGAGTAACAGCCGTGTTAGTCTGTATTCGCAAAAAGAAAAGGAGTACTTGTGGCACCTTAGAGACTAACCAATTTATTTGAGCATGAGCTTTCGTGAGCTACAGCTCACTTCATCGGATGCATACCGTGGAAACTGCAGCAGACTTTATATATACACAGAGAATATGAAACAATACCTCCTCCCACCCCACTGTCCTGCTGGTGTCCTTCTGGAATAAGATTTTCCTTGGCTGCCAGGTGCTCAGGCTCTTTAGCTAACTGAACAATTTGCCCAGAGACACTTTGCAGAATCTGATTCTGTCGGTGTATAATTTCAGTGGATAATACTGATTTTATTCTTAAGCCTTTTTTAAAACTTTTGTTGATTTAAATTTTCACAGTTGTGCAAAATTATGGGGGAGAATCAATTAGTTCACGACAGGCCCTGAGAGTCAAAAAAAAAAAAAAAAAAGCTTTCGAGCTGTCAAAACGCAAAATGTCAATTCGCATGTCAAAATATAGAAAGTAAATAACCTTAAACGAAACTCTGATAAACGGTAAAGCAATATGCGTCATGCTTCGCCTGCCCATTTTAATGATCGATGGCAATATTCTGAGAGAGTGTGTGTGAGTGTGAGTGAGTGAGAGAGTGTGAGTGTGTGTGAGTGTGTAAGGGAACGCTGGCACAAACTGTGAGTGTGTGTGAGTGTGTAAGGGAACGCTGGCACAAACCTAGCCCTCCCGACCCGCGCCCCCGCGCCCCACAGAGAGGATCCCAACCGCACACCGGAGGGGCGGGAGAGCACGAGGCAGCGGGACACCGCGAGCGGAGGACGGCGGTTCCCGTCTCCCGGAGTCCGAGCTGACCGGACAGCTCTGCCCCGGGTCTCCCTCCTCCGGCATCACCCCCTCGGCCGGCCCCATGCGGCGGGGCCACGGGCTTACCTCTGGCCCGAGCCCCGCGGGCCGCGCGGCTGCTCTCGGGGCATCAAGCGACGCAGGCGCCGGCCTCGCGCAGGGTGGGGGAGGGGAGGGTCTGAGGGAGGCGGGAACGCGGCGGGCCCGGCAGCGCCTCTCACCGGGGCGCGGCTTGGCGCGCGGAGCCCGTCGGGGGTGGGGGCAGCGGCACGCCCCGGTGGCGCGCCCCGCCTCGGAGAGACAGGCCCCTGCGCGCCGGCCCGGCTGCCTCGTGACAGGCCCTCGTGGGGGCAGGCCCAGGGGAGGAGCCTCCCCGTAGCCCCACACGGCCGCGGGCGAAGGGAACAAGAACCCGCTGCCGGCCCGCGCTTACCGCTCCGCGCGCCGCCGCCACCGCAGCACCCCCAGCCGGCGGGCCTGAGGGAGCGGGAGGCATGCTGGGGGCTGTAGTTCTCTCCGGGACTACAACTCCCGGCAGCCCCTGCGGCGAGCGCCGCCGGAGCCGCTCGCGGGGAGGGGAACTACAACTCCCGGCAGCCCCTGCAGCGAGCGCCGCCGGAGCCGCTCGCGGGGAGGGGAACTACAACTCCCGGCAGCCCCTGCAGCGAGCGCCGCCGGAGCCGCTCGCGGGGAGGGGAACTACAACTCCCGGCAGCCCCTGCAGCGAGCGCCGCCGGAGCCGCTCGCGGGGAGGGGAACTACAACTCCCGGCAGCCCCTCTGCCTCACACGGCGCCCGCCCCCTGCCCCTCCTCCCTCCCACCGGTACCGGGCGGTTCGAGGTGTCGGCGCTGCCGGGCGAGATCGAACTGATTCGTCGGTATCGGGCCCGCGCTCCGGGCAGCCCCTGGCCCCACCTGCCCGACCCCGGCCGCCTGCGCTGGGACATGGACCCCGACCCCTGCGCCTCCCCCTTCCCCCCTGAGGTGAGCCCGGGGCCGTCTCCCCCCCGCCCCCCTCCTGCCGGAGCCCGGGACCTGCTCCGCGGCAGCCGGACCCCCCGCTCAGGGGTCCCCGGGGCCCCTCAGCGATAGCCGAGCCCCGGCCCCTCCCCCCTCAGGGACCCGCCCACCCCAGGGCCAGGGATCCCCCACCCCCACCCGAGATCCCCCGCCCGGCCCCTTCCCCCCCCGGGATCCTCCACCCCGAGAGGCCCCCACCACCCGAGGTCCCCTACCCGGCCCCTCCCCCCCCGGGGATCCCCCTTCCCCCCCCGGGATCCTCCACCCCGAGAGACCCCCACCACAAGAGATCCCCCGCCCGGCCCCTCCCCCCCCACGGGATCCCCCACCCCCACCCGAGATCCCCCGCCCGGCCCCTTCCCCTCCCCCGCCCGAGAGTTCCCCGCAGGATCCACCCCCCGAGATACCCCCGGCCGAGAGGCCCCCCACCCGAGATCCCCCGCCTGGCCCCTCCCCCCGATATCCCCCATCCCCGGCCGAGATCCCCCGCCCGGCCCCTTCCCCCCCCCCCCCGGGATCCTCCACCCCGAGAGGCCCCCACCACCCGAGGTCCCCCGCCCGGCCCCTCCCCTCTGGGTATCTCCCCCGGGATCCTCCACCCCGAGAGGCCCCACCCCCACCCGAGATCCCCCGCCCGGCCCCTTCCCCCCCCCCCCGGGATCCTCCACCCCGAGAGGCCCCCACCACCCGAGGTCCCCCGCCCGGCCCCTCCCCTCTGGGGATCCCCCCCGGGATCCTCCACCCCGAGAGGCCCCACCCCCCCCCGAGATCCCCCGCCCGGCCCCTTCCGCCCCCCACGGGATCCCCCCCCCGAGATCCCCCGCCCGGCCCCTTCCGCCCCCCACGGGATCCCCCCCCCGAGATCCCCCGCCCGGCCCCTTCCCCCCCGAGATCCCCCGCCGGGTCCCTTTTCCCCCCCGCCCGAGAGTCCCCCCCCGAGATCCCCTGCCCTCCCCCTCCCCCCCCAGGATCCACCTCCCTGACCGAGAGGCCCCCCACCCGAGATCCCCCGCCTGGCCCCTGCCCCTGAGATCCCCCACCCTCACCCGAGATCCCCCGCCTGGCCCCTCCCCCCCAGGATCCCCCACTCCCACCCGAGATCCCCTGCCCGGCCCCTTCCCCCCCCACCCGAGATCCCCCGCCCAGCCCCTTCCCCCCCTGCCCGAGAGCCCTTGCCCGGCCCCTCCCCCCACTGGAGATCCCCCACCCGGCCCCTCCCCCACCCCCACTGGAGATCCCCCGCCCGGCCTCTCCCCCTCCCGGGACTGCCCCCCCCCCGAGAGGCCCCCCACCGAGATCCCCCGCCTGGCTCCTCCCCCCCGGGATCCCTCACCCCCACCCGAGGTCCCCCACCCGACCCCTTCCCCCCCACCCGAGATCCCCCGCCCGGCCCCTCCCCCCCAGGATCCCCCACCCAAGGTCCCCCGCCTGGCCCCTTCTCCCCCCGGGATCCCCCATCCCCCCCGAGATCCCCCGCTCAGCCCCTTCCCCCCCCGGCATCCCCCGCCACCCGAGATCCCCCGCCCGGCCCCTTACCCCCTCCCGGCATCCATCCCCCACCCGAGATCCCTCACCTGGCCCCTTACCCCCCCCCCCGGCATCCCCTCCCACCCGAGATCCCCCGCCCCGCCCCTTCCCCCCCGGTACCCGCCCCACCCGAGATCCCCCCCCGGATCGCCCCGCCCAGCCCCTTCCTGCCCCTGGCATCCCCTCCCCACTCGAGATCCCCCGCCCGGCCCCTTCCCCCCACCGGCATCCCCCCTCACCCGAGATCCCCCGCCCAGCCCCTCCCCCCCCGGCATCCCCCTCCACCTGAGATCCCCCCCCGACCCCTTCCCCCCCAGGGATACCCCATCCACCCGGGGTCCTCGGCCCCCCACACTCAGAGATTCCACCCCCTACCCCAGCGCCCCGCCCCTCAGAGATTCCCCCATGGAGTTTCAGAGTAGCAGCTGTGTTAGCCTGTATTCGGAAAAAGAAAAGGAGGACTTGTGGCACCTTAGAGATTAACCAATTTATTTGAGCATAAGCTTTCCTGAGCTACAGCTCACTTCATCTGACCCTCCTCCTCCCTGCCCCTCCCAGCTCCCTTGCCCCCCAACCAAACTTTCTAACCCCCATGAGTCTCCACCCTGGGCTCTGACCCTCTTCCTCCTTGGAAATTCTCCCCCTCCCAGTGCCTGGAGCACCACTCCCACCCAGAGAGCTGCCCCTCCCAGCTCAGAACCCAGGGCTGAAAGCCCTTGCTGAATTTGGGGCTCTGATCCCCATCTACACCTCTCCAAACCCTCTTAGAGCGCCATTTCTTGCACCCTCTTAACCACATCTGAGCACCCCCATCACTGGGATTTAATCCCCTCTGCCCAGGAGTCAGAGCCCCTTGTCCAATTATCTGGCCCCCTTCAGAGTCTTCCACCCCATGTCTGCTGTCTAATCCTCCTCCCCCATTACAGATGGAGGAGACTTTGCTGTTGCTTCCAGTGCTGTTCCCCATGCAGGAATGGCTTCTTTAGACAGTGACTTTCTCTGGCAGCGTCCAGTGCCGACAGGGAAATAGGGAAGATTGCAGGCAGGGAGGAGAAGAATTCTCAGTAGTTTGTCTTGCTTTTTGACAGTTCAGTTCAAAGTGTGGGTTGGGACTAGATACAAATATATTCCGTATTCTTTTGTATTTCGTGGGGATGGAAGGGTTATCATGAAACTGGGCATTGGCTAGTGCTTTGGGGTCTCAATACAAAAATATAAAGAACTGTAAGCCCTGAAGAAGTATTCTGTGTCCAGGCAGACTCTCCATGTGTAGTTAGTCTGCTGTTTCCAGGAGCTTTGAGTTCTGGGTAGGAGCCATGATATAGACTTTGCACTAGAAAGAGAACAGCAATCAGTGAATTTAACTTATTAGTTACATTAACAGGGTGTACAGCCTTCACGGAACCCAAACTGCTATTTTAGTGACTGGTTAGCTTCTTCCCTGTCTTTAATAGTTGACTTTAAAGAAGCATTTGTGTTCAATACAATATTAGACCTCAAAGCCGTTGGAGACCACCGCTGGAGACAGGCATGTGGCAATACCTAGATGGGGAGCCAGACAAACTTGAGAATTCAATTTCAGCAAAAAGCCCTGTCAAGAATGTTAAATCACAGGATTGCCCCAAGGTGCCCTCTCTTGCATTTTGATTATATAAGAGACACTCTGAAACTATCAATCTCAGAAGTGGATACCCATGTGTACAAAATCCTTATGCTGTCTCTGATTTTACATTATAGCTGGTTTGTTCAGAAATCTCATATTAATATTCCGGTTGCTGTCTCTTTAACAGGATTTTTCTCCCAGCTCCAAGAGACACAGAACTGTGGAAGATTTCAACAAGTTTTGCACCTTTGTCTTGGCATATGCTGGCTACATTCCCTACCCACAAGAGGTAATGGTGCAGCAACTCGATCCTTATTTTATTTCAGGTTCATGTTGCTATAGCTAGTGCTGTTGAGAGGTTAAATGTTATCAGAGTAACAAGCATGGTATAAATACCTAGACAGATAAAGTGGATGTGTGTGAAGGGTAGGGTCCTGTAAAAGCTCCTGATGGGACAAAAAGGAACCCACTGGCCTGTAATATTCCGAAACAAATTATGGAACTTGGCACGTAACTGGATATTGTCAGCCTCCCGCCTGAGCCACAAATGTCCCTACACTTATAAAGTTAAATGTACTCCTCAGGCTCCTGGAATATGATGTGATCCCTTCTTTAATCAAAAGTGAGGCAGTCCAAACCCCTGTCTTGCTTGAGGGGACAGAAAAAAGTTTAAAGGTCAGTAAGTACCATTTCTGTTTAAATTATTTGATTGGTGAATGATTTCTGTGCAGTGTAAAAATATTATGTTAAAGGTATTCATGCCAGAGTCCCCTCCCCTTTGTATCCTAGGCCTAGGCAGCCACAAATTTCAGATTGCCACACAACCTTTAAAATGAGCCTATTGTTTTCCTTGGCTGGAATTCCCAGCAGGGGCTTAGGATACAAAGCACTTGGAAGAAATTGGGAGTCTAGACTCCCGGAAACACTTTACTGAAAACTATTTTGTGCCTTTAACACTCAGCTGTACCTGTCCGGGACCACAGGTAAGGATGAGAGAAGGTAAATAATGTAGGCTAGTGACTGAATGGCAGCTGGATAAGTGGAGATTATCTGATTTTTAGTTAGACGAGAGGAAGCCTATTTTGACAGGTATAGATCCTTCCCCGTCCTTTCACTTCAAAAAGGTGGGTGTAATAAGTGGTTGTTTAAGAGGTTTACTATCAACTCTAAAATGATATTCACATCTGGTCTCTTAATATTTTCTAGGAGACCCCCTTGAGGAGCAGCCCCAGCCCCCCCAATAGTACTGGAGGTACCATCGACAGTGATAGCTGGGACCCCCGATTCAATGACCTCCCTTCTGCTGTCTCCCTGCCAGTCAAGAGCAGAAAGAGCTTTAGTCAGCTCAAGCGAGCAAAACCATATGTTTCCCTATTCCAGCGGGCAAAACCGAGCAGCTTTCTGCCAGAGCGAAAGCAAACCGATAAGATCAGAAAAAAGAAAAAACTGAAGAGAAGAGAAACGGAAGCGCCTGTGGAGGAAGAATATGGGAGGAAGCTGCTGAAGCTGGAGGCAGAGGATTCTTGTGTTGAGACCCCCATGAGTCCCTCATCTGAGGGCGATCCTCAGTCTGTGACTGACCATTGCTCAGTATGGGACTCTGACACTCCTTCCAATGTCTCGTACCCTCCTGAGACTTCTGAGCAGGGCATGGAGATACAGAGCGTGGGCAAACGCACGGTCATACGGCAGGGCAAGCAGGTTGTGTTTCGGGACGAGGATGGCATTGGTGATGATGAGGACATTATGGTGGATTCAGGTAAATGACCCTGCTAAGGGGAGATATTTGTGAGGTGTTTGGTCAGATTGAGATCTGACTATCATCTGTCTATCTAGTATGTTGTTAGCGCTCAACTCCTCTATAAAATGGGATAGTGCAGATCTGTCTCCCGGGGGGGTTAAGGACAAAATTCATTAGTGTTTGCAAAGCACTTTTAGATCTTTGGGTAGAAGTGGATAGAGAAGAGCAAGGAATATTTATTGCTTAGTGACCTAGCACCTGAATTAAGCTTTCCAGACTCTGAGGTGAGGGTTTCTTCCCATAAGCTGTGTTTTCTGAGAGGCTTAATGTAAACTGAACAAAAAGTTGGAAGCTAGTTTTGGGAGTAGAGCCCTTTTCTTTCCGTATCTACTCTCTGGGTTTGCTGAGATTCTGTCCTAGAGCAAGTGCAGGAGGCAATAGAGGGTGTAGACTACAGCTTCTGGCATGCCCTGGAAGGGGCTTGTCAACATCCTCCTGCTGGACATTCACCAGGCTGCTGTATTTGGGTCCCAGCACTGGGCCCATGAGCTCTTAAGCTTTCTGACTCTGAGCAGAGTTCAGGCACTGTTTCTAGGCACACTTTCAGGGTGCACATTCACTTTCTAGCACCCTTTTCTGAAAGCAGAGATTCTGCGATCCAACTGCCTAGGCCTTGAGATGAGTTCTGTCTTTCCCGAAACTCCACAGTTGCTTCACATCCTGCCTAGAGCTCTAACTGTGGGGGCATTCTGGCTTCCAGTTTACTTCTTCAGGGACACATGATCATTGAAGCAAATGAACACACAGTTTGCAGAAGGTTTCTAACACAATTACTCTACATACTGATGTAGGCAAAATAAAAAACAGCTACAAACCAGTCCCTGCTTCACTTTTCTCGCCACTCTTGAGTGTTCTTTGGGATTTGGGTCAGCGTCCTTTCAGGGTGTCCAGGATACTCTTCCTACAGCTCACGGCGTCTCCTCCATAATATGGAGTATCTTTCTCTCCTGCAGGCAGCTTCCTGCAGCCTTAGCTGGTACTTACCTTCAAAAAGTTCCTTCTGTTACAAAAGCATGGCCCTTTGTTGCTTTCTCGTGCCCCAAGCTTCTTTTGTCTGTCTGACCAGCCCAGTCTCTGTGTTTTAAAGGGCTGTACCCATACCTCATCTTTGTTCCCTCCACTGGGGAAATTCCATTCCTTCAAACTCTAACCTTTTGCAGAGAAGTTGGAGGAAAAATGGTTTTATCTAGGATGCAGTGACTCTTTTGTTCTGTACAGGCAAGATCTGTTCAGGTGCTGGTAGTCTTTAATGACTGACCTATTCATAGATAGATATGCAGGGTCCACTCCCATCTCCTGGGCATAAGAAGTATGAGGCAAGAACACAGTGCAGTTTACCATAAGGGCTTCAATGTACAGAGTTCATAATTACAAACAGAACTCATTGGCTGTACAGTGACAGATTCTGCAAATCATCACAGGCCTGTAGGGACTGCCTTTAAACCAAGGAGTAAGTTTGTGCTAAAAGGGAGAGTTCAGCATGCAGCAGGAGGAAAGAAGTAATAGTTTTAACTTGCTGTTTTTTCCTTCCAGATGATGATTCCTGGGATCTCGTCACCTGTTTCTGCATGAAACCTTTTGCTGGACGGCCAATGATTGAATGTAATGAGTGTCACACCTGGATTCACCTCTCCTGTGCCAAAATCCGCAAATCAAATGTCCCAGAGGTCTACGTCTGCCAGAAGTGCCGGGACTCCAAGTTTGATATTCGCCGCTCAAACCGCTCCCGTACGGGTTCACGCAGGCGCTTTCTGGACTAGTGGAGGGAACTACCATGCTGGCATTCTGCTTGGGCAGCTTAGCCATGCAAAACACAGAACTCCAGCCAGGGGGGCAAGGAGAGCTCCTCTGAACTGCAGTTGTTCAGGCAAAAGTGTCTGTCTGTGTAATCAGACATAAGGTATTCAATGTCTTTGACTGCCAGAGCTGGAAGAGGCCTGCTGGCCAAAACTTCTGCTAGAGACTGATTAGCTAAAGCAGGGACACACTAAGCACCCCAGGTTCAGTGGGGTTTCGTCCAGTTCAGACTATGAATGGGATGATGATTTGGGAGTGTATACTTTCGCCACCTATCAGTTTTCATCCCACTGGGAAAGTGCTAAGAAAGTGCAAGACTTCTAGGTGCTGAAGAAAAGAATTATCCTCCAAAGCAGGAGCAGGAGGAGAGAAATCTCTGAAGAGTCTGAAAATAAACAGCCATATGTTTTATTGTAATACTAGACCTGTCCGTTTGTCCATATGAATCAATCTTAAGAATTTCTGAAGGCTCCTTCAGCGTGAGCTTGAATGCACGTTTAACTTGCATGTGAGCTGCCTCCCCTTCAGCTGGGTAGTAGGAGAGTATCCACTGAGTTCTGTGATTTGGCTTTGTTTCTGGTAAAACCAATTAGTTCCCAAAGGTCTATGGACTGTTGTCTTTAAAAGAGAGATACAGACCTTTCTTTTTTCTGGGTGGGGTGTGCTTGAGGTGGCCATGTCAGTTTTCTTCCTTAATTGAGCTGAGTCCTCTTAAAACCATTTTCATGATTTTGTTTTGCATGAGTGGCTCAAACATGAGGTCGGGGGCTGCCATCCAGTCTGTTCCACAGCCCTGTGTGGTGTCTCATTTCACAGATCTCTGCTGAAAGGCATTGTTTTAAGAGACACCGATTCCTTTCCCGCCTCCAGCCCAGAAGTAACGCTTGGGCTGCACAGTTGGCCTTGATAAATTAAAATCTAGGAATTTAGACAGGCCTAGTTTGGATTTGGGCTGTCCCCATCTGAGTACTTGGGCTGGGTTTACCTGCATTTTCATTAATGGTTTCCTGGGTTGGATTTGTAAATGGGAAGATTTTATAATCTTTGAACTGGTGGATGCACATATACAACTGGGAGCAAATGCATGCATTAGGGCATCCAGCCCAACCTGGATAGATGGCCTATGCAACTGGCAAGGTCGACTGCAGTTGAGAGAACAATCCAGAACTGCCAAGGATAAGGGAATGCATTGGGACCAGAAAATGTTTGTACCTTGTGACTGCCCTTTTCAGGAGCAGTGAGCGCAGTTGTCACTGGTCTAGAGAATGGTTCAGGGAAACAAGACTGATACGTGAGGCCACTAAGGTGCAGGCCTTTTAAATGACCAAAGTGAGAATACATTGTATTTATTGCACAAACTGGATTTTTGTTCTTGAGAGAATTCTCCTAAATCATATGATGCTTAATGAACAATGGATATCCTGTCCTGTCAGAATATTAGATGAGCGGGAGTCACTAACTGATCTTCATTTATATATGAAAGAAGATCGAACTGCCAGGAATCAATGCACCAGATGCTCTGTATCAGACTGCTACATTATTTGAATACTGATTTATCAGGAAAAACATCCTGGCAGTGTCAAGGACCCCCTTTTGGACTTTAACACTAGGCTGCGCAGAGCACTGGAACAGATTGTATAGCATAGTCCTACAATGCCCAGGGGCTTGATTAGATGGGACCTAATGATGGAAAAGATCCATTACTTTTTATCATTGATAGAACTGCACTATTTTATTTTACTGTCCATTTAAAAACTTGGTGCGGTTTGAAAAGCCTATAACATGAATTTGATTTATAGCTGCAGCGATTGAAATCTGGTTTTATAAACAGCTCCACTAAAATCTAAGACAACCAGGATACACTACCTACCAGAAGCTAAATGGAACCAGGAGTTTGCCAAAGATTTGCCTCTTAGGGCTGTCTTCTGCAGCCAGATAAATAACCAAAGTTTGCAAGTGTTGCTGTTTTCGCTGCAACATAAAAGGCTTTGGAAGAAGATTCTGTTCACAGTCTGTGTAAGGGTTTGACCTGATGCAAGTGTTGGCATCTTTGTGGCTACAGCATGTCTGCAGTACGACTGGACCACTGTAGGATAAGTTCCTATTGTTTTATGGGAGAAATACAAGAAACTGCCAAGTGAGCTGCCTCTGTTTCTTAGAGGTTCATGACTACTTTTAACTCTTTTGACTATTGTTCTGTTACCTTTGCAGATTTACCCCCCAATAGATGGTGTCTGACAACCCCAGCATGTTACAATGTTAGGTAGATGGAACAAACATCTCCATGTGTTTTGAGTTAATCATTTTCATCCATGTGTGATTACAAGTTAATTCAGAGCTTTATTTTTTCATTAAAGGTCGTTATTTTAACAAATGGTACTTTTTTTCTTAAAAATATGAAGCATCCATTAATGTGATCATTTTCTCCTTGCTTTTTTCCTCCCTGGGTTGGAAGTTAGGCTTCTATTGTTTCCACGGGGGACAGAGGCCCTAATAAGTGTCCAGTAGGGCTAGGTGGAGCTTGCAATATACAAAATCAAATGAAATGGGGGAGGGGGGTGATGCAATCAAATATATACAACATATCTTGTTCTTTAGCCAATGTCTGTCCCCACCTACTCCTCCAGCTTTTATGACCTGGATGACACCTTGGATGCATGGCGGAGTGGACCCTGGAGAGAAGGCCTGCAGCTCAATGCAGGGAGGCCAGCGGCCTGTGCGAGGGGAAGAGGGTGAAGCTGGCAGTCGGGCTGGCATGGGGGGCAGAGGGTTCTGCGGTAACAGGCAGGCGCAGGGCGGGGACAGAGGGGCAAAGCCCCGCGGAGCGAGGAGAAGCAGCTCGTTTGGGGGGCGGGGGAGCGGATTTTGGCAGCTGTATTTTCTTTGCCAGGGAGGATGGGCTGAGGGCAGGCTGGGCGGCCAGGGGCCTGGCACAGGGAGGGCGGCCAGGGGCCTGGCAGAGGGAGGGCGGCCGGACTGGCGGGCCTCAGGCTCCTGGGCACTCTTTTACCGCCCCAGCTGCTGCCGCCCTGTAAGCGGGGGGCCTCCGCTCCCCCACCAAGCAACGCCCGCCCCGCAGGGGGCCGGGGCCGGGGCGCGGGGCGCTGAGCCGCCCAGGGGTCACGGGCGGGGCAGGGGAGCCGGCGCTCGCGGTCGTTTCTCCGCGGAGCCCCCCAGGGGCGCGGCCCAGGCGCAGCAGGGGGGGCGCGAGTGACCCCCTCGGGCGGGGCAGCGACTGCTCGAACTACAGCTCCCAGCCTGCCCTGCGGCCCAGAAACTACAGCTCCCAGCCTGCCCTGCGCACAACCCGTGACGTCCAGGGGCGCTGAGAGCAGGCGTGAAAGGAAGGAGAGGCGCGATGCATGCTGGGAAAGGCTGTCATTGACGGGCGGAGTCTCGCTCTCTGCCCCGGGGCGGGGGGGCAACCAGACCGCTTGGCCCCCGCGCGGGAAATCCGCCCCGCTAGGGGGCGACCGGGGTCCGAGGAGGGGCGCAGCCATCTTTGTTGGGGGCAACGCGCGGGGCGATGCCCAAATCGTGCGCGGCGCTTCGGTGCAGCAACCGCTATAGCAGCCGCCGCCGGCAGCAGCTCACCTTCCACAGGTACCGCCCGGCCCCGGCCCCGGCCCCCTTCCCTCAGGTACCGCCCCGCCCCGGGCCCCCCCTTCCCTCAGGTACCGCCCCGCCCCGCCCCGGGCCCCCCCTTCCCTCAGGTACCGGGGCCCGGCCCCGCCCCCTTCCACAAGTACCAGCCCCTCCCCTCAGATATCGGGGCCCAGCCCCCCCCCCACCCTTCCACAGGTACCGGCCCCTCCCCTCAGGTCTTGGGGCCCGGCCCCTCCCCACCCCCCTTCCACAGATACTGCCTGGCCCCTGCCCTCCCCCCAGCCACAGGTATGGGCCCCTTCCCTCAGGTATCGGGGCCCGGCCCCGCCCCCTTCCACAAGTACCGGCCCCGCCCCCTTCCACAAGTACCAGCCCCTCCCTGCCCCCCTTCCCTCAGGTAGCGGGGCCCGGCCCCTCCCCCAGGCCCGGCCTGCCTCACCCCGTGTCTCTGGCAGGTTCCCATTGAGCCGGCCCGAGCTGCTGGCGCGCTGGGTGGGGAACATCGGCCGTGGCAATTTCCAGCCCAGCTCGCACACGGTGCTCTGCTCGCAGCACTTCCAGCCGGACTGCTTCAGTGCCTTCGGCAACCGCACCAACCTCAAGCCCAACGCCGTGCCCACGCTCTTCGCCTTCCCCCGCACCGTCAGGGTGAGCTAGACGGGGCCGAGCTCTAGGGTTGCCAATTTTGGTTGGATGTATTCCTGGAGATTTCATCACATAACAATCTTTAATTAAAGATTAATTCCCGGAGACTCCGGGCCAATCCTGGCGGCTCAGTAACCCTACTGGGTTCAGGCTCTGGTTGTGGGAGAGGGGTAGGAGCTACTGGGTGGAGCAGGGGCTGTGAATGGGGCTGTGTGAGACACTGGGGAGCTTATTGGCCACTGCGCTCCCCCCTTTCTCCTTCTGTACCATGGGGACAACATAACTGACACTGCTCACAAAGGGCATCACTTTATTTCACATATCGTGTGAGCTGTTCTTCAGTGTCCCAAGTGCTTTGCCCCTTGCATTAGTCAAGGAGTCACACCCTGTTATGGATTTTTATGATAGTCAATTCCCAACCACTGTTAACCTACGCCTGCTCCCACTGAAATCAGTAGTAAAAATGCCACATCGAGTGGTCCGCTCTAATCGTGTGTTTAATGCACTTGGGCTGCTGGCAGTGCTGGGAAAATACTAAGTGCTCCCGTTAATAATAATTAATCTTTAGCCTCTCTCCTTACACTTAACTTGTCAATATGCTGCAACAACAGATTCTGATTTCTAACCTGTGAAAGAGGTTCTTGAAAAATGGTATCCTGCACACAGATTCCCTCGTCCTCAAAGTGAATTCCCACACATTTATTCATGCAAACCATATATGTTTAAAATACTGACATATGAGGGAAGCATGTTCCACTATCCTTGTAACAGTTTAAATACTACAGAAGACAAAACGATAATCACTCTTGGCTAGAGTAGCCACAAGTTCTCTCCCCCTCAGTTCTAGCTAAAAACCTGAAATGAGTGCTATTATACCAACAGTCCTACCCCTTCAAAAGTAAAGGGGGAGAAGGTCCTACCAGGTCTCAGGGGGATGCTAGTTCACCTGGAATTGATTGTGGGTTAGTTATAACTGATCTTACATAAACAGAGTTTATGCATCTATACACATCACCCAGTCTTATTCCCATTGTGCTTAGTCAAACAGAGGAAGTTTTTGTTAAAACCTTGTGTGAAGCTTAAGGATACAATATTACATTGTCTTGAGAACTGTGATCATTTTTTACTGCTGTCATTTTTCCTTGGAGAGCCAAGAATGTTGCATGTGTTTGCCTTCCAAATGGGAGTCAGACTTGGGCAACAATTAACACTAGGATTCTCAGAAACGTCACACTAACCTCAAAGCCTTGTCCTTACTATAGCAAATCAGGAAGGAAAAGAGTCCTCTATCTGATGCTGAGGATTCCAGATTGCCTAAGGTATATTTGTCCCTTCCAGCCTTTTGCATCCTTTTTTTTTTTTTTAACCTGAGGGCAATGCTGCATTTTGCTGTAGAGCACATTATGATTCTGTCTAGGATTTGGGGTCCTTTCTCACTGAAATACCCCCTTTTTGTAGATACTTGTCTAATATGCCAAACTGTGCGAAGTGAGTATTTTCACTGGATGGCATTGGAGCAAGCTAAAAATTTCAGTCCCAATTGCTTATCACTTCTATTTTAATTCCAGTTAGGAATTTTGTACTTTATGTTGAAATAAAAATGAAGGCCTAAAGGGAGCATATGGCTCATTTACACTGACAGTCTCTTCTGGAACAGAAATCACTTGAAACTTTAACAACAGGGGTGTTGAAAATAGGAGCTGCTTGAGGTTGGGTAATTCTCCTGGTCTCTTTAGGACTTTACAAGGACAGAGGATGGAAGGAGATTAGATGTAGAAACTGTTCTGCATCAAGAGCCCCAACCCAGTACAACAGAGGAACCAATAGAAGAGGTAAGAGTTAGTCACTTTACCTCATATCTTAGGCAAAATCAGTTGACAGTTACACACAGCTGAGCTCAAAGCACTACAGAGATAGGGAAACAGAAATGAGTGAATGTTTTATTACTTCATATGGAGAAGAACTGGCTGTAGCAGACCTCTACACTCTTGTCTTGAAAACTTAATAAGATTCTTACAGAACTGGAGAGCAGGCATCTGTTGAGCTTTGGTGACTTGACCTTGCTTCAAGAATAATTCAGTTTTCATGAAGTATATTCAGGGGGATTGGGTAAGAGCCCAGCCACTGCTAGTTTCTGGGGATTTGACTTCAAACACAGAAGGTCCCACGTTAAGAGAGTTCAGTGCTGAGCTTTGGGGATATCTGTCCATTACAAAAACTACTATACAATTTGCTGAAAAAAAATTCTCTAGGGGTCACAGCAGGAACTGGGGAGTCAGGAGACCTGGATTATATTGTTGGGTCTGCGACTGACTAGCTGTGTGTTGAGCAAATTGCTTCCTCTTACTGTACATTGGGGAGAATGCAAACCTAACCTGTGAAATATGGAGACACTTCAGTCTCAGAGAGACAGGCAAAGTAGTGTGACTAGTAGGAAAGCTTCTGCTTGACTCCCTGGATTGGAATCGGGTTGCTCAGGATGTGGTACATTAGTCATGTTGTGGAAGAAGCTTGCATAGTGTCTCCCTGTATAATACCCATCTAGCCAATCTCTGCATTCCTCACTTTCACTCCCTGTATTCTTTTCAGGTTAGTACAACTAAGGCAACAGAAGTGGAGGGCTGGCTACTGCAATCCAGGCCCCCAGTGCAGAGACAGCACCCAGTTCAGACCTCAGATCACAGCTATGCTGTCAGTGACCGTGCTTCCTTAAAACAAAAACTCTTCCAGGCACTAGAGGAAAATGAAAAACTGCGAAAACGCCTGAAGGTTAAGAGCATGGCACTGAGGAGGATGTTTGTGCGGCTCCAGGCCTGCAAAAAGGAGCAGCAAAAACACCAGGCCAGACAGCCTCCTGGGAGGGAACAGGGCCTGACTTTCTGAACACTTGTCTACCAGCAAGAATTGTGGTTCGACAGGCTGCCGACTAGAGTATTTTAATAGTGAGTAACCTACTCACTACTGTTTCTAATGAGCATAGCTTAAAGTTCACATACATCATAACTACCCAGCATGCACATGGTCAAATGAGAACTAGGGAAGGAAGCTTGGCTGAGAAATACCATGTAAAAAATTCCCCAAACCCGCACTTCTTGCCTCAGCATTTGTAATCTAAATGCCTTTATAATAAAGAAAGAATGCCAGGTGCATATGGGTGTGTGAGAAAAGACTCTGGGAACTTTTCTGGCAATTACATTTAGTTAAGCTAATGTTAATTATAAGAAAAAATGACTATGACTTAACAGCAAATGTTTTACTGCTATTTTATACGTACCACTACTTCGCACCTCAGCCTTCACTCAATTCCCACACAATCCTGTTACGAGAAATTCTGTTACAGTAGCCACAGCAACATCGTTCTAAGCACCCTACAAACACAGATGAGACAGTTCCTTCCTAAGAAGAGCTTACATCTGAGACTAAGATACAATAATAAAATAAAAAGCTGGTGAGAGGTGGAAGAGTTGATGCACATTTGAGTATTTTATTGAAGATACTGGCATCCTGCCCAGCCATCATCACTTAGCAACTTACTGTAAAAACCACCATTCACACTGGGTCTTGAGGAAGGATTTGCAAGAGGCCAAGCTTATATTTATAAAAATATAACTAACTCACCACCCACAGCTTTCAAAGAGGATTTATTATGACAATACAGTGTTTTCTCTTCCACCAGCTTTAAACAAGGTGACGTAATCAAAGTGTGGAAGATCCATCTGCAGCAAAGGAAACACCGGGCAGTTTTCAACTGAAAATTGATTGAACACAAAATTTATTGCACAGTTGACACTTAGCTTCAGATCAAAGAACACTGTGAGATGGTAGTGAATGAAATGCATTCCTAGAACAGGCGCTGTTCACGCATAAAAAGGTGAGATTTTTCTGATAAAAAACCTGGCAAGCAACACTTGATTGTAGGAGCAAGGAGGGGAGAGATAATCATCAGCTTTCCTGGAATAGCTGTGATAAACCTGCTCTTGGACAAGGACTATTGCAAATGAAATTCCCTGATGTGATTTCACGCTTGTGAGGGGGAGACAGGACTGACATAAGTAAACAGAACAGCAGTTACACTTCAGAAATAAGGGGCCAAGATGCATGTCAGGAAGTTATTTACTCCAGTAATTAGCAGTAGCAACAATGCCTCTGTCAATACATGCTTCTTTCTAAATCTCCTGCATATAAGTGATGAAGGCCCACCCAGGACTGGCCAAGAGCAGAACTACGTTTCAGTGCCTGTGTAATAGCCACCACTCTCCCTTTTATATAAATATCTAAAAGTACTAAGATGCCAGATACTTAATAGTGCTATTTCCAGCAGCCCTGCTGCTTTCAGCTAGGTTGGCAGAGCAAGAGTGCACCTCGCTGGAGGTCAGGTAAATCACAGGCAGGGATTGTATCCTAAGGCTATTCGAGGGAATCTAGCCACTCAGACAGGTGGCAGTCTCTGTTTCGAAGTTTTCAGTTCCTCCTCCTATTTGGCACATCTCTACGCTTAAAACAACATGCAGTCCTTGGGTGAGGAAGAGCAAAATTAATTTGACATGGACAGTGGTTATAATCTATAATTAATCTGGAGTAGTACTAGTGCTTGGAACAAATGCTACTAGCAGCTGGATCGAAGCATGCTGAAAAAGGTCCACGTGATTAGGAAAAGCAGAGAACTTCATTCCAAACATACTTGTCCTTAAACAAAAAGTACATTTAAATACAGAAGTGGGGTGAACAGCACATCCTCTGTCCAGTAACCAGATTGACAGAGAGGATTCTTAGGAGGTGGCCACAAACTTCACTTTCCCCTTAGGAGCAGAAAGGGTTAAATTAGCTACTTGTTTTCAGTTAACTTAACCCCAACTCTGTAAGCCTGAGGGAAAGTGAGCGCCAAGAGCCTCCTCCACTTCCCATCTTGCTGACAGGGAAAGGAAACAATGAGACTGGACAAATGAGCTGCAGTTAACTCACAGCAAAAAGGGCTTGGACACATGACAGCTAGGGCTCTCCCTCTCACACCTGCCAGGCAGGGGATGGGCACACAGAGAGCACTGCATGTTCTCAGCCATGTTCCCTATTGGCTGCCAAGCCACAATCCAGGGCAGTATTGCCTTGGAGGTACCTGTAAGAGCAGGTTTTCTCGTTACCCCTTAACATAATTGGTATGACACCGCCTTCTATATGGATCATAAAAATAAAAACATCTCCGTTTCTGTTTCAAACTTGTAGAATCCAGGGGGAAGGTTTTGCAGCTTCTGTTGATTCAGGTACCATACATGACACCCTGTTTTCTCACCACATTAGCCATCCGCATCAATCCTGTGAGCTGTTAAGAACAAAGGGACTCAGTTCATGTTTGTTAATAGAGATGTCCTAAATTCTCAGCAACATTTACCATAGGGTCATTTGCAGAACAGAATTATTAGCAGCAAAGGAAATCACTGAATGCAAGACTCTCACCTACTATCAAAAGAAAGAGATTGATGACTCAGAAACCATAATTTTTCAAAAGGATAGCACACAGTCTGAGGTGCCAAGACTGGTTTAGAAAGGACTTGTACTCTTTAGCCAAATCACAATGCAGCTATTCATTAGAGAGACATCCAGAACAGGCAAAGAGTCCTGTGGCACCTTATAGACTAACAGATGTATTGGAGCATAACCTTTTGTGGGTGAATATCTGACGAAGTGGGTATTCACCTACGAAAGCTTATGCTCCGATACGTCTGTTAGTCTATACGGTGCCACAGGACTCTTTGCTGCTTTTACAGATCCAGACTAACATGGCTACCCCTCTGATCCAGAACAGGCTAACTCCTCAGAGCTAATGGTACCAGTGTCCCTGGAAGAGCACTTGCACAATTGAGACATCCCTACCAGCAACAGCAAGGCATCACTGATGCCAGATACTGGGGTGGAGTGCACCCCAGTGAATTGTGGGGGGGCCTGAGGAGATCCTGTCCTCTCTGCTGGAATTGGGGCTTGGTGACTGAAAGAAGGAGAAAGCAATCCTTGCTACTTACATTGCTTTGGTATCCTAAGGGCCTCGCTGTCAGCAGACATCACTTGATGTAGAACTCCCCGAAACTGATACAGCACTTTCAAACTCTTCTCTTCGCCCACACAAGGGTCATAGAACCCAGGCAGGCCAGTCTTTAACAACAAAAACAACACACTGAGCACTCTCACAGCTCTTCCACTCGTGCTTTTAGGTTACAATAGAGGGAGTTTTAAAAGGAGTTGAAGCTGGTCTCCTTCACAAGGGACACCATCAACACCAACTAACTAATGTAAAACATAAGTTAAAAGACACTCTCAATTACACCTGTCTAAAGGCTGGTTTTATAATTTAATTTTCCTATTTTATTAAGTATTTTTCTCCCCCTGCAGCTGAGTGAGAGACTCTCACAAACAACAAGGGAAACTGACTGTGTAGGGAAGTCAGCAGAAGTGACTAAGAAGTGCAGCCAAGGTAAAGTAAATTCAAAGTAAATAAAAAAATAATTCCCCCTCTAATTTTTCTGCTAGTGGTTTTAGGCATTATTTATAACAATAGCAGGTAAATAATTTTTCAGACATGTAATTTTCAAGATGACAGTGTCCCTTTAACATCCAACATTAGCTAAATGCATCTGATTCTCCCACTCACCTACAGTAGTTATTATATATCTGATAATATAATTGAGCGAGGCCTTCTGTTCCCTATACAAGCCATGGACATTCAGGAAAAGAGTCAGCTTTGTTAAGAGTTTAAATAACCAACATTAACACCTATCATTTAAGAGTGCTTTAGAGCAGCTCCTTCTGTGGATGCACTTGTTCTGGATTAGAGTTTACTTCTGGTTTGTTTGCCTGCACTCTGCCAGGGGAGGATGCTGTTGTGCAGGACTGAGATATGCAGGGCCAGCAGCAAAGGTGAACACCCACAAGGCAATTAAGCACATGTCATTGCATACCTTGGAGGCCTCTGTGAGGATAAGCTTAGAGTCCTTCACCAAGCACTGCAGGGGCACAGTCACATCTATGACTTTCACCTTCTCGTTCTTCCTGCTATTGTCATTGACAAATTTCCCATACCAGGCGTTCACTACAATCAAACCTGCATTCCACACAAGAACAAAGATATGGCAAAAGGCTCCCCCAGGTACCTGTAGAGAAGCTGATGAAGAGATCAGCCCACCCCTTTTCCTAGCATTCTTCTCATACTGCCTGAGGGAACCGTTTTCAAGAAACAGTGTTGGAAGGGCAAATAGAGAGCTTGCCTCAAAAAATTTCAAAATCATGCACAATGCTAGGCCAAGTCCAACCTGGGAACGAAAGGAGTGTTTCAACTAGGACGTAAGGAAAACTCCTACACTGACCCGATCCCCTATAACACCAAATCAAATGAGTGGTGAACCTCCCCCAGGGACTGAGGCACAAACAACAGCCCCCGAACCCCACTTCCCCACCCAGGGCCATCCCAAGGTAGAGCCACAGTGCCACTTTAACAGTTGTCATTAAGATCTGGCGTTAACCTAGAATAGTCATAAAAGTGGCAACTCCCACTTCTCAGAGATCATTTCAGGCTATCTGCAGACTCAGGAAGATGTCACGACATCAATTATCCTCACTTCACTTTTGGAACATTATCTTTGCAAGTGTAAACCCTAGGACATTAAAGAATTAAGATTCTAGATCACGGGTGAGCAAACTAGGCCTGCGGGCCACATCTGGCCCGCCAGTCGATTTGATTTGGCCCTTGAACTCCTGCTGGGAAGCAGGGTCGGGGGCTGCTCCACGCACGCGTGCCGTGCCTCCATGCAGCTCCCAGAAGCAGTGGCATGTCCCCCCTCCAGCTCCTAGGTTTAGGGGCAGCCAGGGGACTCCACACACTGCTCCCGCCCCAACTGCCACCTCCACAGCTCCCATTGGCCAGGAAATGTGGCCAATGGGAGCTGCAGGGGCAGCGCCTGCAGACAGGGCAGCACACAGAGCCGCCTGGCCACACCTCCGCATAGGAGCCAGAGGCGGGACATGCCGCTGCTTCCGGGAGCTGCTTGAGGTAAATGCCCGGAGCCTGCACCCCTGAGGCCCTCCCGCGCCCCAACCTCCTTCCCTAGCCCTGATCTGAACCCCTCGATCCCAGCCCGGAGCACCCTCCTGCATCCCAAACCCCTCATCCCTAGCCCCACCCCAGAGCCTGCACCCCCACCCCAGAGCCCGCACCTCCCCACCCCGTGCCCAAACCCTCTGCCCCAGCCTTGAGCCCCCTCCTGCCCTCTGAACCGCTTGGGCCCAGCCTGGAGCACTTTTCTACATCCCAAATCCCTCATCCCAGCCCCATAGCCCACATCTCCAGCTGGATCCTGCACCCCAACCCCCTCCTGCACCCTGAACACCTCATTTATGGCCCCACCCCTGAGCCCGCACCCCCAGCCAGAGTCCTCACCCCCTCCTGCACCCCAACCCCAATTTCATGAGCATTCATGGCCCACCATACAATTTCCATACCCAGATGATGTCCTTGGGCTAAAAAGTTTGCCCACCTTTAATACCTACCTTCCACTTCTCTCCCCAGCCCTTCAATCTCTATAGGGATCCCACTCCCCATTCCTCTCCTCAAACCCTTCAGAACAAGTAAGTTATGCTGCACTTTTTACCCATCCTGGCTTCCTCTGCCTCAATTATCCTCCGGACGGACTCTTGCATTAACCGAACCTGCCACAACACAAAGGACAAAATAAAATTCAGCAGTCAGATTCCATTTAAAAAGAGATATGAACTCCAAGTGGGAACAGTTTCCTTTAGCTCAGAAGGCTCACAAGGGACAAGTGAATTAGGAAGACACCTGCAGACCAGGGCCTGGGCATGGTCTCAGAGCTCACCTGAGCATAAATATGAAAATGAAGATGAGAACAAAAACACAGGAAAGGGGGAAATGCCTCAAACTGCCCTGGGATTGCGGCCACAGGGCATGGGAATGTTAGGGACGACAGGAAGGCTCCAAGTCCATGTCTGGAGATCACCCAATCCATGGGTAGAGTGTCCCACAGAAATGAAAGATTGCCAACAATTGTGGCTTGTGGGAGGCTCTGTATTCTGTTGCCCTCACCAATGACAGCAGCACACTCAGCCACTGGGGTGAAGGGCAAGACTCAGTCTTACTTCCTGGGCTGGGGGGCTGTGAGAGGTTCTTCCTCCTGTGCTGCCGCCGCCCCCCCACCCCTCTGACTGGGTACTGCCTGGCAAGAGATGGGAACAGGGAGGAGCAAAAATAACATCCTGTGGCTCACCATGGGGGGGGGGGGGGAGGGCAGGCACACAGAGCTGCCATAAGACTCTTGACTCTTTCTGCCCCCCGTCTCTACTGTGAGAATGGCATTGGGTCCTGAGGGGAGGTGGAAAAGCTCTGCCTGCTGCTGCAGCGGTCATGATTGGCTATTCTTCCCCAAGAGGCAGACAAATGTGGAATGCAGCCAATCAGGGAGGGGATTTTTCCCCCAGGCAGGGCTAAAATTTCCAAGAGGGCTGGAGCTCCTCACATCATCAGTAGACTGGCTCCAGCCCTGGCAAAAATCACACCACTCAAAATCTCAAGAATTGACAACACTGCAGGCGGTATGCGTTCTGCAAATGAAAATGGGGACACAGCTGGAGAACAAAATGTGTGGCATATGCTGTATGGAACAATATAACCAAGGATGAAACTAGCAGGCAAGACTGGGGACAGAGGAATGGACGACTTACTGCAGCTTCCGCCTCCTGCTTCTTCTGTTGGACATCACTGGCGGTACTTTCCCTTTGTTTCTCCAACTCTCTGACATGAGGAAGTTGAACACCACATTAGTTATAGGCATTAAATACGATTCAGTGCAAGGATGCACTTCCCATGTCAGTGCCTTAATGCTCCTACTGACCTCAGTCAGGCTGGTTTCAAGGCCTGCGTTGGAGATTCTTTACAGCGATCATCCTTCAGGCTCCCCATTTTAACTCCCAATACAGCAATTGTACTGCAGAGAAATGCCCCTAAACCTGCCACCCCGCTTCCAAAAGCACCTGAATAGGAGAGCCCAGCTCCGTATTTAGAACACATGACCTCAGACTCACTTCTCCTTTTGTGCCCTGAGGTAGGGTTTGATGATTAGCCTATGCATGGCAAAGTAGATAACTAGGGGTCCCACGGTGGCATAGAAAACAGCACTGGGTAGCAGCTGATCTGTCAGGTGGACAGGAAAGAAGTAGGTCTGGCTCGCCCTGTTCAACCTAAAACAAAGAAGAACAAAGCAGCTTATCAAAGCAAGTCTGGAGTTCTAAAGCACACAACAAAATATGTTTAATGGCGGCCAACAGTGTAGGCTCCAACTCAGCAGCAGCAACCACCAGAGGCAGTGGGATAGTCTGAACTCTGAACCCAAAGGTGAAGAGCTCATGGACTCAGTCAGAACAGCAGCAATGGAGAAATCTGAAGCCTGGCAGAGCCCTTACTTTTAAGGAGCAGGTGTCTCCTCTGGAGATACTTGGTTGGAGCTGCAATGATGTTCTGCGGTCTATTTAAAAAAATCTTGAGAGAATCTCTTGTGGTCCCAAGACTCATTGGGGAAAGACACAATCACCCCTTCCAGAGGGAAATCAGGAGCAGTTGCTTACTGTGAAAGAATCTACTGCTGCACTGTTCCCCACCATCGCTTCCTGGATTCCTATCCAATAAGGCCAGGAACGTTACTGGTCCCTGTACACATCATGAGATAACCAACGTTCAAGGTTACATAGGAACAGAGGAATGCTCTCAAAAGAAGGATCATATTCATGCACATGCCTTGCAGGAAGGAGAATATTAATGTTCATCAGATGCTTATGGTCAAATTTATTTGAGCAAGTTTGTCATGATCTGAAGTTTTATCACCAGGGGAATCTCCTTCCTTTAAGGTTTTTAAGGTCAGGCTTGACAAAGCTCTGGCTGGGATGATTTAGTTGGGGATTGGTCCTGCTTTGAGCAGGGAGTGGGGCTAGATGACCTCCTGAGGTCCCTTCCAACCCTGATATTCTATGATTGTGATCTTAAGTGTTTTTGGATAGGTTCTGCAGTGTTGTCATGCCCTCTGCTGGCAAAATCAAAATTTGCACGAGAGTCTATCAACACAGTGTTCTGTTAGTACCTCTTTGAAAGCTGCAACATGTTAACTCCTAGGGAAAACTGATATATTCTTAACTCTAGCAATCTAGGTTGGTCTGAATTTTTGCCTGTGTGTAAAGCTGTGGTAACTGGAATGCAATTGAAGATATTTTAAAAAACACCTCAGTATCTATCCACTTACAGTAATTTGCTAAGCTTGATTTTTAGAATGCACCCTCAGATATTTTTAACATACTTACACACTAATGCCAGATGAAATGCTCAGCCTCCAACAGAAGTAGGCTTAGAGGGCCACATCCCTCTATTAAAAGTGAGAGCAGCTGCAACCTGCTCCATTTTATGGCATGTACATGCATCACAGTCTTTGGGTTCCTGTTGCCAGTATGCCTAAAATACCTTAGCTTGGGTGCCCCAACTGAATGCATCAGACACATGAATGTGTGTTACAGTCATAGCCACCAACATCACAGTTATAATCTTGAACTGACTTGATTTTCAGAGACACTCCCTGTGGAACACCAACACTGACAGTGGCTCCCAAAATACTGTGTCTGGAAATCTTCCTCTCTGCTCCATATTCCACTATGGTCCCAAAGAAACCTGCCCTAGAATGACAAAACCAGAAAACAATAAGACAAGAGCAGTGTCTCCAGTTTCACTTTTAATATCCAATTCTGTTTATTGTAGTTCACCATGTATCACAAAGGAGAGGTTACCAACCTTGTGCAGTAACTAGAGTTCTTCAAGATGTGCGTGATCAGAGATTTTCGTCAGCAGAGTACACGGGTCCATGTCTGCGCCCTAGATATCCTTGTGCTCCGGTGCAAGGGTGTATGGGTGGACAGAGGGGATGGAAGAACTGCCTCCACTCCAATTCCTTCTCAACCACGGAAGTCTAGCAAGATTGCAAGGCAGATGGGAAGGGGCAGGGGTAGTGGAGCACCCAGAGGGACACATCTTGAGGAACTCCAGTTACCATACCAAGTCAGTCACCTCCCACTCTTCTTTGAGTAGTGTCCCTAAGGGGTCTCACTTCAGGAGATCCTGAGTGTGGAAGGAGCGTGCTGAGGAGGCTGATTTAGTATGGATCATAGAACAGGGTCACCAAAAGCCACATCAGCTCTGGAAGCAAGCACAGGAGCATAGTGCTGGAAAAACATGCACCAAAGATCAGGTGGCTGCCCCGCAGATGTCTGAGACAGGATGTTTTTCTGTAGGGCCACTCTGAGATTGAGCCCTAGTGGAATAAACTATCCTTTTAAGAGGGGGACAAACCACCGAGGCTTCGTAACAGCTTAAGAAGCATCCTACAACAGTCTTTGGGTGGAGAATGGATGTCCTTTTATTCATTCCACGACAGAGCTGAAAAGCCTTGGGGAAGCCCTAAGGGGGTCAGTTCTGTCGCAGTAAAAGGTGAGCTCTTCTAACATTCAATGTATGGTGGCTCATTTCTTCTCTTGAAGAGTGAGGCTTGGGGTGAAACACCAGTGGGTGAATCTCCTGATAAATGTGGAACTCTGAAGAAACTTCAGATAGAAAGCGAGGGTGTGGATGTAGTGTCACCTTGTTACGACAGAACACCGTATACAGTGGGTCAACCATCAGGGCTCCTATCTCCCCAACACCTTTCCTGGCTGAGGGACAAAGGAAGGAGGGATCAGCTCCCCATAGGTTCAAACTGAGATTTCTTCTGCACATTGAAGACTAAACTGAGATCCCATGGTGGAGTGGGTTTTTTGACAGGAGGAAAAATGTTGAACAGGCACTTAATAAACATCATCACAATCAGGTGTCTGAAGAACTGAAAACTCAATAGGGGGGTGAAAAGCTGTGATGGCAGCAAGGTGAACCTTAACTGAGCTCAGCAATAATTCCATGATTTTTAAATTTGGCAGATAATTGAGAATGTGCATCACATGAGACTCAAGAGGAGGTATAGATCAGTGGAAACATTTCCACTTCTGTAGGTAGGTTTTCCTTATAGTAAGTTTTCCACTGAGATCTTTATGTGGTGTGATATGCACCAGTTGCACTGTTTTTCTGACTTCGAACAAAAGGATCTTTCTCCTCCTTACCAAATGATAGAATGCATAGCTGCTCTGTTGGCCAGCATTATTATGACTGGGTTCCCCCAGATGTGGGTAAGGAAGGGCTGGCAAGTGTAACAAGGATTTCCTCAGCTGGTCCATTTGTCCTGAGCTGTGAAGTCCTGGAAGTGTGCACCCCAGCCCAACAGGGAAGCACAGTGGTGATGATCCTTGTGGGAGAAGGCTGTGACAATGGAACTCCCACACATACCTCTTTTGGATCTTTCCACCAAACTGCCACCCTCACCACTACAGGCCGCCAGTCCTGGAGCTCCCAGGTGCCATGGGAGCTGGACCCCTCCTCTCCCCTCCCGCAGCAGGACTCCGACTCTCATTCCCTATCAGCCCCATTTTGTCACAGTTATTTTTAGTAAAAGTCAGGGTCAGAGGTCACAGGCTTCTGTGAATTTTTGTCTATTGCCCGTGACCTATCCCTGACTTTTACTAAAAATAACTGTGACAAAGTCTTAACTTTAGTAGTTAGTAAAGGGACGCAGCACAAGGCTGCTATACTTAAAGGGTCCTTGGGTCGGGACAAGGAGCAGTAGGTGGGACTGCACCCCCCCAGCCACTAGAGGAAGTAGCTATGCCCTAAGGAAAGGAATTAGAACTCTGGCACCCCAGGGAAGGGGGCCACACTGGGACTGACTCAGCGGGGAGCTGTGGTCAGAGAACTGAGTCCAAGAGGGGTGGCTTAGCAGGAAGGCTGGGGGTCACTGAGGACTCAAATAGAGGCAAAGATTCCCCAGGGAAGAAGCCCTTGGGGTGCTGCTCAATTCCAGATAAGAAATTTTGCAACCTAGCCAGACCACGCAAGGGTACTGTGATGGGCCCTCTTGGGCTGGTTAAAGACTGAGTCCAGGAGGGCTACAGGAAGATGCACCAACAGAGGGGGTACTGCGATAGGCTGCAGTTGGACTAATTAGGGGCCTAAGCCTTGGGAGGGCTGCAGGTTGACGCCAACGGAGAGGGTACGACGATGGGCCCTGTTGGACTATTAAAGGCTGAGCCCAGGGAGGGCTGCAGGAAATTGAGGCCATTTTTGGACTGTGTACCCCAGAAGGGATTTGTTGGTTTCACACACAGACTGTGTGTGACTTAGCTGGGGAGTCACTGAATACCCACCTGACAAATGCATTCATTAACAGCCTTGACAACAAGGGAGCTGGGTGTAGGGTGGAAGAAAAAAATATACTCCAAGCCTCTGGGTGGTATATAATATTTTTGTCAGTCTGTTTACACTTAGGTAGCATGGTAGCTGGAATTTGCTGAGCCATAAAGGCTGCGGCCAGCAAACAGACATTGATTTGGTATCTCACATGTTGATCAAAAAGCTAGTATAATATAAAATTAACATGGCACACATTAAATGGATTAAAAACTGGCTAACTTATAGGTCTCAAAATATAACTGTAAATGGGGAATCATCATCAAGTTAGTGTGTTTCCAGTGGGATCCCGCAGGGATTGGTTCTTGTCCTGTGCTATTTAACATTTTTATCAATGACCTGAAAGAAAATATAAAACCATCACTGATAAAGTTTGCAGATGGCACAAAAATTGGGGGAGTGGTAAATAGTGAAGAGGACAGGTCACTGATTCAGAGCAATCTGGATCGCTTGGTAAACTAGGTGCAAGCAAACAATGTGTTTTAATACATCTAAATGTAAATATGTACATTTAGGAACAAAGAATGTAGGCCCTATTTACAGACTGAGGGAGTCGTGGTGGACAATCAGCTGGACATGAGGTCCCAATGTGTTGCAGTGGCCAAAAGAGCTAATTTGATCCTGGGATATAGAAACAGGAATCTTGTGTAGGAAGAGAGAGATTATTTTACTCTGCTTTTGGCACTGATGCAACTACTGGAATACTGTGTCCAGTTCTGGGGCCCACAATTCCATGTGTTAAATTGGATGTTAAATTGGAGCAGGTTCAGAGAAGAGCCACAAGAGTGATTAAGGATAAGAAACATGCAGTGTAGCGATAAACTATCTAGACTGAGTTCTTTGAGTCCAACAAAGAAAAAGTTAAATGGTGACTTAATTACAGTCTATAAGCATCTACATAGGGAACAAATATTTAATAATGGACTCTTCAGTCTAACAGAGAAATGTCTAACACAATCCAATGGCTGGAAGCTGAAGCTAGGCAAATTCAGACTTAAATAAGGTGTACATTTTTGACAGCGAAAGCAATTTAACCATTGGAACAATTTACCAAGGGTCGTGGTGGATTCTCCATCACTGACCATTTTAAAATCAAAATTGGATGTTTTTCTAAAAAATCTGCTTTACAAATAATTTGGGGGAAGTTCTATGGTCTGCATTATACAGGTCAGACTAAATGATCACAATGGTCCCTCCCTTCTGGCCTTTGAATCTATGCATCAATTAAATTGATGGGCAAGGTGATTTTGCCCTAAGCAGACAAATGGAGGATGTCCAACAGGGAATTCTGGGGATCCTTCATCTCCTCCAGTGGAATTTGTAAAGTCTCTTGGAAGGTATCCATTTCAGAAGATCTTGAAAGGCCTTGAAATCATAAATATTCAGCATAAAATGGCAAGGAGGCACAGTAGTGTCATCTGGTGAGAAGGAAAATTTGTGGGAAGGTAATCTCTCTTCTTTCTCTTCTGGCTCTTGGTCCTCTGAGAGATCCTCCTGTGGAGCAAGAACCAGGGTGGCGGTTGTTGATCCTCACATGCCCTCTTACAATATGGGACCCAGTATACCTGGTCACCATCAGGGGCCCACAGATTCCAATAACCCCACTGTGGTGCAGTGTAAGGGAGGGGGCAGAATCCCAGGGTTGCCAGGTATCTCTCCGGTTGGAACTTATTCCTCGGGGTGCACCTCAAGGGAGGGAGTCTGGAACAGAAAAGTAGAGGAGCCTTGTATGGACACCTTGGAATCAGATGAGGTGTCATCGCCGTATCCACCGGTGCCAGTGCTGGAGGCCAGAGAGGCCCAATAATGGCATCAGTACTGGAGACCAAGACTTGTTTGGCTGGTTAGATGATACCAGAGGATGTCTCAGTACTGGCTGGAAATCCTTCTCAGTAGCCTCAGAGTTTGTGTGTGGCTGGTGACCATGATGGTACTGGAGGACGAGTCACCAATGTCAATGGCAGGACCAGAGGTTAAGTAGATTCCGGAAGGTAAGTCAGCACTGGCAGAGCGTCTCTCTGGGGACCCCTCAGCAATGGTGACTCAGATGCCTCCCAGTCCTCATGGAACAGAAGCCAGTATGGTACCAGGGACTCTGGACAGGGGCCCCCACAAGTCAGGTGGTAAGACCAATCCATGCACCCTTCTTGGCTGGCTGGCTGGCAGGTACCAACCATGATTTCAGCTTGTCCTTAGAGTCCTTGTGTTTCCAAGGCACCGAGTCCAGTGCCAATGCCGATGCCACTTGAGGTTGTTTACCTCACAGTTTCTCAGTACGCAGTGTTGTCTTTTTAGCCAGTGCCAGGATCTTGGTTGGGGGCGGGGAGGAGGGGTTTGAGTGTCGAGAAAGAGCCTCGGCAGTACCTGTGTTGGGATGTGAGGTCTCCTGAGGCCTGGACCCAGAGGTGACTTTTCTCTTCTCTTAAACCATTCTCCAGAATGGGATATCTCCTTTTTTAGGGTCAGAATGGTTCTAAAGGGGCCCCAGGGTCTTTGCTTCCTGCCACAGCAGTGATGGTGGCCAGAGCTCTCTGCGCAACCGAATCTGACGTATTGTGCGTGACTCAGACCTTCCAGGTCTCGGAAAACACTCCATCAACACGAGTTTTAGTCTGTTCTCCTTCAGTATTTTAGACTTGCTTTTAAATCCTGAGTAGATCTTACATTTCGATGGGATGTGAATTTTTCCCAGGCAGTTGACGCACCTGAATGTCTGTCACTGCAGGGAAGAGACCTATGGCAGGTCTGGCAGGGTTTGAAGCCAGGGGTCTTGAACATAACCCATTACTCGAGGCCATGGATTGTGGCCCAAGAAGAAAAGAAATAAGCAGATCAGGCAAATGAAACAGGGGGATGCTAAAGTGTGCTAAACAACGGGAAAATATATAAAGAAAATCACTAAGAAGAAACAGTAAAAGACATGCAGCATGCCATGTTGCTAACTATAGCCAACACAGCAATGCTCTGTCTCAAGCTGCAGGTAGTTGAGACAGAACTGAAGTGCCAGCAGGGCCATACCCCCACACTATGCCCTTACATTGGAGCACCAGGATACCTAGGGTGCAGGCGCAAACTCTGCTGGTGACAGTCTCCAATGAGGAGCACACAGGAGCATGCACATCCTGAAGTGGAGCTGCCACAGGCAGACTCGTCGAAGAAATAGCAGCAAATTAAAACAGGAAACAATATGGAACAAGAAAAAGACGTGTTTAGGGGCTGTTCGTTAGTGAGTGATTAACTATGTAAATACAGGACCTAAATGGAGGAGGCCCTTTTCAGTTAGTACAGTAACAAACTGGCAAGGCTTTGTTGGTGATGATACACAGATATCAAAATAATACAGGTACAATCTCCCCAGCTGAAGAGGACAAAGACTCATCTTAGCCCCAAGACTGTGACCCTTCATTTAGTCAACCTTAACAGAGAGAATTAAAAATCAAGGGAAGCAGCTCTTCCACCAAGAAATACACAGGCATCAGAGCACAAACTACACAGAGGTACAGCAGCAGTAACTGGGTTTCCTTGCCAGATGCTCTGATGCAAGCCCCACAGGAGCATTCCCACTTATACTCACTTGAGGGAACCTTTAACCCGGGTTTGATCCTCATCCTGAAACTTATGCTGGTAACTGATCATCATGAAGGAGTGGGGGATTCCGAGCTGAAACACCAGAGAGGCATAAGTTCATGGACAAGCTGTATCAGCCACAGCTGAGTACTCCACTGATGTCCTTTCCAGTCCCTTCTGCAGGGTAGACATCACCCCAATAGCTACCACCTGCATGTCACAACCCTCCACCTGTGCTCACAGTGTCACTCACTGAATTTTAGACTGTGCCCTGTGAAGCCTTCACTTGGGACTGAGAACGAAGCTGAGCGGGGCTTTGGAACAAGAGCGGGACTCTTACAAAGTGATCTGCAGAACAACAGTTGGAGAAGTGCTGCCTTGAAGGGACACTGTCAGCTGGTTTAAGATCTCATTTCATTGCTGTTCCTGGGAAATTTCCAGGCACCACTAGTTAGCAAAACTGATACCTGCCATATGATCCCAGACAAATGGGGCCATTCTGAAACACCCTGCTCCCCACCCAGACCCGTAAGTCTTTACATTAGTGTGATCACATCAGAGCAGCAGGTTGAGTGTTCATGCCAACAGTCTGGGAAAGCGCACGCATGCAGACAGGGTGGGTGGATGCACTCATTGCAGTGCTCAGAGCACTTTGAGGGTACATTCAGGAATGGCAAGTATCTCCATATGGCAGGAAGATTAGTGTCGCTTTCCACAGAAGAGGCAGAATCAAGGCTGTTCTCAAGTGTCTCCTGGAAACATTGGACTGGGCAGCAAGCATATCAGGTGATCTAAGCACATTCCCAAGCGACTGGGTCATTTCTGCGAGGAACGTGCTGCAAGATTTCTGGCTCTGGTGAATTAAGTGGCTGCTGTAGGAACATTTCTAACTAGTACAGGAGCAGCAAGAAATGTGACAGGTCTATAGCCCTGAAACTGTGCTTTGCTCTTTCTGCAAAACATTTAAGTAAATGTGTTCTTCCTGCTGAGAGAGACATTTCTGCTTCCATAGACACCTGGACGTGGTGTGTTTTGCTGCTCTGAATGCTGAGGGGAAGGTTACGTGTTCTGCTGAGCAGAAATCACAGACTGTCAACGTGTCATTCAGGAGTAAGAGTGCAGCGGCAGAATCTGCTGCTGGAATTCAGAGCAAACAGCTGCTTTTCAATGCATTCTGCAAAAAGGGAGTTGGAAAAATTGTTTTGAGCAGAGACACAAATTTTAGGGTGCACCAACCTGAGAACTTCCCTTTAAGCTCTTTTGCTCCTGCTTCTCTCTCGCCCCCCCAGGAGGAGGAAGGAACACTAACTTAATGGAAATCAGTGGCAACACTGCTATGTCCATAAGCCAGCTGAAGGGACTGAGTAAAGTAGCACAAACTATGCTCCAAGAAATGAAACAGTCTCCCAGCCCAAGGAAGCTGAAGCCTGACACATTGCTCTCCATATCTCCAGCACATGAACATTATGAGCTGTGTCCTCCAGCTCACTACCACAATACTAGCCATCTGTTCTCGGCAGGGGGCTGCAAAGTGAAGGGCTAATCCACAAACCCATCACACTAATTAAATTCAGACAGGTGCTAATTACATAAATTACTGACAGAGGTTATAATGGAAAAGGGGCAAGCTACCTTCCAATGGGCACTATAAGAGGCAGCTCAAATATCAAGAAGGAGCTTGCTCTCCATTACGAACAACCCTCCAAGTCTTACCTGCAAGGCCACTGTGAAATGACTGGTTTTGGTATCCCGGACAATACTCGTATTCATGGCTGACTGGATGCCCCATCGCCACTGTAAATAGCCCATTGTGTTCTTATCTAGGTTCCGTGCCAGGACAGTCGTGAGGCCTGGTCGGATTCCACGGGACGAAAACTGAAGAGCACAGTTTGTGGTGATGAAGCTGCAAGAAATAAGGAGAGCATCAGCAGCAGTAAGAACAGAGACTCTCCTGTCACCCAGGAGCTTTGGCATGCAGGACTCTCAAGAGACACTCGCTATCCTTCAGCTCCAATATCAGCTGCAATCAGTTCATACATTAGACACTGGCAGCACTGTAAGCCCCCAATTCGGTCAATCATGTGATAACATTAGGGCCAGCCCAACAGGAGTGCAAACACTGGCAAGGAGGCTTGCCTCATGCTTACTGCGCAACAAGTATGGACTCAGTTCTGTGGAAACAGCACCACCACCTGCTATGGAGGCCTCCTATTGCTGCCCAGCAGCTCCCCACCACCAGGGTGAGAGGCAGCAGCAGTACGCTCTCGAGGGGCCCACGTCACAATCTGGGCTCTGAGAATGGGATGTCTGAAAACCAGAAGGGCTCAAAGGGAAGGAGACAGCACTGTCACCAATGAGAAAGAGGCTCTAATGCAAAAATGCAGTCAGCATCTAGCTTGTACTTTTCTGCACAAAAGGATGGTTCTGGTCATTTGCAAATCACCACCTGGCAAAGGGCAAACCGTGCATTACTTCTCTAATCTCCTTTCTTAATGTCAGAACCTCTCCTGCACATGTGAGTCCCAGAAGAGCCCTGGATGCAGAGGCCAGGAGTCTGGAGAATGTCACTGAGCATTATTTCTGCACAGCATCATAAGGCTTGTGACAAAGAGATCTCCAGAGCTTCGCTCCCTCTTCTCCCCACTTCACAGAAAGCCATTCCTGTAATTTACAGCTTAATGATATCCCACAAAGCAGCCTCTATTTCCTAACCTATCTGACCTTCAAGTTCATCCTCTGAAAAACCAAGGTGTCTAGCAGTTCTACTTTCCCCCTTCCTCCCCTTTCAGATAATTAAGAGGAGACTTAGTTACACTAGCCTTGTTCCCTTCTTGGGAGCCTGTGTCACTTGTACATGCCAATACCAGCCTGCTTCCTTTACCCTCCAAACGGAAAAAAAACAAACAACCCTTCCCTAGTTCTCTCAAGTATCCCAAATTGAGCTACTACCCCTTCTCCCAGGTGGAAAAGGGGAACTGAGTCACAGGCTTTGGGTTCACTTTGAAAATAAGCAAACTGCTGCCTCCAAACACTCCTACTGGTGACAACACTGAACACAGTGGATCAGATGTGAGACAGTCACAGACACATGCTTTGTCATGCTCTCATTTATTTCTGGGTTGTTCTCTTTAAACAAAAGGAAACGAGGAATTTAATTCAAACTTTTAAAATTATGCTCTCAGAACTGACTGCTCCCTTACAAATCCTGCCTGAGAAGTGGCTGTTTTCTACTGAGCTACACAATCCTGCTGATCATTCAAAAGAAGAAATGAAGAAGTTGCCTTTGAAAGTTGTTTCAAAAAGTGAAAAATATGCCTCCTTCTGGTTACAACATCTCAATAAAGCTGAAGCTGGGTACGCAAAGCTTCACACGCCAGATGAAATAGAAGAACTGAACAGCAACCATCTCCACAGTACTCAATCCCTAAAGCAATAACCACTGTCACAAAAGAATAATAAAAGTTATGAAAAAGCATCCGTTTGCTCCCTCCATTAAAACCGGGATCAACTCCTGTTTTTTGCCATGAAATTAACTGTAACAGAAATACTGCACTCAAGGAAATTAAGAGCTTGGATGGTGAAGTGGAGAAAAAGAAGTTTTGACATAGAGCAACCAGCTGCTCCCTCTGGTTCGTGTGTGTGGGTTTTTTTTTCCCCGCTATGACTAAAGATAACACTGTCTAGGAGTTTCCTCCCAGTCTGGTTTCTTCAAACGCTTGACTCTGGACCAAAGTCAGACTCTTGTGTTTAGGAGATCACAAACTGTCATAGAATTGACTGTGAGAACATAAAACCGGCAGTGTGACCTCCTTACAAGAGCAAATATAGACCAAAGATGGGAAAGGACGCAATCCTTGCTAAAACCTGCAGAGTACAGTTAAAATGCATGGTACCAACAACAAAATAAAATAAAATCTAAGCATTTTCTCTCATATGAAAGTCCTCTGTAAGGTTTAAATTGGACTGCCATGTTCTATGTGATAAACAAATCCAAAGTGAATATGAAAGGGCATTTCAGTCTGGAACATTCATGAACAGGGCTATAGAGTAGTAGCTGTTTCTTATATTTACCATCTTGGTGTAAGATTACGAAATATCTTCAGACCAAATAGAGGTCCCTGAAGGTCTCCAGCTCCAAACTCTAACTGTTTAAATATAAGAGACAAAACAGTTAGAAGGGAACATCTTTCCCAGTAGTTGCACAGTACTGTCTATTCTATTTACCATTGCCTTACGCTATAGGCACATTAAATACCTCAACATAGCACAAATCATTCATGTCTGTTCACTTTAGCAATCTGTCTTTTCTATTAGTGTTATGCTCAGGAACACAAAAGGTCTCAATTTGTATACTCTCAATGACGATAGCAAAAAAACCCTGCCAATTATACAGTCAGAGTATTATAATCAGAACACTGCCTGCTCCAATCACTACAGCAACAACACGAGAACAAGCAATCGTTTGGCCTTGAGAGGCCTCCTTTCGTTTTTAAATTTTGATGTTTACAGGTTCAAGATATTTTCATATTCCTGTAACTGAGACCTCCAACTCATTGAGTCCACTGAACAGCAGGTAGATGGTGATCACTACAACCCAGGTCAGATTGGAATGGGTGATAGAGAGCTGGAAGACTCCACATCCTATTCCTACCCCCATGCCACTGTCTGATCTGGAGGTTCTCAGAGAGACACCTCCTTACAGTTCTTAGCACCTGTGACGCATGACCAGAAGGGTTAAACATCCTGCAAAATAAATAACCCTCAAAAGACACGTGGAGGGATAATGTTTGTGTATTTACATATGTGTGAATAGGGTCGACAATGTAATCAACAGTCCCTGTCTATGCTGTATGTATAGTTCAGAGATCAAAAGAACATCCTAGCATTTAAATTAATTGTAAACTTGGGATATCTCAGTATTCATCTTTCTTTGAAATGTACTGTGAATGGTGGAAGAACAAGCAAATTGCCTTATGTTAATTCTTTAGCTAAGTACCAGCGATGGACCTCCTTCAAAAGTCATCCTAATTACCTTTTGTTCCCGGAGGAACTCCCAACTTGTCAAAAGAGGACATGAAATTGTATAAAAGATCATTGGATCCTGATTCTGTTGTCTCAGAACTGCTTAAGCTTCATCAGGGGAAGTTTGAGTCGCAAGATTGAGGTCCCAGTTATGCTGGTACACCCTGAATATGATATTTGAACACTGGACTATAACCTCTGAACTGAATTCTAAAGGAACTCTTAGTAACAACAAAGCTCACCATCTCTGCTATGAATCTAAACCTCAATGAACTGAACTCACGTCTGTACGTATTGATCTTTTAACCATACTCTCTGTCTTGTTTGAACCTTTTCTTTTATATGATGAAATAAGATTTTCAGGAATATTTGATTTAGGTATCTGGATGGAAACTTGAGGCTGGATCACTTTAAGGGAACTAACAAATTTATTTGAGCATAAGCTTTTGTGAGCCACAGCTCACTTCATCGGATGCATTCAGGAGCTTATGCTCAAATAAATTTGTTAGTCTCTAAGGTGCCACAAGTACTCCTTTTCTTTTTGTGAATACAGACTAACACGGCTGCTACTCTGAAACCTGTCTTTAAGGGAACTGTGTTGTTTAGACTTCTGAGTAACCAGTAAGGTAATAAAGAAGCTGTTTTATGCTAGCTTGGTAAATCTAAGTATTGGAATATCCACCAGCTTTATGGGGATTGTCTGCCCCGTTCTTTGCAGTTCACCCTAATTGAGGAATCATAGCTGGTCCCCATTGGGACCCCAGTCACAACACCATTGTCTCTAATGCTGCATTATCGGATTAGTATATGACAAAATGCTGAAAAACAACATATGGATCCTTGGATTCTAGAGGAAGCTGGTATTTCAGAGACAGGACAGTGATCTTGTAGCCTGGATTAAATATTTCTTAGGTCTTTCCTTTTGAACCACTTTGGGTCATTAAATGTTATTGCTACAAGCTAGATCACATGGGCACAATTTGCACTGAAAGGTACTAAGAAACTGGGAACTTTTTGTGTCATTAAAGGTAATGGTCCAGTGTCCTGATGTACACTTCATCTTAAATAAACAAACGTAGACTTTAAGCCATCTGAAGCCAGCCAACCCAATCCTAGGGTTTGTGACTTCGAATGTACACTGCGCATCTTCTAGAGGCCATGGGTGGCATTCCAAATTAATGGCCATTGAAACTCACAACAATATATATGCACGGATTCACCCAAACTGGTCAAGCCAGCGTTACATTGAGCTTGGTATAGCTTTGCCCCTCCAGCTTTCCTTCTCCCTGCGCCCAAATGGAGGAGAAGTAAGTGTACATTATTATTCATAGCTAGTGCTTCACAATCTGAGAGCTGTACAAACTAAATCAATCCTGACACACACCAGGAGGTAGCTAGGCAGGCATTGTTCCAGTAGTGCAAGCAAGGACTCATACACCAAGGGGGGAAAGTGAATTGCCCATGGCCGCACAGCAAGTAAGTCGCAGAGCCATGATAGCAGCTCAGAAGTCCTGTCTCCCAGTTCCATGCTTAATACATTACTCCATACTGTGAACACAGTAGAGCTTGCATTTGGGCACATACATGCAGTGCCTTGTGTTACAGAAATCCTCACAGACTCCCAACCTGCCAGTCCATTAACTTCCACCACACAAACCTGCATTTGGAATTAGCATTTTAGTTTTGAGGAACTCCAATTCCAGGACACATTTGCTTTTGTTCCTAAGAGAGTCTTTAGCAAACTCCATGACACTGCTTATGAATCTAGGTCTCACTTTGCAGTTCAACATCCTGAGAACACAGTGCTTCCTATAGCGACTCGTGAAGGCTGGGCACTCAAGAGAAGAAGCTGGCTGCATCTCTAAACGAATGGTGTTCTGCTGGTGACAGTTTAGAAACAGCTATTCACTCCCCCAGCTTACTGGAATCGGGGTTTCTGCCAGGTGGCACTCCCTGGATAAGAATGACAGGCCTCCCAGCCTGGGGTGACAGGCTTGGGCTTGCACGAGGGCTCAAAGAATAGTTGTGTGGACAGTGCTTTGAAGCCCACCCTCTCAGAGCCTAAGCCACAGCTTCAAAGCACTCTCTACACAGCGATTTTTTGAACCCTAGTGCAAGCCCTGCAAGCCAAACCCATCACCCCAGGCTGGGAGACTTGCTGCCAGGAGCTATGCAGACATCGCCTAAGCGAGTGGAACTAAGAACCAGTGCCAACATTGCCACCACCAGCTAGAAGAGGAGCTGCAGGGACAAGAAAAAGGGAGGAAAACAAACGGTGTTAAAAACCATCAAACCATACTTTCCAAGCCAGATCTCAAAGCAGGAACACAGGCCCTGCAATGTACACAGAAGCGGCTCAAGAGCCTCTTTGAAAGCGAAGATGGTTTGGGAGCAACCTGATGGAGGCACCATCTCAGAGAAGGGAGACCTACCGCTGAGTTCCACTCACACACCAACATCCTCAGTGCTAGTACAGGGAAGAGTTCACCACAAGAGGTTACACTCCATTGCAGAACCCCCAGCTACTAGCTCCTTCTTTAAAGGGGTTATCTATTGTCACTAGCTTTCATTCCAACTTTGTTTTTACCTCTGTGGTCAGCCAAAGGACCTCATTCCCAAACTTGTGAAGAGGGGCTAGAAGCAGGAGGATTCCCTGAAATAGGTGATGCCATCCAAGAACCGGCTGCTGCCCTCTGAAGATGCAAGTCCTTGGCTTCAATGCTTATTTCTTTGTATTTGCATTTTGTTCCACTGCATTGTTTATAGATCTCACATGTGACTGGAGGGAGTCCTCAGGAGTCTCACGTTAAACCCTGTCAGCACATCTGTTACAGCACAGTATTGCAGTCTGTAGAATGCTCTTGCTGTTTCATTTACTAGTCTGGGTGACTTTCAAGGCTGCAATTCAATGTTAATTTGGCACTGTTCAGTCTCATCAGCAGAAACAGTTGTTAAACTGGCTACCTTTCAATAGGAAGAAATTCCAGAATCAGTTCTTGTTCCTTGAGTCCTTGTTCTCTTAAGTAGGTTTATTATACGTTTATTTACAGGTCATTTGTTTTCCATCAGATTCAGAGTTCAGTGACCAGAGACAAACTCTGTCAAGTACAAACTCACTTTCCAAATAAATCCCAAGGGAAACGGAGATAGATGGGAGGAGGAACTGCACGTGACTGAAAAGATGCCATCTATACAACTGGACCCTTATGTCATACTGAGCACTATAGCTATTGCTTTTGGATTCCTATGTGTACTGCTTATCACAGATTTTCTAGGACTGTGAAGTATCACAAGCTGGAGTTTGTTACCCTAATTTTAAACACATTTAAGGTACTGGATTTGTCTCAGTTTGTCTTCCTCACCTTCTGAAAAGGAAAGAGGAGTAAGGTCACTGAGTATTGGATCTTGATGTCTCATAGCTCTTGGAACATGCAACAGGAAGGAGTCTTGGATTTTGTACAAGGTGGGAATTTGTAAAGTTGGAAGATGAAATAAACTAAAATCCCTCAACCTTTCTGTGACAGATGACAGACTTGGGAATTGTAAAGAGTTCAAAGGACTTTAATGAAAATGTGCCAGACAAGCATGGGCTTTTGGGACAATACATATTAAATGGGTTCCCTGGGGAATCCCCGTGGAGTGCTTAATGCAAATGCCACAAATCTGGTTATGCAAAAAAAACTCAGCCTTTGGAAGCTAAACCTGAGGAGAGGGCCATCAACTGGTGATTACCTGTTCCTGCATACTAGAGATCAAAGGCCTAAGCTGTATAAAGAAATGCTGAGCTGCTCAGTCTGGGTTCTGGTTGCTGATCTAAAGACTGATATGAACTTGTAACCACAAGTTGTGGAGTTTGAAGGACTGACACCTACTAGAGCCCTTGTTGGAGTTGGGGGTTCCCTTGGGGATAAGTTGTTTAGCATGCATATAGATTCTTTGATTGTTTTGAGATGCTTTCTCTGTAATGCTTTTACCTTCAAAATAAATGTACTTGCTTAGAAGGAGCTGAGTAGTCATTTGTAACTGCTCACAATACACTGGTCAGAGGCCTCACAGGAAAGCAGAGTGCAGGCCCTGGCCCTTTAGGTAGTCTGGCTTGCTGGGGATATCACAGTGTGCATCAGTGAGCTGTGCAATCTTAAAACACTGGTCAGAAAGGAGTGACATACAGGTCTGCACCCAGGAGAAGTGCTGGTGGGGAGCCAGAAACCTTTACGTGGGTGCCTTTGAGGAACACAGAGGGGAAAATACAGCTGCAGTTACCATAAAACTCTGACACTATTTCTCCAGAACAGCCAGCATCTTTGATAGCTGCAGTGTTGTTGTAGCCATGTTGGTCCCAGGATATTAGAGAGACGGGGAGGAGGGGGAAGTAATATCTTTTACTGGATCTACGTCTGTTGGGGAAAGAGAGAAGCTTTTGAGCTACACAGAGCTCTTCTTCAGGTCTGGAAAAGGTACTCAGAGCATCACAACTAAATACAAGGTGGAACAGATTATTTAGCGTAAGTAATAAAGACATATTCTAAAGGACCATTTAAGGTGAAGTGGCCAATACACCCACAGTCATAGGACAAAAAAAGGGGACTAGTGGGTTACAGATTGTTGTAAGAATCCATAAATCCAGTGTCTTTTTATTAAGACCATGATTTTTAGTATCCAACAAAATATGAATTTAAGCTACCAGACTCCTCTTTTGAAGGTATCATACAGGTTTCCATTGAGGATGAAGACTGAAAGGACAGATATGGAGTGATCATTTTGCGAAAAGTGTTCACCCCAGAGTGATATAGTGGTTTGGTCTTTTATCACTTTTCTGTGAGAGTGCATTCACCTTTGATAAGCAGGTTTAAACAATTTTCTTGACTAAACAAATCAGACCCTGCTAATCAAACTGACCTAGTGGATGTAACCAAGCCACGTAGATGCCCTGAAAGATCAGAAAGGAATGCAGCCATCTTCAGCTGAACCTGCTGCCACCACACCCTCTGCTGAGAGATGCCTCATATCAAAGCCACTTTCTTCAGTAATACTTAACTTCTGTTCTCATAGAGAGAGAGCCGGTAACTGACAACGTGGGGCTTGCAGCTATTTATATCACACTTGACTGGAGTCAAGTTGGTTTTCCCTATAGCTTTATGTGAGCAACAAAAACCCGGTCTGTGGTCTCAGGCAAGTAGCATCCAGTGCTCTGAATAACTAGTCAACCAAGATTTCTCAAACTCCAGCACAGTTTCTTCATTTTGGTTTACAACTTACTGCATAAATGGGGATAAAGAACTCATACAACTGGCTAGAAATAGGCTGGTGGGAAGAAAAAAAAACACAGTTAATGCTCCTACCTCTCCCCATCCCTTGGGGGATGTGACCCGTCTAAGAGCAAGGTTAATTGATCCACCTCCATTCCCATTCTGGGTGGAGAGGCTACCGGAGAGTATCGCTGTGTCTGTGGCAGTCAGTGGAGCCTGGAAAATAAATTTATTGTGAGTGGATTAATCTGAGTTATTAGCAATCTCAATTACAAAAACCTAATGAACACATTGCAAGGACATAGCCAAAACTGCACATGATTGGAGAGTTTGTAAGCATACAGGGACATGTAATTATTGAAACAGTGTTACCTTTCTCTCAATTCCTGTTCCTGGGTATTTGAACTGTGTGTAGCCACCAGACTAAGTTCTATAGTCAAACTTTACAAAACAAGAGTGCAGCATACAGATAAGTGGCACTCTTACAGCACAAAACAACATTATTTGCACATTTATGCAAACATACTTACAACCCTACACCTTGCACTGTGATCCTGTCAGATCTCACAAGTCATACAGGGTCACACTGGATTAATACCTCAGTGGGAGACCTTTAAGGAGCATCAGAGTGAAGCAGCAATGCTCAAATAAATTGGTTAGTCTCTAAGGTGCCACAAGTACTCCTTTTCTTTTTGCGAATACAGACTAACACGGCTGTTCCTCTGAAACAAGTAATCATGATAATTCACCATGTGGCACTCTTCCTATTGGTCAGTACTGACCAAAATGGGGTGGATGAATGGACTATAAGGTGGATAGAAACTTGGCTAGTGTGACGCAGCAGGGAGGGGGGAGTGTTGACCTGGGAATGTGGCAGGGGAGTTTCAATGGGAGACTTGAGAGCCTGTCACCTGAGCCAGGAGGGGGAGGTAACACCTCTGCCCAGGAATGTGGACAGAGGCTGCAGGAGGGAGCCTGCTGGGGGGGGGGGGGAGGGGGGTTAGTTTCAGTTTTGGTGCTGGGTGGTGGAACGCAGGGAACCCCAGGGCTGGGGTCTAAGCTCCCTGCTCCCCCAGAAGGACTTGACTGAGGGGTCCTGGTTGTACCCACAAGCTATGTTTGAGACTGTGTTCCTATTGTTCAATAAACCTTCTGTTTTACTGGCTGGCTGAGAGTCTCAGTGAATCCCAGGAAGAGGGGTGCAGGGCCTGGACTCCCCCACACTCCATGACAGCTAGATTCTCGGGCTCAATGGCTCCCTGTCTAGTTGGCAGCCGGTATCAAGTGGAGTACCCCAAGGGTTGGTCTTCGGGCCGGTTTTGTTCAATATCTTCATAAATGATGTGGAGGATGGAGTGGATTGCACCCTCAGCAAGTTTGCAGATGACATTAAACTGGGAGGAGTGGTAGATACGATGGAGGGTAGGGATAGGATACAGAGGGACCTAGACAAATTAGAGGACTGGGCCAAAAGGAATGTGATGAGGTTCAACAAAGACAAGTGCAGAGTCCTGCACTTAGGACGGAAGAATCCCATGCACCGCTACAGACTAGGGACCGAATGGCTAGGCAGCAGTTCTGCAGAAAAGGACCTAGGGGTTACAGTGGACGAGAAGCTGGATATGAGTCAACAGTGTGCCCTTGTTGCCAAGAAGGCCAATGGCATTTTGGAATATATAAGTAGGGGCATTGCCAGCAGATCGAGGGACGTGATCGTTCCCCTCTATTCGACATTGGTGAGGCCTCATCTGAAGTACCGTGTCCAGTTTTGAGCCCCACACTACAAGAAGGATGTGGAAAAATTGGAAAACATCCAGCGGAAGGCAACAAAAATGATTAGGGGACTGGAACACATGACTTATGAGGAGAGGCTGAGGGAACTGGGCTTGTTTAGTCTGCGGAAGAGAAGAATGAGGGGGGATTTGATAGCTGCTTTCAACTACCTGAAAGGGGGTTCCAAAGAGGATGGATCTAGACTGTTCTCAGTGGTAGCAGAGGACAGAACGAGGAGTAATGGTCTCAAGTTGCAGTGGGGGAGGTTTAGGTTGGATACTAGGAAAAACTTTTTCACTAGGAGGGTGGTGAAGCACTGGAATGGGTTACCTAGGGAGGTGGTGGAATCTCCTTTATTAGAGGTTTTTAAGATCAGGCTTGACAAAGCCCTGGCTGGGATGATTTAGTTGGGGATTAGGTCCTGCTTTGAGCAGGGGGTTGGACTAGATGACCTCCTGAGGTCCCTTCCAACCCTGATATTCTATGATTCTATGAATGCCCCAGTGTCCTTTTTACTCGGGTCAGAAGTGAAACAGAAGTCTTTGACCATTCATGCTTATTGAAGTGCAACCTGTTGCTTTGGATTTGGGTTCTGATGCCTTCAGGAACTGCCAGGCAAATCAACCAACTCTATAAATCCAGTTTCAGGTAACAAGGTAGTGAGACTCCTGGGAAGGCGGGGGATGGGACCCACACTGGAGCACATTCTTAAATACAAAGGCCAGTGTTTGTCCCTGAAATTTGTGTTTACATTTTAAACATCGCTTTGAAAATGTGTTTGAGAAATCAAGGCTTAGCCCAGCAGCCAGCCTGTTCGAGCCAAGGAAACTTGCTAGCAGGGGAGGCAGAGCTTTTGTAGCACGCAAACTGGAGCCAAAATTCCAGCATTTGTGTCCTAAAAAATGTATGAGATCGTGTCAACACATGATCCCACTGTAACTGAATCTCCACGCCCCACTCCCCTAAAGCAGGTAATTGCATCCCTTCCCTTCATAAATAAAGATGAGAACCTCCCCCGCCTCCCCCCGAGCCGTGTTCCGTTTTGTGGTGCTGTGTGCTGTTATGCCTCATTAACTCAGAACCTTCTTTATACTCGCACTGGTATTTATTTCACTTTACCTCAATGGACTGGGATATGTGCATTTTGTTAATTTCAATCTGGGGAAAGCTGCTCCCTGGAACATCTTCATATTCTTCATCATAACGATCAAAGAGGTCAGTAGCATCTATTCCAACACTAATCGTTCCCTGGGGAGAGATAAGCAAAACAAGTTCCTAGCACTAATATGTTCAATGTATGTAAGCTAAAGGATTCCTCCTCCTTTATAGACATATTACAACTTAAAAACATCAATTCCCCCCCCCGCCCATTTTAAAATGTTTCCCCACACTTCTGCTGAATAAAAAAGGCTCCCACAAACAAAGCAGGAAACTGAGTGATTATGCAGAGAGATGGCAAAGCATTGTCAGAGGCACAAAATAAACAAACTGAACAGACTGAAATATTTACTGTGTTTTTTATAACAATAGCAGATAAAATATTTATTTAAGATGTTACACAAATTAGAAGTAGGAAGAACATTTTCAGACAGAAGAGGAATTTTTATTTCCTCAGAATTGACTGTCCCCCTTCAATGTTGTAAAACCAACCCACTGATTTTGTAATTAATCTTCTCTGAAACTGAGCTAGAAGTTCACCTCCTCTTCTGAAATATTTGAAACAACCTAAATTTGAGCTGTGTTAGCTGGTTACCACTGATCAGATAAGTCACATGCTATTGGCTCTGTTCCATGATTGAATGAATTTGATTCTTATAATCAACAGGAGTGCTTGAAGAAGGTAGCATTTTAGGATATGTTTAGGAGGTGTTAAACCTTTTCCTCTCTAGGCCACAGAGGCCCTGCCTGAGAATCAGTCCTTTTGGCTGGCTGCTGTTGCATTCATACAAATAATTGTAGGTTTCAGAGTAGCAGCCGTGTTAGTCTGTATCCGCAAAAAGAAAAGGAGGACTTGTGGCATGTTAGAGACTAACAAATTTATTTGAGCATAAGCTTTCGTGAGCTACAGCTCACTTCATCGGATGCATACTGTGGAAAATACAGTGGGGAGATTTATACACACAGAGAACATGAAACAAGGGGTGTTACCATACAGAATGTAACAAGAGTGATCAGGTAAGGTGAGTTATTACCAGCAGGAGAGCGGAAGGGAGAGAGGGGGAAACCATTTGTAGCGATAATCAAGGTGGGCCATTTCTAGCAGTTGGCAAGAACGTCTGAGGAACAGCCAGGGCGGGGGGGGGGGGGGGGAGAGGGAATAAACATGGGGAAATAGTTTACTTTGTGTAATGACCCATCCACTCCCAGTCTTTATTCAAGCCTAAGTTAATTGTATCCAGTTTGCAAATTAATTCCAATTCAGCAGTCTCTCATTGGAGTGTCTGTTTTTGAAGATTTTGTGTTGAAGAATTGCAACTTTTAGGTCTGTAATCGAGTGACCAAAGAGATGGAAGTGTTCTCCAACTGGTTTTTGGATGTTATAATTCTTGACGTCTGATTTGTGTCCATTTATTCTTTTACGTAGAGACTGTCCAGTTTGGCCAATGTACATGGCAGAGGGGCATTGCTGGCACATGATGGCATAGATCACATTGGTAGATGTGCAGGTGAACGAGCCTCTGATCGTGTGGCTGATGTGATTAGGCCCTGTGATGGTGTCCCCTGAATAGATACGTGGACACAGTTGGCAACAGGCTTTGTTGCAAGGATAGGTTCCTGTGTTAGTGGTTCTGTTGTGTGGTGTGTGGTTGCTGGTGAGTATTTGCTTCAGGTTGGGGGGCTGTCTGTAAGCAAGGACTGGCCTGACTCCCAAGATCTATGAGAGTGATGGATCGTCCTTCAGGATAGGTTGTAGATCCTTGATGATGCATTGGAGAGGTTTTAGTTGGGGGCTGAAGGTGACGGCTGATGGCGTTCTGTTATTTTCTTTGTTAGGCCTGTCCTGTAGTAGGTGACTTCTGGGAACTCTTCTGGCTCTGTCCATCTGTTTCTTCACTTCAGCAGGTGGGTATTGTAGTTGTAAGAACGCTTGATAGAGATCTTGTAGGTGTTTGTCTCTGTCTGAGAGGTTGGAGCAAATGCGGTTGTATCGTAGAACTTGGCTGTAGACAATGGATCGTGTGGTGTGGTCTGGATGAAAGCTGGAGGCATGTAGGTAGGAATAGCGGTCAGTAGCTTTCCAGTAATAGGATGGTGTTTATGTGACCATCGCTTATTAGCATCGTAGCGCCCAGGAAGTGGATCTCTCATGTGGACTGGTCCAGGCTGAGGTTGATGGTGGGATGGAAATTGTTGAAATCATGGTGGAATTCCTCAAGGGCTTCTTTGCCACGGGTCCAGATGATGAAGATGTCATCAATATAGCGCAAGTAGAGTAGGGGCATTAGGGGACGAGAGCTGAGGAAGCGTTGTTCTAAGTCAGCCATAAAAATGTTGGCATACTGTGGGGCCATGCGGGTACCCATAGCAGTGCCGCTGATTTGAAGGTATACATTGTCCGCAAACGTGAAATAGTTATGGGTGAGGACAAAGTCACGAAGTTCAGCCACCACGTTTGCCATGACATTATCGGGGATAGTGTTCCTGATGGCTTGTAGTCCATCTTTGTGTGGAATGTTGGTGTAGAGGGCTTCTACATCCATAGTGGCTAGGATGGTGTTTTCAGGAAGATCACCCATGGATTGTAGTTTCCTCAGGAAGTCAGTGGTGTCTCTAAGACAGCTGGGAGTGATGGTAGCGTAGGGCCTGAGGAGGGAATCTACAGAGCCAGACAATCCTGCTGTCAGGGTGCCAATGCCTGAGATGATGGGGCGTCCAGGATTTCCAGGTTTATGGATCTTGGGTAGCAGATAGAATACCCCTGGTCGGGGTTCTAGGGGTGTGTCTGCGCGGATTTGTTCTTGTGCTTTTTCTTGAGCAAATGCTGCAGTTTCTTTTGGTTATCCTCAGTGGGATCAGAGGGTAATAGCTTGTAGACAGTGGTGTTGGGAGAGCTGCCTAGCAGCCTCTTGTTCATATTCTGACCTATTCATGATGACGACAGCACCTCCTTTGTCAGCCTTTGTGATTATGATGTCAGAGTTGTTTCTGAGGCTGTGGATGACATTGTGTTCTGCACGGCTGAGGTTATGGGGCAAGCGATGCTGCTTTTCCACAATTTCAGCCCGTGCATGTCGGCAGAAGCACTCTATGTAGAAGTCCAGTCCATTGTTTCGACCTTCAGGAGGAGTTCACCCAGAATCCTCCTTTTTGTAGTCTTGGTAAGAAGGTTTCTGTGGGTTAGTATGTTGTTCAGAGGTGTGTTGGAAATATTCCTTGAGTTGGAGACGTCAAAAATAGGATTCTGGGTCACCACAGAACTGTATCATGTTCATGGGGGTGGAGGGGCAAAAGGAGAGGCACCGAGATAGGACAGATTCTTCTGCTGGGCTAAGAGTATAGTTGGATAGATTAACAAAATTGCTGGGTGGGTTAAGGGAACCACTGTTGTGGCCCCTTGTGGCATGTAGTAGTTTAGATAGTTTAGTGTCCTTTTTCTTTTGTAAAGAAGCAAAGCGTGTGATGTAAATGGCTTGTCTAGATTTTGTAAAGTCCAGCCACGAGGAAGTGTGTGTGGAAGGTTGGTTTTTTATGAGAGTATCCAGTTTTGAGAGCTCATTCTTAATCTTTCCCTGTTCGCTGTAGAGGTTGTTGATCAGGTGGTTCCGCAGTTTCTTTGAGAGTGTGTGGCACAAGCTGTCAGCATAGTCTGTGTGGTATGTAGATTGTAATGGATTTTTTGCCTTCAGTCCTTTTGGTATGATGTCCATCTGTTTGCATTTGGAAAGGAAGATGATGTCTTTCTGTATCTGTACGAGTTTTTTCATGAAGTTGATAGATTTCCACTCCATATGGCTAAATTCAGTGCCTTGCATAATGACAGGTTTCAGAGTAACAGCCGTGTTAGTCTGTATTCACAAAAAGAAAAGGAGGACTTGTAGCACCTTAGAGACTAACAAATTTATTTAAACATAAGCTTTCGTGAGCTACAGCTCACTTCATCGGATGCATTCAGTGGAAAATACAGTGGGGAGATTTATATACACAGAGAACATGAAACAATAGGTGTTACCATACAGACTGTAAGGAGAGTGATCAGGTAAGGTGAGCTATTACCAGCAGGAGAGCAGGGGGAGGGGGGGGGACCTTTTGTAATGATAATCAAGGTGGGCCATTTCCAGCAGTTGACAAGAACATCTGAGGAACAGCGGGGGGGGGGGGGGGGGAGGAGGAGGAACAGTCTTTATTCAAGCCTAAGTTAATTGTATCCAGTTTGCAAATTAATTCCAATTCACCACACAACAGAACCACTAACCCAGGAACCTATCCTTGCAACAAAGCCCGTTGCCAACTGTGTCCACATATCTATTCAGAGGACACCATCATAGAGGCTAATCACATCAGCCACACTATCAGAGGCTCGTTCACCTGCACATCTACCAATGTGATCTATGCCATTATGTGCCAGCAATGCCCCTCTGCCATGTATATTAGTCATACTGGACAGTCTCTACGTAAAAGAAGAAATGGACACAAATCAGACGTCAAAGAATTATAACATTCAAAAACCAGTTGGAGAACACTTCCATCTCTTTGGTCACTCGATTACAGACCTAAAAGTTGCAATTCTTCAACACAAAATCTTCAAAAACAGACTCCAGCGAGAGACTGCTGAATTGGAATTAATTTGCAAACTGGATACAATTAACTTAGGCTTGAATAAAGACTGGGAGTGGATGGGTCATTACACAAAGTAAAACTATTTCCCCATGTTTATTCCCCCCCTTCCCCCCCCCCCCCCCCCCCCCCGCCCCGGCTGTTCCTCAGATGTTCTTGTGAACTGCTGGAAATGGCCCACCTTGATTATCACTACAAAAGGTTTTCTGCCCCCCCCCCCCCTTTGCTGGTAATAGCTCACCTTACCTGATCATTCTCGTTACAGTGTATATGGTAACACCCATTGTTTCATGTTCTCTGTGTATATAAATCTCCCCACTGTATTTCCACTGAATGCATCTGATGAAGTGAGCTGTAGCTCATGAAAGCTTATGCTCAAATAAATTTGTCAGTTTCTGAGGTGCCACAAGTACTCCTTTTCTTTTTACAAATAATTGTGTCAATTCCACAGTTGTGAAGGGGATAATCAGATCCTTGTCTCTCTCACATAGCTGCCTCAGTGGAAAAGGGCTGTGGGAATCTTCTCCTGCTGCTGTGTCAAGCAGCGTCCCATCTTATGTGAAATATACCACTTCCAATAGACCATCAAGTATATGAGATTAAAATTTACCTTCCAAGACAATTTGTGAGAGGGAAACTCAATGGTTGGATGTTTACAGAAATCAAAACACAGCAGGAGCACGTATATGGAAGTAAATTCTTTTTTAAATCTGTGCAGATACTCAATTGTTTTGCTGAGTTATCTATACTGGAAATGCATGGAAAATGGCAGCGTGTTTGAAGGTCTCAAGATGGTGTGTTTCATCCTTCATTTATGCGGTTCTCACAACAAATTTTTGTGGTCTCAGAGTCTGGCCACCAACTGTTGTTGGTGGCTGCTATGACACTTTTTCCTAAAATACTTAATTAACTTTAGGAAAAACAAATAAATATGTCCATACACATGTCCAAATGACAGTAATTTATTTATGTAGGGTTTGCTTTTTTTTGGAGACTGAATAATAAAAATAATGTACAGTTGTGTCCATTCTTTACTGGACCTAAACAGAATAGAAACACAAATAAGGTGCTTTGTGCATTCTTGTCTTTTTTGATTGTTGTTTCTTTTTCTTTTTTTTAAGACTTGCTGGCTAGTAAGTCTGCTCTGTGAAAAGGGTTATTTGTACATTTGTTAATATCACTTTTCAGAGAAGCAGACTTGTTACTTAGCTGGGAGGCAGTGAAAGGGGATATTAACAAACATAGAAATATCACTTTTCACAGCAGACTTACTCAGCCCTGTCAAGCCAGGAACCAAATTAAGCCTTGGATGGAGATGTGAGTAGGGAGGCAGCGGGGGTGATGGCGTGAACGGGTGAGGGGCTTGGGGAGGGAGCAGGGGCCAGGGGCGAAGAGAGGGGTAGGGAGCCCGAAGCCCTGCAGTTGGGGGATGGAGCTCACCACTGCGCAGCCAAATCCTGGAGCCAGAAGCCCCACGGTTGGAGCCTGCTGTCACGCAGCCACATCCTGCCACCCACCACCCCAGAGCTGAAGCCTGAGCCCCACCATCCCCAGGAAGATGGGAAACTTATCCCAGGCTGTCTGCTTCTCCAACGTTTGTGGCTCCAGACGGGACAGGGCCCAGCCTCAGGGAAGGGGCCGCCACTCCCCTCCTCACACCCCCAATCACCACTCAGGAGGCTGTGGCCGTAGGAGAAGCCCCTGGTGGCCACATCTGAGAAACACTGATTATGAGTTTGCATTTCAAGACTTAGAAAGGATGGTTCTAATCTTTTATCTCTTTGTGAAGCAGCACACACTATGTTCACCGTGTAATGCAAACTGTTTATGTAAACATTTGTGATGAAAAGCGAGAGATGCTATGCAACTGCTCTGAGAACTAAATACTGATGTCTCCTGATGGAATGAAAATCCAAAAGTATCAAGAAGAAGGCTATTTTCTGTCACTGTACATTGTATTTACTGGAAAGCTTCATTAGGATTGTTGAACTTCTTCCGTGATTTAGAAAAGTTGTGCTAAAATTAAACCCAATGCATGCATTGTAACCAGAGTGAAGGGTTTAAGACAAAACTGAAATTAGCCTACTGATTTCAAGATCTAAGAGAATTCATAATCTATTCCTACTTTTTGAGTGGATCTTCCACACAGCAAAAGAAGAGAAACATTTTAAAAACAGGAAAACGTGACTGTAAAACGATAAAAATTGCCAGGACACCTCAGGTACAGTACCCAAACCATTTTTAAATCATTTTTTTAACCTGACTGGATTTCAAGTTGGTGTCCCTTTAACAATAGTAAATAATAAAATTAAAGGTTTCAGAGCAGCAGCCGTGTTAGTCTGTATTCGCAAAAAGAAAAGGAGTACTTGATGCATCCGATGAAGTGAGCTGTAACTCACGAAAGCTTATGCTCAAATAAATTGGTTAGTCTCTAAGGTGCCACAAGTCCTCCTTTTCTTTTTAATAGAATTGAAACTAGCTTTACTTTGTTTACAGTAGCACAAAACATTTGCTCCCAAACTTTACTTGGGGAAAAATCTACTGTTTAGGAACGCTCCTCAGATAAGTCACCTTTGAGTGCATCAGCTTTCCAAAGTCTACAAGTAAAAAGAAAAGGAGTACTTCATCCGATGAAGTGGGCTGTAGCTCACGAAAGCTTATGCTCAAATAAATTGGTTAGTCTCTAAGGTGCCACAAGTACTCCTTTTCTTTTTGCGGATACAGACTAACACGGCTGCTACTCTGAAAAAAGTCTGCAAGTGTTTCTCAAGTTTCCATCCTCTCATACCCTGTGCTGCTCTTTGAAACAATGCCAAAGAGTTGGTGACTAGGGAAGCTCTGCAGCACTCTGCTGCTGCTCCAAACCTCTGGGAAGTGAATAAACAGAATAGCCAAAGGAAGCTAAGCAGAGATTTCAGGCTTAAGTGCCAACCACACTTGACAAAATTCCAGAGTGTGATTGATCAAGCGATATTGTATGTATGTGAGCACTGCTTTTAGCAATATAGAGAACTCTTCTGATGCTTTTCTGCTGCTCTTCATCTTTTGCAAATGCACTGGTCATAGCTGCAGAATGGGATGATTTTCCACATCCAATGTCCAACCTCAGCAGAGTGGTTTTGCTACAGCTTGTAACCCACTTTCATATTCTACGAAATACGCTTTTAAAAACCTGAGTTACCAAACTTCAGCAATGAAGAAAGAGTATTTTGTTGAATTTGGATTGTGAATAAAGACAGAAAGCTGCAGCAGCAAAAGTAAAGTGTAAATAAAAAAGCCATAAATTGAAGACAGGTTTCAGTGGTAATTAATATGCAAACTAGATACCATTAACTTGGGTTTGAATAGAGACTGGGAGTGGCTGGGTCATTACACATATTGAATCTATTTCCCTATGTTTAGTATCCTCACACCTTCTTGTCAACTGTCTAAATGGACCATCTTGATTATCACTACAAAAGCTTTTTTCACCTGCTGATAATAGTTCATCTTAATTAATTAGCCTCTTACAGTTTGTATGGCAATTTCCACCTTCTGTGTGTGTGTGTGTGTGTGTGTATATATATATATATATATATATCTATATATATCTTCTTATTATATGTTCCATTCTATGCATCTGGTGAAGTGGGCTGTAGCCCACGAAAGCTTATGCCCAAATAAATTTGTTAGTCTCTAAGGTGTCACAAGGACTCCCCTTTTGCTTGTGAAATGAGACACATTTTGCTTGCTCAAACTTCTGTCTGATATTCAGACTGCTGTGTAGTCAAACTCCCGACAGAGTTTAAATCCTGCTTTACTTCCACCTACATTTCTTGAAAATGCACATTTTTCAAGATGAAACAGATTTGCACTATAAAGAAAATCTTCTTGTAAAGTAATTCATTCTAGTGTGTTAACATTCTACTACAATGTAAAAAGATCCCACAGCACTGACAGTTCTTAACTGCACCCCGCATGTGCTAGTCCTTCTCTGCATGCAAGCCTAAGGCCTCATCAGTAGGGCCCTACCAAATTCACGGCCGTGAAAAACGCATCACAGACTGTGAAATCTGGGCTCCACCATGAATCATAGAATCATAGAATATCAGGGTTGGAAGGGACCTCATGAGGTCATCTAGTCCAACCCCCTGCTCAAAGCAGGACCAATCCCCAATTTTTGCCCCATCCCTAAATGGCCCCCTCAAGGATTGAACTCACAACCCTGGGTTTAGCAGGCCAATGCTCAAACCACTGAGCTATCCCTCCCCCAATGGAAATCATAGAATATCAGGGTTGGAAGGGACCTCAGGAGGTCATCTAGCCCAACCCCCTGCTTAAAGCAGGACCAATCCCCAATTTTTGCCCCAAATGGCCCCCTCAAGGATTGAACTCACAGCCCTGGGTTTAGCAGGCCAGTGCTCAAACCACTGAGCTATCCCTCTCCCTAATTTTAAAAAAAAAAAAAATCATAAAATAACAAACCTGAGATGTGTGGCTGCAGAGCCCCGGCCCAGAGAGGGTCAAGGGTCAGAGGGGTCACTGCGCACACTGAAATTTGGTCTTCAGTGTACTTTTACCCTATACTATACAGATTTCACAGGGGAGGCCAGGGTTTGTCAAACTGGGGGTCCCAACCCAAAACGGGGTCACAGGGGGGTTGCAAGGTTATTGTAGGAGGGATGTGGTATTGCCACCCTTACTTCTGTGTTGCCTTCAGAGGTGGCTGGAAAGAAGCGGCTGCTGGCCAGGCACCCAGCTCTGAAGGCAGCACAGCCAGCAGCAGCGCAGAAGTCAGGGAAGCAATACCAGACCGGGCCACCCTGACTTCTGCGCTGCTGGCTTCGGAGCTGGGCGGCCGGAGAGCGGCGGCTGCTGTCCGAGGGCCCGGCTCTGCCGGGAGCAGTGCAGAAGTCAGGGAAGCAAGACCAGACCGGGCCACCCTGACTTCTGCACTGCTGCTATCAGTGGCACTGCCTTCAGAGCTGGGCTCCCGGCCAGCAGTTGCCGCTCTCCGGCCGCCCAGCTCTGAAGACAGCGCCGCCGTCAGCAGCAGCAGATACCACAACTGCCCTACCATTTCTGACCGTGAAATTCACCAAAATGGACTGTGAATTTGGTCGGGCCCTACTCAGTAGCTACTCTTTACTGAGGAAAATCAACATTACTCACCTTAGTTTTTTCTCAAAATTTAGGATAAAAATCAGAGAAAACTTTTGAACCTTAGTGGTTTCTAAACTTAAAAATGTAATTCTCTCTGGAACAAGATGATCATCTACCAGACATTTTTGAAGAAACCATCAAAACCCACATATTTTTATGAATCATTCACTTGATACTTATTGCTTTTTATGGACTCTATTTGCTTTTTCTCGCTCTCCTCCTTTGTCAATTATTATATTGATATTATTTAGCTCTCAGTGTCCACTGGCCCACTCCAGTAACATCATAATAATTTATGAGGTCATTTTAAAGAAAAAGCGAATCTATGAATGAAAAATAAATCTGAAGAAGAGCTGCAGTACTCGGGCTTTTTTTTAATAGATACAGTAGAACCTCAGAGTTACAAATACCTCAGGAATGGAGCTTGTTCATAACTCTGAAATGTCATAACTCTGAACAAAATGTTATGGTTGTTCTTTCAAAAGTTTACAACTGAACATTGACTTAATACAGCTTTGAAACTTTACTATGCAGAAGAAAAATGCTGCTTTTAACAATCTTAATTTAAATGAAAGAAGCACAGAAACAGTTTCCTTACTGTGTCAAATCTTTTTTTTAATCTTCTCCTGCTATTTTTTAAATAGTTTATGTTTAACACAGTATTGTATTACATTTCCTTTTTTTTTTTTTGGTCTCTGCTGCTGCCTGATTGCATATTCCAGTTCCAAATGAGGTGCGTGGTTGACTGGTCAGTTCGTAACTCTGAGGTTCTACTGTATCTTTTACCTGTCCTCACCTTTGTCTAATTATTAACTATATAGATTGAGTCCTGAAAATTACTGTATTTTTTTTCTCATTAGCATTACTTTGGACGTCATCAGATTTGTATTTGGGGTTTCTTTTTCTACACTAGTGGTAGTTGTAAAAATACTCACCTTGACGAAAAACAGCAGTATCTAAAGTTTCAAACCTAAAGCAGTCTCATTGCATATAAAGTCTTTGGAAGATTACAAGAAGCCAGGTGCTCCTTATACTATCTTAACTGAGTATTCTGGGGTGGGGAGTTGTCCCTCAATGTTTTTTTTTAAGCATATTTCAGCTCCTGCCTTCCACAAGATGCATTTCACTGGATTATGAGCCTATGTAGTAGATTCCATAAAGAAATTTTCCCTACCACCAAGTAGGTGAAGTCACTCTCAAACAGCCTATTGATCTTGGCAAGGAAACTGGCTCAAATACAAGCACAGACAAAGCAACAGATGGTACCGTTAAAAACATAATCAAAGAACGACAGCACCCCCTATGCCACTAGAAAGGAGAGAGAGAGAGGTCGCTGCTACCAACAACTCACCGTCAGCCACCTGTTCAGAGAATATAGGAGAAAAGAAAACAACATCCTGAAATGTGGGAGCTGCACATGAGCAGTAAGAATGAACTAAGAGTCCTACTAGAAAGTTAAATCTGCACACACGGCAGCATGCTGTAAAGTGCAAAATTTCAGTACGAAAGGGAGTTATTAACACAGCACCTCAGAGCAGCCTGCATTATGGACTGATCACCTGAAAGTCTCTCTAATAAATACACGTGTTTTTGAATCTTATAAGCACAACACACGACTGCTTTTTAATGACCTCTTTTTTGTTAGAACTTTCCTTGAAAGTCAGCTTTAAAGTACTTTAGAGTCTTTTTCTCTATCCATCTCCCCAAAAAATACGTCTCATGCAATAGCGCATCGAACAGAGCCCTCCACAGCCTCGCCTAGATTTGCAGGCTACCACTTGCAAGCTGGTTGAAAGTAGAATTAAAAATTAAAGCCACATATACTGAGTGCTGGAGCCAGCATAATACTCCTCACAATATCCTGGGGCTGAGAACTCAGGACAGAGCCTTGGAAAAGCTGGCTATAAGCATATTATAGAATACAGGGTACTTTCTAAAACAATTTATAACCATTCCACTGCTTTCCCACTTCCTGAGGTCATACTGTGTGGGCAAGTCAAGAACCTTTCACCCACCATTTAGATGAAACTAGGTACTCCAAACAGTGCTGGAAGCACTTTAATAGAGAGAGATTGCAGGGAGGAACTCTTAGAATCAAATTAAGACCATAAAATTGCTCCCAAATGGAAACCTTACCATCAGGTTTCTAAAGGTATTGAATATTTACGGCCAAGTTATAACCCCCAACAACAGGGTGTATGATGAGAACTGTGACATATCCTCCAATATAATGTGGATGACATATTACTACACTGACAAGATCCATGCCACTTCTCCCAGTTAGACAGGATTAGGTCATCTCAGGATTTAAAAATATAGATACCTAAAATCAGAACCTTTGTCATGACTTGGCAGGACATTCCATCAGATGCAGCCTCCCTTTTAAATGGGCTCAGCACGGGGTCATGCACCTGAGAACTCTCATTTCAGCAAAGCCACAGGAATAGTTTTAATTATACTCAACCCTCTACTTGTGAAAATCCAGAAAGACAGAGAACTGCCCCACTTGACATGGTCTCTCTCTCTTACTTGGAGAGTGTGTGGTGCAGATAAACATCCTCTAAGTCTAAGTCACAACACCAGATGAAAGTTTTACCTCTTTTCCTTCCTAGAGCGGGTATAATTAATTTAAATATATCGATTTCCAAGTTTATACAAGAGAACAAAACCAGCAGGATTAATTTAAATTACCCTGGTCTTCTGAATCAGCTGGGGGTATTTTTGATGCCTAGTATTAGGCCGATTAATGCACTATACTAGAGGAGCATGCAGCTGACTTTGGTCTGATAGAGACCTTATGGATTGACCGAACACAGTACTCAGATGTCCTTCTCACCAAGCAATGGGGACAGACACATCTCACATCCACTTAATGCCCCTACAGTACGGAATCCATTGAAAGAATATAAAGAGGGGATTAAAAATACATCTGTCAAACTCTATGATCCCTCCCCTATGGGAGTGATGGGATTTCACCGGGGTCACACTTGGGATTCCCAGCTATTCTCAAGACCCCATAAACTCTGTAGCAAGATTGATCTTAATTCTGCAACAGGACCCCTGCATTGTAGTACCTTAGCATAGCTACAGTTGGAGGTTTTTAGCGAATTAACTATGAAAATGAAGAATATAGTCAGAACAATATCCAATTATTTAATTTGATATTAAATTCCATTTTGTATGCTGTCCCATAATTTATAATTTTTAGTATGCTGCAAATTTTTACACTGAAAACAAACAACAGTATCAGAGAGATTTTTAGGGGGGAAAATGGAAATTTTAACATCTGACACAAGGACAACTGGGGAATTTTGGCACCTGAGAAAGTGGAGGAGGCACTTTGGGTTTGCAGGATATGCCCGTGTGTTGAAGGTCGTGGAGGCTGGAACTCAAGTCCCAGCAGTGCGACAGATGACCTCTGTCAACGTGGGCAAGTCATCTGGGGGAGATTTTGCAAAGGCACAAATTCCCATTGCAAATCAATGGGAATTGGACACCCTAGCTTCCATTTGGGCCTCTGAAAATCTCCCCCTTTCTCCGTGCCTTGTTCCCCTTCTAAAACTGGGATATTGATACTTCCTTTCTCCCACCCTTTGTTGGTCTTATTTAGATTGTCAAGTCTATGGGACAGGAACAGTCTCTTTTTAGGTTTATGTATAGCACCCAGTGCAATAAGGCCCTTATCTCAGTTTAGGCCACTAGATGCTACCATAATATAAACAAATTTCTGAATTCAATGTTAATTTTGAAATCTAATTATGAAAATGTCAATGTCAGCACCCCACAGAGATAAACTGAGCAGGTCACAACTTGCCCAGAGCTACTGTTTCAGGCTGTCTGCAGACTCAGGAAGTCATCACTGCTTCTGTTTAGACTCATTTCAGAGTAGCAGCCGTGTTAGTCTGTATCCGCAAAAAGAAAAGGAGTACATGTGGCACCTTAGAGACTAACCAATTTATTTGAGCATGAGCTTTCGTGAGCTACAGCTGTGAGCTATAGCTCACGAAAGCTTATGCTCAAATAAATTGGTTAGTCTCTAAGGTGCCACAAGTACTCCTTTTCTTTTTGTTTAGACTCAGTTGATGTTTGAAAGTTTCCTTTACAATTATAAGGGCTAGACTTGTTTTGTTTTTTTTCGTTTATTTCAGTGAACGATTGGATTGTACAGCACAATCCTGCAGCAAAGGATGGATTCGTACATTCCACGGCCACAGAATCACAGAGTACATGAGGTCCTGGTTGCAGTATCTGTTTACATAGTAAACAAGGAAAGATGTCTGAATGAAAATGCATTTATTTATATCAAAGCTTCTTGGTCTCTGAGGGTATGTTTACACAGCACCTGGGAGGGCGCCACCCGCGTACCCAGGGTGTCCAGTGGGTTTGTACTTGGGCAGCTAGCCCGTGCCACCCCCCACACTGCCACGGCCAGACTGCTGTTTTTAGCACACTAGCTGGAGCAAAGCTAGGGCATCTGCTCACCCACACGGGGAAGCACCCTCCCAGCTGCTGTGTAGACACATCCTAGAAAGGAAGGATGGCAATTTCTGGAATTCATCTGCAAGGAGCTCTCTTATTTTCTCTCTTCTCATGTTTTACTATTATTATTTCCAGGAGAAATGACAAATCTGCTAGGGCAGTGCTTTCCAAACCAAAACATGCCAAGGACCCTGTCCCAAAGAGCTCATAATCTAAAAAGATTTTGTCAAGCTTGCTACTGATGTGTTGCAATGGCTCCTATATAGGAAAGCTTTATAATAGCTCAGACTGCAAGTAACATCCACTTATGACGTCACAATCACTTTTATGGAAAACAGCTGAGATAATAAGAAAAAATTGTGTCTTCACTGCAGAGTCATGCAAGAGGAGGAAACTCAGTTTAGGTGAAAGCTTTCTTCCGACACAATATCCCCCAGCAATGTTCCACTTTTCCTTAGCTATTATTGCTAATTATTGCAAAGGAAATGGCTTTTTGCATAAGTGTAATGTGCCTGTTTTTCAGGGGTCTTCAGTGAAATTCCCTCTTCATAATTTTCCTTTTATAAAAAATGTGGGTGCTTTTTAATTAAATAATTTTGCAAGGAGAGTGCTTTACAACAACAAAGACACAATTTCCATCATGAGTCTTCCTGTAAAATGTAATCTGTCCCAGGGAATCACAAAGCTTGAACTGGGAAGGTGCCAGTTCTATGAATAAAGCGAGCGAGACAGTGAATCAGTGATCAGCTAGTCATAGAAGAAAATCAAGAAACAATCAAATAGTGAGAGTAGGAATGTAGTAATCTGTGTGGCAGGCATTGTCTTACAAGGTCAGAGAGATAAACTGGTGACAGAAGCCCCAAAAGACAGAAAATCAAGCACCAAATAACCCTAAACATAATACTCTATTCCACAAGGAAACAGTGCAAGGTCATTAAAACTGGATTAATAAAATCAGGGGGTTTGATTTGGACCAGGATGTGTTCTGCAGCACTTTGAAATGGCTGCAGCGTTCAACTACCAGATTTAGGTATATTGATTAAAAGGGAATTAAAATAATCAATACATGAAATTACAATAGAACAAATTAACCCAGCTGCAGAATCTATGTCTAAAAACAGGCAAGAAATATAGATTAAGCATGCAAATAAAATATCTTATAAATCTGTCTGACACACTGGTCAACCAATGAAGGGTGGTCAAAATAAACTCCAGCATCACCTGTATCCTACCAAGTTGATCATCACACTTTTATGTAGCCTGGTTGGGAAAACTCCTTTTTCACTAAATTTTCCCAATTTTGTTACCCACTGGTGGGGTGGTAGCTTTGGTGGAAGTACTACTGAAGACAAGGCTCCAAGCAGGGTTAGATGGCACGAATGTTACAATGTCACCAGCCATGCCATTGCTAACACTGGTGGAAGCAACCAAGAGATATTTTAGATCTAAAAGCTAATGCAGATACAATGTCTTTGGAGGATCTAGTTTAGTGCATGTCTTTTCTGCTGTACCTCTCCTAAGATGGTGGCGCAGGAAGAAATGAGGTATTTTTCCACATCGATATGAACACAGTCACCATGCGATATTCTGTAATCTTCAGCTACGTGACAGCTGGAGTGTTTTACATATTATTAATGTAGGCCTTCTAGAACTATTTTATTATTTTCTTTTTCTGTAAGATTGCCCATCAAAATTTGTTTTGTTTAAGCCAAACTGAAGTGGGCATCGGACTAGTATCTGAGTCAGCTGCTGGCTAATGCACTCAAGAAAAAGCTAAATTTTGATCCCAGTGGAGCCCCCCCACCCCCCCAAAAAAAAAAAAAAAAAGAGGCAAAGGTACTCTGCTTGTGAACCAGAATTGTAACCACAGAGAAGGAAGTAGTATTCATAAGATGAAATACTACAGAATGGCAAAAGAAGGAGCAGTGAAAACAGAGATGGCTTAATTTTTATTTATTCAGACATGTTAATTATACCCAGAGTAGTATCAGAGAAGAGATTCTTCCCGCTCTTTCTTGCTTCTATGCATGTGATGAAGTGAGCTGTAGCTCACGAAAGCTTATGCTCTAATAAATTTGTTAGTCTCTAAGGTGCCACAAGTACTCCTGTTCTTTTTGCGGATACAGACTAACACAGCTGCTACTCTGAAACCTGTTCCCTAGGGAGAACATTCCTGCAAGTTGACGCATGTGAAGAAAAAGGTGGTGGGAGCTGGATAACCCTCAAAGTATCTGTATTCTCCGACACAGGCAAATAAAGAGATTTGCTCTCTCCAAGTGTGAAGTATTTCCTCTCAAACCAAGTAACTGACTTTCCAAACCCATCAGCACATCTCAAAAAGCAAAAACAGAACTCTAAAAGCAAATAACCCAACTTAAAATCTGCCAAACTGCCTATATCTGGGTATTGCTCAACATTTCTGGTTAGAAATGCTTTATTTAGCTGGAACCATTTTATAGAACTAATAAAATGTTAGACATTTTAAAATAGCTTGCATTCTTATGAAATGATCACAGCTGTGCTACCTAATTCCACAGGAACGCTGCCTAGAGAGACATTTCCATAGAATGCCAATAAGCAATTGCTGTAAACACCCAGATGGCTAATTTTATAGGAGGACACAGAGGCTCAGGCTTACACTGCAGCTCTACTTTTTATTGCTCACAACTACTGTGAAACACCCAGAAAAAAGTGTCAAATTCCTAAAGTCACAGAGAAGCATTATATGGCAATAACCAACCCCACACCCCCTGTCTGTTCCCCACATTCCTCAGAATATCCATTTGCACCAAACCACCCTGATTTGCAACAAGGATGTTTCCAATTTCTTTAGTTTTATCCATTTTCTGGAATCCATTTTCTGGTTGGAATGCCATTGATAAGAGATCATTAAGGTTGGATCAAAGGAGCCAATGGGCCTGTTTTCAATCACTGGCTGTCACTCCTGTTCTTTTGCACAGTTTGTTTTGTTTGCTGTGCTCTCTTCACCTCAGCTCCCACTCAGAGTGTATCTTTGGTCCCCACATTCACGGTAAAATAAACCCAGTTGCCTCCAGGCTCCTCTGAAGCCACACTGAGCTTCACTAATCTGCCTCCTGATTGTCCCATATTTCAGGTTGAGGCTAGAGAGAGAAGACTGAGGTAAAAGAGCTATCTGATCTCCAGAAGACTCGGTTTCGCCAAGGGAAATACAAAAGAAGGGCATCTCAAGTACATTAGGGATTCATTTAAAACCATTGTTTTGGCTTTGAGATATTTCCAGTGGTTTTTAATACAGAAGTTCTGATTTTATTAAGACCATAAAGGGAAGAGTTCTTCCATTTTACCCTTTGTGTATTAGCAGAAAAGCTCCAGTGAAGACCAAAGCACATGCAAGAAGAAAAAAGATTTCTTCTGAAGGCAGGGAGGAGAGGAAGAGAAGAACAGGAAAGTGAGCCTGTGGGCAAGTGGCACAGAAAAACATTGCTCAGTGGACTGACAATAATTTGCAGACTCCTGTATATTGACACAATTTTTTATGGTTAATTTTTATTTGATTTTCCAGTGATAACATAGGTGGCACAGAGAAAAACTGCCACAAAGGAAAAATTAAATTACATACTGTAAAACAGTTTTTGTCCCATGGGAATGAGCAGAGCATAAACTGTTCTTCAACAACATGAGATATGCCGACAGATAAATCTTAGTATTCATAGAACAATTCGTGTTTAGTTGTCCCTATATGGCAGAGAAAAAAGGAGAGAAAGCTACATCCGGGGAGCTGAGGAAGGAATGGAAGCTGCAATATCATCTCAGCTAAAGTCTCAAAGACACAGTTTAGCGCTAACGTCCTTTCTGAGCGACAGGCGAGACACACATATTTATCATTGCAGCAGACTTATCAGATCAGGGTAGGTGGAGTGGGAAGCTACATCATCAGTTGAACTACACAAGACCAGTCTCTACGTAGCCAAGTCTAATGATGGATTAGAGAAAGAGAAATGTAAAATCAAATCAAGTTCTCCCTACACACGCCTATATTAAGAGAGAGGAAATGATACCACAACAAGTGACAGGCACCTAGAGTCAACCTCACACCCTGTCACTGCTCTCACTCCCCTCCCTAAAAAGAAAAGGAGTACTTGTGGCACCTTAGAGACTAACCAATTTATTTGAGCATGAGCTTTCATGAGCTACAGCTCACTTCATCAGATGCATACCGTGGAAACTGCAGCAGACTTTATATATACACAGAGAATATGAAACAATACCTCCTCCCACCCCACTGTCCTGCTGGTAATAGCTTATCTAAAGTGATCATCAGGTGGGCCATTTCCAGCACAAATCCAGGTTTTCTCACCCTCCACCTCCCCACACAAATTCACTCTCCTGCTGGTGCTAGCCCATCCAAAGTGACAACTCTTTACATAATCAAGTCGGGCTATTTCCTGCACAAATCCAGGTTTATAATATATAATAGTATAATAATATATATATTATTATATATAATATAATAATAATATTTATAATAGCTCATCCAAAGTGACCACTCTCCCTAATTACGCAATAAGTCAGAGAGAGACCAGACAATAAAGGACAGTTACCAAGCCCCTTATTGATGGTATAAATATTTTCTTCTGTTTTTAAAGATTTAAAGAAATATAACGTTTAATAAAATGTTCTGTTTGCTCTGCCTCTTTGCCCATGTTGGCCTGAGACAGTAATGGTGAGCTCCAGGTGTCCAGACACTGAAGCCAGCATTTGGTCTGCTGGCTGTTGTTAAGAGGGATGACAGCAAGCCACATCGTGTATCCATAAGAAGAGGAGACAAAGTTAGAACACTAGGGAAGGAACTCTGGATAATTTTAGTATTATGACAGGTGCGGAATTGTGCAGAAAAGTAAAGTTTTGGTGCAGAAGAAGAGTTGTGTATTATAGTGCAATTAATTTACCAGACTCATAATAGAATGAAGCGGGCAAGGAAAATAACAGTGCAAAATATTAAACATGTTGAATATAAAGTATCAAGTGCAGAAAAAAAAACAAAAAACAGTATTGCATTTTACCTTAACTCCTCACTGGATTATTTCCATGCATTAAACAGTATCTACAGTTGTTCCTGATTTATTCCAGCATAAGAGTGCTTTCCTCCTGTTTAGTTTAACCCACTCTGAGTTAAAGTAAACAGGAACAAGGAATTCCTATTTTGGAATAAGAATGTCTACACATGGAGATGGTCTGAAACACCTATTGTGCTTTAAATTCACACACTACCTTAATCCGCATGAATTGTCAAGCATAGGAAACTTTTAAAGGGATACTACTCTGATGGGCTGCAAAACATTACCCACATCCATCTTAAAAAGTATATTTTCGTATCCCTGGTAATATAAACACTATCATTTCTCCAAGACAGCAGTTGCACCAGTGTAGAATCTTGGCGGATGAGCTGGATGACCCAAGAAACAAGTTAAATCACAGGTTTCAGAGTAGCAGCCGTGTTAGTCTGTATCAGCGCACTGGGACTACGGGCATTAACATGGTGATGGTGGCACTGCAAGAGCCTTCTTGTTACACTACGAGCTACCAAGCACACAAAACCTGCACTTCACTGTTTCTTAATGCAGAGTTTGCCAGCCCCAAGCTAGCTTGTCCAACGCTGCATCTTGAAGACAGCTAAGTTTCTCTCAATTAAGGGGGCATTTATAAATAAAATGGAAGTTATTTTCTCATCCAGGGATTTCTATCCAATTGGAGAAATTCTCTTTGTCTTAATAAAGGAATTTAAAATGTGTGCCCAGGGGCAGCAGGATAGAGGGGGTGAAATCTAAGCTTACGATCATGATTACATCCCAAGCCTCACAGAACTTGATTTCTAGCCTCGGTTTCAAACATAGGCACATAGGGGTTTCTGTTATTTTATGCAAAATAGTTTAAAAGCCAAAAACTGAGTAATGTTTGGGAAACCTCAAGCATAAATTAGGCTAGCGCAGCTCCAAGAGATTTAACTCCTAGGTATTGTGTTACTTCACTGCATAACAAGTGAATACCATGTGGCTCAGGAAGCTTTTAAACAGCAATAGCTGGTAATCTCTGCTATACTCCTCAGCCTTGTCTTGCTAAGTGTGGCTGGATATCAAGCCAATAACCCATCAGGGCCATCAGGATCCCGAACTACTGGAATGTCCTCCTACCCTCAGCAGGGAGAGGAGAAAAAGCAGTGGATGGCCACCACGTTTGACTTCATCTTCCCCACAACACACACACAAAATGTTGCTATGAAAACTTGTTATCAACACAAGACTTTATATCCTTGAGTGTATTTAAATAACTAAGCTTCAGCTATGATGGGGGTCATTTAGGTACCAGTTTATTACAGCTCAAGCAGACCCAGAGCTAGGAACAATGCACTGGATAGCAGCTGTTGTAGTAAGAGTATGATAAAGTTCTCTCAAAATGGACACTAACTGTGCTACTGGCAAGATCCCAAAAATATTCAGGTTTATCAGAGAATCTAGGACTGGAAGGGACCTTGAGAGGCCACCTAGTCCAGTCCCCTGCACTCATGGCAGAACTAAGTATTATCTAGACCAACAGTTCCCGGCCAATGGGAGCTGCGGGGGCAGCGCTCAGGGCGGAGGCAGCAAGTGGAGACCCTCTGATCCCCCAGGGCAGCAGGGACATGTTGTCCGCTTCCAGGAGTGGCGCGGAGCCAGGGCAGGTAGGAAGCCTGTTCTCCAGCGTGCTGGGAGGTAGGGGAAGGAGTTGAGGAAGGGAGAGAGTGGGAGGAGTTTCTCAGTGAGGCCCGTGGACCCCCTGGAGTACCCTCAGGGACCGCAGTTTGAGAAACGCTGATTGAGACCCTCCCTGACAGGTGTTTGTCTAACGTGCTCTTAAAAATCTCCAAGGATGGAGAGATTCCACAACCTCCCTTGGCAATTTATTCCAGTGCTTAACCACCCTGACAGTTAGGAAGTTTTTCCTAATGTCTAACCTAAACCTCCCTTGCTCCAATTTAAGCCCATTGCTTCTTGTCTTATCCTCAGAGGTTAAGAAGAACAATTTTTCTTCCTCCTCCTTGTAACAACCTTTTATGTACTTGAAAATTGTTATCATGTCCCCTCTCAGTCTTCTCTTTTCCAGACTAAACAAACCCAATTTTTTCAATCTTCCCTCACAGATCATGTTTTCTAGACCTTTAATAATTTTTGTTGCTCTTCTCTGGACTTTCTCCAATTTGCCAACATATTTCCTGAACTGTAGCACCCAGAACTGGACATAATACTCCAATTGAGGCCTAATCAGCGCGGAGTAGAGCAGAAGAATTACAACACTCCTGCTAATACAGCCCAGAATGAGGTTCACTTGTTTTGCAACAGAGTTATACTGTTGACTCATATTTAGCTTGTGGTCCACTATGACCTCCAGATCCCTTTCTGCATTACTCCCTCCTAGGCATTCATTTCCCATTTTGTATGTGTGCAACTGATTGTTCCTTCCTAAGTGGAGTACTTATTGAATTTCATCCTATTTACTTCAGACCATTCCTCCAGTTTGTCCAGATCATTCTGAATATTAATCCTATCCTCCAAAGCAGTTGCAACCCTTCCCGGCTTGGTATCATCCGCAAATTTTGTAAGTGTACTCTCTATGTCATTATCTAAATAATTGATGAAGATATTGAACAGAACCAGACCCAGAACTGATCCCTGCAGGACCCCACTTGTTATGCCCTTCCAGCATGACTGAGAACTACTGATAACTACTCTCTGGGAACAGTTTTCTAACCAGTTATGCACTCACCTTATAGTAGCTCCATCTAGGTTGCATTTCGCTAGTTTGTTTATGAGAAGGTCATGTGAAACAGTATCAAAAGCTTTAATAAAGTCAAAATATACCACATCTACCGCTTCCCCCATCAAAGAAAACTATCAGGTTGGTTTGACACAATTTGTTTTTGACAAATCCATGCTGACTGTTCCTTATCACTTTATTTTGCTCTCTAAACTCCACCTGGAAGATTTCTGCTACGCAACTGATTTGTCAGTTGTCTTTCTTTCATTCAGTTTCAAAGATGCATTTGAATGTATCTCAGCACACCTGTGACAGGGGAAACCTGTCAGAGAACTGTAGGGAGTTTCACTTTATTTGGAATATTTGCATAGGACTCAGAAGTTCCTGTGTTTGGAATGTTTTCTCAGGGTTCCAAGAAAGATTTTTACTTCTACATGTATCTCACCAATGAAAGCACAATGAATTCTCCATAGAGGAGAACGTTTTAAAACAATTCACTTTACTGTAAACCACATATACTAAATGTTTTTTTCCCTGAATTTCCTTATAAGTTGCAGCATTATAAAAGGGTGGGAAAAACTGCAATAAATGACCCTGTTAGTTTCAGATCACTCCTCTAGCCATTAAACCTGTTATGTCTAACAGTTTAAGGCATAGGTGCCAACGTCTCCTGACACTGGTAGGTGCTCGACCTCTCCCCCACCCCACCCCCATTCCAAACCCTTCCCCAAAGTCCATGCCCCAATTCCGCCCCCTCCCTGCCCCACTGGACTCCTTCCCCAAATCCTCGCCCCACCTCCTCCCCGCCTCATCCCCCGAGCGCTCCACATTCCCGCTCCTTCCCCCTCCCTCCCACAGCTTGTTATGCCGCGAAACAGCTGTTTTGTGGCAGCAAGTGCTGGGAGGAGAAGCGGGGATGCAGCGCGCTCGGGGGAGGAGGCGGAGGCAAGGTGAGCTGGGGCAGGGGGAGATTGGCTGCCTTGGTGGGTGCAGAGCATCCACCAATTTTTCCACGGAGTCAGCGCCTATGGTTTAAGGCTTCATTCTTCATCAGACCAGATGTGTTTTCTACTTTACCTTGGGATTAGTTCGCTGCTGAAGTCTCCTTTCTTCCCTCTCTCTCTGCAAACGCTCAAATTCTTCTCTAATTTCAGCTGGAGTTCTCCTCCTCTCCACAACCTGTGCACAAAGGAATTAAGAAACCAAGGTTAACAGGTAATAGAACATCCAGCCAACAATCACAGACAACTGAATCTCTGATGGGATTTAGAACACTCCAGTGCTTTTCACTCCCTTCTTAGATAAGATCCCCTTTCCTGCCACAATATGATTTTTTCCTGTGATCCATTGCGAAATCAAGCCACTGTGTTTTTATTACTTTATTTATTTAGATTTATAATTCAAGCACCTATTCCTGACCCAAAGTACTTTTTACACAATTAAAACTATACAACACAAATAAGAAAAATCTCTCTCTATATATACACATGTATGTATTTCAGGTATCTGAGAAGCAAGGTGGCTGAGGTAATATATTTTATTGGACTATCTTCTGTAGTGAAAGAGAGAAGCTTTCAAGTTACACTGAGCTCTTTTTCAGGTGTGGAAAAGGTACTCAGAGTGTCACAGCTAAGTGCAAGATGGAATAGATTGTTTAGCATTAGGCGTTAATACATATTGCAGGAGACCATTCAACGTGAAGTGGGAAGTTAACACTTCTGCAGTTACAGAACTATGAGCGTTAGTGGGTACAGATAGTTGCAATGAGAACATAAATCCAGTGTCTTTATTGAGTCTCTGATTTTTAATCAAAGGAAAGTTATCAATTTAAGCTCCCAGGCTCATCTTTTGAAGGCATTCCTTTGAGGACAAGGACTAAGAGGTCTAATATATCTGGCAGTTCCAACAAGGTATAATGATATTCATATACCATACCAATAACCCTATAACTGCCCCACACAGAAGAACTCTCTCACTCTCTCTTTCAATCAAAATGAAATATTTATTTTAATGACTCAGAGAGACTGGTCTACTGATGTGCTTACAGGTGAGCATGTGTAAGTGTTTGCAGGATCAGTGCCTAATGATCCTATTTTTCATTATGAAGTTCATCTTCAAAAGGAAGTTACATTCGGGATAACCACATCGTTCATTTAAAAGAAGAAACAGGGCTAACTCTGCTGACTTTTCAAAACAGACTGCTAACTCTCATCTGCCTCGCACCCAGTTTTAACAGTGCTTCCACTAACACTTATACTGGAATTTTATCATGTGGAAGTTCATGGCTTCAAGCAGGATGGATAAAAATCAATGACAGGTTTTTTTCCTCAAAAAGCATTTTATTAAAAAAATCTGATTTAAATAAAAAAATCTTAAAAAAAAAACCTATCTAAAGATAGTTTTAATTAAGACACATTATAGCTCAAAGATATCTCATCATGGAATAGGGATTATAAATTCTAATTCTAAAGTATGAGACAATATATTCATGTAATGTTTAAGAACAGTTTTGTAAATGAGTTCCAATAGTTCATGGATGAGGGACCCAATATTATGGGGTTCCACAGGCTTCTGAATAGATTATTTAGGTTAATCTTTCTATCTACCCAGTGGGACTCAGTGTTCAGTCCAGAAGATAAAAGAGATGCTTCGTTTTGCAGTTCTCAAACTGGATTCGTCTCTCCAGAGGTAACATGCTTGTTAACAGCAAAAATGTTTATAAATAAATAATATACAGAAGTGAGACATAGCAGACCTCAACTCGATTGTCCCTCTGCAAATTTGCATACACAGAGTCAATCCCTTACCTCTCTCTAAAAGTGCAAAGTTTCAGAAAGTTCAATTAATAGAAGATCGTTAGGGGCGGAATAGATCTGGACAAGGAGAAGAAGTCTGGAGATAAATGTGAGAAGCGAGGGACATATGTATGTTTTGTTAAAATATTATATGTTTGCTGTTGACAAAAAAAATCCAGAATACTTAACTTTGTTGTTTTAGTTAAATAAAATAATTTGAATGCCTGTCTGGCAATGGTCTCCTCCTAATACAGCATGGCAAGAAAATCCTCCAAATATTAATGATTAACCTGCTGAATCGGAGATAGTTCACCTCCCAACGACTTCATAAATATCTACTTCAATTATCTTTGGTAAATGAAATAACCAAACAATCATTCATTTTCTGATATAGTGTAGCTGTAAAACTAATCTGAAAAATTTTCAAAATAAATCACTGTTTTTAAAAATATATAGTGTGTACCTTCTAAAAATGAAACCTACGTCTATCTCTGAGTTGTAAAGAATATGTATTAAGGTTATCACAACCAACAAGAATGCACTTTTATGTAGAAAATCATGGTTAAATTGAGTCTTTCTGACTAGTGATTTAAATCAAATCCACCCTGGCTTCAAGTGAGATACACAGTGGCCTCCAGAAATGAATGGCTGTCTCTGAAGTTCGGATTCCTGTGTTGGACATTTCACTCCAGCACTTGTCCCTCACCTTCACCTACTCCTCACGCACAGAGGATTATGGAATTTTGTGGAAAGGGAACCCCGATTCCAATAGGAACCATGCAAAAAATGTAATTGTATAACACATTCATATTCTGTCTCATAGAACACCAGAATGGAAACATACCCCCTTATTCTCTTCTCTCCATTCTACCTCATCTTCCCTCCACTTCTGTTTTCCTTCTTTAATCTTCCCCACTGTCCCACTATCTTTTACTCTGTCTCCTGTCTTTCCCCTGTTGTACATTCTTCTATTCTTGACTTCCCTAAGCGCTAGACTTTCCCTTCATCATTTGCCTTTTCTCCTCTACTTCTCCTTACACCATTTCTCTCCTCCCCCTTCTTTTACCTTCTCTCCTATAGCATCCTTTTCTTCCAATATTTAAAAGCATAATGCACTGGTCTTGGGCACCCATCAGCTGAGGAAACATTCAGCTTCACAGAAGAAAGGGTTACAGTATTTGTTCAGCTCTACAGGGCAGAGAGACAATTAAAATATATGAAATCTCAATGAAGCCAGTCTCCCATCCCTTCACCCCAAAAAGAGATTTGCACTGTGTTAAGCTGGGCTTTGAAAAACTGATGGGAAACCCACCAGGCAACGATCAGCCTTTTGAAGCCAAACTTTGTGGAGGAGGTTCCAAGGGTCCCTTGCATATGAATCTGAGGCATTAGATGTTAGATATCAGCTTCAAAAACTGCTGGTGGTAAAGTCTTAATTAAGCATGAGGTATGGGAAGGACTTGCACGATGCTGACTTTAAAACCACTTTACAGAAACCCGGATATTAAATCTGTCTTTCAGAACTATGTAGAAGACACGTTTGGCAGGTAATATGCTTTGCCAAGGCCAAAAGGGTGAGATATGTTGTGGAGAATCCCAGCTGCTTAACCTTTGCAAGTTTGAATTAAGAACTCTTAAGTTACTTTTTCTCTGATTTTCTTTATGACGTAAGGAAGAGGAAAAGGTTCCATAGGTGTCAGTTCACCCAATTTCTAGTCATCAGATTATAAAATGAGTTAAAATTCAGGACACATCCTGCATGGAGGCTAACTGCAAAGTTTCAAATGCTTGGCCTGTCCAGTTCTCATGAGACTGAAAAGGTCTGTTTCATTCTTTTATATTCAACCTGGCACTTCATTTGGATTCTCAAGGGCCACCTATATCCACTACTGTTTATATTTACATACCAGTCACCAGAGCCCATAACACAATGATGAACAGCGGAATAAAACTAAGTAATTTAGGGCTTATCTACACTACCCACCAGATCAGCGGGCAGCTATCGATCCAGCAGGGGTCGATTTATTGCATCTAGTATAGTTGCGATAAATCGACCGCTGAGCACTCTCCCAGAACGAGGAGCACAAGCGGAGTCTATGGGAGAGCGTCAGCTGTTGACTTACAGCGGTGAAGACACTGCAGTAAGTAGATCTAAGTACGCTGACTTCAGCTACGCTATCCATGAGCTGAAGTTGCGTATCTTAGATCAACCCCGTGCGGTAGTGTAGACAAGCCCTTATTTGTAATTGGGATACTGAAAATTAATAGCCTTAGTCTCTACACATCCAGTGTCTAGGTTATGCACGTAGAAAGCTGAACAGACCCAGAAAGAATTTAGCAATGGAAATCTAAAATACTGGTTGTGATCTTCCATATAATCAGTATTGCACTGAGGCTTTCACTATCTATACGTATTAAATATGAGAACTTATATTAATGTAACATAAGGTTGCATTTTTAAACAAAAATCAAGAAATGTAAACATTAAAGTTCTACACATATACCCCATTTTGCCTCAAATATATCCATGAAAACCCTTTTAAAGTCTATAACAGCTGGGTGTGAAACACTATTTTTTTCAGAGCAGCAGCCGTGTTAGTCTGTATTCGCAAAAAGAAAAGGAGGACTTGTGGCACCTAAGAGACTAACCAATTTATTTGAGCATGAGCTTTCGTGAGCTATGCATCTGATGAAGTGAGCTGTAGCTCACGAAAGCTTATGCTCAAATAAATTGGTTAGTCTCCAAGGTGCCACAAAGTACTCCTACTCTATTTGTGTTCATCACTATTCACCATTTGTGGGTGAACTTTAATTGATGCCTCTTACTGCCAGATTACAGGACTGGACAACAGGGGAAAGGGTAACTTGATAGTCACCCTATTCTATTCACTCCCTTGGAAGAATCTGGCATTGGCCATTGTCGGAAGACAGAACGCTAGATGGACCCTTGGTCTGACCCAGTATGGCCGTTCTTATGTATGCCCTGACTTTTCAACGTCTAAAATTGCTACTTTGATGAAAAATTGTGTGTTTAATTCAATGAAGAAATTTAATTTGCTTTTTTCCGTTGCAAATTAGCATGAATACAAGGACTCTGGGTGGACTTCCTACTGAAAGGTTCAGTTTACAAAGTGTATCCCTAGCATACATCAGAAGGCTAAAAGTCAAAGGAAAAAATGCAAAACAGCCATGCTAAAAACAGGTATCTTCTCGATCCAGGCAACTGTGCTCAGGGAAAACATGTGCCAGTTTCTCCAAATTGACCATATTTCTGCTACCAGCACCCTGGTGAAAATATATGGCAAAATCTAAACAAATACTGTAACCCTTTCTCCTGTGAAACTGGATGTTTCATCAGCTGATGGGTGGTGGACCAAAACCGGGAGGGATTTCATCACCTGGAACAAGAAACCCCAACAGCTAAAACCAAACTAAAATCAGATGCTGTAACATGAGACCCATGTGGGACAATAGGAACTGAGGTAAGCAGTCAGAGAAGTGACTCTGTTCGATATTAGTATTCTCGGAGCAAGTGAAACGAGTGGACTGGATGCGGAAGACTCCATTCAGGCAGTATCACGGTACTCTACTCAGGAACGCAAGATGGTAACCACAATAAAGTTATATAATGTCACCGTGATAGCCACAAAGTTATATGCTTCTGAAACTTGGCAAATGTTAGAAGCCCACAACAGGAAACTTGACGCATTCCAGAGATGTCTGCAGAGAATACTTGGTGTCTCCTGGTGGGATAAAGTAACTAATGCTGGTGTGCCACAAAGGACAGGTCAACACACTCTAAAGACAATGATTTGAGAAAGAAGGCTGAAGTGGTTTAGGCATGTTGTAGAGCTGTAAATAAAAAAAATGACCCAGCCACTCCCAGTCTCTATTCAAAGCCAAGTTAATGGTATCTAGTTTGCATATTAATTCAAGCTCAGCAGTTTCTTGCTGGAGTCTGTTTTTGAAGCTTTTCTGTTGCAAATTGCCACCTTTAAGTCTGTTACTGAGTGGCCAGAGAGGTTGAAGTGTTGGGGAGGATAAAGAGTGGATAAATCCTCTTTCACAGCACTTTACAGCTGCTTCAAGAAATCTTTAATCTCACAGACTTAGCTGATTGTGAAAGTGTTTTAGATGAAAGACATTTGCATGGGACTGGAAAGACACCGATGACACATTTGTCTCAGAAAGATGTTGCTTTTCATGGTAATATTCTATTAGGGAACTCTCTGAATGTCAGATTTATTATACCCCTTTCAAAAAAGAAGAAAAAAGCATTACTTGAAAATCCATCGAGATGATCTCAATGTGAGAGGTAGAAATAACTAAACAAGAGTGCCTTCAAATAGATAGTTTTGATATCGTAAGTATTTCAAATTAGGCTGGATTTAGCCCCTTTTGTGAGATATAAGGAAAAGAATTTTTCTTACCTCCCATCCTTCCATTTCCAGTCCTCTCCTCCCATATATGTCATAAATGGCTCTTGTCTGTGGATCACTAAGCACTGCAAATTAAAACCAAACATACTCAGAATACAGAACTCAGTTTTCAGTCTTTCCTTCAAAATTCCAGCAAATATATCAATGACTATTTCAAATAAAAACATAGATACTATAGACCAGCTGTAAATAGACACACAAGGCGTCTTCCCCTGCTCCACAAATGATTTTCTACACCTACACTTACTCACAGGACACACTAACGTCTCTATCCACTAGATATATATCCTTTAAATATAAAAATAAAAGGACAAAAACTCTGACAGAGACATGCAGATTAATATAATCTGCAATTTTTAAATCACAGAAGCAATATTTTTTAAGACCAATGAAACACACACCTTCTAGCGATCATCCATAGGACCATTTCCTATTTCATCAGTTGAGCACAGCACATTTGTACGTATTCAGGCATTGAATCTCAATTCACAGAGCTTCAGAATTTGTTTTTTCTAAAAGGTTTAAAGTACTTTAAAACATAAAAAATCCCAATCACAAAGGAGCAAAAGCAAATAGCTGAGTAATGGCAATAATTTTCCCAGCAGCGACCACATCCCTGAAGAAAAACCTGTGAACACCTGCACTCAACTCATCTGGTGAAGCAGCTTCAGGAGGAACCAATTGCTAACAGAAAGCACAAGTCTTATCCCAGCTATGTGGATGAAGTAAGACTGAAATATTCTGAACAGAATGTAATACTGCCACTGGGTGCACACACCGATAGCACTGTGCCACGGCTGATTTTACAGGCTGCATGGTGATACCTACCCACTTTTCCAGCAATGAGCCCAGAAGCAGCATTTTGGTGCAATTACACGAATATAGCAGAGAGGTTTTTCACTAATATCTAACTGCAGCAGGAGAATTTACAAAATTCCATTCAGAATGGCGTTTCAGCACACACAACATTAGGTATTAGTCTGTATTTTTTAAATCAGTCCAGACACACACTTTTATGGTTTATTCATCTCCTCCTCTTGGTACAGAAAGTATGGCATGCTTTTAGTCACAAAGCTACTTCCTAAGGCAGCAGTTCTCAAACTGTGGGTCGGGACCCCATTTTAATGGGGTCACCTGGGCTGGCGTTAGACTTGCTGGGGCCCGGGGTCGAAGCCCAAGCCCCACCACCCGGGGCCGAAGCTGAAGCCTGAGATCTTCAGTCCTGGGCAGCTGGGCTCAGGTTACAGGCCCATCCCGCAGGGCTGAAGCCCTTGGGCTTCAGCTTTGGCTGGCTCGTCCATCTGGGGTGGTGGGGCTCAGGCTTTAGCCCCCCTGCTTGGGTGGACTCAGGCTTTAGTACCCCCTCCTGGGGTCACATAGTAATTTTTGTTGTCAGAAGAGGGTCGTAATGCAATGAAGTTTGAGAACTGCTGTCCTCAGCTAATTCCTATTTGTCCTATCTACACACCCAATATCACTAAAAGAAAACCAGGTGGCTTCCCCCAACTTCTCAGCAAAGATTTAACAGCAAAGGCAGGACTGTTGTCAGGTCCCATATTATTAAGACCTCATTACTTTTACAAAATACATCTTGGTGCATTTGCATACTTCTGAGTATTTTGGATTCTTTTTTAAACAGAGAATCACAGTGATACACACTGTAGAAAGCCTTCATGCTGATAGAATTTCCATCTTAAAGGCCTTGATTTTTCAGAAAACCGTAACATTCCCTTAAAGGTTTTTTTGGGGAATTGATAGATTCATTTGACCTTTACTCCAAGTTCACTATTTTGCCTGGGAATTTCTTTAAACTCCCATTCATTTTTAGGGGGCATGCCATCATACTATTTGGCTTCCTTCCTTCCACTCACCATACCAGATTGACCCTGTTCCATGTGGTTCTCTGCCTGCTACACCACCCATGACAGCCATGCCCACCTGGGCCATGAAGAAGTCATAACATTTGTACTGGGCCATGAACACCTTGTGAAATGCCATTTAACCAGATGAATATCATTTATCATTTAAGTGAAAAAGCACATATATAATTTCAAACTCCTGCAAAACTCCAAACCACCAAGAGAATGGGTCAACCCATTTTAGTAACATGAACAAAATATGAACAAAAAAGAAAGGAAAATCTTCAGAAAATGAATTCAATCTGTGAACTCCCCTGCCACAAACGTATCCATTCCAAAAGTCTTCTGTACTTTACGCTAAGCTTCCCAGAACAGTTCGACCATTGGCTAAGATTTCAGTTGGATTGTTTTGGATCTGGTGAAGCTAAGGAGAGGTATTAGTGTTAGGTTTAAAAAAAAAAAAAAATCAGGTTTATAATGGAAAATTAGCTTCAATCTTAACTATGGAGAGATTAGTGAGCTAGTCACCTCTCCTAGCTCGGTACTCTGATGTTATCTGATTAAAATATGACCATGTAGATCACTGTTGCTACCACTGTTGTATAATTGCAACAAATCTTGTACGAATTATGTCAAGTAAGCTGTCTATGGAAGGTTATGATTTGCTGAATACGATTATGCTATTTGTATACATGTATCGTTTTTGTATTTGAAGTTATGAGTATTGGCTCTAGATCTGGATTTCAAACATTTGCTCCTGCGGTAACGTCCACGAAGTATTTAGCCTGCACATCTTGAAGGGACTATTCAAATTAAGTGGCCCATTAATAAAACACTTAACTCACAATGGAAGATGCCTATCTACTCTTAATGGAATTTCCTTCCATGAGTAAGTGAGTCATGCATGGACATGTGACTTGCTCATGTGATTCCAAACTCCATCTTCTACTTGTAATTTTCCACTAGCTGTGCTGAGTGCTTTGTTTGAAACAATGGATTTCCCTCCACATGGCAGAAGCTATAAAAGGCACTAGAAACATGTCCATTTTGCCTCTTTTTTGCTCCAACCTCTGAACTATGGACTTATACGAATGGGAGCATCTAAACAAGGGACTGAAGACCTTCCAATGATTTGGAAGCAACCAGAGACTTGACTTAAGCCAGTAGTTTATTCCATCACTGCTAAAAACCTGAACCAATAACTTTGCAATTATTGTATGTATTTGATTCCTTTAATGGATTTTAACTCTTACCTTTCTTTCTTTTTATGAATAAACGTTTAGATTTTAGATACTAAAGAATTGGCAACAGCGTGATTTTTGGGTAAAATCTGAGTTATGTATTGACCTGGGTACGTGGCTGGTCCTTTGGGATCAGAAGAATCTTTTGGTTTGATGGAATTGGTTTTAAATAACCACTCATCGTTAAGTCTAGTGTTTTTGGTGGTGATACAAGGACTGGAATACCGAAGGACACTGCTTTTCTGACTTCTTGTTAGCCAGTGTGGTGAGACGGAAGTTTACTTTTGTTGCTAGATTGGTATATCTCATAGAAGAATAACCTCCAGTCTTGGGGTGTTTGTGCCCTATTTCTCAGCAGTTTGTCCTGAATTTGGTATTCTCAGTTGTGACCCATGGAGGCATGGTTACAGATACTATTTTTCATATGTTGTTGGTAGTGGGTTTTAACTTTTGTAATGCCCAACCTTATCTGTAAAGCCATTTGATGCTGAATAAGCAACAGTTTATGTTTAAGGTTGCAACACATAACAAATAAAGCCAGGAAATTCAAAGAGAAAACTGACCTGTTTACAGCAGAATGTCAGCGCTCTCTGAATTTCCAGAACAAGATTTAAAATGCAATTTTTTTTTAATTGAAAGATCCTGAGTTTCCATTCCCCATCATCACCCACTCAAGTTCTTCAGTGCTTTTTTTTCTTTTTTTAAGTGAGAGTTTCCATATATTCTCAGGCCTAATTAAGGATGATGTAAACTATTCCACCCACGTTCAAGTCTAATGGGGAGAAAGAAATGCTGACTTTTCAGAAAACACAGGAACCAAATTTCTTTAGCTAATTCTCTGGGATTTAATAAGGAATCATTTATTCACTGTTTTGCTTTAACCTTCCTCCAGGCTAAATCACTGACTGTCAAGTTTGCTGCTGTAGCAGTTTTACCACAGAACAATCCGACTAGCTCCTAATTCACTTACATTTCAGTTACTTCTCCCCAAATCTCCAAAACGTTGTAAGATAACTATCAATAATTCAGACAACTACAAAACTGTATCGGCCAAGTCCAGATAACAGAATATAATCTGAGGGAAACAGTTTCAATCAAATCTTTTGCAGAAATGGATTCAGTACATCTGCCCCTGACGGCAGATCCACATCTGGTAAGACTAAATTGTCTCACCTACGCAGATTCATCACCCAGCACATTCTGACTGTTTCACTGGCCATTAAAATCTCATTTTTTGGAAAAACAGTGAATCGAGATACAAAATTAGCTTTTATTTGTGATGTGAAAAGTCTTTATTTTAGAGAATAATAGTGTTTCCTTTCACTGCCTCTTAACTGTGCCATTTCCCCTTTGGCTAGTAGGGGAACCCAGGCCCACCCTCTATACTGGGTCCCAGCCCAGGAACCCTATGACAAGCAGGCGAGGTCTGCATAGTCCTATCCCTTACTGCCATATCTGTGTGCGACTTTCTACCTTGCCTTGTATCACCCTAACAGTGACTGCAGCCCCTCTCTCTGCAGCTCCTTCTACTCCCAGCTACTGGGCTTTATACTATGTTCCGGCCCAGCTGAGCTTCTGCTTTAATTCATCCTTTTAATTAGTCCCTAGCTCCTCCTCTAGGTGCAGCCTAGGCAGTAAATTTGCGCACCTAGCCACCTTCATCCCTTCAGGCCTTGTGTGTGGTGGACACCCCAGCACACTCAGTTACACCATCAATAGCATGGAATACCAACAGTATTTACCTAAGAGAGAGTTAAATTCATTGTTTGTACAGTGCTTGGAGAACCTTGGAGGGGAAGACGTTACGTGCAAAGTACTCTTGCTATGTCGTCCTTAACTAGGCCTTTGAATGTGTGGAAATTCTCACTAAGAAAAGGATTGAAGACCTCAAGGATACATCTGCACTGCAGCTGGGACTGTGCTTCCCAGTGCAGGTAGGCAGATGCATCCTACTACTTGAGCTAGTGCTATAAACGTAGCAGTGGCGGTGGCTGGACAGGTGGTGACTTGAGCTAGTCACCTGATCCCCTGGGTACATACATGCTACCATGGCCACACTGCTATGTTTAGCATGTGAGCATGAGCAGACCTAGCGTATGTTTCTCTACCCATGCTGGGATACACAGAGTGGGTGACCGGGAATGGAAACTCAGGACCCTTCAGTACAAAGAAACAAGCTAAATTTGCCTTTCAATTTGAAGTTTTCGAGCACTGGTCTCTGTTCAAGGTAGATTTTTTGAAAAGTTTAAACAAAACTAGAGATTGAAAAAATTAGTTACTACATTATAAAAACATTCTTGCAACTTCTTATTTATTTAAAAACAGCTCTGATGGCTAGGGACCGAAAGTTGACATTTGACCTGGAAACAGCACTTTTCTGATTAAAAGTGCTTCTGTTAGAGAGACAATTGATTTGGTTTTGACCAAGTTAGGACATGTGCAAACACACGCATGCACAGTACATTTTGCATGGCATTTTCTCATTAAATTTATATACGATAGAGCTAAGGAAGGGTCACAGTAAGCATCCTGCACAGTTAACTGCACAATGAAAAATTTAGTGGAGCTGCACATTGAATGAAGCAAGGACTCCACATCTTATTGTAAGACTCCTTACCTCATTCACTGAGCACATTGCAAAGGTATTATTCTATGTTGTGATAATCTGTAGTATGATGTACAAAAACCCATCTACTGCATACTTTTCGTACAAGTGACTTTCATATAAACTTTTCACAATGATTTTTCATGCAATTGACTTTCAGGAGGTCTGGCCGACATGAGGTAATGCACAGAATAAGAAGGTGGTAAAAATGTGGGTTTTATATTGTGATTTAGCCATAGCTGGCAATCTAGACAGGTAAAAACCCATTAAAAATAACTTGCAATAAGAGATTATAAAAAATAAGACCCTAACTGGATCCCAGTTCAAAATGCAACTCCTGCTCTTCTAATGTACTCATTTTCCATTCATTGGGCACATACTAGTTTCAAAAACAAAGTACTGATTTTCCAAAGCACCAAGTCAAAAGTGCAAAATTAACCATCATCTTTAAAGAGCACAAAGGAATCTCTCTTTCTCTCCAGACTATACAATGCAAGCATCAAAAATCCAGCAACTACTATGAAGACAGTTTCTGCAAATCTAAGCCTTCCACTGACCTTCATAAGCCTGGTGAACAAGGTTAAACAGTTGCTCAGCTTGTGTTTTGAGCTCTGGGTCTCTGTGCTTGTCTGGATGGTACAACATACATAGTCGGCGATAGGCAGCTTTCAGCTCTTCCTGAGAGGCCTGTGAAAAGGAACAAAATTCATTTAGAGCACAGACAATGTTGTTTAAGCATTATTATCAAAATCAGCCCTGAAACGGGAATCCATCAGACACATTCCAGCATATTTAGTTATACTAAGTACAGAGTAAAATGAAATTATACTTTATTACTTAAATACAGCTTTTCACATGGGATAATAAAATATTAGCACCAATTTTGATTTGACATGTTTTCCAAGCTGTCACAACGGTACCAGCTTGCATACCTGAGTGTAAAAGCAGGACCCAGTAACAAAATAATTACCTTTGTGTGCATGTTATTTTAATTAGACCAAGCCAGCATGTTCCCATTTCAGTTTTGTGTGGCATGGGATAGCTACAGCCAACTCTGAAGAAAGACTATAAAATCTCAGGGTTTCACACCAGACCCCTCCTGTATTTTAATTCCAAAACGTCAAACACAAATCAACTTTGCAAAAACAAAACAAAAAAACTGTGGACATTCCACATTCTGCAACAAAAGTTGGAGAGTTAAGCATAAAATTCCACAAACATCTCTCTGCTGTAAACTGTGACAGTAGCTTTCCCACGTAGCAAGACCAGTACTCCCTAGCTCACAGGCACATAATCCTCTCTAGACAGACAGACTAGTCCGGTAGCAATTTGAAGGACAAACAAAATGAGAATATTCCACTAAACACATGAAGAAAAATTTGCTTCTTTACTGCATCCACGCTGGATTGTTTAGATACAGCCTGGCTTCACTCCAATGACATTTGGTGGAGACAGATTTTGAATGGCTCTTTAGGAATCAATGGAGTAACAAAACATTCCTGCCTCTCCAAAATTATGACAGCAAGACCGAATTACTAGGTTATTCATACTGTGTAGCATGAGACAGGAGGTTGGCTTTCTGCGGGAGGGATGGCTTCAGAGTCCAATTGATGTAACAGCATCACAAGCATTAGCTGGGTTCCCTTTTAGTAACTGTGGTCACCCTTCCACTATGGCAAAGGATCAAAGAGGTAAGATGCTGAAGGGGTACAAAGATTAACATGTGAATAAAGGGTCACAAAGAAAAATAATTCATGTTTATAGAACACTTTAAAGGCATTTATTTAACTAAATTCCACTGACATTTAATGCCTTTCAATTACTAAGGTTTGCACAGCTGTTTACCGCAAACAAAGGTGTCACAGCATTTTGTGCTTCAACCTAATCCCCTTTCTCAAGTCAGAAGTGATCAAGAGAAAACGAAGAGTCAGGCTCTACCTGACAACTGTGTTCATTTTAATATGTAAAATGGGATGGACACCATTGTTGTGAGCCGTTAGAGCTACTTCTCTCTTCTTCAGGTTCTTCTGTTTCATATGAATATTTCCAAGTCATATAGCAGTAGGGTGATCTTCTAGACTTGCCTGGCTCAAGAAAGCAAATGTACCAAAAGAGCAGTGATTTTTCCTTCTGCATCCCCTTGTGCTCTCTTGGCTATTAAAATGAAACTAGATGAGAAGAGAGTGGAATATCCAGTTCCACTATGACCTTTTAAAATCAAATTAATGATAAATGGCTTAATGTGCTATTGATTAATAGAAATGAGCGGTTTCATTTTTCATAAATATCATGTTCACTAAAATGTTATATTGGGCCTTTCATCATAAGTGAATAGCTAAGGTCATTGGTTCAATATTTCATGAATGATAACTCCTTTGAAGCCACTACAGAAATACTGACAACATTTCAAATTATAATGAGATACATAAGTCACTAATAATGATGTTTTAAGTTACATTCTTATTAATAAAACTCTGAGCAAAATTAAGGTGCATTATCCCCCTATTTGGGGATTAAACAGATTCATTTAGTGTCTCAATCATCCAGTTACATTTTCATAGGGTCTAAATCTATTGTAGATTAAATGTTTATATACTAGAAAATTGCTAGTGAATGGGTTTAGTCTTCTCATCAGGACTGTGAAGTTCAGTGGCCATCTATTATTTTCAGATTAGGTGCTACACCATACTAAATTGAGTTTCCTTTCTGGAATTCGTTTCACACTATCACCAAGCTGACGACAAGAAAGATGTGTGCGTTTTGATTTTCAAAAAGGATTAATTAAAAATATTCTCTTTCAATGTGTGTTCCTTTGGATAACATTCTAGTCCAGTTTCATCTGCATGCTGCATTCTAACATAGGATTATTGCAATTATAGTGTGTGTACTGAGGAGTTTCTTATGTAGCTAAATCAAGCCCTTAAGGCTTTGGTGGCCCCAAATATTTATGTAGCTCCCTACTTCATATTCTTAACCCTTTAGTCCTGATGTGCTCATACAAAATGACATGTCAGGAACTGATCAGAACTCTAAGGCCCCATTTATAAGAAGCAAAAAGGCACTGCAAATTATCACTGATGGGAACACTGAGCTTGCAAAGCACGTACTGCACCTTGCAGTAAGGCTCAATCTTTTTTTGTACCAGTCGTCCCAAGCACTGTAACCAAGATTTAGCACATGTCCAGCTGAACCAGAACAATATACAACAGTTTCTCAATCCATTTACAGGAAGCTTTGCAGCTACACCGATTTGGGTCAGACAACACGGTCTCAAGTGCCAGATGATATACATCTCTACCCTGTCCTTCACCACATACAACCACACTACCACCACTAACATGGCCCAGTGCTTGGACAAAATCAGCTCATGGATAAAGAACAGCTGGCTGATGCTAAACCTGAACAGAACAAAACAAATGATGATGGTGGGCAGAGGAAAGCCCTTTGAAGAGTATGCAGCCTTGGTGCAGTCTCCTTTGGTTGAAGGTGGACATCCGCAATTGGTCTATTTGGTCCATAGTCTAGGAAAAGTCTTGGATTCCTCACTGACACTATATTTTCACACAGAAAGCATTAGTCACAGATGCTGCTATCACCTCGGTTGGCTAGTGACCTTTGTCACTGCTCGGCAGGACTACAGCAACGTGATATATCTGGGCAGGAAGTATTCAGCACTTAGGAAACTCTAATTAGTACAAAATGCTTCAGTGCATCTCCTCAACAACAGAAGCTACTATGAGCCCACCAAACCTGTCCTCTGCTCCCTACAACGTGCCCTCGTTGCCAAGAAGGCTAACGGCATTTTGAGCTGTATAAGTAGGGGCATTGCCAGCAGATCGAGGGACATGATCGTTCCCCTCTATTCGGCACTGGTGAGGCCTCATCTGGAGTACTGTGTCCAGTTTTGGGCCCCACACTACAAGAAGGATGTGGAAAAATTGGAAAGAGTCCAGTGGAGGGAAACAAAAATGATTAGGGGGCTGAAGCACATGACTTATGAGGAGAGGCTGAGGGGACTGGGATTGTTTAGTCTGCAGAACAGAAGAATGAGGGGGGATTTGATAGCTGCTTTCAACTACCTGAAAGGGAGTTCCAAAGAGGATGGATCGAGACGGTTCTCAGTGGTACCAGATGATAGAACAAGGAGCAATGGTCTCAAGTTGCAGTGGGAGAGGTTTAGGTTGAACAGTAGGAAAAACTTTTTCACTTGGAGGGTGGTGAAACACTGGAATGGGTTACCTCGGGAAGTGGTGGAATCTCCTTTATTAGAGGTTTTTAAGATCAGGCTTGACAAAGCCCTGGCTGGGATGATTTAGTTGGGGATTAGGTCCTGCTTTGAGCAGGGGGTTGGATTAGATGACCTCCTGAGGTCCCTTCCAACCCTGATATTCTATGATTCTACACTGGCTCCCCATAGAAAATCATCTCAAATTCAAGGTTTTGGTCCTTATCTACAAGGTACCTCACAGCCTGGGCTAGTGCTACTTAAGGCTGTGGGATGAAAAATGTGGTCAACTATGTTCCTTTGACACAATAGGTAAAGCTCATTTGTACAGGACATAGGACTTCTGCAGAGGCCAGTTTGAGACTGTTGAATTAACTCCCCCAGGAACTAAGGACTATCACAAACCCACACCATCTTACATCTTTCTCTGAAGCACTTGATATTGGCCCTTCTCAGAAACATGTACCGGACTTTCTAGGCCCATTGGCTCATCTGTTTCTCTCTGTGTCCTTATACTTCACTGATCAACAAAATATTTGAGTGCCTCACAAATTGATTAAAGTGAACACAAGATAGATCCCTCTCTTTTTCTCCCCTTCCGTGAATCAGTTCACATTTTCCTTTATTTTAAAATTGTAGATTTGATGGGTCTATTGAGGGAAGGCTTGGTTGAAACCATGCTGTTCACATTTTGCTCTGAAGTTGGTATACAGCACTTCATCTTGAAAAACATCTTTGCCTGTATGTCCCTAATGACATCTGCACAGCTCTGGGAATAATATCCTTCACGAATCACTACAAAAGAACATGTTAACAAGCACAAAAAGCCCTTGTTTTTGTAGGGCCTGTGAAAAATATGGCTATGTCCTGGACAAACCTTACTGAATTAAGCTGAACTTTATTTAAATAAATTTAAGTATCTTAGGAGCTGATCTTAAAAATGCAAATGTTTGTATGTTATTGTGGGCTTGTGTGCAACTTGTCAAAGAGACATGACTAATATAAACTTTGGGAAGTACTATGAGCTAAAATAAGAATGAACTGCTAGTTAAAGAGGTTTCCCAGAATGCAAATATATCTTCTCCGATTATGCAAAAATTCAGCCTTTGAAGCTTTGCAAGGTGGGATATCTGCTGATCACTGTCACATGAGGACAAATCAAGGACCCAAAAACCATATAAAGTAAAGCACAGATTTCCTGGTTGTACTTTCGCTGAGCAAAAGATGTAATGAACTGGTAACCACAGGAAAACCCCTGGGTGGGGTTTAAAGGACTGTTCACCAGCCAGAGCTCTTGTTGGAGTAAGGGGGTGACCTCTGGTAAACTTATCTGCATGCATGTAGGTTCTTTTATTGTTTTAATGTTTTTTCAGTAAAGCTTTTACTTTAAGAATAAATGTGCTTGCTTAGAAAGAGGTGTAGTAACTTAACTATAGGAATTACACTGTTTCCTGTCTCCAAGAAGATAAATAAAGCAGGGTTGCTTAGGCAGTCTGACTTTTCTGAGGAATTCACAGTGTAGGTAGAGATCTATGCAGTCTGGAAATACCAAGTCAGGAGAGAGGGAGATGTGTGTCTTCACCCAAGAGAGGCAACAACTAGAGAGCTGAAAGTTGTAAGAATGGGTCTGTGATGAAGTGGGACTGTTCTTAATGTTTCCTCTAAATACTGTAGGGGTGCCTCAGTTTCCCCTATGTATTTCTTAAGTCTCTAGGTGGTGGGATAAGGGGGTGTGATTGTTGCAGAGCAAAGGGCCAGGGTACATAAATGGCCCACACTCTGTCTCCTGGCAACTGATGGCCTGGGCCCTTCCCCCCTGCAAGGTGATAGCTAAAGGGGTTGGAGAACAAAGGAATCAGGTGACCTCCTGGCCCGGGAAAGGGACAAAGCCTAGAGGAGGGACTGGAGGGTGAGGCAGTTTGAGGAAAAAGGTTATCAAAAAAAAAAAAAAAAAAAGTTGAGTAGCCACGTGTTTTAAAACACCTAAACAAAATGAACAGGGCATGGAAGGGAAAACCATTTTTAAAAACTTTCAATCCAGATGGGGAAAAACAATCTTATGTTGCATTCCATTTCCGCCTCCCTTTCTGGTCTGTTTATAGTTTATAAAATGCTGATCCTACAAATGCACATGTGAGTAACTTAAGTGTTCACCTCATCAGAGCCTTACACTGTAATTTTCTCAGGCAGGGACCTGTCTCAAATGCTTGTAAAGCAAATAATATATTTGTGGGCACTACATAATTTGTTTTTATTTTAATAATCTACAGTGTTATCAGTAACTTTAGGAAAGAAGTTAATTTGAAATATATGATTATGTCGATATCTGTTTATCAGAACACTGATTTCTGCTTAATTAGAAACACAGGGAGGGAAGAAGACAAACCAATGTCTGCCAAACAGAAAGAGGAAAATTGGTAAGGAACAAACTGTGATTTTCATCTTCTAGGAAAACAATCAGACTATGGAGAACTGGACCTGGCACACATAACGTGAGGAGCCATATAGAAAGCATGTCCAATTTCACATTCTGAACTCCCAGGTCAGCAGAGGCTGGCAGTGCTGTGAATGATTTAAACAACTGCTATAAACAAAAATTTCCAATAACCGCAATAAGAAAATTCATGCCCGACGTGTCATGTTTTTACAATGAAATTCTCCTTCCCATCAGCTTATTTTTGAATACAGACTACGCAGTTTCCAGTAAACATTACACAGTAAGAGGTTTTTAGGAAGCTTTCCACAGTGCTAATGAAGAGTCAGAAAGGAGGCACTTCTACCTTAATAACCTTAACAGCATGGTGATTTCAATGACAAAACACGCCTAGGATTTGGGAAGAGATATTTTTCACTCAGCTGTACCACACAAAAGGTGGTAACCGAACTAATGCAATCAAACATGAGTTTGTTCTTTCCTTCTAACTTTTTAGCAATCTTTCTTTAGCAAAATAACTGCTGATATCACAGCAAGAGCTGTACATTAAGTTCTTAGTTTCAAAATTAAATAGGAATTTCTGTGATGTATAGCTTTTTCTTTCTTTTTTTTTTTTTTTTTAAGAACTCATTTAAAATTTATCTTGGGCACTTTGTTTTTTGCCAATACAAGTAGTCAACAGATCCCAGGCAGAGTGAACACAATCTCTTTTCTATGCACACTAGAGCGTGGCCACCTTTGCTACTAAATGAGCCAATAAACTAAAACAAGGAAGTTTCATAGGTGCAACTCTTAGTCCTTAAGAACTTACTTAATTATTCACTTCTTTCAAAAAATCTCGTCAAACTACTGTAGAATCAGAAACTAACGAAACTGTGACTAATAAAAATGTGACAGGATTTCAGTGGTTAGAGTAGAGTGGGGAGTCAGGACTACCGGGTCTTATTTCCAGCTCTGAAAGTGATTCGTTGTGTAACCTCTGGCAAGACAATTCACCTTTGTGTACTTCAGTTCCCCCATCTCTAATATGAGGATAGTCTCTACCTCATGAGCCCCATAAGTTAGTGTTACTAAAATTAAGTTCCTTGAATAGAAGTTTCCATAGAAGTATCATTAATTGACTTTTTTGGGTACTCCAGGGTTCAAATCACCTTGAAGTGAAATTTAACTATGAAACTGATAGCAACAAGAAGAGCAACATACCTATAGCACAAAGCATGCAATATCAGTTCCAGCTGTGCTTGTTCTTGTTGATCCATTGTTTACGAAAAGAAACCTAGTTTGTTGTTTGAACTTTGCTGGGAGTAGGTAGTATTAGTTCTTACAAGCTATTAGAGCTGCTACAGAAACAGCTGCTTAGCACAGAAGGATACAATTGAGATTCACCGTATTTGTAGCTTACATACAAATTGGATAATTAAATTAGATGAAATGCATTCATGCAATTCCTATAAAAAAGGCATGTTGCAGAAAAAAACTTGACCTGTAATCAACCAACATGCAGTTCATAATACATTGCATACTTTTGGGCAAGACTCAAAATATTTGTTTCCTTATTAGTTTTTTGTTTCCTTATTATTTGTTTCCCTAATAGTTGTAATTGATTTATTTGGGATTTAGTGTGCAATACCACCTTACAATGCTGTACACACATGCTATCTTTAGTTTTAAGACACATACAGTTTCATTCTGTTACTCAGAGAAAGGCCTTGGGCACCTGGTGCCATAATAACTCTAAGACCACGACTTTCTTTTTACAGTAAAGCACTTTCCAGAGCCTTCTTTTGGGCACCGCACACAGTTACACCTCGGTTGCAGATAGATCTAAAATTCATAAAAGCACCTTTACCAGATGTACACTGACAAGCTGACCCAATCTTCCATTGGGCCCAGCACAGAATTAGATGCAACAGAATCTAGTTCAGTCTAGTTTTTCCATTGGAGGAAACGAAAATGCTTATTAACCCAGAGACCAAGTAGATTCTATCCTCCTCCCCACAAATCAGACATGGGATCTCTCTAGCCTAGTCTCGGACAGGGGCCAGCAACAGCAGCTTCAGGGTGCTCGTGGCCCTACAGTAGGCAGCAAGAGAAGAGACCAGTCCAGGGAGAGGGAGTCTGTGTCACTGAGAACTTGGAAGAAAATGATCGTAATTGCTTATGGATCAATGTCCTAACAGATAAAGCACAAGATGGGGTACTAGTTGTGTCTGCTACAGACCACCAAATCACACTAGGAAACAGGATAACTGGCTCCTTATGTGCCTATCTACAGTGTGCAGGGAGAAAAAAAACTGTGATCATCAGGGATTCAAATTTGAATGACATATGCTGGAGCTTTCATGCTTCCAGTATAAAAACATCCTTGGAATTTCTAAATATTATAGATGACAATTTCCTAACTTAACAAGTGTTGCAACCAACATGGGGTAATTCTATATTAGACCTTCTCCTAACAGATAATGAGGCACTGACCACAAAACTAAAAGATAGTGGTAGCTTAGGTACAAGTGATCATGACCTGATCATACACACACACTTGGTGCTTTAATACGGCCAATTTCAAAAAGCTGAAAACAATTATGAGCCAGTTCACCTGAGAGGAAGAATTTAAACAGAAAAATGTGAATGATAATTGGGAATCATTTAAGAATTTGCTAGATGTCCAGAAAGCCACAATCCTATAACTGAGGAAGAAGGCTGTGCTGGTTAAAAAACCAACCTGGTTTAAAAGGGAAGTGAACGCAGCTGTAAAAAATTTAAAAATATATAACAAATGTAAGAAATGGGAAGTTGATAGTAATAAATATAAACAAGAAGTTAAGAAATGTAGAAATTTGATAAGGGAAGTCAAGGGACACAAGTAGAAATCTATTGCCAGCAGAGTTAAGGACAATAAGGAGAAGTTTTTAAAATATATTAGAAACAAAGAATCTCATCAATGGCATCGGTCCATTACTAGACAGAAGTGATAGAAATATCAATAATAATGCAGAAAAGGCAAAAGTGTTAACTAAATATTTCTGTTCTGTATTAAAAAAAGAAATGATGCAGTCTCATCATATGGTGATAACACTCTTCATATTCCATAACTCTAGAGCAGTAGTCTCCAACCTTTTTATGCCCCACGTCACTTTTTGAATTTAAGCACAACCCCGGATCTACCACACCTGTTCCCCGAGGCCCCACCTTCCCCAAAGCCCCCCTTCCACCCCCCCTCCCCCTTGTTCACTGTCCCCCACCCTCACTCACTTTCACCAGGCTGGGGCTCGGGAGCGGGTGCAGGCTCTGGGCTGGGGCTGAGGGATTCGCAGTGTGGAAGGGGGCTCTTGGCTAAGCCTGGGGCAGGGGGATGGTGTGCAGGAGGAGGTGAGAGGTGCAAGCTCTGGGAGGGTGTTTGGGGGCAGAAGAGGGCTCTAGGCTGGGGAGAGTGTTGGGGTACAGGAGGGCGTGCTGGCTCTGGGAGGGGGGTCAGGGCTGGGGCAGGGGCTTGGGGTGCAGGAGAGAGTTTGGGGTACAGGAGGGGGTATGGGGTGCTGGCTCTGGGAGGGGGCTCAGTGTTGGAGTGTGGCCTCCCAGCGGGCAGCACTTACCTCAGGCAGCTCCCTGTCAGTGGTGCAGCGAGTCTAAGGCAGACACCCTGCCTGCCACAGCCCCACGCCACTCGTGGAAGGGGCCAACACACCCCTGTGGGGGAGGACACGTGGCTCTGCGCGCTGCCCCTCTCTGCAGGCACCGCCCCCAAAGCTCCCATTTGGTCAGAGTCCCCCATTCCCGGCCAATGGGAGCTACGGGGGCAGTGCCTGCAGGCATTAGCAGCACATGGAGACCCCAGGGCTGCGGGGACATGCCCTCCGCTTCTGTGAGTGGCCTGGGGCCATGGCAGGCAGGGAGCCTGCCTTAGTGGCAGCCCGCTACACTGCCGCAGCCGGAGATCGCGATTGACCGGGAGAGTCCCCAGGATCTACAGGTTGGTGACCACTGCTCTAGAGAATGTTAACCAGCAGTTACTAAGGTTAGACATCATTAAATCAGCACATCGAGATAACTTGCCTCCAAGAATTTTACAAGACTTGGCTGAGGAGCTTGCTGGACCATTAATGTTGTTTTTCAATAAGTCTTGGAGCACTAGGGAAGTTCCAGAATACTGAAAGAAAGCTAAGGTCGTGCCAATTTTTAAAAATGGTAAAAGGGATGACCTGGGAATTAAAAGCCTGGCAGCCTGACACTAATACCAGGCAATGGAATGGCAGATGAAGGACTTGATTAATAAATAATTAAAGGAGGGTAATGAAATTAATGCAAATCAACAATGGATTTATGTAAAACAGATCCTGTCAAACTAACTTGATATCTTTTTTTAATGAAATTACAAGTTTGATTGATAAAAGTAATAGTGTTGATGCAATAGAATTCTGTAAGGTGTTTGACTTCACACTGCATATTTTGATTAAAAAATTAGAACAGTATAAAATTAACATGACACTCATTAAACGTACTAAAAACTGGTTAACTGATAGGTCTCAAAATATAACTTGTAAATGAGGAATCATCATTGAGTGGGTCTGTTTCCAGTGAAGTCCCACAGGGATCGGTTCTTGACCCTATGCTACGTAACCTCTTTTTTCAATGACCTGAAAGACAATATAAAATCATCCCTGATAAAGTTTGCAGATCCCAAAAATTTGGGGAAGGGTAAATGGACAGGTCACTGATTCAGAGTGATCTAGATCCCTTGATAAACTGGGTGCAACGAGTGGTAAGCTGGGCGCAGGGAAATATGCATTTTAATGGTTTAATGTAAATATATACATCTGGGAGCAAAGAATGTAGACCATACTTAGAGAATGGGGGACTCTATCCTGGAAAGCAGTGACACTGAAAAAGATTTGGGGGTCATGGTGGATGAGCTGAACATGAGCTCTTAATGCGACTCTATGGCCAAAGAGCTAATGCGATCATGGGATGCATAAACAGAGGAATCTAGAATAGGAGAAGAGATTATTTTACCTCTGTACTGGGAACAGGTGCAGCCACAGCTAGACTACTGTGTCCAGTTCTGATGCTCACAATTCAAGAAAGATGTTGATAAACTGGAGAGGGTTCAGAGAATAGCCACCAGAATGATTAAAGGATTAGAAGACATGCATATGTGATAGATTCAAGGAGCTCCATCTATTTAACCCAGTGGTTCTCAACCAGGGGCACACAGAGGTCTGCTAGGGGGTACGTACATCAGTGTATCTAGATATTCACCTAGTTTTACAACAGGACACATAAAAAAGCACTAGAAAACTCAGTACAAATTAAAATTTCAAACAGACAATGACTTGCTTATATTGCTGTATATACTATACACTGAAAAGTACAAGATTTATATTTCAATTGATTTATTTTATAACTATATGATAAAAATGAGAAAGCAAGCAATTTTTCAGTAATAATGTGCTGTGACACTTTTGCACTTTTATGTCTGGTTTTGTAAGCGAGTAGTTTTTTTAAGTGGGGTGAAACAGGGGGTACACAAGACAACTCAGACTCCTGACAGGGGTACAGTAATCTGGAAAAGTTGAGAACCATTGATTTAGCTTGACAAAGAGAAGGTTAAGGGGTGATTTGATTAATCTGTAAATCACCACGGGGGAACAAATATTTAATAAGGAGCTCTTCAGTCTAGCGGAGAAAGGTACAAGGGGACCAACGGCTGAAAGCTGAAGCTAGGGCTTGGCTACACTTACATTTTATAGCGCTCTCACCTGCTGGCGCAGGGGTGTGGAAAACCACCGCCCTGAGTGCAGAAAGTCGCTTTACAGCGCCAGTGTAGACAGGCTCTGAGCGCGGGGAGCCATGCCCGGGACAAACTCGGACTGGAGAGGCCAGGGAGGCGCGCTAACCCCGGAACAGCTTCCCCGGGGCCGGGGGAGCCTCCGACCCGGACCACGCCGCACTCAGCACTGCGGGTCTGAGGCCGCTGCCCGCCCTAGCACTGGCCGGGCTCGCCGGGCCCGCCCCGCCTTGGAACGGCTGGCCCTCGCGGGGAGCGGGGCGGAGCCCGGGCGCTCGCTCCAGGCCCCGGCCTGCCCCGGAGCGAGCGCCAGAGAAGGGCGGCTCTCGGGTCCCGCCCCCGCGCGTCCTCCCCTCGCCCGCGCCAGCAGACGCCCCGGCGGGAGCCTGGGGCGGGGGCCTGGGGCCGGGGCAGGCACGGCCTCCGCTGGCGGGCCCGCACGAGCCGCCGGAGAGGGGGGGCCGCCCGGGCACCGGGGTCATAGTCCCGGCCCCAGGCCTCTCCCTCGGCCCGGCGCCCCCCACCAGTGCCGCTGCGCCCCGGCCCGCGCGGCCCGCCGCCCTCACCTCCCGCCGCACGTTCAGCAGCGAGTAATAGTCCTCGTTCTCCGGCACCTCCTCCCCCAAGGCCGCCGCCATCTTGCCGACCTCTCACCCCGCGCCGGGGCGGGACTAGGGGCGGAAGAGAGCCGGCAGAGGAGGTCGCGCCACCGCCACAGCGCCCCCGGCGGAGCGGAGGGGCATCGGGAGGCAGTGCGCACGCGTATCGCGCACCGAGCGGGCGCGGAGTCGGCGCACAGGCACATGCGCGGCGGGGAGCACAGCGGCCGGCGGGCGGCAGAGATCACGTGGGGCAGATGTCAAGAAGACGGCGCGCGGGTGAAAGGAGCGAATGGGCTCTCCTCTAGTGCGCATGCGCTGCGTTCCGTCCGCTCGCAACTCTGGAGTTGGGCGGGAAGAGGCTGGGAAGGGGGCGGGGCCGCATCGCCTGAGCCCCGTGACCCCGCCCGTGAGGTCCGTGCCCCAGGGACTGCCCCCCCCCGGACCCCGCCCCTTTGGTCCGCCCCCCCGGGACCCCGCCCCCGGGACCCCTCTGCCCCCCCCGGGACCCCTCTGCCCCCCCCCCCGGGCCCTGCGTCTTTGGGCCTCCCGGACCCCGCCCCCTGGACCCCTCTGCCCCCCCCGGGACCCCGCCCGTGGGACCCCTCTGGCCCCCCAGGGACTCCGCCCCTCCCCCAGCCGAGCGGGCCCGCCCTGGTCCCTCCCCGGACCCTGCCCCCTGGACCCCTCTGCCCCCCTGGGGACCCCACCCTGCCCCTTTGGTCCTCCCCCCCGCCCCCCGGGACCCCGCCCCCTGGACCCTTCTCCCCCCCCGGGCCCCGCCTCTTTGGGCCTCCTGGACCCCGCCCCTGGACCCTTCTGGCCCCCCCCGGGACCCCGCCTGTGGGACCCCTCTGGCCCCCCAGGGACTCCGCCCCTCCCCCAGCCAAGCAGGCCCGCCCTGGCCCCACCCCGGACCCTGCCCACTGGACCCCTCTGCTCCCCCCCGGGACCCCGCCTGTGGGACCCCTCTGGCCCCCCAGGGTCTCCGCCCTTCCCCCCCTCCCCGGGCCCTGCCTCTTTGGGTCTCCCGGACCCCACCCCCTGGACTCTTCTGCCCCTCCCGGGACCCCGTCCTCCCCCCCCCCCCCGGCCCTGCTTTCATCCTGTCTCTCCGCAGGGCGCAGCCCCCGAGGGAAGGAAAAGCGACTGTGTCCCCTGCTCCCCCGAGAGGTAAATGGAGAATCCGTGACCCCCACCAGGCCGAGCCTGGTCATTCATCCCCGGGTCGAGTTACTGGGCTCTGCCTTGCTGCGGGTGCCCGGCTCCTTCCTCCAAGCCTGAGGACTTTTGCTGGGTTTCTCCTCCACAGGTGGCAGAAGGTCCTTCCCATCGGAGTTTTCAGTACGGCCGTGGTATTTCATAAACACCTTTTCCTAGAGGATGAGGCACCATCCGCTTTTTGTTTCCTCATTTAATTGCTTCAGGTAGGGTTACATACCTACAGTCCTGTATTTGGAAGGGTAATTGTCATGTATATGTACGCCTCACACTTCTATTGCAAAATCTAATTAATTTAAATTGGGTGCCCTTCCTTTGTAACATTATTAAAATGCATCTGTTATATAATGTAAAATATGTACATGTCTGGGAAATTACACAATTGCAAAAGGGAGTCTGGAAAAGCTGGTTAAGAAGTTTGGAGCGATGTAGTCACCTGGTTAATACTTCTCCAACCGTCTCTAATTTTGCTATAATGTTGTTTCTCAGAAACCTTCAGCAAACATCCATTGCTGTTCCCCACTTCTGTACTACACCTGCTGGAAAACTCTAGCCACTTCCTTGCAGGTTGGAGAAATCAATTTCTTTTCACTTCAGTCCTTCTTAAGAGAAAGTGTGGAAAGTCATCTTTGCCCTCCTTGAAGCAGATCTCAAGTCTTTTGGTTTATGTGATGTCCAAGGTAGATTATAGTCCCTTATAGGATTTTGGAACAACCAAAGTAAGGACAAGAACTCAAATATTCACACACTTCATGCTGGGACAGGATAATTTCGGTGTATGTAAGCAATTAGATGTAGACTTTGAACCAGGATCCATGTTTTTAAAACCGATGCTAGCTTTTTATTAGAGACATATCCTAGTTAGTAGCACACCAAAAATCTAGTTCCAAGTTCTAACCTTGCCTTTGACACTGACTCCTCTGACCTTTAGCAAGTTACTTCACTTCTCTAAGTGCAGAATGGGGATAATGATACTTATCCAGCTCACAGTGATATTGTGAGGTGTAATTAGCAAATGTCTGTAAAGCATCTGCAAAATGAAAAGTGCAAGATTTTATATACATACTGAGTCTCAATATATTAACTCCAGACGATTGCTGACTGGGGACACAGAAGCATGCAGTTGTGTTCTGCCTTGAGAAATCTAGTATTTACCATGACTTAACTGCTCTCCTTTCATTCTTCTTCTTGGAGGTAAGTGCAGTTAGCCCTGTTGTACCTGGAGCCTTTTTGTACCCTTGCAGATTTTTAGACTGGGGTTCCCTGAAGTATAATAAATACTTTGCCCACTGTCAAGCTGGTTCTACATTGAAAATGCTTTATGCTCCATCTTTGCTCTCTCGTCCATGTCACGTGCCAGACAGAATCATAGAATATCAGGGTTGGAAGGGACTAGTCCAACCCCCTGCTCAAAGCAGGACCAATGCCCAGTTTTTGCCCCAGATCCCTAAATGGCCCCCTAAAGGATTGAACTCACAACCCTGGGTTTAGCAGGCCAATGTTCAAACCACTGAGCTATCCCCCCACAATCATGTTCCCTGACTGGGAAACGAACTTGGGCTGCGGCGGCGAGAGCGCCGAATCCTAACCCCTAGATACCATCAGACCTGACTCAGGAACTCACTAAGAAGCAGCATGGTGGGAGGATGGCAAAATCTTTTGATGAACCTCAGATTGTGCTTCAACAAGGGCACCACTCACGCAATTTCCAGACAGGATAAATGTTCCTGGAGTGTCAGTCCTCCCTTTATCCTTTATAGGTTGTTTAGCTCTGGAGCAGTTTGGAATGTGATTGGATAAATAGAAGGCCAGTCATAAACATAGTCCAGGGCTGAGATGTGTTTATTATACACTTCCATCTTGAGGAGATGGACTTTGTTTTTCTCCTTTTGAAGAAGCCAATTATATAATGGGAGAAATAATGGAAATATAGTTTTGTAGCACACAGAAGAACCCTCACAGCAGAACATCTGACAAAGCTCAGCTTCATATTTCAGTTCCTTGCCCTACGGATTTGCTGTATTCTCCCCATTGAGGTATAGTCAGAAAGAAAATGATATGACAGCAGTAAAGCAAAGTCTGAAATCTATTATCACACTCTTATCTTTAAACAGAAGTTACAAGTAAATGTATTCTTATTGTTCACATTCAGAATGACACAGACTGTTTGCTCTCATAGAATAGAAACTGTCTGGGTATTTAGGAAACTGCCCCTGTGTTTAACAGCTTCACAGCCCTGCTGTGCTATACTCAGTTTATCCTGGAGGTCATTTGTTTCCCTTTGAATGATAGTGACATTACTGGGAGAGGCAGCTGAGCAATCTGTCCAGGCTCTTGTGTGTCACTGCTGAATCTAAGCCCTTCTCTATAATTCATAAAGAGAAATTACCTATAATCTTTTTATTATTCTCTTGTCATTGAGTCAAGACAGGGATTTAGTGCTATTTTTATCAGTTTCTGACTGCTCTCCCTTCTTCTGCACACTTGGATAGCAGGCTGACTCCGTGAGACAGGGCAGAAAACTTTGCTGAATATGGTCATTTAAAAATCATCTTCACAAGGAAATCTCTAAGCTTCCAGCAAATCTGCAGCATTAGTATCTCAGTCTCCATTCCACCTGCCTCCCTGTTGTTTACTGACATAAAAACAAACTAACTACAGGGTGGCTACAAAAACTGCTTAAGAGTGATTCAAAATCATTAGCTTCAAATATGTATAGTGGTCAAAAGGCCCAATGCCAGTCTATTACTATTACATGTGTCTCTAACTTAAGGGTGTAGGTGCATTTAAGTCACTCGGTAATCTCCCCTTTAGGGCAATAGAGAGATGTTCACCTGTAACAGCAGGTGCTCAGATATCATGCTGAGGATGTAGTATAAAAACCTGAAGAGAAAGAGAGAGGTTGGGTTTCATTTTACTATAGAACCAAATATGCCTATGGGAAGGAATCCACCTCTCTCCCTGTTGGATTAGGGAGCAAGTCCCAGTGGCGGTTTTACTCAGCAGCTTATTTTGTCCCACTAAAATACGCAGCAAGACAAAAATAACACAACTTCGAAGGTAGTTTTAAACTGTGCATTTTCCTGAGATGACAACTTCACTCATTTATTTTTTGATGTGGTATTTTGTTTTTAAAAAGTGTTTGAACTCCGTGTATTTATCCCTTCTGGTCACTTCTCAGTTGAGGTAGTTGTTTCCTGTTATCATTGTCTACCAGCAAAGTAACCAAAAATGCCAGCAGGTAAAGAAACATACTGATAGTGGATATGATGTAAGAAGCAAAAGAGAGCAGAGTGAAAACCAGGAGGGGTGAAAGCCAGCAGAGCACAACTCATTTGGGTGCTCGGTCCACAGCTCTTAGAAATCAGTAGTTTTTAGATGAGAGAAGAAAAGGAGGAAGAACAGCCATAGTTGTCCTATGCATGATCTGTGTTATAGGTGGCCTGACAACGTTATCTGACTGTCTTTAGCTCCCTAGACACAGAACATGTTGGAAAATTAGTTTAGAATGAAAAGAGGAAAATTACCCAGTCCTACCTCTGTCCCATATGGCTGTCACATTCGAAGGTGAGGGGAGCTGTATACATACCTGGATAGACAGCAGCACCAGAGGGCTCTTTGATACATGCAAGATAAAGGGAATGTTTAGTGTCGCTTGTCAGCATCACTCCTGATACAGTTGGCTGTATGCATTGATGAGAGGACAATTGTTTCTCCATTAGGTTAACTACATGATGAGTCTGAAAGGACTTTTCTAAACAAAAGTAAGCTCTATTTCACAAAAACTACTGCTGATGTGTAATTTACAAGAATTGTTTGAGAGAGATCTTGGTGTACTGATGAAATAATATTACTAATCAAAGTCTTTGATCAATCAGTACAGAATACCAAGGTGCGGAAAAGAATAATTGCAATATAAAGGAAAGTGAGATCCACAGCAACAGAAAAGTTAGGAATGGGTGAGTTATTTGAGGGCCAAATCCTGTTCTTAGTTGCAGCAGGGAAAATCCAGAGTAATTCTATTCAAATCAACAGTTACACTGGATTTACATTAGGAAGCTGAGAGCAGAAATCTGCATGCACAGTGTTTGGTCTCCAAAACAACAAACCGACTGTTTGGGTGACAAATTAACCACCAGAGGGCACCCATGCAGTCCCATCAAAATATTGAACTGTACAGAAAAATTCATGTCACAATGTATAGTGGCCTATGAAATTCAAACAGAACAACTCCCTGGGCTCTACACCAAATTGTGACTTGCTGTAAAACTTAATGACAGGAAGATTTTGTTTTCTCTATGTGTTGTTGCTTTGACAAGGATACCATGAAGCAAAATAGGGGCTTTTCTTCCCTTTAGGCTGCATAGTGCCCTATAACTAGTCCCTTGATTTCTGTATGTTATATTAGAATGAGAGCTCTGCCCTGTAAGATAGACAGGTGCTAAAAGAAAACTTAATAAAAGTATGATTTCATGTGAAGATGAAGCCATGGTTTCCGACACCAAAGTTCAGCCACTTTGTTTTGGACTTACCATCATGGAAGCCTTACTTGAAAACAATTAAAAGGTATGTTCAGTCTTAAGTCAACTCTTCTGGTCCCAATGCAGTTGATGAAGGAATCTACACTACCACGCGGGGTCGATCTGAGATACGCAACTTCAGCTACGTGAATAGCGTAGCTGAAGTTGATATACTTAGATCTACTTACCGCGGTGTCTTCACCGCTGACGCTCCCCCATCAACTCTGCTTGCGCTCCTTGTTCTGGTGGAGTACCAGAGTCAACAGGAGAGCGCTCAGCAGTCAATTTATTGTGTCTATATTAGACGCGATAAATTGACCCCCACTGGATCGATCACTGCCTGCCAATCCGGCAGGTAGTGCAGACAAGCCCCTCTGAAATCAAATAAGTTCCTCAATTCAGAGCAAGCTTTCCATGAAGGCACATTTTCAGGAAAATCCAGTAAGAATTAATTCATTTCCCCTCACTACAGAGGAGTCATCCAACTATTTAGCAATACACATCTCCTGACTCAGCACACCTACTAGATTAATTTTTTCCATATGATTTTAGAGTGACTTGGTCTGTGCTAAAACACAAAAATAGTGACTAAAGTTCTGAGGTTTTGAATTGCCATTGCAGCACCCTATTTCCCAGAGAGTTTTGTCCTATACTGATAGTAACAGTCATGCTTTTTTTCTAATGTGGCTGGGGAATCACATGATCCTTAGGGATGTTAGTGACAGAAAGTTACTGAGAGTTCTCTCTCTCTCTCAGATCTTTCCAACATGTTGCTAAAAGACACTGTCACTAATTACACAGCTGACCCTTTCCACTGTAGGAAATTGTTTTGCATTCAACAGATTGACAGATATCTCATGGGAAATTCTGAAGGCCATCCCATCTTGGGTCAGATCTATTTACACTTTTCCTTCGTTCTTTATATGCATGAACACAGGATCTCGATGGCTTAAGGGGTAAATTCAGATGCTTTCTAAATAAATGAATACAAAAAGCTGTTCAAGAGCCAAAATTAATATCAGGAAAAATGACTAGACTTCCAAACTACAAATGAATACATTTTAAAAAAAGATATTTGATGTTTCCTTTCTACTGACCTTCCAAAACTTCAGTTCAGGATATAGTGTTTAAGCAGCTCCCTGTTCTATGTGATTTGTTAGTGATGCCATCAGCTATAGCAAGTGAAATACAACTCTGGAATCAACTCCTGGATGAGTAGATCCTTACTCTTCTCAGTCATGGCATACCCCTCACATTGCCTCTCCCAAGCCTTCCTAGTTTAGGAGATTAATTTCCGATTCCATGTTATAAGTAGCCTTACTAGTTTTCTGCTGCAGCTCCAACAGTTTTCTAAAGGCCATGGAACATAGATGTCTTCAGTGCCTTCACTCTTCAGATTCTTTCTACATGCTGGTACATGCCAGTATGTTTCAATGGATTAGGCATGACCCACTTATAAAGAACAGATATCATCATCATCATTATTAATCTAGAGCCATACATTGCTATGACACTTTCTACCAGATAGAAAGAAACATGTTCCCTGCCCCCAAAGAGATTAAATACTAATGAAGGTAAATCATCATGACCTACAAGAGCCATTCAGGAGAAGGAGAGGATTACTGATGATGAGAAAGAAAGGGGGAGGATGGTATGAAGTGGTTGATTTTAAGGAGAGATCCTGAAGAAGAGGAAGACTGTTTGGTGGATGAGGACAGGGACAGTTTTCAGGGTGAAGTGAGCAGAATGATAGAACCAAGTGAGAATGAGAGAGGTGATAAAGGGAGCCCTCCTGTTTAGAGAAGCATCATGTTGGGCCAGTACTGTCACAGAAGAGGAACTTTCTGCAATCAGCCCCATTCTCAAAGTCCTTGGCATCTAAGCCCAGGTGAAATGGACCGACTTGAGAGCAGGCACAATGCCATCCTACTACGTGATCCTGAATAAAGGCATGCTGATGAGGGGTGGTGTACGGTTTTCAGAGACACTAGGGTTCTGCACCCATGCCTGGAAAATCCATAATTTGGCTCACTTTTATCTTAAGCAGAAAAAAGCATTCATGTATGTGCCAGTCTGTGGTCTTAATGACCTGACTTACTGTGCAGAGAGGCTTCTCAGCAGAGACTATCCACTTTCTGCTGCTGAAGAGCCAAAGATAACAAGTTTTTGCCCTTCCTCCAGCCAACTTTCATCTGAACTAGTGGACAGTTGTGACGAACCATTTGCTCTGGTCTTGTATACATGGTAAGAGCATTTGATCTGGAGTCTGAAAATAGGCCTTGTTTAGCAGATTATTTCAGCAACTAGACACCTCCACTCTTCATTGGAAAATAGCCCCTGCACAAAGTATTTTTGCTAATATTAACTTAAGTTCCACTTCAGATGAATGGAGGGAAAAACTAGAAGATCCCATAAATTCTGCGGAGCTTGTCCAAGATGTCAGATTACCACCTGATGAAGATTCTAGCTCCTAATGATTACAGCCATCAACCAGAGAGGAAGTGTATGCGGACAGGGCTTTCAGGGAGAGTACCAGGGTTAGACATTGTTACACTGTTAATGTAGTGTTATCTAGGGGCTCTTTGGCTTTAATGAAGGGTGAAGCTTTGATCAGAGTTCTTTCTTTAAAAAAAAACAAAAAACCCAAAGATCTAGAGTTATATTCTACCCATTGTCCTATCACCAAGATTAATGTTGACTGCCAAATTTTAGTAAAGGTCTTCTTTGGTCCCAGTTGCTGCTATTAGGAGTCCATGGAGAGAATGTCTCTTCACATATAAAAGATGCTATTGATTTCCTGTTACTATTATCCTGACATATGCAGTGTGTGTCTATGGAGCAGTGACAGTCCTCCATCACTAGCTTTATGGAAAAGGAATGGTTATTGAATCTCTTCCCATAAAATATAGTCTCTTTTTTTTTTCCAAAATTTGCCAGGCCCCCTGGGAATCTTTCACATTATCTTTTTGAGCAAATTGATTTTTCATTTAGACTTTGTAGGCCTATTTTTTTTTTTAATTTGGTTCATCTGTGATATGACGTGTCTTTCTTAACTGTAAGTAAAGTCTGGTTTTCTGGAGCACTGTTATTGCTTCTGTCTCATAGAAATAAAGTATGATTTTAAAATTCAGGACTAAAAAAAAAAAAAAGGAAAGACATTTGCATGTCACATGTCATTTCTTTGTGCAAGACACAGGCCCTGATTGCTCCATCCTTCCAGGCAGATCTCAGAGGATATTGACAGCATTTTCAGCTGCATGCTGGTAAATATTGGGTTAGTGCCTGGAACCAACATAGTGGAGGCTGATCAGAGAATTTCAACTGAATGCATGTGTAGCAGAGGACACAACTAGCAAAAAACAGCAGTTCAGGGAGGGATGGTCTTCACATTTGAAAAAGCAAATTAAGTAAAATATTCTTTTCAGTGTGTTCCTCTGTCTTGCAGATGGAAGATTATGGGACCTTTTCATTTTAGTGACGAAAAAACAAGATGAATTAATATGTGACTGGTAGGATGACAAATCCAGAAATGACAGTGCTCCTGAGGGAATGAGGGGCAGTAAGGAAGATAAAAGATACAATTAACTGAGCTTCTTTTGGAGCGCTGGAGAATTCATCTGCCCCATCCGTCTGGCCAGACACTGTAGTCACCTTTCCTCCTCAGGCAGGTGGGCATAGCTCAATACACTGTAGCCATTCCTTTTGCATTTCTTCTGCTCTTCAGCTGAGATGCCACCACCCAAATGAGGAAGAATTAGTTTTTCGTTCAAAAAATACCCTCCTCAGTTCCATACTCAGTCACATTGGTGCCCCTCGCTCCTGATCTGCAACACACACACACGCCTCTCTCTGACAGTGCACCTTCTAATTCCAGGCCTGGCCCTTTTCTCAGTAGGCTGACAATCATGACATTGCTTAGTGACATTTTGTGATGGGAACAAAAAGGCAACTAGGCGATGAGGCCAGCAAACTCATTTCACTTGTATCCAATGGAAGCCTCCAGAGGAAAAAAGGTTAGTGCACTGCTCCACTGTGCCATCATCAGACTTAGTAATGAGTATCTGCTGTGCACAGTATAAAATGTTAGAACTGGCCTGAAAACAGCAGTAAAAATTAATTTTTATGTCTCTGACACTTTTCTTTCTTTTTTTAAATAATGTTTTATGTAAACCCTTTTGTTTTGCTCAATGGAATAATTTATTTGCCATTTAATACTGAGAAATTATCTTTATAACTGAGGCATGATGGTTCATTTAGGGATTAGGAAATAAGAAGCAGATTTAATCACACCTGCAGAAGACCATATAGTGGAAGGGCCTTCATAATGGGCATCCAATGGCAGCAGAAATAGCTGAGACAACTGAAAGGAAGCGAGAACATCCTTATTAGTCATGTAGTCCTCCTTGGAATATTTTCATGCTTACTTACGGAAAAAATATTTTCATCTCACAAAAGTCAACAGCAAAAAAAGTTCTTCTTGAAAATATTTCAGGTGTGTAATAATTATCTGCTTGCTGTCACCCTGTGTGTCATCTCTTCTTGGCAGCAGGAGTGCAGGGCAAAGATGGGTAGCAAGAGAGACAGACTGAGGGGTGAAAGGCTTGGTATGTGTAAATAGTAAGGGTCCAGTCTACTGGTAGACCTCTTTGCAAACCAGAGAACCAATGGGGGACTTGTCATAGTTAAGCTACCAGCTGTAACTTTTCACCTTTGTGAAACTATTTTCAGCCCATGCATGGCCTGGTGCATTGCATGAAGTGGGACAAGAGGAGTCTACAGTCCCTTCAAAGTTCTCCTTTCAGCATCAATTCTCTCCTAGAAAGAGATTGTTAGTGAAGTTTTGAATATGTCAGAGGTAGTTTCTTCAGCTTTGGTGTTACCAGCAAGTCTGAAAAATCCAATAGCTCAATATGCACACAAGGTATCTGGGAAGAGAATTGTTGGCCTTTTGGTGACCTCTGGCACCTGAAACTCTGCTGATTTAGTAGTTTCCCATGAAAGTTCAATTTGTGCTGCAGTGTGGTATAACCCAGTAAACCCATCAAGTGTCTTGAACATTTCAGCTGAATGGACTGACAGCCATAAAATGAACACTGGAATATATACTCAGATCTATCTTGCTACTTTAAAACATTGCGTTTAGTTGCAAGGAGCCTTTTTCAGACTCCATATAATTTAATCATAAAACCAGCCTCATATTCTGCTTTGGAAGTGAGGAACATATATTAATTTTTATGCAGATCTTATGTTCCATTTATAGCCCGTAGGATTTTAGGATGTAGTAATGGGTGAAAACTGGGTATTTGTGTTCTCCTCCGTACCCTCCATGTAACATTCAAAATGAGTCAAATTCATTCCTCCAGGGATTTACTGTTTTACCCCATGCTACAGCACAAATTGCCCCACTCTGATTAGAAAAACTCTTCTACTCCATAGGAGTATTATCTGAGCATTATTGCACAGTGTATTTTGTTTCCACTTGATAAATTACCTACACATTAGGTGCTCCATACAGTAGGTCCTGTAATTCTTGTTATCATAGAATCATAGAATATCAGGGTTGAGCGGGACCTCAGGAGGTCATCTAGTCCAACCCCCTGCTCAAAGTAGGACCAATCCCCAACTAAATCATCCCAGCCAGGGCTTTGTCAAGCTGGGCATTAAAGACTTCTAAGGAAGCAGGTTCCTTCCCTCCTAGGGAACCCATTCCAGTGCTTCACCACCCTCCTAGTAAAATAGTGTTTCCTAATATCCAACCTAGACCTCCCACATTGTAACTTGAGACCATTGCTCCTTATTCTGTCAGCTGCCACCATGGAGAACAGCCTAGCCCCATCCTCTTTGGAACCTCCTTTCAGATAGGTGAAATCAGCTATCAAATCCCTCTCATTCTTCTCTTCTACAGACTAAATAATCCCAGTTCCCTCAGCATCTCCTCATAAGTCATGTGCTCCAGCCCCCAATCATTTTTGTTGCCCTCTGCTGGGCTCTTTCCAATTTTTCCACAACCTTTTTGTAGTGTGGGGCCCAAAACTGGACACAGTACTCCAGATGAGGCCTCACCAGTGCCGAATAGAGGGGAACGATCACGTCCCTCGATCTGCTGGCAATGCCCCTACTTATACAGCCCAAAATCCCATTGGCCTTCTTGGCAACAAGGGCACACTGCTGACTCATATCCAGCTTCTCGTCCACTGTCACCCCTAGGTCCTTTTCCGCAGAACTGCTGCCTAGCCATTCGGTCCCTAGTCTGTAGCTGTGCATTGGGTTCTTCCGTCCTAAGTGCAGGAACCTGCACTTATCCTTATTGAACCTCATCAGATTTCTTTTGGCCCAATCCTCCAATTTGTCTAGGTCCCGCTGTATCCTATCCCTGCCCTCCAGCGTATCTACCACTCCTCCTAGTTTAGTATCATCCGCAAATTTGCCGAGGGTGCAATCCATACCATCCTCCAGATCATTTATGAAGATATTGAACAAAACCGGCCCCAGGACCGACCCTTGGGGCACACCACTTGATACCGGCTGCCAACTAGACATGGAGCCATTGATCACTACCCGTTGAGCCTGATGATCTAGCGAGCTTTCTGTCCACCTTAGTGTCCATTCATCCAGCCCATACTTCTTTAACTTGCTGGCAAGAATACTGTGGGAGACCATATCAAAAGCTTTGCTAAAGTCAAGGAATAACATGTCTACTGTTTTCCCCTCATCCACAGAGCCAGCTATCTCATCATAGAAGGCAATTAGGTTAGTAAGGCATGACTTGCCCTTGGTGAATCCATGCTGACTGTTCCTGATCACTTTCCTCTCCTCAAAGTGCTTCAAAGTTATGTTGAAGGCACTTTGTGATACACGGGAGATAGTTAACTTGCACCATTTTAGTGCAAAAATATATGTTGATCTAGGTCACATGACAAATGTAACTATTCAGAGTTTAAAATACTATTATTTAAAATTAATTTTCTTCTTAAATGATTTATGAAATTATTATAATTTGAATAATTCACTGCATAGTTAGACTATATTATGTGTTGGTTCAGTTCTACATTTGGTAACAACAGAGCTGAGATTGCAATTGCAGTTAAAATAAAAATTGAGTGACAGAAGAGACTTATTATAAATCCTTATTTTGGGACGTTGATAATTTTGCTGGTTCATATTAGGCTGAAATTCAGAATATACATTGGCAGCCTTGATATATATTTTTCAGTTATTCTTATATAATCCAGTATAAGTCCATTCAATCATTTGTGAGTTTTAGAGCCTTTTAAACTAAATCAAGTAAATTTTAAAATCTCATAAAAGTGATGCACCCATAGCACCGGACAGGCCAAGAGTGGTATAGTTTCACCACACCATTCTGCCGATTTGCCTCAGTCCTAACCTCCATCCCCGCCCTCCCCCCCCTCCCCCCACGCACCCTGGGCCCACTGTTCCAGTCCGCAGTCTGCCAGGGCATCTGTGTTGGCTTGCAGGACTTCTACTATTCCAGTACTAGAACAACCTGTAGTATCTGGGGGAGGAGGAGGAGGTTTTTCAGTATCCAGCGTAATTTTGCTAATTAGTTCCACATAGTTTCAAGAAATTTTACTAATCTTGCCGCGGGAAATGAAATTTAAGAAAAAGACGTGGTGTTCCTGCTGTCAGCCAGCCAATGGCCACGATCAGCAATGGCTCTGCCAGCTCCAGCGTCAGGGCACGTGCTGTCAGTTAGCCAATGGCCACTAGCCATGATCAGCAATGGCTCTGCCAGCTCCAGCGTCAGGGCACGTGCTGTCACGTCAGCAGTGTTCGGAATACTCAGCTGTAGCCATATTTGGCTTCTGTATAAGTCACCGATTCTGGCATCTTTGAGTTTTTTGTGTTGCCAGCTCTTTACTGTTTCTTCTTTTCTCCAGCTAGTGGTATTATACAGGGACCCTTTGCACAGACAGTTGCCTTTCAGAAGCCTCCTTTTTCTCAAGACTTTCTCAGTCTTCAGTTCTTGCAGTTTTAGAGGAAGCATTAAGGAAATCTATACATTATTTTCACTGACTTATCATGCTGCTGCTTATCTTCCTTGAGTTAGCAGGAGAACACAGCACTAGGCAGCGGTCTGTTGTTGATCACTTAGGTGACCTGATCTGATTGATAGAAACTCAAAAAGGAAAAAAACTTGAATCAGTTCGTTGCCGCTCGTTCAGTATTTTGTATCTCTGTGTTATCATTTGTTGTGCATTATCTTGCTCAGACACAGGTGGAACTGTTCAAAGTGCTTGATGTTAGGCTCATATGTAGCCCATGTGTCTCACAAGCATGCAATAAAGAAATGTGAATGACTCATTTGTTTACTTTGATCTTAATGTTCAGCCTGATTTCTTTCATCTTCCATAAATTATTTGTCAGTCAAAGTTTTAAGACATTGTATCTGGAGATTTCATCCTCAATCACAAATACAAGATGGTTGCTGCCAAGACACATGAGGGGCAGTTAGCCTTTCTCCAATTTGGAAATGTTTGGTGTGACATAAAATATTCCAAGAAGACATGGACACAGGAGCTTTATAGATGAATAAGGTGACAATTATCCCTATTGTACTAATCATTTCTGTTACTACAAAGGGAGTCTGGAAGTACTTCCTCCAGGAAGTTACAGACATTGCTCATTAACATTGAGGAGTCCCTCAAAGCAGTCTTTCACTTCAGTATTTGAGGTGTTGGCTCCAAATGTCTATGCTTGACAAATTTGCTATGAACCATTTAAGCATCTTTCAGAGTAGCAGCCGTGTTAGTCTGTATCCATAAAAAGAAAAGGAGTCACAAGTACTCCTTTTCTTTTTAAGCATCTTTGCTGCAGATAAAATAGGAATATTGTAACTGAACATTCTAATTTGAAAATATGTATCTGTGGAGATACTTTAATATATTAATACCTGCCCCATAACGTGTTTCCAACCATTCTATTTCTAAAAATAAAATAAATTATATTTCTTTCATAAACTGGCAGCTGATTAGCTCAAGTGAAGAACAAGTCTTTTTTTTTTTAAGAGAGCTAGACAGACATAATGTAGCTTTCTCTAAAGTGGATTACTGGCCCTCCTGCACCAACATCCATTGCACAGAACCAAGGGGCTTGATGAGTGATTGATTTATAATCATTTGATAAATGTGGGCTTTTGCAGTCAGTGCACAAGCAAGAAAAGTTAGAGAACTGGAAGTCAGACATTTTTCTCCAAATGCCATTGCACCAATTACTCCTGCCAAGGGGAGAACAGCATCTTCAGCATTTCTTAGTCATTGTTCCCTGTGTAGATCTTATTTTTAATGGGAATGCCTGCGTGACCACTAGGGATGAAACTCTGAGAAAAATCCTGTCATTGGTTGAGGTATAATGGCCCTAAGAATCTAGTTCAGTAAACACGGGGTTCTTGTGTGCTATACTTTCCCAATGAAGTGCACGCTTTGGGATTAATTAAATTCTTTTCTATCTGCATGCCACTGTAACCTTTCTTTTATGCGTTTTAGGGGTTGCACAATGTAAAAAGTCAAATCTATTATCTGCATGACTCCAAGCGAAAGAGCCGAGATAAAATTATGCATGTCCTTTAAATGAACAAGGCAGAAAACATTTAGTGTTGCATATTCATTTAGAACAAAATGCAGTTGTAGAAGAATCAGGTTAACAACCAGGAGCAAGCCAGGTAAGGCTAACCTTCCTGCACACACCAAGGAGGTGGTGCCCTGTTGCGCAAACTTTGTTCTAAACCAGCCTGAACTTCGTAGAGGTTAAGCCGTGTAGTGATCTTACAGCCTTCAGTTTCCTTCATTGTGCTCTCCATGGAGTGTAGTTTCTGTGGGTTGTTGTTAAATAACATTTTTTAAAGTATGTAAATTTTTTTCAATCCATCAGTTATGTAAATAAGACACTCAGCCTGTTCAGGCCTTGGATTTGACACATGTTTAAGTTTCAGAGTAACAGCCGTGTTAGTCTGTATTCGCAAAAAGAAAAGGAGTACTTGTGGCACCTTAGAGACTAACCAATTTATTTGAGCATAAGCTTTTGTGAGCTACAGCTCACTTCATCGGATGCATACTGTGGAAAGTGTAGAAGATCTTTTTATACACACAAAGCATGAAAAAATACCTCCCCCCACCCCACTCTCCTGCTGGTAATAGCTTATCTAATAGTGATCACTTTAGGTAATGGGAAAGGGCATTTGTTGACACTGCTGCTGCTAGGTATTTAGGAACAGCAGTGAGTCCAAGATGGCTCCCAGACTTCACAGTACATTGACAGTTGGACAGCAGCTGCCCTCAGTACAGAATGGAGTCACAGCTCCAGCATGTTCCTCAGAGTATTGCCCCTTTCCCATCAGCATACCTCCATCTGACCCATCTTGAGTTTGAGCCAGATACTTTTAATCCTAGTGCTTATTTCTTCTAGGCACTAGGACAGCTGAGTATTCTGACATGTATTATTTTTGAATGTGAGAAGGATGGAGAGCTGCATGTTAGCGTATTGCAGGCATCAAACACCATAGCATCTGACCACCTCCCCTAGTGGTCTAACATATATGTCAAATAAGGAAGAGGACAGGATTACAGGTCTTCACCCTTGCAAGCCTCAGGAAAAAGTGTAACAATGATGGTGATAGATAAATAACCCTCTCAACAAAAAAAATGAGGAGTACTTGTGGCACCTTAGGGCTTGGCTACACTTGCGAGTTAGAACACATTAAAGCAGCCCCAGGCACCCTAGCTCACTACCCATCCACACTGGCAAGGCATGTAGAGCGCTCTGACTCCACGTCTAGAGCCCTCCTGGTACTCCACCTCGGCGAGAAGATTAATGCTTGTTGTGCCTTGGCTGAAACGCCCGGGTGTCAGTGTGAACGAGGTGTTGCATTACTGCGCTCTGATCAGCCTCTGGAAATGTCGCATAATCCCCTTAAGTCAAGTGGCCACTCTTCTCATTGTTTTGAACTCGCTGTAGGAATGCGGCTATGCCCTTTGAAAACTCCGTTTCTGACAGCTGGCTGCTTATCTGCTCCGAGACAAAGGGGGGATCTGCTGCTGTCTGAACTTACAAGACAGCCTGCTGACATGCTCTCAGCCCCCCCTCCCCAAAACCCACTCTCTCTCCCCCCACATACACACAGCACACTCCCTGTCACACTCCACCCCACCCCACCCCCATTTGAAAAGCACGTTGCAGCCACTTGCATGCTGGGATAGCTACCAGAATGCACTGCTCTCTGTGGCCATTGCAAGAGCTGCTAATGTGGCCACTCCAGTGCACTTGTAGCTGTCAGTGTGGTATTTAACTCACACTGTTAGAAGTCTGTAACTGATAGAAAACACAGCCGTTTGGATTCTGATGGGTGCTAGCATGTTTGAACATATGAACCCAATCACGTTCTGACAGGATTCACCTTAACTGTAGGGGCTTATGCTGATTTTTCAAAGACAAATTAAGAAAGCTCCACAGGTTATAACACCTGACACTAATGGTCACCAGTTGGGTTCACAGACAGACCTCACAGCATCAGTCTTGAAATGTCCCTTTAGACAGTGGTTTATGTCCAAATAAACTCCTATTTAAATCACTGAAAATCTTTCTGTTGACTTCAGTGGGAATTTGATCAGGTCCTGCTCTAGCTAGGATGCCTTCTCTGGTTTTGTGGAATCAGCAATGAAATCCCATCCTAGTGTCTGTGGTTAAGACCTATGTACATTCTGATGCTTTTAACTGATTCTGATTAATCATTAATTCTCCAGGTGTATTAACTGTTACTTTTATTATAAAGCTTTTAAAAATGCTTGGACAGGAAAAGGTATTATACAAGTTTAAATGATAACACTTGGTTGCAGGTTCCTCTGCTTAACCAGCAACGAATTTGAAAAGAGTCATAAATTTGTTAGTCTCTAAGGTGCCACAAGTACTCCTTTTCTTTTTGCAAATACAGACTAACACGGCTGCTACTCTGAAACCTATAAACATAAAAGTTAATTCTAATTTTAATAATTCCATTATCCATTAAAAAGAACTAATTTTGTGCATAATTCTTATCTTACAGAGCACATGGTAAGCACGAGACCATCTCCCGATCCATGAAGTCAACAGAAGTTATTCTAAGCAGGTGCTTGTGGTTAGTGGAGATGAATTAGTTGTGTGTGACTAGCTCTTGGAGGATGCTGAAATGTTGCTAAGTATTGTATGGAATTGCATTTTTTAGCACCACATGAAAGAGAAAGGTATGGTCATTCAGATCAAATTTTACAAATGTGCATACCAAGTTTTGCATAAAAGTAAACAACGCTAAAGTGAGGGACATCATATTGGTGTAGGTATTAAGATAAAGTTATGCTAAGTTATATTTTTAGAAGATATGGTGCATTGTTTTCCTGGCAGAAACAGCCCTTTAGAGAAACGTTAACTATAGACCATGCACATCACTTAAACACTAAACATAACAGTTCATACGGATTTTTTTTTCCAATTTATAGTTTGATAAAGAAAGGTAGTCCATATAGGTGTATTCTGTCCAGGCCCACAAAACCACTTTTATGATTTGGACAAGTTCACACTTCTGGTTTTACCTTTACACAGTCCCAGGCAGAAATATTTAATATTTAACACTCTGTATCCGTAAATAATTGATGTGCCTGTCTTAGCGACTGAAGATCAGTAGCAAATTTTATTTTTGACAAGAGTAATAAGGTTCTCTTGCCTTCTTAGCTTTTTTATATTACATGTTAATTTTCACTGTGCTGTTGAGAACACGGGATTGACTTCTTCCAGTTTAAAATAAAGAGCTGTAGCATTCCATTCATTTTGGGAAAGATCTTTAGGGGAAAACCAGGATACCCTTTGGGCAATTCCAGCCATGGAGCATTACTATTTCTGCACTTTTGTCAGTACAAGCCTCCCTGCTCTGACATCACATGAGAAATAATAATTGTAATGCTTCGGACGATTTTAGACAAATCCCCATCTACACAGGAGGAGGAGATCTCTGTTCTTTTTGTCGAAGCAAAATATCTAACAATTTCAGTTTGATTTACAAGAAACACTGCATGTGTGAACTGATGGAGAAGGGTGGTCTTATGTTTAAGAGACTGTGTTGGGACTCAGGAGATTTGGGTTCAGTCCTTCACTACAAACTCCCTATGTGACCTTGGGCAAGGGATTTAGTCTCTGTGCCTCAGATCCCCATCTGTACAATGGGGATAATACTACATTTCCCTCCCCCATCAGCTGTTTTATATATTTTTACTATAAGGTCTTCAGAGCAATGGCTCTTAATGTGTATTTCCAAAACAATGGGGCCCACATCTTGTTTGGAGGCATTTAGGCACAGCTGTGATGTAATAACAGTAACAACAGTTCCTAGTTTAAACACAGGAATTATATTATTTGTCAATTAAGTACTAACTCTGTCTATAGAATAGGTAACAGGCAAATCTGAACTACAAGGCTAGACTACCATGGAGGAGGTTCTTTTGTCAAGATAAATCTAGAGGGCAGAGCAACAGTGGTGCTGCCCCCAGAAGGTGTTGTACATCCGTTCTTTTGCACTGTGGTTTTGGATTATAATGTGAGTCTACATCGCTTTTTTCTTGCCTCTTCTACCCCACTCTTTCCTCCCCTTCCATTTTTATTTCTGTTCTTAACCTGCTTCTCCTTTCTTTTCCCCCATTCTTCTCTTTTCAGTGTCTGAGGCCAAAATTTTTAAACTTGGGTACCTAATCCATATTCAGACATCTAGATAGAAGGTATCCTCATTTTTCAGAGGTACTGAGAAATCCTGGCTCTCACGATAATCAATAGGAGCTGCAGATGTTCGAAATAACATTTTTATTTTACTCAAAATAAGGACAGTAGTTTAGATGCCTAAATAAAGATTTAGGAACTTAACTTTAGGTGTTATATTGAGGTTACAACATTTTGTCCACAGATACTTTTCCATGAATGTTTTAATTCAAATGCTCTTGGAGAACTGACTCAGACTAACCTGCAGATAACAGTAACTTATAGAAGAGTTGCAGAAAGTCTCATTTTCCCCACGTAAGGAAGAGGTTGGTTACAATACGGAGTTTCAATTCATGTCTTAGACTGGGATTGAATAAACAAGCTCTACTAGATTTTTCTCCTATCTCTTGGTTTTCTTGCATAAACAGGGAGCTGTTCATTCAGCACCACTGTTTCCGTCAGCTATATGCCAGGAGCATAGACATTAGCTATTATTCTCTAATATTCTAGGACCAACATAGCTACAACACTGCATAGGAGCATGAACATTAGTTTTGTTTTTCTAAAGGACTTAATTTTTTTGTGTGCTCCAAACTAAATGTTTACTATTGAGGCTACCAGTTTAAATCCTGATGAAACCCACAGGACAGGCTACACAGCGAAATAATTTGTCCTCCAGTCCAAAGTGTTTTGTTTAATGATGTAGGCTCAGGAGCACTGAGTCAGATTTGGCTCCACGGAAGGCAAGGGAGTTGCACTGGCTGTCCTCGCTATAAAGGATCACAGTAGGGATGGAAAAAACCCAAATGATAGATTACTGAGTTCTTCCTTTTGAAAAGGTAGGGTATAATCCTCTCCAATAGGGGATCAACCCCATATTTTTAGTTCCTGGTAATTTATATACTTTTCTAACTCCTACAAGACAATTTCAGGCTCTATGATATTTAAGTTATTTGCATGACAGAGCCATCTGCAGAGTATACACCTGTAGGGAGCCTTAGAGAGGGAAACATGTTTCATTGTGTATTCACCCTGTCTTGCTAAAGTTGGGAAATGTGATTAAATACACACAGAAAGCGCACTTTTTAAAGTACCATGAAATGTAATATTTTTTCAAAAAAAAAGCCACCAGGGATGTGTACAGTTACAGCGTTTGGTTAACTCTTTTACTCTATATCCAGACAAAAAGGCTAGTATTGCTTCATTTAAAAAGGAAAATTAAAATGTTACATATAGCTTTATTGTAATCATATCATTTTTAAAATTAAGTGTCTGTTCACTCTTTTAACTGATTATTTTTAAGAAATTTGGCATCCTTAGTTTTAAATCAGCTGAGAAACTTTGCACACACACTACAAAAGAAAAAGGCTTCCAACGTTGTCAATGTAGCCATTAAAACTGCATAAATCATTTTGATTTTTGATGTTTGCCATAGCAACTGTAGACATGTGGTTTGCTGAATATCCATAGCAGGATGTTTGAATGCATTCTCTACAGCTTTTCACTTCTGTATATAACTAATTATGCCAAATCATCACATTAACCCATTGACCAAGCTAGTGCCACATCTAACATGGCATGATAATGAAGAAAGTATTTTAAAAATGTTTTCATACTTCACTTTGCTCAAAATTTTTTACAAGGGGAACAGATATTACATTGCTCCCACCCCAAAATCTGTATTGCTCATCTGGTGGCAGTAAGAGCTTCTGACACATCAAAATTCTTAATTCTTTGCAGCTTCCGATAGGTAGGTATTCACATAGCTGCCCCATAAGGCTAAGACAGAGTCAAATCCCTTAACATGTATACACACAGGGTCATTCCTTAAAAGATACTTGAATATATAATTGTATTTAGAAATGTGATGATTGTGAACCTATGAGGCAGAAACTTGGCAGGATTCTTTTAAAATGATAAAAGTCACTGGATCGCAAATTATTTAAATTCAAGCAATAGCTGTTTTATTATCATCTTGTTGCAAAATAGTTACAAGAAAATACATAATTTGTTGGCATTGTATTTGTGACTCTGGTGAAAACCTATGTTCATGTCGCATTCAGAACACACTGCACAGGTCATATTGCAGAATATTCTTCTCTGTTTTAGAGGAAGACACTCATCACTACCGTTCCCAGCTTTAGTTCAAAGGTTGACTCAGTCATCAGTGAAAACAAACCAACAGGTCCTTTTAGAGAAGTTCCATCCTCCTGAGGATCTAAGGAAAAATATCCCTTTTGAGCATTTAGTCACACACCTAGAAGGAAACAACCGTTTCAATCTTCATTTGCATTGTGCAGGCGTTAGATGTGGTCCAGTTACACTGAGCTCTGCTTGAGAAGGCAGAAGTGCCAGTACTGTTCAAGCTTTGATGGAGATGGAGAGAAAACTCCGTCAGGCAAATAATACCTAGCTCTGCCAAGGTATCTTCCCCCTTTTAAAAAGACAGAACAATTTACTTTGTTTCTGGAGACATTCTAATAGCAAAAGTTCCCTAACATCAATTCTAGAGAGCTGGACCAGGAACTGATCCTTAGACTACTTTGCACCTACATTGAGGCATAACTTGCAATGCCCAAGTATAGAAATCTGCTCTTTGACCTTGGATATTCAAAGGCATAGTCTGCTGTAGAGGATGCCAGGCATAGCTCTATAGACACTCTTCTGGGCATGCGAGAAGCAGTAGTGATAGCATTAGAAGGAAGCTGAACATCCTTCCCTTCTTTGCCAAAAGTAAGGATATCAAGTGTGTGCATTTTCAGGTGGAGAGGAAGAGTAAAGTGCCAAGTTGCGGTGGAATTACATATCTCAAGACTGAGAATCCCCAATATACAAAAAAGATGTAATTGGCAAAGTTCTTGGATAAGGCACCACAAACTGCTGCAAACTTTCCTTACATTAAATCTTAAATACCAAGTTTAACATGGAATCCTCTTGCCTCAGAATGACTTACAGAAACTGCTATCAGATATAAAGTAACTATACAAGAATTTTTGTTAAGCTAATGAGTGAACAGAAGCGGTTTGAATTGCATGCACTCCACTGGAACTCCCAAAACAATGCTTTAATATTTATTTAAAAAAATTACAGAAAACAATGCAGAAAAAATCTGACTTGTAAGAATAATTCACTCTTTAGATGTCACAAGTAGTTTCCAGTATCAGTGTGTGTATACTTCTAAACAAAACATAAAACATCCTTTTCTACAAGTAGTTCAGAGCTCTCTCTGTTGAGTAAAAGCCTACACACACTTTTATTAGATAAAAGGGGAAATAAAGCAGTGTAAAAATGCAGTAAAACTGGCAGAAGGGACTGATCCAAAGCCTACTGAAATAAATTAAAAGACTTTCCTATTGACTTCATGGGGCTTTCGATCAAACCCTAAAAACAGGTGTTAAGAAGAGAAGAAAAGGATAAATGTGAAAGGAAAAGAGCATTTTTTTTAATCCAATAATCAGAGGAGACAAAAATTCCTTTACTCTTTTAATTTTTTTTCTTCAAGTTAGATTGTGATTTGATTCTGCCAAAACTGGAGTTCTTAATGTCCCATCTTGAAGACTCTGTTACTGCAAGGCAGGTTCAGCCTTAGTCTGAAAAATCTCAGACATACTGAGTGATTAATCCAACTAGGTTTAAAAGATATTAGTCACATGCCAGTGCCCATCCTCACCCACAAGCATACAAAAATAGACTCGTGACAAGACGAAAGAGCTCATTGACTTTTTCCTGTAATTCTTTGACAAGAGAACTGTCCCTGAAAACAGCACTTGTATACATTTTGGGGAAAGTCTTCAGGACTGAAGACTTCTTCAAGGGGTGAATCTGAAGATAAGGGGTCAGGAAACTGACTTATTTTTCTTGTCATTAATTAAATAATGACAAAATAAGACTTCTCTAAGGGTGAGCTTTGCTTTCTTCATGAGCAAACATTGACAAACTAGAGTAGTCTGTTAAAGTCCATGCCATGTTAGCAGTGCTTCTTCAAGCTGCATGCTCTGCCCGTCTAACTTACAAGAAAGTTCAAAGCAGATGGACTCCATTAGTGAGAAAATGGGGTTTCATGGCTCAAGAAATATTTTTATGCTTCCTACAATTCAAGATAATGCCCTTCCCTTCTCATAAAAGAGAACTAATGAGGAATTAAGGTCCATCAGTACTCACATTCAACCCTTGTCTTGTATAGCCAGATAATAAAGATCTACCTTATCTGTAGATACGATTTCACCCCCAGATTGCTCAAGGTAGAACTGTTTGTCTTTACTGTTTAATGGATTCAGGTCCACCATCTTCCTTTGCTCCCATCCAGATGGCTGACTGGTTGAGTAAGGCTGAAGAAGAAATGGAGGATGAGTTTGAGCTTGTTGTGCATCAGCTATAAGTGATACATTCTGCATTAGATTTCTCTGTCTTCTAGCATTATATCTATTTATGACTGTCATGGAATACTGCCTTCCAGCACACCCATTCATGACCCTGCAGGTATATTTCACACAGCACCCCTTCATGTCCTTTCAGTTGTCACCCAAATGAAACTGGTTCAAACAATGTACCCCCTTCATAGGGCCTGATTTATTAAGTCTTTCTAAAAGTGTAACTCACTTTATTAGCTGCCTCAGTCCACCCCATTCTGTGTCCACATAAGAGTCCTGGTCAGCTCTAATCCCTGTTCAGGAAACCCTCACCCACTTCCTGGAATGGGAGCTGTATTTCAAAATGGTAACTCTCTCTCAAAACAGAAGTTTCCAACTCCTCCTTGGAGTTGGGTTGTAAGTAATTAGACAGTCCCTCTCTCTCTCCTCAAACCAGGAATAGCCAGCTCTCCTCCTGGAGCAGAGTATTTATCAGTGAAACAGTCATTCTGTCTCTTCTTACAGAAGGAGCCTCAGCTCTCCTCCTAGGGCTAGGTAATTCAGGCAGCTATTTCCTGTTTCCTTAAGCCAGGAGTCCTCAGGTCTTCTCCTGAAAGCTGATTTGTAATTTAGCCAGCTTTTTCTTCAGCTAGCCCCTTCCCCCACCCCCATTAGTCCTCAGAGGATTAAGCAAGTAGCCATCTCCAGTTATGTTGGTCCTCTTCTCCCAGCTCATCCCACAATTGGTTGAGTGAGTGGAAGCCTTGCCCCAGGTTCTTAAAGACACAATGATGGGATTTCCTCCCAAGCACCAGTCATCCCTGGGATTGCGTCCCCTCTATCAATATCTCCTATATGTGTCTGTATATATGCAGATAGGGGTGGGCTGACCCCTAGGAATCCTATGCTGAAGGGACAGACTACCCCTTCACAAAGACTATTCTGGGATATCCGCTTCCTAAGGAAACTTGTTTTCTGTCAATTTTCCAATGTCTTTGGTTGCTTTTATTTTAGCTCAAGAGTGTCTCGCTCATAATTTGTTTCTTTAGATTTGTTTAAGATTGCCTGTTTAATTTGCCCCTTAAATAAGTTTTTTCAATTTAATTGAACCATAGTAATTCCAGTAGCATTTTCAACAATTATAATGCATTGATATGTGTCAATATCCACAACATTTCTAAAGATTCTGTGGCTCTTTGCTACTCAGACATAGGCCAACAGATAAAAATGTGAGTTTCACACATGTAGAGGTGGCAGCCAATGAACATGCCAAAATCACTGTCCAGGACAGTGAATAAGCATATGAGAGTCAGTCGGAGACTGATAGCTCTCTTAGCAATTGTCACGCGAAAATAGGCACAATTTTATTCATACCATTATAAGAGTCTAGACCCCAGTGAAAAAATCTAAAAGTAAAACAAGATGAACTACGTTTGGCAATAGAAGAGAATCCAAACATGACAGGAATTTCTGACATTAATGGGATGATAGTAATAAATAGAACACTCCAATACCTAGATATAAACCATGCAAGAAAAACTTTCTTCCAGATTAGAACAGTAAAAGTGCCCCGCACTGAAAGAGCGCTCACTGAATGTAGTGTTCACACATACTGTTTTACAGTAAAATATTTGACTAGCCCAGTGTCATCTTAGAACATTCCCTCTTTAAGCTGATGTTGTGAAGCCAGGGATCAGTTGAAAGCAAGATCATCTGGTCCTCATAAAAGCCAACAAGTAACGCAGCTGAGCATGGTCAGGGGAAAGAACCCAGAGCTAGATCCACAGAATGATATAAGCACCTAAATCCAAAATATAAGTGACAGTGAGACCTTCAAAACCCTTGCCCAGGTGCTGCCTAACTCTGTAGGCACTTACATTCCTGCTGGTAAAGTTCCCTAGGTGCCTAAGTTTCTGCAAGTGAGCGTGTACACAGCCACCTTAGTCTCTGTGCCCACCGCACACATAGACCCCAGCAGGATTGTCAAACTAGGCACTGCCTCACCTCTCTTGCATGCAGGGCCCAATCTAGTAGATGCTGTCAGAGCACCCCTAACTCCACAGAAAACAGCAAGCAGAGGAGGTGCATCCCTTATAATTTCTATCCAAGAGATTAGAGCACTCAGGATGAGGGAAACCCACCTTCATTTCTCCCCTCTACCTGATGTGGAAAAGCTTAGATCCCCCCTTCCTAGAAGGGAGGGCACCCTCACCAGTGGGCTATGGGGTATTCTGTAGTATGACTCTCTCAGTCTCTCCTGTTGAAGCTGTTCCACTGAGTATAAATAAGTAAATATTAATTAGACCAGAAGGCCTTGAACTTGGATCTCCTATCATAGCTGAGTGGCCTAATCACTGGGCTAGAGAGGTATTCTCACTTGCTCTCTGGGTCAGTGACTATTTAGTTACTATACACAGTGGAATCACTTCATCCGGAGAGACTGAAGTCACCCCCCACCCTTGCCCAGTGGCTGCAGCACTCTGGTAGGAAAGCAGGAGACCTATGTTCAAATCTCTACATCAGATGGACGGGAAATTGAACTCGGCTCTCACACATCGTAGAGGACTACTTTAAGCATTAGGCTAAAGTTTATAAGGGGGAGCACCACCTCCTTTAATAGTATTTCTTACAAAAGAAAGCTTAGGTAGCTTTTCCCCTGGAGACTGAGGGCTTGTCTTCACTTAAAATGCTACAGCACAGATAACTACCTACACCAATGGGAGGGATTCTCCCACAGGCACAGCTAATCCATCTCACCAAGGGACAGTAGCTAGGTTGACGCAAGAATTCTTCCATTGACCTAGCACTGTCTACACGGGGACTTAGGTCAGCTTAACTATGTCACTCAGGGGTGAGGACTTTTCCCACCCTAGAGCAATGTAGTTATGCTGCCCTAATTTTCTAGTATAGACCAAGCCTAAATTACCTAGCTGCCTTTGAGAGATGAGTCTTAGGCCACATCCTTCTCCTTGGCATTTCTTGACTGGTTGAGGTGGCTCCCTGCTTATCAGGCTGGCTTTTGTAGATGCATTCTTAGGAACCTAACTCTCCCCTTTCACAGTATAGGGAGTCTGGGCACCTAACTCAGGGCTGTGGATTCCACTGGATGCCAAGGTACCTAAAAGTTAGGCACTGAAAGCTGACCATTGCAACACCTAGGGTCCTTTGTGGATCTAGCCTCCAGTATAAATGCCTCTCAGGCAGATTGCCTGGCAGTGTAGTCCTGTAGGTACTCCTGGGGGAATTCTGCACCACTGCACAGTGCAGAATTAATGTTCTGCCCAGAATTTCATGTCTTCTCTGCAGAGCCCTGCTCGAAGTGAGCGGCAGGTCAGCCCTGCAGGGATGGAGGCTCTGCATGCTTTGACTGCCTGGCTTGATCTTCATCCACCTGGGGACGGGAGAGGGTCCAGGAGACCCGGCTCTGGCAAAGGGTGAGGAAGGGCCGAGCCACACCGCATCACATCCCCCAGTGGTACAGTAAAGAAGCTGGGGGGAGTAAAAGCTCTGGGCATCTCCACAGCTGGGTTCTAGTGGGAGGGATGGGTGCAGGTGTCTGGGCTCTGGGGGTGCGGGAGGTGTTCCATAGCTGGGCTCTGGAGGGAGGGAGTTGTGGGTGTTTGGGCTCTGAGGGGCACCAGGCAGCCTCGTCCAGCACCCCCTAACTAGAATGGGGTTGTTGTAAGGGTTTCTTTAACTCTCTGCTCCTGGGGGAATCTTTTTGTTGTTGTTGTCTGTATTGTTGACATACTTGTTGACAGGTATTTTGAAATAAATTACCAAAATAATTAAAACTGAAGTGATTATATTGGGTTATTTTGACAAAATATGAAGAACCAGGGACACACACAAATACAGAGTACTTAAAAAAGCAAACAAGGTGGGTAAGAAGAACAGGAGTACTTGTGGCACCTTAGAGACTAACAAATTTATTAGAGCATAAGCTTTTTCTGAGCTACAGCTCACTTCATCGGTAAGGAGATTGCAGAGAAGCTATACTATTTTTTGGCATTAGTTTTTACCAAGATGGAGAGACCACAGTAGCTCCCCAGAGCTAGTTTTTGTCTGTTAGAGATTGATATTTCAAAAAGAAGGTGTTAGAACAAATACTACATTGTAATTAATCACAGGGGGCGAAAGGTATTTATCCAAGAATTCTGAAGGAATTAAATGGCTGAGCTGCTAAAACCCCCTCAAATAATCGATCATTAAAATCAGCTTCTACACCGGAGGGTAACCAGTGCTGTACCTAGTTTAAAACAGGCACTAGAAGGATGCAAGGGATTACAGACCAGTAAACCTTATTTCAGTACCAGGTAAATTAGCTGCAAAAATAATTAAAGATGGCATTACGTGATACAGATAACCAGTAGAGCTTCTATACAGGAAAAGCATGCCTCTCCAACCTAACAGAATTCTTTGAGGGAGTGAATAAAGGAAAACTAGTAGATATAATTTATTAGACTTTCAAAAAGCCTTTCATAAAATCCCTCACAAGAGGCTCTTAAGGAAACTAAAGTCACTAGGTGAGAGGTAAAGATCTGTAATGAATTAAAAACTGGCTAAGAGACAAAAAACAGGAATAAACAGTTTTCAATGTGGAAACAGGTTAGTAGCGAGGAGCCCCAAATATCCAGATTTTCATGGGTATTATTGAATCCATTGTTATAACAGAGGTTGGGTGAACCTTGTTGAAAGTGGTGGGCATGACAGCTGCCTTTCATTCAGGATACATGTAAGAAGCAGTTAAGCTCCTTTTTGGAGAAAGGTAGCTGAAACAATAGGAGCCACCACCCAAAACACAGGCAGCTGAGCATTCAGGCTTTGTCTACACTGGCAAGTTTCTGCGCAGTAAAGCAGCTTTCTGCGCTGTAACTCCTGAGGGGTCACACTGCCAAGCCACTGAGTGCGCAGAAACTGCGCAGCTGCAGCGCTGTAAAAAACCCACCCCGACGAGCGGCGTCGAGCTTCCCATGCCGGGGGCATGGCGCCGCGGTGCCGGTGTGGACACCCTGGTCCATTACGGTGCTGCGATCAGCCTCCAGGAGATGTCCCACAATGCCTGTTCTTGCTTCTCTGGTCATCGGTTTTAACCCTACCGCCCTGCCTTCAGGTGACCAACTGTCATCCCAACCCCGTAAATTCCTTTGGAATTTTGAAAGTCCCCTTCCTATTGGCTCGGTGACACATACAATGGTCTCAGCGCATCTTTCCAGGTGGCCAGGTCTGCACCACGCACCAGGCGATCCCCCGCTTGAAGCAATGCCGAGCTGCTGGACCTCATCAGCATTTGGGGAGAGGAGGCTGTCCAGTCCCCGCTGCGCTCCAGCAGTAGGAATTACGATACCTACGGACAGATTTCATGATGCATGACAGAAAGAGGCCATGACCGGAACATACTGCAGTGCAGGGTCAAAATGAAGGAGCTGCGGAAGGCCTACCACAAGGCGCGGGAGGCAAACTGCCACTCCGGTGCTGCGCCCACGAGCTGCCCGTTCTACAAAAAGCTGGACGTGATACTCTGTGGCAACCCCACCTCCACTGCGAAGGCCACTGTGGATACTTTGGTGGCTCGTGTGCCTGTGAAGAGTGGACTGAGCCAGGAGGAGGAAATCTTGGACAAGGATGTCAAGGGGGACCCAGAGGCAGAGAACAACTCGGAGGTCAGAGATGCATGCAGCCAGGAGCTCTTCTCTACCCTGGAGGAGGCTAGCCAGTCACAGCTGTCAGATCTTAGTGAAGTGCAAATAGGAGAGGAGGCTCCTGGTAAGCGGATTTGATTCTAGGATTCGCTGAAGCAAGTTGTTGCAGGCAGGAGGGTTGCAGAAAGCAGGTTTGCGTCTGTATGAAGCACATACCACCACATGCCTAGGAATAGAGTGTTGGTTGATTCCGTCACATCACAGGAATCTGCCTCAGAGATCTCCAGGAAACTCTCATAGAGATACTTTCCTGTGCCACTCTGCAGTCACTGCGGGGAGGGGAACATTGCTGTACACAGACGAGCTGCATAAGGGCCAGGGCAGAAGCCACAGTCTTGGAGAAGACCCTCCCTTGATTCCCTGCTCACCCTCAGCAGTGAGATATCTTTCATCATGTTGTTTCTTGACTTTAGCAAAGCTGTTTCTTGACTTTAGCAAAGCTTTTGACACGGTCTCCCACAGTATTCTTGTCAGCAAGTTAAGGAAGTATGGGCTGGAAGAATGCACTACAAGGTGGGTAGAAAGCTGGCTAGATTGTCGGGCTCAACGGGTAGTTATCAATGGCTCCATGTCTAGTTGGCAGCCGGTATCAAGTGGAGTACCCCAAGGGTCGGTCCTGGGGCCGGTTTTGTTCAATATCTTCATAAATGATCTGGAGGATGGTGTGGATTGCACTCTCAGCAAATTTGCGGATGATACTAAACTGGGAGGAGTGGTAGATACGCTGGAGGGGAGAGATAGGATACAGAAGGACCTAGACAAATTGGAGGATTGGGCCAAAAGAAATCTGATGAGGTTCAATAAGGATAAGTGCAGGGTCCTGCACTTAGGACGGAAGAACCCAATGCACAGCTACAGACTAGGGACCGAATGGCTTGGCAGCAGTTCTGCGGAAAAGGACCCAGGGGTGACAGTGGACGAGAAGCTGGATATGAGTCAGCAGTGTGCCCTTGTTGCCAAGAAGGCCAATGGGATTTTGGGCTGTATAAGTAGGGGCATAGCGAGCAGATCGAGGGACGTGATCGTTCCCCTCTATTCGACATTGGTGAGGCCTCATCTGGAGTACTGTGTCCAGTTTTGGGCCCCACACTTCAAGAAGGATGTGGATAAATTGGAGAGAGTCCAGCGAAGGGCAACAAAAATGATTAGGGGTCTGGAACACATGAGTTATGAGGAGAGGCTGAGGGAGCTGGGATTGTTTAGCCTGCAGAAGAGAAGAATGAGGGGGGATTTGATAGCTGCTTTCAACTACCTGAAAGGGGGTTCCAAAGAGGATGGCTCTAGACTGTTCTCAATGGTAGCAGATGACAGAACGAGGAGTAATGGTCTCAAGTTGCAGTGGGGGAGGTTTAGATTGGATATTAGGAAAAACTTTTTCACTAAGAGGGTGGTGAAACACTGGAATGCGTTACCTAGGGAGGTGGTAGAATCTCCTTCCTTAGAGGTTTTTAAGGTCAGGCTTGACAAAGCCCTGGCTGGGATGATTTAACTGGGAATTGGTCCTGCTTCGAGCAGGGGGTTGGACTAGATGACCTTCTGGGGTCCCTTCCAACCCTTATATTCTATGATTCTATGAACACAGCCTGTGGAAAATGTGGGGACAGGAATGATTATCAGGCCCCCCCTACAGTGCTGGCTCTCCCCAAGAGCCATGTGCCCAGTGTACAGTAGGGTCCGGAACACTGATTTCCCCTGTCCCTGCGGCTGTTTACCATTTTGGGGGTCTTGTGGCTCATGTGTGCTTGTCTGGGGTCAGTCAGTTAGTGACAGGTATGTGAATAGTGGCTGTGTTTTAAATCACTGAATCAGTGTTTTGTGTTGCAAACAACACTGCTTCTGTAAAATGTTGTGTTTTGGCTTCACAGAGATGACCTTGGGAGCCCAGCCACCCTCTTCATTATTGCCTGCTGAACAGCTGCACAGAATTAGAAAGTGGCCACGAAGAACTATGGAGGACTTTTGTGTGAGGTTACGATGTATTCCACGGCCGAACAACAGGAATTGAAGAAGTGGCAGGACAGGGAGAAGAGGGACCGAAAGGAGAATGCCGCGCACCAGAGTGAAGCCACGGAACAGCTCTTAAACGTTATGGAGCACCAAACGGACACGCTCTAGCCTATACTACCACTGCAAACCGAGCGGGTCCGCGCCCACCTGCCCTTGCAGCTGCTGTCGCAAAACTCTTTCCCACGTGCCCCCCCAGACACTCTTATCAACCTTCTGGCTGCAGTCTGTACCCGCAGCATTCCACTCCTCCCCCTGACAGTCCGGCACTGCGGACTCCCAGTACCCATTGCACTCAACACCCATCCCTCTGCAGTTTAGCCCTGTTGAAGTACAGTACCCGCTGCACTGTACTGCAAAAGGAGAAGGCTGGATACACCTGGACATACACAAATCTTTAACTGTCCTGGGACCCCACCTCCTCTTGGGACCTTCCCTTACCCTCCCCCTCAGTGCTGACGTGTTTTTTTGTTTGTCTCGCTTCCGGTTGTTGTTTTTTAATAAAAGAATTGTGTTGGTTTGAAAGAAATCTTTATTTTATTACTTGAAACCAAACAGAGCCCTGCAAAGCAATGGACAATTATCTTAAACCTTCACAGTACCTTGTCTGCATCAATCACAATCATCTCCTAGCATTACAAGCACTGCACTCCTAAGCACAGCAACAAATATTAGTGGCTTTCAGCTTCAAATTGCTGCCACTTGGCATCCCTGATCCTTATGGCCCCACGGTGCGCCCCTCTAATAGCCCTGGTCTCTGGCTGTTCAAATTCAGCCTCCAGGCACTGTGCCTCAGCGGTCCAGCCCTGAGTGAAGCTTTCACCCTTTCCTTCACAAATATTATGTAGCCTAGAACGTGCGGCTATAAGCATAGGAATATTGTCATCGGCCAGGTCCAGCTTCCCATATAGGCAGCGCCAACGGGCCAAAAGCACACTCAACAGTCATTCTGCACTTGCTCAGCCTGTTGTTGAACTGCTCGTTGCTTCTGTCAAGGTGCCCATGTATGGCTTCTTAAGCCACTGCATTAAGGGGTAGTCAGGGTCTCCCAGAATCACAATGGGCATTTCAACTTCCCGTATGGTGATCTTCTGGTCCAGAAAGAAAGTCCCTGCGTGCAGCTTCCTGAACAGGCCAGGGTTCTAAAAGAAGCGTGTGTCATGCACCTTTCCGGACCAGCCTGCGTTAATGTCCTTGAAATGCCCATGGTGATCCACAAGCACCTAGAGAACCAGAGAGAAATACCCCTTCTGATTAATGTACTCGGTGGCTAGGTGGTCTTATGCCAGAAGTGGAATGTGCGTGCCATCTATTGCCCCTCCAGAGTTAGGGATGCCCATTTATGCAAAGCCATCCACAATGTCACGCACGTTGCCCAGAGTCATGGTCTTTCGGCACAGGATGTGATGAATGGCCCTGCTCACTTCCGTCAACATGAGTCCAACAGTTAACTTTCTCACTCCGAACTGGTTAGCGACCGATCAGTAGCAGTCGGGAGTAGCCAGCTTTCATAGTGCAATCGCCACATGCTTCTCCAATGGCAGGGCAGATCTCATTCTCATGTCCTTGTGCCGCAGGGCTGGGGCGAGCTCATCACACAGTCCCATGAATGTGGCTTTCCTCATCCAAATGTTCTGCAGCCACTGCTTGTGATCCCACCACTCAGTGCTTGTTTCCCGAGCCCAAAAGTGGAGTTCCACTGTGGTCAGCACCTCCATGAATGCCACAAGCAATCTCGTGTGTCATAGCTACTATGCGTGGCGAGATCAATGTCGCACTCCTCTTGCCTTTGTAGTTTAAGGAATAACTCCACTGTCACTCATGACATGTTAGTGAGAGTGAGCGGCATACTGATCAACAGTGCAAAATCCATTCCTGCAGACCAAAGAGGCAGAGCACGCAGTACTTGAAATATGGCGCCAAATGCGGATGGAAGCACAGTGATTGCTGGGATGTGAAGCAATGCACCACGGGGCTTTGGGACAGGACCCAGGATGCTCCACGACGCCCTCCGCCTTCCCACAACTCTCAGTGGCAGAAGAGGAAGAGATGCTCTGTGCGATAGTTGCCCATAGTGCACTGCTCTGAATATCACTGCAAGTGCTGCAAGCGTAAACATGCTATTGCACAGGCAGCTGACAGTGTGAACACACAACAGTGGTTTCCCTTCATTGCTCTCTGAGCGGTACTCTAACTGCCGGTACTGTAACTCTGCCAGTGTAGACATACCCTCAGATGCTGAGCTATCTGCTGGAGTGCTGGATATTTTTTGGTGGAGATGGGGATCAGCAGAAGCGGACAACAAGAGAAGCACTAGAAACATGTCCCTGAGAGAACACCAAGAGGCTTTCTTACAATATTTTGAGGCAGAATGCTGACTGGAAAGAGGCTTGGAACTATGAGCAAAGTTACTGACTCCTGTTTGATTCCTACTGTGTTCAGGGGAACAGGCCTTTGCATATATTCTTTGTAAACAGTATTGCACCAAAATAATACCTGACCCAGGAACTATGTTAAAAGGGTACGTTTAAGCTTGGCAGAATTTGATTTTTATTGTTTTATAATTTGACAGATATCTATGTTTGTTTTTAAGCTTTTATTCTATTTTTACTTGTTTAAATTTTCACAGTTGCACGAAATTATGGGTGGGTCAGTCAGTGGGAGGTGTCATTCAATATGTATTTAATAACAGTAGACAAGGAGATTCAAAAAGATAAAGCTGTATAACTGTTAAAGCACAAATTGCCAATATCACATGTCAAAATATACAAAGTAAGTATCCTTAAATCAAACACTAAAGTTCTGAAACAGCATTTTTCTTACTTTGCCTGTCTGTAAATTTTGATGATTATTATTGATGGAAATATTTTTTTCATTGGTTTGTGTGTGTGTGGTGGAACTGATTGTCACACTGTCTGGAAGGGCTCACAACCATGGCTTCCAACATCAGGGCAGACTATCAAAAAGCATGGCAGAAACCCCAAACTGGTTCTAGGTTCTATAATTAGATTTCACTAACACAGTAACAAGATTCCTAAAGCACTATAACGGTCTTACATTAAGTCACAGACAGTCCCCTTGGGCATTCCAATATATGTTGCCCCCAGGCAAGCTGGACTATATGATAGATGGTCACTTACACCAAAATCACATCAATATTTAGGTTACTCCCAATCCCAAAGGACCAGTCACTTACCCCAGGTCATTTGTACTCAGATCTCAAACCAGATACAACACCTGTAACTAATCCTGTAATAAATTAACTAAAGATTTAGTAACTAAGAAATAAGTTATTTACAAGGTTAAAACAGGAAACAGATACACACACACGAGTTTCAATCTTAAATTTAAAAGGGTAATATAAGCTTCTATAATAAGCAGTTCTATATGTCCTTTAGGGATGACTCATGCCAAGCAGCATGGGGATCTCCTGCTTACGTTTAGGAACCTGTGTCCCTCAGAGTCCAGACAGCATAAAGAGACGTAGATTCTTCTTCTAAGGGATTTTTATTCTCCCCGCACCCATCCAAGCTGATCGGTGATGGCATAGGCATGGGAAGTAGAGGTGCAGGGGGTGCTACAGCACCCCCAGGTTTTACACGGGGCTCTGCTCCCAGCCCTGCATGTGGGGTCCCAGCTGCTGGCCCCGCCCAGGGCTCCGCTCCAGGACCCACCCCCAGCTGTAGCCCCAGCCTCAGCCTCCTTACCTGTGTCCGGGTCCTCCACTCCCGGAGACACGGCCCTGCTCCCAGCCCCATCTCGGGAGGGGTGGGGGAGGATGTGGACGGGGTAAGAGGGCTGGTTTTCAGCACCCCTACTATTAAAAAATGTTCCAGGGCCATTGGGTGATGGAATGAGTTCATGGGTAGGCTTCCCCTTCCTGGAAGGAGCGAGAAAGCCATCACAACAAGCTTCCACGGTAAACATCTGATGAAGTGAGCTGTAGCTCACGAAAGCTCATGCTCAAATAAATTGGTTAGTCTCTAAGGTGCCACAAGTACTCCTTTTCTTTTAACAAGCTTCCTGTCCTTTGATGCCACAATGCCTCATTTGCCTTCAATGGGCCATCTTGTATGCAGGAGGAGCACATTACCTTAATTAATGCTGCTTTTCCTGTTTGGTGAGTTACTCAGTTACAGAACTTTACAATGCAAACACTCAATGTAACTTCATATAATGGGATACAGATATTATAAGTAGGATTAATACACTACAGCATCCTATGAGCATTCCATAATGTCTAAACACATTCTTATAACACTAATATCTATTTTAACTATACCAACCCACAGGTAAGTCAGACGGGTTTCCAGCTATACATTTGTAAGCGTTCCGTCAGGCGGGCAGCTTTGGTATGAACTGGCACCTGATCTGCCAGCATCACAATAAGCTATTACCAGCAGGACAGTGGGGTGGGAGGAGGTATTGTTTCATATTCTCTGTGTATATATAAAGTCTGCTGCAGTTTCCACGGTATGCATCCGATGAAGTGAGCTGTAGCTCACGAAAGCTCATGCTCAACTAAATTGGTTAGTCTCTAAGGTGCCACAAGTACTCCTTTTCTTTTTGCGAATACAGACTAACACGGCTGCTACTCTGAAACCATCACAATAATGTTTACCAACATTTACAGATAAAGATCTAATCCTTCCAAGCCTGATTCCTGAGTCTGTACATTTCTCTGTTATCTAGTAAATAGCTGTGAAACCCACTGGCAAAATAGTTCTTCCTATCTAGTGGCTTATCCGCATAAAGGAGAACAATCTATTACTACAACCAAGTATTTCATTAGCTCAAATGATAGACAGAGGTCTGTGCTGTGCATCTAAAGGTCCCAATCATCTTAGTGATGCATGTGGAGGGTCAATATCATTCCACTTAATGGATTTTTTTTAATTTGCTTTTTTAAAATTTAGGAAATTACATAAAATTACACAACAACTAATTTTGCAAAGTCAAGCACTCAAAAGCTAGGAAATGCTAGAATTAAGGTTGCCTATGCCACCTTACTTTGGCCCCTAAGTATTGTGATGCAGACTTTAATTACATGATCAAATTGTGTGTTGCCCACAAGACCCGCTCCTTGTTCAGTGCATAGGATGAATGGTACTCAAGAGTACAAAATGAGAGATTGTATCGTGAATGAAAGGCTATTATCTGTAAGACCCTGGCTTCATTTGTTGTAGAAGTTAAAATATGTGAAGCGAAGGACGCAGGGAGACTGCAGGAAAAGAAAGAATGGTCTCATGGTTAAGGCAATTAAATGCCATGCTGCAGAACTGGATTCTATCCCTGCCTCTCCCACAGATTTCCTATGTGATACTGGGCAAGTCACTTAAACCAAACTTGTCACAAGTGACTGCTAATGGTGTGTTCCGCATTTTCTGGATGCCCAACTTGAGGGTTAACTGAATTGCTCAATACTCAGAGCTGCAGCTGAAATCAATGGAAGTTGTGTTTTGAATATGTACAGAGCTACAAAAATGCCAAATACTTAAAAAAAAAAAAAAAAGTCCTAGATTTCTCAAATTCAGCACCCAAAATTACAGTACACCCCTTACAGGTTGGGCCATAAAAGGGATGTGCATCAATTCTCCATCTGTAAAGCAGAGATAACAAATTACCTCAGAGACATTTAGCAAAGATAAAGTAATTTATGTGTGAAGCACTAAGCTACAATGCTGATGAGCGTCCATGATGAGAAAAGCCCACGAGGAAATTAATAATCCTATACGCGATGCAGGGTTTAATTGTAGTAAATTAGGCAGGGGCCACACACCAAATGCTAGTATGAAAATGAATACTGAGCAACTTCCATTCAGAGAGCACTGTTCACCCTCTGCACTGACTGAGGCAGGGTCCTGTGGAAAAGACAGTACATGATTAACGTAAGAACATAAGAGGCTGCTGTCGTGGATCAGACAATAGTGTATCTTGCTCAGTATCCTGTTTCCGACAGTTGCCGATACCAGAGCTTCACGGAGACCATATAGAAGAAAGCAACTATGGAGTGATCCATGCTTGTGTTCCACTCCTGTCTTCTAATATAGGTTTAGGGTGGCCTTGACAATGGGATTGCGTCCCTGACTATCTTTGCTAATGGTCATTGATAGACCTATCCTCCATTAATTTATCTAGTTTTTTTTTTAAACCCAGTTATACTTCTGGATTTATATAGTGGCATTATGGTATTCTTGTTGCAAAAAAAGCAAATGTCATTCTGGGATGTATTAGCAGGAGTGTTGTAAGCAAGACATGAGAAGTAGTTCTTCTGCTCTACTCTGATTAGGCCTCAACTGGAGTATTGTGTCCAGTTCAGGGTGTCACATTTCAGGAAAGATATGGACAAATTAGAGAAAGTCCAGAGAAAAGAAACAAAGATAATTAACAGTCTAGAAAACATGACCTATGAAAAAACTGGGTTTGTTTAGTCTGGAGAACAGAAGATTGAGAAAGCACATGATCATGCATCCGATGAAGTGAGCTGTAGCTCACGAAAGCTCATGCTCAAATAAATTGGTTAGTCTCTAAGGTGCCACAAGTCCTCCTTTCCTTTTCACATGATAACAGTTTTCAAGTACATAAAAGGTTGTAATAAGGAGAAAAGAGGATAAATTATTCTCCCTAACCTTTGAGGATAAGCCAAGAAGCAATGGGCTCAAATTGCAGCAAGGGAGGTTTAGGTTGGACATTAAGAAAAGCTTCCTGTCAGGGTGGTTAAGCCCTGGAACAAACTGCCGAGGGAGGCTGTGGAATCTCCATCATTGTTGGCGAGCAGGTTAGACAAACGCCTGACAAGCCCGGTCTAGAGCCGGGGGTCTCAAACTTCACTGCACCATAACCCCCTTTTAACAGAGATCAGGACACGACCCCAGGAGGGGGGACCAAAGGCTGAGCTCGCCCGAGCCCCGCCGCCCTGGGCAGGGGGGCCAAAGCCCAAGCCCCACCGCCCCAGGCCTGAGCCCCACCAACCGGGGCTGAGGCTGCTGGGCCCGGGCTTTGACCCTGGGCCCCAGCCAGCCTCAGGCCAACGCTGGCGTCGCCAAGCGGACTCACAGCCCGCCCCGGCGTCCTGGCCCCAGCCTGCGAACTGCCGGGGAGCGGGGGCCGGCCGGGGAGCGGGCGGGGGCCGGCCGGGGAGCGGGCGGGGGCCGGCCGGGGAGCGGGCGGGGGCCGGGGCCGGCCGGGGAGCGGGAGGGGGCCGGGGAGCGGGGGCCGGCCGGGGAGCGAGCGGGGGCCGGGGAGCGGGCGCGGGCCGGGAGCCGGCCGGGGAGCGGGGGCCGGCCGGGAGCCGGCCGGGGAGCGGGAGCGAGCGGGGGCCGGGGAGCGGGAGCGAGCGGGGGCCGGGGAGCGGGAGCGGGCGGGGGCCGGCCGGGGAGCGGGGGCGGGCCGGGGCCGGCCGGGGAGCGGGAGCGGGCGCGGGCCGGGAGCCGGCCGGGGAGCGGGCGCGGGCGGGGGCCGGCCGGGGAGCGGGGTCCGGCCGGGGAGCGGGGGCCGGCCGGGGAGCGGGAGCGGGCGGGAGCCGGGGAGCGGGAGCCGGCCGGGGAGCGGGCGGGAGCCGAGGAGCGGGAGCCGGCCGGGGAGCGGGAGCGGGCGGGGGCCGGCCGGGGAGCGGGCGCGGGCGGGGGCGGGCCGGGGAGCGGGCGGGAGCCGGGGAGAGCCGGGGAGCGGGAGCGAGCGGGAGCCGGGGAGCGGGAGCCAGCCGGGGAGCGGGAGCGAGCGGGAGCGGGAGCCGGCCGGGGAGCGGGGGCCGGCCGGGGAGCGGGAGCCGGGGAGCGGGAGCGAGCGGGAGCCGGGGAGCGGGAGCCGGCCGGGGAGCGGGAGCGAGCGGGAGCGGGAGCCGGGGAGCGGGAGCCGGCCGGGGAACGGGAGCGGGAGCGGGGGCCGGGCCTGCAGGGCTGCGCGCGGAACGGGCGTTTTCAGAGACCCGCGTTGCCAGGGGCCTCGCGCCCAGCAACCGCCGCCATTTTATTCCCCTCCCCCGCCCGTTCCGCCAGCTGAGCTCCCCTCTGACGCCTGCGGCCAGCGCGGCCCAAGCGAGCCTGAGGAGCCCGCGGCGAGCCCGGCCCGGCTCCGCAGGGGGCGAGCGGCGAACCGCCCGCCTGGGCCCGGCCTGCGAAAGCCCAAAGCCAGGGCCGGGCCGCGGGCAGAAGGACGTCTGGGCCCCCCCAATCAGCGCGCCACAGCCAGAATAAGCGGCGCCCATTGGACGTTGCCCGCCCGGCCGCGCCAATCAGGGCCTTTGTTTAGGGTTACGTGAGGAGAAGGAGGCGTTTGCCGGTCACAGCCAATAGACGGAGCAGAAGGCCGAGTGATCAGCGGTCACCTGGCTCGCCCCTCTCGACTCATTGATTGGCTACGGAGTCTGTCCGTTTAGCGCGACTCGTTTCCTGTTCGTTGGCAGAGCTGTCAGGGTTTTGTGTCCACCATCAATGCCCGCTTCCTTTTCCCGGTGATTGGCTGATAGAGTTGTCAGTGAAACGATTCCACTGTCTGATTGGTTATGGGAACTGTCAGCTAATGACCTTCTTTCCCTCTCAGATCCTCCCTGTGACTGGTGAGTGGCTGTAGAATGTGTCAGTGCAGCGTTTCTCCTCACTGATTGGTTCTTCGGGCTGTCAGTAGGCTCCCTTCTCTCGACATGCCCGCCCCGTGTTGTCAGTGATTGGCCGCAGGAAGTGTCAGTTCGGCGGCTCCCCCAATGGGCGGCCCGGGGTGTGTGCGGTGCGCGCGGTGTGGCCGGCCCGGCGGCGGCGGCAGCGGGAGGAGGCGGCGGCGGCGCGCGCCTGGATCCCGGTCGCGAGGAGGCGGAGGAGGATGTGGCGCGCGGAGGGGAAATGGCTGCCGAAAACAAGCCGGAAGGTGAGAGCGCGGCGGGGCCGGGCCCGGCCCCTCAGCCCGGCCGGGGAGCGGGGCGCATCCGCGGGGCAGGCGCCCAACGCCGCGGGCCGGGCCGCGCAGCCCCGCGCCAGAAAGTTTCGCTGTGCCGGGCGGAGGGGGGCGCGGCCCAGCCCGGCGGGGCAGGGTACCGGCGTCCCCCGTGCGGGGAGCGAGCCGCGGGGACGCCCCCTCTCGGGCCGCTGGCGAGGGAAGGGCACCACCTCCCCCGTCTCCGCCATTGGGCCGGGGCACCCATCCCCCGCCTTCCCACCACGGACCCGTCCGGCCCTCGGACCTCCCCTGCGCCGGGGGGGGCAGGGCACCCCCTTCTCCCCGTGGGGGGCTCGGCCACGGCACCCCGTCCCCCGCTTCTCCCCCCCTCCCGCACCGTGGGGGGGGCCCGGCCACGGCACCCCGTCCCCCGCTTCCCCCCCCTCCCGCACCGTGGGGGGGGCCCGGCCACGGCACCCCGTCCCCCGCTTCCCCCCCCCCTCCCGCACCGTGGGGGGGCCCGGCCACGGGCACCCCGTCCCCCGCTTCTCCCCCCCCTCCCGCACCGTGGGGGGGCCTGGCCACGGCACCCCGTCCCCCGCTTCTCCCGCACCGTGGGGGGGGCCCGGCCACGGCACCCCGTCCCCCGCTTCCCCCCCCTCCCGCACCGTGGGGGGGGCCGGCCACGGGCACCCCGTCCCCCGCTTCTCCCCCCCCTCCCGCACCGTGGGGGGGGCCCGGCCACGGGCACCCCGTCCCCCGCTTCTCCCCCCCCCTCCCGCACCGTGGGGGGGGCCCGGCCACGGCACCCCGTCCCCCGCTTCCCCCCTCCCGCACCGTGGGGGGGGGCCGGCCCCGGGCACCCCCCCCGCTTCTCCCCCCCCCTCCCGCACCGTGGGGGGGGGCCCGGCCACGGACACCCCGTTCCCCGCTTCTCCCCCCCTCCCGCACCGTGGGGGGGGCCCGGCCACGGCACCCCGTCCCCCGCTTCTCCCCCCCTCCCGCACCGTGGGGGGGGGGCCAGCCACGGGCACCCCGCCCTCCTCTTCTCTCCTCCCTGTTGGGGGGGGCCCAGCCACGGCTCCCTGTTCCCCCCTTCTCCACCTCCCCCCTCCCGCCCTGTAGGGGGCCGGCCACAGGCACCCTGTCCCCTACTTCTTCCCTCTCCCCCGTACCATGGGGGGGGCCAGCCACGGGCTCCTCATACCCCACTTTTCCCCTCCCCCACTCCTCCCCATGGGAGGGCTGGCCATGGGCACCCTGTCCCCCACTCCTTCTCTCCCCCACTCTCCTCCTCTCCCATTCTTCTGCGCCATGGGGGGGGCCGGCCACAGGCACCCTGTCCCCCACTTAGCCCCTCTTGTGAGGTGGTGAGGGCTGTCCAGGGGCTCCCCGTCTGCCCACTCCCCTCCCGCGCCATGGGGGTGGGGGGTATCGTGATCCATAGGGGACCACCATGGGGGGGGAGGGCAGGCTGCAAGCACCCCTTCCCTTCTGCCATGGGGGGGAAGGGCAAGGGCAGGCCGTGGGTCCTCAATCCTCCACCTCCTCACGATGCAGATGAGGGTGGGCTGCGGATACCCAGCTGCATCCTCACGCCCCCCTTCCCCTACCATGGGGGAAACCTTTGTCTAATAAACAATAATAATGTACATTCCCAAGTATCTCTCCTCAGGGAAGAGGGTAGGGAAAGCATGTGTCCACCAACCCTGGTCAGGGCATGTGTACCACTTCACTATGAGGGAGGGGATGGCCATACAGAATGAACTTCCTCACTTCACCATGTGAAAAGGCGTGGGATGCAGGCTCCACCACCATGGGGGAAGAGCTGGGCATCCTGAGCCCCACAGTCGGGGGAGTGCGGAGCAACATTTGCTCCCATCCCCTTGTGAGAAGATGATGGGCAATATATATGAGGCCCATGTAGGAAGGGGAGGATAGGGCAGACAGCTCCTGTTTTGGGTGTGAAAGAGAATGTGCACATGTACATACCCCCTGTACGTGGGAAGGGCTGGGCATACATGTGCCTTCCATTTGGGGCAAATAGAGGGCATGCTTTTGTGTACACGCACCTGTGGCAAAGGGCAGGTTATACATATGCACACCCTCCTGTTTGGGGGAGCAACTTATTTATGTTTTAACTATTTATTAAAATTAACCAATTCACGTCTACCTATTCATGCACATAACTGGCTTATATTAATGCGTTTTGTTGTTGCAATTTTCCTCTTCATCTTTTCCATCTTGTGTGTTGCATCTTGTGTTGTTTTACCTTTTATTATGCTCCTTGGGGTGGGAACTGTTTTTTTTTCTCTTTTCAGTGCCGGTCACAGTGGGGCCCTAATTAAGCTGCTACTCGAATATAAATACTGAATAATCTGAGCATGCTTGTGGTTGGTAGTATCCGCTGATGGGAATGCTACAGTATGGCATTTGGAACCTTCCTTCCAATCCCACCAACTGACATTGTAGGTGCACACCCACTGCACTCCTCTATAGGCAAGGTGTAGCATTTTGGCCCTCAAGGAGATGGCCAAGTATAACGTGGTCAGTTCTCCACAATGTGGAGGGCAGGCCAATTACAATTTGCCCATGTAAAGAAATGGTCATGGCATGTGCACCCATTTTGACAAAAAAGCTGATCACCATATGGGGATGGATCAAGACATGTATACTCCTGTCATGAGTTACAAGTTCTTCAGAGCAGGGACAACTGTCTGTTTGCGCTTTGCTTCTCATAATGTGGCCCTGATCCCAGTTGGGACATCTGGGAGGATCATAATATGCATAGCAATAATTGTACCCACCTCATGGCAAGGGGCTGGGTGTGTGCTGCTCATGGGATGTAGAAGGCAGATGCTGTCCCTAGGTGGCATAGCCCGTGGGGAGGAGTCAGCAGATCATACACTTTTCTCACTGGATGATGAAGATTACGCAGTGGAATGGAAAGAGCAATTGTAGGAGGACCCTCCCCTGTGAAAAGTGGTGCATCTCCCCTTACGCAAGAGCATGTACATTCTCCCCACACACATTGTACTCCACCCCTAGGGGGAAGGGCCACCACCACTTGCAGCCCCTCTTGTCACCATAAGTACTGCAACTAAAATTGAGTATATGAGTGCCGAGAGGGTGAATATGTTTTCTGTACTGAATATACAGTTATTACTCTCTATATGTTATTACTTACGTATACATATGCACATGAGTTTCTAAACTTTTAATAAAAAGAAAAGGAGTACTTGTAGCACCTTAGAGACTAACCAATTTATTTGAGCATGAGCTTTCGTGAGCTACAGCTCACTTCATCAGATGTATACCGTGGTATATTCCATAGCTCACGAAAGCTCATGCTCAAATAAATTGGTTAGTCTCTAAGGTGCTACAAGTACTCCTTTTCTTTTTGCGAATACAGACTAACACGGCTGTTACTCTGTAAACTTTTAATGTGTTCTTAGTACAGCTCACTCCATAGCAGGAGATTGGCATGTGCACTCTCCTTTCCAGCACAAGCAACTAAACAAAAATGCACATTCTCCTCCAATAACTCGCATAATGAGTTGCATGCAAAGCCCTTTACTGAGTAAAGCCCCGGGGTGAGAGGAGAGCATGCTGACTACACACCCTGAGGAGTAGGCTACACACTTTTCCCCAGCACTGTTTAAACGATGGTAAAGTCAATACATAAAAATCAAATATATATGTCACTCTTTTGGTTAATTAGGAAAGATAAATAACATGTTTTTTGGGGATGCCAAATAGATAATTTAATTTTTTAGGTATTGGAACAGTTCAACTATTTTGTGAAAGGCGCTAATGAAAAGGTGTGCTGTCAGAGTTCCAGCCCTTTGGAAGGATTGTCTGTCCTGTTAGGTTTAGAGCTTCTGTTGTTTTATTATTAGAGCAAGCCAATAGGGGGTGATGAAAAGAAGTGGGCAAAGAGTGTGAATCCATAGAGTAGGAGGGGAAATATATTGGGCATAGGGAGAGACATGACAGTTATACCCCCTGAAATAGTTTTCAGGTGATGATGGAAATAAGAAATCATATATTGAGAGAAAATAAAAAAGGGTTCAATAATACAGTATTTCTGTATTTTTTGCCTTTTTTAGGTTGTAGATTTAGGCAAAGACAACTTAATTTTGCTATTGAATACTCCAGAAGAGATTGAAAGTTATGTGGATAACATAAAATGGTAGTTAATTTCATACTTAGTTGCTTTTTGAAATTACTTTAGAAAAAAAACACTGTATATTTTACATACGAAGGAAAGAGTTAAAGCGTACAACTCTTTAGCTCAAAGTTGTTCTATATAATACATTGTTGAAAAACAGAAGATCCAAGATAAGGATTTTTTTTATTGCATATCCACAAGGGGGTAGTGATGTACTGTCTAAGATATTTGTAGTAGAAATGCTAGATAACCTTTTTTGAAACACTTTAGATTTACAGATAAAAGTGGTGTATTTGCATTTTAACTTAATAAGATCTTTTAAAAATGTTTATTGGAAAAATTCATGAGTTTAACATGCTGCTTTTACATTTTGGAAAAATAACCATTTATTACTTTTGAATGGTGGAATACGCTTCCCACTACTGTGATTTACATATGCATATGTGATTGCCAGGATTTGAGTTCTAAATCAAAAGTGATTTTCTGGTGTATTTCTCAACATTTTAAATTACTATACAAGTTGGAAGTTGGGGTCAAGCTGTGAACAGGCTTTGTGAAGTTGATGCTGTGTTTCTAGATAAATTCATGGTGGATAGGCCCATCAATGGCTATCAGTCAGGATGGGCAGGGATGGTGTCCCTAGCTTCTGTTTGCCCATTCCTAGCTTCAGGCAATAGGGGATGGATCATTTGATGTTTGCCTGTTCTGTTCATTCCATCTGAAGCACCTGGCATTGGCCACTGTCGGAAGACAGGATACTGGGCTAGATGGACCCTTGGTCTGACCCAGTATGGCCATTGTTATGTTAGGTGTAGAATGTGAACCCCTTACATAAAAACGCCTTAAAGATACAGCTCAAAGTAAATTCATGTGAGCAGTATTTTCCTGGTTTTTTTTTCATTGTATAGGTTTGTCAAAATCATAGTTTCACAACATATTTGACACCAACTTGTAATGTAACTGATCCACAGTGCCCAGAAAAGGAAAACAAATTGTGGTGCTAAAGCAGCATGCGGTATAATTTATTGTTTAATATTGTAGGAGCCAAAGGCATCAAGAAGGTTAGGGCTGATTGTGCTAGGAGCTGTACAGATATACAACTGTTCTTCTGTGATAGAACAATGAATGGTAATCCATGTAGGGGCCTCCATTTTGGAAGGGAGGGAAGAGAAAAATAGTTAGTTGATTTACCATTACAGGAAATAACAGGTTACAGCTTTCTTCCAAAGTGTAATATAAAACATTACATTTACTGTATCTAACTTTAACTTAATACCTGATAATAAATATTAAAATAATTTCATAAACCCTGCTAATTTAAGGCTATGGACAAAGTATATGCTTTGTGTTCAAGCCTACCTTGAGGAGACAGTGGTAAATACTCTTCACTTCATCACTACTGACTCCTCAGTGCTCCCTTTTCCCTGAGGAAAGTTGTCTTTATCTCTTTCAGTAAATTTTAGCTAACTTAATGTGCATCTTCTGGAATATTTTTTCCTTGTATGCTACTGTAGCTTGGATTGCTATCTTTTTGCTATTTGTGTGTGCAGTACCTGGCACAATGGAGCCTCAATACACCACTGCAACATAAATATTAAATTACATAATACGTAAAATGAATAGGCATATGTTGTCAGCTTAATCTTTCATTAATCCTTTTTGATTCTCCTGAATTCATTACTTCTGTCGGGTGTGTTGTGATCTAGAATAGACTGGGCTTTATTTTTTTCTCACTTACATTGGTGTAGATGATTAAGTCCACTGAAATAATAAAATCTAAACAATATAAAACTGGTGTAAATGAGAGGAAAATCGGACTTTATATCTTGACTTTAATATTAGAATTTTCTGTTTAGTAACCTTCAATTAATTTATCCCTTTCCCTTCAAGATTTTGTGTGGGTGTGTAGTAACATTTTTCTCACATACCCTGGTTTTAGTATTGAGAGTAGGTAATAGGTTTAGTGATTTCATATCGGTTAATAGTCATTAACCTTAAAGCTGCTGGAATGAATTGGGTTTTCATCTTGTCTGTCTAGTGTGTGACTTTTTGTTAAGTTTAATACAGGTATTTTCTTTAATTTCTTATAGGCTGTTAAAATCTCTTCTGTTGAGATGAATGACACACAAGGTCACTCATTCTTGTAACTTACTACTGCGTAAGAGCTATTGTAAATACCGTCTGTCATGTCCCATATTTGACCTTTTCGATTTTGATGTTGAAAATGAATGCCTTACTTTCGTCTACATTATGTTGGTTAACTCTTATATCTGAGTATAGCTAATTAACTCCTATATCTGAGTAATCTAATTTAAGTTGGACTGAGAAGTCCATTGCAGAAACCCAGATGATTCTCAGCTAGTCAACAATTTCTTTGTGTACTTCTAACAGCAACTGTACATTTGTAGTTCAGTGAGTTGACCTACTTCTGTACTACATTTTTAAGGAGTCAACGTATGAAATCAAGTATCAGAGGGGTAGCCGAGTTAATCTGGATCTGTAAAAGCGGCAAAGAGTCCTGTGGCACCTTATAGACTAACAGACATTGGAGCATAAGCTTTTGTGGGTGAATACCCACTTCTTCAGATGCATGTCATGCAGGTATGAAATGTTCATTTTTTAAATGCCTGAAATTTAAACTCTGCCTTTCAAAAGTTTAAATGTCAGCCATTTAAAAACACAGTTGTATGAAGACAAGTATTAGAACAGTGGTGCTGGTAGCCTGAGTATAGAACCCAAGTCTTATTCCCTTCTTTAACCTTTAAAATGATTTTTAATTATATATATTGAATTACTTGTGTCTGAAATGAGCTCTGTTGACAGCCCTGCTGACTGAAATCCATTTCTGTACCACAGCACTAGTACAGCATCAGTATTACAAGCTTCTCCACACCATGCTAACTTGAAAGGGACCCTCCTGTGAAGATCAGAGGGCAATTCATTCTACAGACCTCTTCTCATTCAGTTTTCCCTTGAGACTGTTAGTAAGAATGACACTGATGTGCAATTAGCTCAGGTTAGTAGTGAAAGAATGTTATCATCTGATAGCCTTTTGGAAGTGGACGATTGTCCACATCTTCAAAACCTATTACCGTGGATGCGCTTGTTAGTAAAAGAGAGGACACTGATTGCCTTGGCTTGGAAACTGAAGAGTCCTCTCACTCATACATGTATTGTTTCTGGGGCAGGATTGAAGTACACTGGCAGGGTGTGATCAGATTTCACTAGGTGCTTTGGTAATACAAATAATAAATAACATATTACAACTGCTCCCTGTGCTGTATCTCTCCTGTTGTTAAATAGAGGACTTGAGTCTCCAGAACGTTAACATGGCATCTTCAACCAGCACTGAATTCACTTTTAAAAAAACAGGAACAGAGAACTGACAGCAAAACAGTTATGTTTCTTTGTATTTGCTTTATTCTTCTGAATAGTTGAGGAAATTGGCATATCCAAAATGCAGTAGAACAGTGACTATGTGTTAAAATTATCTGGCCTGTTGTTAAACTAGTATTCTTACTCCTTGTCCCAGTTCAGTTATATTATCAAGGTGGTGATTATTGATTTTATAGCTATTAATTCAGGCAGGCTCAGTAAATATGATAGTGATGGAGCTGTTATGCTAGACAAGGTAACTGTTAGAATACTGTTGCTTCCCTTACTGCCAGCTAAATGAATGTTTAGGAGAATGTCTGCAGCAGTCAAAGGGTTTTGGCTTTTGAAATATTTACTATGCAACCTAATATTTATATCAAAGCGGAAAAAAAAATAGGGGCAATCAGAATCAGCAATGTTTTTAACAGGTGGATACAGATGATTGTGGTAAAGGAATTTTTTTTTTAGGTGAGTGTCTTACAGTTTTGAAGTAATTTACTGCCAAATAGTTTTGTACGGTAACTGAACATTTGTGTAGAAAAATACAGAATTCTAGTTGGATACTTACAACCAAGGGGAGAACATCACTTGATCTTTCATTGTTCTAGTATATTTTGGAATATGTTTATTTTCAATATGTTGAACATTAGTTTTCTGGCCAAGTTAATTTTGCAGGATATAAGATCATATTGTGATGACATTATTAAAAATATATTTCAAATACCTATTTTTAATCTTTGTTAATCCCTTTGAGGTGATGATCACATGAGTCTGACTGCCCTGGTGGTGGTGAGATTGGATCATGGATAACAATTACTGTGGTTGCTGGACAGAACTGGTTTTGAATCAGTTGTCATGAAAATATTATAAATATCTGTTCTTCCAAAAGATCTGTTGATTACCACAATTAAATGATTGTGGGCTGGAGGCCAGGGTGTCGTTGGTGCATGGTGCTGTGCTGTGGAACTTGGTTTTGCTGCTAGTCCACTGTAACTGGTCTCTCAGAGCTTTAGGGCTTGGTGTAAGGCTTGTCTCTTGACTCTCACACAGGTGGATTGGGAGGATGGCAACCAGTGTGGTAACTAGTCAGTCTTCCAGTGTTAATACTGGTCAATAGGTTAGTTAAAATTTCAGAGTATTATTCTGTGTTTAAAGACTGTGGTGGATGCTTTTTGTAAATTGTGAAAACAAAATAAAATTTTGTTCACTGTAATGTTAGGTTACAAAATACTTAGTTCACTCCTGTCCTTGAAAGTATGACACAATGTTTTACCTCTTACACAAACCTAGTTTATTGTATAATTGTTCATGAATGCTAGGCTGCTGCCATCTTTACTTAAAATTAGGCTGTGATGCTCTGAAGTAGAGTTCGCTTTTACCTCAGTTTTATCTGAATTTTAGTTTACAGTTTAATACTTAATTTGAAATTCAGATAAAATTCTAATTTAGAAACTGAACTTCTTTTCTTCTTCCTTTTGTATCCTTCCCTTTCAGAGGCTTATTAACCATGTGATTTACAATCCAGGAAGTGAAGTCACTCCACTGTTTCCAAAATATGGAAGACAATTAGCATTTCAGTATGGGGTGAGAGGAACAGTCCCCATACAATATTAAAGTTAGGCCATGTCTACACTAGAGCTTACAGCTGTCCCGTGCAGCTGCGCCGCTGTAAGATTGCTCATGTAGCCACTTTATGCTGATGGAAGAGAGCGCTCCAGTTGACATAATTAAACCACACCCCAACGAGCGGCGGTGGCTACGTCAGCGGGAGAATGCGTCCCGATGACAAAGCGCTGTCCACACAGGTGCTTCTGTCTGTGTAACTTATGTCACTCGGGGTGTGTGTTTTTTCACACCCCTAAGCAACATAAGTTATTCTAACAAAAATGCTAGTATAGACACAGCCTTCGTCTCGTAAGTGAGAATTGCATTTAAAAAAAAAACCCTGCTAGGTTCTTCTTATAACTGAAGCTTTCCTATTTTCCTTTTGACCTGCTAGGTGTTAGAGAAGCGTTAACTTAATGTATGTGCTTCCCAGTCACTTCATGGCTCTTGTTGAATGATTTTATATTGTAGTTAGATTTTTGAGATACTATGAATAGAGCAGGTTTAATCAGATTTTGCTTTAAGGGATAACATGAACTTAAAATTTAGTCTGTTTAAAAAAGGAGTTAAAAGTAGTTTCAGGTTCTTCATCTGCCCTTGAGTTCTCCAGCCAATGTTTGTGGTTTTACAGTAATCTTTTTTTATGTTGTCCCCCCCACCCCCCCCATATGAAAGACCACCCAAACAATAGGGAAAACAGATCTGTTGATTGTACCAGAAAAACAGATTACAGTAGAACCTCACGGTTATGAAAGCCAGAATTACGAACTGACTAGTCAACCACACCACTTCATTTGGAACCAGAAGTTCACAGTCGGGCAGCAGCAGAGACACCCCACCACCCCAAAAAAAATCAAATACAGTACTCTGTTAAATGTAAATTACTAAAAAAAAAAAAAAAAAGGAAAGCAGCATTTTTCTTCTGCATAGTAAAGTTTCAAAGCTGTATTAAGTCAATGTTCAGTTGTAAACTTTTGAAAGAACAACCACAATGTTTTGTTTAGAGGTGTTCATAACTCTGAGGCTTTACTGTATTTACAAAGTGTTCTCAAATGTGTAAAATACACTAAAAGTTAATGTTTTTTCTCAGAACTTGGTTTTATACTATTTCTACATGTAAATTTTAACAATAGTAGTTAAAAAGTTTTATTCTGAAATTATCTCTTTGAGTTCTGAAATTCTTGACCTCTCTTGGGTGGAGACCTTCATCTCTCTCCCTCCTTGGGGATTTTCCAGGCTGCACAGTTCCCCGTCTACACTGTGAATTTCCCAGAGAGTCAGACTCCATAAGCAGGCCTGCTTTGCCTTCTCTTTAGAGACTATATAAACTGCATCATTTCCCACAGTTAAAAGTTACCACACAGCTCTTTCTAAGCAAGGACATTTAGCTTTAAGGTGAAAGCATTCGAGAAAACATATTAAAACAATAAAAGAACCTACACACGTGCTAGTAAGCTTACCAGAGATCATCCAAACCCAACAAGGGCTCTGGTAGGATTCAGTCCTTCAAACCCACCAACTGGGGTGGATGTAGTGCTTTTTTTGTTTTTGAGGTTGCAGGTTTATAACACCTGTTCAGAAGAACCCTCATGAACTGTGCATTCTTTTGTTTATGCAGTTTGGGCCTTTGATCTTTTCCTCATGAAACAGGTGATCAGCAGACAAAGATCCGCTCCTCAGGCTAAAGCTTCAAAAGGCTGACTTGCATAACCAGAGGGGGAGGATACATTTTGTGCTTACTCCTCCCCTAGAGGTGTCCCAGGAAACCTCTCTTCACTTTATTCCATAAGTACATTCTTGTGTGTCACATTGTTTCAGATGTTCCTTTGAAGCTCATAACACTTCCCGGTGTTTACCTTGGTCATGTCTCCCCTGTGGAAGTCAAATACAATTCTTTGATACATAAACTTTCCATTTTTTTTATACAATGGTCTCCAAAGCTACTTGAACTTAATTCAGTAAGGTTTTTCATAGATATTGCAAGAAATTGCCCTGGATGTCACAAAATACATTGTGAAATATTGTGTCTACAGGTGATTTCAGTCACTCCTTTGTTTTCAATGTTTTACTGTTTAAATTAAGAGTGTCTTCTGTTCAACATCTTTTATTTTCTTTGTTTTTTTTCACAACTCTGCCTCACTCGTTTTGTTTTTTCTTCTCCTTCTTTTCCTTTCCTTCATCCTCCTTGTTGTACATCAACACTAAATTTAAAACATTTAGTGATGCCTATTGAGATGGTGCTCTTCATTGCAAATACTCCTACAGTTCTGTTCCTGAAGCGCTGCTTGAGAAACCACTCCTTTCCCAACTCAGCATGCATACGCTAAGTGTTTATTGGGGAAAACCTGTGGCATTGGAAGATCAAAAGCAAAACTGTATTTATTATGGGGAATTGATGCCTTTCACCTTCTTGTCCTTGAATGGATAACTACACCTTTCTCTCCTGATGGATTCTCCATTCAGATTGCTGAATCTGGAGTCTCTCTCTGTTTATTCAGAGGAATTATGGACTAGTGATTACAGTATAGAACTTGGAGTTATGAGAACAGATTTTCCTGAGTGACAAAATGAAAAAACACATTTTGTTTTTTGTAGAAATTAGGTTTTGCAAAACCTAAGATTAATAGAAATGTTTCCATGAATTTTTAAAACCAAATGAAACCAATTTAACTGATGTTGGCAGCATGTTTTGCATATTCTGTTGTCTGGAACCCTAAAAGAGCAGTTGATTAGCCCATTTTCTTTATTCAAGTTGCTAGTAAGTGCCAAATAGTTAAAATCAATTACTATAGACTATTTAACATCTTAACACTCTTAAATAATTGTTTTAGAAAAGGTTACAAATATTTTTGAAAAAAATCTTCCAGTGCTCTCTTACCCTGTGTGCGCTTCAGTTTCCTCATCTGTAAAATAAGTTAATGCTTCCCTTCCTTGCCAGAGTGTAAGGACTGACTGACTTTATTTTCTGTAAATGCTATGAGATTTTTGGATAATTACTTGTACTACAGCAGCTCAGTAGAAGTACATACTATTGGAATATTAAAGTATATTTATACAATTCATCCTGTTCCCATTATTCCTAGTTATATATCTTTCCAAAACAATGTCTCCTCCTCCTTGGTTTTAACACCTTTTAGCTATTTGTAGGCTCTTCTACAATCGTCACTTAGGTAAAATATACATATTTAGTTCTTTTAATCTTCACAAGTCATTCCTTCCATCTTCCTGATAGTTTTTATCATTCTTCTCTGAACTCTCCTTCTAGTGAGTTATTTTATTGGTAAAGAGTGCCCAGAAGACAGAATAATATTCCAGATGCAATTATTCCAATGCTTTGTGAATAGACGATAGTTATTTTGTGTTGCAGTAGTGTCTTGGGGCCCCTATCATGGATCAGAATTCTGTTGTGATATGCCCTATGCAAACACATCATAAAAAGATGGTCCCTGCCTCAGAGTTTTAAATCCAAGCTGAAGATGAGACAAGAGGTGGACACTTCAGACAATTGGGGCACAAGAGTAATTTAAAGTTAGGGAATGGTTTAACTAAAGGTGTGATTTTTAAATAAATTATTTAGTTACACTGGTGCAACTTTGTGCGTGGATCAGTTTTATATCCATAATTTACAGGTGAAAGTTAAATTGATATGAGTGTATACACATACGTTTGCTGTACTTTGCTTCAACTAAATTTACTTTTAAACCAATTGAAGTTAAACCAGTGCAACTTCTTTGTAAACAGGACTTCTCTATTATATATTTGTGGCTTAACCTTCATCTAGGGCAGGATGTTTGAAAGACGTGGTTGAATGGGATAACAGATCAAGAGCTTGAGAAACAGAAGTAGCATTTTTGTCAGTATATGGCACTGTCCTTATGAGGACAGTAGCCAGACAGCACAAGGATTTGTGTACTTTCTACCTGAGAAGTAACTTGCAAATTAGATCCCTTTAGCCAGTCAGGGTGTGAGGATTTGCCACAATTCATTTGTGGGTTAGCAGCTGTCCAGCGTCTCTGTTCTCTGAGACCATTCCATTTCAGTATAATTCCATTTAACTCACAGTGACCCACCAGTGTGGATTCCAGACTATGAAAGATTTAAAATAGCAGGAAAAAAAATTAAATAAAAGGCTTATTTTGGAACTGATTTGAAATTATCAAAATAGTTTAATGTCATTATTCATTTGTATAGTGGGTGAGCTTACTTGGGAAAAACAAAACACAAACCTAAGACGTGCCAAACACATCTATGCAATCATTTTCCTTTGATGCACATTTATTTACAAATGGTAAATATTTGCCAAATTTTTTGCCTAATTTTTTGTCTTTTAAGATTGTGTTCTTTTAGGGCAGAGACCTTATCTTGATACATGTCTTTAAAGCATCAAGTACATTTCTGGCACAGTGTAAGTAATAAAATAACTTTTGTTAAAACAACCATTGTCAAAATACTTACCTTACCTGAGTTGTCTGAAAATTCTACAATAGTCCATGCTTTTTGATGTCACAGGTGATTATAACTTTTGAAAAGTGTTCTTTAATATTTGATGAATAACGTTTCCACTACTGCTTCACCAAAGAGACAGTGGGTGCCGTGGACTAGCTGGAGTAAATGTTGAACAACTGAAACCTTTTGGGGCCCAGTCTGAGCCTTGATTTGAGCTCCAAGTGTATGTGCAAAAATATCTGGTAATCTGTCAACCTTAATAAAAGCTGTTTTATTTCAAGGGGCAATATCTCTGCACATGTTTACTCAAATGACCTAAATTTTGGATCACTAATTTACATCACACCCTCATGAGACACACCAGATTTCAAGGCAATCTGAGAAACCATGTGGAGTTGAGGGAACTAGGAGACTATTCCTTTAAACAGAAAAAGACCGTTAGCCTTTACTATATCAGAACTGGCGTGCCACTGTAAAAAATTACATCTGCTGGACAGTACCTGGCAACCGCTAACTGAGGGATAAGCATACTAACCAGGGAGAAAAGTACTGGGCTGCCAGGCCTCCCCAGAAATCACCCCCTTGCAATTTAAACATAAATTGGTTGTTTGTTGCATATTGCATTTAATTGTAAAATGTGTCAAATTTCTGTTAAGTAAAATTTGAATAACAAAAAAAAACTTGAATATATTGCTCAACAAATTTTAACAATATTGGTCCAATGATAGATTCACCAAGTAGTATTTGAACAGGTATAAATCTGGTAGAACGCCACCAAGTTTTTGTTAAATTACTTCAAGAATATCTGTGGCATTGATCCAATGGGTGTGTGTGTGTGTGTATATATATGGCAAATCGTTAGTAGTTACATAGCTTGTTGTACTTTCTTACCTTTCTTGGCTTTCACATAAATAGGTCATGACATGTCTTGTCCTAAACTGTCTTATCTGTTTCCTTTCTTCCTTCTCTGGCCTTTCACTCCCATCTTTTCTCTCTTTACCCTATCCCACATTGTACTATACCTTCTCCAATACATTTTCCCTCTCCATTCTTCCCCCCCACCTCCCGTCACAAAATTTCTGTATCTTATTACTTTTCTATCATATCCTGTTGGTGTCTTTAGCTCTGACCTGGCCACCATAGGGTTTTGCAAGATACCTAGTAACTAGAAGACTAAACATACTAGCCGCAGACTGATGAGAAAAATTGGGATTGGGGCAGACGCGTTTGTGCACAATACCCAAATGAGAAGCCACCCCCCTTCAAAAGCAGGTCAGGGACACCATCTGGCTTGTATGTATCTGATAATTTTGAACCAATTCCCAATTAAATCATCCCAGCCAAGGCTTTGTCCAGCCTGACCTTAGAAGTTTTTAAGGTCAGGCTTGACAAAGCCCTGGCTGGGATGATTTAATTGGGGATTGGTCCTGCTGTGAGCAGGGGGTTGGACTAGATGACCTCCTTAGGTCCCTTCCAACCCTGATATTCTATGATTCTATGAACCACTCAGTGCACCACCTCCTACTCCAGAACCTCCAGGCTTGTATGAAAATGAGAGTTTGAGGGGCTCTTCTATTTTAGCCCTTTTCCAGACTCATGGCTACTGAGGTGGGGGTGTATGTATACTCTTACTACTATGTTTTTTTCGCTGCGGTATTTACCCATACTTTTACCCACCCTCTCAAAGCCTCCTCCAGTGAACGGTGCTGTTGACTTTTCTCTGCTACTGCTCATAACCCTCCCAAGCAAGCAGCCTAATTAAACTGATCTGATTATTATTCACCAGATTCTTAACAGAAATTCTGTGAACTGGCCAAGTTTGGTTAGTTTTTGCTCGACCACAGTATAGGAAAACGGAGCCGCAGCAGAGGTACTGGAACAGTTTGTCTGCTGACTTAAGAAGGCATTGTTAGATCAGTTACACTCGTTCATGTTTGGAACATTATCTTCGCAACCATAAGGACTACAGATCTCATTGTTTAAAAATAAAAGCTTAGTTTCTGGAGATCCTGATGGTACACACCCTGGAAAGCTTCCTACTTGTCCTGGGTGATTTAGCAAGTGAACTTTTTAAGCCTATATATTGGTGTCCAGGATTGTCAGTTACATTTATTAGCAGTACACCTGCAAAAGTTAAAAATAAGTAAAATTGCTAAAAAGGGCAAGTTTAAATATCTGAACTTATTATGCCTTTTTATATGATTATCTTTTTATCTTGTGAAATACTAATACTGTGAAATACCTTGATGTTTGGTGGTTAGCTTATATGCAATAGATATGAAAATAGTTTGCTCAGAAAAAGTAACCTTGGTGTTAGAGGCCAGTTTGCTTTTTATAAGGGGCTATTTCTTTGATGGATGTGGTTTAAACATAGAAACTGTTGCATCAATATGACATCCAACATATGTATGCAGTCAAATAAACTCTTTTTTCAATATATTTTATATATAGTGTATTTCTTTTCTGTTCCCCAGCCCTGCAGTGTAAGGGCAGACAGTTATTACAGCAGTTTTTCAGCTCTGCACATGTTTTTAATTTTTCTATGCAATAATTTGTGATTATTTTTAAGAACCATAATCTGTTTCTAATTTAAACAATAACCTTATGGTTCAAGGAGCTAAACAAAACACTGATAAGTGGTGTTATTATTTGATAACTTATTATTAATTATTTGATTATTTGGTATTATTTGATATCAAGTTACTGATCAAATTATTTACCATGGAAGTTTAGCAATTTGAAACAATAATTATACTGAGTTTTCTGAAATAACCATATATAGAGTTAGATATTAACATAATCAATGTGGTAGAATTGTGTCCAATTTTGTTTTGATTTATCTCAGGTCTTCACCATTGGAAGAATGTAGATAGATTTATTTGGGTTTAAAGAGGGCTTCATATCTATAGGGAACTTGCAAAGTTGAGATCTAAGTCTAAACTAATCCAAATGATTAAAATTAGGATAAATTTATATAAATTTACTGTGATAAATTGAAGTCATGTTGTAAAGTTTTTCACTCTTTTTATAGTCAGTTTTTGGAAAATCAATGTGAAATGCTCGAAGATTGAGTTTAAAGGTGACCTTATTTTTTAAGGCGGGGTCTTGGTGAGATCCTGAAGGATTTAGAACCACACGTCCAACTGAGCATCAATGGGATTTGTGCTCTTAAATACTAAAGGAAATCCTCTGAAAATCTCTGAATGTTATAGTGGTCCCAACACATTAAAACATTAACAGACTTTATGGGTTATTTTTCTTGTGAAGAAATGTGAAATATTAATTTTTAAGTAATGCATTAATATGTCAACAACTGCTAATTACTTCAAACAGCAATGGTTAGATTTACCTTCCCGAATACCTAGGTACCATTACACTGATGGAATCACTTTCTAGATAATGTTATTTATCTGTTTATTTCAGTTTTGTTCTAAAGACATCCATTGAAACATCTGGATGCCCTTGACGTACATTTAAATACACAAATATGGTGATTAAATTTTATTGCAATGTTCAATTTTTTGATATGTTATACATCCCGTTTGCAAAATTTTCACTCCTTTTGCCTTCATGCTGAGGTGCAGTTTAGAAACTGATGTTCTTTAAATTTTATTTATTACTTGTTGAAAATTAGGTTTATAAAACTGATATATTTGTGAGTTTTATAGGCTTATCCTGTTTGTTTGTATGCTATAGAACTGTAGGCAAATCAGGAGTTGAGCAACACATATCGACCCATTTTTGTATTCTGAAATTACACGTTGCACTGATAAAACTCTGGCAGTTAAATTGTCAAGAATTCCATATCCACCTTCTGGATCACAGACAATTTAAGAACCAGTAAAAAAGGACGTGTGTGGTGGGGGGATAGTAGGAGAAAGGCTCATTGTGATTTGCTATTGTGTGCTTTAAAGTTTTATGGTCCATGTTGCCTCCCTCGGGAGGATGAAGTACAAGGAGCATGAACAAGCCCATAAAATTGCAAAGGGTTTACAGTGTATAATTAATACAGAACTTTCTATGAACTTTATATTAATTTCACTTGGGCTTTTGTCTCACTAACAAATATTTTTTTGAACGAAGATTGTTTATAGAATTCAAATGTGCTGATGTTCTTAATGAATCATAACAGGAACTCGTAGGCTGTTTTATTTTAGTATATTTTCTTAGTTTTCTGTAGAGGCTGTTTGTGTCTTAGAAAGGTTTTTGAGCTGTGGCCAGGACTATACTACGTGCTAAAAAGTCAGTATAACTGCCTCTATACTGGGAGGCTTGGCTGGAGTAAAAAAGCATATCCCTGACTGGAAAAAATATGAAGATAGTAGGCACACTTGTGCTGTATGGGGCAAGATTGTCTGGTGAAGCTTAACCCTCACTCTGGAAACTGTCTCTGTGCCATGTACTCAGAATTTGGGCTGATGATCACTTACTTGTGTCTCATTTCCTAATCTATAGAATGGGTGATATATGCTTACTTCATACTGGTGGTGGTTCGCTTGAGTTAACATTTGTGAAGTATTTTGAAGATGTAAAGTGTAGAAGTGTTGAATGTATCAGTAGCAATTTCATATTTAATAAATTGTCTGGTGTTTGATTTGCGTTTTAAATTAGAACAACAAAAAAATTTTGTTACAAAGTTTGCAACGCCAAGATATTTGATTGGAAATGAATGAAAAATATTTGCCTGAGCATTAGTCACTGCTCTTCACTATGTTTTCCTCAAACGAATATTAATCTGTCATGAGTCTGACACTATTTAATAACAGTACTGTTCTGTGTTGCTGCCATTAAAAGTTGTTATGCAATTTTAAAATATTATTTTATGACTAAAAGTATTTTACATACCTTACTTTCTTCAGGTGCAACAGAAGTGCATTTCTTGGTGCTACCTTTTAGCTAGCTGTCAGCACTAGAATCCCGGTGCTACAATGCTCCTGAGAAACTAGGTATGATAACACTGAATGCTGGCAGCAGCAACCTGAGACCCAGTGATCCATGGGATAGCCCCCAACAGCAAGGGCTGATCTCAGGGCGTGCTTCATAAGTCTTCAGATAGCTCTAATAAAGGGCAGAGAAAACAGCAACTCCTCCAAATATCTTTGTGTACAGGGTGGGGAACCAGCAGAAAATAGCTTTTCCCCCCCTATTTTTTTTACCTAAGGATGGGATGCAGAGATAAAGTTTCTTGACACCTTAGATGACTGCTTCTTGGAGCAGCTAGTCCTGGAGAGGCAATTCTTGACTTAATCCTAAATGGAGCACAGGATCTTGTCCAAGAAGTGATTATAGCTGGATCTCTTGGTGTCATAAATATAAAGAGAAGGGTAAACCCCTTTGAAATCCCTCCTGGCCAGGGGAAAGCTCCTCTCACCTGTAAAGGGTTAAGAAGCTAAAGGTAACCTCGCTGGCACCTGACCAAAATGACCAACGAGGAGACAAGATACTTTCAAAAGCTGGGAGGAGGGAGAGAAACAAAGGGTCTGTGGGTCTGTCTTTGTCGGGGATAGACCAGGAATGGAGTCTTAGAACTTTTAGTAAAACTTTTAGTCTAGCTAGGTACATGTTAGATTATGATTTCTTTAAATGGCTGAGAAAAGAACTGTGCTGAATAGAATAACTATTTCTGTCTGTGCATCTTTTTTGTAACTTAAGGTTTTGCCTAGAGGGGTTCTCTATGTTTTTGAATCTAATTACCCTGTAAGATATCTACCATCCTGATTTTACAGGGGGGATTTCTTTATTTCTATTTACTTCTATTTTTATTAAAAGTCTTCTTGTAAAAACTGAATGCTTTTTCATTGTTCTCAGATCCAAGGGTTTGGGTCTGTGGTCACCTATGCAAATTGGTGAGGCTTTTTATCCAACATTTCCCAGGAAAGGGGGGGGTGCAAGTGTTGGGAGGATTGTTCATTGTTCTTAAGATCCAAGGGTCTGGGTCTGTAGTCACCTAGGCAGATTGGTGAGGCTTTTTACCAAACCTTGTCCAGGAAGTGGGGTGCAAGGTTTTGGGAAGTATTTTGGGGGGAAAGACGCGTCCAAACAGCTCTTCCCCAGTAACCAGTATTAGTTTGGTGGTGGTAGCGGCCAATCCAAGGACGACGGGTGGAATATTTTGTACCTTGGGGAAGTTTTGACCTAAGCTGGTAAAGATAAGCTTAGGAGGTTTTTTCATGCAGGTCCCCACATCTGTACCCTAGAGTTCAGAGTGGGGGAGGAACCTTGACACTTGGTAATCCATAATATAATTAAATTTAACATCTCTGTGGCGGGGAAAACACCTCAGCAGCCAAACACTGTAGCATTTAATTTCAGAAAGGGGGACTACGCAAAAATGAGGAGGTTAAACAGAAATTAAAAGGTACAGCACCAAAAGTGAAATCCGTGTGTGCTGCATGGAAACTTTTTAAACACATCATAATAGAGGCTCAACTTTTAATTGTATACCCCAAATTAAAAAACTGTAAGAGAACCAAAAAAGTGCCACTGTGGCTAAACAACAAAATAAAATGAGAGACAAAAAGGCATCCTTTAAAAAGTGGAAGTTAAATCCTAATAAAAAGGAGCATAAACTCTGGCAAATGACGTATAAAAATATAATTAGGAAGGCCAAAAAAGAATTTGAAGAATAGCTAGCCAAAGACTTTAAAAACATTTTGCTATTACTTTTTAAGTATATCAGAAGCAGGAAGCCTGCTAAACATCCTGTGTGGCCACTGGAAGATTGAGATACTAAAGGAGCACTCAAGGACGATAATGCCATTGCGGCAAAATGAAATTAATTCTTTGCATTAGTGTTCACGGCTAAGGATGTGAGGGAAATTCCAAACCTGATCCATTCTTTTTAGGTGACAAATCTGAGGAACTGTCCCAGATTGAGGTGTCATTGAGGTTTTGGAACAAAGTGATAAACTAAACAGTAATAAGTCACCAGGACTGGATGGCTTTCACCGAAGAGATGCGAAGGAACTCAAATGTGAAATTGCAGAACTACTAACTGTAGTGTGTAACCTATCATTTAAATCGGCTTCTGTACCAAATGACTCGAGGATAGCTAATGTAATGTCAATTTTTTAAAAAGTCTCCAGCGGTGATCCTGACCATTACAGGCCAGTAAGCCTGACGTCAATACTGTGCAAACTGGTTGAAACTATAGTAAAGAACAAAATTGTCAGACACATAAATGAACATAATTTGTTGGGGGAAAGTCAACAATCAGTTCCACACATACAAAATGGGAAATGACTGCCTAATGGGAATACTGTGGAAAGGGATCTGGGCGTCCTAGTGGACCACAAGCTAAATATGAGTCAACAGTGTAACACTGTTGCCAAAAAAAAAAGTGAATATAATTCTGGAATGATTAGCAGGAGTGTTGCAAGCAAGACACAAGAAGTAATTCTTCTGCTCTACTCCGCGCTGATTAGGCCTCAACTGTGTCCAGTTCTGGGTACCACATTTCAGGAAAGATGTGGACAAATTGGAGAAAGTCCAGAGAAGAGCAACAAAAATAATTAAAAGTCTAGAAAACATGATCTATGAGGGAAGATTGGGGGGAAAAAAAGGGTTTGTTTAGTCTGGAAAAGAGAAGACTGAGAGGGGACCCAATAACAGTTTTTAAGTACATAAAAGTTTGTTACAAGGAGGAGGGAGAAAAACTGTTGTTCTTGATACGATAGGACAAGAAGCAATGGGCTTAAATTGCAGCAAGGGAGGTTTAGGTTGGACATTAGGAAAAACTTCCCAACTGTCCGGGTGGTTAAGCACTGGAATAAATTGCCTAGGGAAGTTGTGGAATCTCCATCATTGGAGACTTTTAAGAGCAGGTTAGACAAACACCTGTCAGGGATGGTCTAGATAATACTTAGTCCTGTCATGGGTGCAGGGGACTCGACTAGATGACTTCTCAAGGTCCCTTCCAGTTCTATGATTCTGTGGTTTTTGTAAAGGGAAATCATGCCTCACCATTCTACTAGAATTCTTTGAGGGGGTCAACAAGCATGTGGACAAGGGGGATCCAGTGGATATAGTGTACTTAGATTTTCAGAAAGCTTTTGACAAGATCCCTCACAAAAGGCGTTTAAGCAGGGGTTCTCAAACTGGGAGTTGGGACCCCTCAGGAGGTCATGAGGTTATTACATGGGGGGTCATGAGCTGTCAGCCTCCACCCCAAACCCCGCTTTGCCTCAGCATTGATAATGGTGTTAAATATGTAAAAAAGTGTTTTTAATTTATAAGAGGGGTCGCACTCAGAGGCTTGCTATATGAAAGTACAAAAGTTTGAGAACCACTGATCTTAAGCAAAGTAAGCTGTCATGGGATAAGAGTGAAGGTCCTCTCATGGATTGGTAACTGGTTAAAAGATAGGAAACAAAGGGTAGGAATAGGTGGTCAGTTTTCAGAGAGAGAGGTAAATAGTGGTGTCCCCGAGGGGTCTGTACTGGGACAAGTCGTATTCAACGTATTCATAAAAGATCTGGAAAAAGGGGTAAACAGTGAGGTGGCAAAATTTGCAGATGATACAAAACTTCTCAAGATAGTTAAGTCCCAAGCAGACTGTGAAGAGCCACAAAAGGATCTTACAAAACTGGGTGACTGGGCAGCAAAATGGCAGATGAAATCAATGTTGATAAATGTAAAGTAGTGCACACTGGAAAACATAATCCCAATTATACATATAAAACGATGGGGTCTAAATTAGCTGTTACCACTCAAGAAAGAGATCTTGGAGTCATTATGGATAATTCTCTGAAAACATCCACTCAATGTGCAGCGGCAGTCAAAAAAGCGAACAGAGTGTTGGGAATCATTAAGAAGGAGATAAAATATATTGCCTCTATATAAATCCACGGTACACCCACATCTTGAATAGTGTGTGCAGGTGTGGTTGCCCTATCTCAAAAAAGATATACTGGACTTGGGAAAAGGTTCAGAAAAGGGCAACAAAAATGATTAGGGGTATGGAATGGCTACCTTATGAGGAGAGATTAATAAGACTGGGACTTTTCATCCTGGAAAAAGAGGCAACTAAAGGCAGATATGATAGAGGTCTATAAAATCATGACTGGTGTGGAGAAAGTAAATAAGGAAGTGTTATTTAGTCCTCCTCATAACACAAGAACTAGGGGTCACCAAATGAAATTAATAGGCAGCAGGTTTAAAACAAACAAAAGGAAGTATTTTTTCACACAGTGCACAGTCAACATGGGGAACTCCTTGCCAGAGGATGTTGTGAAGGTCCAGACTATAACAGAGTTCAAAAAAACTTGATAAATTCATAGAGGATAGGTCCATAAAGGGGTGTTAGCCAGGATGGGCAGGGATGGTATACCTAACCTCTGTTTGCCAGAAGCTGGGAATGGGCAACGGGAGATGGATCACTTGATGGTTACCTGTTCTGTTTATTCCCTCTGGGGCACCTGGCATTGTCCACTGTTGGAAGGCAGGATACTGGGCTAGATGGATCTTTGGTCTGATCCAGTATGGCCGTTCTTTTGCTCATGTGAGAGACTAAAAATACTGGGACTATTTAGCTTGGAAAAAGAGATGACTAAAGGGGGTCATGATAGAGGACTATAAAATCATGAATGGAGTGGAGAAAGTGAATAGGGAAGTGTTATTTACTCCTTCACATAAAACAAGAACCAGGGTCACCCAATGAAATTCATAGGCAGCAGGTTTAAAACAAACAAAAGGAAGTACTACTTCACACAACACCAAGTCAACATTTGGAACTTTTTTGCAGGGGATGTTGTGAAGGCCAAAAACTAAGTTTTTTGACAATAGGTCCATCAATGGCTATTAGCCAAGATGGTCAGGGTAGAAACCCATGCTCTGGATGCCACATAGCCTTTGACTGCCAGATGGTGGGACTGGACAACAAGGGATTGATCACTTCACACTTGCCTTTTCTGTTCATTTCACTGAGCTCATTCTCCTGGGTTGAACAGAAATATTCATTGAGTGTGGATACATACTAGAAGAAATCAAAATGTTACAGGTAGAAAAGTTAATTTTGCCTTTTATCAATAGACCATTGTGTGGAGTGATAACATTGATCATATGTGAATGGAGGTTGATCATATGTGAATGGAGGTTGCTGTAGTCTGGTGAATCTGGCACCTGTAAATTGAGTGGGTGTATCAAGCATAAAAATCCATTTCTTCTGCAGCTTTGCCTGTAAAGACTCAGCTAGTTATTATTGAAAGGAAACTTGAGTGACGATGGAGATCGCCACAACTCTTTAAGCTTCAGTTCCCTTTGTGATACCATCATCTGTCCCAGATTCCAAATCTACTTTGTCATAATAAAGTACAAGGTTTTTTACCCTGCATACATTTGATACAGATTTTTGTCTAGCTACAGTGTATTCAGTGGACCAGTCAATAAGCACTGTAATAAATCTAGCTTTTTATATGAATTGTTGAGATCTTTTTGTCAGTTATTGGGCTAGTTGCACTTCTGATCCCTTCTGCTGTCTGTGAGTGCACCCCCGTTCAGGCCTGTAGGCAATCACCTGTTTTGGGTAGGAATAGTGTGATTTTCCCATTCGCAGACTGGGCATTGGGTGCAGTACCCTACTACTAACTGGTTACATCGGTAGATCTGACTTCAGAACCTGCAGTTCTCTTCCTCAGGAGCTATAACAAGTGGCATCCAATGACCAAAAGGCTTTCTTAAAGCAAAGTATTGTTTGTTTAATATTAAAGCATTTCAGAGAAAAGAACTTAAAACAATAAACAGTCTATACATATTCCTGTTTTACCTAAGGCTTATTATCCACCTCGAAACTTGGGGAAGGCCCCAGCTTATTCAGACATTATTGCAGGACATGTCTCTGTGTCGGTATCAGTCTGTTTCCTCCACAGATTGACAACTGCCCCAGCTCCCTCTCTAGAGACCTTTTACCCATTCAGTGTCCATTACTAGGCTCCCAGGCGTGGAAAAACAATTGTGTAGTTTTGGCTGGGGCCTGGAAATAGCATCTTCACTAAGCCATTGTCTTGTAGTTGTCCCCAAAGGTTTGTTGGGAGACTGCTTATTTAGAGCTATTGAGTTGCCTTTCTGTTTGTTTTTCCAACAGCTCCCGATTAAGCTAAATGGATACATTTGTACAGAAAGCCCAATGTAGCTATACAGTGACTATCTTGCTAATCAGGTTACATGTGGTAATTATTACAGATCAGAATTCCTAGATAACATAGCAGCTCCACATTCACCACATCTTTCTTAAGATATTTTGCGATTTCCTTTCCAAAAGTCTTATGTTCCATGGGTGTAAATATATTTTGAGCCCAAGTTAAGGATGTTTTCTGTAAATTATAGAGTATTTTAAAAATCTGTAAACCTGAAATGGTGTTTAGTGAATATGGTAAATTACGTTAAATGAGGTGGCAAACTATTGGATCTCGTGTTTCATCTTATGAAGAGATCTGGAAAGAGGAACTTCCTATGGACAAAGTAACATGTATTCTGCTTTCATGCATTTCACAAATTAAACTGCCTAGCTGTGACAGTATTAGCTGATTTGCAACTGCATAGTTGTAACACAATATTAGAAAGAGGACATTGTCCTTTTGAAATTAAACCAAATTTTGTTGCTGCAGCAAGAAACAGGATTGTATTTTTGTACTTCAAAATGTACTTTGGGCTAGAAAGTAACTCTTTGAATTACCTGGCCTGTAGCTGAAAGGCCTTGTCCCAAACTCTCCCCTTCCAGCCCCCGCTTCTTAGAGTACTAACAGGGCAAAGCTCTTAGGCATAGTTTGACTTGTATATTTGGGGGAGCACCTCCAGTCAAGCCAATGGGGCCGTGCATGGGGGCAAATTCTGTGCTGGCCCACAGGGGTACCATTTCAGATTTTGGGGAGGGTGATCTTTAACCATGATTCCAGGAGCTAATTAGGCAACTGAAAACTAATTTTTTTTTTTTGAAGATAATAGCTTAGAAATTATCTGACAGGAGCATTGTGTCTAATTCCTATATCAAAAAAGAAAATTAAATAAAAGACTCACTCAGCTCTAATACTAACATGACCTGACGTCTTGTGGCAAGTCACTTAAGGGACACTGGTTAGGTTTAAAATTGTAATGTATATTCTTTCTCAGATACTGTTACTAAAGTCAGAATGGACCATCGTTATCATCCTGCACGTTGCAGGCCACAGAATCTCACCCACTCGCTCATGTGGTAGACCCTAATCTCTGGCTGAGTTACTAAAGTTCTCAAATATGGTTTAAAGACTTCAAGTTAGAGAATTTACCATTTACACTCGTTTAAACCTGCAAGTGATCCATGCCCCATGCTGCAGAGGAAGTGAAAAAACCCCAGGGTCTCTGCCAATCTGACCCGGGGGAAAATTCCTTCCTGACTCATATGGTGATCAGTTAGACCCTGAGAATGTGGGCAAGATCCACCAGTCACTCAGCTCATTCCCAGCATTTCCTGTTCTTTCCTGCCAGACCTGACTCTTCTATTTTTGGGGGGGCTTCTCTGCAACAGTGTTTTTCCCAGTTAGTTCTTAGTTCTTTACTTCCCATTTCATACTCTTAAATTGCTATGGTTTTGTACTCATTTGTTTAATGTACTAATTGTTAGTAGAATTTCAGGTTTTATATAGATTTCTTTTTTCCTAGTAAGACATTTCACGCTTAAAATGCTCTTCTATGCTGAAAAACCACACGTATTCAAACAAAAGTGATAAGCAAATTGCCTGTGCTGATTTTGCAACCAGTATCACCTTCTGATATACATTGAACTTTCACAAGTCATGATGCTAAACTGCTCAAGATAGTTAAGACCAAAGCAGACTGTGAAGAACTTCAAAAAGATCTCACAAAACTAAGTGATTGGGCAACAAAATGGCAAGTGAAATTGAATGTGGATAAATGTAAAGTAATGCACACTGGAAAAAATAACTCCAACTATACATACAATATGTTGGTGGCTAATTTAGCTACAACTAATCAGGAGAAAGATCTTGGAGTCATCGTGGATAGTTCTCTGAAGATGTCTACGCAGTGCGCAGCGGCAGTCAAAAGAACAAACGGGATGTTAGGAATCATTAAAAAAGGGATTGAGAATAAGACGGAGAATATCTTATTGCTCTTATATAAATCCACAATACGCCCACATCTTGAATACTGCGTACAAGTGTGGTCCCCTCATCTCAAAAAAGATATACTGGCATTAGAAAAGGTTCAGAAAAGGGCAACTAAAATGATTAGGGGTTTGGAACGGGTCCCATATGAGGAGAGATTAAAGAGGCTAGGACTTTTCAGCTTGGAAAAGAGGAGACTAAGGGGGGATATGATAGAGGTATATAAAATCGTGAGTGATGTGGAGAAAGTGAATAAGGAAAAGTTATTTACATGTTCCTATAATATAAGAACTAGGGGCCACCAAATGAAATCAATGGGCAGCAGGTTTAAAACAAATAAAAGGAAGTTCTTCATTCAGCACACAGTCAACCTGTGGGACTCCTTGCCTGAGGAGGTTGTGAAGGCAAGGACTATAACAGGGTTTAAAAGAGAACTGGATAAATTCATGGAGGTTAAATCCAGTAATGGCTGTTAGCCAGGATGGGTAAGGAATGGTGTCCCTAGCCTCTGTTTGTTTGTCAGAGGGTGGAGATGGATGGCAGGAGAGAGATTACTAGATCATTACCTGTTAGCTTCATTCCCTCTGGGCCACCTGGCATTGGCCACTGTTGGTAGACAGGGTACTGGGCTGGATGGACCTTTGATCTGACCCGGTATGGCCACCCTTATGTTCTTAAAGCTTCAAGTAGGGGATATACTTCTCAGGATTTGCAGATTGAAGTAAAGTGATTTAGGAGCACAAGTCCCATTAGGTCCTTTTGAAAATCCCACCCTTATGTACCTAAATATGAGTTTAGGAAACCTAACTTTAGGCTCCTATTTTTTTTACCATTTTGGCCTATATATATTTTTAAAACAAGTGACTAACTTTTTGTTAATGTGTAGGAAGTCTAAATAACTTTTCATTGTTAATGCTGAAGAAATTTTGTTTTGAAGTGACAAATATTTTATGTCACTAAGTTTGTAGTACAGATACAGTTTTTGTTCCTGATATGGCAAATGCTTATGCACATACTTAATTTTAAGTTAATGAATAGTCCTATTGAAGTTAATGGGACTATTCCTGTAGGTAAAGTTACATACCTGCTTAAGCATTTATAGGTTCAGGCCTTATTTTCAGTACTTGTGCATGTGACTTTGATTATTGTTTGTCAGTTAGTATCTCAAGGGGTGGCTATACTCCATAGAATTTAGAGGGAGATATCGCAAGAAAAAGTTGGGTTTTTTTTCTTTGCTGTTATCATGGTAGGTACATGTTGTTCAGAAAAGAAACATGATCTGCTAGGGCAAGTTTTCCATTGTATTTATGGGATAACAAACCACTTTAACCTTATTATAGGAGCTTACTCAGTGTGGCACAGAATGCCTTTTCCCATCAATTTCATGTTAACTTCATCACAGTTCTTGTCAAAGTTGAATGGGTGAGATTTCCATCATCTATCAGACATGAAGAATTTTTTCATTATGTGGCATCTGCTATGCTTAGAACTGCTGTCTAGCTTCTGCTACTGTGTGGCATCTTTACTTGATGTCTTAAGTGTTCTCTTTAGATCATAGGATAATAAATACTAAGGTAATAGGAGTGGATAATGATAAAAGGTGAGCTCATTTAGCAAATGAATGTTGAGCTTAGGAGAGGGTGAGGAAGCATATACTTATCACTTAAAGTAATACACTATTTTTTGTTCTCTTCAGTGCCATTTGGTCAAACTTACCATTCAACAAGGTTAAATCTGTTTTGGAGGTCATCAAATCTGGCTGTCATCTCATGCAACAGTATTATTATTTGGATGGCTGGACCATTTTTAGGCCCTACCCTGAAATGGATTTTTCATAAGTCGTCAGTGTGGTAAAGCAGGATGGCAGCCACTTCCATGCTGCTGATTACTTTCCCCTAGTCTACACTAGGACTTTAGGTCGAATTTAGCAGTGTTAAATCGATGTAAACCTGCACCCGTCCACACGAAGAAGCCCTTTTTTTCGACTTAAAGGGCTCTTAAAATCGATTTCCTTACTCCACCCCTGACAAGTGGATTAGCGCTTAAATTGGCCTTGCCGGGTCGAATTTGGGGTACTGTGGACACAATTTGACGGTATTGGCCTCTGGGAGTTATCCCAGAATGCTCCATTGTGACCGCTCTGGACAGCGCTCTCAACTCAGATGCACTGGCCAGGTAGACAGGAAAAGAACCGCGAACTTTTGAATCTCATTTCTGGAGACTGCGGGAACTGTGGGATAGCTACCCACAGTGCAACACTCCGGAAGTCGACTCTTGCCTCAGTACTGTGGAAGCACTCCGCCAAGTTAATGCACTTAATGCACTTAGAGCTTTTTCTGTGGGGGGACACACACTCGAATATATAAAAACGATTTCTAAAAAACCGACTTCTATAAATTCGACCTAATTTCGTAGTGTAGACATACCCTTTGAAATGGTCTGGCTGAGTGGTTTTAGGGTTGGCTTTAGCCATTTTTGGAGTTCTGAATGTGTACCTCATTAGTCGTTCTTAAACTTTATTTGGTTATTAAGTGTGCTTGTCAGAGCACCCAGTGCATATGCAATATTCAAAAAAGCAATTTTAGAGCCCGGTTTATCAAATAGATTCTAACTTTCTCTCTTACCCCATTACTGTAAAGGAAAATTAACTTTAGATCCTTTCTAATATTCCCTCAAACAAAAAAATGTGAAAATAAGCTTTAGCTCTGCACTGTGCCCGGAGAGTCAAGGGCCTTGGTCTGGAAGTGCCCTGTCACCAAGACTCCTTTTAATTTAAATCTGGGGGGTGCATAGTTGGTAGGCCTCATCTGATCTCCATTCACGAAGTATAATAGGAGGAGAAACCCTTTGTTTTTAAGTATGTGGATTTGAAGGGTTAAGATCTGAGGCCTATCAAGTATTTATACCTAGTCATTGCACAGTTCCAAAGCAGCAAGTTGTATTAGTACCCTGCCAAACTTTGCCCCTCTCAGATCGCTATTTACAGAAGTCAGTTTCACCAGAAACATTTTTTCAGTCTTGAGAGATTGGTTATTCACCAAGGAAAACTTCAAGTATTTAAAGAATTTATTCTCTCATTTTATATTTTGTAGGTTCTTAATAATTCCTATAATTTTGGCTATATCCTTTTCCAAGGAAATTGGTACAAGTGAATTTGTACAGAAAACTGCATTAAATAAGATCTCAGAAGACATAGGATAGCAAGTACTAGATCCTGGAATAATATCAGACTGGGAAAATTCTTTCCTGTTTTGGCTTTGACATTACAGCATGAACCAGTAACATCCAATTTCTTGTAGAAAAGAGCAAACCCCAAAGTGAAACCACTATTCATGCTAAGAGTTGCACTCAGATAAGTTACCCTGAAAGGGCCATAAGAGCTGCTGTGTTACTCTTGGAGATCAGCAGTTTATGTACATGGTTGCTAATTGCGTGAATATGACTCATTAGAGTAGATGTTTATTGTGGAGTTTATCATGAGATCTAATTAAACTCAAAAGATCCAGTGGATCTAGTTTGCTCTCTCAGTTGCACTTTGTCCTGATTGCAGGCCTAGTTGCACCCTATCTCTTTTTTGGTCTCTCTGACTGCACCCTCTCAGGTATCTGGCCTTGTGCCTTCACCTCTCTTAGAGTTGGAATTTCTCTGTTTTCCCACTCTTGCACTGGCTTCAGTACACTGTGCATTGACTGTGCTTGCTCAGCAAGGCCAACTGGGTTTGACACCTGCAGTTCTTCCCTTTGGGAGTCTATGACCAGTGTTAAGCATAATGACCAGTAGGGTTGCCAAGCCTCCAGGATTGGCCTGGAGTCTCCGGGAATTGGCATCAAACTCCTGGCAACTATTGAAAGCAATCCAGGAGGATATTTAAATAGGATATTTAGAGAAAATGACATTACATAGTCACGGGAAGGGGGGTGGGGAGAGGAGAGAATCTCGCGGAATAGCTTCAATCAGAGTTGGCAACCCTACCAGACAGCCTTCTGCCAAAGAATTGTTTGATCTTAACAATAGGAATATAGCATAGAGAGAAAAGGATTTTAAAACTATCCACATGCATGTCTTTTACCTAAAGCTCTACCAACCTGTGATGGTCTAATTTGAGAGAGACTAGTGGGTCTTGGGTGTCAGCCTGAACAGTTCCCTGGCAGCAATTAATCTCCCTCTGGAAAAGAATGTCTTTTTACCCAGTCTGAGTTCTTTCACTGTTCTCGGTTCCCAGGACTGCCCTGTGTGGCAAAACAGGTTTTGCACCTTGACTGGAGTCATGAGATAGAATCAGCTCAGGCATTGTCTGTTGACCACTCTGGATTGTTTACTGGGGGATGGCCTAGCTTGAGTCATTTTTCCCTTCCTGCTTGTTTTCCCAACAGTCCTGTTGATTTAACTCTGTATAGTTAAGGAGTAAACATCCCAATAACCTGGCCGACACACAGTAGTCATAAACTATTACAGAGCAGATCATGTCTGTCACACGCATCACTGCATATCGTATAAAATAATCTGCTGTGCTTGCATGAGCAGTTGATCTAACAGAAAGCATATTGTTGTACTTCACAAAAGAGAGCACAATCAAGCCCTAAAAATACTTGGGATATTCAGCTGCTAGCTTGAACCCAGGTTCTGCTTTCCAAAGTGATTTTAAAATCCTTCTAATCCTGTATTTCTCATTTTATTTGTTATTGATTACTGTAGCTATATATGTACCATAGGTTCTCAGCTGTGTTTGTTTGTATAAAACTTTCTGTTGGTAGGGGGGTCCAGTTAGTTGGCCCAAATTTGGTGAATGATGTTGCAACCCCATGTGCCAGTTCACAGTACCACTCATGGGGTCACAATGCTACAACAAACATGCAGGTTAGTGTTTGAGGACCTTCTGGAGAAAGTGAGTCTTGGCGGGGCAGGGGGTTTACACAAGGGCAGCATGAGTATCTTTTCAGCTATTGTATGGGGGTGGCCTCCGAGGCTGAAAACAAACAAAAATGTTGAGTGCGTGTTTGTAATTGAAAAAGAATTGAGAACACTTATACAAACTTTGAAAATGACTACTAACATCATTTTGGCTTCTGTGTTATGAAAATAAAATGGACTGATATTTGAAACACAAATCTTTAGTATTTTATAAATGTGTGGTCTGAAAAATTTACCATATACATATGAGCCAAAGGCTGTTGGGAAGTTGATGTTTGTTTAAAAGTTACATACAGTATATAAAAACATACATAAAATATATACAATTATACGTATTTTGACTATTCTTACTCTATAAACCATCTAGAAGAGAAATGGGTGGGGTGAGATAGAACTAACAAAACTTGTGCCTGTTGTTGAAAATGTTAATAGTACTGGGATTTCTACTAGAGTTGCCTTGAACTCTGCTAATAAATTTGAAGACCCGACCCTTGTGGTTACCGGAGAAAGGCTAATTTTTGTCTCACCCTTTTCCCATTCTGACTAATGCACGGGGAAAGACTTTCCATCACTCTACCCCCACTACCAGCCCTCTGGGTACTCTGAGGCCAAGTTTACACTGGAACCGTTACATCAGCTGTGCTGCTATAGTGTGTCTGGTAAAGACACAGTCTACTGATGGGAGCACATCTCCTGCTGAAGTAGCACCAATATGGACGAGCGTTTGGATCACTGTAACCTGCATCGCTCAAGGGGGTATCTTTTTCACACCCCTGAACGATGCAAGTTAAATCAACTTAAGTGGTAGTGTAGCTCTGCCCTAAGGAACTGTGTGTGCTTTCCCAAGTGGCTGAAGAATGAAACTGACCTGATTGTGGTCAGATGATCTACTTCTCTCAGATCTCAGTAGCTAGTGGAAGTTGACAAGACTGAGTTTTTACTCTGCTGCAGCTTGACAAAACTGTTTCGGTAGCTGAAGAGGTATTGGGGATGTCTGCAGATTTAGGCCAGGTATATACTAGAAGAGGTTTTCCGGTATAGCAATACTGGCAAATCCTCCCAGTATAGATGCAGTTTAAAAGTGCTTTTTTCCAGAGTATCTTATATAAAAGTTCCCCGAGTGAAATAATATATACCAGCAAATATGCAGTGTAGTTGCAGCCACGTCAGTCCCAGGATATTAGAAAGACAAGGTGTTTGAGATAATATATTTTGTTGGATCAACTTATGTTGGTGAAAGAGACAAACTTTCAAGCTCTGCAGCTTGTTTCTCTCGCTATACCAGCAAAAGCAGTTTTTTGCTGCTATAAAAATGTTGCCAAAAGTGATACCCCCAGCAACATTACTGTATTGGCACGATTCTAATGGATACCAGGCCTTAGAAAGCTGACATTGCTTCAGTTTATATTCAGTTGAAATTCAGAAGGTTACCTTCATGATCATAAGGGATAGATATTTAATGTTTTTAAAGTTAAATCTTAAATTCTCCCAAAGTTTACTGGTTTTCCTACTGCCACTTGCCATGGAAAACTACCTGCTCCTCAGTGGCAAGTAGGCCAGTGGATTTTTCAGGTCTTGTTAATTTGATTTTATTATAACAATTTCCCCCCTCATGTTACATGCATTATATGTATTTTTTTCCTTCTAGATGATCATGGGAACAGCAATGGCAGTCATGTAAAAATCTTTTTACCGAAGAAGCTGCTTGAATGTCTACCAAAATGTTCAAGTTTACCAAAAGAGAGGCACCGCTGGAACACTAATGAGGTAGCAATTTTTTTGTCTTTTGATTGCACTTTTCTTGGTGCTTATTGGCTGTTTTCTTCAAGAAAACTCAGGAAATATTGTAGGTGAAATTGTTAATATGGAAACCCATGACCTTTGGTATCTAACAGAAGCTGACTCACTTTCTGAGAGGCTTGTGTTATTTAATGAGCTTTGAATTGTGCTTGTTTCAAAAAGACAGAATGAGCATGCTGACTAATTTGGCAGGAGTCTGTTCTGTTCGTATATGTTGCAATGTTTCTCAAAGGCTTAGTTAAACTCTACATGTGTCTGATTTAAATATTCTTACTGTTGTCAGGACTTAAGATATGGCTTTGGTACTGTACTAAACAGTATTGTTTTGAAAATGTGAAATTACTCTTAACATGGATAATGATAGATTTCCTAGCAGTAAAACAATACTTATTCCTCCTTGCAAAATGGATTTGAGACTTAGCTAGCTTAGCAACTTCTGAGAAACCCTTGTTAAGAGCAGAGGATGCGACAAATAAGGTATTTCAGACCCGCAGCCCAGTTCTAAAAACAAAGCAGGAGGTGATTCTCTGACTGTGCCTGTGTAACTTGTTAACCAAAACAGGATTTTTGTGGTTGTTGTCAAGACAAGAAATGTACTCATTCCATTAATATTCAGTTGTTTAGGGGTACAAATTGAAACTTAAAATGCAGTCTGTGTGTAAACCATTGCCTATTGAGTCTTAGGCAGTAAGGGTGCAAGTTATATCTTAGTACCCTCCATATAGTTTTAGATCTGAATTGGTTGTTCAAATAATACCTGTGGGGGAAAAAAAACCACAAATATTTTAGTGGATACCATAATTAAAATTTGTCTATCACTGTAATCAATTATTTGTACCAGACTTTAAAAGATTTTAACTAAAAATGTACCAACAAAATGTACATGACAGCAGGTGGTCACTCAAGCACAAAACCAAAAATCTTAATTTGTAAAAACCTGGTTAGCAAAGTTGCAAACATGTTATCACTTTTTGTCTCAAATATAAATTTGATCTTGCAAATTGTAATTTATAAAATATTGTAATAAGGTTAGTTAGGTCAGGGTTTTTATTTTTTAATTGCCATCAAAAATTTCTAGAGCAGTGCTAAGTATCATGCTTTCATATGCGTTGTCTCACATGAATTGGGCTGTAATTTTGCAACTTAGTCATTACATTTTTCTTTTTTTAATTGACTTTCTTCTGTGATAGCATTTATATTTGCAACAAAGCATGAATTAGTAGCAATTCCTATGATTTTAAAAGATGCTTGTTTTTGGGAAATATTTGGGCAAGTAAAACTTTTAACGTGGCTGGAGCACTAGAACAGTATTTTATCTTGAAGTTTGGTGATTTCAGAAACTTCTCTGGATGACAAAGCCATTAAAAAGTGTAAACTTTGTTTTTTCGCGTCATGTCATTCATACCAGAATATCACAAAAATCTTCACATAATGCTGTCGTTTGTGCACATACATTGTAAACTTTAATTATAATATCTCATGCAGATAGCATCTATAGTTATAGGAATTCTGGGTAAAGTTACACAGTACTGAAGTTTGAGGGGAAAATGATTGAATATGGGGTGAACTAGAAGGTGTATGGAATATGATTTGTCTTTCTGGTGCTCATGTGGTGTACTAGGCTAAGAGAAGAGATTGAGGAATATTGTCTGAATGTGGGGCATGTGTCAGTCACTGTTGGAGTTGTGTTCAAATCTTTTAATAGTACTTGTGGTATAATTGATGCAGGTATGTCTTAAACTATTTGCCAATATAATTAATTTTAGCTACAATTACTGTAAGTGATTATCATAATCTTTTCAGCACTACATTGTCAATGGAGAATCAGTTTAGCTTAGTCTTTTAGATGTGGACCGTGACACTGTCATCTGTGCCTTTGTTACCTCTAAAAGGTTATTACCGTAGACCATCACAAGTGATTTAAGGATGATATTCAGTGGCAGCGGCCAAGGGACTAATTCTGCCCTTGGATTAAGGCTCATGGTTTCCATTAACTTCATTGTATATTGTACTGGTTTCAGTTTATCTGTGAATGTATTTAAAGGGTTGACCTTTATGGGTGGTCATAGTGGCGTGTCCTGTATTATACCATGTACCAAGAGAAGAGAATCTTCTGCCTAAATTAAGTTTAGCAGCATTAAATTTTCTTCAGCAGAACAGTGTCTTAAATATCTGCATAGATGCACTAGATTATATACTATGAATAATAAAATCAGTAGGACAGTGAAAGTGGGGATCATGTCCCTTTCTCCCTGACCGTGGTTCTTACTCTGAATTAAGTAAACTTCGACATTGTTATATTTCTTGTTTAGGATTAACTGATTCTCTCACTAAGCCTTGATTCCATATCATTGTATAAAATTACTGTTGAAAGAACATTGTGAATTGTAAGTACTTGACACAACCAAAGATTAGTTTAGTCTGTTGTAGATTATCTTCTCCTCACTCTGTAAATGTATTTTTTGTACTCTTATAAAACTACTTTGGGGATACTTAACTTAATTTTAAAGACCAAAACACAGTTTCTCAAATATTTAATGTTCAGTACATAGACAAACAGGTTTTTTGAAAACTGGGGTTTTGCAGAAAAATGTAGTAAGCAGTTAGAGAAGTGGGGCATTTTAAAATGCTTACAAACTTATATTGAGATTTGCTTTCAGATTATTCAGTTTTAACTAAAATGATGGAAATAGATTTGCTTACCAAAATCTCATCTATTTTAAAATCAACTTTATGGTGTTTTTATATTTTACAGTGAAGAAAAAGTTCCTTGTAAATTTTTATTTTTTTTAATTTGACCTCTGTGACAGTTTTTTTTTACAGCTGCTTATTTTTGTAGCCCTTTCTGAATTTAGTGTCTTGTGTTTTGTAATACTTTGTTATATTAGTCAAATCACCTGTTGCTACATAATTTCCCAAGACATTTTAAATGCTTTTAAGCTACCTTTTCTTATAAATACATAAGTATGGAAAATCCATAGAAAAGTTGTTATTTGGCGAATTGAGGGGAAAAAAGAAAACCCTGATTAATTTGCATCACATTAAACACAAATCTAACAAAGACTTGATATTTGTAATGTCCGTGTTTTAATAAACAAAAATACATGTAGGCCGACTCTCACTGAACCTTAGCTATAACCACAGTGCTACATATAACTACTTTCAGAGTTAGATACTAATCAAGATGAGTGGGAGTGACCAAATCTATCCCATTGTAATGTACAAAATTTATAATGTTCTTGGGGTGGGCAATATTCTTAAATGGGATTTAGTCAAGATGCTGAAACACTGACAAAACAAAAGTATTCTTCAGAGTGTCTACAAGAAATGAGGTATTTTTTTACTATCTTTTATATAACTCAATTATGCCTTTTAACTCAAACTTAGTGAAAAGCATGAAGTTACTCAGATTGTTCCTTGTTATGTGTAGTTTGTGGAAACAGCAAGTTGGCTAGTGTTATAAAATCTTGTACAACTATGTAAAACAGCCAGTACTTACAGGGCTGGAGTATTTTGATTACACAAACTAAATCAGCTCTGTAATCTCCTAAAAACATTTCTTTGACTAATTGTATACTGCCTGTTGGTAAAGGCATATAAAATGGCATTTGATAACATCCAAGATATATTAAGTATAACTTTCATTGTATTCAGTCTAGTCTTACGGTTTTTAAAGTTTGGTTTATCATGTAAAGTTAGGGCTGCCAAACTATTACAAAAATTAATCAGGAGATTAAAGAAAATTGTGATTAATTGATGTTTTAATTGCACTGTTAATAATAGAATACACTTTAAATATTTTTGGATGTTTTCTACATTTTCAAATATATTGATTTGAATTACAAGACAGAATACAAAGTGTACAGTGTTCACTTTATATTTTTGATTACAAAATTTGCACTGTAGAAAAGAAAAAGTATTTTTCAATTCCCCTCAGACAAGTACTATAGTGCAATCTCTTTATAATGAAAGTGCAGTTTACAGATGTAGAAATTTTTTGTTACATAACTGCATTCAAAAATAAAACTATGTAAAACTTCAGAGCTTACAAGTCCATGCAGTCTGTCGTCTTGTTCAGCCAGTTGCTAACACAAACAAGGAGATAATGCTGCCTGTTTCTTATTTAGAGTGTTACCTGAAAGTGAAAACAGGCATTTGCATGGCACTGTTGTAGCCAGCATTGCAAGGTATTTACGTGCCAGATATGCTAAACATTTGTATGCCCCTTCATGTTTCATTAGCATGGGAGCATGTCCTCTGGAATGGTGACCGAAGCATGAAGGGGCATATGAATGTTTAGCATAATTGACATAAATATATTTGAAAATGTAGAAAAACATCCAAAAATATTTATAATAAATTTAAATGGGTATTCTGTTGTTTAACAGTGCAATTAAAACTGCGATTAATCGGAATTAATTTTCTTGTGTTAATTTGTTTGAGTTAATTGCTTGAGTTAACTGCAATTAATTAACAGCCCTATGTAAAGTATTCCAAACTCTAACTTCTTATTGAATCAAGTAATCTACTGAGGTGCAATGGAGCATCACGAGGAAGAAGTGGCTTCTAAAATATCAGTACTCAGGGGTGCTGTGCCTCTTGGCATGTAGAGTGTCTTCCTGTCTCTTCCTAGCAGAGCTCATTAGGTTGACAGAAGCTGGGGATACCTGCTGTTAATCACAGAAAAAGCTCTCTTGAAGCTGTCTTCGTAGTTGAATGCACCACAGAGAGATTTATCTTCTTCAGGAAACATCAGAGCCATAGACTGGCCATGTGTTCAAGAAACAGTGATATTTACAAGTAGTCTGTGCATCTTTCTTTAAGTAATACCAAAGACACTGTGCTATAAACTCCTGAAGTTAGTTTTTTGATTGACAAACCAGTTTGACAGTAGAGAATACTAAATTTTTCCCATAGAAATAGATTCTCTCAATTTCCTAACAAAATCCAGCAGTACCTCTCATATTTAACCTTTTCTTCCCTGCATGGTAAAGAACCTCAGCTTATGTCCAGTCTTTTTCATCCCAGTGTTCAGGTGCTTCTTGAATTACTGCAACTCTGAAGATAGCCATCGAAAGCTGTCACTTATCTGTTGAGGTATGTATTGACTGTCCAGTCAGTGTACTCCAGGTCAAATCACGTTCAGCGTCATGTCGGTTGTGATTTTTAGCTCACATAATGCTGAACACAGTTTGCCCTGGTCTGAATTAACTGGACAGTATTGCCCAACGTTGTGTCATGTAACTTTAGTCTTCACAGTTATATTCAAACATGTTAATTTTCTAGTGAAGCCAAGCCCATTGAAAGAGGAGGCTGAAAATAGGATCCCAGTGTACGTGGGGACTGGGAGAGAGACAAGAAATGGGATGCAGTTTCTGAGAAGGGAAAGATAGGGGAAAGGTGCAATGCAGTGCACTGGTGCTTTCAACTTTATGAAGGAATCTAAAATATTTAAGCACAAAAGCGGTTATTAGGAACTGTAAATAGGTTGTCAGCAAATAACCCAACAAGTCATAATTAAGGCTACGTTTTAGTGATGAGTATTTTTAGTAAAAGGTACAGACAGGTCACGGGCAGTAAACAAAAATTCATGGCCCATGACCTGTCCATGACTTTTACTATATACCCCCTGATTAAAACTTGGGGCTGGGGCAGCTCGGGGGCGAGTGCTGGAGGAACGTGGCCCCGGGAAGCGCTGTGGGTACTCGGAGTCGGGGGGAGTTAGGGGAACTACTGCGGGTGCTGGGGAGGGGGTCATGGGTGTTCGGGGGGGGGACATGGCCCGGGGGGCACTGCAGGTATTGGTGTGGCCCACGGGGGTGCTGCAGGGGGGTTGGTGGGGCTGGGGCAGGCTCCCTACCCAGCTCCTATGAAGCAGCGACCCCAGCTCCTAACTCCATGTGCTGCCTCCACTCCACCCCCAGCCTGGTTCTGCAGCTCCCCTTGGCTGGGAACCATTGCCCCTGGGAGCTGGGGCAGCGGTGCCTGTGGGGCAGAGGCAGCTGGAGCTAGGAGCTGAGGGAGCTCCCCCCAGGTAAGCACCGCCCTGCACCCCAATCCCCGCCCCTGAGCCCCCACCCAAACTCCTGCTGCTGGGGAGCAGGGAGGGCCTGAGACTGGCTCAGAGGCTGCCAGAGCTGCTCAGGCAGCTCCCGGGCCAGTCGCACTACTGAGCTGTTGCAGAGGTCACGGAGGTCACGGAAAGTCACGGGATCCATGACTTCATTGACGTTCGTGACCAACACGGAGCCTTAGTCATAATTACTATTATAAAGTAGAATCCTGTTCCATAAATCATCCACAGGTGTGTTAAAAAAAAAAGACATTCAGAAAATAATGCAGTTTAGAAGATCCCAAAAGTATGGGATTCTTAATTGCTGTTACAATGGTAAGTAAGTTATACAGGACTTAATTTGCCTGTCTGAATTGACATAACTTAAAATTTATGACAATAGAAACATTTGCTGATTTATTCTTAGGCTTGTGAGTGGTAGTAGAAAGCGACGATGGAGAATTAACTGGGAATTAACTAATGGCTGTCTCCCCAACAAAAGAGGGTCACCATTAGCCAGTGGCTGCCATGACTTTCTAGGGGTGTGACCGCCCTTCCCCCTGGTCCCACCTCACAATATGGGCTCACCGTGAATAGCTAACCTTGTTAGTTATGATGGATATTATTTAAGACATTAAGCTGTATTTTGATTCCTTCCCCTTAACGAGTCAGAATGGGAGGGGGAAGGTTTAAGGGGAGGGGAGGGGAAGCAGGATGTGACTACACTTGAATATCAAAATAATCCTTTAAGCATCTTTGTATAATAATAAAGGAACCATATTACCAAAATACACTGTGTCTATTTACTAGAGAACTGCACAAAACACTACTGTAGTAAATGTTGAAAACATCTCCAACAAATCTCTATGCATGTACGGTAGAGAATTGAAGCATTTCCCCCCTGCTTTGCACATGTGGGGTAGGCTTCAACTAGGAAGTCTTCAAAGGGAATTATCCTGCATATTAATTGAAAAAAGTTAATTACAATCCCAATTGTTTTTTAATTTTTGGAGGCAAAACTGAAGATACTTTTAAAGATAACTCTAGTTAGCATTTTGCTGTTTTCCATGGCAAGCTGCATTGCAGGAATCTGAGTCTCAATGACATTATTTCCCATTTACTGTGGGGAGTCTAGCTAGTTTTGTAATCTTTCTTGTCGTAGACCCTTTGAGACCAGAAGAGATCATCATAATCATCTAGTCTGACCTTTTGCACATTGCAGCTATAGAACCTTGCATACCTACTCCTGTAATAGACTCCTATCCTCTGGCTGAGTTACTGAAGTCCTTAAATCATGGTTTAAAGACGTCAAGTTACAGAGAATCCACCATTTACACGAGTTTAAACCTGCAAGTGACCCGTGCCCCATGCTGCAGAGGAAGGGAAAAAAACTCACAGGGACTCTGCTAATCTTACATGGGGGAAAATTCCTTCCCTACCACAAATATGGCAGGCAGTTGTACCCTGCGCATTTCGGCAAGACCCAACAGCCAGGCTCCTGGGGAAAAATTCTCTGTAATAACTCTGCCTTCCCCATCTAGTGTCCCATCACTGGCCATTGGGGATATTTGCTACTAGCAGTGTCAGATCAGCTGCATACCATTGTAGGCACTTTCATCATACCATCCCCTCCATAAAATTATCAAGTTGAATCTTGAAGCTAGTTACGTTTTTTGCCCCCACTACTTCCCTTGGAAGGCTGTTCCAGAACTTTGGTCAGAAATTAGAAACCTTCATCTAATTTCAAGCCTAAACTTGTTGATGGCCAGTTTATATCCATTTTTTCTTTTGCCAACATTGGTGCTTAATTTAAATAATTCCTCTCCCTCTGATGTATTTATAGAGAGCAATTATCTTGCCTCTCAGCCTGGGTTTGGTTAGGCTAAACAAGCCAAGCCCTTTGAGTTTCCTCTCATAAGGTAAGTTTTCCATTCTCTGATCATCCTCATCCATTCTTTTGATCATCCTAATCACTCCTTCTCTGCACCTGTTCCAGTTTGAATTAATCTTTCTTAAACATAGGAGACTAGAATTACATACAGTATTCCTGATGAGATCTCGCCAGTGCCTTGTATAATGGTACTAACGCTTCCTCACCTGATGCATCCTAAGATTGCATTAGTCTTTTTCACGGCCGCATCACATTGGTGGCTCATAGTCCTCCTGTGATCAACCAGTACATCCAGATCTTTCCAATCCTCTGTTGCTTCCAACTCATAAGTCCCTAGTTTATAGCAAGGATTCTTGTTACTTATCCCTAAGTGCATGACCTTGCACTTTGCACTATTAAGTGTCATCCCATTTCTATTACTCCAGTCTTGAAGATGGTTCAGATCTGGCATGCTATTCTGGTCCTCCTCCATATTGGCAGTATCACCCAACTTTGTGTCATCTGCAGATTTTATTAGTACACTCTCACTTTTTGTGCCAAGGTCATTAATAAAAATGCTAAATAAGATTGGTTCCAAGACTGATCCCTGAGGAGTTCCACTGATAACCTCCGTCCAGGCTGAGAGTTCACCTTTCAGCATGAATTATTGTACAGTTGTCTCCCATTGTCTCCCGTTTAACCAGTTTCTTATCTATCTTTCAGTTCTCATATTAATCCACATCTTCTCCCATACTTAAGTTACTTGGAATGGTCAAGGCAAGCAAGAGATTTGTTATCCATAATCTATAATGTAGTTGGATCTCAAATATTTGGTCATATCAAGCATCAACCAAAAAAACACTCCTTCCTTAAATCCCAGACCTCTTACCTTGGGGGCTAATTCTCTGTGCTCCAAAACTGCACCTAAAGGAATTATGTAAAATATTGAGGGCTTCTTGGAGAATGAGTAAATAAAACTGGCTATCAAAAGATGACTTAATGGACACTCTTATTTGCCAAATTATTGCTCTTAGGGCAAGAGCCTGTCTATTGGAAGTAGCCCTCTTCTCAAACCCTTTTGGACAGAATTCTGCAACCATGAGAAATGGAGCAGAAACCAGTTTTCCAACATTTCTCTCCTCCACTGACCTGAAGCAATCACCATGTGGCAGAGTAAGGCTTTGAAGAAGTTTTAGTCAGTAAAGTTTGAATTCCTGTGAGTCTATTTGCTGGACTGTGGCTGGTTTCCTTTTGGACTTTATCTGATCCTTCACAGATTCAAGTTCTTTTCAGCCACTTGCTCTTTCTCCTTAATCCTTCTCTTTTAAGAATAAGACCATGGACAGATATTTCCGTTTTCACTATCAAGTTTCCTTAAAGTGAACTTAAATTCATTGGCCCTTTATATCCAAAAACTTGTCAAGACACACTTTGGATATAATTAGGACCATAACATTCTGTTTGCTTAATTAGGGACAGAGTCTGTCCCTAAAAGATGTAAAAAGATCAGAAGGTCTCCTGTTCAGTCATAGCCAAATTGATACCATTGTGCATCAAAGAAGCATATCGTAGATGAAAGGCTGCCATGCTCATTTAGTCTCCTGTTTCATTCTACAAGGGTATTTCCTACTCCTGGATGGAATGGGAAGCTTTGCCAGGCTGCAAGTGATCCACAATCCACACATGCTCACATTGTTATAATGTATAATTAAGTGCTTTCTTGAGTTTGTCCGTTACATTCTAGAACTGTAGACCAAGTCAACCTATTTCTCCTTTTCACATGTGCCAATCTTGCATGATTTTGTGATTCAGTTACTCATAGCCCATGTTCCTAAGGGAGAGAGGAATTTCGTTCCTACCTTGTAAATGGGTCTTCTACAAGGGTCCCAGCAATCCAGAAGCTTGTTCTGTTGTGTGTTTAGGTGCTAGTTGCAAAGGCAGTTAACCTGTTCTGTTAAGGGAAGAGCTGGGTATAAAGCTTGACTTAGGTGGAACTATCACATTGAGAAGAGCCCATATTTTGGATTTGTGACCCCCATTGCAAAAATTGCTCTACGTGGTAGCAACAAAACTTCCTTTACATGCCACAGGGTATTGGAATCTCTTGGATAGCTGAAATTCATCAGAGGGGAAATAGGATAGCAGAAGACTTATGATCTGAAAATTATACCAAGTAAAGGTGTATTTCCATTTACCCTACATGTGTGAGAGTTGCCCATCATGAATGAATTGGAGGTTTCTTCTCGATATTCTCCTTCTGAGCATCTTTCTGTGCAGCTTTAGGGCTGACTTTGTGATGCTTCTCATTGCTTCTGAAAACTGACAGTTGTGGCAAACCATGTGAGTACAGTGAAACTATACAAAAGATCAGCCTTATTAGACAGCTTCCTAACTCACAACACCATCCCCCAAAAAATCCCAAGGTGGTGTAAAATACAGTTCTGCTCCACCTTCATTAGAGTAAATCCTATCAAGGAACTGACAAAAGTTGGTTACTTATAGGAGGTTATATTGAAATTCTTCTATGCTCTTCTAAATTTATGCCATACAAAATTTGCTACTAATGGCCCTGCTGTATATTTCTCAGTCATGGTTACAAAATTAGCAAATATCCAGAGCAGGCTCACTGATTTCAAACAATTGAAATATTGTCTCTCTTGGTTATCTTGAAACCTATAAAAGCATTAATAACTGATGTTTTATGATGCACTCTTTGAAGTAAGGATTTTATAGGAAATTTTTCTTATCCTCCGCTTTATTAACATATGACCATGATGATGATTGTATAGTAAAATTACTTTGAAAAAAGATGTTTTTTGTAGTTGCGTGCAGCGAAGATATTGGAATCAATGTCTTGTGACTTTAGTGAACTACATCTAAAATTATACAGAGAAAATACATTTCAAATTACAGAAGCTTGTTTGCTTAAATTTAGTGACAAGATCTCTTGCCAAAAGTCTCATTCAGTCTTTGAGCATACATATCAAGTGTAAGTATATGCATACATTCATTGAGGTGCCTGTTTTTTCAGTCTGAATCTACCCCTTAATTGTATTTTGCAGTTCTCAATAGCACCTTACAATTAATGAAAGCGTATGGAAATGTTTTCTTTCCAGTAGTCAGTTTAAAATGGAATTGATATCTAGATTTGTGAGAGAGTATTCAGTTGGCCTTTCTTTTGTATTAGGTATTTCTCTTATGAAAGTCTAGTTACTACCATACACTGAGGTGCTATTGTACATAATTTACCAAGTAGTTAATCCACTTTCTGAATAAACTGATAAAGCCGACAAGTGTACTAGTGGCCTTGGGCAAAAAAGAATGATGTTCCCCCCCCAAAATAGCTATCTTTTTTTTTTGGGGGGGGGGAAGGGGCGGGGGAGTTGCATTACCATTTTGTAAATGCATGAAGAACTTGTTTTGCTAAAATTCAGCTAAAATGATTGTACACTAAATGAAAAACTCCGGCTCTTTAAACTCGCTTTCTGTAGCAGTCTGAGAATAAAGCTTCCTACATCAGTAGGTATTCCTGAGTCCTGGAGAAGCTACAAATTTAGCCGTTCCTTCAAATGTACTCATATGTAGTTCCATTGGTTTTAATAGGATTAGAAAATTGCAAAAAAAAGAATGACTTGGACAATAAAGTTTTGCAGTATTGGGCCCTTACTCTATTTGTCTCTTGAATTCTTTCACAACTATAAAAAGTTAATTTGCAGAGGTGCATTATATGCTCCTCTTATATTTAAAATGAATGAATTTGTAGACTTAGAGTTGGAAAGAATAAATTGCTGTCCTTGTTCTCGTATACAAGATTATAAATAACTCATTGATTATTTATGATTCATTATGATGACATCTTATCAGTGTCAAGTTAATAGTGTTTAGTATCTTTAATGGGAGACAAGTTAAAAATCACTTTTAAAAAATAATTTCTCCAAAGGTAATTTTCACGTGTTTGAAACTTAAAGCTGAAACTGGCAAAGAGCTATTTTCATGCAAATAAAGCGGTGTTGGCGGCACATGGTATTTGTCAGTGCCATGAACTAGCTTGATGATGACGATGTACACTTTCTGCCATTCATTTTACAAAGGAGTGTAGTGTCTGATGGAGAGACATGGCTGCTGTTTCTTCAGATGTGAATGTGTATTCTTGAAAGGATTGTCTGCATTAATGAAAACATTTCAGTCTACCTATTTCCTGGTTTTAGCTACTATTATAACTTATAGTCATATTAAATAAATTACCCTCTTTCCCCTAGGCATGAGACTTGGTCCTTACAAGAAGAATGTTTCTGTCTCAAAGGCTCCTCTTCACCTCCAGTCCAGCATTATTTTTAACCGCCTTCCTGGAAGTTTACATTAAATATCAGATTCCAATCCTCCATCAACCTGAGTCAGGTTCCTGTGGTCCAGGAGTTCCTTTCCATTTGATAACCTCTTCTGCTGTCTGTCTGCTCCTTGATGAGCTTTTATATCACTGCAAGAGTGAAAGCTGGCTTGTAGCCAGCCATGAGAGCCTTAATTCTTTCAGTAGCCTTCTTTAAGGCTTCTCCTTCTTTAAGGAATACATTGTTGTTATTTGTTGTTGTTTTCTGCAAGGGAGACCCAAACCTTGTAAGTTGTTAAGATCACTGTGTATTAGCAAGAGCTGAAGAGACGGTACTGCCTATAGAAGGAGACTTTCTTTCCAAAAGATTAGGAAGATGTATACCTTTTTATTATCATGACCATAACTTCATCTAAAAATATCAACAATGAAAAAATTTAAGGTTCATTAATAAGACGTTGTGCATGGGCAGAGCCACCTTCCTTATTTGTAATTCAGAGCGCATATAGCTCTGGACACACACCTGAATCCCCAGAACAAGAGTCAGGCTTTGCTCAACAAAATCTCTGTTACCATCTCTTTTGTTACATATGGATGCCATTCAGTATCTTAGAAGTCGATAGTCATGAACACTGTCTCTAGAAGTCAGTTCTGTGTCTGCACTTGGAAGACAATGTTCAGGGAAAACTGCAAAGTGAATTCCTTCCCCAAAACTAGCTAAGTGGCAGGAAACTTTGAAAACCCACAAAATCATCATCAACATAAATGTCAGCAGAACAGGATGTTGTGACTTCAGGGTGTAGACCTGGTTTGACCTGAGTTATTGGGCTGGGGAAGAGGGGAGGCCTCATGTCTTGGGAGACCAGATTAGGGAGGTAAGTAGATCAGCAGCCTAGAAACAGAATGGCTGTGCTAACTAAGATAGGTAAATGCCCCAGTAAGCTAAGTTTCAGAGTAGCAGCTGTGTTGTCTGTATACGCAAAAAGAAAAGGAGTACTTGTGGCATCTTTCCTTTTCTTTTTGTGGATACAGACTAACATGGCTGCTACTCTGAAACCTGTCATTATGCAAGGCGATGAATTTAGCCGTATGGAGTGGAAATCCATCAACTTCATGAAAAAACTCATACAGATACAGACAGACATGTTTCTTTACAAATGCACACAAAAGGACATCATATCAAAAAAAATGTGTTAATCTCTAAGGTGCCACAAGTACTCCTTTTCTTTTTCCAGTAAGCTAAGAGACAGAATGTCTCAACTAGCTAAGTGGGAACACCCACGGAATCTTTTATAATGAACAAAATAGCAATGAACAAATAAGCCTGGAACATAAGATGAGGTAAAGAGTAAGGCTGTGTCTGCAGTGCACAGATTTTAGTGACATGGCTATCCCAGTACAGCCGTGCTGCTAAAAGGCACACAGTTGTAGCCATTGTTTGTCGGCCGGAGAGAGCTTACCTGCCAACAAAAAACGTCCACCCCCAATGAACGGCCTTAGCGCTGTCTGCAGGAGAACACTCCTGCCTACAAAGCGCTGTTCACACCAGCGCTTGTCATCGACAAAACATTTGTCTTTCGGGGGGGGATTTTTTTCACACCTCTGAACGACAAAAGTTTTGTCTTTCACTTGCCAATGTAGACAAAGCCTGAATCATGTATAGACAGACTGCTGCATGGGAATTGGTTCCTACAAAGTAATCAGGCCAGTTCCAAAATGTGTAAAGCAATGTAATGTGTAAATGTATATAAAGGAAGAGGTTTTCTCTGTAGCTTTGGATTTGTGATATACCCTGCTTCCACCCCCTGCCTTTGAGTCTGATCAAGTCAGTGTAGAATCATAGAATATCAGGGTTGGAAGGGACCCCAGAAGGTCATCTAGTCCAACCCCCTGCTCAAAGCAGGACCAATTCCCAGTTAAATCATCCCAGCCAGGGCTTTGTCAAGCCTGACCTTAAAAACCTCTAAGGAAGGAGATTCTACCACCTCCCTAGGTAACGCATTCCAGTGTTTCACCACCCTCTTAGTGAAAAAGTTTTTCCTAATATCCAATCTAAACCTCCCCCACTGCAACTTGAGACCATTACTCCTCGTTCTGTCATCTGCTACCATTGAGAACAGTCTAGAGCCATCCTCTTTGGAACCCCCTTTCAGGTAGTTGAAAGCAGCTATCAAATCCCCCCTCATTCTTCTCTTCTGCAGGCTAAACAATCCCAGCTCCCTCAGCCTCTCCTCATAACTCATGTGTTCCAGACCCCTAATCATTTTTGTTGCCCTTCGCTGGACTCTCTCCAATTTATCCACATCCTTCTTGAAGTGTGGGGCCCAAAACTGGACACAGTACTCCAGATGAGGCCTCACCAATGTCGAATAGAGGGGAACGATCACGTCCCTCGATCTGCTCGCTATGCCCCTACTTATACATCCCAAAATGCCATTGGCCTTCTTGGCAACAAGGGCACACTGCTGACTTATATCCAGCTTCTCGTCCACTGTCACCCCTAGGTCCTTTTCCGCAGAACTGCTGCCTAGCCATTCGGCCCCTAGTCTGTAGCGGTGCATTGGATTCTTCCGTCCTAAGTGCAGGACCCTGCACTTATCCTTATTGAACCTCATCAGATTTCTTTTGGCCCAATCCTCCAATTTGTCTAGGTCCTTCTGTATCCTATCCCTCCCCTCCAGCGTATCTACCACTCCTCCCAGTTTAGTATCATCCGCAAATTTGCTGAGAGTGCAATCTACCCCATCCTCCAGATCATTTATGAAGATATTGAACAAAACCGGCCCCAGGACCGACCCCTGGGGCACTCCACTTGACACCGGCTGCCAACTAGACATGGAGCCATTGATCACTACCCGTTGAGCCCGACAATCTAGCCAGCTTTCTACCCACCTTATAGTGCATTCATCCAGCCCATAATTCCATAACTTGCTGACAAGAATACTGTGGGAGACCGTGTCAAAAGCTTTGCTAAAGTCAAGAAACAATACATCCACTGCTTTCCCTTCATCCACAGAACCAGTAATCTCATCATAAAAGGCGATTAGATTAGTCAGGCATGACCTTCCCTTGGTGAATCCATGCTGGCTGTTCCTGATCACTTTCCTCTCATGCAAGTGCTTCAGGATTGATTCTTTGAGGACCTGCTCCATGATTTTTCCAGGGACTGTGGTGAGGCTGACTGGCCTGTAGTTCCCAGGATCCTCCTTCTTCCCTTTTTTAAAGATTGGCACTACATGTATAGCTTTGCTGTAAGCCAAATAAAAATACCTGAGTGATGAAGTCTGGAGTCGAACTGAGTACTTGGGAAGCCAAGTGGAAAGAGGTCTCAGGGGGAATGCCAACACAGGCCTTTGACTAGAAATCCCTATTCTTTTCAATCTTACAGCTAGGGCTGCCAAACAATTAAAAATATTAATAGTGATTAATTGCGCAATTAAAAAAATAATTGCGATTAATTGCGCAATTAAATGATAATCAAATACCATATGTTTAAATATTTTGGGATGTAGTGCAATCTCTTTATCATGAAAGTTGAACTTACAAATGTAGAATTATGTACAAAAAAATAACTGCAATCAAAAATAAAACAATGTAAAACTTTAGAGCCTACAAGTCCACTCAGTCCTATTACTTGTTCAACCAATCGCTCAGGCAAACAAATTTGTTTAGATTTGAAGGAGATAATGCTGCCTGCTGCTTGTTCACAATGTCACCTGAAAGTTAGAACAGGCATTCACATGGCACTGTTGCAGCCAGCGTCACAAGATATTTACATGCCAGATGCACTAAAGATTCATATGTCTCTTCAAGCTTCATCCACTATTCTAGAGGACACGTGTCCAGGCTGATGATAGGTTCTGCTCGATAATAATCCAAAGCATTGCGAACCGACGCATGTTCATTTTCATAATCTGAGTCAGCTGCCACCAGCAGAAGGTTGATTTTCTTTTTGGGTGGTTCAGGTTCTGTAGTTTCTGTATTGGAGTGTTGCTCTTTTAAGACTTTTGAAAGCATGCTCCACACCTCATCCCTCTCAGATTTTGGAAGGCACTTCAGATTGTTAAACCTTGGGTCAAGTGCTGTAGCTATCTTTAGAAATCTCACATTGGTACCTTCTTTGCGTTTGTCAAATCTGCAGCGAAAGTGTTTTTAAAATGAACATATGCTGAGTCATCTGAAACTACTGTAACATGAAATATATGGCAGAATGTGGGTAAAACAGAGGAGGAGACATACATTCTCCCCCAAGGAGTTCAGTCACAAATTGAATTAATATATTATTTTTTTAATGAGCGTCACCAGCATGGAAGCATGTCCTCTGGAATGGCGGCTGAAGCATGAAGGGGCATACAAATGTTTAGCTGGCGCATAAATATCTTGCAGTGCTGGCTACAAAAGTGCTATGCAAACACCTTTTCTCACTTTCTAGTGACGTAAATAAGAAGTGGGCAGCATTATCTCCCGTAAATGTAAACAAACTTGTTTGTCTTAGCGATTGGCTGAACAAGAAGTAGGATTGAGTAGACTTGTAGGCTTTAAAGTTTTACATTGTTTTGTTTTTGAGTGCACTTATGTAACAAAAAAAATTTACATTTGTAAGTTGCATTTTCATGATAAACAGATTGCACTACAGTACTTGTATGAGGTGAACTGAAAAACACTATTTCTTTTATCATTTTTATAATAAAAATGTTTGTAATAAAAATAATATAAAGTGAGCAGTGTACACTTCGTATTCTGTATTGTAATTGAAATCAATATATTTGAAAATGTAGACAAATATCCAAAAATATTTAATAAATTTCAATTGGTATTCTATTGTTTAACAGTTAAGAGTGATGATAGATTATCCCTCTTCTTGCTACACAGACAAACAAGTCCTAAAAATAATAAAGGGTTATACACTAGAATCTGCACAGATCTATGAAGGACACATCTCACAGAGAAGAACTTCAAGCAGTTCCCATATGAGCTCCTCTTATATAGAGATCAGCTGTTGACTATTACAGTTTCAGTAAACAGAGCTTGTCCCCCACCACATGAGATTCCAGTCAATTAAATCAATTTTCTTTGTGTTACTCAAAAATGGGGCAGAATCTTAGGTATCCTGGCTCTGAAATACCTAAGGAAATCTGCCAGACAGTGAAAATACAGAATGGAAGCCACCTGGCTAGCAACCAGTTGGGGGGCTAACGTGAACTTTATCTGATGTTTGTAGACTTGAAGACAGCATCTTCACATGTTCTCACCTTTCTGTGGCTCAAAAATTTCCTAAGATTTGTGTGAAATTCAAAGTGCTACTAATTCAAGTTTCTACTCTTTGGTCTGATGATCCTCCTCCCTCAAAGGTATTTACAAAAGATATGCATAGCCATAATTGTACTCCCAAGCATCCAGAGCAGGTATACATATCTATTCCTAGATCACATCCTCATCTGGGACTGCACAGATTAGCCACATAAGTGATGACATCTGACTGAACCCTGGCAATCATTTCCTCTGCAGACAGAAAGGCAGGAAGTTGCTATTAGACTTGAGCCTCTGAGGGTGAAGTACACCCTTTTGGAGCCACTTAGTTTGAGCTATCCTAAGGAGGAGACAGGACCATGATAGTATCTTACCTGGGGAGACAAGGAATGTAGGAAATCAGTATGAATGAGATTATTCCAGTGGGAAGAACAGAATACCGTGTGCGCTGTCATGCACATCAGTCTTTGATTCAGAAACAGACTGCCTGAGCCAGCAGTCCCAACAACTGTAGAATGACCCTAAACCGGGGTGGGCAAACTTTCTGGCCCGAGGGCCACATTGGGGTTGTGAAACGATATGGAGGGCCGGGTAGGAAAGATTTGCCTCCCCAAACAGCCTGCCCCCCTCAGAATACCCAACCCATCCAACCCCCCCTGCTCCTTGTCCCCTGACTGCCCCCTTCCAGGACCCCACCCCCTATCCAATGCCCCCTGTCTCCTGACCACCCCTCCCCACCCCCCGGGTGAACCTCTGCCCCATGCAACCACCCCCTTATTTGAAAGCATGGGAGGTGAGCGGGCGCAAGCCGCACTGCCCGCACAGCGGTGTGGCTGCAGAGGAGGGGCGATGGTGGGGGAGGGGCCAGGGGCGAGGCTCCCTGGCTGGGACTCAAGGGCCAGGCAGGACTGTCCTGCGGGCCAGATGTGGCCCGCGGGTCGTAGTTTGCCCGCCCCTGCCCTAAACCATTTGTGAAACATATTCCTAATTCAATGAAATATCTTCAGTAAATCCTCTTGCATTAGCAGTATATGAGAGTTATAAAATCTGTATATAGGGCATGTGGATTAAATTAAATTTCAAGAAATATTTGAATGTGATTTAATCACATAAGTAGCCAGATATACAAGATAATATAATATACTAGTTGGGAACTACTGGGTTGCTTGATGTCATCACCTGGTAGGCAGAAATGTCAGTTAAATTGCAGAGAAAAAGAAATTGAGGAGGACCTGTTGTGCACAGATTGGTGCACCAAAGATATAGAAACATAATTTACAACTAAAAATTCAAATTTTTGTTTAGTGTGTAAAGGAGTCTTATCTTGATTTTTTTTAAAATCACATTTTCATTGGTATTTTTGTCTGTATGTAAAATAGCTAATCTGCACCACAGAAGAAAGCATATAAACTTTGTTGACATGTTTGTTGTACATTTATGAAGAGTAAGTGTCCTTATTCATTTATACATACATATAGAATAGTTACCTATAATTGGATTTCACAAAAAGTTATGCACTACAGATCCTCCTGTTCAGCTGTTTTTCTCCCGAGTTGGTTTTATAGTGAGACTTGTACATACCTGGTTAAATATGAACGCTCAGTAGTGACTGATGCAGTATGCCTATAGATTCAGAATCTTAATGTAGTCATAGAAAAACATTTATCTAGTGTGATATCGATGTAATAAAAAGCATATACAGAAATGGAATTAGATGCATTTCATAAGATAAGGTCATCAGTTGTAAAGGAAGAATGCAGTTTCTTCAAGGAAAGCTTCTGCTGCTCCAAAGGTTTGGTCTCTTCATCTCCTGGTGCATATTGTAAAGGAGCACCCTGGTCTGATATGATGCAAGTTCTGAATTGAAAGTTAACTATAATTTTATTCATCCCAAATTATGTTTATGAACTAATTGCTCAGAAAACAAGTGTAAATTGTGTGTCTGCTAATCAGGGAAGTGTCATTCCTTATTTTCATTATTTTATAGAGAGTACACTGAAGAGGTCATTTGAATGTGAGGGCATTTGTTTAATAAAACAATTCTGAACATGCTTGTCTCCTCTAGTATTACTTTCTGGCTCTAGTAATGTTTTTGTCAGTACAGTTTTATGGGGAGGACTCAGGGTACCATTAAAAGCTATATACCATTATTAAAGTAAGCGGTCCCTAAATGGGTTTATGAACATAGGCTACAGCTGGGATTTCTGTTCTATACTTTAATAGTAGTTATGCTCAGTTGTTCAGTTTTAGGAGGATGAGAATTCCAGATGGAGATAGAAGGCATTAGTAAGATATAGATGTAAGATGGAACGCACAGTGAAAATTCAGAAATGGAAAATAAGATTTAAGAGTAACATTATAGAATAGACAGCTAAATCTCTTGGTATTAAAGAATTCACCCAACTATAGAAATAAAGGGACTGGGGAGGGAATCCTTTTTCTCACAAAGACCTGTCAACCTGGAGCCCCTAGAAAAAATGTTGGCTCAGCCCCTTCTCTACCTACTACTCTACATTTTCTTTGCTTCTCCCACGTGTCCCCAGAAACGTTCAATGCCCTATCATATTCTCATAGAATAATAGAATCGTAGAAGATGAGGGTTGGAAGAGACCTCAGGAGGTCATCTAGTCCAACCCCCTGCTCAAAGCAGGACCAACAGCAACTAAATCATCCCAGCCAGGGCTTTGTCAAGTCAGGCCTTAAAAACCTCTAAGGATGGAGATTCTACCACCTCCCTAGGTAACGCATTCCAGTGTTTCACCACCCTCCTAGTGAAATAGTTTTTCCTAATATCCAACCTAGACTTCCCGCACTGCAACTTGAGACCATTACTCCTTGTTCTGTCATCTCCCACCACTGAGAACAGCCTAGATCCATCCTCTTTGGAACCCGCCTTCAGGTAGTTGAAGGCTGCTATCAAATCCCCCCTCAGTCTTCTCTTCTGCAAACTAAATAAGCCAAGTTCCCCCAGCCTCTGCTCATAAGTCATGTGCCCCAGCCCCCAATCATTTTTGTTGCCCTCTGCTGGACTCTCTCCAATTTGTCCACATCATTTCTGGGGGGGGGGGGGGGGGGGCACAAAACTGGGCTCAATACTCCAGATGTGGCCTCACCAGCGCTGAATAGAGCGGAATAATCATTTCCCTCGATCTGCTGGCCATGCCCCTACTAATACAGCCCAATATGCCGTTAACCTTCTTGGCAACAAGGGCACATTGTTGACTCATATCCAGCTTCTCGTCCACTGTAATCCCCAGGTTTTTTTCTGTAGAACTGCCGCTTAGCCAGTCGGTCCCCAGCCTGTAGCGGTGCATGGGATTCTTCCGTTCTAAGTGCAGGACTCTTCACTTGTCCTTGTTGAACATCAACAGATTTCTTTTAGCCCAATCCTCCAGTTTGTCTAGGTCACTCTGGACCCTATCCCTACCCTCCAGCATATCTACCTCTCCCCCCAGCTTAGTGTCATCCGTGAACTTGCTGAGGGTGCAATCCATCCCATCATCCAGATCATTAATGAAGATGTTGAGCAAAACCAGCCCCAGGACAGACCCCTGGGGCACTCCACTTGATGCTAGCTGCCAAATAGACATGGAGCCATTGATCACTACCCGCTGAGCCCGACAATCTAGCCAGCTTTCTATCCACCTTATAGTCCATTCATCCAGCCCATACTTCTTTAACTTGCTGGCAAGAATACTGTGGGAGACTGTATCAAAAGCTTTGCTAAAGTCAAGATATATCATGTCCACTGCTTTCTCCGTATCCACAGAGCTAGTTATCTTATCATAGAAAGCAATTGGGTTGGTCAGGCATGACTTGCCCATGGTGAATCCATGTTGACTGTTCCTGATCACCTTTCTCTCCTCTAAGTAGTTCAAAATGGATTCCTTGAGGACCTGCACCATGATTGTTCCAGGGACTGAGGTGAGGCTGACCATCTGTAGCTCACTAGATTTTCCTTCCCTTTTTAAAAGATGGGCACTAAATTTGCCTTTTTGCAATTGTCCGGGATCTCCCCAGATCACCATGAGTTTTCAAAGGTAATGGCGAATGGCTCTGCAATCATATCAGCCAGCTCCCTCAGCACCCTTGGATGCATTAGATCCGGCCCCACGGACTTTTGCATGTCCATTTTTTCTAAATAGTCCTTAACCTGTTCTTTCACCACTGAGGGCTGCTCACCTCCTCCCCATACTGTGCTGCCCAGCATAGTAGTCTTGTCTGTGAAGACCAAGGCAAAAAAAGCATTGAGCAGTTCATCTTTTTCCACATCATCGGTCACGAGGTTGCCGCCTCCATTCAGTAAGGATCCCACACTTTCCTTGATCACCTCTTGTTGCTAACATACCTATAGAAACCGTTTTTTTACCATTCACGTCCCTTGCTAGCTGCAACTCCAACTATGTTTTGGCCTTCCTGATTACACCCCTGCAACTCCGCCACCTTTTCTCCCCCGCGTGTCCTTCCTGGACAGTTTATACCATGACATTGCTCCAGTCCTGTGAGTTATCCCACCAAGTCTCTGTTGTTCCAATCACATCATAGTTCCTTGACTGTGCTAGGACTTCCAATTCTTCCTGCTTGTTTCCCAGGCTTCTTCCATTCATGTACAGGCACCTAAGATAACTAGCCGATTGCCTACTTTCTCAGTATGAATCAGGAGGTCTCCTCTGTTGCACCCTGCTCCTTGTGCTTCCTCCTGGTATCCCACTTCCCTCCAGGCTTAGGTCACCATCCCCCAGCAAACCTAGTTTAAAGCCCTCCTCACTAAGTTAGCAAGCCTGCCTGCAAAGATGCTCTTTCCTCTCTTCATTAGGTGGATCCCATCTCTTCCTAGCAATCCTTCTTCCTGGAACCACATCCTATGGTCGAAGAATCCAAAGCCCTCTCTCCTACACCACCTGCGTAACCACTCATTTATCTCCACAATTCGATGGTCTCTACCTGGGCATTTTCTTTCAACAGGGAGGATAGACGAGAACACTACTTACGCCTCAAACTCCTTTATCCTTCTTCCCAGAGCCACGTAGTCTGCAGTGACCCACTCAAGGTCATTCTTGGCAGTATCATTGGTGCCCACGTGGAGAAGTAGGAAGGGGTAGCAGTCCAAGGGCTTGATCAATCTCGACAGACACTCAGTCACATCCTGAATTCTAGCTCCAGGCAAGCATCACACTTCTCGAGTTTCCCGGTCTGGACAGCAGATGGATGACACTGTCCCCCTTAGGAGGGAGTCCCTGACCACCACCCGTCTCCTCCTCTTGGGAGTGGTGGTCATGGAACCCCCATCCCTAGGACAATGCATCCTTTGCCTTCCAGTCTCCTTCTGATCTCTTCCCTCAGATAACTCTTCCAAACCATTCTCTACCGTAGTACCTGTGCAGAGAGCCTGAAAACAGTTTCTTTCCTCTATCTGCATTGTGGGTACATGGGCTTCTCCTCTCTTCTTCTGGAGGTCACATGCTGCCAGTTTTCTTCCCTGTTCTGCACTGTCCTCTCAGATTCTTCAGCATGCTGAGCCTGCAGTACCAAACGCTGACTTCTATCCAGAAAGTCTTCATTTTCTCTGATGTAATGCAGGGTAGATACTTGGGTCTCTAGTCCTATTTCCATTCTTTTTAATGTCTCCCTCTGTGGCCTCATCACACATTCACCCATCTACATTTGCTCCCGGTTTCTTTACTCTGCAGCTCACCTCTTGCTGGAAAACAGCCACCAGTTTGTGAGTGGGACCTCCACTTCAAACCCTGCCCTCACCCCCTCTGCACATGCCATGTTTTTGTGAGTTGGGTGCTAGGATTTGTGCACTGACAGAAGTTCAGGGGCTTGGGAAGGGAGCAGTATCCTCAACAAAGAGGCTGCTTTGCTCTCAGGTGATGGTCATGTTGAGTAAGAAGCTCTGCAGCCTGCTGTTTTGCTCACTCTCCTGTCCAGAAATTCATTTGCCCCGAGCAAGTGGGTTTTTGAAGCTTTGCATTATCCTAAAGTCACAAAAGATCAGCCGAAACAGGGCTGTAATTATATATTTCTTTTATGCCTCGGAGGCTTCTGTTCCTGATCCTTTTTGGTTTGTTTGTTTTGTTTTTTTTAAGGCAATGAGCATTTATTCATGGCTACAAAAAAAAAAAAAAGCAATAAAAAACGGGAACTTGGGTGCCAACCCTGGGTTCCCCTCCCAGCATCATCTCTTCAAGGGGACCAGTACCCCAGGAATTGCCTGTGAGCTCTGCAGAAAAAAATCTCCTCTCAGTCAGATTTGTCCCTGGAAAACTTCTCATTGAACTTCTCCTTTATCTTCTGGAATTGCTCAGAGAACCAGTGCCGGGTCTTTTCGCTGAACTTGCTGTGACGCAGTTCTTGGAAGGCAGCTTTGGTTTTATCTGCAATGCTGTCAGCAAAGGCCTGTAGCCTGTTCTGGAACTTCTCAAACTTTTCGGACAGGGTTGGCTCTGTCGGTTGAGCCAGAGCAGAGTCTGCCAGGACTGTCAGAGCCACAAGGATCAGAGTGATGGACACTGCGGGCCGCATGGTCACTGGGCTTGGTGTGTCCTGCAGCTAGGGAGATACTTGATCCATAGTCATAATTTTAAGCATTAGGGGCTAGAGTCTGGCTTTTCCAGATACTGTTCATAGTAGATTTTTTTGAAAAATTGATGGGGAGGGGGAATTTTCTATTTCTCTTTTTGCAATGGTTCTAGTCTTATACTAGTGTACTGCTTTTTACATTCTAAATGTGTTTATTGCTGTTAGCTTTCTTTGCAGAAAGCAAATTCATAACACTTTCTCAATAGTCCTTTTTGTAAAAGACTAACCTAAATGCGCAAACCCTTCAGTTTTATTTGTATTAATTTTTTCAACTTTAGTTTTCATTTTTCCAAATATCTTCCCCCCCCCCCCAATATTTTCCGTGTAAAATACTCACTGTAGAAAATAGTGTGAGAGAGATTGAAAAGATGGGATTTTGATCATTACAAAATGTAATATCCTCAGTTTGTATTAATTTGACAAGTGAATCAATTCATCTGCGCTTATATATGCTAGTCCCTTGCAAAAAGAGATTTAAATTGACTTTGTAAATTGACTGTGTTGGAAAACATTTTCCTTGTAAAACGCAGTGCAAAGTACAACTCACATTGCACGTTAATGCTGTGTTGAGTGCTATGCATGTCAGAGGCCCAAGTATATGATGTAATAGTAGTTATTACCGCTTTTTGTCCCTGTGGATCAGCAAGATATTTATTGTAATATTCAAGTTAAAGTAATACACCCCAGCAGTTTTCACACACTTCAAAGAATGGGTTTGCACATTAAAAATACTGATATTTCATAGAATCATAGAATATCAGGGTTGGAAGGGACCTCAGGAGGTCATCTAGTCCAACCCCCTGCTTAAAGCAGGACCAATCCACAAGTTTTTGCCCCAGATCCCTAAATGGCCCCCTCAAGGATTGAACTCACAACCCTGGGTTTAGCAGGCCAATGCTCAAACCACTGAGCTATATATTAAATGCTTTTTTCTTTGATTAGGTGTTCTTTTTTGATGGTATATTTTGGGAGTAGTTGTATATTGGAGAAGAGGAGTGAATCCTGAAAATGTTATATTTTATGAAGAACAGAACAGGGTAATGAATTAGGGGTAACATTTTTTTCTGCAGCTATTTTTTTTGCTAGTTAACATTTTCAAATACTTCTGTGCTAATTTAAAAATGGCTTTGAATTTTCTTTAATTTCATTTGTCACCTGTGTGCGCCAAATAAGAAATGTTAGTTTGGCTTTTTTAGTAAATCTTTTTTTAAAAAATGTGCTCATTGCTGAGACCTTTCTCTTTGGCTGGGGCTCAGGCTTCTGTATTTAGGCTTCCCCTTACAGTAATCATTATAGAGTTCTGCATGCCAGTAGTCTGATACATAATGTAATTGTATTCCTTGATGAGACATGAAGAAGTGAACCAAAATGAGTCATCTTCTCCTCTTAAAAAGAAAAGGAGTACTTGTGGCACCTTAGAGACTAACAAATTTAGTTATAATTTAGTCTGTAAGGTGCCACAAGTCCTCCTGTTCTTTTTGCGAATACAGACTAACACGGCTGCTCCTCTGAAACTTCTCCTCTTCAGGCTTTGTGAACATATTACTGTGATCAGCCGCAGCTCCTGAGCTGGAACTTCACTTCTGTGAGAGGGGCCAGTTGGCAGGGCATTCTCTGGGAGAACCCCGCACTTTGAAACTCGCTTATTTCTCTCGCTTCCTCTCCCTCCCCCGCTTCCAGTTTATTGACTTTCAGGGCATGTGGAAAGACCCTTCTGTCTTCCCTTAGCTGTGAGGGATTGCGAGGACCGGTGGGAGATTGTAAAGATCTAAAATACGTTTTCAGCTCCTGGGTTAAATGTTACGTATGAGAGGAAGGGGGTTCTTAGAGTAATCTATATGTATAATTAATTGCATGTTTTAAATGTGTCAGGGAGCACCCAGATCCTCCTTTTTATGGAATATGTATACAAATCAAAATAAATGTCTGACCGAGATTGCTAAGATAGGTGAGGTAATATGACACTCCTTTCGAACAGCAGAACTCAGGCCGTAGTGTGCTGCCTTGGAAGATTTCTCCTCTCTATTAACCCAAGATTTCTAAAGTTGCTTTCAAACCTAGTTTTCCTGTATGGCAACATTATATCTTGAGATAATTAATCATTATTTGGGTAACAACCACCTCCCCTCTATCTCATTCAACTAAAAGCTGACAAAACATGACTACCAGAGTAATTTTAATCTTTGAGTCAAGCCATGAGTTGAAACTAGCATCTTTCAGAAGGGAAAAGCTAGGGCATTAATTAATTCTGCTGTCTAGTCCTATCAGCTAGTTTTATGCAAGTAAACTGCTGCAGGCTAGGAAACACTTTTTGCTGAAATTTTTAAGTTATTTCCAAAAATGTGTATGTATATTAAAAATATCTTTTATAAAATTGAAATCAGTTAAAAATGCTTAAGGAATGCCTATATGCAAGTTTTTTAAAGTTGATGTGCAAGTACATTTTCTTGTGGGGAATGAATGATTTTAGAATCTTACCGTGTGGAGTGTTTATGTTGAATTTTCTAATTACAGGATATAAAAGCAAGTTCAGGCTAGGCCTACCAGTTATAGTTTGAAATGAATGTATGATCTGCCCTGGTAACCACTGCTCATGAACATGTCAGTAAAATCAATACCATCTGATAGCATTTCAGCCTCTTTCCCTTTTTCTCTTTTTTTATTAATATAAAAAAGTGGTGGACTGGGTATTGGGATGAAGCAGAATTGCCACATCAGCTGTCTTCTTTGGACTTGCATGTGAGAAACAGATATGATTGGTCAGCTGATTTTAGAGGCACTATCTTGGTTGTATTACTAAAAGACAGAACTTGAAAATGTAACTGGACACCTGCTAGCTAGAGAGATATGCCTGTCAGCCATGGCCTGATAAGGAGCATGATCGTATTCAGGAGAGAGGGAAAAAGAGTCACTAGTGAGATTGACAGGCAACACCATCATGAGGAACCTGGTGTCCTGTCCTGGCCCTTTGGAGTGGGGAAGATGCTGGGATTCCCAACAGAGCATCATCACTGGACCCTACTCGGGGTTTTGATCGTGGATTCCTGCTATCTAGACACTGGTACAAAGGACATTTGAAGCACTTCTTCCCCACCAAAGCTGATAGTGTTATCAAGCATATGTGTGAAATTTAAGTGCATCTTGTCAATTCCACTAATGCATACAGAGTTGAGAATAGTTGGTTGAAAAAGAAACAAAATGTTGCCTAAAGATTCTATTTAAATTCAAAAACTTTTGCTTCAAACTTTTCTAAAATAACTTATTTTGGAGGGCATTTTTAAACCATTTTTGGTTTTCAGTCTCTTGGTTCAACCTTTCCTCTTCTCTTTTTTTCTGTTTTTTCCATTTTGTCGCTGAAAAAGGAAATGAGGAAAACCAAATAAAAAAAGCCCAACAATGTTTTAGTTTTCATTGGGGAGAAAAACTGAAAATTTAAAAAAAATTTTCACCAAATTAGCCTTTTCTCAAAAACAATCTTTAAAAAAAAATTTTTTTTTCCTTCAAAAATGTTGATTAACTCCAGTAGTGAATCTGTGAAACAGATCTGTGAAACAGACCTTTTGTTAATTTCACTGCCCAGAAATTGATGGCTTGGCTCACCAACTTCAATATGCCCTAAAGAAAGGGTTTTTTTGTTTGTTTTTTTAGCTTCCACTTTGAGTTGATTTTTCAGTCCTTGTTAAGATGTTAGGTAACATTTTCAAACGGCCTACGTTCCATTTTCAAAAATGACCTAGACTCTTAAAGTTCTATTGATATTGAATGGGCAAACTATTTTGATGAAATTTATACGTATATAGAAATTGTAGGATGTGTAAAGGATGTTGTAAACTTATTGCACTTATCTCATTAAGAAATAGTGCCATCTAAATTTGTTTAGAGGAGTCATTTTCAACCTGTGGTCCACGGACCCCGGGTGTCCACAGACGATGTCTAAGATTTCCAAAGGGGTCCACAGCTCCATTTGAAATTTTTTAGAGGTCCACAAATGGGAAAAGATTGAAAACTACTGGTTCTCAACCGTTCCAGACTATGTACCTCAGGAGTCTGATTTGTCTTGTGTACTCCAAGTTTCACCTCACTTAAAACCTACTTGCTTACAAAATCAGACATAAAAATATGGACGTGTTATCGCATGCTATTACTGAGAAATTTCTTAGTTTCGCATTTTTACCATATAATTATAAAATAAATCAATTGGGAATATAAATATTATACTTACATTTCAGTCTGTAGTTTATAGAGCAGTATAAACAGTTCATCTGTATGAAATTTTAGTCTGTACTAACTTCACTAGTTCTTTCTATGTAGCCTATTGTAAAGCTTGGCAAATATTTAGATGAGTTGATGTACTGCCTGGATGACCTCTGCCTACCCCCAAGGGTATGCATACCCCTCGTTGAGAACCGCTGCTTATAGAGTAGCTTCTATGGAGGTCAAGTCTACCCGTTTGTAACTGCTAAACTATTTTCAAGTTAAATACTTGTTTCTGGCTTACTGCTTCAGAACTTCATTTCATTCTCAAGAAGATAGATTGTCTTAAAATCTTTCAGTTTAAAATAAATGCTTATTAATCAACCATTTCTTGTTAAATGGCAGGTGAATCAAATAACAAAGATACCAATTATTTTAAATTGTGTGTACATTGCTTCACAAAAATATCCATAGCAGACTGTTCGTTGTGCTGTTAACTGCCTCCCTTCTTAAAATTTTATCATATAAATTTAATTTATACTTTTTGTTTGGAATCTGTGCGCAGCTGGGGAATATTACATAAACAAATATATTTAATCATAGTACTTCATCTGAAGTGTTCAATTTTTTCTCACAATGATAGCACATCTACTGAGATGAGTCAGAAACTTTATCATGCTTATGCTACTTACCTGGGTTTTTACTTCATGCAAAGACTAGAACACTATAAATAACATTGCCTCTAAAGGATTGTACGGCTCATACTGGCATTGTGATGGCGTATTGATTCTTTCTATAACGTTTAAAATTGCTTGCATGCCTCCTAGCAGTGAATACATATATAATAGATTCAATATGAGATTAGCATTCCAGTAGAAATGAAATGCTGGTTACATTCCCATTCCAAGAGCTACGCAAAAAAAACAAAACAACCCCCCCACCCCACCTCTTGTTTTTCAGAAATGTAGTCTTAAGCAACCAACCAATTTGTTTCCAATCCATGAAATGGCAAGTTATTTTATTAAAACTTAATTTGAGGAAAGCATCAGTTTTACTCACATATAGTTTTTCTTCATTGGTTGCTTTAAGCTAGGAGGATCTCCTTTTGTGCCCTTCTCATAAGATACATTTTGGCCGTGGTCTGTTTTTAATGTACAAATAGTTCAGGATTATATTTTAACAAGAGAATCAAATGTGAATTGAAATAGAGGGTTTGTATAGAATTAACTTTAGCATGGAAAATTGGAAAAGAGTGGTTAAATGTTGATCATTATGAAGGAGTTTATTTGAAACTAATTAGTTATAACCCAGTGTGAGTTAGGGATTATTTTAGCACCAGATTCAGCCAGTTGGTACTAAATCTGATAGTAACAGTATGATAGTAATCTAGAATTTGACACTCCAGCTGATTTCTGTGGTAAGAGAACTCCTATTTAATAATACATTTTTGTGGCACAATTGAAGAGAGAATTAAATAATTGCTGTAGAACATTAACTTTTTAAACTGAATTGTTTTGTATCATTGGTGGTCAGCTGTCCCTAGCTTGTTTTAGCTAAAATTATGTGTAAATTTTGGCTGGATTTCTTGACCTAGATTTGTTCCAAATTTGAAATTATTTCTCTCAAAGAAATAAAAATCTCTTGAAACTTACTGTAGGAAATGTAAAAAATATAGTGGAAGAAAAACACAAATTTAATCCTGTAAAGTTGCTGCTTTTATGGCATGATGTAAGCTTAATGTACATTTATCATTTCTATACAATTTCAGTAAGAGAATAACTAAGTTACTGAGAGTGCATACCAAAGATTCTTTATAGCTTCCATGTAATTGAAATTCTAGCAGGAAAGAATTTTGTCTTGCAAATCACATTTAAAGGACTATTTTATTGTAGTGTTAACTGGTACATTATGATTTTAGTATTTCTTGTATGTATGTGTCAATAACTACAATATTTCTGTATTTATGCTGAACAAAGAAAACTAAAAATAAGGGAATAATTTTTACACTGAAAATGGATTTTAAACATATTTGTATCAAAACTCATTTGACAGTTATCTGTTTTTAAATAATGGGTTCCCTGATCAGCACTGTTATCAGTATGATTATAATTGCTGCTTTCTTTGACTTTGTGTCATAGATTAAACAGTGGGATCATAAGCTGGCCTATCTGTGTTGCTTTAGTTTTCCTAACTTTTAATAAGAACATTTTTTAAGTTTAGGAGCAAAACCTTCTTAAATATTTCTTTGAATGGAAAGGTTTGTATATAAGCCACTTTAGGAGGAGATTAAAAAGGCAGTGGCGTTAAAGACTAAAAATGGAGCTTAATAGCAACGTAAAGGTTACGACACTTTCCAACATCACACGGTTTATGGTATTCAGTTTGGAAAGAGGCTATTTTCAATAACTTTGATTTGATTCCATGAAAGGTATTAGTTTTACTTACTGTAGCTCCTTTGTTTTGCAGAGATCTTGATGCAGACGTCCTTTTGGATTTCTTTTTAATAATGTGTGACCCTTCACCTTTGATCCCTTGACCTGCATTACCTTGGTAACCATTTCATTTTTAATTTAATTTCATTTTTTAATTTTTGTGTGCAAGCTGTAACATTTCATCACCTTAAATTGTAACATTCTTTGACTTCCCCAAATATATAAATGTTCCTTTTATCTATAAAGTTATATAATGCCAGCTTCATTTTTGTATTAAAATTCATTTGTTGTAAAAATAAAGTGTAAAAATTCTCCTTGTTCTCATTTTCTTTAAGTTTAACTGTGTACGTTTTTTGTATAGTGCATTACGTTTTCTACCCATGTTCTTAGAAGACTTAAAACTAACTTATTATTTTGTTGTTTTTGTATTTCTTAAATGTTAACTTGCATTTCCTCAGTAATTATCAGTATCAGTAGGAATTTCTCTGCATTTCGTCTGCTGTTTTCTTTCTATCCTACTCGCATTTTAATAATTTAAAATGCCATTGTGAGAACATTTTAAAATATATTATTTTAAGGAACATAAAATAATAAAAAGCGTATACAGTTTTTAATATTTCATTTATTGTTCTGTAGATTTTTTCCTTTCACTTCTGCGGTAATATAAAAACAAGTAGTTAGAAAGTTGGGATATGATTAAGGTTTTGGTTTCTCATCCCAGATATAAAGGCTATATATTTAAACAGCTATCTGTTTAATCTGGTGATGCATTGGTGCAGTTGTGATATTGTGAACTGACAGAGTTCAGAATTATCAGTGCGAGAGGCGTCAATATTATCGGAACATCCTAAAGCCACAATACTTTTTTGTTTTTGTTTTTTTCTTTTTAAAAGATGTTGACATTTAAAGCAATTTGCATTAACTCTGGATACTAGCAATGGCTCTTAGCAGGAATCCGTTTCTGTCTTGTAAATGATCCTATGAAATCTACTAAGCATGGTCCACTGAAGCACAGTTTATTTTTTTAAGTGTGTCTCGTTATTTTATTCTCGAAATTCAATGCTAAAGTTTTAATTGCACACAGCTGAAGCTGCTAAATGAACACTGAAATGTACTTAGGCCTTCTCTGAGGTTGGTTTGATACTTACAAAAGTTTATAATTAAAATTAGGGTTGAAGTGAGCTGTTGATTGGAGGTTTGAGCTCTTGCAAACTAGACCCTCCAAGCTCACTGCTTTTGTCCATTTGGCCTGTGAAGAAAAGCGGGTCTAAACCATTGCTGAAATCCGTTGCTGAAAATGGAGACTACATTGAGAACCACCAAAGATGCTAAAACCTTTGCAGCATTTTCAAATCTGAAAAGTGAACCTGCAAAGGTGTCCCTGTCTTACAGATATGCTCCATATCTGTATTCCATTGTACCTATTTACTTCAGAGAAGAAGGCATCACAGAGCAATACAGCCCAGAGTGACTGAGCTGGATTCAATTCTTTGTGCATCATCAACAGAATTGTTTACTTAAAATCCAATTAGTTATGTGTGTGTTCAACCACATTACCTTAAATATGTTTCATATCTATCACTAAAAATGTTGAAAAAAATATCTTCATTCTCAGAGTACAGGCTGAATTGGCAGAGATGGTCGTTAGAAAATAAGAATATTTTAACCTGTAGAATAGGTAGGATTATTGAGAAACACAAATAGAATCCCTTGATGATTTTATCAGAGGAGTAGCAGAGTTAGTCTGTATCCACAGAAACAACGAGGAATCCAGTGGCAACTTAAAGACTAACAGATTTATTTGGGCATAAGCTTTCCTGGGTAAAACCCCCACTTCTTCAGCTGCATTTATTATTTTAGTTATTTTTCAGAATAGAACTGCACTCTGAAGTAGTGATAATGTCTACTGCATTATATTTCCTCAATTTTAACACTTATTCCTATGTCTTTTTACAGTCCTAGTATTATGAGTTGAAATGGGAATATTGGTTAAACTCCAGAAGAGAACTTCAGGTCCTCCACATCTTTCTCAGAAAACAGAGGACCCATCCTCTTTTTCCCCTTTTTCTCCCCATGGTAGCCTTCGTCATTCCAGAGCCAAGAGGCGCATAGTCTCTTAGCAGAAATTGTGTAAATGGACCACATTTTGTATACAAACTTGTTGTGATGTTTTGGGTATGTCTGGGATGGAAGGACACTTTCTGTGAGCAGCCTCTGCTACTTGACCTAGATATACTTCATTCATTCAAATCAGCATGACTTGTACTTGGAGTTCATACATTCGACACAGCATTACTCATGATTTGTTTTTCATATCTGATGCCCAATTTGAGAGCAGTTCTGCAACCCTTGTATTTATAGTTTTCCACAGACTCATCTTTTCTGGGGTTGTTGCTAATTTATCTCCCAAGTGTCCTTTATGCTGTGAATATTTGAAGGAGAAGGAAAGGTTATTAACGTAGTAATTGTAGCTCTGAGTAGTTTGACAGCATAGATCCATACCCCCATGCGCTTTCCCCACTTTGGAGTCTATAGAATAGGTTCGGATTCAATGGAAATGAACTGAAGTGAGATTAGGGCCCATGCTTCTTGTATAACATGGAGTCCTTTTAAACATATGGTGTCATGAGAGAAATGCATACATGCTCAAACAACCCTGGTTTTCCTGCGGGTTCTTGATCCAAGGGGCATGCCCTTGTAGAAGTGCAAATCTGTTTTCTTTCTGCTTGGAAAAACTACAATTACTAGGTAGATAACTTTTTTTCTGTTCAGTATTTAAGATGCCCTCCTTTTCAGAATTTATTAAAACACATTTCCTGTGTAAACTGGGAATGCTTTTACTAACCTCCAAGCAAGGCTGAATGCTGGAAGAAGAATTGATATTCTTTAAGGTAAATATGGAGATTTCTCATCCGGAAACTGCTGCTGCTGCCGCCACAGATGCTGCTGCAGTTTCTGACCGTGAGGACAATGAGTGGTGTGTAATAGCAGTTCAAGATGAGAGGCTACCACACCGGGAAAAACAATCCTTTGAACATGAATTCTATGACCTGAGAGCAGCAGTAAATGTGTTCTGTTCTGTTGCCTCATTGGAGTTCCCACAGGTTGTTTCTTACCCCTTTGGATTCTCCTGAATAGATACCACATTTTAGAGTTAAATCTTTTTGTACTTCCCCGCCTCTTATCCCCACATGATCACTTTTCATAAACTTTAATTCCCAGTACTGGAATGGCTTTTGTGGATTTCAGTCATGTCCCCACCCATATCCAATTCAACAGGCAAGCTAGTGGTGCCTCTTGATTAGTATATCTTCCTTTCCTGCTTCCTATTTGTTGAAGATTTCCTCCATGCAGGAGGAGTACTTGGCTGTTCATTAAGATTATTCTGTTTTAAGAGATTGTCTGATCTGATTGCTAAAATAGGCCGGGGTTGAGTGAGAGCCAGGATTTAAATTGTCCATAAGAGTTCACTATCTACTGTCTCACTTTAGTGCTATTATTCTGTCTTCAGTTTAATGTTTCTTTTTGGGCTATTGTATTTACATGAAAAGCCCAATAAGCAAAACTTTAACAAAGAGAGCTTACTTGTAGGGCAGGTTTCCTTATTTTCTTTCAATTCTAATTAAAATATGTGGGGATGTATATGAATGACAAATGGAAAATTCAATCAGAAATTAAAATTAGGCTTATTTTACTGCTGTAATTTTTGAACTTTATGAAGGAAGGTTTTGACAGTATCTTTATGATAAAATGAAAACGCTTACCAACACCAGAGAGAGGTAATTTTTAATTCAATTTTCACACTTGAATTGAATTTGTCATATGTATAATCTGAGATCCTCATGTGACAATTTATTTTTGATTGATTATATCTGCTAAAATCAATCTTGTGCATCTTATTTTTGATTTTTTTAGCGGATACAATCAATCTTGTACATCTTCAGAATTCCTATTGTTGAGAATGCAAGTAAACGTGTAGCACTTGCTGTTGGGGCGGTCCTTCCATTGGGGGACTAAGCGGGGAGAACAAGTGGCTTAAATTAAATTATTTAATTTCAAGGGACCTGAGTATAAACCTTCTTTAAATCACATATGAACTGCCATAGAGTAGTCTCATGTAGTTCCTACTAGACATCTTTACACCTAGATTGGCAGAAGTTATAGTGATGAGGGTTATAGAAGTACCTAAAGAGACAATATTTTCTGTTAATCAAAGAGAAACTGAAAGAATGACTGTGGCAGGTCAGTAGTAAGATGCACTGGCATAGTTGTGTGAGTGCAGCAGATCAGTTGCCTGCCCACACTAACCCTGATTTTATCAGTGTTTTCCCTTTGTCTTTGAAGTACCTATCATAGCTTCCAAAGCCATAGATAATTTCCCAGGTTAGAACAATGTAGGCTGATACATTGTCAATTAGTGAACGTGTTCAAAGGATTCCCTCCTCTCACCAAAACAGAATCCCAAACCTCCTTGTGCTACATCTTCAGTCATGCTGCAAAGACACTACAAAGCTCAAAAAGTGAATTTTGTCTGACCAATGTACTGGAGGTAAATTTCAGAGTAGATAGTCCTCTACGGAGAAGACCATGCTCCAGGTGTACAAAGCTAGGAAGTTTTTGTGAAATGCTGTAACCTATGTCAGTTGCATTGATGGACCACAAGGAGAGAGCCTGTCTTAAGATAGCAAGGACCCAGACTGTAATGGACTTTTAGATCAAAACCAGCACCTTAAATGCACCTGAAAACAAATGGAAACCAGTGTAGCCTTCAAGGCACAAATTAATATTCCTTCTGCAAGAGACTGCTAAATAAGAGTGCAGCAGCAGTGGCATTAGTTGAAGTAAAACCATGGATTAGGACCTCTCAGAATCCAACTATGAATATTACTGATGCTATACTTTACTGATTTGTCATTTTTTCTTTTTTTTAGGCACAGTTTGGCCCCTAAAGACACTAATGCCAAGAAGCATTAGGTACTGTATTTATTATGATTAAGCTCTTAAGGAGTTGTCTTGTATTAAAAATATAAAATATGTACACCTATGGACCTCAAAATGTTATCTTCATTAACAGCAAAATGAAAATTTAGCAATTTTAGTCTAACTTCATTTCTGTAACACATGAAAATATAAGAATGATTTTGCAACTTTTTTTTAGTTTCTGCCAGGTGTTTTGGTGTACCATCTGTACAAAATCCTCCAATATTTGAAAGTTAGTGGGCATTTTGCATTGGGATAATAGAATTGCTCAGTTCTTCAAATTTTAGTTCCTTGCCTTTACTTGGATTTATTACCAATTTCTTCTTTACGTTTGGTTTTATTGTTTAGTCTAGTCTCAGTATTAACAGTTAAATTGTGAACAGCATGGGAGAAGCAGATGTGTAATACTTGACATTTCTTTTAACTTTTTTTAAAAACTGACTTGTCCCCCTTTTTAATAGTCACATAAATGAACTTAACCTCTTTGCTGGTGGGAGTTGGAAAGGAACACTTCAAATGGTGTGATGACAGGGAACTTAAAGTATTACACATAAGGCTCTACCATTCAAACTGAAGCTTTTTTAGCTACCAGTAGTAGGCTGTTATCCTCTAATGAACCAGCCACTATAGGGGAATTTGATAGATTCTCCTGTTGTACTCCATACTCCTGTTAGAAAAAGCCTGTCTGAAGCGTTTGAGGTATAAAGGAACCATGTTGGGCTCTTACAATCTCCTGCCTAGTTCTTTGGTGAGTTTTAAACCCAGGACCAAGATCTTCAGTGTGGCATAGACCTCTACCACTTGAGTTAAAGGGGTAGTTCTGTTAAATGATAACAGTAGTAAATCTGGTACTTCTCTGCTGTCTCAGTCTAAAGAAGATATTCATACTGAAGAAAATATTCTCTGCACCTATAGAAGAGGTTTCTGCTATCAAAAGCTGGTTTAGCACTTCAGCTGGTTCTTAGGTGACTTCTATCGGTTCAGTGGTTTGACTATCTTTAAAACTTAGCAGTAAACATGTACTACTTAATATTTTTGTACTTAATTTAAATGTTTTAATATAAGAAATTTAGGCCTTAACTAGGGTGACCAGAGAGGAAGTGTGAAAAATCGGGACAGGGAGTGGGCCAGTAAAAACAAAGCTCCAAATATCAGGACTGTCCATATAAAATCAGGACTTCTGGTCACCCTAGCCTTAACTTATATTATCATAATTTCACATTTAATTTTAGGTAGGATTTTTAAAAAAACACATTTAAATAAAAGTCCGATTTTTTTAACAAAAGCATTGTTTATCTCTCCTCCATTATCAGGAAGAGAAAAGTAATAAAATCTAACAGTAGATTTGACAATAGTCAGTTTTACAGCAAAGCTGGAACCCTGTCCTCTCTGTTTTGAGCAGAAGCTTTTTCTGGATGCTGTAAGATAGAACCTTATTTAATATCAGTCAAGCCAGTGTTTGTATATGTATAAAATAATCATATAAAATACTTTCACCAAAATTAGTTCTCAAATTAACATATTTAATTAATAATTTCTTTTAATTAAACACTACCAGGGAAAGAATTTCAGTTAAGAGTCAGTCCTCTCTCACATTCACACACAAATCCATCCAAGTATTTATGCTTAAAGTTTTAAAGTCACTTTCCAATTTCTCTTGAAAATCATTATTAGAAATAACCACAAGCAACATTATCCTTTAATGTTTAAATTTACCATATTCTCCCCTTATTTTAACCAAATAGCAGAAGCTTCCATATTCCTCAGTAATGACTTTTTCAATTATTCAGTCTGTTTCTGTACTTGAGATACTGACAATTTTGGGTAATATCAGAGGTCATATATTGTTTAAACAGTCTTAGGTTGCAGTTGTGATGAAAAGTGCAGAGGTCAAACTCTGCCTCTGATCATTGGATAAATTAAATTTAGGCTGAATTATCTTTCCTGGTTGATCTCTGCTTGCTAAAAAGAGGAGGCGGATGTTTCCTGTGCCTGCTCAACTCTGTCTCCTCCCTCTCCATGTGGGCACCAGACCTCCTTGGGGAGGGTGCTGGTAAGGCAAGTAATTCGCAAATGTTACTGGCACGATCTGGACCTTTGTGACAAAACAATTACTATTGACAGGAAGGGAAGTGCTTTTGAGTTCCAGTAACTACAAAGTACAATATGTTCATTGTCTTTTGAGAATAGTCTGGATTGGAATTCTAGGTCCTGGGTTAATAGATTGATGACCCTGCACAATGATATAAGATACATGACAAATTGACTGTATGGAAGGCAAAAAGTTGAAATTGTAAGATTGTTTAGGAACACCTGGGTGGAAGCTGGCAAAATATCCTACAGGTTCTATCATTCTTCCTGTTTATGATCAATTGTACCACCCCTGATTAATTTAGGCAAGAGAGTTTCGGTCTCAGTTTGTCACCAGCAGTCCTCTGTACCCTCCTTATATCTGCTCACACCTCATCATCTTTGTTTTTATATATTTACAATAAACACACAAAATATAAGCTGTAAATCCATTCAGCTGTGAGTAAAAACCATACAGAAATGTTTTAGGAAGCAAAATGAAATGAAGTGTTTCACCTGAGTTGAAGGGAGAAAAAGTAAATCTTCTTTAATTCTTCTTAATTGATAGAATTGGTAGAAACAAGGTTATTACTTTACTATAACTAAAGTGTAATGACAGGTTTCAGAGTAGCAGCCATGTTAATCTGTATTCGCAAAATACTCAGATAAATTTGTTCGTCTCTAAGGTGCCACAAGTACTCCTTTTCTTCTAACTAAAGAAGATGCCTTTTGTATACAGCATAAGCCAGATACGCCCACTCTAAATCCTCATCTCTCTGGGACAGAACCCATTAAATTCTGTTAGTGAGTGTTATTTGTCAGGGCACTGGGTCCAACAGATGGATTCTATCTGATTCTTTCTCCAAACAAAGCATAATATGTTAGGCTCAACTAGGACATCTTTTACTGAGCACTTCACAGTTCTGGTGATGACCAGTTTTTTGCTCATGAAAAAATCAAAGGATTAAAACCAAAATAGAGGTTAATCTGGAAGACTGCTCAAACATAAATGTAAAGATTGAAACTAATTTTTTCCCCCCCAAAGGATACATGTTCTGGCTATTTCATTGAATAGCCATTAGATAAACTGACAGACCTTCATGATTACTCTGTCTTGTTTTTTTTAATCTAGTAGTCATTAAATAAGAACACATCGCTCTTAAACTTGGCAACTAAAATCCTTGTACATCCCGGTAATTCCCAGGGAGAATTCACCAATGGTCTTGTAAGTATGGGTACACATGCGTTTCTTTACGTGATTTTCTGATATCACATTTTTGGATAAAAGTCCACCTCCAGCAGATAAGAAGGTTTACATTATATTGTGGTGGGGGGGAGGTTGTTGTCACTCACTTTTAAACTGTACAACTTGAGTCTTTTGATGGGACAAATAACCATGAGGTTTAGTTAATCAATAATGTGAAAGGATGGTGATAAATATTGATGTGTGAGCTTTGTCTTATTAAAGGAATTGTATAACGAAAATCAAACATTTCACCTACATTTATGAATTTTAAGTTAATTACAGCCTGTTGTAGATAAATGGGTTTGGATTATATGATTATGTAAAATTGGAAGCTGCATCTACTCCACAGTGAATTTCTGCTCAGCAATAACCAGTTACCATTTGGTAGCACAAGACCGTGTGTATGGACATTAATAATTTAAACTTGTTCTCTGTACAGAAAAACTTTCACATTGCCTGGGTGACATTTAACACAGTATTTTAACTGTCGTTAGAACCTTTGTTATCTATATAGAACCTTCACCTGTGATACACAACTCCCCTCTATCCTCTTAAATAAAATAAAAATGAAAAAGCATCTAAAACTAACAAGCAAAACACTAAGTAGAAACAGTAAAAATATTTTACCAGTAAATCTGGGGCAAGAGCTGTCTCTTAAAGAAAGCCTATTGGACTTGACAGGAAAAAGGCTTTGTAAGGAGTTCTTTAGAAAATATTATAATTAAAAGATTTGTTCAAGTGTGTATTTTCCCCTTTTTAGGAGTTTAAAGAAATCCCTCCCTCCATAAACTGATTACCTCTCAACATCAGAACTCCTTGGCATTAAATACCAGTTAAGCTGTTACTGTGCTGATTTGAACGTTCCTTTGTATTAAATGTAAAACAGGTTTTTAATCATATGATTTAGATGTTTTAATAGAAAGTAAATGTTTAACTTACTTTGGCTGCAGCTGAACCCTTATTTAATCCACAAGAATATTTACAATAAAGTGAAAACATGCGTTTATTTAAATGAAGGTTTATCGATGGGTTAGCTATTTTAAGTATTTCAGCATATACATTCAAAAATGGGAATACTTTTTAAATAGAAATGACAGTTCACATTTACAGGATAACTTGTATAATATTTTAAGCAGTGATCAAGTTCAGATTGCAATATAAAGCCTGGCGAAAGGTGAGACTGAAATACTGTAATGGGTAAAAACACAGTGCTGTTAGGTGCCATATGGATAGGTAAAACTGTTTCCACCCCTGCCCCCCCAAGTGCCATTGGATTTTAAATGAGGAGTCATGGTCAGTGCCTCTGTTTGCTTTTGAATAACATACTGGGGTGCTCGTTTAGTACTATCTTCAGGGGAAGAATGCCACCTTCTGAAGTGAAGCATCCAGGTTTTCCTGGCAGGTGCTCTCATCAAGTGTTGGAACAGGCTTGACCTTATTTAGCTTGTGAGATCTTGATGCAAGATCACAGCTCAAGATAATACAATTGCAGAGGATCAGGTTTATAGGGCAAAATTTCTCTATTGTCCAAAGCTTTTTTTCCCCCTTTAATAAAAAAAAAAAATAGCGGGTGGGAAGAACTATCAGTGGTCTGTGAAATAATACGGTTGAGGAATTCTGCTAATTCACTTCACTGTACTGTCTTTGCAGTTGCGCTGGGAATTAAGGAAACCAGATTTTCTTTTCCTGCTAACATGGCAAAGTTTTATATACATTACCTAAGGTACAACATTCTCTGTTTCTCTATACAAGTAGATCCATCAGGTTGCTCAGGCTCCAGCAAATCTTTGCTCCGAGAAGGCAGTTTTGCCCTAGAGACGCAATGGATAAGAAGATTGATGGGGCACTCAAAAATGTTTTTGATTACTCTGCTGCTTAGCTGGCCATGCATTCATTATATGCAGCTGATGCCCTAACTGCATGGAGTGCAGAGTTACAGGAGGAGCCCTCCATCTTTGTTTTAATTCCAGAATATTCAGAAAAGTTTTATCTGAGGGTACTATCATTTGCCGTTTTTTATGTATTTCTACCATCAGAAGACAGACTATTAGGCCTATTAGCGTCTTAAGAAGTCAGTAGGTCATAGGCCTCTGGAATTCTCTTCTGAAGATGGCTAGAATGGCCATGTGTTGCAGTGCTTTCAGATTAACATGTAAAACTCATATCTTCAGTTTGCTTTTCCACAGCCACAACAAAAATTACAATGAAGGAGGAGAAAGAGAGAGACAAGGGAATTATCATCTGAGAAAATAAATCCACCTGATTGTCTCAGGACAGGGGAGAAGAAATTGAATCTCGTGGTTTTATTATGAGATTGGCAGTGAGGTGGGGATTGTAGCTGCTCAGCTACTGTGATGATCAGCAGTATAGAGACAGTCACAGACCTGGGGAAATGTATCTAAACAAATCAGGGACTGGGGAAAGACCCCATGCAGTTCTGACATGGGTTACACACCCTGCTGAAGTTCATTGCTGCTGAAGTCTGTAAAAAGGGAAGGCAAATGATCATTTGTTTACAGGCAGTGAGTCAAGTTATTTCATGCCAGAGGTCAACATAACAGATCATTGTATAACAGCCAGCAAGTTCTGCTGTGTGTGTGGGCATGTATATGTTCTAAGGTGAATGTCTCTGGGAAGTGAATGACCATGGGGCATGATCTTGGCACACACCATATCATAGGCCTCAGACCGCTGCAGTGGTGCTATAGCACAGGTTGAAAAGTGCATTTCGGCTATTGAGTATAATGTTACTTGACACTCTTTTTACTGTTCCATATCCTCACAGCCCCTGTGAGATCGGCAGGGAGTGTTCAGAGGTTGTGTCGTGGAACCCATTTACAATTAATGTGTGTGTGGTTGGGTGAGTAAATTGAATTTTGGGAAAGTTGATAAGAGGGCCAGGCTTCAGAAATGTGACGCTCCCTTATGTTTCTGAAAAGAGAGGTATATTTAGTATTCCACTGAGCCACATAACCTGCACTGGCTGTAGTGTAGTTAACTGGAAACATAAACCACTACTTAGAAGAGATTAAGTGGCACAAATTACAAATTTACAAATTGTTAACTGATTTATAAACTATTGACACTTAGGTATAGGCGAGGCTGCACTTTTCCATTCTTTGTCGTTCCCTTGCATATAAACAGGAATAATGCGATTCTAGCCACCAAAGTATTTGGATCATTCATGTCTGAATCATTTCTGTTCTCTGGCTGCATTGATTTTTCAGTTTTGGATTCGTACTGTTTATTTTACTATCAAGTCTGTGGGATTAAACTCTCTAACATTCTTGCTTCAGACTGCCGAATATTACTACCTTATTTCTAAAAATGTCTGGCTCCCAGTGATTGTGGAATCTGATTTTTTGGGGAGGGAAGAGTAATCACATGGCAACTAAGCAAAAGGTTCAGGTAAGTCTTTATGTAAGCACATAGGGAGTGGATATACCTTACCTGGAAAGAATACCAAATGCTTTGTTGTGCAATGTCTTCATTATCTTTTTTTCATTGTTATCAGCAAGGCATTTCTCCTTTCTCTACATGCCAGTGACTATGAGGAATTGGGGGATAGCCCTATTAACATTGTTTAAATAAAGCATTTGCTGAAATTTTATGACTAGTGCCTACGGTTTTAGTCACAGTTCCTTGCAAAGGTTTGCATTTAGAGATTATATGAATGCTATAATTAAAACCTTTTGTAGCCTGGAAGATAAGGTTTGAAGCACTAGTCCCTTTTCCAATAAAGAGCTGCTTTTATTTGGAAATTAAGATTGCTGCCCATTTCCTTCTCTAATGAACTTGTAAAGTGTTGTGTTTCAGCCCTGTGGAATGGATGGAGGGTTCCTTTTTGAATTTATCAGCTGCGTTTGTTTCTTGAGACCTGTGGACACTTAACTTTTTTTCCATTTAAAAAAAGCAACGCTCCATATTCTGGTTATAGAGCTGTGAGAGTGGAACTGCTTTTATCGATCTGTATTGATTTTAGTTGGAGGTGATAGCGAAAGTGGATTGCTCAGCGTAACCCTCTGCTCTTATTGGAAGGTCCCAAATCCATGAAAACATCTTGATTGCTAGAGCAAGAAGATGGCTGGTGGAATGAATTTGATTGTAGGAGCAGCAAGAGCTGCTGGTGTGTCAGTGAACCGGCCAGGGATATTTTGTCACTTAGGGCAACCCAGGAAAGTGGGGCACCTTACCACCACCTGCCCTTAGTGTGAGGAAGTCTTGTGTTTGCCTGCCAGTGGTCAGCTCCCCGACACCACCAGCCACAAGCAGTGCAAGCAGTCACCCCATGCAGGCTCCATTGTCCCGCCACAGGTTAGCAATAGGCGCACACGCCAACCCCAGTGTCTAATCTGAGTTCTGAGCTTTTTTTTCCAAAGATTTTGTCCATTTTTCATTGGTGTGTAAGCCCCGTGCCCTCTTCCATCACTGAATAAATCATTTTCTCTGCAGTAACATCTAATGTAATCCTAGCTCTGCCTTACTGGACACACACACAGAGAAGCTTTCACAGGGTGTTAACTTACATTTATGTAGAACTTTTTATCAAACTATTTCTAACTGCTTTACAAAGGGGTGGGGTAAATCCTCATGTTACAGATGGGGGAGACATCCAAACCCACCCAGTGAGTCCGTTTTAAAGTTTTGAGTAAACCCCATAGATCCACTGCTATAGCCACTAGACCTGTTGCTTTCCTTGTGTAAACAAATGGAGGGGACATTTTGCTTCCTATTTGAGGCAGTGAAGCTGTTCTGAGATTAGGAATCTAAACCTGTCTGTGAAACTTCAGAAATATTGGATCAGATCTTCAGTTTGTGTAGACTGACATAGGTCTATTGTCTTCTAATTTACTAATTTACACTGTCTAAGAGTATGGCCCATTTGTAATTCTGCAGGAAGCAAATATTGCTAAGAAAACTAGCATGCTGGGTTATAAATGACAGAGGAGGAAGTCTAGGGCAAGTATAAATAGAAACTTTTTCAAGCTGGGAAGCGATTCCTTGTGTCCGCTAATACTACAGCTTTTTGTTGTTTATATGAACTGTCTGGGTGATCAGATTGAAGTCAAGATTTGAAGCCTGGAAGCACAAGGAGAACTCTAATCAGCTTGTGAAGCATTTACAGTGTGTTATCAATTAAGATGTGTTGCTGGGAGAGGGACACGCCTTTTAGAGCAGCTGAATGAAATGTATGTACAAGTAATCAATGAGCAAGAAACAAAACAAAGAGGGAGTGTGACTGGGAAAAGGCTCTGGGCCTTGTGAGGAAGAGCTCCTAAACTGTGGCCTTGCTTTTAAAGGGACTAGGAGAAACCTTACCTGTGTGCAGGTGCAGAAAGTTATTCTGCTGATTCACCCAGGCTGTCATGTCAGGTGGGTCTTGTTAAATCCCGCTCAGTGTAGGTAGTAGGCAGAGAGGCCCAGTGAAGGGAAAGCAAGATGCAAGGATAGAAAGTCCTAATAACAAGATAAGCCCTTGCAACAGCTTGCTCAGAAGAAAGCTAGGGGCAAGTTTCTGTTGATTTGTTTTGAAGTGCAGTCCTGCTTTCAAACTGTTGTTTAAGACACCGAGGAAGCTAAATAAAAACAAATACTGGAAAGCAGGTATTCTCTATAGTAACCTACTCTGTATGTGCTGCTGTGTTATGGGGTATGAAACCTGTCTGCTTGCAGGGAATAAGTACTAGCTACAAAGTGTTGCAAGGTGCTAACAGGGAGAGTAATACTAGTGAAAATGAAAATCTCTTCTGTGTTCCTGGTATGCTGCAATGAAAATAAAGGACATGACATCCCATAGCTAGGGGAATACAAGAGACCATGAATCAAAAGGAGGAGAGGCCATATGCGTATCGGATTAGAATCCACGTTTGCTCATTGTGCAGCTGAAATTGTACTTTGGGGGTTGGGGTAGGAGGTTAAAGTAAAATGGAATTAAAATTATTCCAGATTTCAGTGTATTTCAAAGTTAAAAATGACTTAACGCTGAAAAGACACCATTTTGTGGTGACCTGAACAGGGTTCTTCAGAGTGGGAAGAGAATTGTTAAAACTGATCCAGGCTATTTTTAAAAAAGCAGAGAGGCTTGGCATCTGCACTAGATATTGAAATTATGTTTCTGGTCTTTGCCATACAAATACATGTAAATAGAAGTACTTCCCCCTGAGAGATATTTTCATAGAAATTGCTAAAAGCATCTATCAGGAACAAGTTCAAAAGAACTTTTATTTTTAAGCACTAATGCATTGGAAAGTTATCTGGATCTCTCTTTAAGTTTTTCTTTTTTACTTTAACTTCAAAACTGGCAATTCAGATCTGGGCTTTAATATGAAAAAATAAACTTGAGATATGCATTTGTCAACTTCATCCTGTTTAATAGCTTTTATGTACAACCTACAGTTTCTATGTCCAGTCAGAATGACTGCAAATCAAAAAGTGTTACTTTGATTTAAAATGGTAGCACAATTGTGTGGGTACATACAGTTTAACTGTTTACAGAAATTTAAAATAACTAAGTAAATTCCTTGTGGTAAACCACTGGGAATTGTGCAGCCTACAGTTAATTTTAAGTGGTGCTTCATGATTCTAGAAAGATGTCGAATACATTGTAGAAACACTGACACCTGTGCTGAGTTCCAAAGGACACAAATATACTTTGTAAAGGAGTGGCCTTCAAAACCACAAAAGCTAAATGCTTTAAATACAATGACCTGGGAGAAAATACCTATTTTGTGTGTGTGTGTACAAAGCTTTTCTCATTAGTATAGAACAGTGCTACAGTTCATTTGCTTAAGGCTCAAATACAGTAATTGTAATCCTTGGTTTTAATGTATGCATTAGCTTTCAAACATTTAAAACTATTATATTAATGCAGGTGATCATATCTGGATAGATTATGATGCTGTGTACAGGCTTGTACTGTAAATTGTTGAGATCTAATTATGTAAGGGCTTGTGTGCTATAAATAGCTCATTAGTCTGGCAAGTTGCATTCACCACATAGGCACTCAGCCTGTTTTTGTGCGTTCTGTAGTAAAAGTCTAGAGGATGGGTTTGTGTGAGTGTTTTTTGGGACAGATTAGTACTTGCTACATTTTGTCCCCATCTAAACTGCACTTAGAACTAAGGCCCTGATCCTGCAAATACTTAACGCATTTGCTTACATTTTGATTAGGTGAGTACTGCACACGTTTGCAGGATTGCAGACTAGGTATCTCCTTTTTTCACTCTGGTCTCTATACCTTCTACCATGTCAACCTGTATAAATCGAGTGACATCCCAATCCCAGTGATCCAGGCCTGTGCCCCTTTCTCATTCGAATCACTTCTGAAAGCGCACTGTTTCTGTGAGCCTCTGTCACGCTAACTCCCATCATCCATCAAATGCTGCCTTTCCATTCTTGCAACAGATAAAAGAGAGCGCGTAAGGAGGCTACTCACATGCAGAAAGTTAATGTAATCAGGGCCTAAATTACACTTTCTTTTGGTGCATTCTATCTGTGCTCATCTTTTAGGCTCTGTCTACACTAGAAGATTTTGTCTCTCTTTAGAAGGTGTGACAGTGTAGCATGGATGAAGCTGTAGTGAAGGCAGGATGCCGGCCTTTTTAATTCTTTATTACTTGGCCTGCTTCTAATTGCAATGTAAAACATTCCATATTTCTCATTGATGTGTCCCCTAATGCACAAGAAGCTGAAATATGAAATTACAGGGCATCAGTGGATTGATGGCTTTTTTCTCCTCTGCTTTACAAAACAAATATCAGAATATATTTTATTAAATGCACATCAAATTTAATGCATAATGCTAAGAAAGCCAAAAAGATAAATTGTTTTATGATACATTGTTGCTTTCCTCGGACTTAAATGTATATTATGCCCATGTGCCTCTTAATTAAAAAAAGTCTTTGAGCTAAAACTTTTCCTAGCAGAATCAAACATCTGAAACCAGCATTGGAGCCCAGGGCTTCTCTAGTGTAGTTAACTGTGGAGTGTGAATGTTTTAGTATTACATTTTGCTTTTTACAAAGGGACTCCAGATAGGAACTGTTCTCTCTTACGGCTTTGTTTTTAGCAATGCAGTTTAGAAAGAATCCCATGAAACTGCCTCTGCTAATCATGTCTCAAAAACCTGAATGGATTGAAAATGTGACAGTGGCTCCTCTCTGTGTATAAACAAATGAGTTCATATTTGGTTGTGTTCTGCTAAGGTCAAGAAGAAGGAAAAATTACGCTCTCATGGGTGACATGACACCAGTACCCTCTGGCCTAATATAACATTCTCAAACTCTCTGAGGTAATGCACGTGCTAATATCCTCACACCTCAACCCTCCCTTTAATTTGTCCTCTTTTTAGGAGGTAGAAGAACCTTCCTTTTTTTTTCCCCTCAAGGACCATGCCAAAAACTGTCTAGAACAGTAAAATTTCTTTCTTGCTCTAACACGCTTGCATTTAAATCAGAAAGGCTAAGGTACAAAATGATTTACACCTAGCAAGGGACATAAAGGCAATAAGAAGAGGTTCTTTAAATACATAAGGAGCAAAAGAAAGATGAAGGAAAGCATAGGCCCTCTACTAAGTGGGGAAGGAGAGCTAATAAGTGGTGGTATCAAGAAAGTTGAGGGGTTTAAAGCCTATTTTGCATCAGTCTCCACTAAAAAGCTTAATGGTGACCAGATACTCAATATTAAAGAGGGGGGAAGGAATGCAAGCCAAAATAGGGAAAGAAGAGGTTAAAGAGCATTTTGATAAGTTAGATATATTCAAGTCAGCAGGCTCTGATGAATCATCCTTAAGGATGACTTAAGCAACTAGCTGAAGCAATCTCAGAAATGTTAGCACTTATCTTTGAGAACTCATGGAGGAGTGGTGAGCTCACAGAGGACTGGAGAAGGGCAAGCGTAGCACCTGTCTTTAAAAAATGGAACAAAGAGGACCCAGGGAATTATAGACCAGCAAGCCTTACTTTGATACCCAGAAAGATACTGGAACACATTATTGCTTACATACTGATTGTACACCTGTAGGATAATAGGGTTAAAAGGAATAGCCAGCATGGATTTTTTTCAAGAACAAATCATGGCAAACCAACCTAATTTCCTTCTTTGACAGGGTTACTGACCTACTGGATAGGGGGAAGCAGCAGATGGGATAAATTTGATTTTTAGTATGACTTTTGACATAGTTCCACATGACATTCTCGTAAGCAAACTAGGGAAATGTGGTCTAGATGAAATTACTATAATGTGGGTGCACAACTGATTGAAAGACTCACAAAGAGTAGTTATCAGTGGTTCACTGTCAAACTGGGAGGCTATATCTAGTGGTGTCCAGCTACAATTCAATATTTTCATGAATGACTTAGATAATGGAGTGGAGAGTACGCTTATAACATTTGCAGATGACACCAAGATGGGAGGGGTTCCAGGCTCTTTGGAGGATAGGATTAGAACACAAAATGACCTCAACAAATTGGAGAATAGATGTGAATTCAGCAAGATAAAGTTCAATAAAGACAAGTGCAAGGCACTTCACTTAAGAAGGAAAAATCAGATGCCCAACTACAGAATTAGGAATAACCGGGGAGATGGTAGTACTGCTGAGAAGGATCCGCGCGGTGTAGTAGATCACAAACTGAATGTCAATCACGTGATGCAGCTGTGGAAAAAAGGCTAGTGTTCTGGGGTGTGTTAACAGGAGTGTTGTCTGTAAGACTGGGGGTAATCATCCTGCTGTACTCAACCCTGGTGAGGCCTCAGCTGGAGTCCTGTGTCTTGTTCTAGGCAGCAGACTTTAGGAAAGCTGTGCACAAGTTGGAGAGTCCAGAGGAGAGCAACAGAAATGATGAAAGGTTTTAGAAGGGTTAAATGAGGAAAGGTTTTAAAAAACAAAAACAAAAAAAACCTGGGCATGTTTAATCTTAAGAAAAGATTAAGGGGAGATCTGATAAGTCTTTAAATATGTTAAGGACTTCGATAAAGAAGACAGTGATCAATTGTTCTTCATGTCCACTGAAGATAGGACAAGAAATAATGGGCTTTAATCTGCACCCGTGGAGATTTAGGTTAGATATTAGGGAAAACTTTCAAATTATAAGAGTAGCTAAGGTCTGGAATTGCTTCCAAGAAAGGTTGTGAAATCCCATCATTGGAAGTTTCAAAAAACGGAGTAGACAAACACAGGTCAGGGGCTGGTCTAGGTTTACTTGGTCCTGACGCAGTGCTGGGGGCTGGACTTGATGACTTCTCGAGGTCCCCTTCTAGCCCAACATTTCTATGATTCTCCTCTCCTGGAATCACTGTCTCAATTCTTCACATCAGATTCCTTTCTCTTGTTTCTTACCCACATGGACCTGCTTACTCTCATTTAAAAACAAAACACAGCTGCTTACCATACTGCATATGCATGAGTCTGTTCTCAGTCACAAGCTAGGCAGAAGTGACCTAGAAGTCGCTGTGCCACTGGCTTAGAGAGACAGTTTCTTCAGAGCTCATGCAGTAGAGTTGCTGTTCTGGGACCATGAGGCTTCTAGTTCGAGTCTCTCCTGTGGCGGTGTACCATGCTGCATGCACCTGCTCCCCAGATATCAAATTCAACAGGCCTCTGGCCCTCTCGAGTGAAACAAAATTCTGTACCTTGAGATCTAAATCTGTGGGGTGGAAACTTATTGCTGTTCTCATTTTCCTCTATTTTTTAATTTAATTTTTTAGGTCAGTCACAATAACAGGAATCCTTAAACTGTCCTCTTCCCACTGGTTCTACAAGCAGCTGCAAATCTTTTGGGTAACGAATCTTTCCAATGTTGCTGTTCTATTCATTCTTTCCAAATATACCTTCCACTCACATGCCTGAATCCCCTTTTACTGACTTAAGGTAAAGTGATTGGGCTTCTTTATCCTTGCTGAGGATGCTGTAAATATACCCTGCAGGCAAAATTTAAATGACCCACCAAAGGTGGCAACTGTTTACATATGACTTTCTCTGCCCTTGTTACTTTTCACCATTACATTTTTAATACTTTGTCTTTTTCCCACTGGGAAACACCTCCCCCTCGCCCCAGCAAACTGGTATGTTCTTGCAAATGTTGTGTGTTGATTGATCCATTTCGCTTTGTCAATGGATCTTGAAATTCCGCAGCATGTACGTGGGCAACCCAGCTATTCCTGGCCCATATTTGCTTGTTCAGAGTGCAAAAGAAAGGGGAATTGAAGACATACTCCAAAAGAGGTCTAATTAAGCCTCAATTATCAAGTGACATGATTACGAGGTGCCCAACTAATTCTCAAAGGTGTTCTCTCAGCTTGGGCACCCAAATTAATTCGTCACCTTTGATAAGTTAGGTCTAAAAGTTCCTAGTTCCTTGGCTCTGCAGTCCCTCTGCATCCAGACTCTGCACAGCTACAGTGCGCCCCTGCTACAGGCATGGTGACTGCCACCTACCTTTCTGGTCACATATGCTTCTATAGTAGCTGAAATGATACCATGAGCTTATTTCTTCCTGTTTCCCCGAAACATGTCCTGACTCTTGACAGATCATCTGATCTCTGGGCAGACTGAGCCTCAGAATCAGCACCCGCCCAGCCAGCCATGTCCTGTCTTATTGGAAAATGACAGAAATAATGCTCCTGACTGGCTAGTGGCAACAATTCTGATACTTAATGTGATTTAATGGAATCTTGTTCAGCAAGCTATTGGGGAATCTTATCCACACCCCTAGTGAGATTGCAGCACCATACTGCCTGCAGAAAACCGGGCCTTCAATGATGATTAATTTTGTATTTTGTTAATCTAGAATGGTGGGGAAAGCCCCAGTCACTCACTGAACAGTAAGCAACATTCATTTATTTACATGTTAATTTAGAAGCAATTGCTTCTAGGGAGGTGCAGTAGAGACAGGAAAACACTGAGGAGCTAGATTTTGGCTTGAGGGCTGATGTTTCAACTGCAGCAAGGAGTAGCCTTGGAAGGTTCTGTGCCTCAGAGACCTCCCATTGAGTCAATTCCTCCCTGCTCCTGAAAGGTTGGTATCTTACTGCTAACCTGAACCAGAAGTTAATTAAATGTTCCCCCATATACTGAGTTGGAAGTGGGGGAGCAAAGGCTCCACCCATTTCCCTCTCCTCCCGGACCACTTGCTCCAGCGAAGGAGTCAACAACTGAATAGTCCCCATTGCTCTTATGTGCCTGGACCTAAGATCTGGATTAGCTCTTACACAGGTAAGGGCGTTTCTGACTTTTCCTTACTCTCTTGCACAGACATGGGGAGTCAGAATCTAGCCCGAAGAAGCGCATAGTCCTTGAGTCAAGGACCTGACCCAGACTAACCCTTTTTGAATCCTGTCTGAAGTATCTCCAATTGCTTTCCACTATCTATCCATTGAGAAGTCTTTTAGTCATAACAGCTGCAAAGCAGAATGGGGATTGGGATTAACCAAGAATCTGGGCAAAGGAGTGGGGAACATCCCCTTCTGTAGAGGGGACTCTTCGTGTCTCTTGCTGGTGAAAATAATGACCCATATACACCCTGGAGTGTGCTTAACAACCTCTTATTTTCTATAGGTATTTTCCTCTCTTATACCATAGAATACATGTGTTTTGTGTAATCTAAATTGAATTAAACTGCCAGAGATATTGCTCTTCATGTTCGGAGTTGGTCTGGCAGCACGGATGTTAGGTCAGAGAGGACCAGCCTTAGATAAATTGCCCTTCTCTCTGGGTACCAGAAGGGTCACAGGTTAAAAGAGAAAGGACAGTTAGTAATTTTGTGTGTGTGAGAGAAACAATTCGGCCCCCCCCCCCTTTTTTTTTCTAACTGTGGTTATTATGAAGAAAAGAATGTGAGACTCGCTGCTGGAGCAATGACAGGGAAAAGGAGCCAGAAAAAGGAGAGAGAAGATGGTCTAGTGGGGAAGACTTGGGGTTGTACTTGGGAGACCCTGCTGGTGCATATGTGGAACCCAACTAGAGTGGATGATGTTGCTCCGGTATAGTTCCATTCGTTCTTGACTGTGGGATCCCAGAGCACGGTTGGAGTGATCACTCCTCTGGCCATGAGGGAGGTCTTGTGAAGTATTGCATGGTTCTGGGGTCTCTGTGTGGGCCTACAGCAAGGCTTCTGGGCTTTTCATGGAGATGTGAGCAGTACATGAATGGGCCATAGATCTTTCTCATTTTTATCAGACCTAAATGGAGCTAGGTCTTTGCATTCCCAGTGTTTGGCTGAGACAGTCACTTGTGGGCGAGCAAACTGACCTGAAGCTTAATCTGAATGAGATGAGATGCTGCTATGCATGGAGAATCGTGAGGCTGAAGTAGGGAAAGTTTTTCTCCCCACAGTATGCAGGGAGCTTGCTCATCTTTTTGTCAAGAGGGTTGCAATTTGGAGGTACTTTTTGGATCTCAAACCCCTTCTAAAATGGAGCACATGTGGGATTTCCAAACGTACCTAATTGACTTAAGAATGCAAGCTGCAATTAAAGTCAGTTGGAGTAGTGCTCCCAAGTCACTTGAGCATTTTGAAAAATCCCATGTAAGGCCGTCACCTTGGCATAGGTTTGTGTCCGAGAAGGCTGGGAACAGGGATGTTGGATTAGGGCTAAGTGTTTTGTTTTCACTTAATTCTTCATGTTAAGAAGCCATTAAAAGTCACAGTAAATGTATGTACCTGCTAAAATTTCCATGATGATAGCATTCTAGAAATCACATGCACAGCTCACTCTCCTCTGCAATGAATGTGGTGGCTGGTTTTCAAAGCTCAGCTATTATGCAGTAGTTTGTGATGTTCTGATGGGCACGTGCTTCCTAGCAGTTCACTGCCGTGTCTACAAACAATTTTGGATAAATTGCTGCTTTCGTTAATATTTTGAATCCCTTTCTCAGGCAAATATATTGCTGTAGTCCAAAAAATAAGCTATATATATGCAGTAGCACAGCTCCCCATGGGACCCAAAATAAAATTGTAAGAATTGGCGTGACTTAAGGTATCACTCTCATCTCCTTTGATATAGTAGTAATATAGTGTTTGGATAGTTAATTCTCTTAAAAACTGCTTCTGCTGCTCTTAAGAAAAATTATGTTTAGAACCACTGGCCTTAGCAGATCTGGAGTTATAAATAACCACATGCCCATGCTTATTAGCAAGAAGGTCCACTACTGAATATGACTACTCCAATAGTAGGTGTTATGGCAGGCAACAGGAAAATTACATAAGGCAGTGAGATGAAAAAATTGCAGAAATACATTTTTAAACTAAAGCTCTTGTCAAGCATTTAACAGATGAGTTTTTCTTTTGTTTGTGTACTTCAGTACTTGAATCATAAACTTTGTGAAGTTAGTAATGTCACTGTATGAAAGAGTTGTTGTTTTTTTTTAAAATCTCAAACCCAATTGTGTGTCTCCTGTTATTGGACTGACCATTACCTATATTTAACCCTTTTTAATGGAACTCTTTATGCTCTAAAATGCTTTTAAACAGACCAACGTCCTGAAGTCCATTAAACATGAAATTACAAACTGAAGTGAAATATTTGTGAAAAATTACTTGTGAAATTCAAAGTTTATTGCCTTTAAGTGCCGAGGAGGGGTCATATTGCTGGGGGTTCCTTATAAATAAATAGCTAGTGGTCGGAGTAGAGATACTGAAGAATAGCTTTCTCCTGGTGGAGTACACATGGAGATGTGTGTTCATGTTTGGTCAGTAATATAATATATAATACAGACCTTTACAGGATAAAAAAGAAATAGCCAGTTTCCCTTAAGTAGTGTGTGAAAGGAATAATTTAGTCTCCAAAACTGTCACAGCAATCAAAGTTTCCTAATGATCAAATCATAAAGCTTTGTGGACGAAAATGGCACTAGAAAGCAACCAAAGTACTCTGGCATGTGGAAAACTCACGGACATTTGTGTTGTCATAATCTAGAGCCTCATCCTGAGCAAATAAACACAAACGTGCATGTTAAACTGAGTAACTTCTAAACATTGTGGATCAATTGAACACCGGTGTAATTCAGTGGAGTTATAGCAGGGGGAGGTATTTGGACCAATCTGTCCAATTTTGTCATAGTTACTCAAATATGGAGAGTTTCAGAGCACTCCTTCCATTTGGCATAAGCAGTCTGAACTTGTAAGAATGTGTTATTCATCACTTTAATCAGTGATCTGGTTGGGATGGACTCTGGGATTTTATTTTCTCATCCCATATTTACATTTCTTCCTCCACAGGAGAAGAATAATCCTGTAGGTTGAGATTTTCTAAACCAGCTAGTGGATTTAGTCTCAACTTCTGTTGAAACTAATGGAAATGGTGTGACTAATTCCCTTGGTCAGAGTTGAAAATCTCCACTCTAATGCTTATTCCAAGTGAAACTTCATTTCCCACAATAGGAATTCCTTCCAGCCAACCCCACTGTTGTTAAGGAGCAGCGATGATGGTCTCTGAAGGGAGAGGAGAACGGTCCAATTCTCTTTGGTTAGAGAGAGGTATTTGAGAGGTGAGGAATAAAGTGTAAAGAAAGTGGAAGATCCTCCTGGTGGTGAGGAAGAAGTCAGGAAGAGCTAACCCTTCCTGCAGGTTATATTCCGTCGTGACATCTATCTGCAGCTCAAATAATCCAGTCCCCAGTTAAGAAGAAGGGCTGCAGAACCCATTAGTGTCTCAGGGTAGGATATAAAAGAATAATACCGACCCTGTTTCCTCTGCTTGTTGAGCCATGCTTGTGGGCGCTTGGGTAGTTAGAGAGCATTTCAGGACTTTCCTGTCTGCTGATAAACCATGTTTGGTGCCTGTTTTGTAACTAATCCTGTCCTGCCCTTGTCCTAGGAAACAGGCTTTGCTGCTCTATAGTCTTAAGTACAGTACTGTGTTCAAAGAATTGTGCTATCGTTTTGACTCCAGTAACATGCAGCACACAAGGCAAAGAGTCCTGTGGCACCTTATAGACTAACAGACGTATTGGAGCATGAGCTTTCGTGGGTCCGAAAGCATCCAACAAAGTGGGTATTCACCCATGAAAGCTTATGCTCCGATACATCTGTTAGTCTATAAGGTGCCACAGGACTCTCTGCCGCTTTTACAGATCCAGACTAACTCAGCTACCCCTCTGATCCATGCAGCACATGGAGTCGCAGCCGTTTTTTCTCCCAATAATTTGCTTTCTGGTTTTAAACACTAAGCGTCTTTGTCTGTATTTCTGTTACTAATTTGTTGGGTTGTCCATTGAAGAGAGAAAAAATTTGGAAACTATGATTTTCTGCCTGTTTTTCATTATTCCCACCATAACAGACAGAAATCCTTTTCTGACCTTAAATCAAATGACAAGTAGCTGTAGGGTGCAGTATACAGAACAAAATAAAATTGTTCCATTTTAGACGCGTTCTACCCCACTGATAAAGAAATGAGGTCAGGCTGAAGTCGCGGCCGGCAGTGTAATAACCTTGCCAGTGGTCTCTGTTGCATCAATTAAAAAGTTATGCATTTTTAATTGGTGTGTTTAAATGAAGGTAGATAAAACAAGATGATTATTTAAAATAGAAGAGCTCAGTATCCTGAACTAGGGACAAAGGGCCCTTTTCTTTGTGTTTCCTGCATTTCTTTAGTTTGTGACATAAATATTTGAAAGGTTTTTGCATGTAATTAAAAAAAATTCAAATGGTACTCAGTGTTTCCTCCTTCAACAAAAATAAAATCTCTTAGGAAGCATAATAAAACATACTTTATTTGCCCAGAGCTGTTCAAATCTCAGGTAAATAGATATTTTTAGACAGTATTTTCCCCTGTAGAAGCTGTTCAGACGTTTCAAGTAAATATTTAAAATATCTGGATTATTGTTTTGCTAGACTTTATCTGCTTAGAGGACTTTCATTAATTTAAACCCATTTATTGTAACAATTTGATCCATACTGTAGATTAGCATAACATTGTATTGCTACTAAAGAAAATATAACAAAGAAGCAGATATTCATATGTCAATTCTTGACTTGTCCTTTCTGATTGATTTCTTTTAATTGTTCATATTGTGTCTTAGGACCAGTAAGGTTTCAAGTTATAAGAACACAGCAGTTTCACAAAACAAGTGTTAAACATTGTGGTTTTGTTTCTTTAAAATTATTGAATGGATTTTTATGTGGTTAGGAATTATGCTTAAAAGAAAAGTGATTCTTATGTAGACATTCAGGCCAGAGTGAAATGAAACTCCATAAAGCAGGGGTCAATGGTTGAGGTTATGTAGCACACTTAGATGCAAGGGCTGCCCATGTGTTTTCCCAGTAGCTTGCATCAAAGCTCATTGATATTATTGTGTTCAGACTCTGCTCCCTGTTATTTTTCACAGTCAGCTTTTATTGACAGTTAAGTGCGCAATATTTAATTTAACAGCATTCAACCTCCTTAAAAATAGCACAAATATTGAGAAGTCATTGCTAAAACTGCTCAATCAATTTCAATGTAATTAAAAGGTATCAGATCAAAGCATAATTTGGTAAAGCACAATAATAACCACAGGTATGTAGATCAATGTGTAATAGTAAGGATTTCAGCTCTGCGCCTTACTGAAGGGCAGTGGGATTAAGAAGATAGAATCACACGTCATCAGAAAATGTCTGGTTTGCCATCTCTTTGGATAACCCAGTCTACTGGCTTTTAAAGGGTAGTCCCTTTAAAACATAAGGACATAAGTTCCCCAAGGGTCAGTCCTAGGACCAATCCTATTCAACTTATTCATAAATGATCTGGAGAAGGGGTTAAACAGTGAGGTGGTAAAGTTTGCAGATGATACTAAACTGCTCAAGATAGTTAAGACCAAAGCAGACTGTGAAGAGCTTCAAAAAGATCTCACAAAACTAAGTGATTGGGCAACAAAATGGCAAATGAAATTGAATGTGGATAAATGTAAAGTAATGCACATTGGAAAAAATATCCCCAACTGTACATACAATATGATGGGGGCTAATTTAGCTACAACTAATCAGGAGAAAGATCTTGGAGTCATTGTGGATAGTTCTCTGAAGATATAAGTCCACAGTACGCCCACATCTTGAATACTGCGTACAGATGTGGTCCTCTCATCTCAAAAAAGATATACTGGCATTAGAAAAGGGCAACTAAAATGATTAGGGGTTTGGAACGGGTCCCATATGAGGAGAGATTAAAGAGGCTAGGACTTTTCAGCTTGGAAAAGAGGAGACTAAGGGGGGATATGATAGAGGTATATAAAATCGTGAGTGGTGTGGAGAAAGTGAATGAGGAAAAGTTATTTACTGGTTCCCATAATATAAGAGTTAGGGGCCACCAAATGAAAGTAATGGGTAGCAGGTTTAAAACAAATAAAAGGAAGTTCTTCTTCATGCAGCGCACAGTCAACCCTGTGGAACTCCTTGCCTGAGGAGGTTGTGAAGGCTAGGACTATAACAGGGTTTAAAAGAGAACTGGATAAATTCATGGAGGTTAAATCCAGTAATCGCTATTAGCCAGGATGGGTAAGGAATTGTGTCCCTAGCCTCTGTTTGTTTGTCAGAGGGTGGAGATGGATGGCAGGAGAGAGATCACTAGATCATTACCTGTTAGGTTCATTCCCTCTGGGGCACCTGGCATTGGCCACTGTCGGTAGACAGGGTACTGGGCTGGATGGACCTTTGGTCTGACCCAGTATGGCCGTTCTTGTGTTCTTATGTAGTCCTGAACCCCTCGGGAATCCAGCTGTACTCTCGTCTGCCTGTTTTTTATTTTGGCTGCATGTCTGTTCTAGGAGGAAAATCCTTCCATGCATGAGGCGTAGATACATCTTGCCCTGTTGCATGCATCGTCTGCATTTTAGAATCTTAAATTAGTCATTAAAAAAGTCCCTCCATCCCGAAACTCCAGCATACAGGACAAATCTGTGGGTCTCGGATGCTTTAGGGAAATCAATATCTTCCGTTCAATGTTTTTGTTTGTTTTTAAACTCTGGAGCACAGAGCTGAGGTTGAGAGAAGAGGGATTTTGAAATAAATAGAGGTTTATTGTACACAGAAGTTATGAGCTGTAACTGTAATTTGCTATAACTTTATGGATTCACCCTTTGTCCTCAAGTGACCACAATCTCTTCTGAAGGCTGGGGTGGGTTTTTGTTTAAACTAAAGCAATGTGTCACTTTTTAATTTTTTTCCCCAACAGAAAACCTATAAATGGTTAAAGCTTCTTGGAAGGATTGCATGGTTTTTAGCCTTCCTTTTTATCTGGAGTTTTTCCACAGAGTATAACAGAAATAGTAAGAGTAAAAAATACCTCCGAATAATCAACTTGCTGGTAAGTAAGGTAGTCCCTTTGTTGTTGTTCATAGTCGTGTTTTAGTGAATAATCTTGAGCATTTTTTTCACAAATGACTCCTTCTGCAACTCTATTACAGTTTATTAATCAACAAAAACAATAATTTGGAGTTCAGTTTTTTCTCTCTTGAAAACAACCTCCTAGCAGTGACTATTCAGGGTGTCTGATGTTTTATTCTTTTCATTGTGGCAGCTTCACATTTCTTAAAGATAACCAGAACTGCACAGATACAAGTCTGGAATTATCTAGCTGGCTAACAAAAGTCATCGGGGCTTGCAAGATCCTCCTCCATTCTATAAACTACCCATGTCACAAAGCGTTACAACTGCTGATAAAGTTTTGCTTAGGAGCTATTTTTATTAGTGTCTTGGGGACAGGTCTTCTGCTGGTGTCAAGCAGCATATCTCCATTAAATTGTGCTGATTGACACCAGCTGAGGATCAGATTATGGGTCTTTTCAATTGCCAAAATAGAAAAGACTCGGCTCAAAGACAGAAATTACAAATCATACACAGACTGTTCCTTGGCTCCTGGAATGTTTATTCCTGGTGGCGCCGAGGCTGCTAATCTGTTTTGACACATTTTAAAACTCCTCTTTGGAGAATCTAGCAGTTGCTTAAAACAAAAAGCAGGATGTAAAAAGTGTTTTAGTAGGAGAAATTTTTCTTCTTCATTTTTATGAATGAAATAGGAATTTTGTATGATTTATATTTGAGCTGTAAAAAAATTATTCTACCAGAATCGTCTGCATTCTTCTACAGCATGTCACTGTCAAAAAGGTCATCCTATCCCCTCAATCCATCTCACAGTATCTGTGTTTACATAGCACTGCAAACAGGGTCATAAACTAGAGTGGAATATTTAATAAGGGCATCTTTTTTTTAATAAGACTTTTCATATTCTACTTTTATTGAATCCTGATTTTACCAACTCAGATTTCACTGGTATTTAGGAGCTGTATGTGCATCACAAATTAGGGAATAGGCTTTTTTATTTTCCTGCAAACAGCATTTTCATCATTACTAGTCTGCCTATAATAAAGCAAAAGGTAACATGGTATATTAGATGTTTAACAAGTTAAAGGATTCATCCTTGTTGCTATTATACTCAGTGTCACCATAAACAGTAATCATTCTGTTATGAAAAAGTGACACCTGGAGAATGGAGAGGCTGCATTAATTTATACGTGCTCAGTCAGCACCTGTGCAAAACTGCTGTCTTTTTATATAAAATAAATAATTAAGGTGAAATCCTTCTCGCACTGGTTCAACTATCCTTATGGCCAGTACACACAGGGGCAAAGCAACCTTCCTTAATATCTCACTCTAAGATGCTTCTAACCTGACCTAGGAGGTACCTGCTCAAGAGGGTGAAAGAACATTTCAGTCCCATGCGTCTTCCCTGGGATTGTCCACAAGGGGACCAATACCCATTATTTATTTATTGTTGTGCACACTTGCTCACTAGGAACTGGACTGCGTTCCATCCAATTCATTTCCTATCAGACACCCAACTACCAGCAGTTTGTGGCCACTACCAGCCAGGGTGGGATTTTAAGCAGTAATCTGGAGGCAAAGGGATATTCCTCTCCAGTCCTTTTGGTTGCATCTTTCTTGTTTACTTGGATGGCTGAATTCATGGCTGTAAAAGGACAAGGTATGATTCAGATCGTTGGTCAGTAGGGTGACCAGATGTCCTGATTTTACAGGCACAGTCCCAATATTCAGGGCTTTGTCTCATACAGGCTGCTATTACCCTCCACCCCCTGTGACACTTTTTCACAATTGCTGTCTGGTCACCCTACTGATGAAAAATGTTTGATCACAAAGCACCTCAAAATGAAGCTCTGAAAATACATGTACAGTTGAGGTCATAATTGATCGTGTGAGGCACTGCCCTTGTAAACACTTCTATCCCCTCGATTATTTTGTTTTAGGTAACTATAGGGGAGATTTTCAAAGGTACAAAGGGCAGTTAAGCATTCAGCTCTCATTGAAAGTCCCCTATGTAAATTGCCTGTAAACTTCCATTTGGAAGTATCACCAACTGAACAGAGCCATGTTGAAGTCCTGTGGACCTCTAAGCTCAATGTTCTCCCAGGATGGCTCTTCGAGGGCAGTTGGGAGTAGTTACATTTACTCCATAGAAGGTAGGGGATGAGAATATATGTAGTCCTGCTAATGGGACACTAATGCAGTCTTAAAATGAGATCTTTTCCTGCCAGTCTGATGCAGTCAATTCCATCTCCTCACCCCCCCGCCCCAGGCAACGTTTTATGTGACAGCTACAGGGAATTGGGCTGGGAAGTAATGTTGCTATTTCTGCTTTCATGTGTGATAAATTCAGAATTTACACTTCATGCTTTTTTGGTGAAGATGTGTTGTTTGGTGGATGCTGGCATCATACAGTAAGTGTCACCTAGTCCTGAGAGTTTACAGATCTCCAGGAAATGAACATGGCAAGAAAACTGTTCAAGGATTGCTTTTCACTATATCAAAGTGTCGTCTCCATTTTAATGAGATATCTGACTTCCGTTTGCTCTTCCTTCCTTCCTTGCTGGTGTCCTCCATCTCTTCTTATCCCATTTTCAAACTTTAAATTTTGAAGAAGCTCAATGACAGAAGAAACAAAGTCCAAGTTGTAATACTGCTAGTGTGTTAAATTACATTCTTCATGGTAATTTTAAATCACTGGCACATAAGGAGCGTGTCTCTCTATCATATTGCTTGTCACAACTTGTCTGAGAGTTTTAGGCATGAGGTCTTTCTTGGGTTTGGTTTTTGTGACATATTCTCACAAAATTCTCACTTCCCCATATGCTCATCACCAGACACACACACTGACAGTCTTTGGTTTTCCTTCTTGTGATAGGGATTGTCTGATACATAAGATCAGTGTTATTGGTCAAGACACGTTTGAGTGGTCGAGGAAACAGCAGTGTTTTTCTGCCTGTTACAGCATTTGCTTTGCAATACGTTTTGGTTTGTCCATTTCACCTATGTTAGCAAGTACAAGATTGAAAATAGGCATTTAAATTAAAAAGAGAAAAGAAAAAAGCTAAATCTGCCATAGTCTAAACAAAATGGATTTTAAATGTAACTACCCTCCATAACGGAATATATATGGTTATAAGCAAAGGATACGGTTGGGACACACACAGTTAAGGTTGCCTAACACTTTCTATTATAAGACTCTGTTTTCATTGTTATATATAAGGGCCTTGCTTATGCAGGGGAGCTGTTTGTTTATCACACAAGGAGAGAGCTTTGGTTTTGGAACAGAAGACGTTCTTTGAAGAGTTCTATTTCCACTGCCTTACAGATGGAGTAGGCTGATGCCATTGAGCTTCTGGGTATGGTCATGAACCATTAAACTTTTAGACTAGGATTTTAAAAAAAGCCTAAAGTATTAGGGACTCAACTTCAATTCACTTTCAGTGGAAGCTGAACGCCTGACCCCAGAATCCCTTTCAAAGGCCGAGCCATGCATGTTCTGTTTTGCTGTGACACTGGTACAGTATCCAACCTTTTGTCTGTGGCCTCAGAAGCATTTGGGATAAGCACAGAATACAGGACTGATTGTTTACTAGTCGTGGTTGTGTGCTTTTTTGTGCTTTGTGTTTGGTTTTTTGCATCTCCTGTTGGTTCAGCTCATTTGTTCTTGGCAAATGATTGTTTGCAAAGCCCTCACTGTAGTATCTGTTTGTACCTTACATGGCTTCGATTAGAAGCAAATAACATTACCCAAATACAGGCGTCCTGCCGTGGTGTGGTTTCCGGCACATTGGCTAAGTGAGTTGTGATTTTTCTCTACGGGGTTTTATCTGGTGATCTCTGTTCTAGATCCCTTAGATCCATATTCTGCTCCTTTTGGTCTCCAGTTGCTGCCTGCATCCTACACTTGTTTTCAAACCTCTGCATGGTGCTGGTCTGCTTGCCCAACAATGCTAACGCTTCAGCCAGTAGTTGCTGTACTTGGTTCTGTACACAAAGGTCTTGCTGCACTTTATTTGTGCTCAGACACTTCAGCTTCATAGTCTCTTCACTTGCGTACTAGTGAAATATTGGCAAGATAAGATGCTATTTATCTATTATATTATTATTATTCACTTGGATTTTTAAAATACAACTCTAGGCACCTATTCACTGCTCTGGGTAAATGTCACATAATCGGCACATAAATATGTCCACATCAGCCCACTTCCTCCTCAACAGCCTTGGCGAAGGCATGGGTGGAAAAGGTGGGCGTTGTAGTATTCCTTGCCATTCGTTTCGTTGGGACTTTCCCCAGACTGAGATCATCCCTGCGCTGAACTAAGTGCTCGGGTTCTGGTGTGTATAGCCCTTGCTTGTGAGCTGAACCCTGCAAGGAGGCTGTTTGTGTTCCAGGACACATGGCGGGATCTGGGTACTACCTGGGTGGTGGTTCTTACTGGGGACACAGGAGCACTTGAGTCCTGTCTTCTAGTACTGTGTGGTAGGTCTGTTTAAAACTGCTCAGCGCACACTTGTCCAGGGAGTGTGGTTATCCTGCTTCTGCTAAGCACAATGCCTGGCTGCCTGCAGAACCAAGTCCTTCTGCCCACTCTTGTGAAACAGTTTGTCTAGCTCCAACTGGCATTTGATATGAATTTATGAGCCTGCCTTTAGCTCCCATGAAGATGTACGGTAGGTCTGCCTTAATAAACTCCTCTCTGGTACAGATAACAAAACAGAACTGGTGAGGAACAGGTTATGAAATGAGAGAGACTGGAGAATTCAGAGGTAAGGCCAATGTGACTCAACCAAAAGCTTCCACATTAGAGTTTCTCTTTCATGACAAAGTTAAAGTCAATTAAACTTTCTGAAGATACTGTTTTTAAAATTTTTTTAATGGAGGCTTATAAAGTGCCTATTCAGAGCTTTTCAGCTGCTTAGGCCTATTGGGTAAAGACCTACTTATGTAGTTTGACTTTTAACATGTATGTACCTTAAATAATTTGCACCAAAAACCAAACTAAAGCAAAAAATTACCCAAGAGAGTCTAACAGTCTGTCATGTAAGTAGAATTTAAATTAATTTCATGCTAGGAACACTTTAAAATGTATCCTGTTTTGTAAAGGGAAGTGTGCTGTCACAGGGCTGGGCGGTAACTGTTCCCTTTTCTACAGCTGTGGTGTGACTTGCCAGAATACTTCTCACACCTCAGTATAGGAAGGATTTAAACCAACTGGAGGAAGTTCAGGGAATAGCAACCAAGATGCTGAAGAAAGAGCTAAATAGTGCTTTGCATGGCTTGCCTAAGCTATGACCTGTGGTGAGAGATGGGGAGTAACAGTTTAAGTATTTAAAGGGTGTAAACACTAAAATGGGAAATGAATTTTTGTTGGTCTTAGTATGAACTGCTTAATTCATAAATGCTTAAAATTGTTGCCCTCAGACAGAACCAAGTTGGTAATACCAAGTTTACATGGTTCCTGGCCCTGTATAGATGCAGTTAAATGCCAGGTGATATTGATAAACACTTGGCCACTTGATTGGATCCATCCCACTTTTTCCATTATCATTTAGGCACGGACAGTGGGCTCTGCTCTGTACGTAAAGGTGTGGTTCCTGTTCACTATCTAAATTGTGGCTTATAACCTGTATACTTCATCAAACTAGCCCTCTGGTTCACTATGGACTGCAGTCCTCTCTGGTCATTTTAGGGTGGGGAGATAGACATTATCTGTGTCTATGATTTCTTTCAAATTTATACTTATCTGCAGAATTGAATAAATTCAGATCTATTTTAGAGGTGTTCCTAATTCGTATTCTCAAAAATCTTGAGTGGAAAAATAAGCACTGCTTTATATTTGGGGTGTGTTTTTTTTCTTCTTACCCAAGTATCCTTTAGATTGAATTTTTATATTTTCCAAGAAAGGATACTAATAAATATGATCAAATTAAGATATGAGATGCCAGGAACCTAGTCCAACTGAGAAAGGAGAGGAGTTACTGTAAGACTTCCCCATTTACCATTTTCCATAATATGAATGATGAACAATTTACATATATCTGAAGGGAAATGATGCTGCTGATGCACTATGGGTTTGATTTACAATTATTTGATTTATGGGCATATTAAAAACTTATTACATTTAATTTTCTGACTTGTAATTATTGTAATTAATTTAATTTTTGAATTTGTTGGTGTGTGTGTGTGTATATATATATATATAAAATATAAAATTTTTTTTTTACATTGGTTTTGTTTTCTCTTGTTTAAGCAAAGTTGTGATGAAATCAAAGCCTGCTCCACTTGGGTGGGTGTTTTTTTCCAGATAGGTCTTTATAGGCACCAGTCACAATTACACTTGAGAACAAAGCTTCTACATGTAATTTTTCCAGATGAAATTGGTGTCAGCCAGTCCCACTGCTAGATGAAATCCTCTTACTGACTGACCAGTGAAAAATTGCCAAGACAATCAGTGACTGGCTTATTCATAAAAATACTGTATTTTGTTTCTAAATTATGTGTGGCTGAGGCACAGAATGTGTCCATTCTCTAAGCCAATAAAAATTCAGCATTTTAAAATAACACTCACAACTGCAACTTTCCTGTACCAGCATTCATCACAAACAGTGACAGAGCTTATATCATTAATCATTTGCTGTAATAGAAAAAAAGTCAGTGGAACAGAACATTGTTACAGGATGAATGTGTCCCAATTGCAAATAAATGCTTTGGTTTTCCTGCAATGTTTATATCTGAAAAATGACCTGGCTTCAAAATGGCATTTACCTGGCATCAGGAGACCATTACCCTGAGACAATATTCTGTTGACAATCTTTTTAATTGCTCACCAGGAAGCTTGGAATGTGCAGCGCTCTCTATACAATCCTGAGGGAGAAAAGAGGGACGTCCTGTGTGCAGCAGAGGCCAAAAGGCAGAAGTTTGGCTAGGAGATAAATAACTTCATTATTGTCCTCGTCATGCTGTAATTTTACCCAATACAACCATGGTAAAATATAAACTTGAGCAAGTTGGAATGGTTCTTTTATTGCTTTACATGCTGCTGGGTTTAGCAGACAGTTTGCTCAGCAGTGTTTTATACACAGCGCAGTCCCAGTCCATGCTCGAAGGAAACCTGCTCCGGACCCCCGATTGAGAACTACTGACCTACAGGTTATTGATGTAACAATAAGAATAGGACGGTCATATAGTTACATGCTACAAAGCGGGCACAACTTCATTGGGTTTTGTTTTCTTTTCATATTGGGGGAAATTTCCAGATCTAAACACTACCACTTGCACCTCATTTGTTTTTCAGAGTTTTTGTTGAGACACTTGGCCATGATTGAAGTACAAGTGATTACAAACTTGCTCAGACTTGACCATGAAGCTGCATTTGTCACATCACAGTCAATTCCATTGCAAAGACTATGAACTCTGTTCTGCAGGTTCAGGCAAAAGGCTAGAACAGAGACAACCTATCTCCAGTCACAAATAGCTCACCTAATAGTAGAGGGAGAACATAAACTGCCAGCCAAATGAACTTATCTGTGGTACTGCAATAGATAATGTGAGTACTGCTTTACAAAGAAAATGTAATTGAATCTGATAATCTCTTACTGAATTTTCCTGGATATTTTACCTTAAAATAATTAAACTTTTACCAAGATACTTCTTACAGTTTGCAGTGGGAACATGGGGTTAATCAGCTAAACTGTGCTTTTTAGGTAAACATTGAATAATTGCTAGCGTTTGCCACTGAAAAAAATTCAGGCCCACTTTTAAAATAGCAAATGTTGTTAAAATCAGCTCTTTATCTGGCTGCTTGTGAAGAAATCCTTATTCATTACTTTTCAGTAGTAAATTGCAGAATGAAAAATTAGATTAATGTGAGATTACAACATTTATTCAAGAACATGTTCGTTTCTCTCTCTTCTAAAGATCTTCAAATTAAGTGTGTACCAAGTAACTAATCTTGGTTTGAAACTGCATATTAGTGTTTGTTTCACTCCAGAAGATTAAGTATTTTATAGATGAAGTTACTTGTTTTGAGCTGACACAGCCATTGCTTTTAAGGTTTTATGATTTGATAAGGTCTTGGTTTTGTTTGGCTGTTCGTATAGTATCTCCATTAGCTGTTTTGGCCAGAGATGATAAACCTACTTTCCTGGAAAATCATTTGAACTTGGATGTAATCTAATTTCTGATTTTTTCTGAATTGTCTATTGTCAGAGGATGGAATTTACAGAAGTTCCGTCCCATGAGAAGTCAGTGGGACTTGTGCTCCGAAATCATTTAGATACTTTTGAAAATCCCACCCTAGCATTTTGGGGAGGGGGACTGTGTCTTTGACTTTTATGGCATCTGGCACAATCGGACTTTGATCTTGAGTGTGGCCTTCAGTCCCATTATAATTAACATAATAATAATTAATAAAAAAGTTTCCTGAGGGCTCTCAGGGCAGAAGAGTGGCTTCCAGAGCTCATGCTGATTAACAGGTGACTACCACAATGATCCAGATTAGCATGGCCCCTGCTACCAGTTCTATACCACTACAGAATGCTTTCATTTGGGTGGGGGGGAGGGGGTGTCATGAAAATATTGACTATTCTTGAGCTTGTGAGCTCCTAAGTGTTTGAATTTGGCCTTTTACAAGTTGAGATCTGTATGTGCTTCGCCTCCTGTATTACTCACTTCCTTTGAAATGTGATGTGTGCTAAACAGGAGTTTGCTAAGCTTCCACTGCCATTGGCCTCTGTTCAGAATTTAAACTTCTTTCTTAGCTGCTTTCTGCTGCCTCTGCTTTAGTCTGAAGTATTCACAAGTAAAGATACATGAGGAAATCTTATGTTATTATTTGAGATAAAGGAACGTAAGAACGTAGGAGTTTGAAACATAGTGAAGCAAACTAACTTGCTTTAAGCCTGCACTGTCTAATTAGAACATGTGCTATTTTAATTTTACGCTGTTGTATTCAGTTTTTAAAAATCTAAAAGTAGCACAAATGTAATGGTGTGAGCATAAGCACTTTACCAAAATAAAAGGCAGTGAAGGTGACCAATGGTCTTGTAGGTCCTGTCCAGCAGTTAAGTTGTTATAAGGAAAAGGTTATTGTGGATCTTCTTTCTAGAACAGGGATCGGCAACCTTTGGCCTGCAGCCTGCCAGGGTAAGCCCCCTGGCAGGCCAGCCCGGTTTGTTTACCTGGCCACAGTTTGCCACTGCAGGAAGCGGGGGCCAGCACATCTCTCAGCCCGCGCCACTTCCCGCAGCCCCCATTGGCCTGGAGCAGCGAACCGCGGCCAGTGGGAGCCACGATCGGCCGAACCTGCAGACGCGGCAGGTAAAGAAACGGGCCCGGCCTGCCAGGCGCTTACGCTGGTGGGCCGCGGGCCAAAGGTTGCCGACCCCTGTATGGCGCTGGTCACACGAATCGGCAACAATAAAAATAAATTACCCTGTTACTGCTGCCCTCGTGGTGGTTGAACCAGAATCAGAACCTACAGCAATGATGCATCTGTCTCCTGAAATAGGCAAGGAGTTGTGCAGCGTTCCCTCTGCACCGCTTCTCCTGGATTGTAAGCTCTTTGAAGCAGACCCTGTGTGTGGTGTGCATGTGCGTACGGTGCCTAGCAGAGTGGGGCTGTAGGTACTATCACAATACAAATAATAAGGTTTAATTTGTCAAGCCAACGAAGCTATGTGAGCAATCGTGGGTCTAATTTCCCACCCTCAGAAATTGCCTTGTGAACGTGGACAGACCTGTTCCACCCCTTCTCTCAAAATATTCCTCTGTCATGTTTGTCAACACAATGCTCCCATTGTAACTGTGCCTGGGATCTGTGAATGGGGCTGGTTAGGGAAAGAAGTACAAAGAGATTAAATCTAACTTCACTGTAAAGTACGGAAGTGGCTACTTGCTTAAAAAATAAAAAGTTGCAAAATATCGGAAAGGTTTACGAAAAATATTTATTTACAAAGGATGGTGGAAATGTTTGAGTTCCAGTCAGTGTACGGTAGTGAATTGAAATATAGCATCACCTATATGTATCATCAAAATAATAAAATATTATGAAACCAATAAGCTATGAGTTGCCTACTTGGCAGGTTAGAAGTAAAACCCTCCCTCCTTTACAAGGCCAAGTGACTCTTAATTCATCCCCTGAGATTTCACGTTAAAATGTGTTCACTGCCAGTTGACAAAAGAGTCAAGCCGAGATTTATTACGCTGGCACCTGCAGTAAAAAAATGACGGATGAAGAAAGTGGATTTAATTATCATTCACTGCCACATCTCTGTCTGCTTCAGTCTCAGTGCTGCAGCTGTTGGCACACATTTTATTTTAAAGTCAATGTGCTTATCTGGAGAAGAGCCTGATCTCCCTGAGTAAATTGAGTTGTGGAAGAAAGAAAATGGTGAACTCTTTTAAGAAGCAGCTGAACAAATGCAGATTTGTATTATGTTTGCGCGCCTTAATTGTCTGATCCATTTGACTCGTAGCAACTTCCTGCTTTGTGAGCAAAACATTTACAAGAAATAAAATTTAACATGTCCCCTCTAAGCCCAAATAAATATACTTCTCATTCCTGCACATACAGCTCAAGCTCAGGCTGTCTGTCTGATTTTGCCAACCTCAATTTGGGACACATTTCCTGGTGCGGAGTTGGGTTTTTCTGAGGGGGTATGGCAGCTCTGTTGCTATTGGATATGATGACAGTTATCAATGGATCAGTAAATGTCTTTGGGAGACCAGCTCTCTTTCCTAGAGGTCAGCCTCCAAAGAGTGGCATTTTCCTCTTAAAATAAATTCCCAAATCCTCGGAACGAAAAATATTCCTCCTTGGGGGCAGCCTTTTGTAGAATCCCATAATCCCTGATTTTGCCGTTCTGAGACAATCCCTGTAAAACTACGTTTGAGTTGGATTGGATTGGATTGCTTTGCAGAGGCTAATGTTGGGGTTGAGGCAATAACTCACTAGGAATTTTGGTTTTGGATAACTGGAAAGAGAATGTTGCAAAGTTCTATATGGAGAAAAATGTGGCACAGAGCTGAATTTTCAGACATGGGGTGTCTAAAATTTAGACACCTAAATGCGTAATTAGGCCCTGTCAGAGGGCAACTAGTCCTTTAGGAAAAAGAAAAGGAGTACTTGTGGCACCTTAGAGACTAACCAATTTATTTGAGCATAAGCTTTCGTGAGCTACAGCTCACTTCATCCGATGAAGTGAGCTGTAGCTCACGAAAGCTTATGCTCAAATAAATTGGTTAGTCTCTAAGGTGCCACAAGTACTCCTTTTCTTTTTGCGAATACAGACTAACATGGCTGCTCCTCTGAAACTAGTCCTTTAGGGGAATTGACTCTGAAAATCAGGCCCTGGGGTTAGGTGCTGTGCTTTAGGCCCCCGACTTTGAACAGTCTGGCCTCATTTCACAGCATTTATACTCAGACCTGCTTTTCCAGATGATGGCTGAACGTGCGGCAGCTCAACATGTAGCCCTAAGGCAGCGCTGTAAACAGCCTTTCTAGGAGCCTTAGAACAGAGGTGCTACCCTACAAAGCTTTTGAGGAATGATCTGGAGTGAGTCATGTGGTTCTTGGCAGGTGACCATCCATGCCAATGACAGCATTCCAGGAGACCAAGCTACTCCAGCCTTCTCAAAACTACCAAGCTAATATGACAAATCTTTTCAATGACAAGTGCTAACAAGTGTTGAGCCTAATGTGTAGTTCATAGAAGTTTGCCACTGTCCTCAATGGGAATGGGATCAAGCCTAGTACAGAAAACCGTAGGGAGCACCTCCTTGCTAAAATGAAACCCCTGATGGCAGGGCTTAATTTGTACGAGTTCAGAGCCACGGCACCGCTTTCATTACAAATTAAGCCCTGCTTGATGAATTGTGTGTACCTTCCCTCCCACTCCCTGTGCCAGTGGAATCCCTTTTGGCTCTTTCCTTCTTTCTGTCTGCCCCAGGGGAGAGCTGCTGAGTGTCTCCAAAAGCCAACTCTTATCCCAGCCTTCTGACATCTCTGAGCCCCTACTCCACCTCCTGCAGAGCCATGCTGAAGTCGTATGCGTCACCTGCCAGAGTTTCCCATTGTTAGGTGTTAATTGTTTGTTGTTCAGTTCCTCCACTGATGGAGGTTGGTTTCAGCCAGTCCTGTAATGACCCATTTATTCCACCAGAAACCATTACATGACACACACACTGCATGTCTCCTCTGTCCCAGGAGCATTTTAACTCTTCTGAGCCCATGGGGTAGAAATCCCTAGTCAAGTAAGTCACTGTCATGCATGCCACTCATAAAAATATTGCAGAAAATTCCCACTCGTCACAGCATCATCATCACCACCCTTGGCTCTGAGACCCCCTTTTCCTCCCACTTCACCTACTGTACAGAATATCTGCAAGCCTGATGGTCATTGTCTCCACTGACCTCCTGTGTTACAGCCCTGCCTGGCTTCATCTCTCATCTTGGCACTTCCGACACCCATCTACTGGGCCTCCCCCAGGATGCAAGTGCAGAATACTGCTGCCACTGCCTTGCACGCATGAAGAAGAGTCATCCTGCCGCTCCTCTCGCCTCTGTGCTCCTTCTAGGCTCCAGGGGCAAGTTGTCTTCCCTGGACTTGTCCAGCCTGTTTTACATACTTTGTCTCTCTCTTTCTGCTTCTACTCCTCAATGCTCCCAGCCCAGCTCCTCTGTGACTTCGCTGGATTTTCACCAAAGCGGATGCAAAGGCCCCTGTGCCATGCTGCCATCTGGAACAACCTCTGGGTATCACTGAAATGGAGAGGGAAAGGAAACCCGATAGTCTCCCCAGGAAACGTCTCTTCTCCGTTGCCCTGTGCTTCTGGTTCTCTATCCCTTCTCATTGGTTATTCAGCTGTGTGCAGATTTCTGGGATGCATTTTGTATTAAACCCATTAGTGTTGTATTTGCACTCCTCTTCTGTGCACCTTCTTACCCATTTCACTGCACACGCTTGTCTTCGTGCTTCCTTCCATGCGCACATACACCTGGAACTCCCCTACCCCCATCCCAGCGTGCCAGGTGCCCATCTTGTTTTTCAAATTTCTGCTCACTGCACCCACTCCCTGCTTTTCCTTCCACAAAGCCACTGACCCAGGTCAACGAAAGTGTCACCCATTCATCACCAAAAATATGCTAATCAGACAGAGTGTCCTTCTGGGCACATCTCATGTTATCAGTCTGTTTATCTTACGGGCCCCAGGGAAGTGGGGATTGTCTTCTGTATCCTGCTGTAGTCAGGGCCAAGCACACTGGCGGTAATTACTTGTAAATCTCTCTAGTGTGGTCTCATGGCTGCTCCTCTGCTGCAGTATGGCAGCTGACAAAGCAACAAGCAAGAGAAGAGATCCCTTTCCTCTTAAGCCACATGTTCGGTGGAGGGAAATGGGAACCTATACAACACAGGGACTTTCACTTCCAGCCCGTCACATTCAGCACCCTGAATTGTAACCTTATGTTCCTGTCAGCTCAGTATTCACTGGAGAAGCTGTTTATAGCTATTAACGTAAGCTCCTCCCACACCTTCTTCCATTGTCTTATGGGCCTTGGTCCGTCAAAGACAACAAACTAAATATCCAGTTATAATTATCTCTGGATATATCCCCTTTTATCTCAGCTCAGTATGACGTTAGGGTAACACCAACAGCAATAGCTATGACGTGCAGGCAAATATAATTATAACAATCATATGGTAATAATTGGTTACAGTTGTTAAAAGAGAAGCGGACATTTCATAAACAGAATTACAGATTGTATCAAGGTCAGAAAAGATGAAACACATCATTACGGGTTCATCAGAGGAATTACAGCAGAAGGCATCCATAAGTCTAATTTCCAAATGAAGATAGCTACACATTCCTCCTACATTAATTTTTATTAAGCATTTTATGTTTTAATACAAAACTACATACCATACTGTGCAAGTTTAGTATACTTTATATGTGTAATATATTTTGCAGTTATTATATGGCCTGTGTCGGTTATGTGTTAATGAAAATCAAACATCTCAGTTTAACATTAAAAAGAAATTAAACCAATAATGAATTATCCCTAATGTACCTGCAGCTATAAGAATCTTTCCAGAGCAGTTGCGTGTCCTTTGAACTTAGTTATTGAGGAAGAGGTTACCCTGGCAAAAATGCTCCTTTAGCGTTGATGTGGCTGTTCTATCTGTCTTGTGGTTCTAATCCAGTTCAGATCAGGGAGGCATTCAGGTACCCTTGCCAAGGTTTCTGAGACGGGACTTTAGAAAGAATCCAGTCTCTCTGTTTGAACAGATTTTACAAGAAATGGGGGATGTATTTTATATTGCATCAGACCCAATATGCTGTTTAATAGCTGTTTAGACCCATTTCTGACACAGCAACAGAAGTACAATCACTTACTGAATTAAATAGCAGTTACGACTCTCCCAAACAATTCCTGGAATGAGCAAGCTGCTCAAGCAGCTACTAAACACCCAGATGAAAAAGGAACAAAATTATAGGAGCAAGAAAACATGGAGGTTTTTAAACAAAGGCACAGAAATGTTCACGGGAGGCATGCTGGGATCCCTGCACCATCCGCTTAGGCGAGGTGTGACAATAGCTAGAACCGGGAAGGAGTTTTTTGACTAATGTTTTCCACTGAAAAAATGCCTATTTGTGGACACCAAAGCTGTTCGCAGCATAGGGATGGGTTCAATGAATTCCCAAACTCACAAAAACATTGAAAAAAGTTTTGAAATCGTTGATTTTATTTTTACATTTTCAAAAGGAAAAATTCCTCTTTTCTGATTTAAAATGGCTTTCTGTTTCTAAATTTAAGCTAATTAGCCTGGGAAAAGGGGTTTTAAAAGGTCACAGTGAAAATGGAATGTTTCAGTTGACCTGAAAGGGGAAAAAATGGGGTCTTTGGTTCACAAATATTTTTGGGATTTTGACTTTTTGGCCTGATTCGAGACATGGAAAAAATTTTAAACTCTCAGCCAGTGTTTTCCATTTCCCACCCAGCTCAACTGCTAGCACAGGAGGAGGAAAAGTGCTCAGGGGAGGTAGAGGCATTGCTCATTGGGTTGGGGAGTGAACTTGCAGACTGTGTCCAAGGCTAGGGTTGCTAGATGTCCATTTTTCGGCTGGAACACCCTGTCGAAAAAGGGACCATGGTGGCTCTGACTGGGCAGTTAGAAGTCCAGTTGGTGCAACGGGGCTGGCAGGTTCCCTACCTGGCTCGGCACAGCTCCATGGAAGCGCCTCCTAGACAGAGGCACAGCCGGGGGGCTCTGTGCACTGCCCCCGCACCAAGTGCCAGATCTGCAGCTCCCATTGGCCAGGAACCATGGCCAATGAGAGCTGTGGGGGTGGTGCCTGCGGGCGGAGGCAGCACACACTGTGCAAAGCCGCCTGGCTACCCCTACACCTCAGCGCCGAGGGACATGTCACTGCTTCTGGGAGCCGCCTGAGGCAAGTGCGGCCCAGAGCCCGCACCCCAAATCCCCTCCCACACACTGCACCCCAGCCCTGAGCTCCATCCTGCACCCAAACTCCTTCACAGAGCCCACCCACTCTTCCCACACCTCAACCCCTGCCCCAGCATGGTGAAAGTGAACAAGTGAGTGTGGGGGAGAGTGAGCGACAAAGGGAAGGGTGGGGGGATTGAGTGAGCGAGGCGGTGGGGTTTTGGGGCAGGGGTGGAGCCTCAGGGAAGGGGGTGGGGAAAGAATGTTTGGTTCTGTGCAATTAGAAAGTTAGCAACTCCAACTCCAAGGGGATGTCTGGGATTGGCAAAGGATGGCTCTAGGGTGTGTCCCCTCCCATCCTGGCCTGGCCTCTGTGTGTGTGTGTGTGTGAGAGAGAGAGAGAGATCTGGGTATATTTCACATTGGATTATCTCACACACTGAAGGGGAGGGTCACTTGCTACTTAGCGTTTGCCAGAAGTGTGGTTTATTTTTGTTTTAATTTTCATGATTTTGAGCCTATTTTATTTTATTTTTTTCTGCCTCATAATTTGCCCGGTGGAGCTGGCAACCTCCATTTCAAATCCTCCTTTAAAAAAACACCAGTTCTTGGAAGCTTGTCAGGGATGATCCAACAAAATAGGTGACATACCAAAAACCCAGCTCACAAAGGAAACCATGCTGCATAGAGATTTCATGTTTCTCGGGTGACTTAGTACAGTGCTGGGCTTGGGCTGCAGTATTTGGTGGTGAGACCCTCCATGCGTCTCGATATGTTTTTTACATAGCCAAGCCCACCGGCCATACTAGTCTGTCTATTCCTGTCAGCGTTGGTTCTTATACTGCTGTCATGACCAGAGTCTAGCACCTTCCAGTTGAGTATTAGGGCCCAGAGTTTTACAGGTATTAAGGCATTGTGCTCAGTATTGCAATGCCTACATGATTTAGGAGTCCAAATCTTATTTTTAAAAGGGATTTAGTCACATAATAGCCTAAATTCCATTCCTATGTGCCTACATCACTTTTTGAAAATGAGCTCAGCAGCACCTAAGTACCTTTAACAATCTGGGCCTAAGTGATGTGGCCCACACCTGTCAAATGGGGTGCGTTCCTCACCCCCTCCCCAGGGGTGAGTAATCTGCAAGTAAAAACAATAAGAGGCAACAGTACAGGAGCAAATGTATGTTCTGAATCTCTTAGGGAAGAGTCCTGGCCATGCTAGTCCGTATTCGCAAAAAGAAAAGGAGTACTTGTGGCACCTTAGAGACTAACCAACTTATTTGAGCATAAGTTTTCGTGAGCTACAGCTCACTTCATTGGATGCATACTGTGGAAAGTGTAGAAGATCTTATTATATACACACAAAGCATGAAAAAATACCTCCTCCCACCCCACTCTCCTGCTGGTAATAGCTTATCTAAAGTGATCACTCTCCTTACAATGTGTATGATAACCTGGATTTGTGCTGGAAACGGCCCAACTTGATTATCATACACATTGTAAGGAGAGTGATCACTTTAGATAAGCTATTACCAGCAGGAGAGTGGGGTGGGAGGAGGTATTGTTTCATGCTTTGTGTGTATATAATAAGATCTTCTACACTTTCCACAGTATGCATCCGATGAAGTGAGCTGTAGCTCACGAAAGCTTATGCTCAAATAAATTGGTTAGTCTCTAAGGTGCCACAAGTACTCCTTTTCTTTTTGCTTTCGTATGGAGGCCTACAGATGGGAGAGAAGCACCAGTGTGGTCATGAGAGAGGAGAGTCTGTGGCAGTGGGGAATTGGGGAATGAGATAATTACTAAAGCAGACCCTGCTGCCTTCACATACATGTCCCCCTCTCAACATACTGCTTCCCAAAGGTACACAGATGCCCCACAATGGTGATTATTTTAAAATATTTATAACAATTACCATTTGCAGCTTGAAAAACAAAGGTTTTACCCTTATGTATAGAAACAAAAGTTCTCTCCAGGAAGAGCTACGTGACATTTGTCAGTGAACATGGTATGCACCCTATCTATCAAGGTTATCTACTATCTATCGATATGGTACAGAATTGTGTTTCTATCTACATATCCACCTTGTGTGTGTGCGCGAGGGAGAAGGTCTGACATGAGAGAAATCAACGGTAGGAGAATATGGTAAACTTCAGAGAGAGAAAAGAGGAATTCCTATAGCTCTAAATTCATCATGTGTGTTCTGTTGTTCCTCTGATGTATGTGTTTATCTCTCCATCCCTGTTGGGTTATTTACACAGTTTTGTTTAGATAATGCAGTCAAAGACAGGACGTTCTTCAAAAGAGCACAAGAAGAGGGCTTCTGCTAAACAAAGATACATTGTTAACATCTAAACTTCTGTCTTTTCGGAGATAGCTATGACTAATCCGGTCGCTATGACTAATCCAGTTACCCATTTTATCTTTAGAATTTATGATTAGTTTAAATATGCTAAACTGATTGTTCACATCGTAGTCTAAATGATAGGAAATTTTCCCGTGGGAAATCTGCAGGATTGGAGGAAAGTTCTGTTTATATTATAATTAGGGCCCTATCAAATTCACTGTCCATTTTGGTCAATTTCACGGTCATTGGATTTTAAAATAGTAAATTTCATGATTTCAGCTATTTAAATCTGAAGTTTCATGGTGTTGTAATTGTAGGGGTCCTGACCCAAAAAGGTGTTGGGGGGGGGCGTTGCAAGGTGGTTATGGGGGGGTTGCAGTACGGCTACCCTGACTTCTGCGCTGCTGCTGGCGGTTGTGCAGCTGGGGAGCGGCGGCTGCTGGCTGTGAGCCCAGCTCTGAAGGCAGAGCTGCCGCCAGCAGCAGCGCAGAAGTAAGAATGGCCTGGCACGGTATCGCCACCCTGACTTCTGCGCTGCTGCCTGCAGAACGGGGCCCTCAGCCAGCAGCTGCTGCTCTCCGGCCGCCCGGCTCTGACGGCAGCAGCGCGGGTGGCATGGTGTGGTTTTGCTACCCTGACTTCTGCGCTGCTGCCTGCAGAACGGGGCCCTCAGCCAGCAGCCGCCACCCTCCGGCCGCCCGGCTCTGACGGCAGCAGCGCGGGTGGCATGGTGTGGTTTTGCCACCCTGACTTCTGCGCTGCTGCTGGCCGGGCGCCGCCTTCAGAGCTGGGCACCCGGCCACCAGCCACCGCTCTCCTGCTTCCACTGAAGGCAGCGCAGAAGTAAGGGTGGCAATATCACGACCCCCCCCAAAATAACCTTGTGACCCCCCTGCAACTCCCGCTTGGGTCAGGACCCCCAGTTTGAGAAACGCTGGTCTCTTCCGTGAAATCTGTATAGTATAGGGTAAAAGCATGCAAAAGACCAGATTGCATGGTCCGTGGCGACTTTTTCATGGCCGTGAATTTGGTAGGGCCATAATTATAATGCAGAACATGTATAATTAAAAGGAAGGGTTTAACTGGCAATATTAAATAAAATACCTTTGCTTCAGCAAAGGCATTTTAAGTTTAAAAAAAAAAACCTGCAGAAATTTTGAACCTGGTCCAGTTTTTGACTGGCTTTCACAAGCCACTGGTAGTGAGTGACATTCACTCCTAGAAATCCAGTTTGTCCTGTGTGCCGCCAGAAATATTGAGGCTCTATTAGAAAATTGCTGTTTTTCGGCAGGAAGTTACATTTATAGATATGACATTTATTGCTTTATAAAGGAAGCTGAAAGTAATAATTTATACCTTCTCAGGTAAGGATCCCTGCATGATGTAGCCAATTGACATTTACAGCTCTATTTCTGTATTAAGATACAAGGGCCTAGTATGCCATTTTGCTTTTATCCATTTTCTAATACCCCACTCATTTTGTGAGCGCTCCATCCGCATACAATGGGTCCTGTGCTGGGGGTTCCTCTGAATGGAGAATATTAAGGGGACTGCACTAGTCTTAGGATAAAAGGTGATTGTGATTGCATGGAAAGAGTATAGAAGAAGTGGTTTGACTTTGCTTGTCAGGGAGTATCAAGCTATTGTTTAGGACACAAGTGCAGTTGGTGAGACAAGCCAAAGGCTGGCAAAGCCCTTTTAGCTCTTATCTATCGCATTTTTGGCAACATTAGATTGATAGGAATGTTCTTTATTGTGGTTAAGTTGAAGGCTGTGCAATTTCCCTTGGTGCCAGAGGGCTGAGGGTATCATGCCATCTGTACAAAGCATTAAAGCACTCCTGAACTCTTCCTTTCTCTCCTGCCCTGCCTCATCCTTGAAACTTTGTAGCACATTCTCCAGTCTGGGCTGAATGGCGGGTTTCTGTCAGCTGCTGTTTTTACAGGCATTTGTGCTCGGGGTGCTTGGGGCTGGAAAATATTCCATGAACAGTTACTGTAATAATGGAACACTTAAGCAGGAATATTTTTGTTACATTTATTGTATTACACATGTTCTGTGAAGAAGAGCCCTTTGCTCCTGCCTGCATGTCATCCAAGCCAGAAGAGAGGGGAGCTGCGGAATTGACTTGGTTTAAATTTCATCTGCAGTTTAGCTGCTAAAAAGCAAACCTCTACTGGTGTCCACACCAAGAGAAGCAGCTAATCTCAGTATTAACAAAGAATTCCCATGCGGCTGTGTGTGTGATCGCTCGTGGGAGTGTGTGGTAACTCACAGTTGACGGTGCAGAGAGGATTTCCTGTATAGCGGAGGTGGGCAAACTACGACCCGTGGGCCACATCTGGCCCGCAGGACCGTTCTGCCCGGCCCCTGAGCTCCTGGCCGGGAAAGCTCGCCCCCGGCCCCTCCCCTGAACAATGCTCTGGGCTGCGAGCTCCTGGGGCAGTGCGGCCTGACCCTGTGCTGTGCGGTGCGTGGCTGGCTCCAGGGCTGCCTGTCCTGGTGTAGCCGCGCTACCAGCCACCGGTGCTCCAGACAGTGCGGTAAGGGGGCGGGGAGGGGGGTTGGATAGAGGGCAGGGGAGTCCAGGGGTGTGGGTAAGGGTCAGGGCGGTCAGAGGTCAGGGAATGGGGGCAGAGGTTCTGGGGGAAGTCAGGGAGAAGGGGTGGTTGGATGGGGCAGGGGTTCTGGGGCGGAGGGGCAGTCAGGAAGGAGAAGGGGGGCTGGATGAGGCAGCGGGGGGCAGTTAGGGTCTGGGGGTGGTCAGGGGACAGGGGAGCTTAGAAGGGGCAAGAGTCCCAAGGGGAACGTCAGGGGACCAGAAGCGGGGTGGGGGGGAGGGTGTCGGATGGGGGCGGGGGCTGGTCTACGCCTGGCTGTTTGGGAAGGCAGCGCCTCCCCTAACTGGCCCTCCATACAATTTCTGAAATCCGATGCAGCCCTCAGGCCAAAAAGTTTGCCCGCCCCTGCTGTATAGGGTGGTGAATATTTGAAAGGCTTCTGCCATTCCACAATTTAAATACTATTTAGAACCTTGCAATACTTTTGCAAATTTAAAAATATATACTGCCAAGCAACTCCTGCTCCCCAAATACAATATCCAGCGTACCCTGGTGTCAGGAGCATGGGCACTTTGCCTGAGGAAGGGCTGCTGAGTTGGACCAGCTGTAGATACTGTAGGTCAACTCTTACAATTGGTAGTTTAGCAAAATGTGTTTAGTGACTAGAATTTGCCTCTGTCAGATCAATGGGTGACTCCATCTTACAACCCTGAGCCTGAGAGAGCTTGTTCCTAGGGCTGTCCCTCATGGCTGAGACGAAGTGCCTCACTGCTTCCAGCAGGCGTTCACAGCGGCATTCAAAGTGCTGAGACCCACCTTTGCTTGAGAGGAGAGAGGGATGGCAACCCTGGTGAAGGGAGTGAGAAAGGTGACTTGGGCATCTCTGTGCTCTATAAAACTGCTTCCCATCTAAGTGAGTGCTGCTTTCTGAAGACTGCAGCTCTTGTTAGTATTTCTGCAGTAGAGATTTTAATGTGCAAAGCTGAATTTTAAGTCCCCTCAATTGACTATTAAAATACAAGATTGCACAATAAAATCATTGTTGCACCACTGCAAGAATACTTGCCAAAGAGGCAACGACACATTCCCTTCAGCTCAGTGGAGTCTTTTTGTCTTTATCCTTCCTCAGCTCAGCAAATCTTCTTGCTTTCTTGCACTAGGGTAAATACAGATCATGGTGTTTTCAGGAGCTTCCAGGGATCAGCTTTAAAAATCAAGTTTTCCCTAGCAGGAAAGTAGCATAGTTAGGCTGATGTCACAGTCCTTGTATTGTTTTGACTCGCTGTTTGATTTCTGCAAAGTCATGGGGGTGATGGGAAATGGGAAGACCCAATGAGAGTGTGTGATCGTGCATTAATGTATTCCAAGTGATCAATGACTGCACAGTCTTGAGCCATTGATCGCTCCTGTGTCTGTCCATCCATACGCCTGCAGTGCACTGTTGCACTCCAATGACCTCAGTCCTGCCTGGGGGCTGCTGCTAGCTCATGATGAAAAAGGCAAGAACTGAAAAGAGAATTTTAAGTTGAAAAAGTGACAAAAAGGGAAAGGGTGAAACATCTGAGAAGCCATGGCACTGTCCTGAAAAAGAACGTCAGGCACTGATGCACCCATGTGCGAGGCTCTGCTGGGCAGGGTAGTCGGTGGATGTGCTTATTCAGAGTGCAGTACCTCTTCTAATTTGTGATGTGCCAGTGCAGAAGCCAAATAAATTTTAAACAGTTTTGCAAGGCCATTAATTTGTCTTGAAGCAGTGATGGCTCTTGCAGCCTATTAGCCAGCTCCTGGGAGGATAATAGAACTGGTATTGCCAACTAGTTCCATAAAAGAAACTGCTTTGCATTCCAGAGCCAGAAGGTATTTGAATCTTGCATTGTCTGAGCCCAGGAAGAAATATCTTTATTACAACACAAGTTCATTTGACATCCATTCACCTCTCTGTCTTGTTTAAAGTACTACAGCCCTCTCTCACTGACTGCTGGGGAGGCGCTCAGCTGAGCAACACAAGGGCCAGGCAGCCAAAACAAATGCTGTATTTGAAGTGTGTTGCAACAACTGTGAAATTGCAGAACTACTAACTGTGGTATGTAACACATCACTGAAACAAGCCCGTGGACCAGATGATTGGAAGGTAGCTAATGCGAAAGGGCTCCAGAGGTAATCCTGGAATTACAGGCTGGTGACTCTAACTTCACTACCGGACAGACTAGTAGTAACGAAAATAAAGAATGGAATTATCAGACACGTAAATGAACATAATGTGTTGAGGAAGAGTTAATGTGGCTTTTGAAAAGGGAAATCATACCTCACTAATCTATTAGAATTCTTTAAGGGTGTCAACAAGCATGTGTATAAGGGTGATCCAGTGGATACAGTGTACGTGGATTTTCAGAAAGCCTTTGACAAGGTCCCTCACCAAAGACTCTTAATTAAAGTAAGTAGTTATGGGATAAGAGAGAAGATCCTCTCATGGATCAGTAACTGGTTAAAAGATTAGAATCAAAGGGTGGGAAGAAAGAGATCTTGGAATCACTGTGGATTGTTCTCTGAAAACTTCAGTGCAATACTCAGCAATTGTCAAAAAGGCCAAGAGAGTTTTAGAAACTATTAGGAAAGGGATAAATAATAAAACATAAAATAATATAATGCCACCAGATATAAAATCCATGGTGTGCCCACACCTTGAATACTGTATCCAGTTCTGGTCACCCAATCTCCAAAAGGATATACTGGAACTGGAAAAAGTTCAGAGATGATTAAAGGTATGGAATGATTTCCATCTGAGGAGAGATTAAAATAATTAAGGTTGTTCAGTTTAGAAAAGAAATTATGGAGGGTATGATAGAGATCTATAAAATCATGATTATTGTGGAAAAAGCGAATAGAGTATTATTTACCCTTTCCCACAATACAAAAACCAGGGATCTCCTGGTGAAATTAATTGACAGCAGGTTTAATGCAATCATGACGAAGTACTTTCTCACACAATTAACCTGTGGAACTCATTGCCAGGGATGTTGTGAAAGCCAAAAGTGTAACTGAGTTTAAAAAAGAACTAGTTACGTTCATGGAGGATTGGTCTGTCGATGGCGATTAGCCAAGATGGTTAAGAACACAATCCCATGGTCGGGGGAATCCTAAACCTCTGACTGCCAGAAATTGTGAGGGGAAGATGGGCGTGGATCAGTCTGACTGCCCTGTTCTGTACACTTCTCCCTGAAGTGCTGGTCCTGGCCAAGGCTGAAGACAGGTTACTGGGCAAGATGGACTATGGGTCTGACCCAGTCTGGCTGCTGTTACGTTTGTTCTGACTAGTCAGCTTGGTCGCTGTGAGGAGGTGCTGTACATGCCAGTTGTGGGAAATGGTTCTGCTTCTCACCAGAGATCAGACTTGCCAAGTCAGAGCCCTTGTTTCCCAGCTCCCAGACACTTGATCTGTTTTCGTTCCCTCTTATGAAAAACTGACAGGCTTCAGCAGCCTTGCAAGCTTCTGGGTGAAATCCTGGAGCTGCTGAAGTCACTGGTGGATGTTCCTTTGACTGAAGTGGAGCCAGGGTTTCATTCTGTCCTTAGAAATAGACCCTGGAAAAGCACCTAGAAAATCTGATCAAGATATCCTTAAAAACAGAGGGATCTGGGAAAGCCTGATATGCGGGCACACGCAGTGGTTCTGAAGACCAGCGGTGAATTCTTCTGGCACAGGCTGTCTTGCTTTTGCTCCCTGCCCACGGACAGCGCAGACACCTTTCGGTGTCTCTAGCAGCAGACTGGCACCATGTGCGTGAAGTCTGGCCCAACAGTGCAAAAGGTGGGAATTTCAAATGTGGATGGGTACAGGGGGTTATTTTTTCTAACCAGCAGGAAGAGGAATGATGAGTGTTTCAGCCAGGCTGACTGGATATGGGCTGAACGCCCAGAATCGAGCAACAGTGTATCACACTGACTCTTCCAACATCTGAAAAGCAGACATCTCCACATACGGTGCTGTCCATCCTACTCAGAAATCCATGGCCGTGGAACAAACGGTGCAGTCCTGCACTAGGCCACACACGGTTTTAAGTGATGGTAAACTGGAATGTCTTAGGGCTGATTTACTGTAGAAAACTTTAACCTGTTCAGCTAAACTGATTTAGTTAAACAGGTGCAAACTCCCAAAGTACATGCACTTAAATCAGTTGGACCCTGTTGAAATCAGGTTATCTTAATGTAAATCCAAATTAACCTAAATCAATATAAGTGAGGGTTAAATCAGCTAAATGCATGTACATTAGGGATTTGCACTAGTTTAGTTAGATCAATTCCTAGAATGCCAGGGTTGGAAGGGACCTCAGGAGGTCATCTAGCCCAACCCCCTGCTCAAAGCAGGACCAATCCCCAATTTTTGCCCCAGATCCCAAACGGCCCCCTCAAAGATGGAACTCACAACCCTGGGTTTAGCAGGCCAGTGCTCAAACCACGGAGCTGTCCCTCCTGTGTTAAACCAGTGCTGCTTTTCCAGTGTAGACAAGCCCTTGCAGAGAGTGCTATCAAAAATGAGTTCTTCTACCATCTCTGTTTAGCTAACCCTAAACAATGCTGAGTGCAGATTTCCTGCTCTTGTTGCTGCTGTCAGGCGGTGGACGTCCTTGCAAAAGGGTTATCAAGACCTGCTGCTATGCTGTTACTTTTTTAACTCTTTGAGGACAGGAGTTATTTTCCTGTGGGAAGCTCATTGCTATTGGTAACTGCTGGGGACAACTAGTATGAATGGATTAGTAAGACTATAACTCCTAGATAACAGAAGTATCCTGTCTGTGGAAACTGCCGAGGGACAAATGCGGATTTTCATTGACAGTAATGCGGGTGCACATATCGTATGCATGTTGTTGCATAATTCTCTGCTGCTGTCTGGAGCTTACAGTAATTCACACATGGCCCTTTTCAAAAAATATAATTTTAATAAGAACGCATGTACTTAAAAATTCCATTGTTGGGGATGTTTATCCTCTGACTTTCATGTCGCTAGTTGTGTGTCCTGGTCAGCAGGGACAGCTGGCTACTTGTGGGCCCCCAGAGAAATGATTGGAGGAATGTCAGTAACAGGACTAGATAAAACACCATTACATACTTTTTTGTTGTGCTCTGTTTTGCACGGTTACTACCATTGTTCAGAGTTGTGGATGACTTTAAACAACTGCGCTATGAATATGTTTAGATGCTGATACTTTTTGATCTGCATGTTCTGAAAGGATCTTCTTTTCTTTCATAGGTGAGAGCTCTTCATAGGCTACTGTATTGTCAAAGCCAAGGAGAGGCAAACTATACGGTGTCAGGTTTCAGAGTAGCAGCCGTGTTAGTCTGTATTCACAAAAAGAACAGGAGGACTAGTGGCACCTTAGAGACTCACCAATTTAATTGAGCATAAGCTTGAGCTGCAGCTCACTTCATCGGATGCATTCAGTGTGTCAGTGCATATTGTTTCAATGTTTCTAAGATTATCTGATTTGTTTTGTTCAATTTATTCACTTTTTCAAACATTAGACTCTACAAAACTTGCATATGAACTGAAAGGTGCTCCTTTCCTGTCAGCGTCCACCTCCCTTTGCAGCATGGCATTGTGCGCTAGACTATGGTAACTGCTGAACAAACAGTGTTACGCTTTAGCTTCTTTTAAGAAAACCAGAAAATACTGTTTTACATTTGTCAGACAGAAATTCAGAGACAGGATACAAACACTCACTTACCCTCCCGAAGGGAGGTGAGGCTAAGTCCATTAGTATGTGATAGGCCCTCAGATACTAGCGTGACGAGTGCAAGGGAGATGCCTGAAAGTTTAAAATAATAATAATAAAAAAATTGAACAAGCCCAGGGAGGAAGATGAGTTGTCTGCACCTGAGAAAGAAAGGTGTTTACTTGTTGTCTGTGAAACAACATGCTTGTTTTGCTGTTCCTTCACTTCCATTTTTTTCCTCCCTTCACCCACGTGCTGTATCTTTTCTTCAGCTAAGATTGTAAGGTCTTTGAGGCAGAGAGGCCCTTTTACTATAGTCTGCACAGTGCCTGGTACAGCAAGGCCATGTGATGATTTTGGAGCTCTGTCTGTACAACTTGTGAATTCTGGTTGATATTATGAGATTGTATCATGAAATTGCTGTATAACGGAAAGCCTCTGTATGTGTATCTACCATGAGCCGGCAAGACCGTGTCGTGTCTTCCCCAGACCAGGGATGACAGGGAATATGTAAAGTTAAACATGGTGCTGTGAATGGACAATAGGTATGCTAAGGGGGGTTGCTCAAGCTGGGAAAAGTTACTTCCTCTTCTATCTGGAGGGAGGGGGTGAAAGGAGAGCAGTGGAAAGCTATCGAAACACTGAAGGAAGAAAGCCAAGCGTTGGTTGGGGATATATAAAAAGACTCAAGATCACACAGGGGAACTTGGGGCACAAACACAGGAAGTCAGGGTAGGAAGAAGGAAGGGGTCAGACTAGTCAAGGACAGAAATGGGAAAGTGGGGAAGAGACTGAGGGAGAAGCAAGTCACTGTGTGGGAGATGGAGGAGGCAGGGGATCCTGCCTCCCTTGCTGAAAACAGATGGCCGCCTGGGATCCAGAGATTTGGGTCCACTCACAACAGTCTGGTGGGCAGCTGGGGGGGTGGAGGGGCCCAAACTGGCTGAATCTGTGACCGGCCTCTGCTTTGTTGGGGCCCTGGAGCCCCCCTGTGATGTGGTAATAGCAAGTTTTCCCGAGACAGGCTTTCCTCTTTGCCTGGGGGTTGGAGACGCTGGGGGCTCTTTCTGCTTGGGACATTTTTAGTAAAATATTAGTATTTAAAAATGACACATACGTACCTTTCTAGTAACTAGAGACTAGCTGCAGGTGTGATTCTGTCCCATAACAATGGGGTCTTAGTGGTGGTGTACTGCGTTATTCCCGAGTACCAAGGGAACATTATATTGTGTCCCAGTATTACAGCTGTAGACTGTGAACAGAAACAAACTATAATGAGCTTCACTGCAACTGACAAGGTACAACAACTAATACATACATGTAAAGACAGTAAACGGACAAGCAAAATAAACTTCCATTCAAAGACAGACACAGGGGTCAATATCTTGTCACAGAGAATTACAAATTCCTCCTGTTGTACTGCTTCTGAATGTGCCCTGCCCCAGGGTAATATGTTTGATAGGTGAGGAGATGGTTAGCAGCAAGCAATTCTTGATAGTCAACATCGAAGAATCTATTTGTAAAATGTAGGGGTATTGTGGTTTTAATGTAATTCCAAAATGGCTGCCCTTGGGAAGGTTCCCCCAGAAAATGTACCGGCAGGTTGCAATTGGGGAAATGTCTCCAGCAGTTCAATAAAGGAAAGTCGTTATGCAAAGTCGAGACTAAAGATTTTCTGCAACTCCTGAGCACAGGGGAGACTTGGGAGAGGAGAAGGGTGTTTATCACTGTCCTGTAATTTGCCCTAGTAAAACGCAGCTCTTCTGGATTCCTCCTCTGAGCTCCAGCCCAAGTGGATACTAATATTAATTTGAGGTTCAGAGTAACCAGTGCCTGTAGGTATGGATGGTGTACGTGCATCGTGCTTGGACTGGAGCTACAAGGGGGAATTGCAGAATGTACATGGCCACGAGAGAATAGGATAGTTCAGAAACCACTAGCAGCACCTAAGGAGCCATGAAACAATCCATTGAGATGACAGGTTTTAGCTGGAGGTGGGAAGGAGCCCAGATAAAACTGTAATGAAACAATTAGGATTGCACGTTCTGCTTGAATGAAAGTCTCTGGAAAGTCTGTGAAGGAGGAGGGAGGGCCTGCTGTGGATTCGAGGCTTCTGTAGAAGAGTGGGTAGCCACAGTGAGATAAGGCTGGTTAACCTGTGGAACAGGCTTCCAGGGGAGGCTGTGGAATCCCCATCACTGGAGGTTTTTAAGAACAGGTTGGACAAACACCTGTTGGGGATGATCTAGGTTTTGTTGGTCCTGCCACAGTGCAGAGGGCTGGTCGTCATGGCTTCTTGAGGCCACTTCCAGCCCTACATTTCCATCATTCCGTGATAAAAACGACATTTCCAGAGGCTCAGACCCAGCAGACCTTTTAGCAGGCTTCCATACATGTGGTCCAGGTTTGATTGTTTTTGCATGCACAAAAGACATTGGAGGTACAAGTGGAAGAAAGTGAGTCTCTAATAACTTTGTCAGTCACAGCCAAATTTGAAACACACTCTTCTCTGTGCCACACTGCAGGCATGGATTGCCTCCCCCCACCCCCAGAAATGGAGGCCGCTCCCTGTGAAAACTCCCCCCAGGGACCAGCGTCTGCCCAGTGTGTTTGATTTGCTGTAAATGAAAGTTGTTGCAATAGTGATTTGGCTGTTTTCTCTTCCAGAGATACTCTGTCAAGATGCCACATTATTTTATCTCAAGGGCTAGTATAAAAAAACCTGAAAGCACCCAGGTCCCTCTCCTCTTGAGAGAAAACAACATCTGAGATTTTAAACAGAGCAAATTAATATTGGTGTGGTTTGGTCTTGCTTTTGAAATGTGTCAGTGGCTTTGCTCCTGGTGGAAGGTGCCGGGCTGATGAGCACTTCCTTTCAGCTCCGGGACAGGCAGAGCATAGGCAGCACAAGTGCAAGCTTGCTTGCCCTGCCTGGCCCAAGTGCCTGAGCGCTGACCTGGAAGGGTAGTTGCTACAGGGACAGGCCTGTTCAGTTTCTGTGATCCATTCAGCTCTTGGCTTCTCCTCAGATTGTCAACAGGAGCCAGTGATGATGGCTGCCTTGTGCTGCGTACACCAGTCCAACAGGAACTGGAGTGAGGTCCACCAACCAATTTCACATCGGCCTTGCAGCCGTCGGATAGGAACAACTTGTGCACGGTGCTGCTCCGAGCTGCATTAGCACTGGTGACCCACAGGTGAAGTGCACTGTTCCTTTGGGGCAGCCACTCTCCCGTAACTCATTCTTCTAAAACAGTGGTTCTCAAAGATGGTCCGCCGCTTGTTCAGGGAAAGCCCTGGCGGGCCAGGCCTGTTTGTTTACCTGCTGCGTCCTCAGGTTCGGCCGATCGCGGCTCCCACTGGCCACGGTTCGCTGCTCCAGGCCAATGGGGGCTGCGGGAAGTGGCACGGGCCAAGGAACATGTTGGCCACCCTTCCCACAGCCCCCATTGGCCTGGAGCGGTGAACCGCAGCCAGTGGGAGCTGCGATCGGCCAAACCTGCTGACGCGGCAGGTAAACAAACCGATCCGGCTCGCCGGGGCTTTCCCTGAACAAGCAGCGGACTGGCTTTGAGAACCACTGCTCCAAAAGACACAGCATGGGTCACAGAGGCTGTGCAGTTATCTGCTGAATGTGCCTGTATCCCCTTCACCTGGGCTGAAATCTACCCCTGTACAGAGGGGTGGGGAGGGTTGAGCAGTGTCTAATGTTCCATCTATGCAGGCCTAGAGTTTGGGAAGGAAATGTCGTTCCCCCAAATCAAATATTTCAGGGTGCAAATGTAATTAGTAGCCACAGCACCTGGCAGGGGGCTGAAGTTTCCCATTGTCATGCTGCAACTTTACCGTACTAATAGGCAGGACTTCTGATAAATGCACTTGTTCTAGACACTTGTTTGATTCATTATTTGTTAGCACAGTCTTTGGCTGTGTCATATTTACTTTTTTGTTTACTGTTTGCTGTTAACAGTAATTACAGTATAGTTGTGAGATGAAAACATGACTAAATTACGACAGTGCTTGTGTAACAATCTCTTAGAACTGACTGGGAAGGCAACAGCTGCACAATTAGGCTATAAATTTTCTTAAATGAACTTGTCTGTGGAAATGGTACCTGTGTGGCCGTGTTTTGTAAGAGATAACTAGACTTAATGGGCTTGGTGAAGGAGCACCAAGAATAGCCTCATAAAAAAGAAACTTTGTTCTTTGTCATAAACCACTTGTTCTCTTATAAAAACAAAGGGCTCAGTGTTGGGCCATTAACTTTCTCTCTCTTGTTGTGGGACAGCTGGCACCAGAGCATCCATTTGACAAGCATCAGGGATCCTTTCCCACTTCACTGTAATCTTCTCTTTGAGGGAAGCCAAAATCTAATCACACAGTCACTATCGATGCAGAGGGAGCTACAGCTATGTAGATATAAAGTGGATTTATGCTGATGCAAACTCTGAAGTGGGCAATGATTTAGTTTAATCGCCAGAAGCTAAGGTGAAAGGGAAAGTGATAAAGCTCTAGAAATGTGAGTTTTAAATGCTTCATATTTATTTTTAATTATAAAGAGCAGTTTATATTTAATTGGTTATGCTATGTTTTAAACTCTGATTAGATTTTAAAAGCAATATTTCATGACTGTAAATTAAATGACTGTAATTTGAAGTTTTCATAAAATTGTTAAAAACTGATACAAATGCATTGAGAAGCTCTACTAAAGTCGTGCAGCAAGCTACTCACATGCGTAAGAGTGCACAGGATTGGACCCATAATGGCTGGTGGTTGAATTTTTTTAGAAATCCATTTCTCTGCATTTCATGCTGTAAAGAGGTAAAGTTAGTGCTAGGGCCTCATTACCATTTGCACAGAATCCTTGTTCACAAAACAGCTTAAAAGAAGGTAGACGTTTTCCAATAGGAAGAAAACATTTCATTCTGGGCAGCCTTCTGACAATCGTCTAAACAAAAGCAATTTTAACAGTAATGCCAGCATCTTTTGCACTTTGTGGAGGAAAGAAATCAAACGCCTGGTATTAGTTTAAGAAAAAAAAACCTGACTGTGTTTTTCTGTCAGAAAATGTTGATTTGTCAAAATGTGTCTATTTTGACCAAATTCCATTTTGGAAAAAAAATATTTTGACCTCATCAGAACAAAACATTTATATTTTTAATTTCAAAATTTATTTTATTTTATATGCGATTATAAATTACAATAGCAAATAAAATAACATTTATATGCTTTTTTTGTACAGAAGGCCAGACACTGATTCCCCTCTTCCTCATGTCTGGCAGTGCCTTGCACCACCCGTACTCTTGCTGAATCAAATGGTGCCACTCAGCATGTGGGAGGGGATCAGAGTCTGGTAGCAGATTTGGGGCTTGGCAGATCAGTCTGAAGCAAAAAATTGGTGGATTTCCTCAGACTACCTGTGTCACCTTGGGCAAGTGATTTAACCTCAGTCCCTTAGTATTAAAACTGGGAGATGTTACTTGTCAGGACAGTATAATATGAGACTAAAATGACTTTGGTAAAGCATGTAGGACAAGAAGTCATCAGCTTAATCTGCAGCTAGGGAGATTTAGGTTAGAGATTAAGAGAAACATTTCTAACGATAAGGGTAGTGAAGTACTGGAACATGCTTCCAAGGGAGGTTGTGGAATCCCCATCACTGGAGGTTTTTAAGACCAGGATGGACAAACACCTGTCAGGGATGGTCTGGGTTTACTCAGTCCTGCCACAGCGCAGATGGCTAGACTTGATGACCTCTCGAGGGCCCTTCCAGCCCTGCCTTTCTATAATTCTGTGCTGGTCTCCTTGGATGGAAGGCAAAATAGTTTTATTATAACACAGGACTCTAGGTGCCATCTCACAATCATACAGAGGCTGTGGCTACACGAGAGAGCTTACGGCTGTACCGATGCAGCTGCGTCGCTGTTGGGAGAAAGATCTTGCATTGACTTAATTAATCCACCCCAAACAAGCAATGGTAGCTATGGTAGGGGGAGAAGCTCTCCCGCCAATGGAGCACTGTCCACACCAGCACTTAGGTCAGTGTAATTCACGTTGCTCGGTGTGTGTGTGTTTTTTCTCACACCCCGGAGGGACATATGTGGTAGTGTAGACATAGCCAGAAAAGGGCAAGTGATCTCCCTGCATATGCAACCCCAAAGCACACTGTCCTCCTCTGCTGTCATATTGGCTTTGACTTTGTAAGGTTTGTTATTAATAGGACTCAGGCACTTCCTCGGGAAATAAGTGATACTGTAAATATTGGGACTGTTCACATGGAGAAAAATACTGCCCCTGAAATCAGCCCTGCTGTCTGCTCTTGAAGAGGAGCAGATCTGTGCATATCCCAATATATTGTTCCAGACTTCCCCTCAGAGCAACCTGATTGTGGACAGCATGCTAATTTATGTGAGCATAACTCAAAAAAAGGATACCTCTGTGTTTGGAGATAATCCACTTAGGTCATAATGAAATAGAGGGTGTGTGCATAGGGATGCGATAATTCTTTCATGCAACACTTGCCACCTTTTCCGCTCCCTCTCCCCTTCCTAAAAACTGTGTTATCAGAGAGACCATCTTATCCTTGCAGTTTGCAAAATAAAAGCAAAGTGCAAGGCTCCCACAATGCATGCATCTGTCTGAAACTCTAATTGGCTGCTTCCCTGCAATTTCAAAATATTCCCAAAAGCTTCAGTACCTGAAGGGCACAGAGTCCCATGGCACACAGGACACACATCTGGACATGCATCAGATTACTCTTCCTTTTTACCTTTCTCCGGCTGCTCACAGTCTGTGCACTGACCTGTCTGCACCCCAGAATTATGAGTATTGCACAGGAATCTTAAACTGCTGTCCCATTATAACAGGTTTCAGAGGAACAGCCGTGTTAGTCTGTATTCGCAAAAAGAAAAGGAGTACTTGTGGCACCTTAGAGACTAACCAATTTATTTGAGCATGAGCTTTCGTGAGCTACAGCTCACTTCATCAGATGAAGTGATGAAGTGAGCTGTAGCTCACGAAAGCTCATGCTCAAATAAATTGGTTAGTCTCTAAGGTGCCACAAGTACTCCTGTCCCATTATAGTGCGTCTTTCACCCAGAAAATCTGTTAACTGCACTGTTGAACTTCGGCAAAACTTTGGTCATTAGAAGTAGTGCAATAAGCTTAACAACAAAATAGATTTCTTAAACGCCTCCTTGAAGCACGTTGACTTGAAGCAACGCCTGGAACAAATTCAGACTGGAAATATAGTGTAAATTTTTAACTGGATAATTAACCAGGGGAACAACTTACTAAGTGTCATGGTGGATTCTCCATCACTGACCATTTTTAAATCAAGATTGGATGTTTTGCTAAAAGATCTGCTCTAGGGAGTATTTTGGGGCAGGTCTCTGGTCTGTGCCATGCAGGAGGTCAGACTCGTTGATCACAGTGGTTCCTTCTGGCCTGGGAATCCATGATTCTGGGTTGTGGCCCAACAGGTTTCCCCTGTGTTTTGCCAGTCGAAATGGAGGGGGCAGGTGGCCAAGTACAGTTTTTATTTGTGTTAATTAAACAACATTGCAACACTATTAACCCCTTAAAGACTTTGAATATAGCATATTCCATGCATGAGAGTTTAAATATAATTGTAGTAAAATTAAGCAGTTATTAGTATTCACGAAAAATGCTTGTGGCAGGCTTAGCACAAGTAACGAGAAGCCACCTGCAGTTCAAGGCAGTACTTGATAATGCTGTAATTAGATTTGAGATGCAAAAAAGCTCATTAAAATTAAATAACATATTTGTCACTGTTTTAAGAGGTACAGATTGCCTAGAACCATGCTGGTCTCTTGACCTTGAATATTTTGACATCATCCTGACTGTCAAGAATTCAAAAGTAACATCAGCAATTCTTTAGAGAGTTCTGAAAGTGTGTTAATTTTTTTTAAACTACAAGATGAACAAACCGATGTTTACTTGATCTTCATATCTGAATGTTTATACTATACCTGAGATTCATTCTTATTGTCTGATAATGGAAATTTTGGAGGAATTATTCCCTAACAAGGCTGGTTTTGCAGCTAGATGTGATGCAGAGCGGCTGCTTCCTATCTTATTGGAGAATGGGTTACATGATATAACATGCAGGTTGTGAATGTTGCTGGTATTTTGCTCTTAAAGGTGCATTTCAGCCCCAGGCAGATGGTGCACACGAGGCCTGTACATCACTGGAGTCCCACTTGAGACCTATGGCTTGTAGCCTGTATGGCTACAAACCCCTGCAAATGGGTGGGCGGACGTTTTCAGTGAAGTTGTAATTTCAGAGAAGTCAGGCAGTTACTGACTGAAGTGCCAGATTCTCATGCCGAAGATTGCCTTGCTCTGTAATGGTCTCATTGGTTTCGTTGGGACTGCTCGTGGGGTAACGTGCAACTTAACTAGCATCAGGAAGAGTTGGTCACTCAGAGACCGAAACCTGCTGTTCCCTTCCCTCATGCTGATGGCCCCAATCAGTAATACCCTGCCTGTACCATTAGCTGGGTTGCTGTTTAAAAGACTGTTCTCTACTACAAAAGAGTATCTGGAGAGTATCACGGAGCACCGCCTGGTCCCTCCCCTCACAAGGTGCCAAAAGACGGCAGAGTCCCATTCCTGCAGCTGGCTCTTGCACCAGGATTCTCATGTTCCATTGGCACCAGTTTCCCAGGGGTCTGTGGCTGAGAGTCCCTGTGACTGTTCTTGCCTCTGGAGCCAGCTCTGGCATGTTAGAACGAGACGTCTATATCTGACGGTTCCCATTGTTTCTGATAGTTATCCCCTGGATGTTCCACCTGTGCTCTCAGGGCCTGAGACCTAAAACCTCACTGGGCCCTGGGACTCTAGTTCTCATCTCTGAAACTGCTGTTTAACATTTGAGTACAGTGGCATAGCTTTGTGGTATGCCCTACAGAGCTAACAGTCCGAGTGAGATAAGAACTGATGTGATGCAGGGGAAGGTCACTTTGGGCAAGGTGGGAGAAGTTCACGCAACAAGAAGTGACTTTTATTTGTAGTGCACAGGGTGTTGGTCTGGGATTAAGGGAGAGGTGGGTAGAAGGCAGCTGTCTGAGGAGGGATGGGAACTGGATGGAGGCTGCGGGGATGCCATTTCAGGCTTAGGGGCCAGTCTGGGAGAAAAATTGAAAAGGGCAAGAAGGGAAGTGGGGTCAGCAGAGTGCCTGGCCTGCGTGTAGGTGCAGCAGACCTGCTGAGGAGTGAGCAGGAGCAGCGGTGTGCAGAGCCTTGAAGGTGAAACCAAGGAGTGTGAATTTGACATGGAAGGAGATGCAGAGCCAGTGATAAGCGTTGAGGGTCTAGAACTAATTGTCTGAATGGATTCGCCACTGATTGAAATCCCATGACCACAGCGATATAAAAAGGTCGGGGTGTGTGTGTCAGTGTTTTGACTGTTCTAGTCTGTACAAAATCTCCTTACATTTGCCATGAGTTCTGCTTAGTAAGTGCCTGTTGCCTGCGAGTACAAACCTAAAACTGAATAGAGGTTTGTGAAGAAATTGTTAGTTTGGAAGTGCAGATTTCAGGACTGACAGGTTTTGCTGGGATGCTATTAAAATTCCATATCCCCTGTGTGTTCAGGTTAGTGCTCTCACTAGGTCAGCCTCACGCTTCTCTGCATACTCCAGGAACACTGAAGTCATTTCTGTGTTACAAAATTAACTATGATCTATATTAAACTCGATTGGAAATGCATTTTCAGATGTGTAATGAAAGTAACAGATTTTAATTCACAACAGTGGGTGTTCTATCGCCTATTGAAACATCCCTGAAGTTGAGAGGGTTCAAAGCTGCCTTCATCTTAGGGTACAAGATGATATAACGAAAACAAGTATAAGCAAGATGGAGCTGTTGGTTGGTTTGTGTTTGTCCTGGGAATGTGACCTTTCTCCATTCACATGATTGACCTGTAAGGTGCAATAAGAGCTCATTGCATAGCAACGGCAAAGCTAAGGTGGTGAGGATTTCTCCATGGAAGCAGAGGAGACACAGTGCAGCGAGAACTCATCTCTGAGGGGCATCTTGGTGCCATCCTGAACTGGAGAGTGAAAGTGCAAACAGCTTAATTCCCGTCAGTGTACTCACAGTGCTGTGAGACTGACTGCAAACTGGTAAAAAGAGACATTGGGGATTGCTTACTACCTGGGTTGGCTTCATGCCTTGTGAGAATCCTACTGCAAGGACATGACCTCTGTAGTGTCCATGGTCACTGCATGCTGAAGCTCTATGAGAGAAATAAGGCTCCTCAGAACTTGGGAGCTGGACAGATTGGCATTTGTCTGGATGGCAAAGAGAATTCTCACCATATAGAATTTCCCAGGATGTCTCTCATGCAAATTGTTTACATATCTTCCAGCTCATGGTTAGAAGCTGTGTGCCATCTCCTCTTCTGCTCAGAGCTCTTGGTGCCCCATCAGTTACTCCAGCAAGTATGCTTAGAGAATTCTCTTGATTTATGGGCTTAGCCTGGCAGACAGAAGTGACTTGCAGAGGAAATAGAGACCAATCTCTATTCTACATGGCATTCCCAGCATCAGAAAAGGAAAGGCTGTGTTACTCAGCTAGGAAAAAGCCTTCCCACCTACACACAGGTTTCTTTTTTGCTGAGGGAGATTCTCCTGCTCACATCTGCTGGGCTGACTCTTTCTATGGCACCCTGATAGGTATGCTTGCCAGCCTTTATTCACAGGGTTTTGTTTTCTCCAGCTATTTTGCACCCCAGTTGATTGTTTTTCCTTTTATTTTTAGTGTTGAATCATCCAACATGGGGCAGCCCCAAATTTATCAACCTGGGTGACCCGTGGTAGTGGCTGCAGGATGTTATTTAAGGAATGAAAATTACAGTTTAGGAGAAGCTTTGTTTGAAAAGCTTATTTGCAAGTCACAAATAAATGCTAACAGTTTGCATATTGGGGCTAAGACTTCTAACCTTCTGGGATCCTGCAGGTGCCTCTGCAGAATGATCAGTTCAGATTTTCCTGTTAGAAATAGAATATAATTTTGGGGGGAAATGTTGTATTTGCTTTTGATAGCTGTAGCACAGAACAACTAGAATGACCTGCAGTGTCATGGACTTAAGCGATTGCGAGAGATTGGGTGAGTTGGGTTTATTCTCCTTGGAAAAGAGACGATATTGTGATGACCTCTTTCACGTTTTTAACATTTCAAGCAGATTGATAAAATTGATCCAAGTAAATTCTTAACACTTCAAAGGACATGAAAGCAAGAGGACAGCACAATTTATAGATTGGGGAATTGGGTGCAGGAAAGCACTACGACAGTGCTTCTTACACAAAAGGTAATAATAAATCTGGAGTCTGTGAATAGATGGAGGTGAAGGAATCGAGAAGCCTCAGAGATTGATTCAGCTGCAGAATACTTGTCTGTAACAGAGGGACAATATGCAATGGCAGTGAGAGAGGCAAAATAGGTCTTATAATGGGGCCATATGGTGTACTCCACTTCTTGGTGCGGTTTGTGTGTAGGAACCGATGAAGAATTGCCAAATCAGATCAGACCTGGATCCATCTAGTCTAATATTCTCCTCATGGCACTGGCTAGTATCAGATGCTTCAGGGAAGATTGCAGAAACCCGGTGTTGGACTATAAAGAAATGGTTCTTCCTAAACCCATCAAACAGAGGTTGGCTTATAGCCTGAAGCAGGCGTGGTTATGTCCCTTAGAAAAGAAAATGCTATCTAATGTAATTGTGGCTGTTCTCATTATCCTTATGACTCATCCCTCTAGAATCCATTTAAGCTCTTGGTTTCAGTGATATCTTGTAGCAATGAGTTCCACAGGATAATTATGCGTTGTAAAAATGATTTATTTTATCAGCATCAAATTTATTGATTTTCAGTTTGTTGTATGTCTCCTTGTTCTTGAGTTGCAAGAGAAGGTGAATAGGAGTGCTCTATTAACCTCTTCTGTACTATTCATGATACTTACTGACAGAGGCATGCAGATTCTTAGCGTGAGTATTTGAGTTGTGTGTGTGTAAAATCAGGTTTTAATTCTTCTAAAATCGCCTGCGGGTTGTGCTGTTGATTTAAGTTATTTTAAAATGGAGATGGGTAACAATGTGTGGTTATTGGATTAAGGTTGTCTGAGTTAGGTACTTTATTTCCCTTTTAATTGGAAAACAAGGAAGTATTTTAAAAGGTGACTGGTAATTAGTCTTTAGGATGGATATTTACCTGGATTCTACCTATCCTGTTGGAGTCCTGAGGGTTCCCTCCATTCCTCACTCCAAGGGAAAAATCTCTCTTCTTGGATCTTCACTGGATGTTTCTTTATAAAGAATAACACAGGCAGTGGATTGCGCTCCGGTGAAAGGTGCTGGGCTGAGCCCTGACACCGAGAGGTCTGTCTTTCTCCACAGAACACGCAGGTAAAGGCAGCTGCAGTACACGTGTCATAAATATAAAGGGAAGGGTAAACACCTTTAAATCCCTCCTGGCCAGAGGAAAAACCCTTTCACCTGTAAAGGGTTAAGAAGCTAGGATAACCTCTCTGGCACCTGACCAAAATGACCAATGAGGAGACTAGATACTTTCAAAGCTGGCGGGGGCGGGGGGGAACAAAGGGTTCTCTCTGTGTGATGCTTTTGCCTGTGCAGGAATGCAGGTCAGGACTCCTGTAAAGAGTTAGTAAGCAATCTAGCTAGAGATGCGTTAGATTCTGTTTTGTTTAAATGGCTGATAAAATAAGCTGTGCTGGATGGAATGTATATTCCTATTTTTGTGTCTTTTTGTAACTTAAGGTCTTGCCTAGAGGGATTCTCTATGTTTTGAATCTGATTATCCTGTAAGGTATTTACCATCCTGATTTTACAGAGGTGATTCTTTTACTTTTTCTTCAATTAAAATTCTTCTTTTGAGAACCTGATTGCTTTTTCATTGTTCTTAAGATCCAAGGGTTTGGGTCTGTGTTCACCTATGCAAATTGGTGAGGCTTTTTATCAAACCTTCCCCAGGAAAGGGGGTGTAGTGCTTGGGGGGATATTTGGGGGGGGGAGACGTTTCCAAGTGGGCACTTCCCCTATTCTTTGTGTAACACTTTGGTGGTGGCAGCGTTTAACCTAAGCTGGTAAGAATAAGCTTAGGGGGTCTTTCATGCAGGTCCCCACATCTGTACCCTAGAGTTCAGAGTGGGGAAGGAACCTTGACAACACGCTTCCCCGGAACGGACTGCCACTGTTCCTCTCATTCATTGAACAAGTCAAGCCCCCTATGCTGGCCCCAGGGAATGCCGGGGCCTCCCGCTGGGCAGAGGGGCAGATTGGGATGCAAAGGGAGATAGCAGGAAGGTGTGGGCAGCACAGCCTCAGGTCTGAGCTGTTGCTGTGATTCTCAGCAGAAGGTCTAGTGGCCTCTCCTGAGTTTGTCACTGTAGAAAGGGAGTGTGATTTACAAGAGGGTTTCTGCCTGACCTATAAACTCTTCTCTTTGGGGGTTGCCTGCATCTGTTTTAAATGCCTCTAAATGGAGACTCTCTCTGTGGAAAGTCATGTCGAAAGATTTTCCTCTGACAGGGAACATGACCTTTAAAACCTGAAGTACATGCCTGGAGAAATCAGAATTGCCAAAAAAAGACGACAGTGTGTGAACTGCAGTTTCACCTGCCTTGCATTGGTGAGCATTGTCTGCAGGAGCGAAGCAATATTTAAATGTCTCCTGTTCCACCGGCTGTGCAGCTGCAAGAGTTGCCTGGGGACCCATCCCACAGATCCTATAATAAGGGTATTACCTTGGACTTGACACATGAAATGCTTCACCTTGTGAGAGGCTCACAAGGGACTCAGAAGTGTCTCTCCCTTCCTGTGCAGGAAACAATCTGGCAACAAATTGTATTGTGTATGGGAATCTCGCTGCAGGCTTATTTAGCCTTTTATTTTTATTTTACATAGCAAAGAGTAGGCATGATATTGCCCTCCTGACTCCATCACACCACACTGTGTCCTAAAGGGCAGCTCCCATGGAAAGCTCTTTTTCATATAAAGGGCTCCCAGCCAAAACCTCACCATAGGCCTGACAAGATGCTGCTAAGAAATATGACAAGGAGTACTTGTGGCACCTTAGAGACTAACAAATTTATTTGAGCATAAGCTTTTGTGGGCTAAAGCCCACTTCATCAGATGCATGCAATGGAAAATAGAGTAGGAAGAGATTATATATATATATATATATATATATATATACACAGAGAACATGAAAAAATGGGGGTTGCCATACCAACTCTAATGATTAAGGTGGGCTATTATCAGCAGGGGAAAACAAACTTTTGTAGTGATAATCAGGATGGCCCATTTCAAACAGTTGACAAGACGGTGTGAGTAACAGTAGGGGGAAAATTGGCATAGGGAAATAGTTTTTAGTTTGTGTAATGACTCATCCACTCCAAGTCTTTATTCAAGCCTAATTTAATGGTGTCCAGCTTGCAAATTAGTTTCAGGTCTGCAGTTTCTCGTTGGAATCTGTTTTTGAAGTTTTTTTGTTGAATAATTGCGACTTTTAGGTCTGTAATTGAGAGTCCAGGGAGGTTGAAGAGATCTCGGAAGACAGGCCAGTCCTCACTTACAGACAGCCCCCTTACCTGAAGCAAATACTCACCAGCAACCACACACTACACACCAAAACCACTGACCCAGGAACCTATCCTTGCAACAAAGCCCATTGCCAGCTCTGTCCACCTATCTATTCAAGGGACACCATCAGAGGCTCGTTCACCTGCACATCTACCAATGCCATTATGTGCCAGCAATGCCCCTCTGCAATGTACATTGACCAAACCAGACAGTCTCTACGCAAAAGAATAAATGGACACAAATCAGACGTCAAGCATTCTAACATTCAAAAACCAGTCAGAGAACACTTCAATCTCCCTGGACACTCAATTACGGACTAACACGGCTACCACTCTGAAACCTAAGAAATATAGACACATTCAAACTCCTCATGGGAATGCTGGGTTGGGGAAGGCAGCCAGTAAATCCAAATCAGCCCATTCACAGGGTAGGCACAGAGATAGCTTGAGTGCTTGATGCATATGGTAACTAACCTCTGCTGGAATTTGCCCATGCGTCAGATGGCGCTGCCGAAGGGAAGAGATCTTACATGTCTCAGTGCTTGGATTCTGCTACGACTGCTCTTTGGACGTAGAGGGAGGCACTTGTAAAGGACCAGTGGTTAAACCCATTCACCGCAGCTCTGTGCTTCCAAAGGGCTTTCATTTTCTAAGCGTTGAAGAATTTCTGGTGTTCATTTCGAGGGAGCAGTTATTTGTCACATAGTGAATTACCCATAATTTGCAAGAAGAAAATGTTACTATTCATTTGGTAATTACATTTTGTTTGGCATTGTTTTTTTTTTTCTATTTCGACACAGGTAGGTCAATGCCCGTAGACAGAAGCATGACTTGGCAATTGCCTCATATGTTTTGGTGAGAGAAAACTTGCCAACCTTTTTGGAGGCAAGTGTTCTGTTGCCTGCAATGAAGTGCAGAGAGCTTCCAAGATTGCATCCATCTTGGTCTAACTTCAAAACTTTGTCTGCATGTATGTGTGAATTATTTGACAAATGAATTTAGCTCACACATCTGCCGTACAGTGTCTGCAAATCTGGCTTCTTAAAGATGGGTAAGTCAAGTTTCTAGGCTGAGAAATGATGGGAAGAACTGCTGTTTGAAACAGGACTACAGATGCTGGAGGGTAGGGATAGGATACAGAAGGACCTAGACAAATTAGAGGATTGGGCCAAAAGAAATCTGATGAGGTTCAACAAGGACAAGTGCAGAGTCCTGCACTTAGGATGGAAAAATCCCATGCACCGCTACAGACTAGGGACCGAATGGCTCGGCAGCAGTTCTGCAGAAAAGGACCTAGGGGTTACAGTGGCCGAGAAGCTGGATATGAGTCAACAGTGTGCCCTTGTTGCCAAAAAGGCCAATGACATTTTGGGATGTATAAGTAGGGGCATTGCCAGCAGATCGAGGGACGTGATCGTTCCCCTCTATTCAACATTGGTGAGGCCTCATCTGGAGTACAATGTCCAGTTTTGGGCCCCACACTACAAGAAGGATGTGGAAAAATTGGAAAGAGTCCAGCGGAGGGCAACAAAAATGATTAGGGGACTGGAACACATGACTTATGAGGAGAGGCTGAGGGAACTGGGATTGTTTAGTCTGCGGAAGAGAAGAATTAATTTTCCTGATATCTGCTGGGAGGGCAATACAGCGGTGCATAGACAATCCAGGAAGTTTTTGGAAAGCGTAGGGCTGGGATGATTTAATTGGGGATTGGTCCTGCTTTGAGCAGGGGGTTGGACTAGATGACCTCCTGAGGTCCCTTCCAACCCTGATATTCTATGATTCTATGAATTTGAGGGGGGATTTGATAGCTGCTTTCAACTACCTGAAAGGGGGTTCCAAAGAGGATGACTCTAGACTGTTCTCAGTGATAGCTGATGACAGAACGAGGAATAATGGTCTCAAGTTGCAGTGGCGGAGGGTTTAGGTTGGATATTAGGAAAAACCTTTTCACTAGGAGGGTGGTGAAGCACTGGAATGGGTTACCTATGGAGGTGGTGGAATCCCCTTCCTTAGAAGTTTTTAAGGTCAGGCTTGACAAAGCCCTGGCTGGGATGATTTAGTTGGGGATTGGTCCTGCTTTGAGCAGGGGATTGGACTAGATGACCTCCTGAAGTCCCTTTCAACCCTGATATTCTATGATTCTATGCTAACATGATGATTTACCTCTATTGTATTTTACTTTTCAAACCTAATTTTAAAATGCCAATTGGTTTTCAAAGATAGCGCTGTTGTTTTGGGCTACTTTTCGGGACCTGCCCCTGAGGTGGGCCGTTAGAATGCGAGATTGCACAGAAAGTGCTGAAGTTTAGAAGCACACAAAAGGGACTTTGCCCTTAGTCCTTCAGTTTATTCTTCTTTCGAGTGGCTGAGCAAACCCTAATATGATTATCATTTATTGCATATTAAGCACTTATTGTGAAAACACTGTTCAACACGATGAACTCCGTGGAACCTCAGGTGTAGCAGGAAGGAATACTTCCAAACGATAGCTTTTCTTTATGCTTCTGCATAGCTATCTTCTATTTCTATTTCAAATAGATTTTCGCATGGCTAATTTAAAACCCCAAAAGATTTTTTTGATTAGTCCAAGATGATGATTTTTGTAATTCTTCTAAAGGTCATAAATATGCTGGCCATTGTATAGACCTTGCCGATTCTCTGTGTATAGAGAGGCTGCCCAAGAGATGGAGAAGCTTTGCTGCAAATGTGGGGTAAAGGGGAATTCCAGGATAAAAGGTGCTGTGCTCTGATCCTGTTTAAAAAATAAAAAATTGGCTAATTTACAATGAGGAACGAGTCCTAACAACCGTGAAACCCCCTGATCTGACAACAAAGAGCATTTCATTCTTTCAGTTGATGCAAAGCCATCTTCTGCCTGTTACCTTGCTGGTGGCAGCATGACACAACTGGGAAACTTGTCCTAGTTATCTATAAAGAGCCTTCCCAATATTCAGAAAACCTGCTCGGGTTAGTTACAATGCAACGGTCACATTTAATTTAGATTTTGAATATACCGAATTACCTTTCTACATGTTGCTATTGGATTCTGGGACACAATAAAGCCCCATTTAGCATTCAGAGGGCCTACCACATACAAGGATGATCCATGTTTCAGTGTCTATTAGTCTTATCAGAACTTTAATGCTAACTATAATCATGTCTATATATCAGCTTTGGATACATATGTGTGTTATAGTACTCTCTCCTAGATGTGTTTATATTAAAGCCTGGTTTTTATTTTAATAATGATCAAAAATAGTTGCAGAGTGAAGGTAGTGGCCTCCGACCGCATGTGAGGGTCAAAGAGCACAAACGGGCCAGGCTCTGGAGGCAGACAAGGAGAAACTTGAATTTGGTGGCTTTTTTTATTTGGCATGCGGTGCATTTGCAAGGTGCTGTGCATCTCCTGGAAGTGATGGCAGGACTGAGCCTCCAGTGTATATGTGACAAGTAAAAGTGACATTTTATTAAGTAACAAAATACATTAAAAATAAAGCAAATGAAGGGATTCAAAGTGAAAAGAGGAGAGTTTGTGACAAGTTGACAAGACCACTCAATGCAGTGGATTCTCTTCATAGCTAACCTGGATTTCAGATCTGAATACATTTGTAGTTCTGCTGTGAATTTGTGCTAAGCAGAAACGTTAGCGTCCAGTGATATTTATCTCTATCTTTTCAATTTTTGATTAAATACAATAAAATGGGTTTTAAATGCCCTTGCTCACTTCAGCCTTAGAAATAATGTGCGAGGCTCTAACACAGGGTCCATTAGCAAGACTTTGTAATTTTCTAAAATTAATTTTTAATGATGAATTTGTCTTGTTTTCAGATGTTGTATAAAACATCCTTTGTTTAAAACAGTTATTTCTCAACAATGTCATCATGAAGGAGAATCACGTTATTTCAGGATCTCCTAGTAAAATTGTTTATAGTTCAGTTGTTCCATGCTCACAGAATATTTTAGGCAGATGAATAATTGACTGTCACAATTAAATCAAAATTGTTTTGAAAGTATTCCTGCCAAATGCCAGACACAAATGTAGGCTTCAAAACAGCGTCTTTGAGTGACAGCCTCTTTGTAGGGTAAATAAGCCAGCTATAGAGAGAACAGAAGGGAAGGTGCTTCCTCACCCTCTGTCTTTCCTTAAGAAACTGTTTTTTAACTGAAGTTATACTCAAAAATAGAATTACCTAGTAAACCCCTTCATGCTTTTCAGGAAAGGCTCAGTTTCCTGTATGCAATCAGCACGCAGTGTTATTATTTAAGAACCAGCAAAAGGATAGGGTTGGGAAGAATCAGGAGAATTACTTAGTGTTCTGCACTTGGTGACTTGCTAGGGAATTGTTTTGAAGTGATTGTATTAACGGTGAGGGATGGAGTCTGGAAAGCGAGCAGATGCGGGTGTCACGGGTGGTGGGTGGGGCAGGAGGCCAACAGAAAGAAGTGAATTTTTGTAGAGAATAAGGAGGAGAGGAAGGTCCATGGAGAAGAGTCAATGGAGCATGCTGGGCAACAGCCCAGTTTGGAGTAAGCCGATCAAATGGCCATGTGAGGGCAGATCTCTTGAGGCCCAGCTGCCTGGTGAGGTGAGCTCTGGTGCATGGAAAGAAATCCTCCTGGCCCCAAATCAGTGACACATCTGATATCCCCTAACACTCCGCAGAAGTGCAGAGGCCATCCCAGAGTGAGGGTGAGGAAGGACGTCAGCCTGTGGCCTTTGCAGAGGGATATTATTCCAGGTTTAGATTTAGTTTTGACAGGTCTATCTCAGCCATGGTGTTAACATAAAAGTGTCATCAGAGAGGCAGCATCCTGCACTCATATTCATAGCCTCTCTTCTGCATTCCCCCTCTTGGAAGCCAACGTTGGAGGAGTTGCTGGATGTCATTTCTCTGCAGTGTCTGCCAGTTGGGGTTGAAGCCAGGATCTTCAGCCTCGCAGCAAAGAGTGTAAGGAGTAACTCTTGTTTGCGTTAGCTGCTAAGAGTAGTAATTAGTTCTCCTCAAGTGAACCAAGCAGAGGAGGGGGACAGAACACTCACTTCGACAGTGTTTTCATAACAGAGGGAGCCTGTATGAACAGTGTGGGCATAGGTCACCTTTCTGTTGTCACTTTCCACTCAGTTGATTCTAATGATGGTAATCCATGAGATGGGCATCATCCACATACAGAATGTGAAACTAGCCAAGGTACATCAATGAACTTAACCCAACTAAGTGCCCAGGTGCTGTAACTTGTCATCTCCATAATGTGAATCTGCAAACATTACAGAAATCTGGGTTGATTTGTAACATCAAGACATTACATCACTGTAGTAACAAATGTTGTATTCTAAATATGCAAAATACTTCTACATTAACCTAAATAACACCAATAAATTCCAAAGCTTAGCATAAATCTGCAAACCGCTAATGGAAGGCTGTGCAGTTTGTTCCTCTTTGGAGCAGTCTGGAGTCATGCATAATGCAGTAGTGCAACCACGAACAGAAGCTCGCTCACAATCATTTACATTTCTTTTTACGTACCCGAGAAACTGATCTTTGAAGTGCTCCCTGATGGTCTCTTGATTGGCCCGGGCGGCATCCTGAGGGAACAGTCCAGTTCCCTCCTTCCATCTCCTGCAGACTACAGGGAGTGGAATAAGAACTTTAATGCTATTCCCCTGAATTTATGCTTTGTCATTATTTGGTGAGATGTCTCAGGCTTTGCCCACTTATGAATCCTCTCTGAGAGGCCGGGACTCTGCTGTGCAGTTGTGTGTCAAAAGAACCGAGCACACGAGGCCTCGCAGACCTGCTAGGAGACTGCCATCCTCTGATCAGAGCAAGCGATCCACACAGACCCCAGGAGCAGCGCAGTCACTTGCCCTCCTGGGCTTAGGCGCAGCAGAAACGTTACACCCACGCTCTCGGAGGTGGAGTCAAAGAAGCCGTAGAGGCAAACAGCACTTTCTTCATATCAAAGGAGATATGTCTATACCAAGTGTTCCTTGGTCTTTCTCGCTAAATTAAAACAAACCCTGAACAGTCATCCCCAATGTCTCTTGATTGGACACTGTCTTAACTTCTATGGTATTTGCATTATTCCCGGAGATGCATTTAAAACTCGTATTTCTTATGAAAGAGAATTTCATATGGATTCCATTGCCCCTGTGCCAGGAATGAGTGATGGGCCTGTCATTCAGTCTGTGCATGGCCATTAGTGTCCTGCTGGAAGTGTCTGCAGCCCAGGGACCTTGCCATTGGCCTTCAGTGTTTGGCTGTAACGGCCAATCATTGCTCTTTTTCTTTTTTTTAAAGTTACAAATTAAAGCAAATTCTCATCATTCTTGGTCTATGACAGTGGGACACTTTCCTACACACGTATGATATTCTGCTGTGCGTGCCCTAGGCTTGCAGCGCCAGGTGAAGCATCGTCTGTGGCATCACTGGTATGGGCTTATTCCTGTTGGGAAGGAAGTGACTCTGAGGGGAGGTGACAGGAATTTCAAAATTAAGAAATGGGATGGAGAGAAATTTGACACCCTGCGGGGAAGGAGACAAGGGACAGTGTGGAAATTGGAAAGCTTGGAGTCAGTGGGGAATCTGGGCAGAATGCCTGTATGCCAAGGGGCACAAACCTCCTCTCTCTGTGGTGGTCTTCACAGGATGAGTGGTTATGGAGTGAGTTAACACGGAAGGTGACTGAAGCAGAGGTATGCGAGTTGCAAAGACTTCAGCCTTCATGTCTGACAATGGGGACATGGCTGGGTCTGGTTAAAATGCAGGAAGGAATCTATAATAAGTTTTAAAGACTGACCTGTTAATGAGCTTGTAGTTAGATTTTCCCTGACCTGACACTATGTGTGTTCTAATGGTTTGTCAAATGTAATGTGGGAAAGTTGGTTCTTTCAATCCTGGATACACTTGGAGGGTGGGAGTGATCTTCTTGGAATCAGCCATAAAACTGAATGGAAAGAGCCCACCCCATTGTGCACTATTCCTCAATAATATAACATTCTTGGAGATGGATTGACGTGAGCTCACTTGGGTTAGGCCTCCTTGGGATCCACCTGATTTCCACAACATGCTTTTCAGACAATTATCTTTATTTCACACAGAATTCTTTTCCTCATTCAAGCATCCAGGCACTCTGCTTGTGTGTAGCAGTTTCACGCCTCCCCTTTTTCTTAGCACCTCTGCTAGCGCCTTGACTGGGTGTCCCTGAGAGACACCTTTTGGTGAATGGCAACTTCATATAACTTCCTGAAGGCTGGTTGCTGTCTAGGGGTACATCTGCGCAGGAATAAGAGCCCCGTGGCTGGCCCAGATCAGCTGACTCGGGCCACAGCATTCAGGCTCAGGCTGGACCCCGAGCTCTGGGACTCTTCATCCTCACAGGGTCCCAGAGCTCGGGCTCCAGCCTGAGCCCAAACATCTGCACAGCACATTTTCAGTCCCGGAGCTGAAGCCCAAGTCAGTTGACCCGGGCCAGCTGCAGGGCTTTTATCCCCATGTAGACATGGCCTGTGGGGCTTGTGTCCCTGATGAATCAGGCCGAGGCTTCTGTGCCTAATGTTTTCAGTGATTTCCTGCATTTGATGTTGCTCTCTTCTTTGTTGTGAACCTTGATTTATATTTTCTTCTTCCCTTGCAATGCTGGAGATTGTTCTTGAACAGCTTTTTACATGCAGAGGAGACTGGGTTTTTGATAAAGTGCCCTGTGATTTCTGTTCTGTTTTTAAGTCGACTCTGAATATTTCCACTAGCTTTTCACATTTCTTTTAGGTCAGCTGGTTATTTAGTCACCACGCTCCTGTAACACTTATTATTCTAGGGAGTGTCGAAGGGTTAAAAAAGAGAGGGAGAGAAGACCTTGAAAGTAATTAATAGAACTAGTGAGAGTGTCTCCTGGAGAAGAAAAGCACACAATGTGGGTTTTTTCTGCTTGCCTCCTCCTCACTCTTTGTGAGTAATTACATGAAGGTGTCTTGGGGTGGGAGTATTTATAGACACTCCACATTTTTGGAGCATTGAAATTTTCCCTTTGTAGCACTCTCGTTATAAAAGGCAGTGAAAGTACAGTGTGTGCCATGCAGCCAGATTGCTTTTACTTTGTAGCAACTTTAATTAGAAATGAAAATGGAATTTTAAAGGAATTTTAATATCGCTCAAATTTGTAAATAGAGCAATTACAGTAATTTTACTATTACTTTAGGGGTGTCTCAAAAGCCAATTGATCCTTAAGATACTACCTTTCTAGCTATATGGTAGGCATGAGGCTGGCCCTCACCGTTGTAAGGTATTCAAAAGCAAACTATAAAGAAACCATAGTTGGGCTTGTGGCCATTTTTTTGCTGGTTTGACGTAAGAAGATCTGAAAATTTTTAATAAATGCTTTTCTACATTGTTTTCATTAATTCTCCAGCAAAAGCATATGGAGTGGCCCCTTCTGTGTTTGAAGGGCCAGGACTGTTGATATTTTCACAGACAGCATTTTTCCTGCGTGTTTGTTAGCCAGTGGAGTTGGAGGAGTGTTCTAACAAGGCCTCGTCTATGCTGGGGGGACAAGTGTAGCGTTTACTGCATTTATGTTGGTGATATAAGCTGCGTTCTGACATGGAACTTAGCAGACAGCAATTGCTGTTTGCACTCATCCCTCAGTCCCTCTCAGAATCAACAGGTTAGCACAAGAGGGAAGTTTTAAAAATGAATCTTTTCACTGGAAAGTAGAAAGGAAACCACGGTTGCAGTTTTCAAAGGCACCATGCCTTCTGCGTTTCCCATTTCCCCCAAGTCGCTGTGCACACATGGAGCTGGAGAAGGTAGGTCCGTCCTCTCTGAAAGATAGCTTTGATGAGCTGGATACGTTCTACATGCAATTTTTGTAGATTCTATTTTTTGGTGAGGGAGCTGCTTGAGGGAGGGGGAGGTGAAGTTATCGTAGGTGCCACTAAAATCAACACTAACCGATCATAGTTACCACTGGTCTCTCCTATTCTGAATAGAGCAGCACCTGCGATCATCTCCCAGACCCCCCTCGTAACTGCTGGCGAATACTGACAGTATCTACAGTAAATAGTTTTAAGCCACTTGTCACTATGGTATCTGACCTCCTAATGGCAATAACAGTCACTTTTTTATGGACGTCAGCTTTCTTTTGTCCCAGTCTTCCCCCCGAAATCAGCTTGTTTGGAAGTCTCAGGTCAGTGTGGCAGTGTCGGGTATTCTCAGAGTGCAACACAACCCTGGTTAGTCGGATGCCCTTAATTACTGGCAGTTGTTGCATATTGTATTACAGTGGCCCTGAGCTGGGCTTTGCACAGTCTAGAATCTTTGAAAAACGTTAGCAAATGACACTTTCAGAGCACAAAGTGTTGATTGCTGTATCCTGTGTGTTCCCCTCTCCTGATGTGCTCTTGTTTTCTGGGAATTGTAGGACAGCAAATAAATGTGAATTTCTTTTAGCTTCTAGGAAAGGATGTCCTTGCAATCATATTGTCCTGAGGCCTGTCCCAAGAAGAGAAGCAGTTTGTAATACAGCTTCTGATGCCTAGAAGGAAGCTTCATTTTACAGAAAGCCTTTTCACTTACAAACCATCTTTAAAAGCGCAAAGATCAAACATTACTGTCTGCCTCTGTCTGAAACACAGTTTTAGGTTGGGATACACAAGCTTATTTGTTGTTTCATTAACAATTACTTGACACCTTTTCTTTTAAGATTCCCAGCACAATAATGAAACAACTTTAAAGGCTGCTATGACTGATACTAACAAATGGACACAAATTTGTGTTCAAAAAAATCTGAGCTCATACCTTTATTCCGTCGGTTGGTAAGGGCTACAGGCATTGCAGAGAACCCCTGTGTTAGGGAATATAAGAACTGCCATATGATATCAGACCAGTGATCCATCTAGTCCAATATCACACCTCTGACAGTGGCCAACACCAGATGTTTCACAGGGAAGTGCAGGAAATCCTGTGATGGATAATTTTGAAATCTGCCAATTGCAGGTTTTCTTCTTAACTCCTGTTTTGTCCGTTGGTTTAAGCACTGAAACAGAAGGTTTAAGCCGTTTAAATGTTTTTATCCTATCTGCTATAACTGTGGATGTTCTCATTATCCACATAAGTTTGGATCCTTTTGAGAATCCCGCTAAGATCATAAACTCATATATGTTAAGGCAAGAAGGGACCATCATGGTGACCTCCCGCACATCACAGGCCATAGAACCTCACTCACCCATCCTGTAGTATGCCCATAACCTCTAGCTGAGTTACTAAGTCTCCAACTACAGAGCTGTTGGCCTTAATGATATCTTGTGATAGCGAGTTTCATTGATTAATTATGTCCCATGTAAAATAATTTTTGGTCTCTTTGCTACTAAAAGTTTTTAGTTTCAGGGGAAAAAACCCTTCAAGCTTCAGAGAGCTTCGTGTTTCTTCCTCCAGCTTGAAGCAAAAGCCTGAAAAGAGGCAGTTGTTCTAATCCAAATAAAAACATGGAACATGAAAAATAACACCCTGGTGGTTGTTTCCCAAAGTCTTCAAAGCATTCTGCTCCAGCTCCCATTTTATATATTTAGTGAATGCGTATGAAGGCTGCTAAATGCTGTCTAAAGCTACAAGTTGATTAGAGTGTTTGTTTTGGATTACATGAATGTTGCTCAAGGTAATTCAGTTTTTCACAGGCTCTAAGAAGTAGAAATCATTGCCGTTAAAAAAGTGTGTGTGTGTATCTGTTAAAAGTTAAACTTTTATTCTCTTTATCAGCCTGTAAAGCTCTTTCCAATAGCTTCCTGCTGGGGAGTAGGCTCTTTGTCCCATGCCATGTTCATCCCCTCACCTGCAGTTCTGTAACCTGCACTGGGCTGGGCTGTCACTGCCCCTTACATAAAACAGTCGCAGAATGCAAGGTTTCCTGTGCAGGTTAGAGAAGGCCAGTAAGGCATTCAGATATGGAAGGAAGAATGCATTAGTCTTACTAACGCATAATATCTCCCCATTGCAAAACTGAGTCAGTAGCCCATGGTGTATTAAACTGATGTAGTTTCCTCATTTCATTCTTTTTAATTCCTCTTAATTCTTTGTCTTGTCTAGAATCCTGGAATTATGAGCTGGAATAAGGCATGCAGTCCATTCCCTGCTGAACAGGCCTGGACTGTGGCAAGCCCTGCAATAGATCTTCTGGAGTTTTGTTTAGTACAATTTTAAATGATCCCATAATCCTTGTTCCTGTCTTTGTTTGGCGCAGAGCAGTGGTTAGAATTCGGAAAAGGAATGGCCATTAAATGATACTGACATTCTTTTGCCTTCAACATAATATTCCTAAGCAGTGATCAGACGAAATATTAAAGGCAGATAAATGAGGAATTTAAATTAATTAAGATTGCCTTAATTTCTCTATTTTCAGGTTTCTTTGCAGCTGAATACATTATCTTATACTGTGACATCTGCTCTTGCTGATTCATTCAAACAAGCTCTAACCTTTAGACAGAGACACTGACAGTGATAGCTGTCAACAGATGCGAGCTTGCAGCCTGACCCAGGATGTGTAGGTGTGTGACATGGGGAAGGATGATTCTCTGTGCATGAATTTAGGGCCCCTTTCAAGATAAAGTGTATTGTGAGGATGAAGATGAGGCACTGATTCTCCAAGGAGACCCTACGGAAATATTCTGACAGTTGATCAGCTGAGTGACATTGCTGAGAGCCTTGGAGGAGCCGTTGGCTTTCCCAACCAAGTGTCCTGACTGTAAATACCTAATAGACTAGGCTCTGGGCCTGCTGAAGAGTAAGTCAGATGGAAGTGGGCAGCAGCTGGCTGTGTGGGCCAGCTAGCACAAGGAGAGAGTGCATGGTTAAGGAAAGGCTGCAAAAGCGTATTCCAGGGGCTGCACTATCCAGTCCTCACGCGTTTGTGGAGTTCTGGCTGGGCTGCATGCTGGGGATTTCTCTCTGAGGCTGCCACTGTAGCCTCGTTGCTGTAGGAGCCCCTGCAGCAGGAACGTTCCCTAGCTGCAGGAGAATTGCCAAAAGGCCTGCATCATGGCTTTCCCCAGAGCAAAGCTACCCCTGCATAGGCCACAAACGCCTGCTTCTCTTCTGTGTAGCTGGAGCTGTCACTAGCTGCCCTGGGCCAAGGCTGCAGAGGAGGGGCAGGATTTTGGGCCTTGGCCACTTCTTTGCTTACAAGTGCCCCAGCACCTTGGTGCAGTGCGGGTCCCACTTATGATCACGATTGTGAATGGCCAGGATAATACCTCTCCAGTGTGCTGCAGCCAAAATAGCCTTCACTACCCACTGCTTCACCTGGGCCGCTCCTCCTTGACACTCAGCACCAGCTTCCACACCTGACCCCAGCTCCCCATCCTCTCTTAGCTCTGCTCCTGCCTGGACATTGCCCCTATTCTCCTGCTTATGCCCCGTCGGCCACCAACTCTGCCTGCCTCGCGGTTCCGTGGTCTCTCCTAGCAATGCAGCACAGTCCTGTGTGCTGTGCCCTGTATTGGAGGGCCTCCTGGTGCCTGTGCTGACTCTCTCCTGTAACTTCTTTGGCATAGCAGCCTTTCGTTGCTGAACTGTGCCCCACCACGCTGTCTGTGCCTGGCCCGGGACCCTCAAACATGAAGGGCTCAGTGCAAGTTGAATGGTGGAACTTGGGTTAGGATGCGTCTTCACTGCTGAGTCAACTTGGGTTATTGGCACCCAGGTTAGCCTAGCCCAGGTGTGAGCAGCCACACGGCATGGCCAGATCCAAGTGATTAGATCCATGCTGTGGCTGCATTCCCCCTTGTGTGTCTCGAAGATGTCGGGTGGCACTGGAGGACTAACGGCACGAAAGTGGTGAAGCCTGAGTTCTCACTGCAAAGTGGATGGGTCACCAGCCTGAGTGTAAACACCGCTCAGGCTTTAGACTATGCCCCAGCATGAGCCAGGTAGCTGAAGTTGAAAGCACAATCACACTCAGCCAGAGGGCTTTGTGGGTGGACAAGAGCTGAGTTGGGACAACACTCAGCTAAGAGCCTGAGTTAACAAGGCCTTAGCCAGGGCTCCACATTAGCCTCCGTTTCAGCCCTCCCACCTGTGCACACTGAGGCTCAGATCCCCTGAGCTTCTCAGGGCTGCCACTCTGCTTCTGAGCTCAGCAGGAGCAGAGCAGCTTTTGGTAACTGGAGGTGGGGGTGGAGAATTAAAGTGGGGAAGCAAAGGGGTGGGGGTGGGGGAGGAGGGCGGCTGGTATGGTGCAATACCAGCCTGTGGGACTCCTGCATCAGAGGTTTCATTTGCAGATATTTAGAGAGGAACCCTTCATTCTATACATAGAGTGGCCCGGAAGCTCACTCACGTGTAGGTGAGGGGGCTGGTGGTGGGATGGGAAGGGATTGAATCTAGAAAATAATTGTAGGAGCAAGAGAGACTATTTGTTATCCCGGTAGTAAGTGAATATGTCCAGTTGAGTATTCCTGAGTCTCGGAATATTCCTTTGGTCTTTTAACTGTCCTGTCCAGCATCCACCTCAAACAGTCTCCGCACTAGTAACAGGGCAGCTCAGGGCTGAGATGGGTCAGGAAAAGTGAATGGCAGATGTAGGTGAGGCTTGAGACAGGCGCTTTGTAGAACCAACCCAAGCTGCCCTCCCAGCCTTCCCGTCCCCTGGACATGGAGCTTTCTCCAGCATAGAGTCTGACATAGGAAAGAGAAAATCCCAGGTTCTCTGGGGCTATCTCCGATCACACAGCCCCCACCATGCATTGTACTGCAGGGTGCTCTGTGACAGGGAAAAGGGTCTTTACCGAAATTAAAATAAGCCACATGTGTGGGTTCTGTCTTGCTGATCCTGTTCAGTGTTTTCTCTCTTGGTTCTTCAACCTCATGTTCTAAGTGTAACCCTTCTGCCCGTCAGAGTTGGCAGCAACAAGGGCCAGGTTCAATATCTAGGGGATCCGTTCCAATAACACAATGCAAACCGGCTCGAGCCCCCACCCAGTGACCTGGGACAAATATATACCACCCCCGCTGGGCGCCTCCAAGAGGCAATACTTCCCCTCTCGCAAGCACATAGTCTGAGTGTAGCAAAAAGCCTTTTAATAACAGAGAGAAACAGGGTGGCATTATGTTGGGGAAACACCACCAACAGGATTCATAACACAACCCATGAGCAAAAAAAACCCACCCCAAGCAAATTGGGGCATGCCCCTTTCCCTTTGGTTCTTGAGTCCAGCAACCCCAAATCCCCCAAAAGTCCAAAGTCCCAAAAGTCTCTGTCCCTAGTCAGGGCAGCCCCAGAGTTTGAAAGTTTATCTGCGGAGCTTTACCTCCCAACCTGGGTGGAGATGGGACGGGGGTAAGAGGCACCTTACATGATCTGAAGCTGACCGCCCCACAGCTCCATAGGCCTTCGCTTCGTTTCGCTTCGCTCCGCCCCGCCAGCTGCCCCACAAACTCCTTCGCTCAGCTCCGCGGCCCACAAGCAGCTCCTGCCGTCCCACAAACTGCTCTGCGTCCCACCAGCAACTCCCGCTGTCCTACGAACTGCTCCACCAGCCTGTCCACAAGGCACTCCAGCCATCCCACAAACTGCTCCACAATATATCTTCAGGCTCCCCTGCTACTTAACACAACGCTCAGTGATTTCAGCTCTTTGGTGAAGTCAGCTTGTAGTAGGGGAGCCTCAGTGCTGGTGCACCACGAGCCCAAAGTGAGCTCAGCAGCCTGTAACTAGACTCCTAATGGAATCAAAATTAGCTCTGATATTCCACAGTGGAGAGAGGGAAGTGCAATTAGCATGTAAGGCCCTCACCAAGGGGACCATACCACCAAGTATTAATACTTGTCCCCAACCTCTCTCAATTCACAGAGTTTTAAAACCCATGACCCTTGCCTAGCGAGTGCTACTTAGTTGATGGTGAGTCCCTCCATCATAACAAAAGGCCAAGTACAGTTCCAAGCACAGTTCCCATAGTCAGGGTAATAACAATTTATTCTTCCTGCCCCAATAACAGAGACACTGGGGATCCCACAGCAGCCAAAGTGACCATTTGGGCAGCTATGGCCTCATTCTAGGTGGGGTGGGTGTGCCTATGCAAATGAGATCGGCCCCTGAAGTTCTTTTCCACAACTTGCCACACCTCACCACCAGATGTCAGGGTGGAGCTCATCCTGACACTGCTTACATCAGTAGCTGTGTTCATGTTACATACATCACATTCCTTCTCTGAGCTAACCCAGAAGCAAAATAATGTTCATCGTTCACCCTGTCCAAGAGAGAGAGACGAACAGAAACAGCCCCAATATTTAGGGCTAAAATATTGCCAAATAAAATGTCCTCTCTAAATGGAGAAGGAAAGCCAGAGCTCATGCTGTCCTAATTGAAGAGCCCAGCAGAGGTTTTTAGCATGGAAGATAGATGCTGTGCTGCCCATCACTCTGCCCTGCTTGTAGCTATCGCTTAGAACTTTATTCCTTTCTACTGGAAAGCTTCCTCAATTTGCTGATCCCTCTGATTGCCTGGAGTAGTGAAGGACTTTCACTCGGGCAAGGTACATTAACTTTGATCTGCCTGGCCCCCATCCGAGAGCTCCATCACCTTCTGTTTCTTTGTTTTACTGGACAGAACCATTCAAATATATACCGGGGCTTCAAGTGAGTCTCCAGCAGCTCCCAAGAAAGAAATCCTTTTGATGTGTGGTTATGCTGGGAAATCTAATGGAAGAGCAAACCCTGGGTAAACATCCTCATTGTGCTGCTTGCTGAAATAGGGCAGCCTTTAGAATTTCAAGCCATAATTTGTATTCAAATGAAGGTCATTTGAAAGGTGTAACATAGTAAACAGCCATTATTTCATTTTGATAGTGGTACTAAAATTATAGTGTTGGTTGAATTATTTTAGTATAGGACCATTACCATCTCCCTAAAACACTTATAGGGATTTTTATATCAGTGCTGCAGTCCTGAAATTAGAGGAAAATTAAAAATCACGAGGCTGTGATAGTGGTGTAATTTTTTGAGAGCATGTCTTGGTTTTTATTGTATTTTTCCTTTCTCCTTCACTTCTGTGCCAAAACAGAAATGTGTGTTCTTTGTCTGAGGTTGCTGTTGACATATTACTGCTGCTCCTGTTCCTCACGCATTTTCTACCATGATCTGTTTCTGGTTTGAGTGCAAATTGTATTAGGGCGGTGTTGTCATCCCTGCAGTCGGCACTGTATGGTGTGTATTGCTGAGCTACTCCTAGCAGCATGTGCGTTGTGCTGTGGTACTTTTTGTCTGAGTGCAACACATGGATTCTCATCAGCACCTCAGAAGTTATTGGTCTGCTCTACTTTACATGATGCTTTTCCTAGTATAAAAAGAGAGGAGCATGCTGGAGTGACGCAGGGCAGCTCCGAGCTGGAGAGGTTCTGTCAATCTGCAAGCTCAGGCTCAGCTGGGAAGCTGAGTTCAAGGCCATGTGGTTAGTTATGGAGGATTTGGAGCAGGGGGAGTCCATTATTTTTTTGTCAAGGTATATTCAAGGTCCAGACTCCAGAGAAAATATTTTAAAAAGTAACAATAATGATGATGATAAGAAGTAAATAAAAAGATTTCGGTGTTTGTTCCAAAGCATCTGGTGGTCTGGATTTGGATTGACTGCTACTGATTTGGAGTATGCTCTGTATTACAGTTCAGATCACTACCTCATAACAGCATTCTCTTTTACGTGCCTGTCTTTCTGAAGGTGCCCGAGCTTTGCTATCTTTGAGGACTGGGTTTTTCTCTCATATAATATCTGCTGGGATGGAGGGGCTGTGAGTTTGTCACATCTAAGCAAAGTTCACCCTAGTTAACGTATGGATGGGAAACCGCCAATGAAAATTCAGATGTTGTAGAAAGTGGTGTTGGCGATTCAGCAAGTGACACTCTTGCTTCTAAATCTGGACTGAGTGGAGCTGGGCAGGGCCGGGACTACATTTCCCTGCCAAATTTGATTTTTGTTCTGAATTGGCGTGAAAGCAGATTTTGAAAATTTCCCAAAAACAATTAAAAGTTATCTCGGGTCAGTTCACTTTGATTTGGACTTTTAAAATTTGTTACAATATAAAATATTTTTCTAAATGAAAAATCAAAACAGTCTGTTCCCCCAGTGTGAAAACGGACCTATGCAGCGCTATTAGAATGCTTTCTTCTGCCATTTTTGTCAATCAAATGTCATCAGAATTGACACATTCCCACAGAAGGTTTTTTTGATGAAATTGCATTTTCTAGTGGAAAACGCCCGGTCACAACATTTTTGGCTAGCTCTAGTACTGAGCAGTGGCTGCGAAATGGTGCTCTGCTACAGGAGGTATCCCTTCTGTTGTAAGAAAACCCAAGGCCTTGAGCACGAACAATCCTATGGCCCTTTCCAGAAGAGCCATGGAGGAGCCAAGAGAGCATGCAGGCTCTGCGAGGTTACACATCCATCTATAATGTCGAGCATTTGGGTTTATAATTGGAACACTGGTGCAGAAGAGAAGCTGGGAGGCCTAGAGTCTCTTGTCTGTCCTGGAGCCGTCAGCAGTTATTTGGAGTGAGGAGTGAAGCTTCAAATGCATTAAATGGGGGGCTGTATGGAGAAAGAGCCCAAGCCTTATTCAGTGGGATGTGTGTGTTTGGTGGGGTCTGTCAGAACTGATGGTATGCATGGGGGGGCAGAGTTCGTATATTGGTGGGGAAATGAACAATATAAAATTAACATGGCACACATTAAATGGATTAAATACTGGCTCAAAATGTAACTGTAAATGAGGAATCATCACTGAGCGGGTCTGTTTCCAGTGGGTTCACTCAGGGATTTGTTCTTGGCAAATCTCTTTAACAATCTTTATCAGTGACCTCCGATAAAGGTTTCAGATGACCCAAAATTGGGGACGTGATAAATAATGAAGAGGACAGGTCACCTGATTCTGAGCAATCTAGATCTCTTAGTAAACTGGGCACAAACAAACAATATGTGTTTTAATAGGCTAAACGTAAATCTATACATGTGGGAACAAAGAATAGAAGCCACAGGGGAACTCTATCCTGGGAAGCAGTGACTGAAAAACATTTGGGGGTTGTGGTGGAGAATGAGCTGAATGTGAGCTCCCAGTCTGACGCTGTGGCCAAAAGAGCTAATGTGATCCTGAGATGCATAAACGGGGCAATCTGGAGTAGATGTAGAGAGGTTATTTTACTTCTTTTTTTGGCACTGGTGCAAGAACTGCCGGAATATCATGTCCCATTCTGGTGGTCACAATTTAAGAATGATGCTGATAAATTGGAGAGGGTTCGGAGAAGAGCCGTGAGAATGATTAAAGAATTGAAAAACATGCATTATGATGGTGGACTCAAGGAGCTCAGTCTATTTGGCTTAACAAAGAGAAGGGTAAGAGGTGACTTGATTGCAGTCTATAATTACTTAATGGGGAACAAATAATTGATAATGAGCTCTTCAATCTAGCAGGGAAAGGTACAACAGGATCAAATGGCTGAAAGTTGAAGTTAGACAAATTTAGACTGGAAATAAGCCACACATTTTAGACAGTAAGAGTAATTAAGAATTGGAACAGCCAGGCCTGCGGAGGGGGGCGGGGGAGGCGGTAAAGAGGGCAATTGCCCAGGGGCCCAGGCGACATGCTCTGATCCCACCCTGAGCGCTGACTCTGCAGCTCCCATTGGCTGGAAACTGGCCAATGGGAGCTGCAGGGGCAGTGCCTGCAGGCAGCAGCACACAGAGACCCCCTGGGCCCCCCACCTAGGAGTCACTGCTAGAGGGATGTGCTGGTTGCTTTCGGGAGCCGCCCGACATGAGCACCAACCCCCTGCCCCAGCCCAAAGCCCACACCCAAACTCCCTCCCAAAGCCCACACCCAAAAACTCCCTCCCAGAGCCCACACCCAAACTCCCTCCCAGAGCCCACACCCTTCAGTCCCTCCCGCATCCAAACTCTCTGCCAGAGCCTGCACCCCTCCCCCTCTCCCGCACCCCAATTCCCTCCCAGAGCCTGCATCCCACACCCAACCCCCTGCCCCAGCCTGGTGAAAGTGAGTGAGGTTGGGGAATAGCAAGCGACAGAGGGAGGGGGGATGAAGTGAGCAGGGGCGGGGCCTTGGGGAAGGGTCTTTGGGTTTGTGCAATCTTACAGTTGGCAACCCTACCAGGCGGGCCTGGGGAAGCCCTGGCTGTGCCAGATGCCCAGCAGCGCAGCCGGCAGCTCGCTTGGCACCAGCCACTGCAGGAGCAGCACTGCCCGAATGTCCACGGCTTGTGCATGGGTGGGGGCCCCTTGACTGTTCTGCCTGGGGCCCGGAATTGCTGTCAGCGGCCCTGGGAACAGCTTACCAAAGGTCGTGGTGGATTCCCCATCACTGACCATTTTAAAATCAAGTTTGGGTGTTTTTCTGAAAGATCTGTTCTAGGGATTATTTTGGGAAGTTCTCTGGCCTGTGTTATGCAGGAGGTCAGACTAGAACTAGATGATCACAGTGGTCTCTGGTCTTAGAATTTATGAATCGGGGTGGGAAAGTACACATTTAAATAAGCATGGCTGCATGGGTAGGCTTCGTCTGGGCGGGCAGGCTTAGCTCTTGGGTGAGTGCAATAAAAGTTAGACGCAGGGGTCTCCTGCCAAAATACACAGGATATGACTCAGCTGACTCAGGCCATGTTTACACGAGAGAGTTCACAGTGGCACAGATGTACCAATTAAGTGCGTGGCTGTAAGATCGCTTGGGTAGCTGCTTTCTGCCAAAGGGGGAGGGCTCTGCCATTGACGTAACACAACCACCTCCACGAGTGGTGGGAGCAGCTCTCCCACTGACCTAGCGCCGTCCACTTGGGCAATTCTGTACCGTACTTTGCTCAGGGGATGGTTTTTTCACACCCCAGCAACATAAGTTATACCGACAAAAGTGCTGGTATAGACAAGCCCTCAGGCTTGCGGGGCTCAGGCTATGGGGCTATAAAACTGCCTTGTGGCAATGTGGGCTTGGGCTGGAGTCCCAGATCTGAGATCCTCCCTCCTCAAGGGGGCCCAGAGCCTGGGCTCCAGCCTGAGCCCAGACATCTACATTGTCGTTTTATAGCCCCACAGCCGGAGCCCTGCGAGCCTGAGTCCGCTGACATGGGTCAGCTGTGGGTGTTTAATTGCCGTGTAGACATACCCAATATGAGTTTATTTCTTGGCCTCAGTCACATGCATTTGCTCAGGAGTCTGAAGCTAATAACCTCGTTATATGAGACGAGTCAATATTTGTTGGGGGCACTTCTCATCTCTTACTGTACATCCTCTGTCTGTTTCCATCAATATTCTCCTATAAATACATGGGGTGCATCAAGTGACTCAGTGGAGATGGAACTGATCTCATTAGAGAGGATTTTGCCTTCTATTTTTATAATTATTATTTATCTGTTGGGGGGGGGTGTATGTGCGGGGGTGGGGGGGAGGGAATGTGTCCTGATAAATTTAAATAGAGCTAGAACTTTATTATTATGCCTAATAATTATGAAAACCAACATTCAGGTAGTAAATGATTGGTCCTGAATGTTTAGTGGATAAAAGGGCTTTAAAATAATCTTAATGAAAAGCTGAAGTCTTAAGAAAATCACTGTTTCCAATTTGAGAGATTCATAGGGTTTAATTTCCATGGCACATTAGTTTGCATCAATCATCTGAATGTCCAGCACCCTAACATACAGCAAAGCTTCACATTGCTGAATGATATGAAGAATTAGGTTTCCCTGATCCTGATTCCCAGAAACATCTGCCAAGACTAAGCATTTTCCTACTTTAAACCAGAGCCAGTTGCTCGATACCAGCCCAGGTGTACTGTCTGTAAATTGAAAGTGTGCAGGAACATTTTCAGTTCATTAATATTAACCCTAAAAGATTTAAATTAGCCATAACTGTTTGGTAGAAATTCTGCTGTTACTTTCAGAGAAAAGTAAATGTTGATTAATGGATGAGAGAAAAGATGATTATTTCAAGCAGCATCCCAAAGTTAAGTGATACAGCAGCATCTGAAACTTAGTTACTAATACCTCCTTTGTGTTATCTGTACAGCTCCTTACCCCCAGAAACAATTTAGAGTGTTTCAAAATAGGATTCACATTAAGCCAGCTGGTGAACAAAACATGCCATTGTGGAGGGGAAGGGAACTGCTTTATGCAGCTTCTAATGTGAACCCAGGTTAGATTTTCAATAAAAGAAGGTGCCATATCGCCTTACTTCAGTGTTGTCATTACATTAGGTTTAAGCGATACTTCCATCGGGGAGTAGATGCACACGTACAATCTCTCTGCCTTTATTTTCTTTTAAGAATACATATGATAAAACTCCAGGTTAATAGAATGAAAATAATTTCTACAATAACAGTTCCAGCAAATCTCAGAATTGCCAGGGTGAAGGTGGCTAGACAGAGTAAGGCAATTACGTCTATTATTAGCAGCACAGTGGAAGGATTGATGTACAATGGGCTGCGCATAAGCAGAAGCCTTCAGACGTGAACTAAATTTTAATAGTGAAATTCTCATAGATTATAGCTCCCTTCATTAACATTTTCACACATGGCTGACGAACAAATGAGGAAAAGGGCCTTCTGTACCCGTGGATTTATAATGCTCTGAATGCTCTCTATACCTCTGTGTATGTGGTGAAGTTAATCTTCCCCTAACCTATGACTGCTAATGGATTAACTCTTTCTGCACCAAATGTTTTTTCATTCAGAGCAGGGAATCAGGAAAGAAAGTAATCCCTTCTAAAGACATTAAGAGCAAAGTAGGAGATGTACTTTGTGCATGGCGGTGGTTAGCTTATCTTGCCAGAAGGCTCTCTTGCATTTACGCTGTTGATATTTGCCAGCCTATGTTAGCAGCTCAAAGAGCCAAAGGCTTGTTAGTGAAGAGTTACTTGTGGCGGCAGTGTTAAAAACCATGAATTGCTGGTAGCCAAAGTGGAAATTTTCTCTCTGGTGCCTTGTTTGGCAGATTTGGATTTCGACATTGATTTGCATGAGGTGGTTGTTTCCAAAGACATATTTCGTCCAAGCTGACATAATGGTTGTTTAAAGAAACTCTTGCAAACAGAGCAAGCTGTGCAGAGAAGTTCAAGTTTGCTATTAGAGACGGGGACTTTGCTGTAGCTTTAAGAGCCTAAAGTTTGGCATCTAAAACCATCCTGAGGCACCTAAACAGTGGCTGATTTTCAGAGGTACTCGCGACTGTAGTGGGGACTGTGGGTGATCATCAGCTCTGTCCCTTATTTAGATGCCTGTGGGTTGAGGTGTCAGAACCTTAGGCTCCCAAGTTAGGAAGTTTTGGCCTTTGGGAATGGAATTCCTGTGGAATATGATAAAATATACAAAAGGGACTGAGGGCTCAGGAATGGAGCTAGTGAGAGCTCATGTGACACTCTTGTTCTGTGGAGAGAGGTTATGGAGCCACATGGTTTTCCCTTTGGGGTGTGAGAGACCTGACAGCCCAGTAGAATGTAGCTCAGAAATGGGTCCCCAGGTTTAAGGGCTCTGAAGCAGACCCTTGTTGTGGTACCTGGTGGGGTGGGAGGGTTGTTTCATTACATTACAGAAAAAAAAAAGTGTGTTTGCAGTCACTGGGAAAGGGGTAGCATAGATAGCATATCAGGTGTGCCTCGGTGCCCTCCTACTCTTTCATAGAGAAGTGCAGCCCCTGGTGACTGTAGGTCCCAGCATACAGTGCTCTATCTAGGAGTGTACCCCACTCCCATGAAATGCAACTCTGCAGCAAATTGTGTGGATCCCCGTCCAAGGACAGTCTGTGTGCCTTTGTGTTTGCACAGGGGCTGGGGTTACCCAGGGCAGGCGGTAAGGCTGAGGATGAGAAGTTCTATGTATTATCTCAGGTTTCAGAGTAACAGCCGTGTTAGTCTGTATTCGCAAAAAGAAAAGGAGTACTTGTGGCACCTTAGAGACTAACCAATTTATTTGAGCATAAGCTTTCGTGAGCTACAGCTCACTTCATCCGATGCATACCGTGGAAAGTATAGAAGATCTTTTTATATACACAAAGCATGAAAAAATGGGTGTTTACCACTACAAAAGGTTTTCTCTCCCCCCTCCCCACTCTCCTGCTGGTAATAGCTTATCTAAAGTGATCGCTCCCCTTACAATGTGTATGATAAGCAAGGTGGGCCATTTCCAGCACAAATCCAGGGTTTAACAAGAACGTCTGGGGGGAGGGGGGAGGAAAAAACAAGGGGAAATAGGTTACCTTGCATAATGACTTAGCCATTCCCAGTCTCTATTCAGACTGGCAGTGGCTAAGTCATTATGCAAGGTAACCTATTACCAGACCTATTACCTATTAACCTATTATCAGACGTTCTCTGATACTGATATTATCAGGTCTCTCCTTTTCTTTTTATGTATTATCTGAAGGACAGACCCATTCAAAGAATGACACTTGCAGAAGGCACTAGTCACTTAGGTCTTAATGACACTACTAAGGGGATCTTTGAGGTTTTATGGTAAGCGTGCAGGGGTGGGCAGCATTTGAGCCAGAGTCTGGTGGATACATGAAGCATAAACAACCGTGACAGGTTCTGTCTGCTGGGATATCACTTTTGGACTTGCTCATTTGTACGCACTCATGGGCAGGAGCAATGGGGAGAAGAGTGATTTTGAAATCACTCACCTGGAGTTTCCTGAAATTGATAAATGATTCCTAGACATGGTTAGAGTCAGAGCAGAGTCCCCCAGGAGGTATGTGGTCAAGGCACAGTCACTGCCAAGATTCAAGGGCAAGGTGGAGGCTCCGGGGATATGTGTTGCGAAATGCAGGGCTCAGATGTCCTGTTCCAAGTACGTGCTCTGGGCCTGCTGTCTCCTCTGTGGGAGGTGACGTTGCATCTCCGTGCAGACCCAGTGCCTGGACTGAATGAAAAGATGAATTGTCTGTGTCTTTTATCAGTCCCTGGAGGGCAAGAGTCAGGATTTCAGCCAATTACAACACACTGCAGTGAAACCTCCCTCCCCATCAAGCTCCCCTAATCCCTTCTAGAACTACCCAGGTTCCGTGGGAGCAGTGGATACTGCATGTCCACTCACATCACTTGGCTGCCATGCAGGCTCTTCTCCGTCAGTCTCCCCAGCTAAGACCAGCCCAGTCCCACAATGCATCCAACTTACACCTGGATGAAATCATGGAAGAGAGTGAGTGAAATTATACATCTCCTGGCCACCAGAGAACCAGATTTCTGCTCTGCTCATCATCTGTGTTCTCCGTGTAGTGTCTGCTGGTATAACGTGAGTCAAGCTCATGGTGTCGGAGTGCAACTTGCAGTAAATGGTTTCTGTGGTTATCCATCACCTCAGTTCGGCTTTAGTATTTCTCATGTGGCCCGAGCATCTTATTGCATCGTGGGCTCCTTATTTCTTAAAAACAAAAGCTAGGCACTAATGGGACCATATACAGCTCCTCCTTGCTTTGTGTGTGTGTGTGTGTGTGTGTGTGTGTAATGCACAGCATGTTGAATGGCCATGGCATTGAAATGCTTTGACAAGCTGGTGCTCACACAATGCAGCCCATATTGTATCCATCAAGTGTTAAAAGTGCATCAGAAATGCGCCAGTTTCATTACCCATAATCAGTTCCCATTGAAATGATCCTTTCAGTGCTGCATGCTGCAAATTAACAATCTGACTTATATACAATAAAAACCCAAGTATTGTACAAAGTAATACTTCTTAGGTGGCGGAGACACAGATGGAAATTCATTTAATGAACTACAGTACCCAGAATAGATTCTAAACTTTTTGTAATTACCCTGGAAAAACCCAGAAGACACAAAACAGCACTTTGCAGTCTTCTGTGTGAGAGACTAAGACTTGTTGGAGCCTATTGCAGGGAAGGGGGAAGGAAGCAGTTTGAAATAAATGTCTGTTTCACGTAAATAATACCACAGGCCTTTTGCGCATACACATGCTACAAATGAGGCTGTGTGCCCACTTACCTAGCAGGGTTCAAGCCTGCAATGTGCTGAATATGCTCCACTCTCATGGATGGCAGGATCAGGCCCTAAAGGCATAGAAAATACTTTTCTGTGTGGTTGTAACCACAGACATGTTTATATCCCAGCCCTTACAACACAATGTAGTTTATTTAAGCAGAAGGAATTGTGTATTTTTATGGAAGGCAAAAAAAAAACCAAAAAACCACAGGTGTTTTCTGAGTGTTTTTAATGAAAATCTTTATTGGTGATAAGCTGGTTCTTTCAGTGAAGTGTAGGAATAGAGCGCAAATAAAAATTCTCTGAAATTATAAATCCTTAAAGATTTTGCTAAATATATAGAATTTCTAGTTTTTAGCTGTACCTCCCTGGGTCTGCTCAGCCCCTTTATGGATTTTCCACCCCCTGGTGCTTAACCTACACTTCTTTCGTTACATGAAAAGTTCTCTAGTTACATTAATATATATTGGAAAGAATGTGAACTCTAAAAAATGGTTTCAGAACGTTTGCCGCTTTAACTATGCGGAAACCCACACAAATGAGGCATGCAATTTGAAATGAATTGGGTCTGCACTATAAATTTTCTCCCTGTGTCTCTGCACTGAGAAGTCAGCTTTTGCTCAACAGACAATTTACATTTAAGCATCAGAACTCATTTGGCAAAAAAAAAAATTGAACTCCAAACTGTGATGATTAATAATTTTGTTCTCAAAACAGATGTTTCTCCAGACCAATTCTTCCTTTTCCTTCATATCAAACTGTTTTGTATTTTGAATATAGATTAATACAAATTAAACCAAAACAGCCTCTGCTTTGTGCAGAACTGGGGGTGCAGTTGATTGCAGGGTAGATGACAGAATTTAAGTATCCAGCAGATTGTGCTCACAAATCCCAGCTAAATTCTGTTGTTGAGCTCAGACTAATGCGGGTTCAAAAGTGAGCTGTGGGATAACAGACCCCTTTTGAGAATGTGGTCCATAGTCCCTTAAGGCCTAGCCCCTCAGTGCTAGCCCTGACGACTGAGTGTGGATCAGTTCAGAGACCGGGGGGGGGGATGTATTGCGGTTTCTGCTGAGTCAGTTTCACAAGGTTTGTTCTTTTGACTGTTTTGGATGATGGCAATAGACAAGAGGATGGATACCTGCTCTGAAGCACTGGCCCTTTTGATCCTCACAGACTAACTTGGAAGGTTTTTATGATGAGCTTGGGGAAAGCTTTGAAAAATAAAGCAGGCAATGCACAGATTTCTATTATGTGAACACAGTGTCACAGACAGTCAAAAGGGCAGAAGAGTCTCAAAACAGTCCAGGCTCCAGCTTGGAGAGGCTCAGAAGACCTTCCCCCCCACCCTTGCCCCTGGCACTTGGGGGGAGGGGAGCTGAGCAGCTCCTCTTGGAGCAACATTTCCTATGTGTCTGCATGCCCAACACTGAGCTCTCCCGTTTAGGCGTTCACACTTTGAATGCCCTTCTAGTAGTTGGTCAAGGTGGCCTCCTGCCTAGTGCACCTCCTGGTCTTCAAACAGGTGAATGCTTTTAGCCTGGCTCACGTGTTCCCATGGCTTCTCCGCTCTCTTATTCAGTAAGAGGGGGCACCTCGTCATAGCCCAGCTTCTATAACTCTCTTCTTTGTATGAGCCTATGGGTTGACCAGTAACCTTTAGGCCAATGTTCATGAACAAATGTATGTGATTGCCGCTTAATTTACATACAATACAGTAACATGTTCACTACAAACTGTGCTCTGTGCGCAAGCAGCTGCGGCTCTGTGTGTGTGAGTAAGTACCGTATTAGTCTGAACGAGTGAGTGTCCACGTCTGGGCTATTTCCCAGAGCATCATATTCAACATAAGCGAATATTGAAGATATGTAACCATATTCTGGCATCTGTCTCTTGGAACACAGACTGCAGATAAGGGTATGGAGAGAGGAACCCATTCCTGGGACTGCATGAAACATTGCATTGATTCAGCACTTCAGTACAGTATTCAGCATCATTAAAATAGCTCCCCACCTGCATTTGGCACCGAGAGGAACAACTTGACTTCACTGCAGCCTATAGGAAAACTGCCTCAGGGAAGTTGGTTCTACTGTATCTTACCCCCTCGAGCCTTCTGTTCTCATCAGTAATAGGTGATGTTGCCCTTCACCATTAGTTTGGTGATGGGAGAGGGTGGAGAGTGGAGGCTTAATCAAAGAATACAGCAGGAATGCTGCAGCAGAGGATGGTATTACTGGACTGTTACGGACTATTAGGCGTGGTCTATACTTAACACTTAGGTCAACATAGCTACATTGCTCTGGTGTGAAAAATCCACATCCCTGAACGAGGTAGCTATGCTGACCTAAGCTGTGTAGATGTAGCTAGGTCAGTGGAATAATGTTTCTGTCAACCTGGCTGCCATCACTTGGGGAAGTGGTTTTCCTAACACAATGGAAAAACCCCTTTCATCTCTGTAAACTGTGTTTACACTACAGGGTTATGCCAGCATAGCCAAGGCACCTAGAAATTATGTCATCCTTTTTTTAATTAATAAGGGGCTCCCCAAATTAGTTCATGTCAAAATGTGCAAGGTCTGTGCACTTCCATCCCTTCAAGCTGGAGTGCACCACATGGGCATGAAGCCACAAAGTAGTGCTTTTGAGACTGTTCCTGAGGACTTTTCAGGGGCATCTGACTAAAAAAAAAGAAGCCTAGTTTTGTTCTGCATCAATTCCACTGTATCAATTACTGCAACAACCCCTCTGATATTGGGCTGACGAAGGGGGCTGGAGCATGCCCATAGGGAACCAGTTAATATAGATGTGTTCAAGTGAAAAGTTAATTGATTTAATAGCACAACAATCCTGGGTGGGAGGCAGTGGTTGTTGAGACAGACTCTCCTCAAGTCTCCCAGGGCAGCCCTATCAGCACTGCCTGCTTCAGAAGATTGCAAATCCTTGTAGGGCTTTAGTGGGCTTTCCTGGACTTGAAGTGATAGCGGGATAGACAGACTTGCCCAGCTGTAGTATGTATGAGCCCTAAGCCTGAAATACAAGCTGTTTACATAGATCTCTCGAAAGGACAGTTTCAAACAGGGATAAGGGGAGAAAAATATGCAGCTGGAATGGAGTGCCATAGGAGATAAGTATCCCAACCTGTTCCATATTTATTATGGGCAACAATTTGACTAACGGAGAATTTAGATTAATAACATTCAGCCTGGAGAAGTAATTTCCTTTGAGAAAGCGATTTACATGCACTCTGCCAAAAAGAGCCGTCACCGCTCTCTCTTGTCATGTCAGCTCAAATAATGAAGTTGAAAATAACATGGAAGGTTAATAGGTCCTACTTATCTCCTTAGAGCCGAAAAGGAAGATTTACAGTGTGGAGTCTGTTTTGCATATTTCCATAGGAAATTGAAAGGTTTTTTCCCAGACAAGATTTATGAGAACTCGTGGTTAAAGGTATCTGCTCTATTATTGCTCATCAGTGAGGCTGTAAACCACTTCATTCTGGTAGATAATTTCCATGGTTAGAAGGGAGCCAAGTTTCCTGGGTCACTGGCCAGGGACTTTATTTGGATGCTGATGCTGTCATTCAAGTGATATTTATTTTTAATGGGTGATAACTGCTTTAATTTTGGAAGTTCACACATTTATATTTAACTGTCACAGAGTGGTTAAAATGGGTGAAGAAATTTCCCTCTCACCCTGCGTTTGCTGCATATTAATGTAATGTACAGATGACTAACATGCCATCATCTTGGATGAACACGTTTGAGAATCAGCATGGCGTTCAATAGCATAGTGGTTTTCTTCTTCGTCTCCTGATCCTCTCCTCTGACAACTCGCAGGGGCTCCTTGCAGCTTTACAGAAACCGATATTTGTTAAAAGCTGACTGCTTTCCTTTGGAAAGAGAATCATGACTTCCATCTCTGTTGGAGGTAAGCGAGGAATTGCATGTGTGTGTATGATGTGTGCATAGACTTTGCCTTGTCTGCAGATTCATTGTGTGTTTGTACACTACACGTGTCTGAAATACATATTTGTCTACATTTAGTCCATTATCTTTAGTTTCACACTTTGTACTGAAGTGGACAATTCATTTTCGTAAATTTGGTTTCCTATCTAGATAGTCCACTGTTTCTGAACAATGATTTCTCTGAACGCTCAGATGTGACACATTTATTTAAAAAAAAATCCCTGCCCAAGATTTGCCATTTACTCTGATCACAGGGCATCCTGAGCAAGGTCCTGATCCCCCTAGAGTCAATAGGAGCTTCACAGGTAGAGTCTGTGCAGAGCCTTGAAGATGAGAAGATGCTTGTTCCCGTGGAGAAGGGTGAGCCAGTAGAGGGACCCGGAAGAGTGGGAATGACACAGTCACATCACTGGGAGAGGAAGGCAGTTTTCGTGGCTGTGTCTTAGTTGGTCTGAAGGGGGCAGTGGGGGTGTTGGGAGGGTATGGCTGCTGTAGCCAAGATGGGAGATGATCCGAGTGTGGATAAGCATGTTGGATGTGTGGGCAGAGAGGAAGGGAAGAATTACTGATTTATTGTGGAGAAGGACGGGCTGGGTATCAGAGGAGGCTGAAGAGTCTAAGATGGCCCCCAGGTTACAGGCTGATCAATGGAGTTATCAATAGTGCAGGAGCCCAGGAGCTTGGTTTTAGCTGTGGTAAATTTGAGTTGACGACTGCATCCAAAGAGAGACCTTGGAGAGTCCCACTGTGATGCAAGAGTGGGGAGAAATAGGTTTATGAGTCACCAGCAGAGCGAGAATAGCTGAATCTGTGCAGGGGTGAGGTTCAGAGGGAGCCTGTAGAGACGGAGGTGGAGACGGCAGCAGCCAAGGGCAGAGTTGTGAGTGGAGGAAGAGTCACTAACGGGAGGTGGGAGGATGAGGAGAGGGAGCTGGTGGAGGAGGAGAAATCAGAAGCGTGAAATGCTGTGGTGATTTGAGGAGGATGAGGCTGGATTTTCAGCCCAAAGGCTTCAGCAGGCAGAGGCCATTTGAAACCTTGGCGAGAGCAAACATGAGGGAAGGGGGATTCTTGCCCCTGGTGGTGGTGGGGGGGGGGGTAGTGTGTGTGTGTGTGTGTGTATCTCTCTGTCTGTGTGTGGACTGAACAGAATGGAGTTCCTCACCCATGTCCTCTCTCTGCTGGGCCGGCCTTCCCTCTCCGAACAACTATAGCTGGAATGCCTCGCTGCTGCGGGAGGGTTGCCTCACAAATAGCCAGACACGCTGTCAGTTCGCTGCGTCGCCTGTCTTCATTTTCTGCCATGGCTCCGGCATTGGACCCCTTTTGCTATTTGTGGAGATGCAGGACTATAGTTCTTCTAATGCAGTGATTCTCAAACTTCTGTAGTGGTGACCCCTTTCACACAGCAAGCCTCTGAGTGCGACCCCCACTGCCCCTTATGAATTAAAAACACCTTTTTATATATTTAACACCAGTATAAATGCTGGAGGCGAAGTGGGGCTTGCGGGTGGAGGCTGACAGCTTGTGACCCCCCATGTAATAACCTTGCGACCCCCTGAGAGGTCATAACCACCAGTTTGAGAAGCCCTTTTCTAATCCCAGCCTTAATGCATATTTTCCCTGACCTCAGGAGTGAGGTTCTACATAACTCTGGATATATGTTATTGGTGAGCCTGAGTCACTAAACTGGGAGGAGAGGTAGATATGCTGGAGGGTAGGGATAGGATACAGAGGGCCCTAGACAAATTGGAGGATTGGGCCAAAAGAAATCTGATGAGGTTCAACAAGGACAAGTGCAGAGTCCTGCACTTAGGACGGAAGAATCTCATGCACCGCTACAGACTAGGGACCGAATGGCTAGGCAGCAGTTCTGCAGAAAAGGACCTAGGGGTGACAGTGGACGAGAAGCTGGATATGAGTCAACAGTGTGCCCTTGTTGCCAAGAAGGCCAATGGCATTTTGGGATGTATAGGTAGGGGCATTGCCAGCAGATCGAGGGACGTGATCGTTCCCCTCTATACGACATTGGTGAGGCCTCATCTGGAGTCCTGTGTCCAGTTTTGGGCCCCACATTACAAGAAGGATGTGGAAAAATTGGAAAGAGTCCAGCGGAGCGCAACAAAAATGATTAGGGGACTGGAACACATGACTTATGAGGAGAGGCAAAGGGAACTGGGATTGTTTAGTCTGTGGAAGAGAAGAGTGAGGGGGGATTTGATAGCTGCTTTCAACTACCTGAAAGGGGGTTCCAAAGAGGATGGATCTAGACTGTTCTCAGTGGTAGCTGATGACAGAATGAGGAGTAATGGTCTCAAGTTGCAGTGGGGGACGGTTTAGGTTGGATATTAGGAAAAATTTTTTCACTAAGAGGGTGGTGAAACACTGGAATGCGTTACCTAGGGAGGTGGTGGAATCTCCTTCCTTAGATATTTTCAAGGTCAGGCTTGACAAGGCCCTGGCTGGGATGATTTAGTTGGGGAATGGTCCTGCTTTGAGCAGGGGGTTGGACTAGATGACCTCCTGGACCTCCTGAGGTCCCTTCCAACCCTGATAGTCTATGTTTCTATGAGTCAGGATACAGGTCTTTCTGCCTAGTCTTTGGAGGCAGTTGTTTGTTGGGCTTTCTCTGGATTTCAGGACATTATATTTAATATGAAGTTCTCTATATAGAGCTCTGGAACTGCCATGTGATCACACATTTCCACAGCTTAAAGAATATATTTGACACCCCGTCACAGCATGGTGTTCTTGCATGTAAAAATGTCTGGTGATAACCCATGTTACTTTCCTTGGGAGTAAGAGCTGCCAGACTGTACTGATGCGTCACCCAGAACCTGTTCCCTTCATTAAAAACAGTAATGCCCTTGTGGTAACCGGTGATGCTGCTGCTGCATTATCTCAGGGTGATGCTGAAAATAACTCGAGCTTCCTCTAAAAAGAACAGTAGGACTTGTGGCACCTTAGAGTCTAACCAATTTATTTGAGCATAAGCTTTTGTGTTCACTTCATCGTAGCTCACGAAAGCTTATGCTCAAATAAATTGGTTAGTCTCTAAGGTGCCACAAGTCCTCCTGGTCTTTTTGTGAATACAGACTCACACAGCTGCTCCTCTGACACCTGTCCTTACCGAGCTTCCTCTGTAATTACACCATTTACTAAACACGTCTTGGTGAGGCAATGGATGATAACGGTGTACACAGGAGGGAGCAGTTCTCCAACATTAAAGCCCTGTCATTTCAAATCATTGTCATTATTATTATTTATTTTATTATTTTATTAAATTCCCAAAGGGCTTGGGGCATCTTATGGACTATTGCACACATCATTTTATTTTACAAAGCTGAGCTGCCTCTAAATTATGAGAACACGAAAAAGCTCTCAAATCTTTTTTTCCCATTGCTTTCCCTTAACTTAAAGGCCAAAAATAAAATTAAATTGAAAGTTAGGGATTCTTGTAATTGGGGAGCATAACCTACATTAATTTCCAAAGGAATCGCATAAGATGACATTCTGTTGTTTTAGTTAATAGCAAAAATGGATTAGTCAGAGGGAAAAAAAAGAGGCTAGATAGACAATTGCTCCTGTACTTAGCCCCTGTCTGCCAGTCTTGGTTTTCAGAAGCCGCCAATCTGTGTAAATCCTTGGGTCGGGGCAGGATAGGTTAATGATGGAACCTTAATCCTTGTGATGCTACTACCAGTAGGTATGCCAAAATCCTATGCTTCTCGTCATAGATGTTTTACATTTATATAAAGTACAAAGTTGCTGTTATAATGACTTAGGTGTGTGTGGCAAAGAGAAATGGCAAGTCCCTCCCCAGAGGAGCTTCCGATCTCACCTAGATTTAGGGCCCAATAAAGCTGTGCTGCAGTTAGGGGTGGGGAAGATGAGGGGTCGCAGTGAAACACAATGTTAAACAGCTGCCTTCGTCCAGCTCAATAGTTTCTTTTCATGTCGACAAGTGAATTTGCTTTCTCGCAATTGAGGATTTTGGGGAGGGGAATCTTTGAATGCAGAGAAAGGAGGGAATCAGAGGGTAGGATGAAGGTTGTAAGCTTGGTGCTGGAGAGGAGAAGGGAGATGTCTGATTTGGAGATGGGACTAAAGGGGGGGGCAGGAAAGGGAGTAGGGATAGTTTCAGGGGAGGAGGTGCTTGGATGTGGAGGTGGTGAATGTGGTGTAAGTACATGGATGATTCAGTATCAGAGTCCCACCAGATGGTGATGATTTTGTCTTTAAAGAATCAAGCTGAGCCTAGGAGGAGGAGATGAAATTGAAAGGCAAGTTTCAAAAGTTTATAGCTTTCCAATTAAATCTTTCAGGGAGGGGCCAGTCTTGTGCTCTGCACATTTCCACAGCTAGCTCATTCGTACACGTGAGAGGTGCAGTGTGTCTGTCATGCCATTTACTGCACATGTGAACGCAGTTGTGTCAGTCAGTGCTGGGCAGGCGAGAGTATCCCCATTACCCAAGGCACAGCACGAGTGGGTCCGTGCCACAAATGCACATTAAAGACAGGAGCCAGCTGGAGGGGACAGCAGCGGTCTCCTGAAAAGCTAGAGATTGGAAAGCATTCCAGCCCCGTGGAGATACTAACCTGCTTCCTCCACCAGCTAACCCAATGCAAGTGAACAAACTCAGTCCCTGCAGACAAGGCCCTCTGCTTTCTGTGCAGTCCGTTGGCAATTAATTCCGTGCTACACCTGTAAATAGGGTTCAGCTCCCAGCCTCCCATCACACAGTGCAAATCAATAAAGGAACAATAGGTAGCCTTGGACAATCCCCACAGATTTTCCTGTTACTATGACATCCCATTTCTTTGAATGGAAAGAGCCTTTATTCTTCATTGAAATACACTTGACATAACCTTCACCTCCCAGTAAATGCAGAGATGTTTCAAACATCACATTGGTGAGAGACGCCTTGAGTCTGTATTTACAGGTATTCGAACAAGGCTCCACTGAAATAGCAGACGTGCATGGGCCACTTTATCACATGTGCTGGAGAGGTGAGCGCTGTCCTGCGCTTCCCATATCTGAAGCCAAATGCTTTTCTTCTCTTCCATGGCAGCCTGCCATTCTGTACACCTCATTGGGTAAGTGCCAGGCATCTAAAAGAGTTAGAATTGCTCCAGTCACCTCCACTGGATTTTAAAAATCCTTGTTAGTTCCCTCAAAATCCAGATTTGGGGGAAGGTGGAACAATAAACCCTGACAGCTTTATTAATGCAGAACCTCAGAACACAGACCCTGAAAGAAACCCAAACCAAAGGCAAGAGAATGTTACCGCTGTGTCTGCTGCTCTGTTACCTGGTGGATTTAATGCAGATTCTGGATGTGCTCAAACATATATCTGCACCAAAAGCAGTTTTTTGAACTCCTGTCTATGTAATAAATACTCTCCTGGATGATTTATGCCTGGCCCTTCGGAAGATTCTCTGGCTCTCTGCTGCTGGAACTGAATCATACCTAACTTTTAAAAAATAATCATTCCATCTTGATAATTTAAATTTCATAATGCATTGGAGCCCACTTAAATGAATAACTCTAAAAGGGATAGAATTGCTAATAAATGTTCTGTCTAGCACAAACCGTAAAATATTCATTTAAGGCAGTTATTTCACATTACTGAATAAGTGCAAAAAGAATTAACTTTTTGCACAGCTTAAGGTACAATTCAATAATAATTCAAGCTATTTAATGAATGAAATATTTAACATAATCTGCATACATTAAATGACAGAATACAAGGTATAACAAATGTAGCACTGGAATTGAAGGATAAAACTGGGAGAAATAAATATAAATTGTTCAGTGTAAATCTGAAGAGAAGAGGCTTCCGTGCACTATAAAATATATTGTGAGAAGGGAGTTGATTTCCATTTCCCGGGCCTCTTGTCTCAGGATGCTTTGGGAGGTGAGTTTTCATAACTATGGGGCCCCACTGCACAAGCAGAATCAATGCTTAACCAGGCATGATGCACTGGGGTGATGGTCAATTAATAATAACCATTGCAGTTCTCATGGCCAGGAACCTGGGACCATTGAGAAGATCCAGTGGACTTGTGATGGTCTGGAATGGAACGAGTAATATCTATGGGAGAGTATGGGCTCTAGACGTTCCCCTCAGAAGAGTTCATTTCTGCTTCTATTAATTACCATACAAATCACTATGAAAGGTCACTACAATTTAATTAAAACACTTCCTATTTAGGGTTTTGTGTGTGACTGTTTTTATTTTACTTTGTCAATGTGTATATTTGGCCAGGAAAATTCCTAGCTGCAGCACAATGAGGGAGAAATCCAGACCTGGGTGTGCTTATAGTGTGTAGCACTGTCCAAGCCCAAGGCCTCCGAGCACCATTACCTTTGGGATATAGAAATTAATACTTAGAGGTTATTGGCAGAAATTCCCTTTATGTCCTATATGTGGTTTCTGTGGCTTTTTTCTCTCCCTTTATGCAGAAGGGCCAAGGAAAGCAGACACCAGAATGTAATCTGTTTCTGTGTTGTTGAGTATGCTGTCAGTTTCAGCTGTGCTGTTTGCTCTGGAAGTGCCTGTGGTTAATCCTTGCAGGGTATCACGATTGCCTCCAGCAAATCCTGCTGGGAACCAAAGAGGAGAGCAGCTCTGAGCTCCCCTACGTACACTGCTTGATTAGGGTTTTTTTTAAGCCTGCTGCAGAGATGAGATGAGTGGCTCCTTTCCTGGTGTGTAATCGGGAGCCAGGGGCCTTGCTGCACTCTACAGTGCGTTTGATTTATCTCCCAAACCTAGCTGAGCTTGTGACCAAATATTCGGACTAAAAAAACAACAACGAGGAGTCCTTGTGGCACCTTAGAGACTAACAAATTTATTTGGGCATAAGCTTTCGTGGGCTAAAACCCACTTCATTAGATGCATGGAGTGAAAAAAAGTAGCCAGGTATAAATATACAGAACATGAAAAGATGGGAGTTGCCTTACCAAGTGGGGGGTCAGTGCTAATGAGGCCAGTTCAACTAGGGTGGATGTGGCCAATTCCCAACAGTTGACAAGAAGGGGTGAGTGTGCTGTTGTAGGTGTCTGGTATTCGGGGGAGGTTTGCTACCAGGGAATGCTTGAAAATAAATCTTCTTAAGCAGAGGCACAGAGGAAAGATGTACATTGAGATGGAGGCCAAAATAGGCCCTTTACGTCTGATGGATTGTGTGTGGAATTCTGTGACCGATGTCCATAGTATCAAGCCATTTAGGAGGCCAGGCGTAAGGAAGCATATACTGCTGCAAAGGGCAGTGTGAGGGAGTATGCTTTTGAGGGGCTGAAAATCCACCTTCTTTAGACAGATCTTGCTAACTTGGAGATGGGATTCTGACCTTGGCATCCAGGCATGGTGTTTGTTTCCATAAGTTGGGGCCAAGACCATCACCCAAGATAATAGATGGTTGTTCCTTTCTGACTTGGGAGGGCAAGTCACTGCTTGTGTATTGGGTTTTGTCACACTGATAACTCAGGCGTGAGGAGGTATTTTGGGGAGGGCGCGAGGAAACGGGATCAATGCTTTCTGTGAGTGTGTTGTCCACCTCTGTGTGTTTGATTTGACAAAGATGGGCCGCTTTCTGCACTGCAATGTTTGTGGTGACGTTGGAAGTGCTTTCCATGGGTTGTCTAAGCAACTGCTGTAATATAGCCTGTCTTGCTGGCAGCTGTGTGAAGCTGCAAACTACACATCTTTCCTTTTCTCTTGTGTTGTGCTAGTTTGCAGGGTGAGAGTAGAGAAAAATAGCTTTGTCTATTACCTCCGACCTAGTCAAATGGACCAAACAAATTATAAATGGGCATCACGCTATTGGAACACATGGGTAAGAGCAGACAGCAACCAGTTTGGATTCAGAACCCTGTAACAGCTGGGCTGCTCCTGAGATTCTGCCGCTACAGTTAGGGGAGTGAGACCTTGCTAATTTGGTAGCTCACTGAGAATAACTTCAGCAAGTAATGACGATGGTGCTGGACTTGAGATCTTGAGGACAGGGTATCCTGAAGCCTAACAGTCACTTCCCATCTGCTTTGTGTTCTCGGTAGAACTTGACAGAATTAGCCTGAAAGGCTCTACAGACCAGCTAGAGTCCTGCCGAACCAGCTGTTAGCTGATTAAGGAAACATTCCCAAGGGCGATGGGCAGTGCCCATGGAACGCCTGTGGTCAATAAAAGGGCCTTCTGTGTTTTCCAGTGCTGCTAAATGACACTAACCCAGGCACGTTTGTCACTTTTTGTGCTCTCAGAACTTCCCCATGTCATAACACACGAACATCTCAGTTTTAAACCCAAGTGTTAGTAAAAGCTTATGAAAAGCCACAAGCAAAGGTCTCTGCCTGCCTAGAGCTCTCTGGTGAGCTTGGTACCTGTTGTTTGACTACATAAGATGAGAGGGGGGCACTTCCAGAAGTTTACATATTTCAAAGTAAATATGTGTTCTGAAATCCAAAAGGCCTCTGCCCACCGGGGTGCGTAAATCTTCACATAAACTAGTCTTATAAAAAGGAAAAGTGCAGACAATCATAAAGATTACACTAAGAACCAAATTTTGACAGAGCTTTGAAAGGAGCACTTGCTGCTACTTGAATGTGGAAATCAAGAGGGTATCAGCTCTTCCTTTAAAATACAGCTTTTAAAATAAAGCCTGTTCCCGGAGTGTCGAGAGGATTCAAGCTGCATGTTGGCCCAGTGACTCTGGGGTGGAGTCCCACGAGGAGGAGCCACAGGAATGAACAGGGTGCTTTCCCTGCTGCTGCAGCCTGTCTCCGGAAGTATTTCAATCTGCTCCTTTGTAATAGAACAGAAAAATTCCTGAAGGGTACCCACAACCTGCCTCAGCTCTGCACATATGGAAATCTGAATTGGAATTGATCCTTCAACTAGTCCTTGTGAAAGCTGCAAAGAACAGTTTGTGGTTGGTGTGATGATGATATAAATAGCCTCTGAGGCTGGAGGGTGTTTTGCAGTTCACTCAGCCGTGTACATTTTGGAGACAGGCTCTCCTTTTGTGGAAATCCCAATGCCCTGAAATCATGTGAACTCATTTTGCTCTGCGTCCTTTAGGCTCTTCAGTGACAAAGCACAACACAGCAGGGCTGGTTCACAAACCTAGTGCTCCTGAAAACTGCTCTGGGAACAAAATAAATCCAACCTGAGTTCTACTGTACATATACTAGGATGCAGTTCCAAAAGCTGGAGTTCTGTTTTATTGTGTGTTACTTCCACTGTGCTGTTACATAATGCATAAAAGGCAGAACTGATCAGCACAATGTCTCTGTGTTGTATGTAGACATGCATATGTACAGGTTTGTGTATCACTCGCACTGATAACTGCCCTGTAGCACATTGGGGTGGCGGTGGCTGTCACTCACTGGAAGGCCAACAGGACAGTATAAAAATCAGACGTGAAGTCATCCTTGGTCCCAAATTTTCCTTTTCCTCTCCCATTTCCTTTCTCTGTAAGTCACCTATCCCCACCTCTAGCATATCGTCCGAGTTGGTCCTAACTTTGACTGTAGCCTCTGCTGAAATCTTTTAATCACACATTAATCATTTCCTGTCTCCTAAATCCCGACTCTCCAAACTTGACAGAATCCAGAATGCTGCAGCTAGAGTGGCCTCTTCTCTAGAAGATGAATGCTGCCCTATACGATAGCATATCTCTTTGAGGCACCTGTCAGAGTGGTGACTGAGAACCAGCAACGCTACGGAAAGCAGCAGAGAATCCATACGCCTGCGTCTGTAGCCTGGTCTCTTCCAGGAAGGAGCACGCATCGTTTGTGGTGTTTCACTAACCTGATGTCAGCGTGGAGCTGCGAGGCTGTTCTTTTGGCTGTAATTATGGGAAGGCTTTTGCCCAGAGGCAGGCCTTGAATTCCATTCAGCAGGTGTGTCTGGGGCAGCAAGCGGTTCTCTCAGCTACGTTAGCTTCCTTTTCCTGGGCCAATCCTTACATCGGCTGGCTATCCAACTCTGAATCCAACTGAAAATGCTTCATGGATTTGTACCACAGAAAGGCCATCTACTCCCTGCCAGCGGATGCTGCTTCTCTTTCTCCACAGTCAGGGACACTCTCCGTTTGGAATTCTCCCTCCTTGTCAAAGAACCTGCCAGTCTCCCTCTTCAAATCCTGCCTAAAAACCAGCCAACAACTGATGTGCCTCCCACGCCTCTTGCTCTCCCCAGCCTTTCTCGTGGTAATGCTCCCCCTTATGAGCTCCCCATCACTGTTACGTCTCCTTACAGTCCCCTCCTGGTTGCATGGAACATTTCAAACATTAGTATGTTTATCCAGTGATCTTAACCCTTCCTGCTCCAAGGTATAAGCCAACTGGCCACTATCCCAGGGAGGGGACTGGCTTCGATGGGCCAGTGCCCTGAAACAGGTTGGCAAGTCTATGTTCCTGAAGCATTCACTCCCACACACTCCTTATGGACAAGCCCTGTAGAATGAGGCAAGCAGATGTCATCCCCACCCTGCTCTGAAAAGAACATCCACACGTTGTACACAGGCCAAACTTGCTCTTCTCCTCAGGTTTGGCTTTAACTGGTAACATTAACAATAATGGAGCATAAACCTTGGCATAAGCCTTCTCCTTCTTAGCGTTTTCCCTGCTCCATCTCTTTTTCTCAGACCCTAGTCAGGGGGGCTGGAACAATTTTTATAGTGTGGGTCCTGATGATGGAAACCATGCGTTTGGTGTTTGTCAAGCCAGGGGGTGCGGCAGCACGCCCAGGACCTCTAGTTCCAGCACCACTGACCCTAGGTCATTCTGTCCAGGGAGATACACAACCTTCTTTTGTATCCGAGTTGGAACTAACAAGATCCATCAGCTAACATTAGTCAGGAGCACACTGTAACTTCAAACAGGGTTCAGGCATCTGACATCAGGATGACTCAAGAGAGGAACTGTGTCAGGTCTGGGAGCCTGCCATCTTGTGGCAATTTCATAAACATTAAACAAATAGGGTTCTATAGATATTACTTCAAAAACCTGTAAGGCCAGATCCTCAGTTGGTGTAAATCAGCCTAGCTCCATTGAAGTGAATGGAGCTACAGCAGTTTATATCAGCTGAGGATCTGTCCCATAGACTTCAACAGAGACCCTTTCTGTTGGGTTTGATTTTTAGCCATCCTATAGAATTCTACAGCAGGAATAAGATTCTTTAGGGCTCTTCATTTTCCCCACTGCTGAAACCCTCTTCCCCATTCACTTCCCCCTCCTTTCCTCTGTTGCTATCTGTCTCTCTCATTTTGTGATATTTTGTATGAGATGTTTTCTCTAAAAATGAACAGTTCTATATTGCATAAATATTAAGGGGTCCATTCCCTTGTTGGTCTGAGCCTTATAAGCCATATTAGCAGCGCTAATGGGTGCTGAGTTTGCATACTGTATCCCAGAGACCCCTTAGCTAGCATTTCTGTAGAACAATTACAGAGTAAATTGGGGACAGGTTAAGACAGTAAAAACTACAGGAAAGGAAAATAAGAGATAAAACTTGATGTTTTCTTCATACAAATAGTGAGAACATTAATAGGCATTAGGTGACCATGCAATTTGTTCTCAGCAGGCAACTGCGGGAGGGGGCAGTTGCTTGTTTACCTATAAATTGCAGTTCATAATCAAAACAGTGGCAAGGTTGAATTCTCAATTATGCTCAATTAATATGGGATTTTCTTTTCCTTAAGTGAAGTGCATTTTAGTAATTCATTAAATCTCTTTTGTATAAGTGGCCAGCACTCTGCAAACTGTCTAGTGAAATTAAAAGAATCCCAGGGAGAAAATGAAATCTGTTTTTAAAATGATTTCCCAGTGACTGACACCATATTCTGTCTTTTGAAGTTTGGTGTGTATTTTTTTAACCTTCTGAAAGCTGTAACCTATTACCCTGGAACTCATCATAAAGAACAGATCTTGGCTTGTTTATGGTTCTCCTGATCGGAGAAAAATCATCTGGAATTGGTTACTGGCTCCCATGCACTTAGTTTACCCTCCTTGAGGTTAAAAATATTGACATCACTTACTGTGCCGTTTTATCCGCGATGACTAGATCGAAGTTTTGATCCAACGCCGTAGATCGTTGCCAGTGCAGCACATCATGTTGGGCACTTGTATGGCCCCTGCCACAAGCATCGCTCTGTGCTAAGGAATGAGTAGGAAAGGTAAATGCGTTATTGTACTAAGAGGCACATATGGTGTAGAATGGACTCTTCTCCTTTTAACTCCCACCTTGACTCTGAATAATGGTTTTTATACCAGACTGGGAGAACAGAAAATGTAAAGGAGAAAAATGTGAAAATGGTTAAAGGCCTCCAAGCTTTTCTGCAGCAGGGACTGTAATTTATAGCTTAATGTTGTTCAAGAAGGAATCTGAAACACTCTGATTCTATTTTCAATTATATTTCTTAAACCAAAAAATTAACGGCAGTAACAAAGAATAGAAGCTGCACTAGTTTCTGTTGGAGAACACAGGAATTGCCAGACTGAATCAGACCTGAGGTTCCATTTAGTTCAGTGTCCTATTTCCAGCAGTGCCAGATACCAGGTGCTTCGGAGGAAGGAGAAAGAACTCCGCAGTGATGCGCAGATGTAGATAAACTGTGCCCCCTACTAAAATCCATCCTGGTGTCTAAAAGAGATTGGCTTAAGCCCTGATGCATGAGGTTTAATATCCCTTCCACAGAATTGTTACAGTAACTCTGGATAGTCCTGGCATCCATTGAGATGCCCAGTCCTTTCTCTGAATCTTATGTTTTTGGCCTTGAGGCATTCCTGTGGCAGTGAGTTCCACAGTCTAATTATACATTGCATGAAAAAGTATTTTCTTTAATCAGTTTTGAATTTCTCACTTTTAATTTCATTGGGTGTTCCCTTGGTCTTGTGCTACGAGACAGGGAGAACAGAAGTTCATGATCTATCTTCTCTGTTCCATTTATTCTTTTTATATACTTTAATGACATCCTCTCATTACTTGTCTTTTTCATGAGGTGAACAATCCCAGTCTTCCCAATCTCTCTTCCTGGGGGAGTTCTTTCCCCAGATCCTTGATGGTTCTGATCTTTCCTTTTTGATCACCTCTAGTTCTGCAGTATCTTTTCTGACATGGCGTGACCAGCACTGCACAGAGTACCCAGTTGAGGCCAAGCCACTGACGTATATAAAGGCATTATATTCTCGATATTAGGAGACCATCCCATTCTTTATCCATCTTAACATCATCTTTGCTTTTGTGACTGCAGCTGCACGTTAAGCCAAGGTCTCCACTGAGCTGTCTAAAGTGTTGCCCGGGTCCCTTTCCTGTAGCTGATACAGTTCATTTAGAACCGTTAAGGTGTATGAGTGATTTACATTTTCCCCTCCAATGTGCATTACTCTGCATTTATTGACAATTAATTTCAATTGCCATCATGTTGCTCTTTCACTAAGCTTGTTTAAATCTCTCAGAAGTTCCTCTCTGGTCCTGACTAATCTAAATAACTAATTCCTCTGTAAATTTTGCCCCTCACTGCCCCCCATTTCCAGATCATTAATAAATATATTAAACAACATAGGACTTAAAAAGAAAAGGAGGACTTGTGGCACCTTAGAGACTAACCAATTTATTTGAGCATGAGCTTTCGTGAGCTACAGCTCACTTCATCGGATGCATACCGTGGAAACTGCAGCAGACTTTATATACACACAGAGAATATGAAACAATACCTCCTCCCACCCAACTGTCCTGCATTGTTTCATATTCTCTGTGTGTATATAAAGTCTGCTGCAGTTTCCACGGTATGCATCCGATGAAGTGAGCTGTAGCTCACGAAAGCTCATGCTCAAATAAATTGGTTAGTCTCTAAGGTGCCACAAGTACTGCTTTTCTTTTTGCGAATACAGACTAACACAGCTGTTACTCTGAAACATAGGACTTAGTATGCAATGGTGAAACCCCACCATTAGGATGTATTGGCTATTAGAGGGTGTGTTGTGCACTAAATTGATGTCATCCTTCTGCAAAAGTCAGATGACTCTTCTCAGAGATAGAAGGAGTTAAACTTTCATGAACATGTTCTTTCTCTTGGTACCAAACATTTTTACTCCTGGAGAACCGACGTTTCAAGAATAGAGAAAAATGTTTTGGCTGGACATTACGCTCAGAGGGCTTTGACGGTTCCCTACAGGCCATACTTCCTCTTTCATTTGACGTCTTCCCTTTCAATGTTATGTTTTAATGTGAACCAGTTCAATATGAGCTCTTGGAATTGTTTAATTACTAGGTGATGGCCACATAGTGTTTGGGTAGTTGCTGGTAGTGGCGACAAGCAGCAATTTGACAGTAACTGCACAATCTCATGGTAATGTCCTCTACTGTATTCAGTAAACTGGAATCTTGATCAGAGAATGTGAGATTTCATGGCAGACCTCAAATGACCTTGTGATAAAACTGGAGATGCTGTGTGATGTTACTGTACGACCTACAGAATTGCACAGGTAATGCACCAGCATGCAGATTATATGCACCTGCTAAATGTGACCATCAAGGAATCTGCAGGAGTATATAATTTCTATCAATAACCTGGTATTTACCAAATAAAATTTACTCTATTTGTTTACCACAGTGAGTTCCCTTTTGAGCAGGGATGGCTGTTCTCATATATTTTACAGAAGAGATTTTAAATTCCCCCTATTATTAAACAAAGTATAAAAATGATTTTATGTATTTTAAATAATTGATGAAACTGGCATTAAAGAAATAATTTGTGCATGAAACAGACTGAGGAGTGTTACTTTAATGGGTATTCAATGGCCCTCTTCAGGGAGTGGATATGGAATAGGTTAGAGCAAGGTTTTTTGGTTTGTATTTTTTTATAGCTGTGTCTTGACAGCACGTTAATGTCAATATTACCCATAAAAACACTTTGCTTTTATAACAGGCAATTTTGTTGTTGTTGAAAATACATTGTTTGAATTCGAAAGTAATTCATTCCAGGATCAAGGCTTTAAATTGGAACCAATTAGGGCAAAGAGCTGCTTAAAAGGGTTTTTCAAACACCAAGAGCTTAAAGATTAAAATTCAATAACTAAATGCAAAGAACCATCAGAATGAGGCCTTCTAAGGACAGATACATGAATGGTCTGGGTGAAAGCCAGTGCTTATAATTGGGTTTATACTTTAAAATTTTATTGTTTTAATGTGACTAACAAAACATGTAACAATGCTTGAGCTTCAGTAAGGATGGTATTTCTGTGGCAGGACTTCTTCCCACAGTCAATTGTCTGTTTGCAAACAGGTTTAATTATAACTTTTCCTGTCACATATAACAAAGCTGCGTGTGTGCGCACAAGAGAGTGTCTCTCTGTATATGACATTGTCTGTAAGGAAGAAAGGGGGGTGTGTGCATGTGAGCCAGTGCATTAAAAATAAGCCCTCAACAAATCATCCCCTCGGCCACTAGTAGAAAATCTATCTTCATTACCCCTGTGCCTGCAGTGTACACAGAGCTTTGGGGAAGGGGGAGCCACGGTGCCTACTGGAATTGGAGCAGGAAATGGCAGAAGGTGAGGGGACACCCAGCTCCCCTGACCCTGCTGTGACCGAGCAGGAAGCAGTGTTGAGTGGAGGGGAGGGAGCCCCTGACTGGCACAGGTGTGCTGGGCACCTGGGCTAAATGTGACGTATAAATCCTAGTCAGTTCTGGATCTGTCTTTGTCTTCTAGCTTGAGTCTTTGGGCTGCACATTTTCAAGCTTTGCTCCATAACCAGGTGAGCAGGAAACTTGCTTTCTTTTTTAGTGGAAGCTGAAAATCAGGTGATTACTCAGCTCCAGGAGCCGGGGCTTCAAGTGAACCACCAAACCTCACAAGAGTAATGATTAAAATTGGAAAAGTTATCAGCCCTGGGCTCCTGGGGATGCTATGGTCCTGGCCTTGCCATGGGTGGCTAGGGAATTGTGCTGCCAGACCCTCCCTCATTTTTGACTTGCAGGACGTGAGTCAGGCTGTGGGTCAGCTGCGGGCTGTTCCCCACAGCTTTGTGTTTGTGTGTTATGCCATGGTAGTTGCTGTTCTTGCTAGCCAGTCCTGGCCTCCTGCTTTGCTGTGAGCAGTCTTGGACTCCCCAGGCGGGTGGGGAGGGGGTGACTGTGGCCAGGCTGCAGACTCGCTACATCTCATATCGAGCTATTCTCTATATTTAGGAAAAAGAAAAGGAGTACTTGTGGCACCTTAGAGACTAACCAATTTATTTGAGCATGAGCTTTGATGAAGCATGAGCTTTGATCTGATGAAGTGAGCTGTGGCTCACGAAAGCTCATGCTCAAATAAATTGGTTAGTCTCTAAGGTGCCACAAGTCCTCCTTTTCTTTTTGCGAATACAGACTAACACGGCTGTTCCTCTGAAACCTATATTTAGGAAGAAATTCATTGGCATCCTTCATTCTAAAGTTCGTTTTGTACATTGAGCTAATAAACAATGCTGCATGAGACTAATAACAACACATCGCACAACCCCCCAGCCAACCAGCCCCCTGCAGAATCCTTTCAGGGTAATAAATCCCAGGCCAAATTGAATAGCTCTGAAATTTATGTGGGTAGTTTTGAAAATGGTCATGATGAATGGTGTTCCAGCACTGCTCTGACAATGAAAAATGTGACAGTGGTATCTCACAGGATGGAGCTGGGTCCCTGCTGAACTGGAACTGATCACCCGATCCTGTGAAGTCTCTCACCGCTGGAGCCATCAGCGCTCTTGTACTTTTGTATGTTGCTAGAAGCATCAGTGGACAGATGTTTAGATATGTTTTCTGACAATAACCAACATCTTCCATTTAAAAATGTAAAGAACCATGAAATAGTATGTAATGCTTAACTTTTGGAAAATATTAGTTCTGTCAGCCCTTACTACACTGTTTAATATGTAACCCTTCTGCCCGTCAGAGTTGGCAGCAAAAAGGGCCAGGTTCAGTATCTAGGGGATCCATTCCAATAACACAATGCAAAACCAGCTCGAGCCCCCACCCAGTGACCTGGGACAAATATATACCACCCCCGCTGGGCGCCTCCAAGAGGCAATACTTCCCCTCTCGCAAGCACATAGTCTGAGTGTAGCAAAAAGCCTTTTAATAACAGAGAGAAACAGTGTGGCATTATGTTGGGGAAACACCACCAACAGGATTCATAACACAACCCATGAGCAAAAAAAACCCACCCCAAGCAAATTGGGGCATGTCCTTTCCCTTTGGTTCTTGAGTCCAGCAACCCCAAATCCCCCAAAGTCCCAAAAGTCCAATGACCCAAAAGTCTCTGTCCCTGGTCAGGGCAGCCCCAGAGTTCGAAAGTTTATCTGCGGAGCTTTACCTCCCAACCTGGGTGGGGGGGGGGGAGGAGGGGGAGAGAGAGGTAAGGAGCACCTTACATGATCTGAAGCTGACCGCCCCACAGCTCCTTAGGCCTCTGCTCCGCTCCACCAGCAGCCCCACGAACTGCTTCGCTCGGCTCCGCTCTGCAGCCCACAAACAGCTCCCGCCGTCCCACAAACTGCTCCACCAGCCAGTCCACGAACTCTTCCACATCCCACAAGCAGCTCCCGCCATCCCACAAACTGCTCTGCTGCGCATCCCACAAGCAGCTCCCACCATCCTATGAACTGCTCCACCAGCCTGTCCACAAGGCACTCCAGCCGTCCCACAAACGGCTCCACAATATATCTTCAGGCTCCCCCGCTACTTAACACAACGCTCAGTGATTGCAGCTCTTAGTCAGTTCAGCTCTTTGGTGAAGTCAGCTTGTAGTAGGGGAGCCCCAGGGCTGGTGCACCACGAGCCCAAAGTGAGCTCAGCAGCCTGTAACTAGACTCCTAATAGAATCAAAATTAGCTCTGATAGTCCACAGTGGAGAGAGGAGGAAGTGCAATTAGCATGTAAGGCCCTCACCAAGGGGCCCATGCCACCAAGTATTAATACTTATCCCCAACCTCTCTCAATTCACAGAGTTTTAAAACCCATGACCCTTGCCTAGCGAGTGCTACTTAGTCGATGGTGAGTCCCTCCATCATAACAAAAGGCCAAGTACAGTTCCAAGCACAGTTCCCATAGTCAGGGTAATAACAATTTATTCTTCTTGCCCCAATAACAGAGACACTGGGGATCCCACAGCAGCCAAAGTGACCATTTGGGCAGCTATGGCCTCATTCTAGGCGGGGTGGGTGTGCCTATGCAAATAAGATCGGCCCCTGAAGTTCTTTTCCACAACTTGCCACACCTCACCACCAGATGTCAGGGTGGAGCTCATCCTGACACTGCTTACAAATAAAACACGAGGTAGCTGAAAACATGGCTGGCAGTTATTCTTTAGCTGTCGCTGTTTAAAATTGTGAAATGTCCTGGCAGTACAAAATAAGACATAGCCAAGAAAATGCTGAGTTAATTTACCCAGACACTTACCCAATACCTCAGCCCGCTGTGTCAGGTGTGATGGGGCATCCTGTTGGAACAGTAGGAGTCAGCAAGCCAGCCCTGGGGAAAGAGATGTTGAAGCAAAGTTCCCATTAGGACTCCAGACTAAAATGAATTGTCCCCGAGAGAAGCAGCAGCCAGGTCATCCTGCTTAGGAATGAGGATGGTGTTACTGTGGGCAGGTTTGTTTCAGTTCTGCAGACATGAACTAAAAATATGTTTTAGATCACCAGTGACAGATGGTTACATCTTTGTCTGTAGGAGACACCTGTCCACATCCCCAAACTCTTAGTAAGGAATGAATGAAGAGGCCAGGTGTTATATATTGAAAGTCCTAAATATTATCCCGTGGTAGGGTTTGCATTAGCAGTCAGTGGACACTAATCTTATCAATGGAACAAAGGCAGGGAGGAGCTAAAAGAAATTCTATTTCTTTAAGTACTTGATTCATCCCAGTCTTGGTTTCCAAAGGATGCTTGCAAACTTTCATATTTTCAACATCTTCACATCTTGCAAACTCTGAAATCTTCATATTCTGTGGGAGCTGTAGATTGCTTTCTGAGCCTCCACCACTGTCCTGTATAAGCTTAGTTCCTTTTGTAAAGTGTGTGGGGCTTCGTCCCACTATAGTATTGGAGGTGGAAGTAGAGGTTGTGGCCTGTGGGGATTTGCCTGGTTAGCCTCAAAGGGCTTCTACACCCATCGCAATCTCCAGCTGACTATTTTAAACCTAACTTTTTCATGCAGCAGTTTTTCCCCCCCAGAAATTTAGTACTTCAAGCATGCTGTCTGGTTAACCCTCCTTGGAGGGCACGTCCAGGAAGCCCTGGGCAGTTCATTTTAAAGGTTTGCTTGCCTAATGATGCTCAGAATTGGAAAGATCGTGTGTTCCTTAAGTGCTTGTACCTTCTTAGAAGTAAGGGTAGCAAAAATCTTTCCTGGTAAGTGAAATATGAATCACATCTCAGAGCTTTGAAAATAACTTGCAAAGAATTTATGGATCCCTGAAGTTCTTCTGGGTTTTATATTGTTTGTTTTCCTTACTAAAATGAAATAATTCACAGGTAGTGGGTGAGTTTTCAGTGTGGGTAATTCTGAATAAAAATGGATGGCAAGAAGAATTCCTTCTAGAGGGTCAGTTCCACTGTGACTACCTAAGACTAATGGTACTGGATTAATAATACAGGGCTGCTTTAATATTCACAGCCTGCTACTTACATAGGCCAGAAATATTTTCACTTTTATGTGCTGAACAAAATTGTAATGAGAGGACAGGTTTATGGCAGCTGGGTGCGTAGTGGGTTGCACAGGAACCAGTCCTGTGCATTAATCAGCATTTGTTGGCTATTTCCAGAGACTTGACCTGTAGTTGCCATTGCTGCTAAAAATTCCCGGATTCACTAGATTACAATGCGGATGCAGGCATTGTAAACCGCAGTCTAACAGCACTGGGCAAGATTCAGAAACCTGCAATCCGCTTGAAGCTCAATTTTTGGGAGGGTTTTTCTTTCTCAACTCCATCTAAGCAACAATGATCACAGGTAAAATATGGAGGAAAAACTTAATGAGCCATAGTGATTTAAAATGAAGAAAGAGAGCCAAACAGCTGAATTTACAATATGATTTGCGGGATTGTACCTGGGACATGAAATAATATAGACTGGAGCTCAAATATATCCTTTTGCCCCAGGGTACCAGAAATAATGCGTTCTGACTTATTAAACACGTTCTTTGCCACTTTTCTTCAAAATATATTCAGTATACGTTAACTAGAGGCCATAACCAATAGAAACAGCAATGTATTGAGTTGAAGGAAGGTGTCTGGTGGTACGCAGCAGAGATCAGTATTAGGCTGTAATCTTACTTTAACATCTTCACTAGTGATCTGAAAGAAAAATTAAACTGCCCCTTAGTAAAATTCCCACAGAGGATATGAAATCAGGATGAGTTGTGAATACCCTTTGAGACATGGGAAATGCGAGGAGTCCTAGAGAGTTAAATAAGAATCTGCTAAAAAATTCAGCTGAGGAAAAATAATCCAAAGCACCCATTCTTCATGGGCGGCAGAGAGCTGTGAAGTAGTGGCACTGAAACTGACTGAGGGGCAATAAGGGGGTGCAACGTGCTTGGAGGTAACAGAGGACAATGGAGCTTTGAGCTGCATGTACACTGGCATCTCACCCCAGCAGGGATAAACCCCTCTCTACCTGGCTGTGGTGTGCTGCTTTCACTGTGGGGCACCACGTAGCAGAAAGATCCTGAAAACTCATCAAAATTTACCTGGGGGCTGGAGGGATGGACTTGGATGGAAAGACTCAGAGCTGAACACATTTAGTGTCTCAGGGGAGGACACAATGAAACAGCGTGTTTGTGACGTGGGGTGGGTGGGGGGGTGCTAAATGAAATGAAAAAAGGGGAAAACTTAGGGAAAAGATTGAATGTTATTTCTGTTTTTAATTGCATGGCAGATGCATGGATGGTCTGGTGATGGGGGCCATGTCGTTACCATGGCCCATGCTATACCTGTTCTGCATCTAAAGAGAGGACTTCCCTTTCTAAGGCTGCTAGGCACTTTACAGCAATATGGATGGAACTCAATAACAATTAAAAAAGCAAACCAGGCAGCCCACTGCTATAACTGCTAAGATGCTTGTTAACGTTGTGAACATTAGCATTAAAATGTTGCTTTGAAGATCAATAACAATACACGTGTGGCATTTAAATATTTGTAATCAATGTAACAGCCTGAAAACATTCTTAGAGGGCCACTGGGTCTGGAGAAAAATGACAAATTAAATGTTTGTTGTATTTTTTCCAATGACTTGGAGATCAATAGATGCCAGATTCTATTTTACTTTCCATTTAATGTTTTTATTCTTTACTCTCATTTCTGTATCTTTTTCTAGCCTATCCTGACGCACATTTACATCAACTGGCAATCTGAGGATCCTGTTAGTCCAGGGACAGTGTAACAAAAACTAATAACTTTTCATGTGTCAGATCTCAGGAGAAATGTATTTATTACCAGCAGGAAAGGGAGGGGGCATGTAGAGAGGAACTGGGGGGAGGAGGAGAAGGAAGACATAAGAATCAGTTCTAGTCACATATCTAGTTTGAAAAGACTGTGGCACAGTGGCGTGATTTGTCAGGTGGAAAGAAGCAGTAGGTGCTTTAACACTGATCACCAGAATATCATCACATCCTGCAGCCTCATCTTAAATATGCATTGAGTGTAAAGCAAAAAATCAGGAAAAAGACTATCAGGGCTGAAAGCTTTGCTACATCATGCAAAGGTTTCAGCCCTTTTCCTCTTTCCAGCATAATGGACAATGGAAGGAAATATGATCTAGTCCAACTAATTCAATAACAAAGACATTTTCTTGCTTTTTGAGTTATAAAGTACAAACATTATCACAGGACGTCTAGACTATCTGCTTCATCCTAATCCTACGATTCATGGGAATTTCTTCTTTTGCATCAATTCTAAATAGCTAGTTCTTTATCAGAGTCTCCCATTTTGTGGCTACCACCTCCATGCCCTGTAAGCTGAATTGAATACAGCTTTCTTTCAAGAAGAACAGGGAATCTGAATGTATTTCTAGACTTTGTTCTCTCTGGTCACTAGCTGCCTAGTCCTCTATCTACTAGATGCAAGACTTATTTCTTAAGTGGTTTTGTAATGGGATCATTTATAATGTTTTAGGTAAGAAGACCTTTTAGATCATTGATATTATCTTACTGACACATCTGGTATTGGCTGAGATTTATTTGGATTAATTGGAGAGATGTTCGGAAAAGATAGCATACTTGTTTATTTTCTGTTTTAGTCACGTAGTTTCATGATCAAGAAAAATGGCAGCAGAAGACCTGAAATTTTATTACAATGTCCATAGGGAACTTGTGGGGGATGTTTGGGTGTTAATTATCACAGCAGCTAATTGAAGAATGTTCAGGTCTGAGCATCAAGGTCTCCTGAAGGGACCTTAATGAACAGGCAAAGCAGAGGCCCGAAGAAGAGCTTTGTGCGGCTCGAAAACTTGTGTGCGTCTCTCTCACCAACAGAAGTTGGTCCAGTAAAAGATGTTACCTCCTCCAGCTTATCTCTCAGGCAAAGCAAAGTTGTGTGTGGTCAAATGCTGGAGAATTGTGTTTCCCTCACTTTGCTGAAACATTTGTTGCCCTACAAAAAGTTCACGAAGAAGCTTTCAGTGCCTCATAACAGATGGGCTTTTGAGGAGCAAATCATCCTAGCAAGATCCAACTATGGTAATTTTCAAGGGATTATAAAACAAGAATGTTTTTGAGGCAAGTTTTTCTCCTCAATTGATTTTGTTTTTGTTTGGTGTCCGTCTGGTTTTCTCTCTAGTTTATATTTTACTTGATTTTTCCCCCCTAAATATGTACCAACAAGAAAACAAATGTCAATAATCCTAAGAGTTTTAAACTGATTATTTTCCAGAACTGACCTGTGTACCTCTGAGTAGGAGTTTGTCACCTTGCCAAAGCATTTTGTGCAGTGTCAAAGAGTTACTCTAATAGCAGCTTTCTCTGAAATCTGCTAAGTATATGTACTGTAAATTCTGAACAAAACATTGACAAGGCTATGAATTCTGGGCACAGTTTTGTGCCTACGGGTGTACCGATTTTTCCATCTTTACAAAGCAATATCAGAAGCCAATAATCCATAATGTGGCTATAGACCCTTTTGGTGTCTTCAGTATTTTAGAAAATGTTTGTTACTGTTTGGAATTACAGCAGACTGCTCCATGTTTTGTTTTTTAGTTTTGTATACATTTTAATAGGCCTTTGCTAACCGCCTGATGCTGCTGACACCAAGTGACACAAGCAGTTCCAGTGATACCAGGGGACTGTTCACATGAGTGAAGGGTTTGTTGGCTCAGACCGTTTTTACCATCTCCAAGCGATGGATTGAGTCAGTAATTCCTGTGCACGCTTAGACAATTTATAGTACACAGGTTATTTACTCAGTACACCCATCTTACTGTAACAAAAGTGTCTTAAATACAGTTTTGCATCACAGACTATAATAGATCCTTTGGAGTCATTGTGGTCTATCCTGTAAATAATACATATTTTAAAAATTATCTTAATATGTGCATATACAATGGATTATAATGGGCCCCTCTGATCCATTACATCGATCAGGAGCATACTGTAATATCCTTTTAAAAATAGTCTAAATACTCTTTAAACAGTGGTTTTGGAGTTTTTACAATCGAAAGCTCATACATCCCAGAGGCAGCATCTATTTTTTAAAAATATTCTATACAAAAAACAAAAGAGAAACTAATCCATTAGCCAATAACTTAAAGTGATTCTTACTGGCTGACAAATAAACAGCGGGATTTGGAGTTCGAGAAACACTGTATTTAGTCATCACCTGGGTGGGCATGCAACACAGACACTCCAATAAATATCATCACACACTAATTATAATAGGGATCATGTGTGTAAGTCCCACTGAAGTCAGTGCAGGATTGCTCTGTAATACCTGGGTGCAGGATGGCATGGAAAGCATATATTTCAGCCCTGTCTCTGAATTTCCTTTCTTTGTGGCTTCGAGTCAGACCAGCATCATCACTCTAACATAGTTTTTGTCATGATTTAATGTGCATCTTTCTTTTAAGAAGCATTTTAATTCCCTCTTTGAAATAAAAAAAAGAAAACATAAATCACAGACAGAATCTTTTAACATTTACTGTTTAAAATGAATTGCTGTTGAGAGTCTCTTAAGCTAGATTTATATCTGATTTTGCATTGAACTGTGTCGTTATGTGGGACTGAAAAACTCTTATAAAATTAAGCATAATGTGAAAACATGCTGAAAAGACAGTTCTGCAGAAATATGGAACATTATTATGTTAGAGAATACTGCAGTGAAAAATATGCAGAAAGGAACAATTACAATGGACGTTTTCCTATTAATGATCCTCATACAATTCTTTGGTGGAAAGGTTTGTTGGTGTCTCCTTATTGATAAATGCAAATTGAGAAAGCCTTGATATTTTCAAATAATATGAAATCAGTACAAACAACTGGCTTTTTATTTGGAGCCAGACTAGTGGGAAGCAAGGGTGAGTTGGACTAGACATGCTGATGTGTTACCCTAGAGAACTGGAAAGTTGCAGTCCAGAGGAATGGGGATTTGACCCCGCTGACTACACAGAAATGAGTGTTTTAAAAGAAAATACTTAGCACAAATGCATCTTTATCTCCTGATTCCTCCCCCAAACTCTTTGACACCTACACCCAGCAAGAAGGCTCTGTTGAACATTGCATTGATGAGCTGAAGCCTTCTTTTCCAGCCAATGCTTTATTTTGAACTAGCACTGCAATTTAACATGTAACAGTACCTGATGGCTCTGGTCCCCTTCCTCTGATTTCTTCTCTTGCAGGGAGCAGTGGGAAACAAAGTCCTTGCTAGGAGCACTAAATTGAGAATGATGTCTCCAAATGATCATGTGAGGAAGAAAATGAGAACATTAACTTAGCCCAGAAGCATACTCTCGAGGAAGAAGGCTGTATTGGTTTTAAAAAAAGACCTGGTTTAGAGGGAAAGTGAAGGCAGTTATAAAAAAAATATAACCAATGGAAGAAAGAGTAAACTGATAGCAACAAATATAAATCAGAAGCTAGCAACTGTAGAAAATTGACAAGGGAAGCAAAGGGACACAAGGAGAAACCTATGGCCAGTAAAGTTGAAGGACAATAAGGAATTTTTAAAGTACAATAGGAACAAAAAGAATCCTGACAGTGGCATTGATCCATTAAGAGATGGAAATGGAATTATCAATAATAATGCAGAAAAGGTAAAAATATTCAATAAAAAGTTCTGTTCCGTTTGGGGAAAAAATGATGTAGCTATATGATATATCACTCTTTCCATTCCACTAGCATCTCAGAAGGATGTTAAACAACAGCTACCAAAGTTAGACATTTTTAAATCAGCAGGTCTATATAACTTGCATCCAAGAATTTTAGAAGAGCTGACTAAGGTGCACACTGGACAATTAATGTTGATTTTTTTAGAACTAAGTCTTGGAGCACTGGGGAAGTTCCAGAAAAGTGGAAGAAAGATAATCTTGTGCCAATATTTAAAAAGGGTAAACAGGATGACCTAGGTTATTATAGGCCTGTCTGTTTGACATTGATCCTGGGCAAGATATGGAGTAACTGACATAGAATTCAATTAGTAAAGAATTAAAGGAGGGTAATATAATTAATACCTATCAACATGGGTTTGTGGAAAATAGAACCTGTCAAATTAACTTGATTTTTTTTATTAGATTACAAGTTTGTTTGATAAAGGTAATAGTGTAGATGATGTAATATACTTACACTTCTGTAAGTCATTTGACTTGGTACCTAATAACATTTGATTAAAAAGCTAGAATGATATAAAATTAGCATGGCACACATTAAATGAATTAAAAACTGGCTAACGAGTCCCAGAATTTAATTTTAAAGGGGAATCATCTAGTGGGTGTGTTTCTAGTTAGGTCCTGCAGGGATATGTTCTTGCCCCTACGTTATTTAACATTTTTATCAATGACCTTGAGGAAGACATATAAATGATCTCTGATAAGGTTTGCAGGTGCAACAAAGATTGGGGGAAAGATAAATAATGAAGAGGACAGGTCACTGATACAGAGTGATACTGACTTGCTTGGTAAGCTAGGCTCAACCAAACAATATACATTTTAATATGGCTACATGTAAATATATAGGGTTACCATACGTCCGTATTTTCCCAGACATGTCCGTCTTTTTGGTTCTTAAATCGCCGTCCGGGAGGAATTTTTCAATATCTAAAAACGTCCAGAATTTTGCCATTATTATTTTTCCCCAAAGAAGAGTTGATCATTTAAGAAAGAGAGTGAACGTTGATCACTCGAGAGAGTGCCCGCTTTTCTCCCCTTAGCTCCCAGTGCTTGTGCCATGAAACAGCCTTTTCATGCAGCTGGGAGGGGGGGGGAGGGGGAATGCAGCGCACTCAGGGGAGGAGGCAGGGCTGGGGCAGGGATTTGGGGAAGGGGTGGTGTTGGGGTGGGGCTGGGCTGGGGAGCATGAGCAAATTCCCTCCCCATCTCTCCCCCCCCGCCCCCGTGGAAAGTCCTCTTTTTTGAATCTTCAAATATGGTAACCCTATGAATGTACACTTCTAGGAAAAAGAATTCAGGCTTACTTACAGGATGAGGGACTCTATCCTGGGAAGCAGTGACTGAAAAAGATTTGGGGGTGGCAATAGATAATCAGCTGAACAAGAACTCCCAGTGTGATGCCATGTCCAGTAGCAGGGCTAATGCAACCTGGGACGCATAAATAGGGGGACTCGAGTAGGAACAGAGAAGGTATTTTCCATTTGTATTTGGCATTGTTGCAACTGCTGCTGGAACAGTGTGTCCAGTTCCTGTGTCCACAATTCCAGAAAGATGTTGATACATTTGCAAAGGGTTCAGAGCAGTGTCATGAGAATGATTAAAGGATTAGAAAACCTGCCTTATAATAATAGACTCAAGGATCTTAATCTATTTAGGTTAACAAAGAGAAGGTTAAGAGGTGACTTGATTGCAGTCTGTAAGCAGCTACATGGGGAACAAATATTTAATAATGGGCTCTTCAATCTAGCAGAGAAAGGTGTAACACTTTCCAGTGGCTGGAAGTTGAAGCTAGACAAATTCAGACTGGAAAACGAAGTGTAAATTTTTAACAGTGAGAGTAACCAACCAGTGGAACACTTTACCAGGCATTGTGGTGGATTCTCCATAACTCACAGTTTTTAAATCAAGATTAGATCTTTTCTAAAGCTCTGCTCTTGGAATTATTGTGGGGCCGGTCTCTGGCCTGTGCTCTGCAGGAGGTCAGACTAGATGATCACAGTGGCCCTTCTGGCCTTGGAGTCTATGAATGTAAGAGAATAAAGTAAAAAGAACAGGAGGACTTGTGGCACCTTAGAGACTAACACATTTATTTGAGCATGAGCTTTCGTGAGCTACAGCTGAGAATAAAGTGTTGTGCTCCACAGCCCTGGACGCAGTAGTGCTGTGTTGCATTATATATTGTGCCGACGGTGACTAGCGCAACCCAAAGAGGAGGAGGAAGGGGCAGTGGGGTTGGACTTGTGGGTGGGGTGAGGTTACACATTGTCAGTAATGTAGCCTAGCTAATGGGGTCAGCGAATGATATTTCATTGTATTACACTATTGTTGTGTTTATCCTGAGAATTAAATACATTGATAGTAATTTAATAAAAACTGGTAATAATAGAGAAATCCTGGTTCCCAGCATAATGCTCCAAAGGACAGTTTTGGCAGTCATACTGCAGGTCTGAGTCGCTCCTGATGGCAGGGTTCTAGCTGTATTTGTTATTTAGTTTTAGATCTTTCACCTGAGCCATGGCTTTGTCTTCTGGCTTGTTCTGTTCCTTAAGAGTTCTCTGAGCCTGACTGATGGAACCTCTCCAGGGACATGCAGAATCCATATGGATTTTGTTAGTGTAGCAGTGCTCATAACCTTCCCCTTTATTCTGTATGCCGCTGTCAGCTTTCTTCCACCCTCCAGGGTCTGGAGTGGCTATAGTCCCTTCCTTAGCATTGATATGGAGGAGAGAAGATTGTCTGGACATGAGTTGTGTTTCCTAGCTACAACTCTTATTCTGACCTTCCATTCCTGCAATCCTGTGTCTGGGTGGTGGTGTGTTTTGATAGCAGAAGCAGAGGGCTAAGCCCTCCACGCTGCAGAAATAGCTGGATCGTTGTCTCTCCCAAACAGGCCACAAGGTGTGGTGCAGCACTCCCTTTGGCAGAGAAACCAATTTCTTCTCTACCTACATCAGGATTACAACACCAGACCTCAGTGTGACTGCAACTTGGCTGCAAATTCACTCCTCAATAATGAACCAGAGGTGGGGCCGCTGCTCTGGCAGACAATTCAGAATGGCAGGGAGGCTGGGGTTAACCATCGGAGAACTAGAAGAGTGTCTCCTGCTTCCTAAAAAGGTACCACAGCTTAGACATGCAGTGTAAAGCCAGGTTCACCCTATTGTGACCCATTCAGCCCCAAGAGGAGGAAGAACTATTGTTGTTTGCTGCTCATTGGTCTCTCATTACCTTGGGTAGAGGGTCTCTTGACAGTGTAAAGGGCTAGCGCTAACTTCCTTCCCAGAGGACAGATTCAACATCTCAGCACAGCGATGCATGTCGAGTAGGGACTGTTGAGACAGTCCCTTATCTAGACCTATTTCCAAGGGCCACGTGATATTATTTTAGCTCATGAGAGGGCATGCAGTGAGGTTTGTGACTTTAACCCCCTGAGCAAGTACACACTCAAAATGGAAGACACACCCAGTCAGGTAGCAGCTAGGGTTGCTTGATATTGGCTGGAGAGCCAGTGTAGGGAATTGACCCTCGGGGGTGGGGGGTGGGGGGCGGGGGAGGGGGGAGGGCAGTGCTTTGCCTGGAGTGTCTCAGCAGGTGCCTGTTGGAAATTCCTTATGGTTGTCTTGTTCATTCCTGGTCTTTTCTCCTCAAGACAGAGGTTTTTTGCTAGAGGAAGCAAAGTTTTTTTGGAGATTTAAAACCTAATCTATAGGCCTCTTACAGCTTCAGATTTTAAAATACCACAGTACTGCTGAGCTGTAATTTAAGATTATGAAATTAGCAATTAAAAAAAGATAATTACCACTACCCCACAGTATCTTGATGTGACTGATTTGAAGCTACTTGCTTGTGTTACACATGGAAGATGGTTTTGGGACAGATGGATCTTGGAGAAAGGTGAATATATTTCCTGTGACTCTAGAGGGCTGTTTCAGCTGTTGGCAGAACAAACAGGAGAACAGCAATCTACAGGAAATGTTGCTCAGTCTTACATTAGCAATGGTTTAATGTATAAATTTTATTCTTTGAAATTCAGAAAGAGGAAAATTCTACAGTTTCTTAGCCAACTATTCTCAGCGGCAGACTGTAAAATAGCAATAACAAAACCTAATGTTTCCCAGAACATAGTCAATCCCCACATTTCTAGACACCAAGAGTTTCCTACAACATATTATCAAACTATACATATAAATCTCTGCAAGGAGCGTCAGTGCAAGAATTATGTTTTGTGAGGGGGTTAAAGGGAGACCCCGGAGGACCTTTCCCCCTAATAATATATGCATATGTGTACATAATACATACTGAAGTGTATGTGCGTGGGGGTGTGTGTATGTGTGTGTATAATTATTACAGTGCGTGTGTGTGTTCATACACAAACATACATTCACATACAGGCACTGTTTGGTTAAATCAGTGTTATTAAAATACTCAATTTCTGAAGTGTCTGATGGATTGCCTTTGAGTTCTAGGCCCCAGTCTTGCAAATACAAAAGCCGTTGTGTAACTCGACTCCCATTGAAATTTACACGCGTGCTTAAGTGTTTGCAAGATAAGGGCTTTATAATGTTACCTGTATGACTAATGGTCAAATCCTGCAGCCAAAACTTGCATCTTGCCCTCCCTGACTTAATTCTGTTATGTTCTGTGGGCCTGATTCTGATTTACAGTAAGGCCACAGCACAACACTAGCATGGTAAGGGAGCCTTAAGATGGAAGTAAATTATAATTGCACACTGGTGTAAATGAGAATCAGACCAAGTGACCCCAATGGGAATTTTGGCTGTTCAAGGAATTCCCAGCCAGGCCTTGCTATAATACTTAGAACTGATTTAAATGTATATCTATTTGACTTTAAGTAAATTTGTGTATAAAACTTACTTGGAAATGTGTACAGTAGTTTCCTATAAATAGTAATCCCACATCTCTTTAAATCTGATACCATTTATATGCTTATTGCTATTATTTTATTTTATTAATGAAAAGAGCTTTCTGAAGGTGGAGATATGAATAGCAAATTTGAACATTATGGGAGCAAAGTCTTCGATTCTAGATATGAAATTCCTTTCACGAAAGGCTGCGCCTATTCATATTGACAGAAGTTAATGTAAATAGATTTTCAGGTTTTCCTATCCGTAGATTTTCTCTAATATCTGCTATGGGATTGTGCTGTTGATATGGGTTTGGCATTAAGTACTTCCTCACCTGTTACCATCTCTCGCTTTCCATTAAAAAATGTAAATCAAGTGACTTTGAATGCTTCCAGTTTAGATTTTTGATAGAAAAAAAGTTAAACTCAGAGCATTTGCTGATGATGTGGTACTTAAGCCTGAGTCAAATAGGGGAAAAAGATTAAATTAATAACGCAGAAACTTCTTGCAGTATTGCTTCAGTTACTGGTGTGTTCCAACTTAAATTAACTTCACTGTATATTTAAAAAAAAATTAAGCCAAAAAGACTAAATACTCTCAGTTCTGATTCCTTGATTGAAAAAGACAAATATATGAGGTAGTCGCTAAATGGTGCCTAATGACACGGCCTCACTCCCTTAACTACTGAGCAGGGATGCAGGAGACCTACAGAAAAAAATGAGAATGAAATTGAAGTTCAGAATTACAATTTTACTTTTGTATTTTCTATTTTGCAATTATTTGTATTTCTGCCTTATGTGCAACAAATAATTAAAACCTACTTTACTGTGTTTTTCTTGGTATCAAACTGTGAGTTAGCATTAAAAATAATTGTACTCCTTGAGCTTTTAATAAAAAATGGGGTAGGAGGTCTTCTGGCATGGTCCCAATGTGTTACACAGTGACTATGTTAGGGCCTGATTCTTGGCTCTTCATGGGCTCTGGGTTCTGCCCACGTGAATCTGATTTCAAGATTGTGGCTTTCAGCACTTCTGTGAAGGTCCCAGTATGTTCAAGAGACCTACGAAAGACCCAGGTACAAAAGTTTCCCACTCTCTGGGATGGTGGATTTGCAGAGCTAAATAATATGGCCCAGGAAACTTTAATGAATGTGTAGTTTTCCCATGCATTGTTTGGTAACAAGTGGTGTGGGGCAGTTAGGGGCAGGGGGCAGTTAGGGGCTTGGGGCCCGGGGGCAGTCAGGGAGAAGGGGTGATTGGATGGGGCATAAGTCCCAGGGAGGCAGTCAGGAAGGAGGGCGGGGTTGGATAGGGCGGCGGGGGGCAGTTAGGGGCAGGGGGTCCGGGAGCGGTCAAGGAACCTAGAGCAGGGGGCGGTGGATGGGGCAGGAGTCCCTGGGGCACCATCAGGGAACGGGGGAGTTGGATTGGGCAGGAATCCCAGGGGGGCCGTCAGGGGGCAAGAAGGGGGGGGGGCGCGGGGAGGGCATGCCTGGCTGTTTGGGGAGGCACAGCCTCCCCTAACTGGCCCTCCATACAATTTCAGAAACCCGATGCAGCCCTCAGGCCAAAAAGTTTGCACACCCCTGCTCTAAGTTATTAGACCTATCAATTACTGTGATAGGTGTGTTGGGAGAAAAAAGTAAAATGAATTAAACCTCTTAATAAAATAAACTATTCTAGTCCAAAAGCCTAGCTTTTTACCACAGTGAAGTTGACACAAACATGATATTCACATCTGGCTCCCCTTGAAAAATGAACAATGAAAAAGACTTTCATTTTTGACAGAATTAATGATGAAGAGTTCATGGATTCCAAGGCCTGATGGGACCACTGTGATCATCTAGTCTGACCTCCTGTGTAATACAGGCCAGAGAACTTCTCCAAAATAATCCCTACAGCAGATCTCTCAGAACAACATCCAATCTTGATATAAAAATTGCCAGTGATGGAGACTCTACCAAGACCCTTTTTTGCATTTCTCTGTAGCATGGGGCACGGGTCACTTGCTGGAGGATTCTCTGCTCCTTGAAGTCTTTAAACCATGATTTGAGGACTTCAATAGTTCAGACATAGGTGAGGTTTTTCGCAGGAGTGGGTGAGATTCTGTGGCCTGCGTTGTGCAGGAGGTCAGACTAGATGATCATAATGGTCCCTTCTGACTTTAGTATCTATGAATCTATAAACTGTTCCAATGGTTCATTACAATCATTGTCAAAAATTTACACCTTATTTCTATTCTGAATTTGTCTAGCTTCAACTTCTAGTCATTGGATTGTGTTATTCCTTTCTCTGCTAGATTGAAGAGCCCATTATTAATATTTGTTCTCCAAGTAGATAATTTTAGACCATAATCAAGTCACCCCTTAACCTTCTCTTTGTTAAGCTAAACAGATTGACCTCTTTGAGTCTGTCACCATAAGGCAGGTTTTCTAGTCCTTTAATCATTCTCATGAACCCTCTCCAATTCATTAACATCTCTCTTGAATTGCGGGCACCAGAGCTGGACACAGGATTCCAGCAGCAGTTGCACTAGGTCCAAATACAGAGGGAAAAGAATCTCTCCATTCCTACTGGAGATTCCCCTGTTTATGCATCTCAGGATTGCATTAGCTCTTTGGGCCACAGCATCCCACTGGGAGCTCATGTTCAACTGATTATCCACCACAACCCCCAAATCTTTTACAGAGTCTCTGCTTCCTAGGATCAAGTCCCCCCTCCTGTAAGTATGGCCTCCATTCTTTGTTCCTAGATGTATACATTTTATTTTAGCCATATTAAAATACATATTGTTTACTGGTGATCAGTTTACCAAGTGATGCAGATTTGCTCTATTTCAGTGACCTGCCTTCATTATTTACCATTCCCCCAACTTTTGTGTCATCTGCAAACTTTATCCATGATGATTTTATGTTTTCTTTCAGGTCATTGATAAAAATTTTACATAGAAAGGAATGTTGTTGAAAATTAAATACTCTTGTTTATTTTTTAAGCCGTCTATAGCAGACTGGAGTCTCTTTACAGTGTTTGCCTGTTGGGTCTCCAAAGTGCAGAGAGACTCTTTAGTAGCTTTACTGATTAATTATTCTAGTTTGTTATGTAAAATAATTAATTTTTTTTTACTAACTATTGTGAACATATCTACAGTACATTAATTAGCATCCCTTATTGAATTGTTTTTTTTCTCTTTTGCATGTTTGGAATATTTTGTAGTGATTAAGCTGCTCTTCTAAACTAGCAGTGGAGGTCTCTTTTGTAACTCAAACACTAACAACATGCAGCACGTGAGGAAATGATTTAGAATTCTTTTTTTGTATTTTTTAATATTCACAATAGGGGATGTCTGTAGTGCATCAAACTGTTTTCATGTGATGATTTGTGGACAACTCGAGAGACTTTGAATGAAGAATCAGCTGTATAGAATCATAGGACTGGAAGGGATCTCAAGAGGTCATCTTGTCAGTCCCCTGCACCCATGGCAGGACTAAGTATTATCTAGAGCATCCCTGACAGGTGTCTGTCTAACCTGCTCTTAAAAATCTCCAATGATGGAGACTCCACAACCTCCCTGGGCAATTTATTCCAGTGTTGAACCACCCTGACAGTTGGGAAGTTTTTCCTAATGTCCAACCTAAACCTCCCTTGCTGCAATTTAAGCCCATTGCTTCTTGTCCTATCCTCAGAGGTGAAGAAGAACACTTTTTCTCCCTCCTTCTTGTAACAACCTTTTATGTACTTCAAAACTGTTATCATGTCCCCTCTTGATCTTCTCTTTTCCAGACTAAACAAACCCATTTTTTTCAATCTTCCCTCATAGGTCATGTTTTCTAGACCTTTTAATCATTTCTGTTGCTCTTCTCTTGACTTTCTCCAATTTGTCCACATTTTTCCTGAAATGTGGCACCAAGAACTGGACACAATACTCCAGTTGAGGCCTAATCAGAGTAGAGCAGAAGAATTACTTCTCATGTCTTGCTTACAACATGCCTGCTAATACAGCCCAGAATGATGTTCACTTGTTTTGCAACAGCGTTACACTGTTGACTCATATTTAGCTTGTGGTCCACTATGACCCCCAGATCCCTTTCTGCAGTACTCCTTTCAAGGCAGTCATTTCCCATTTTGTGTGTATACAAGTGATTATTCCTTCCGAAATGGGGTACTTTGCATTTGTCCTTATTGAATTTCATCCTGTTTACTTCAGACCATTTCTCCAGTTTGTCCAGATCATTTTGAATTTTAATCCTTTCCTCCAAAGCACTTGCAACCCCTCCCAGCTTGGTATTGTCCGCAAATTTTATAAATTGGCCTCATGAGCACTGACTCCCCACTTGGCAAGGCAACTCCCATCTTTTCATGTGCTGTGTATTTATACCTGCTTACTGTATTTTCCACTCCATGCATCTAATGATGCATGGGTTTTAGCCCATGAAAGCTTATGCCCAAATGTGAACCAAATGTATTCATTTCTAAGGTGCTACAAGGACTCCTTGTTTTTACTGATACAGACTAACACGGCAATCCCTCTGAAACTTTGTGAGTGTACTCTCTATGCCATTATCTAAATCATGTATCCCTCAAAACAGATTGTTACTGAATGTCCTTCAGTTTAGGAATTTGTTTAAATGTAAAGATAAAAACCATCCAAATCCCACTGGATACTGGCTTATGTAGGGTGTGATGCTGAAAACACTGAAGGATGTGAGTAAATATGCTGTTGAGTAGTCCTACTCTGTTCAGTGGGACCATTTGTAGGTGTGAGCACTTGTCTAGGCTCAGGTATAATACTTGGCTCTGTGGGTGCAAGTAGTTAATTTATGTGGGGTGTAGGTGTATATTTTACAAAATTTATTGTACAGTAGAACCTTAGAGTTACAAATTGACCAGTCAGCCACACACCTCATTTGGTACCAGAAGTACATAATCAAGCAGCAGCAGAGACAAAAAAGAGAGCAAATACAGAACAGTGCTGTGTTAAATGTAAAGTACTCAAAAAATACAGGGAAAGCAGCATTTGTCTTCTTCACAGTAAAATTTCAAAGCTGTATTAAGTCAATGTTCAGTTGTAAACTTTTGAAAGAACAACCCTAATGTTTTGTTCAGAATTATGAATAACTCTGGGGTTTGTTTCCGTATGGTTAAACATTGCTGAACAGAGCTTGGTTAATTTTGGTGTCTTTCAGCCTTTCCTTGTTTTGTTCTGTTGCAATTTACTGGAGCTGTAACAAACTCTTTGTGGGTCATTATACAAATGTCAGAAATTGCCAGAAATGCTGACTCTAAAATTCCATGTTGGTCGTTGAATATCCTCTAGTAAGGTATTTTAGACCTGAATTTCTGTAATATTGAAACAACATGAGAAAGAGTGAGTTACCCTGAGAGAACAGTACTCCTGGGTGCATGGTGAGTCATGCAGTAGAAGTAAATGCATTCAGTGATCGTCAGTTTGAGAAGTTGTCCAGTTCGTATGCAGTTTGGGGGGAGGCGGGGGGAGTCGAGGAGGACGTGTTCTTCGCCGCACACTGACCCAAAGTATCTATATACTGTTACATGGCGTTTAAGGAAATTTGCACCCCATACCTACTTTTTCTTTGAAGTTTTATGTAGGCTCCCCCCCTACTTTTAAAAGCTCCTAACATTCTGCATTAATAGCATCATATTTGTGAATCGTTAAAATAATTCTTGGTTTTGCTGTTTAATTTCTCCCCACATTTTCTTGTCTTTTTAGTGAAACTCAGTTATGCCTTTCATCCAGTGACTTTCCACCATCTCCAGTTCTGGGAGCAGAGCAGTTCATTTTTCCCTTCCTACATTATAAATGTTTGGGATAGAATGATAGGGGCTAAACATAGTTTTAAGCTGTGACCACTATGCTGACCTAAAATAAAGTCTTGTCAGCATAGTTCTGACTCTGAACTGGGCTTTAGGAAATTTGGTGGCTTAACATCAATGTTTTCCTTTTAGTGAGTTAAAGCCTCCCAAAATAGGCTTTTAATAACAAGTTCAGCTTAAAGTGTGATTTAAAAAATGATTTAGCCAGGTCTGAGGAAAGCCCATGGGCAGAAGGTCAGAAGCCCTGTCCCAGCAAGGCTCTTTGAAACATTTATAATGGAATAATTAATTTTGAATTTTATGTTTGAATTTATTTTTAAAAATGCCGTTGTGCCTCCCTGAGGAAAGGTCTATGAGAGCCGGCCTGCTTTTCCGGACGCTTTTCTGTGCCAGGGAGGAAGAATGTTGAGCTGGTGGCGTTTCTCGCAAATCCCTGCTTCTCCCTGGATTTAGCGCAAGAGAGGCAGGGCATGTCTATGCTACGGGTGCGCCATGGCACCGCGGCAGCTCTGCTGTTGCAGTGCCGTAGCCTAGTTGTTTCCTGCATTGCTGGAAGGGGATTTTCCATTGCTGTCGTTAATCCGCCGCTCTAAGCAGTAGTTGCTAAGTCACAGATGAATTCTTCTGCCAGCCTGGCTGCATCCACATTGGAGGTTTGGTTGGTTTAATTACAGTGCTCGGGTGTAATTTTTTTCAGGCCCCGAGTGATGTTGCTTTGTCAATCTAAATTTTAAGTGCAGACCAGGGCTTACTCCGCAGCAGCTTGGTAGGGGGATATTGGAGTCTGTATCTGCCTCTTTCACGTGTTGCCACAATAGTGTGTGACTGCTTCTTCCTTCCTGTGGGGAACTGGAGAGGTGATGCAGGCAGTTGGTGATTCTTGACAATGCTAATGTCGTGAAGTGGCCTGGAGGAAGTGATTGTTAAAAGCGGTGTGCGTGTTCCATGGAGAGAGGGCAGGACTGTGTTACAGCAGGGTTCGTGTTAAGCAGTGCGGTGGGTTTGTTTATTGAGAGCGAGGAAGTTGTTAGAAAAAGTTCAATCTATGGCCAAGAGGATAAAAGACAATAGGAATTTTTTTAAACAAGAACCAGTGACTGGAAATTGAAGTAAGCAAAGTTCAAAGAGGAAATAAGATGCAAATTTTAAAACCATGAACATAATTAACAAGTGGAACAGCTTACCAAGAGATGTGGTAAATTCAAATCCAAATACTTGGAGTCTTTAAATCAATGCTGGATCGTTTCCTAAAGGTTATGCTCTATTCCACCACAGGTGCTCGGGCTAGAAGCAAGAATCTCTGGACCTATTGCCTGTGTTATGCAGGAGGTCAGACTAGATCATCTGTCCCACTATGTCAGCAGGGAAATCTGCACTGTCACTGTTAGGTGCCCTTTACCTCTAGCTAGTCCATGCCATGCTCTTGTGGGTGGGGACATGCTGCCCACCTTGGAATATGCTGGTCTAGGTGGTCGTAATGGTCCCTTCTGTCTTTGAAATAGATATTTGCATCTCCGGAAAAGTGTTGTCAGGAAGCTGCCCGATCACCATCCTCTCTCTCATCTTCTGATTTTATAGAGTGTCACTGTCACTCTGGCAAGGTCTAGAGCCCTCATGTTTAGGGCCCTTCCTGTCAGGATTCAGGCCTGGGAGTGGTGTGAAGGCTGCGCTGGGCTCCTGCTGGTTGTGCGTGTTGTGAAGTGCTGAGGAATGTTGTTACAGCTGCTCAGTGCTGCTGTTCTTGGCGCTCTGGTGATAGCTGCACGAGCAGAGGACGCGGCTTGCTGATTCAGCAGACCTCGATGTTATGCATCAAGAAAGACCACAGACTTGGTTTGGTGCCGAAGGCGCTTGGCCAGGTTCAATGTCGACAAAGCAGGGTCCTAGCACCCTGGTAGGTACAGGTACCCGAACACAGGTATGCCTGCAACAAGGTCCCCATTTGGTCTGCACCCCAGGATGCGGTCCCCTCAGTGAGGGCGAAGTTACCCCTTCTATAATGTCTCCTTTTATACATCGATACAAACAAGGTACGTATTATGCTCCAGACGTTGCTAGTTACCACCCTTCTCCTTGTACCTGCTAGTTCGAACAAAAATCCATATCCATTACCCTGTCATTCCCTCATTATCTTCAAGGGGTTGGTGTGTTCCTGTATCATCTCTTAAGAATGTGTTCATGTAGTTACTTGAGAACTCTGGGTGTTGTACCATCCTCTCCAGCCAGGACTGTGCTTACTTGGTTAGCCGACACCTAGTGTGCTGTTATTTTGCCAAGGCCAGGCCTAATCTGGTTCACAAGCCTTTGGTTCACACTATTAGTTATGTCTTGAGCTCTAGCAAGGTCTATGGTGGATGAAGTCCAAGTGTTCATGCTGAGCTTTTGGGATCTATCATATGTCTTGCATGCTGCTGAGGGTACTTTTTTTTTTTTTTAAATTCGTGGCATATATTGCAAGGCCTGTTTACTCAGGTCTTCTTTATGGGGTATTGTCATGTGTTCGAGGTTAGTAAGTTTTCTTGTGTACATTCACCAGTATTGGCTGTCTGATTTACTTTGTTGTTTTATTTTATTCTTATAAGAAATGCACATAGGGCGTAAGCAATCACTGATTATTTAAATAGAACCCCCCCCAGACCCTGTAACTTCTCAACAGTCAGAATTTAAGGAATATTAATTTTAGGAGTACTTGATGCAATGACATTATTGTGAAACTTCTTCACAGTCAGATGATTTCATCAGAACTCAGGATTTCTAAATGTCATTTTATAATGTCTAATTAAGGTATCAGTTTGAAGACATCATGTTATTTTAATTGAAACTGTAAGAGCAATCTATTCAGTTTTTCCTGTTAAATTAAGAGCACAGACCTTTAACAGATGATTAGTAATACATTGTTATTAATGAAAACATCCTGCCATTTGAAATCTAGACTCTAGTCTTGTTGTGTAAATGGAAGGAATGAAACATAGATCTCTAGGACCAAATACATTTTTCATGTATTCGTATTTGGAGCCAGCTAGTAGTCTAAGTACCACGGGTATGTCTCTTTTGGGAGATTTAAATTTGAAATGATTGGGAATCTATTTTCTATTGGGCAAGACTTAGTGAATGAATTGGTAGCTGTTAATAGACCAGTAGGTAGGGAAAATATTAAAGAACATTTTAGACAGAGATAGATACTTTATCCGCTAGGTTAATAGGCCAACAGCTGTGGTTTGAGCCTCTAATGGATGTTGTCAGGCCTAGAAATAAATATGTTTTTGTGTCAGGAAAAAAAGTACCAAATTAATAATGTAAAAGCTCCCATTTCATTCCTGTCCCCTCTGAGTCCATATTCTCCCCTTGCCTGGCTGGCTGAGTCTCCTAGATCAGCGTGTCTCAGGCATGCTCTTGGATACCATATTTCTCTCAAGGGCATTTGGTTTCTTTTCCTATGATTCTTTCTCTGCCCTCTCTCCATAGAGAATTAGCAGCAACGGAGATCCTGGGAAACCAAAATATTTGTCATTTGCTGTTCTGTATGCTTTCAGAAAGTGGCATCTAAATAATAAACCCTCGGAAGGGTGTTTGCACAGAAGTTAGGCTGGCTGATTGCTCAAGGGGTGAAAAATGGAATGTGGAGCCTTTCCTCCTTTAGGTTTCAGAGTAGCAGCCGTGTTAGTCTGTATTCGCAAAAAGAAAAGGAGGACTTGTGGCACCTTAGAGACTAACAAATTTATTTGAGCATAAGCTTTCGTGAGTTACAGCATCCGATGAAGTGAGCTGTAGCTCACGAAAGCTTATGCTCACATAAATTTGTTAGTCTCTATGGTGCCACAAGTCCTCCTTTTCTTTTTCCTCCTTTAGGTGACTGGTTCAAATTTGCCCGGTTCAATAGTATCTGAAAGTCATTGCTGTCTGAGAGCCATCGGGCAGCATGATTTAGTTATCTGGTGGCCTGTGTCTGTCTGTCCTACTAATTTAAGTGCCTAAACAGTGTGGTGTCGACTGTCCCATTCCTAGTGGGGCAGGACAGAACTCCACCACGGATATCATTAACTGGCCCCTGGCTGACTGTCTTGGTGGAGAGATCTAGGTCTGAATTAGGCCCCGGGGAATGAGCTGCTCCTCTCTGATTAGCCTTGGGCTCTCCTTGTCAGGGAGGTGGTTTGGGGAAGCCTGCAGAGCCAGTGTCAATGCTGCAGCTGCACAGAGGGCACCAGTTCTGTCAATCAGCCACCTTTTACCCGTGCTAAATGCTTTTAGAAAAGACCTTTATGCATTGACACTGGACCTCAGCTACCAGCACTGACCCTGCTGGTAGCTTATTGATCACCATTTTCCAAACAGCTCTTTAATTTTTATGGCGGTGAAACTCCCATTTACTCCTGAAAGATGATGTTTATGAGAAGGAATTAAGCACAGATTTTAGATTTTATAATTATCCTTTTTTTCCACCCAAGGGGATAAGGAAACTGGGGCTAGTGTAAATTTCAGACACAGGGAATAAAGACAAATAACAGAGCTCTTGTAAAATGCTACACACAGACCAATCATTGCTGTCTTTCTCTTCTAGGGAATGGAGTGAGTCTCAGTACAGCAATGACTGTAAATGATTCAATTAGAGTTAGCTTCAGATATTGATAATAAAATCTAGCTTTCATCTAATTAGGTAGAAGATTAGTTGATGTACCCTTACTCAATTAGAAAAATACATTTAAAATGAAGTTTTAATTTATTTTTGTCTTTAATTCAGTCACAACGGGGAAGGGAATTCAGTAATTTGAATGCTGACTTTCAGGTACCTCGAATTACAAAACCAAATGAAATAACATTCTGCTATAATGTTTCATTGCTCTCAGATTTATAGGGAAAATTAAAATGAATCCCACATTAGTATGTGGTCATATATATAAGATCTTTGATATTTTGGCTTTGATAGGCAAATATCCTGGTTTGGGGCATTTGCAGAAGGAAAGAAGAGGAAAGTAGGGCTGTTGAGTTCCTCTGCTGGTTTATAAAAAGAAAGAAGAAGAAAGAGAGAGAATCTTTGTTTGGCACCAGCTTTCTGTACATTGTGAAATTATGGCAACATTGAATTGCATGGTTTGAAATTTTATTGCAGCCAGCCAGGGTCTCTATTCATCTTTTTTTAATGTTCTTTCCCCTCCATTTTGTGCCATTTGTCAGAAGTTACCTGCTAAGGAAAACAGCCTCTTTTCTCTTTGCAAATAAAAGCTTTGCAGCTTATTTTCAAATGCTAAGGATCTTAAAGCATTTAAAGCAACCAAAATTAATTGTAAATCTGCTGTTAGTTTCTGATTAGGAAAAAAATTACAGGAAATGTGTATTGCTAGACTTCAGCAATCAGGACCCAGCTCTATTCTGTGCTTTGTGAACTATCGGCTTTGTTGCAGAATAATGTAATTTCTAGAGAAATTTGTGTAATTTGAAAATGAGCAAGCTGTGTGCCTGAGTTTCACTGTCGGGTTTGTTAATCAAGAAAGAAACTCTCCTTTAGTTTATGACATCACAGGGTGTGAGGGTGCACTCCCCACACTAGCCTTGCAAGAGCTGAATTTGGCCAGGAGGGCCCAATCAACTAATTAGGCTGCAAGCAGAGGACATTTAGGCTAGAAGCAGCTAATTAAGGACAGCCTCACCTGTCCAGGAACAGGTAGGGCCTGCTGAACACTAGGTAGCTGGCTGCAAAGAGCGGGGCTGCTGGTGCTGGGAAAGGCTGCACAAAGGGAGTGGGAGGCTGGCAAACCCAGAGATGGGGGAAGCCCAGGAAAACAGCAGCAAGAGGTAAGACTGTACAGGGACTGTGGCTTCTTGTTCGAGGGTCCCTGGGCTGGAACACAGAGTAGAGAGTGGGCCTGGGTTCCCCTGCTAACCACTGGGGAGTGGTAAGGGCTTTGGAGGTGCCAGCCAGCAGGCCTGGGAAGAATGTGAATCCTCTGGAAGGGGAGGACTTCAGTGACCTGGCCCGGGGGCCAAGCCACAGAGAGGAAGCTGCAGAGGCTGGAGTGAGCGGGGGGCAGCGGAGCGAGACAATACCAGAGGAAGAGTGCAAGCTGGCAGAGCTAATCCCCAGGATGGCCGGCAGGAAGTGCTGCTCATGGTGAGTGGACCCTGTGACCCAGGGGAATAATGTGAATGAAAATTACTTGTGCCATTTAGTATGGATGTGAAAGCAAAGAAAAGCAACCCCCAATTCTAGATGAGAGCCAGGAGAATCGATGGAGAACATTTGAAAATCAGTGTAACATTTTTTGGCACTACACTTCATCCCCAAAATGTCATGAATCTGAAAAGCGTTCCCAGAAGTCAGAAGGCCCCTACTTATGAAATGACAACCAGGATGACACAAGTGAGTTCCAGAAGGGAAGAGGAGCATGTGGTTTGGTGCTCAGGAGACCCAAGTTCTAATATTGGTTGGAGTGGGTCGAATTTTCCATGCTGCTTTCGTTTGTGAGTGTCACTTTCCACAGTGGTGTTGGGTGATTTTCTGAACTCAAGAATGGTAACTTTTGTGTTTGACAAAAAGAAAAGTTGCTATGAATATTTTGGCTAGGTGTGTCTCGTAAAAAAATATCCACAGACAAATGCAGTGGGTCCCCTTCCCAAAGCTGCACTGAGCAACCGGCGCCACGAGATTAGTAAGCACAGAGCCAAGGTTTGGTAATCTTACTGGAGGGTGGATTTCTAGACAGAAGAAGTGTCAGACATCCGGCAGGCGGCACTGGAAGGCTAGAGAATTTTGAGCAGAGTAGTTCGGGTCCAGCTTGTCCCTCTTTGTTGTTTGCCCAAAGGTTTAATGCTGTTGTGTGTTTTTTTTTTTTTTTTTCTAAGAAACCCTCTCTTTCTGGTGCTGCGAGTTAACGTTCTGCTGACATTTGTTCACAGAAATACAGCTTTGTCTTTATTATACCAGCACCCTTCACCCAAGTATGGTTAAGGGTCTGTCAGTGATTCTGTTATGAGCCCCTATTTATAACCTGGTCATAAAAATTCCCTTCTGGGCTGAAAGTTGGCAGTTAAGGCCTTTTCTTTTTCCTGCCCAAAACTGGAGAAAAAACAGGTGGTAGGCTGAAATGGTCAGAGTGCAAACCCACCTCTTAGAGGAGTTAGCCTGTTAGTCCAATGATCAGATGACTAAGTACCCAGTGTCCCCTCTGTTTTCCTAGATTGGAGAGTGTTGAGTCTTTCTATTGCTATTTGAAAGCTCTTTGTACCTATGGGACTGTGTTTTGTAAGGCCCTGATCTCTCAAACACCTACACACACACACGCTTTCTAGATGCCAATAATCCCATTGCGTGCTGTGGAGTTCTTCTCATGTGCAAAGTTGAGCATGTACATAAATGTTTGCGGGGTTGGGGCCTGAGTGCTTTGAACCAGACTAGAGGTGTATTGCAAGGGCCTCTCTTCCTCTGTGCTGGAGATCTGGCTCCAACCTGTGGTCAGACACACTGGGTCCCTGGGCTGGGGAGCCTAATATTGGAGCTACGCTACAATGGAGGAGACCTAGGTTCACTCCCCAGTTCTGGCCTCTCATTGCATAGGCTAGCAAGGGGCTGTGCCTGCTAGCTTGCTGAGCATATCCGGAGGTCTGTGGGTGCCATGCAGGAAACTTGCACTCCGTGCTTTGTCACAAGTGTGATGCTTAGGTAACCAGCATTCTTCAAACCTCTAGTGGGAGCCATGTTCTTAAAAGGGGAAAGCGAGTGCGCACATTCCCTTTAAGAGGGGGTGCTCAAAGGGGGGCCTACTCACCTGTTTGTAAATGCTGAATGAGTTACATTGAGTAGGTGGAGTTAATTCCGTTCTGTGGGGAAATGCTCACTTGCTGTCTGACTAGAGGAGGTAATGTAACATCGACAGACCCTGGTCGTCTGTGGGCGGGATTGAACCAGGGACCTCTGGAGCTTAGTGCAGGAGCCGCTGCTGCATGAGCTAAAAGCCAGATGCCTCTGAGCTAAGGCTGTAGAGCAGACTCAGTCTCTCTCTCTAGTTGTCTCTGTCCCCCTAGATGGGACAGAACCCCACACCCAGGAGGCGTGTGGGTTACATGCTTCCCCTAGCTGAGGAAGTGCATCCCGAGCTTCTGAGACTTTGCAGTTGAAATCCTGGATGAGCCCCCACTTGTAATGCCGACAGACTGCCGTCGCGGGTGGGCGGGATCGAAGCTGGGGACTCTGGGAGCTTAGTGCGGGAGCCTCTGCCACATGAGCTAAAAGCCAACTGGCTCTTCGCTCAGGCTGTAGAGCAGACTCCTTAATGCCTCTCTCTCTAGGTGGTCTTGGTGCCCCTAGATGGGACGGACACCACACCCAGAAGGTGCGTGGGCTGCACTAGGCAAGCCAGAATGGCTTGTGGTTTAAAGCAGCAGCCAGAGTGTGCACTTCAGTGGTGAGAATCTGCTATTATCGATTCCGAACAAAGGTGTGTCGTGTGTCATGGGGGCATGATTACCTTGATCCAGTGACATCTGGGACTGATTGAGGAGCGACCTGGGTTGGGTCTGAGGTCTCCTTTGGAGCTCACTTGGGCAAGGTGGCAGCCCAAGGCCTGGAGGATCATAGAATCATAGAATATAAGGGTTGGAAGGGACCCCAGAAGGTCATCTAGTCCAACCCCCTGCTCGAAGCAGGACCAATTCCCAGTTAAATCATCCCAGCCAGGGCTTTGTCAAGCCTGACCTTAAAAACCTCTAAGGAAGGAGATTCTACCACCTCCCTAGGTAACGCATTCCAGTGTTTCACCACCCTCTTAGTGAAAAAGTTTTTCCTAATATCCAATCTAAACCTCCCCCACTGCAGCTTGAGACCATTACTCCTCGTTCTGTCATCTGATACCATTGAGAACAGTCTAGAGCCATCCTCTTTGGAACCCCCTTTCAGGTAGTTGAAAGCAGCTATCAAATCCCCCCTCATTCTTCTCTTCTGCAGGCTAAACAATCCCAGCTCCCTCAGCCTCTCCTCATAACTCATGTGTTCCAGACCCCTAATCATTTTTGTTGCCCTTCGCTGGACTCTCTCCAATTTATCCACATCCTTCTTGAAGTGTGGGGCCCAAAACTGGACACAGTACTCCAGATGAGGCCTCACCAATGTCGAATAGAGGGGAACGATCACGTCCCTCGATCTGCTCGCTATGCCCCTACTTATACATCCCAAAATGCCATTGGCCTTCTTGGCAACAAAGGCACACTGCTGACTCATATCCAGCTTCTCGTCCACTGTCACCCCTAGGTCCTTTTCCGCAGAACTGCTGCCTAGCCATTCGGTCCCTAGTCTGTAGCTGTGCATTGGGTTCTTCCGTCCTAAGTGCAGGACCCTGCACTTATCCTTATTGAACCTCATCAGATTTCTTTTGGCCCAATCCTCCAATTTGTCTAGGTCCTTCTGTATCCTATCCCTCCCCTCCAGCGTATCTACCACTCCTCCCAGTTTAGTATCATCCGCAAATTTGCTGAGAGTGCAATCCACACCATCCTCCAGATCATTTATGAAGATATTGAACAAAACTGGCCCCAGGACCGACCCTTGGGGCACTCCACTTGATACCGGCTGCCAACTAGACATGGAGCCATTGATAACTACCTGTTGAGCCCGACAATCTAGCCAGCTTTCTACCCACCTTGTAGTGCATTCATCCAGCCCATACTTCCTTAACTTGCTGACAAGAATACTGTGGGAGACCGTGTCAAAAGCTTTGCTAAAGTCAAGAAACAATACATCCACTGCTTTCCCTTCATCCACAGAACCAGTAATCTCATCATAGAAGGCGATTAGATTAGTCAGGCATGACCTTCCCTTGGTGAATCCCTTGGTGATGGCAGGGTAGAAGGAAAGGGGGTACAGAGTTTCTCGTGGCTCCTCCAGGGATGGTAAGGAGCCCTCAGGAAAATGGCCTAGGTGTTGTCAGAGACATTTACAATCTGGCTCCTAGGCCTAAGGTTCATGCCTTCCCGCAAAGTGTCAGAGGCACTAGAGAAAACCTGTGTCTAGTAGCTGGTATAGCTCTGCAGGTCAGGCTATGTGTGGGCTGCAGGCCTGGGTCCGAACACGTGTTCTGTCTGCGTGGGTCAGGCTGTTGCTCTGAGTTATTATTTCTTGGTGATACGTCTCCCAAGTCAGGTTTTCACATGGTCTGTGTCTTGCAGCTCAGGCTTTCGCAAACTGTTCAACCATAATCACTGAAATCTTAAACTCTGTGTTGCCATCTTGATGGTTCCTGGTGTTTGAACTGAGGAATCACGAGAATTAAAAACCTGCATCTCTACAACTTAAACTAAGAGGCTCAGTCTTAGCTGAGAGGCTGTGGGTAATGGACACCGACAGCGATCTCCCACAGCTTTTCTCTTTCTCGGCCTTAGGGAGAAGCATCAGGATGTGGGGAAAGGAGCATGTGCTGGAGAGGCCAAGTCCCAAGTTCTCTTTGTGGCAGTCTTTGAACCACTGTGCAAAATTTAATAGGGAATTATCTGCCTTACTCGCCTTTGAAAGCCTGAGGCATAAGTGCCCTATTCCCTTAGGCCCCTTTGTAAATACCAACCTGTATCCCTTCCTTCTCTGGGACTGTTAAAAGAGGCTGCTATTCTCTACTGAACTCTGGGTTATTCTATAGGGGTGTCTACCTCCCCCGCAGGAGGGCTGTGAGGGTTTATTAGTTTGTTCACAGTGCTCTCTCAGGGTGCAGACTTATTATTAAGTACCACATAGTTGGGGGGTATCAAAGTCTTTGCCATATCTCTGCTAATCTCATATGAAATAGAAACCCCACAAATGGCTGTGGTTACCCTAGTTTCATGTGTCAGTCAGCAGACCATAAACTTCTTCAGAGACGGTAAAGCGTTGTTGCCTTCTATATAAAGACAAGTTGGCTGAATTGAAATTGTTAGGGAACCAGCTTCCTTTTTCCCTGGAGGACATAAACCACTTTCAGAATCACAGGGTTGTTGATAAATCCATAGAGATTTAGATTAGCCTTTGTGACACAAGACACACAATCTTCTGCTTAACAGAAACCTGCTCCCTGAGGGAAAGGAACCAGAAGGGATGCTCTTTGGGTTTCTATGTTTGTTTGGGGTTTGGATTTTTGGTGTGATACTTTTTGGTAGAAGTACTTACACCAGAAATGAATTTGGCCCAGCACACCATTAAATTCATCTTCTGCAAAGCCCCACAAGAGGCTTATGCACTGCCTAAATCTCTTGGCTCCGGCTCGCGAGCCTTTCTGATTTGTCTGTCTTCCAGCTAGTCAGGAACTCTTGCCAATCTGCATCTCAGACTGGCCCATCCTTGGGTGTTTTTTGTCACTACAAATTCTTTTCTTTTGCCACCTGGCTCCATTGCTCTTCAGCACACATGGCATGACGTGCTGGTCACAGCCTTCTTGTCATTACTACTCTCATTATTTCAGTGTTTAGCACTCTTCCCCGTCACTGCTGTGTGATGCCTGCTCTGCACAGAGCGTGTCGTAAAATCATCCACCTGCTGTGTCTTTGTCTCATGAAAGATGGTTGTATTTCACATAACGGTGTGGGTGTGTGTCTAT